>NC_136430.1:161122500-162507500 GCF_052849685.1 Lactuca virosa
TTTCAAAAAAAAATGTGATTTTTATAAAAAAGTGCAATTTTTTTCAAAACTGCATTTTTTTAACAAAAAAATCAACGTTTTAGGTGCATATATGCATATTTTTCAAATGCATATATGCATATTTCTTATACTATAATATTCGTAAGTAAATTATAAAAAATCTCATTTTATTAATCAATCTATAAACATAATACAAGTATTTTATTCGATACAAAATAAAATATAAAAAAATACAAAGATTCATAGTGTTATCATTTCTTCATATCAAGATTTCCATATTTTCTTCAATTTATCACTTTCACATCTTCAATATTTTCCAAAAATTCTTCAAAATCTACAGGAAAATAAAAAAAATTGATTAATGCAAGAACACGCACATGTATATATCATGTAAGATTCACATGTGATTATATAATGTGATATTCACATGTTATTGTATCTTTTAAGATTTAAATGTGAAATTCACAAGAAAAATTTTAAAAATAATTAACGAAGAACACTTACACAAAATGCATGTGTGCATATAGACGTAATTCATATGTGATTCACTTGTGATTTACATGTGAATCACATGTAATTCACTTGTGATTTACATGTCTATCACATGTAATTGATATGTGATTCACTTGTGATTTACATGTGAATTACATGTGATTAATATGTGAATTACATGTGATTTACATGTGAATCACATATAATACATATGTGATTTACATGTGAATCACATGTAATTCATATGTGATTTACATGTGAATCACATGTAATTCATATGTGAATTACATGTGAATCAAATCTAATTCATATATGAATTACATGTGATTCATATGTGAATAACATGTGATTTACATGTGAATAACATGTGATTTATATGTGAATAACATGTGAATCACATCTAATTCATATATGATTTACATGTGATTCATATGTGAATAACATGTGATTTACATGTGAATAAAATGTGATTTACATGTGAATCACATGTAATTCATATGTAAATTACAATTCATATGTGAATTACATGCGAATCACATGTAATTCATATGTGAATCACATGTAATTCATATGTGATTTACATGTGAATCACATGCAATTCCTATGTGATTTACATGTGAATTACATGTGAATCGCATGTAATTAATATGTGAATTACATGTGATTTACATGTGAATCATATGTGATTTACATGTGAATCACATGTAATTCACATATGAATCAAATGTGATTCATATGTGAATTACATGTGATTTACATGTGAATCACATGTAATTCATATGTGATTTACATGTGAATCACATGTAATTACAACGTTGAACTTTTTATAAATTTAGCTAAGTAAAAAAGAAGCAACCATAGTTGTCCAGATTAAAGTGTTGAACTCATTATACAATGTTCTCTTCCAATCTCTCTCATATGGCTTAAAATGAAGACAATCTTGTTATGGTGTGGCCAAGATGAAGACAAATTTGTAAAAATTTAGGGACTTAATGGGAATTGGGTAAGACTCATTTGCCTCAAGTTTCATGTTAAGTTATTAAAAGTTGTATTTTATAAAATTACCCAAAATTACGAAAAACCAAAATATCTTGTTACGTTATGATGTACCTCAATGTAGATGAAGTGTTCAGCTTTTTCAATAAGAGAACCGTAAGCTTTGTGAATTCTCTCTTCAACTTGACTTGTCCCAGCTGACCATTGACTCACACTCCTTAAAACCTACAATTGAGAAATGTAAAAGTCAAAAAATCTAATCTAATAATATATTTACTCATAAAAAAAAAGTGGAGTTTAATCATTGTACTTGAGTATAAGGAGATGTTTTTTTTTTATCAGCAAAATTAATAACAAACATAACAAAACTGCATTCATACAGATATTAAGTATTTAGTGAGCAAGCAAAGAATCTGACCTTCAAGTTTCTAACTTGATATGGACAACCAGCTGGTATAAAACACAACATCACCAAGATTTTGTTTAAAGCTCCATGGTTCGATTCCTAATCAGTATCAATAAATCTGTATAGACATTACAAACAATCACCAAAACACAAACTCAAGACATACCCAATTCCTCTTTCAAATTCCTTTTATGTTCTATGTCCAGGTAAAATATATGATCATGTATAGGGTGAACAATCTGCAGAAAAAAAAAGTTTAAAACTAGAAGAATTATTGGAATCGATAACCAAGGTTATACTTAATGCATATTAAGTAATTTTGGGAATTTGAAAAATAATTGTATTCCTTTTCACGTAATTGACAACTATACTCGAATCAAAACATATAATGTGGAGAAATCAGCACACAATTTCATCAGAACATCACGATTTTAAGAAATCAACAAACGATTTCATATCAACGACTTCATATCAACGATTTCATTACCGATTTTCGAGAAATCGCCAATTTTATCAGATTTGGAGCATTGATTTCAGCAAAAATAAAGAGAAATCGGGAAAAACTAAAGAACGGACTAGATACCTGAAGATGAGACAGAGTTCTGTTGTGCAATGGTGGTGTCGGAGGCGTGTGTAACGCCCGGGTTTCGGGGCTAAGCATTATCAGATGATGTAATAGTCTAGGTCAACTATTGTAACTCCTTCGAGATAATAAAGATGAAATATTTGAGTATTATGTGAATTATGTGCCTTTATATGCTTATTACTTATTTATAAATTTTCTAATAAATAAAGAATAAAAATAAGCGTCAAAATTAAAGTGTGAGATAAACCCGATATCTCTACATAAAGTTGTAGTGGTCGAAACAAGGATTCCATGGATATAAAGAACGCTCAAATCTGAGTTATAACGAAGAAGTTATGACCCGTCGAAGTTTCGCGACGGAACCGGCACGGCACCGGAAAGCGTAAATAGTGAATTTATGATAAAGTGAATTTTAGCCTTAGCGATCTAAATGAAAGTCGTAGAAAACGTTAAACCGAGAGCGTCCACAAAAAGAACGCCCAAATCTGACTTCGTATGAGGAAGTTATGCTTTTTCGAAGTTTCGGCTTAGCAGTCTACAGCCCGAAGTTCGAATATTAGATCGAGCAATTTTTAGCCGACACAACCTAAACGAGAATTTAAGATCTCGTTAATAGTAGCATAACGATAAAAAGACAGACGAAAACGGACGTCGGATGAAGAAGTTATGAGATTTTAACGGACCAATCCTATCCCGGCCTGTTAATAATATAACTTTTAACATAAACTCAAAATTAGCCGACGGAGTCTAAACAAAACTTGTAGAGTATGTTCCCGCCTACGCGTGGATATAAAGAACGTCAAAAACAGAGCTCGTACGCGAGACTTACAAAACTTGCACTTGAATTTGCGAAACTGTGATGACGTGGCAACATCTGCACCATCCATCGCTGATCAGGCCTCGCTTCGGATCACGCCACGTAGTCTTGCAATTACGCCCCGCGTCCGAGGCCGAGTACGCCCAGCGTACTTCGGTTCTTATCCATCCGATGTGCGAGCCAGCTGGTGCGAAGCTGGCAACCTTATCCGAGCTACGCCCAGTGTAGCTGAGTCCGAATGCCCATCGTAAGTCCGAGATCAGGCGCCTATAAATAGGCTGCGAGGTATTCCGACTTCTCACACCAAAAATCTTTTCTCTCTCTAATTTCTTTCTCTCTCTAGACTATTCTAACCCCCCCTAAAGTCTAGGTGAACCCCCTAGCACCCGAAGGAAGACCCGAGGCTCCCGGAGTCCCGAGAAAAAGGGTCTTTCGGTTCGGAAACGCTGCTCCAAGCAAAGCCCGGATTTCTATAAAACCCGCTGTAAGTGAGCTACGCCTACGCTATTTTGTAATATAGCTTCTAATTAATTATAGTAACATTATTAAGACCTTAAAATAATTATTTGGGGTATTATTATGGGTTATATAGAGTGTTGTTTAACGCTTATATAATAGTAATAATAGCTAGACTATTAATTAGTCGCGGTTAACGATAGACTAAACCCTAGTGGTATTGATACTAGGTTTGGTCAAGGGAAAAATTGTTTTGAGATAACGAAGCATTGTCCGAGTACCGAGTCACCCCCCTAACAGGTGAGTGCATAGTCACTTTCATCTTACACATAGATATGAAGTATTTAATATAAATTATGTGCTATGTGTGCCTATTGTCTGAATACTTGCTGAATACCGAGTCACCCCCCTAACTGTATATGTATTTTATATCTACAAAATGTTGGGGTAAAACATGGGTAGATGTAATAGACGATGTGTGATAAAATGATGAGAGGCCTCGATGTTGTTGTTGTTGATTCTGTCATCTAGCGGAGTATGGATGACGACCACGGACTCTTTTAGACAATCCAGTGGAACGCTAGCAGGCTCGCAACCTGTAGGTGTTAGTGAACGATGTGTTCACCGGTGTACTCCATCCCCCTCATGGTTGCCTTAAGGACATTTATTGCTGAGGAATCCCCTCAGCAGTAGTGTCCATCCCGATGATGATCCTTAGGATAGGTCCCTTATGATAGGTGTTTAGGGAAGTAAAGTGAGGATAACGGGAACGGGTAATCGGGTTAATGTTGGTTGATGAAATTAAATAACTTATTTATTGTTGGTTGAAAACCCTATGTGCTCACCAGGCTCCCAAGCCTGACCCACTCAGTTTCATGTATTACAGGTAGTGGCGCTCGAGCATAGATGTGATGTTTTGGATGAAGGATTACGGATATAGGTCTGTAGATATGAAATAATGTAGTAAGGCTTATTTTGTACTGTTTATGCTTTTAATCTGTATCGAACATGACATCCCGAGTCTTTTTAATGAAATACATTTCTACGGAAATGCTTTGATAAATCTTTATCATATTTTTATTTTCGGAACAAATTCCGCAATACTTTTATGTAAAATGTTACACTGATTTTCAAACAAGCATAAACAAAATCGGTCTTTTCTGGCTGTTAAAATGGGGATGTCACAGTTGGTATCAGAGCATTAGTTTAAGCGAACTAGGAATTTGTAGGATTTCTAGACTTAAACTTAGAATGCTAAGCGATGATTGTGAGACGTGAGCACTAACTTATTTAGGAAAGTATGTCTAATATGCTTTATGTGCTAAACGATTTATGCCTTATATGCTGTTATTTGTTCGGATCTATGGTCTGTTGCCGACCGGATCTGGAAACCTTATGTGTTTAGGATTCTAAATGTACGACTACGATATTAGAATTAGCATGTAAACGTTTCGGAGAGATAAGGATGATTTAAACGTCTATCCTAAATAAAGATCTAAATTCACCTTATTCGGTGTATAAATCAAGATGGCAAGAACCCGCAGTGGAGCTGGGAATGCGAATGGGAATAGGAATCAACCCCCAGTGATTCAGCAAATACTTGTTGTAGTAGAAGTTGCACCCGAGCCAATCACCATGGCTGGAGTACAAGCCATGATTCGGGCTATGTTAGTGGTGCAAAGGGAATAAATGAGGCAGATGTTGAATAGGGACGAACCTACCATGCCCGTTGAACAACCCGAGCTGAGTCCCGAGCAATTGGAGGAAGGGAACTATAGCCCCCATGTGAGTCAAGTTGGGACTCAAGGAGAACGAAGGAAAGACCCGGAGAGGGGAAACGACAAGGATGGGCGGATGTATAAGAATTTCTTGGGTGCCAAGCCACCAAGTCTCTCAAGAAGCCCAAAGCCTGTTGAGATTATGGATTGGATCTCCGAAACGGAGATGGTGTTCGAGAGCTGCAGCTGTAGCGAGAAACAGAAGACCGTCTTCGCAGTAAGACAACTGAAAACTGGAGTCTTGAGCTAGTGGAAGTTACTGGCAGATACAATGCCGCGAGGAGAAGCCCTGAAGATGTCATGGGATGAGTTGTTGGAACAACTGAAGGCGCGGTACTGTTCAGAAATAGATCTGATTGATCTGAACAATGAGTTCCAAAACCTGAAGAATGGGAGAATGAGCGTTGACGACTACGCTACTGCATTCACAGAGAAGATGAAGTTGTTTCCATACCTAGTGCCAACCGAACTCTCCAAAATTGAGAAGTTCGCAAATGGACTGCCAGCCGACTTTGGCCCGACAGTCAAGAGGGCAACCACTCTGAAATCAGTTGTTCGAGCATATAAGAATGTGGAGACCCAGCAAAAGGAAAGGGGTCTGTAGAGGGCCGAGGTTGGTGAGAAAAGGAAATTTGATGGATCCTCGAGGTCCAGCAAGAAGAGTAAATTCTCGAAGTCTGGTTCGAGAGGAGGAGGAGCCGAAGCAAAATGGTGCGACAAATGCAAGAAGAAGCACCAAGGAAAATGTGACGGAGGGGTCACCTGTTTCAAGTGCGGAAAGTCCCGGCACTATGCCAACGAGTGCACGTTTACTAAGAAGGTCTGTTATGAGTACAACGAGGAAGGGCACATTTTGAGGGACTGCCCGAAGAAGAAGGAGGCAGGAAGACCCAACATTCCACCAAAGCCGAACGAAAGAGCCTTCCAGCTGACGCTCGAGGCTGCGAAGGAGGCAGCAGACGTCGCTTCAGGTACCTTCCTTGTTAATTGTTTGCATGCCAATATACTGTTTGATTCCGAAGCAAACTACTCCTTTGTGTCACATAAGTTTGGTGGGAAACTAGCATTACCCGTAGAAAAACTTGATAATGCCCTGATTGTAGAAGTTGCCAGTGGCAAATTCGTACCTGTTAATGATCGTATTAGGAACATCGTCATCGACCTAAATGGAAATGAATTCCACAAAGAGCTGTTGCCCATAGAGTTGAACGGTTTTGATATCGTTTTGGGAATGGATTGGCTTAGCGCCAACGACACCGAGATACAATGCCGAAAGAAGATAGTAAGGGTGAACCCACCTGGAAAAGAGTCATTTATGGTGTACGGGGACAAACGTAGAGTAAATTCTGGATTCATCTCCTTGATGAAAGCCAGGAAATGTTTGTCTAAAGGATGTGCATCATATTTGGCATTTGTGATCGATGCTAAGAAGGAAAAGAAGGAGGTGCAGAATATACCGGTTGTGTGTGATTATCCGGAAGTCTTTCCCGAAGATCTTCCTGGATTACCGCATGATAGACAAGTAGAGTTCAAAGTAGACTTGTTACCAGGAACAACACCGATAGCGAAAGCACCATACCGATTAGCACCGACGGAGATGAAGGAGCTCATGACGCAACTTTAGGAGTAGTTGGACAACGGTTTCATTCGACCTAGTTCATCACCCTGGGGAGCTCCGGTGCTATTCGTGAAGAAGAAAGACGGAAGCATGAGGATGTGCATAGATTATAGAGAGTTGAACAAGGCAACGGTGAAGAACAAATACCCATTGCCGAGGATTGATGACCTATTCGACCAGCTGCAAGGTTCAAGCTATTTCTCAAAGATTGACCTTAGGTCAGGATATCATCAGCTGAAGGTGAGAGAGAAAGATATCGAGAAGACTGCATTCAGAACAAGATATGGACACTACGAGTTCTTGGTTATGTCGTTTGGACTAACCAATGCTCCAGCAACATTCATGGATTTGATGAACAGGGTTTGTAAACCATTCCTCGATAAATCTGTGATAGTGTTCATCGACGACATTCTGATCTACTCGAAAAGCCAAGAGGAGCATGGAAAGCATCTACGAGAAGTGTTGGAAGTCTTGAAGAAGGAGAAGTTGTATGCAAAGTTCTCCAAGTGCGATTTTTGGATCCGAGAAGTACAATTCTTGGGTCATGTGGTTAACCAGGAGGGAATAATGGTTGACCCATCAAAAATCGAAGCTGTGATGAAGTGGGAACGTCCAAAGAGTCCCACAGAGATTCGAAGCTTTCTTGGATTAGCTGGATATTACCGAAGGTTTATCCAAGATTTTCTTCGATAGATGCTCCATTGACAGCTTTGACCAACAAAGGAGCTACTTATACATGGAGCGAGAAGCACGAAGAAGCATTCGAGAAGCTAAAGAAGAAGTTATGTGAAGCACCGATTCTTTCTTTACCCGATGGAGTTGAAGAATTCGCGGTCTATAGTGACGCATCTGGAGTCGGGTTGGGTTGTGTTCTGACCCAAAGAGAAAAGGTGATAGCATACGCATCTCGACAATTGAAGGAGCACAAAAAGAACTACCCCACTCACGATTTGGAGTTGGCAGCGGTAGTTTTTGCTCTAAAGATATGGAGGCATTACCTCTATGGAACGAAGTGCAAACTTTTCACTGATCATAAGAGTCTCCAGTATCTCTTTAATCAGAAGGAGTTGAACATGAGGCAACAACGCTGGCTAGAGTTACTCAAGGACTACGACTGTGAGATACTTTACCACCCCGGTAAAGCAAATGTTGTCGCTGATTCTCTCAGTCAAAAAGTCAACCTTGAGAGAAAAAGGCTAAGAGCGTTGAGAATAGAAGTTGTCTCGACCATTGTGGAAAGTATCAGGAAAGCTCAAGAAGAAGCTTCAGAGAAGAATGACCGAAAGGAAGAACGTTTGGGCAAAACGTTAGTGTTCGGTACAAACAGTCAAGGACTGAAGGTATTCCAAGATCGGATTTGGGGATCTAACACGGGAGGAATAAGAGATCTTCTGATGGAAGAAGCACACAAGACCATGTACTCAGTTCATCCCGGTAGCACAAAAATGTATAGGGACCTAAAACCCTACTACTGGTGGCCGAAGATAAAGCTCGATGTTGCAAAGTATGTGGCCGAGTGTGTAACTTGTGCAAGAGTTAAGGCACAACATCGGAAATCGTATGGGAGTTTAGAACCCTTACCTGTACCCATGGGTAAATGGGAAGACATCACCATGGATTTTGTGACTAAACTGCCCAGGACGAAGAACGGTCACGACATGATTTGGGTGGTCGTGAATCGTTTCACTAAGAGTGAACACTTCATAGCAGCCAACGAAAGGTAGTCTATGGATAAGCTCGCAAATGCTTACGTGAAGGAAATTGTGAGACTTCACGGTGTTCGTCTAACGATTGTATCCGATCGTGATAGTCGTTTCACGTCGAGATTTTGGAGGAGTCTACAAGAGGAATTGGGTACGAAGTTGTGTTTGAGTACATCTTACCATCCGCAGAATGATGGTCAGAGCGAAGGAACGATACAAACACTCGAAGATATGCTAAGAGCATGTACCCTAGAATTCCAAGGTAACTGGGATGAGCACTTACCTTTGGTAGAGTTTTCCTACAACAACAGTTTCCACTCGAGCATCAAAATGGCACCCTATCAAGCTTTGTATGGACAGAAGTGTCGTACGCCATCTTGTTGGCTTGAGACCGGAGAGAAGCAGTTTATGGGCCCCGAGATAGTCCATGAGACTGCTGAAAAGTTAAAGGTGATCAGGGAAAGGATGTTAGCAGCTCAGGATCATCAGAAGAGTTATGCTGACAAGAAAAGACGACCGATGACTTTTGAAGTTGGAGATTCCGTTTTGCTTAAAGTCTCACCGTGGAAGGGACTTATAAGATTCGGAAAACGAGGGAAGCTGAGTCCAAGGTTTATTGAACCGTTCAAAGTTTTTCAGAGGGTTGGGAACCAAGCTTACAAGCTCGAATTACCCGAAGAACTAGATGGTATTCATAACACCTTTCATGTGTGTTATTTGAGGAAGTTCACAGGAGAAGTTCCCGACATAATTCCAATCTCAGAGTTAAGGATGGATGAAAATAAGAGGCTAATCGAAGAGCCCGATGTTATCGTTGACCGTTAGACTAAGAAGTTACAACACAAGATGGTCGACTTAGTGCTAGTCCGATGGAAACATTCGAATGGGCCGAATCTCACTTGGGAAACAAAGAGTGACATGATGAGTTGCTATCCACATCTATTTGCTGATGCATGATTCCGGGACGGAATCATCCTAAGGGGGAGAGAATTGTAACGCCCGGGTTTCGGGGCTAAGCATTATCAGATGATGTAATAGTCTAGGTCAACTATTGTAACTCTTTTGAGAGAATAAAGATGAAATATTTGAGTATTATGTGAATTATGTGCCTTTATATGCTTATTACTTATTTATAAATGTGTAATAAATAAAGAATAAAAATAAGTGTCAAAATTAAAGTGTGAGATAAACCCGATATCTCTACATAAAGTTTTAGTAGTCGAAACAAGGATACCAGGGATATAAAGAACGCCGAAATCTGAGTTATAACGAAGAAGTTATGACCCGTCGAAGTTTCGCGACGGAACCGGCACGACACCGAAAAGGGTAAATAGTGAATTTATGATGAAGCGACTTTTAGCCTTAGCGATCTAAACGAAATTCGTAGAAAACGTTAAACCGAGAGCGTCCATAAAAAGAACGCCCAAATCTGACTTTGTATAAGGAAGTTATGATTTTTCGAAGTTTCGGCTTAGCAGTGTACAACCCGAAGTTCGAATATTAGATCGAACAATTTTTAGCCGACACAACCTAAACGAGAATCGAAGATCTCATTAATAGTAGCGTAACGATAAAAAGACAGACGAAAACGGACGTCGGATGAAGAAGTTATGAGATTTTAACGGACCAATGCTATCTCGGCCTGTTAATAATATAACTTTTAAAATAAAGTCAAAATTAGCCGACGGAGTCTAAACGAAAGTTATAGAGTACGTTCCCGCCTACGCGTGGATATAAAGACCATCAAAAACGGAGCTCGTACGCAAGAGTTACGAATTTTTAAGGATTGCACTTGAATTTGTGAAACTTTGATGACGTGGCAACATCTGGACCATCCATCGCTGATCAGGCCTCACTTCGGATCACGCCACGTAGCCTCGCAATTACGCCCCGCGTACGAGGCCGAGTACGCCCAGCGTACTTCGGTTCTTATCCATCCGATGTGCGAGCCAGCTGGTGCGAAGCTGGCAACCTTATCCGAGCTACGCCCAGCGTAGCTGAGTCCGAACGCCCAGCGTAAGTCCGAGATCAGGCGCCTATAAATAGGCTGTGAGGTGTTCCGACTTCTCACACCAAAAATCTTTTCTCTCTCTAATTTCTTTCTCTCTCTAGACTATTCTAACCCCCCCCCCCTAAAGCCTAGGTGAAACCCCTAGCACCCAAAGGAAGCCCCGAGGCTCCCGGAGTCCCGAGAAAAAGGGTCTTTCGGTTCGTAAACGCTGCTCCAAGCAAAGCCCGGTTTTCTATAAAACCCGCTGTAAGTTAGCTACGTCTACGTTATTTTTTAATATAACTTCTAATTAATTATAGTAACATTATTAGGACCTTAAAATAATTATTTGGGCTATTATTATGGGTTATATAGAGTGTTGTTTAACGCTTATATAATAGTAATAATAGCTAGACTATTAATTAGTAGCGGTTAACGATAGACTAAGTTCTAGTGGTATTGATACTAGGTTTGGTCAAGGGAAAAATTGTTTTGAGATAACGAAGCGCTGTCCGAGTACCGAGTCACCACCCTAACAGGTGAGTGCATAGTCACTTTCATCTTACACATAGATATGAAGTATTTAATATAAATTACGTGCTATGTGTGCCTATTGTCTGAATACTTGTTGTCTATGCTGATGAAAGATTTTTATACATGTTTTAAATGATTTAAACTGTATATGTATTTTATATCTACAAAATGTTGGGGTAAAACATGGGTAGATGTAATAGACGATGTGTGATAAAATGATGAGAGGCCTCGATGTTGTTGTTGTTGATTCTGTCATCTAGCGGAGTATGGATGACGACCACGAACTCTTCTAGACAGTCCAGTGGAACGCTAGCAGGCTCGCAACCTGTAGGTGTTTGTGAACGATGTGTTCACCGGTGTACTCCATCCCCCTCATGGTTGCCTTAAGGACATTTATTGCTGAGGAATCCCCTCAACAGTAGTGTCCATCCCGATGATGATCCTTAGGCTAGGTCCCTTATGATAGGTGTTTAGGGAAGTAATGTGAGGATAACGGGAACGGGTAATCGGGTTAATGTTGGTTGATGAAATTAAATAAATTATTTATTGTGGGTTGAAAACCCTATGTGCTCACCAGGCTCCCAAGCCTGACCCACTCAGTTTCATGTATTACAGGTAGTGGCGCTCGAGCATAAATGTGATGTTTTGGATGAGGGATTACGGATATAGGCCTGTAGATATGAAATAATGTAGTAAGGCTTATTTTGTACTGTTTATGCTTTTGATAGTATCGAACATGACATCCCGAGTCTTTTTAATGAAATACATTTCTACGGAAATGCTTTGATAAATCTTTATCATATTTTTATTTTGGGAACAAATTCCGCAATACTTTTATGTAAAATGTTACTCTGATTTTCAAACAAGCATAAACAAAATCGGTTTTTTCTGGCCGTGAAAATGGGGATGTCACAGTTGGTATCAGAGCATTATTTTAAGAGAACTAGGAATTTGTAGGATTTCTAGACTTAAACTTAGAATGCTAAGCGATGATTGTGAGATGTGAGCACTAGCTTATTTAGGAAAGTATGTCTAATATGCTTTATGTGCTAAACGATTTATGTCTTATATGTTGTTATTTGTTCGGATCTATGGTCTGTTGCCGACCGGATCTGGAAACCTTATGTGTTTAGGATTCTAAACGTACGACTACGATATTAGAATTAGCATGTAAACGTTTCGGAGAGATAAGGATGATTTAAACGTCTATCCTAAATAAAGATCTAAATTCACCTTATTCGGTATATAGATCAAGATGGCAAGAACCCGCAGTGGAGCTGGGAATGCGAATGGGAATAGGAATCAACCCCCAGTGATTCAGCAAATACCTGTTGTAGTAAAAGTTGCACCCGAGCTAATCACCATGGCTGGAGTACAAGCCATAATTCAGGCTAATATAGCGGAACAAAGGGAAGAAATGAGGCAGATGTTGAATAGGGACGAACCTACCATGCCCGTTGAACAACCCGAGCTGAGTCCCGAGCAATCGGAGGAAGGGAACTATAGCCCCCATGTGAGTCAAGTTGGGACTCAAGGAGAACGAAGGAAAGACCCGGAGAGGGGAAACGACAAGGATGGGCGGATGTATAAGAATTTCTTGGGTGCCAAGCCACCAACTCTCTCATGAAGCCCAAAGCCTGTTGAGATTATGGATTCGATCTCCGAAACGGAGATGGTGTTCGAGAGCTGCAGCTGTAGCGAGAAACAGAAGACCGTCTTCACAGTAAGACAACTGAAAACTGGAGTCTTGAGCTGGTGGAAGTTACTGGCAGATACAATGTCGCGAGAAGAAGCCCTGAAGATGTCATGGGATGAGTTGTTGGAACAACTGAAGGCGCAGTACTGTTCAGAAATAGATCTGATTGATCTGAACAATGAGTTCCAAAACTTGAAGAAGGGGAGAATGAGCGTTGACGACTACGCTGCTTCATTTAAAAAAAAATTTAGGCCAAGTTTTTTATCGAAAAAAAAAACGAATATACCGTTGTTCTCGATTTTTTGTCCTCTTTCCATAGAGATCCATGATGATATATAAAAAACGAACTTTTGTTTTTCGAAAAAAACTCACTTAATTTTCTTAGTTTTTTCAATATTTAAGTTTATTTTTATAAAAAAAACTAATTATACCAAAAATATTAATTTTTTGTACTCTATTAATAAACATCAACACCGATTAAAAAAAATAAAAAATAAAACCTCGAACAGTGTAGATTCACACTGTGAATCTAAACTGTAAATACTTCAATTTTTAACATTTATAATATGAAAAATCTCGA
Organism: Lactuca virosa; assembly: GCF_052849685.1. Classification (NCBI taxonomy): domain Eukaryota; kingdom Viridiplantae; phylum Streptophyta; class Magnoliopsida; order Asterales; family Asteraceae; genus Lactuca; species Lactuca virosa. Next base: position 161,136,153 of record NC_136430.1, read on the forward strand.
ACAATTCAGATTCACATTGTGAATATGAATTACTATTATGTACACTGTGAATCTGAAAAGGATCACAAAAAAAACCTCGATCAGTATAGATTCACACTGTGAATCTAAACTGTAAATATTTCAAAATTTAACATTCACAATGTGAAAAAGCTCCGATCAGTTCAGATTCACACTGTGAATCTGACTTATTATTATGCACACTGTGAATCTAAGGAGATTCACAATGTGAATCTAAGGAGATTCACAATGTGAATCTGAACAGGTTTACAATATGAATCTGAACAGGTTCACAATGTGAATCTGATCTGAAATATCGTTTTTTTTAACATGAATATGAATCTTTGTTTAAAAAGTACAAAAAATATGAATTTTGATATATTTATTAATTTTTTTTTCTATAAAAAAATAGACCTTAACTTTTTTCATCAAAAAAAATGAAGTGGGTTTTTTCGAAAAAAAAAGTTCGTTTTTATATATCATTATGGATCTCTATGGAAAGAGGACGAAAAATCGTGAACAACGGTATATTCGGCTTTTTTTTCGATAAAAAACATGGCTTAAAAAAATTTTAAACGAAAAAAAGTGGTGAGTTTTTTTAAAAGGTTGATTTTTTGGTATAATCCGGTGTGTGTATGTCCAATGTAAAAGAGTACATCTATTTCCTTGGCCGTTGATCGTTATGATTTTCGACGGTCACGATTGGTTTTTTTGGTTAATTATGGTTCACTATTGAACCTCACCATATATATATATATATATATATATATATATATATATATATATATATATATATATATATATATATATATATATATATATATATATATATATATATATATGGGGATTACAAGAGTTTGAAAAGAAATAGAACAATGGTTATGGTTGATAATTATAAATTTATTTAGTCATTGTTTTATTTAAGGGATAATTACTAATTACTAAACTAACCAAATTAGGGAGGTAATTAACAATTTTTAGCCAAAAATTAAACTTTGTCTCAAACTAGCCTACGAAACAGTAGTTATTTATATTCGTCTACTGTTTCAGTGTTTCATCTACTGTTTCATGTTTTCTATAAAAAAAAATTGAAGTAACAAAACCGTAGGTTTTTTTAAAACCTACGGTATTCTCTCAATAAAATACGGTTTCCCAAACCGTAGCCTACGGTTTGGGTAAAAAAGTTACGTTTTTTTTTTTTTTTTTTTTTTTTTTTTTTTTTTTTTTAACTACGGTTTTGTGGTAAAAGCTACGGTTTTGTGCTAAAAACTACTGTTTTTTTTTATTAATTTTTTTTAATATAGAGTATTTTTTCTAAATTAAAAAAAATAATGAAAAAACCGTAGTTTTTAGCACAAAACCGTAGCTTTTACCACAAAACCGTAGTTAAAAAAAATAAAAATAAAAACGTAACTTTTTTACCCAAACCGTAGGCTACGGTTTGGGAAACCGTATTTTATTGAGAGAATACCGTAGGTTTTAAAAAAACCTACGGTTTTGTTACTTTAAAAAAAAAATTTATAGAAAGCACGAACAGTAGACGAAACACCGAAACAGCAGACAAATATAAATAACTACTGTTTCGTGGACTAGTTTGGGACAAGACTCATTTTTTGGCTATTTATTGATAAGTCATTAACAATTATGGCTAGATTAGTAATTTTCCCTTATTTAAACAGTAGGAAATTGTTAGAAACGCGTAGAAAGAAGGGAACCCCATTGAAATAAAATATTTTATTTCATTTGGTCCATAATCTTATAAATTGGTGCTTAAATATTAGAGACAAACAAATCCAACATTTGACTAAGTTTTGGTGTCTTTTCCTTGTTTTGGTTGTTATGCCGTCCAATAATAAGATTTTATACAAGGAGATGAGTTGTGCGTTCTACACCTGTATCTAGAAAATGCTTTTACGTATTCCCACATATACAATCTAGTCATAGTTATAAAATTATCTAGTCATTGTTTATTTAAATAATAAGATTTTATACAAGGAGACCGGTCGTGCCTTCTACAACTGTATCTAGAAAATGCTTTTACGTATTCCATAAATCTGATAGTTATAAAATTATCTAGTCATTGTTTATTTAAACAATAACAATATTTTAGAAACACGTAGAAAGAACGGGATATTTTATTTCACTGGGTCCAGACTTGGTGCACGAATATTTTTATGTTTCCACGGAAAATTTAATTTAAGTGTAAAAAACTCCTAACTTTTGTTTGAAAAAAAAAAAGCACAATCAGATTTCCAAAAATTATATATTCACAATTATTATGCCAAACTTATTTTATACGATTATATCTTTTACCAAATTTATTATGGGAAATAAACGCTAATAGTCAATTTTTGGAGGCAAATTACAAAAGTTAGACATAAAAAAACGAATTTCCATGTATAGACATGCATTCTGCAAAGACACCTCCAAGAGTTTTGCGGATTAACTTAAGCTTTGAGGAATCGACATGGTCATAAAAAAAATATGAAAAACAATTCCACAGAGGATCATACTTGAAGTACAGTTTCATAGAGCTCCCTATGCAAGGTCTCTACGGAATGACAGAAGGGACGATTAATTCACAATTTATTGTTCCGCAGATTGGGTAGTTGTAGGTCCACGGGCTCCGCTGAATGACATGAAGGCTCCGCGGAATTGGTAGATGGAGTTGGTGACAAGCATTTATGACGTTTTTTTTTGTGTCATAAAACAATTTTCTTATTTAAAAAAAAACGAAAATCTGAGTCTTTGGGAGACAGTTTTTCTTAGTTTCCATGAAAAAAATATGAGTTTCGTTATTTTATGCAGTGTTGTAAAAATCACGATTAGGTCCCGATTAATCTCCGATTAATCCCTAGGCGCTACTCGACCGATTAGAGGGCGCCTAGCAATTAATCCCTACATACACAATGACTGAAACAGTAGAACCCGATGAAATTTAACACTTTGAAGAAATTATATCTCAACAGAAACTATTTGGGGTATGATTAGTGTTGTATTTATCATATTAACATATTTTATTATGATATTAGTGGTATTTACGAACTTTTATACGATATTAGTCATATTTAATTTTTTAAAATCTATCAAATTAGCAATTAATGGTCCCCGATTAATCTCCGTCTAGCCGATTAATCCATTAACCCCAGTCCACCGACTAGCTAACGTCGAGCGATTTTTATAACCTTGATTTTATGTATTGGGAAGTTTTGACAGTTAATTAATGGAATTAACAGGTATGTTAGAACAAAGTATAATAACTTAGGTTTATCACTTCCACCTAATTTTGACCGTCAATTATTGTTTGATTTGGTTAAAAATAAGACACATGCGTTCAATAGTAATATATCGTTGTCTTTTCGACACCCAGATCGTAGGTATGTCATGAACATTACAGACGAAGTAGTTTTTTTCAACTCAGAAATGTAATGTCTGAAACAAAAGAGATAATGCATTTGTATATGGAGGTGGATGAGGGACGGGTTGAAGAGGCACTAGTGGAAGAAAACTTTGTGTCAGATCATGTTAACAACCATTGTATCAGATAAAGTTGAAGAGTGTTCAGGAGAAGAAATTGTGGCAGTAAATGAGGTGGTAGAACAAAATTTATGAGTTCGGAAGACTGGGTGAGAAAACGTTGTGAGATGATGAAAAATCAAATGAAGGATGATTAGAAGACGAGTTCACACACTGAAAAAAAATATTTAGACATGTTTTACAGTACGCCTCCCATACCTGATTGTCCTGATCAGATTCTTGAACCTAGACCATTCCACAGTTTAGGACCAAATAATGATATTGTTGTTCGTCAAACCTATGATAACAAACGAAAACTAGTATTTGCTCTGAATCTGAAAGCCACTAGAGAAAAGTTGCAGTTTAAGACCAATGATATGCAAAAAAAAGAGTGGCGTTAGTTGGACATGGTTTCTTGAAAAACTGTATGAATGCATTGGTGATTGTGAAGATTTAACATTTGTAACTGATAGGGCTGACTCAATTTGCGTCACTACCGAAAATGTTTTCCCAAACGCTCATCATAGCGTGTGTGCTTTTCATCTACTAGGAAACATAGTACACCGGTTTGGGAAAAATAATAAAACAAAAGTCTTGTTTTGGAGGCTTGTGAGAGCTTAAAAAACTAATGGATTTGAAAAGTTGTGTTCTAGATTTAGATCGATTAGGCCGCAAGTAGCGGCGTACCTTATGGAAATTCCACGTGCTAAATGGACTAAAGTGTATTACCTGTCAAATCGGTACAATTACAAGACCTCAAACAATGTGGAGTCAATGAACGCTTTATCAGTAGATGTAGGGAAGATGCCTATAATACCCCTTCTTGAGTTCTTCCGCCTAGGGATGTCAAAAACTTACGTGGGACTCCGATTCCCTACGAAATTAATTTTTTATAAGATTTGGGGGGGGGGGGGGGACGGGAGTGGGATTAAACCTGTTTTATTTTTCAGGAACGAGGGCAGGAGTGCGTATATCCGTCCCGTACTCCCGTAGGGGGGGGGGGGCGTTTGTATATTTACATAAATATATATATATATATATATATATATATATATATATATATATATATATATATATATAGATATATATATTTAATAGAAAAATATATATAGACAATACATTATCTAATTTTATGGTTTCTTGACTTTCTTCCACTTCACAACATACCACGATACGATAGTGAATTGGTCATATATTTTCGAACATGTCGTACTTTTTTTTGTAATGTTGGATTTTTCGTATTTTATATTTGTAAGTTTGTTGGATTTGTTGTTTTGTAATGTTGAATGTGTAATGTTGGATTTTTAATTTTGTTGTTGTTATAAAAACTAGATTTTAAGCTTTCAAATTTATGAAAAATAGTTTTTTTAGCCCAAAATATAACAATTTTTTAGAAAAAAAAAAGTCAATTTTCAGCCTACAAAATACGGGAACGGGGGCGGGATCGGGGGTGTTGAAGGTATTCGGGGGCGGGATTGGGGGCTCTGTAAATGGGGGATTCGGGGGCGGGAGCAATAAATGATTTCGAGGGCGGGGGCGAGGGCAGCTATTTCTGCTCCCGTTTGGTCCCATTGACATCCCTACTTTCGCCGTCTCGCACAAGAATGGTTTAACAAGCGTCATATCGATGGAGGTATGACTTTAATTATGTCTAATTATACTTTAATTATGTGTAATGATATATATATATATATATATATATATATATATATATATATATATATATATATTTGTTATTTACAAGGAAAAGGTCAGTAGTACTAATGGAGTGGGATGAAAAACTAGTTAAAAAAGTGAGGAGTGTACGACAGGATGGTCGGTTTCATGTGTTTTGGATGCAATACATCAAGTGCATGATTTCAAACATGGTCGCATAGTTAATTTGAGGCAAGAGACTTGTACATGCAAATATTAGGAACAAACTGGTTTTCCTTGCGGTCATGTCATAATGGTCTTAAAGCACTTGAAAAAAAACTAACTTTGGGCATCTGGCTATAGATGCTTACAAAATCGGAATGTACCTAAGTACATATAATGGTATCAGGAGGCGTTTACCCCTCCCCCTTCTAAAACCTCCTGATTGGGAGGTTCCTAATGAGTTAATGCTTGTTAAACCCCTGGTAATGGAAACATGTCAAGCTGCTAGAACAAAAACAAAAATTGTATCCCGTCACAAGGTGAGGAACCTATAATAAGAAAGTGTACCAGATGTGATAGTACAACACATAATGCAACGACTTGTCCAACATTGGTCCCAATGAAGCAAAAAAGGCCTAGAAAACATAGCTCGACGTTAGGTAGTAAGACAAAAGTGAAAGGAAGGGAGGGGACGCAAAGAGAAGATTACTGTTCGACGTTTGATTTAAATTATTTATGTTCTTTTTTTAATTAAGTATATTATGTTTCCGTAGAAGTTGATTGTGTAGTTTGATTACTCTATTAAGACTATTTACTTTTGCTATGATTATATTAGTGCATCATTACTATTAGAGTTAAACTCATAAATTTGATTAAACTTTATGAAAATACATATAGCAAACCTACGATACATAATAAACATACAACAAATTTTTACCTATAATTAACTTTAGGGAGCGACAATGGATACTTCTCTTCATCCATTGTTATAAAGTCATCCCTAATTCTGATTTTATCTTCAAAAAGATCCTTTTGCAGACTAAGATCTATCATCTCTGCATCCTTGTCATCAAGTCATTTTTCATTCATTTTGATAGTCTTCTTTGTTTTTTTATCCATTCTTCATGCTCTTTGATTTTCTTTTGACTAATCTATATTCATTCTTGAGCCTCTTTTCAATCTGATGCAATGACTTCACGACGTTTAGTGAGAACCCGAGATGACTCTTTATTTTGTATTTGTTGTTCTTCAACCCATTGTAATTCTTGCAAAGTTTCATCAGACATATATGGCCCCTTTCGAAGAGGGTGCAACAAAAGGGTCGATAGGATCACAATAGTAACAATCAACTTCGTTGCACAAGCAAATTTGGAAATTTAAACATGAACACATAACAAATTTCAAAATAGATATATTTTTTTGCTAAGAAAACTATCATACATATGATATTTATACACCCTTCAACTCCGTAGTACTATTTTGCCAGTCCACAAAACTGTTTGTCAATCTAAGGAGCTGTTTCCCAGTCTGTGGAACTGTTTTGCTATCCAAAGATATGTTTGTCAGTCTGTAGAACTATTTGCCAGTCCATAGAGTTGTCTGCCACTCCACAGAACTATTTGCCAGTCCATAGAACTGTTTATCAGTTGGCAGAACTGTTTGCTAGTCCGTAGAGTTGTTTATCAATCTACGGAGTTGTTTGTTTATCCAAAGAACTATTTGTCTGTCCAAAGAATTGTTTATCAATCCACATAACTATTTTCCAGTCCACATAACTGTTTGTCGGTCTGCAAAACTATTTGCGATTCCTATTTCTTTTTAAGTAATGGTATAATCTATAGGAAATTCACACCTCTATTCAGAAAATGGCATCCAATGTACCAACTTCTTCCAGTGCAGCAACATCGTCCAATGCTCCATGTCCATAGATGACAAGAGAGGATATGGTCGTAACATGATGTTGGATTAGCATTTACGAGGGTGTAACACCAATGACTCATCCTCATTGCCTTGTAGGTGAAGAATGGACTCGTATAACATGTTTATTCAAACATGAGATGGGGCAAGGACAATGCCGTCTAAAATCAGATATTGTTTGTAAATGAATTGATTTAAAGGAAAAAATCGCATGGTGTAATCGATGGTATCATTATGCTAAAAATAGGAAATAGTATTACGAAGACGATGAAGAAACTTTGGAAGTTGTTAAAGGACATTACATGTGCGAGCGTGATGGAAGTGAGTTCGAGTATGAGGATGCTTGGAATCTTGTTAAAAATAACCAATATTTCATGTAGACGGGTATTTTATTTGTAATGTTTTATGTAATGTTTTCTAGTACTTTATCTTATTTTGTAATGTTTTTGTTTCGGTTTATTATTTGTAATGTTTTATGTTTCCATGCATTTGTAATGTTTGTGTTTTCTGTTTCATGGAATAAAGTAGAAAATAACCCAATGAAAGTATGATGCTATTATGGCATAAAAACTAAAGTAAAATGATATTATAGTATAAAAACGGAAGTATGATGCTGTTATGGAATAAAAACTAAAGTACACTGCTATTATAGTATAACAACGAAAATATGATGCTATTATTGCATAAAAACTATAGTATGATGCTATTATCTTTTGAAAACAAAAGTATAATGCTAATATGAGATAACAACGAAAGTATAATGCTATTATGGCATAAAAACTAAAGTGTAATGCTATTATAGTATAAAAACAAAATTACGCTGCTATTATTGGTAAAGAATGTTACCGAAGACAATAACCACCGGTTCTCATAAACTAAAGTAACCTTGCCCAAAAGTCCCAATCTGATAGGAGTGTATAAAGCTTGTGTTGAGCGTTAAGCTTCGGAGAAGTCGTGGCCCATGCTTTCTAAAAATCCTCCATAGTAGCAGCCTCATAAGAGTCTAATAGTAGATGATTTGACACATCACCATGGTCTTTATCAACATTTTCTTCATTTTCTTTTTAGGGACACTTCATGTGTTTTTTTCTTTCTTTTTGTGATTTTCAGTGTGGACTCAATGTAAAAAATGAAAATGTTAGATAATTATCAACAATGTACTATTTTATAAATGCACAAATTCAGATTAATACCAATTCGTACGGTGTTTGCTGATATTTTGAAGGATTCTTCATTCGCTTTGGCCTAATGACATGTGTACTTGTTTTTGTTGTCAAATTCAACCACCTTTGGTGGTGACTGAACATACCCACCCGTAGTGGTACCGCCAAATTCCTCCCCCAAACCATGAAAAAATGTATCATTATAATTTATCTCCAGACCATGGTAATGTGTATTTTCGTCCTCTTCATTTACCATATCCTCCACACTAAACCCTTTTTTTGTTTCTCCTTTTTCTCCAATGCGAGGTCAACTTTAGATGACAATTTACCCATAACACCTATTAGATGCTTCACCAATGACTTCGTGTACGTCTTCATCTTCTTTCCTAACCTTTCTGATGTGTCACTTGACATGTGAATAGACTGCTGCGAGGAAGAAGCACTTAAGGCCGTTTTCGTAGATAATGTTTCCCACTTATACTTATTTCTTCGCTGAGGTTCCGCGACAGAAGGTGGTGAAGTTTCCTGCCATGAGGGAGATTTATCATTGTTCAAATTCCAAATTAGATAACGAACATAATATGGCTCAATGATCTACGTATTCGTTGCCACGACAGCACATGGATGGTTGTTATCTTGCAAATATTAGAATGTTAGTTTAATAGGAAAAAACATTGGAATGTATAACTATATATAATTATAATATAAGAAAATATACCAAAGACACGGCTTTTATACGACGACATTGATCCCAACTTAATGATGTTTTTCTTCTTTGGGCCCTCATTTGTGGCAATTCTCCCGACGTGTGAGCAACAAACTGACTTCCCTCCGGGAACATCTCCCAAGTCCATATCTATGGGATAAAAAGGAAAGTGTGATTCTAATATGGGATAAAAACGAAAGTATGATGCTATTATGGCATAAAAACTAAAGTATGATGCTATTATGGGATGAAAACAAAGGTATGATGCTATTATCGGTTGAAAACAAAAGTATGATGTTAGTATGGGTTGAAAACGAAAGTATGATGCTAATATGGGATAAAGTAAGTACATTGGTATGACAGGGTATAGGAAAAAATCGAAAAAGGGAAATAAATAGCAACGTACCTTCAATGATTGTTTATTAGAGCAACCTACTTTCATCATAACATCCTACTTTATATATAAAATGTAATAAATTGAAAGTAAATTGCTATAATAGGGTAGAGAACAAATAAAAAAAAGGCAATTAATAGCAACGTACTTTCAGTGACTGTTTATTATATCATCCTACTTTCATCAGAGCATCCTACTTTGTGTATAAAAGGTAATAATATGAAATTACATTGCTATAATAGGGTAGAGAAAAAAAATGAAAAAGGGCATTCCGTAGAGCCAAATGGTCATTCTGCGGAGCACCCTCTGCGGAATGACCAAATGCTCCGCGAAATTTTTCTTCCACAAAACAAAATGTTTATTGTTTTTTTTCGGCACTAATCGCTAACTAGTCAACGTTTTTCTCTACTAATCAATGAGATATCTCATTTTCATTCAAAAATATACATAAAAACTAATGACATTGAAAAAAGGAATAGATAATGTCGGAAATCCATACTCGATCGTCGTATCCATCGACAAATTTTTTTATTTCATTTGCAAGATCAATCTCCCTTCGTCTGCATTTCGCAAACATAGATCCACCGGAGAAATGACCGATTCGCATAGGTATCGACGAGTGAGAAATGACAGCGACGCGGAGAACTACGATGAGGAATGAAAAGACCTAACTCAGAATCGAAGAAGAATGACTTACGACGGTTCCGCATAGGTGCCTCTGTGAACGCCGTTAAATACTCTACAGAATCATTAATTTTACACAAATACCCTCATATATTTACCTTTTTACCATTTCGCGAAGGACACCTGAATTCCGCGAAGCCTGTGGAGCTCACCTCCATAGAATGCATGTTTATACATGGAAATTCAATTTTTATGTCTAAATTTTGTAATTTACCCCTAAAATGACTATTAGCGTCCATTTCCCATTTATTAATTCGTAAATATTTTAGAAAAATGATAATTAGGCCGGAGAATGTAACAACATTTCGCCCTTCATATTTTTTTAAATCATTTCATCAACACTTTATTTTTCTCTTACACTCTCTTACTTTTCAAAATCCATGAAATTACATATTTCATTTACTTTTTTTACTAAACTGCAAAATTGGTCCTTGTGGTTTCGTAAAAATTGTGGATAGGGTCTAAAACATTTTCGAATTAAATAAAAGGTCCAATATCAAAAAAACTTATGGTTTTGGTCCTGAAAAAGTTGAAAGGACAGTTTTGCCCTTATTATTTCTTTTTTACATTTTCTTTATTTCTTTTGGTATTTAAATATTTATAAAAAAGTACCACTCCACCCCACTCCTCTCCACCGTACCCCCTTTTCTCCCCATTTCTCTTTGCCTATCTTTCTCTTTCTCCCAGACATGGATGCAAACAGTTTCTTAATTGAAAACACTTGGGCATTCTTCAATTCTCCTTCTGTTACAAATTCATTATTTTCTATTTGTCTCAAGATCACGTCAACACATGCTTCAGTTCTCGATTCACTTACTAAAATCAGATTTTTTTCTTGGGTTTTGTCTTTATCTCAATAATCCTTTTTTACATCATCGTTGTTTTGTTGTCCTGGTTCCTTGGATTTAAATCAGTCACTCTATGATGGTCGTTTAAGTTCTACATTGAAGTAGATGTCAAGGGCTCGATACTGAAGAAGGTGGGATGAAGTGGGGTGAGATCGGATGCAAGCTTGTTGGAGAAATCTCGTCGTGTATGTATTGAACCCAGGTATTAAAACTTCGATTGTGTGTGTTAATAAATTATGGAAGAAGCATCGAGAATGGAATGATGACCACCACCACCTACCTTTGTTAATGAAAAGATGACTATCTAGGTGACCAATCAAGTAGGTTTATGTCACACCCCCAAACCGGAACGACGGAAATGTTTGGGGGTGGAGGACGTTATGTACAGTATCACAACCATTGCATAATAGTAATCAAAGTAAACACAACCATTACATTGATTGAATATAGTATTTACATCTGTTCAATACATAGTTTGTATGACATCAAAAGTGTATAGCAATAGTATAAAAGACGCGACTCTAAAAGCTCCGTCTTCTCAAAACCTGTGGGTGTACCTGTCTACCGGTTCCCTAAGAACACAAGTGGTTTTGAAAGTGCATCAACATTTAAGTTGGTGAGTTCATAAGTATGTAGTTGATATAGAAAGCTTGTCTTTGTTCTTTGGAAATGTTATAGCGTACTTCCATAAAATCCAATATTTTCTTAGTGAATGAAACGTAGTCTTAGGCCTTACGACCAAAATGTATGTAGTTACTGTATTCTGAAGTAGTGAACTGTAGTCTTATTAATAAATAAAACTATGCCATGAATGTTTCTTGAAATTGAATGTTGTACTAGTGTACTCTGTACTAGAAAAGTAGTGTATTGTAGTACTGTTTGTATGAAAACCTTTTTGTATGAGTGCCTGGAATCCACCAGCTATAGTGTAAAAATAGTGTACTATAGTTTCATTATTCAAAATAAAACCTTTTGTATGAGTGCCTGGAATCCACCAGTTGTAGTGTAAAAACAGTGTACTGTAGTTTCATTATTCAAAATAAAACCTTTTGTATGAGTGCCTGGAGTCCACCAGCTGTAGTGTAGTGTAATGTACTGTAGCTTTATTACTTAAAATAAAACCTTTGAAGTAGTGTAAATCCCGTAAACAAATGTTTTAGTTAATACTATTGTGAGTTTCATATAACCATGCTTGATATGACCTAGTGACCTCTACGACGTTCTTCAGGCGTCAGAATGTGATGACATTTGTCACCCCAAACCTGCCGGCTTAGCTGTTGCAAGCAACTCAGGTGCCGGATTGTCAGTCCCGTATAGATCTATACATAAATTCACGCTCTCCCTCCAGGAGACTCTGGTTATAATTTAAAGGATTTAGACATGTACCATGATGGGTACAATGAAGTAGTGCCTCACAACCCTGTATTAACTAGTTTACGTGTAGTGTAGTAGTGTTATCTTGTACTTGAAACTATATGTATTGCCTTGTAATATTGTACTTTGTAATGTAAAATAATTATACTGAAATAATTATTTCGTACTGTATCCTTGAGTTAGTGGGATAGAGGAGTGTTCCATAAACTATACCTATTATAGTTTATATACTTGTTTCTGTATAATGTTGTTGAGCTTGTAAAATAGTGTAGTATTTCCCAAACTATACCTATTATAGTTTAAATGTATGTTCTTGTATCATGTATTGAACTTAGCAAAATAGTGTAGTGTTCCCCAAACTATACCTATTATAGTTCGTATGTATGTTCTGTAATGAATTGAAAACCCTTGAAATTTAATAGTGAGTATATATCGGTATTCAAGATTTGTGAAATCACCCTTTTGGTCAACATGTTACAAATGGGTTAATAATGTAATTTGATACAATGCAGTAGTTAAAACGGTTTTGATGTAATTGCAAGTGATTTGAAATTGTTTGAAATCGTTTGTATGCTAACACAAGATTCCTTGTGTTTTACTTGTATTCCCCCCCCCCCCTAAAAACATTGAAAAGTAGTGAAAATGTAGGGGTATGAACTCACCTCTAGTGTGTCCAAGTCTGGATAGCGGAACTGTAGAGATGATCCTCGGGCTAACATACATGGAATTAACGGTATCCTAATATTATTTAAACACGTAATCGTATTTAAATTAGCGAAATAATTAATTAAAGTGTTAAACAACACTTAATTTATGTAAGGAATAATTACCAAGAATTAGAGTGTTGATAAGGTTTTTGGTCTAGCCTTCACCGAAATCCTTGATTTCGGTCTTAAAACCTCAACCGAGAACCAGGTTCTCGGTCTTAGGGTGTTCTCGGTCAGGAACGAGTTCTCGGTCCAAGCGGTTTTTGGTTAGCTTGAAGATTTGAAGATTGTTCTTGGTGAAAATTATGAAGATTTGAAGGATTTTTCTTGAAGATTTGAAGGTTCTCGTATGATACTTGAGAGCAAAATGGGAGTGTTTTCGGCTGGAAAAGTGAGAAAATGACTATGTTTTCGAGTGAAACTATATATATCGGTTGGGTTTTCGGACGTAAAGGCGTTTTCGGTCCGAAGGGTTTGCGGTCCAAGGGTTCTCGGCCGAAAAAAGGGGTTTTCGGTCCGAGGAGTTGGACCCTTCGCACGTTCTCGTTTTTCTATTTTGGCCCCTAAAATTGTGTTTTGGTCTAAATGTTTTTATCCAAATACTTATATAAAAACATCATTTATATAATTTAAGTCATATTTAACCCTGATGATCTTAACAAAAGAAATAAAATCAATAAAATTCGAGTTTTTATTTAAAGGGGTTTGACTTTTATTGACTTGAAAAATAACGGGTTGTTACATTATCCCCCTGTTAGAGGAAATTTCGTCCCGAAATTCTTGTTGTAGTGAATACATCATGGACTAGGGAAAGAGATGATGGGTTTTGAGCATTCTAACACTCTTAAGTGTACATGCAACCCTAAATACCTTGGATCTATGTTTTCTCTATTATACATGCAAATATGATTATCCAAGGTATTATCCTAACTAGCATACCAAAACATTGATACTAGGATAATAAAATAGATAGAATACATACCTTGTTGTTGTTGCTTGACTCCATGAAGCTTGAGAGCCTAGTGCCCCAAGTGTGACACCTCAAATGGTTCACACAACATCATGAACTCTTGGAATAACCATGAGAAGAAGACATACATGTTCAAATCGGCTAGCCCTCAAAATATGTATCACTAGTGCCAATTTCTTGAACTAAAGGGGTTCTTATATAGTATGGCTATTAGGGTTACACCATGTAACTCATGACTTTACCCATTCCTTATGCTCCATGGGTTTTAACCTCCATGGAGTATCCATGGATCACCACATGGGTTAAACCCAACATAAAGGAATCTTGGATCATAAGCCCACATATATAAGAATGAATGATTTACACAATCAATCCCCATATATTTAATTAGTCTCTTTTTGATCACTAAATTAAGTCCAAATTAATTCTTGATCAATACTAATTAAATAACATGATTTCATATTAATATATTAGAACTTATAATATATTAATATGTCACAAAATGTCTTTTCCTCATAAACGGTCTATCCAAATGTTCCGATGCCATGCAACCCAAATGGACCATGCCGAGTCGGGTCAAGTACATACCAATTATAGTTATGGACTTAGACACTAATCCAACAGTCTCCCACTTGGATAAGTCTAAAACTATTATAGCGTATGACTTCAGGAACCAACTGGCAATCGTAGCTCTCAAAAGCCGCTGTCGAACTCTGACCTTGTAGATGAACTCCGACCTTTGTCAATGACTTGTCCATTAGATAAGGGATCATATATTCCTCCATTCTAGATATCATATGGGCTGAGACATCGATTATAATCATTCTCTCTGTCAATTTGTTGTTTCCCGATTTCCGATTTATGACGACTGACTAATTGAACAAATCAAATCAGTCCTGGCTCGGCCGAGCACTTCCATTTGTCATCATCAAATCATCGAGGGGCCCACAGATATCGCTTTTATCCCGAAGGTAAAAGGAATGGATAAACTTCGACTCATATGGCTTGTTCTACTACTTGTTGAATCATACACAAAGGCACGTTTTATAACACCGAGTTACCGAATGCGTTTTCGTGCAATCAATGTACAACCAACTCATAGTAACAACTCATATCTCTAGGTTTGAAGAATATAAGATATTATCGTCTCATGATCACTCGTGATAAAATCCATGAAGTGATTCCAATGAGCGCGGGTTGAATCCAATACTCAGAACTTATGAGCACTCATGAGTGTTGTAGCCCCTTGTCCAACATCTTAGACCACCCATGACAGTCTTGATTCATATCTACTTCCAACATATGACCGACTGTAGATAGTTTGAATAACTTAGTCAATCAGGAAGAACGACCTAGTTATTCTGGAAGTCAAAACATGCAAAATGAAACACAATAATAATAGAATCTAATATGGTATCAAAACCTATGAACATAAATAAAACACCTTTTATTTATCACCATATGATTACACATTATTCATTGTATACTGTTTCAGCTATCAACTTTATTCTTGAATTTAAAACAATAGTTGTCCCATGCTCCAAGCATGTACACTATGTTTTCTAAACACTAGTCATGCCATACACCAAGTATGCATACTATGTTTGTCTATGATCTTTACTTTGTGAAATAGATCAATTGAACATAACTTTAATGATTCTCTTTTCACAGCCCCAAATCCTTACTGCAAATGCAAGAATTCCAAATTCATGCCATTTACTGAAATCTGTTAGATTCTAAACTTATATGCATTGATCCTCTTGTAATGATTATGCACAAAGTCACAAGGACTTGACAACAAACATTACAGAGCATTCCAAGGAGATCAACTCCTTGGAAACATCCTTCTTGCATTAAGTTTCCTAATCTTACACAGATTGAATAATTTCCAACTTTGAAACATTTCCATATTCCATTTTGACTATCACTTCTGAACAAGAGTTGCCTCCTTACAGATTATGTCAATATGGTCCTTCTAGAATTAACACTATACTTCCAACTGTCCTTGAGCAACCAATCTTTGGTAAACCTTAGATTGTCCTCGACAATTGCTTAATCCTTTTAGTCATATCCAGTTCTAGACCTTTTCCCTTCTTAATGCCCCAGGCATTTGGAAAATTTTAGAAAGGATAAATATAGCACATGTAATCGATCCTATATCCGAAGCATATGGGACACGAGTCATGATGTCTCACATAAAGACTAAACCAGTCTTTTGCTATAACATTTCCATTTCTATTTGCCAAGTTCTCATAATTCAGATTATGAAAAGGGATGTCGTAATCATAATCGAATTTTAGAACGCAAATAATGGACCCATATATAGAATTTCCTTATGTTGAGTCATTCCAACATGAAATTCATATATATATCCTTGACTAAATACGACTTAAAACCTCAATCTAAGCTTTTAGAATTGAAATGAAGTATAATTTCCTCTCCCTTAATTACAGCAAAACAACTTTTTCAACCCCTGCAGCCTCACGAATTGAAACTTTTGTTTTCTATAATTAACATTGCTAACTTGCAATCTTTATCATAATTATCATGCTCCCACTAACATGATGATTATTAGCATAACACTCATGCTCCCACTAGCTTTGACATGTAATCAGAAATCAGCTGGACTTCTAGAAATCAATACTTTATTGACTTTCTTACCAAAGTTCAGATTTCTGATACTAGATTGCTTTGATAAAACTTTATCAATATCATACACCTTATCTTAGATAGCTCACAAGTGTGTCTAAACAATTTTAAGAACTATGAAAAGGGATGCCGTAATCATAGTCTCGATTGTTTAGACCTTTACCACTTCTCACAAGTCCATGTTAGTGTGCTGGTTAACCACACACGCTCCACTAACGACTTTGAGAATGCAAATATCACAATTGCTATCTAGCTAAAATCTACTTAGTGAAAGTGTTTCCTCACCATCATTTTCATGAATCGGAGAGAAACCATATGACACTTAGATTTTATGGTGTATGAGTTCCTATCCATATGAATTTTGTCAAAACCATAATCACAAGACAAGGTTACTGACAAATCCACACTTATATGGATTAAACTTGTGCAATCTTAAATTCTTGCCATTTGGCAGCTCAAGGGCCTGCCATTGCTTCCAAGTAGCTGTGCAACCAATTGAGAACTCTCAGAACTCCTATGCAAAGCCAACTTGAATAGGCACATACATGTCGACACGATAGGTTATAAACCTCAAGTCGTGTGCTAGTGAAGAACTTCAGGTTTTATTCTTGATTAGTTCTTGAGACTTTCAAGACCTTTAAGACTCCCACTGTCCTCTTGACATATAAGACTTTCTTGTCAGATATTCAAGAGATAGTGTGGATTCTAATCTAGACAAACACTTCACACAATTGGCCTTAGTTGGTCTTTGTTTTATCCAAAACATCACAACTTACCAATTTCAAATGTACAAGAGTAGAAAACTTTTACTCTTACATTTGACAAGTGTTTTAAACCTTCTTTAAGACATGTCACTCAAGTTACAATCTTAGAGTATAACTCTAAGAATTGTTTTTGGAACGAAGTATAAATCATCTTCTTGATTTAACCACTTCAACAATTCATAGCTCCTCTTCTTAGCTACCAGAATGCACTTAGAGGATGAATTGTGATAAGGTCTCTTAATCATTAAGATGATTATATAACATGATACTAAAGTACTCTCCCATCTTTTCAGATTTGAGAAACTTTTATCTTTCTGCCTAAGTTGATTCTTCTTATTCGCTCTGCCATACATTGAAACCTTTTCCAATGTCTCAGAATTACACTTAAGCTTGTAAGTATAACCATATTTACTGAATTTTAGTAAATAATGACGAATAGTCTTAACGATTATTTGTGGTGGGCTTGATCAGTGCACAAGAATGTGTACTCGATCCTTTACTTGACTCACACATCCATGTGAACAAGTAGTTAGTCTTAATTTTTCCAATGCTTGAAAGTTCTTATTTATCATGCTATACAACTTGCATGATTCCAAGTTTCTATCCAAATGAAACTTAGGTGATGAGAATCTTTCCTTATTTGGTAAATTTAGACACTACCACAAATGAAAGAATCAAATTCATATTTCCACTCTTGCTCTTAATGGAATCTTATAAGCAACAAAAGTTTTCACAAATGTCATTGTAAAGATATTTTAAAATAAATAAAATCAAAAAAAAAAATTTTCTTTTATTTTAAAACTTTGCGGAAAAACTATCCTTACAATGCAAAAGCACATGAAAACTTTGTTGTTATTTATTCCTAAGCAATATATCATAACACTTAAGAAGTAGCTCAAGAATCCGATCTTCAAACTATGCGATAGAAATCCATCTATGCCATCAGATTCAGCATATTCTTTCTTTAAGTTTCTTCACTTTTTCTTTGATTCTTAAAACATCAACATGTGACCCAGTCACATCATGTATCAAGAATCTCATAATAGAAACTTAGCAGAGTTAGATAGTGGACTTTACCCGAAGTAGAGTCAAACTTATTGACTTTAATATCCTTAGGTAAATTTGGCAGCTTCGCAACCAATGCCCCTTTCTTTGGCAATAGACCCTTGATAATGGGACTATCTCAGACTTAGCCGTTCTCTTTACCATTTGGTCAACCGAGTTGACTATGGCCGATCCCTTTCCATTGGGAAGAGAGAGCTTTACTGGATATCCAATGTCATCATTGTCAATGTCCATAAAGTTTTAGGAAGTTGATCTTAGCAAATAGATAAGATCATTAAGGGTCTTGTCATAGTCTGTTTCATAGGAGTCCCAAAGGAACTCAGTATGTGACTTAGAAAGTGATTGATCATCAGCTTCCTCTATACTTTGACACCCAACTCTCCCGGCTTGTCAATATGTGACTACATCTCCAAGATGTGATCACACATAGACCTTTGCTTGCCAATAGGGCTTGAGTGACCTTAAACTTTTCAGGATCTTGTGGGTTAGGGAGAATAATTGGAGGAGGTGAAAGAAGTATGATTTCCATGGGACATCATCTTCATTTAGGAAAGCTTGTTTCAAGAGATTTGGGAAGATCATCTTTTGGGAGATATTCAAGAGAGTTGATTTAAAGTCCTTAATATAACACCCAATATGAAATATTAAGGCTAGGACCCAACAACCTATTTATAACTGGAAGAGGGATGCCGTAATCCAAGTTATAAAATAGTTGAAGGTAGGTAAATGACGATTTACCAATTTCCACCATGAAACACGAAATATAATTAAGTTTTAATTGGATTTGAAACTCCTAGATCTTTTGAGATACATTGAACTTTCAATGGCATGTTTGAATCTCGATTGTGCCCTCTCAAGTTTGTGACTGGGATGCCGAGGATCACAAACAAGGTGTGAATAACCATGCAAATTAACTTGGCACCCTTAACTTTATCACCTAATCGATGTGCCGGTTAACCACACACGCTCCACCGATCTATAATAGAGTCAAGTTACCCTTTGCCACTCTTACTAGTCCTTATTAGTTTGCCGGTTAACCACACACGCTCCACTAATGACTTGGTAAGGTACAAAGTGTAGTTTCATGGGTTAGCACCTTTTCACATTTTCCTAAGTAACTAAGATTGGGAATGTATAAGTGTTTAGTTACTTAGTATTTATCATTAATACTTTTAATGAAGGGAGAATTATAGTCCTTTCCTACCCGTTCGGCTAACGACCCTCCACCAGTCAAGGAAGCGGTGGGTGAGAGTGGACACCCATTAAACTGCCATTTTATAGGCAGTAACCTTATACCCCCCTTATAGACCGGCTTCGTGAATGAGGCCTACTAACGGTAAGATTGACTTTATCTTATACATATATATATAATTAAAATTATAATAATAGTATAAGGGTTTGAATTTTAACTTTTAAAATTCTAAGGGCTAACTTGGAATTAAAGTATTCATAAGTGAAACTTTTCAAATTCCAAAACTTGAGGGCAAGTTTTGAAACTATTCAAAACTAATTAATTCCATAACTTATGTGTTTAAATTAGTTTTAATTAAAAAACTCTTCAAGTTCCATAACTTGAGGACAAGTTATGGAAGACTTTAAACTAATAAAAGAATGTAACTTTTCTTTATTTTGTAACTTATGGAATTAATTAAGGTTACACATTTTATTACTTAATGAAGTGACTCTTGAACCTCCATAACTTGAGGACAAGACTCTTCATTTTTGTAACCATTGCCAACTTTTATGAGTTTTATGAAACTTAAATGTGACTTTTCATATAACTTGAGGACAAGTTACAAAAACACATTTTAGAATCAAATCTTAGATTAAAATGGATTGAAAACACATAATCAATTAACTTTTCTATTAATCTAAGCAACTCATAAGAACAAGATAATTCAAATCAAACTTTTTCATGTAATTAGCCTAATCACTAAACTAATACAAAACATGAATCTATTGACAATTATCTTTGAAATTGGATTAGTATGAACATTACCACATCAAAAACAAGTTTATAAGTTCAAAAACATCTTAGGGTAATGTTTCTAGTCCATTTCTAGCCAAAAAACTCGAAAATATGCTGTCTGGGGCTCCTACTCCTCGAGTGTATCAACCTACTCGTCGAGTAGGATGATTTTCTTCATGGACTCGGCGAGTCCAGTGCCCAGAATGCCCGAAATTCGACTTTTTCAGCATTTTTCAGCAATTTGCATCAAGTATAATTGAAAACAAGCCTAGGCTCTGATACCACTGATGGGTTTTGAGCATTCTAACACTCTTAAGTGTACATGCAACCCTAAATACCTTGGATCTATGTTTTCTCTATTATACATGCAAATATGATTATCCAAGGTATTATCCTAACTAGCATACCAAAACATTGATACTAGGATAATAAAATAGATAGAATACATACCTTGTTGTTGTTGCTTGACTCCATGAAGCTTGAGAGCCTAGTGCCCCAAGTGTGACACCTCAAATGGTTCACACAACATCATGAACTCTTGGAATAACCATGAGAAGAAGACATACATGTTCAAATCGGCTAGCCCTCAAAATATGTATCACTAGTGCCAATTTCTTGAACTAAAGGGGTTCTTATATAGTGTGGCTATTAGGGTTACACCATGTAACTCATGACTTTACCCATTCCTTATGCTCCATGGGTTTTAACCTCCATGGAGTATCCATGGATCACCACATGGGTTAAACCCAACATAAAGGAATCTTGGATCATAAGCCCACATATATAAGAATGAATGATTTACACAATCAATCCCCATATATTTAATTAGTCTCTTTTTGATCACTAAATTAAGTCCAAATTAATTCTTGATCAATACTAATTAAATAACATGATTTCATATTAATATATTAGAACTTATAATATATTAATATGTCACAAAATGTCTTTTCCTCATAAACGGTCTATCCAAATGTTCCGATGCCATGCAACCCAAATGGACCATGCCTAGTCGGGTCAAGTACATACCAATTATAGTTATGGACTTAGACACTAATCCAACAGTCTCCCACTTGGATAAGTCTAAAGCTATTATAGCGTATGACTTCAGGAACCAACTGGCAATCGTAGCTCTCAAAAGCCGCTGTCGAACTCTGACCTTGTAGATGAACTCTGACCTTTGTCAATGACTTGTCCATTAGATAAGGGATCATATATTCCTCCATTCTAGATATCATATGGGCTGAGACATGGATTATAATCATTCTCTCTGTCAATTTGTTGTTTCCCGATTTCCGATTTATGACGACTGACTAATTGAACAAATCAAATCAGTCCTGGCTCGGCCGAGCACTTCCATTTGTCATCATCAAATCATCGAGGGGCCCACAGATATCGCTTTTATCCCGAAGGTAAAAGGAATGGATAAACTTCGACTCATATGGCTTGTTCTACTACTTGTTGAATCATACACAAAGGCACGTTTTATAACACCGAGTTACCGAATGCGTTTTTGTGCAATCAATGTACAACCAACTCATAGTAACAACTCATATCTCTAGGTTTGAAGAATATAAGATATTATCGTCTCATGATCACTCGTGATAAAATCCATGAAGTGATTCCAATGAGCGCGGGTTGAATCCAATACTCAGAACTTATGAGCACTCATGAGTGTTGTAGCCCCTTGTCCAACATCTTAGACCTCTACAAGCCAACCCATGACAGTCTTGATTCATATCTACTTCCAACATATGACCGACTGTAGATAGTTTGAATAACTTAGTCAATCAGGAAGAACGACCTAGTTATTCTGGAAGTCAAAACATGCAAAATGAAACACAATAATAATAGAATCTAATATGGTATCAAAACCTATGAACATAAATAAAACACCTTTTATTTATCACCATATGATTACACATTATTCATTGTATACTGTTTCAGCTATCAACTTTATTCTTGAATTTAAAACAATAGTTGTCCCATGCTCCAAGCATGTACACTATGTTTTCTAAACACTAGTCATGCCATACACCAAGTATGCATACTATGTTTGTCTATGATCTTTACTTTGTGAAATAGATCAATTGAACATAACTTTAATGATTCTCTTTTCACAGCCCCAAATCCTTACTGCAAATGCAAGAATTCCAAATTCATGCCATTTACTGAAATCTGTTAGATTCTAAACTTATATGCATTGATCCTCTTGTAATGATTATGCACAAAGTCACAAGGACTTGACAACAAACATTACAGAGCATTCCAAGGAGATCAACTCCTTGGAAACATCCTTCTTGCATTAAGTTTCCTAATCTTACACAGATTGAATAATTTCCAACTTTGAAACATTTCCATATTCCATTTTGACTATCACTTCTGAACAAGAGTTGCCTCCTTACAGATTATGTCAATATGGTCCTTCTAGAATTAACACTATACTTCCAACTGTCCTTGAGCAACCAATCTTTGGTAAACCTTAGATTGTCCTCGACAATTGCTTAATCCTTTTAGTCATATCCAGTTCTAGACCTTTTCCCTTCTTAATGCCCCAGGCATTTGGAAAATTTTAGAAAGGATAAATATAGCACATGTAATTGATCCTATATCCGAAGCATATGGGACATGAGTCATGATGTCTCACATAAAGACTAAACCAGTCTTTTGCTATAACATTTCCATTTCTATTTGCCAAGTTCTCATAATTCAGATTATGAAAAGGGATGTCGTAATCATAATCGAATTTTAGAACGCAAATAATGGACCCATATATAGAATTTCCTTATGTTGAGTCATTCCAACATGAAATTCATATATATATCCTTGACTAAATACGACTTAAAACCTCAATCTAAGCTTTTAGAATTGAAATGAAGTATAATTTCCTCTCCCTTAATTACAGCAAAACAACTTTTTCAACCCCTGCAGCCTCACGAATTGAAACTTTTGTTTTCTATAATTAACATTGCTAACTTGCAATCTTTATCATAATTATCATGCTCCCACTAACATGATGATTATTAGCATAACACTCATGCTCCCACTAGCTTTGACATGTAATCAGAAATCAGCTGGACTTCTAGAAATCAATACTTTATTGACTTTCTTACCAAAGTTCAGATTTCTGATACTAGATTGCTTTGATAAAACTTTATCAATATCATACACCTTATCTTAGATAGCTCACAAGTGTGTCTAAACAATTTTAAGAACTATGAAAAGGGATGCCGTAATCATAGTCTCGATTGTTTAGACCTTTACCACTTCTCACAAGTCCATGTTAGTGTGCTGGTTAACCACACACGCTCCACTAACGACTTTGAGAATGCAAATATCACAATTGCTATCTAGCTAAAATCTACTTAGTGAAAGTGTTTCCTCACCATCATTTTCATGAATCGGAGAGAAACCATATGACACTTAGATTTTATGGTGTATGAGTTCCTATCCATATGAATTTTGTCAAAACCATAATCACAAGACAAGGTTACTGACAAATCCACACTTATATGGATTAAACTTGTGCAATCTTAAATTCTTGCCATTTGGCAGCTCAAGGGCCTGCCATTGCTTCCAAGTAGCTGTGCAACCAATTGAGAACTCTCAGAACTCCTATGCAAAGCCAACTTGAATAGGCACATACATGTCGACACGATAGGTTATAAACCTCAAGTCGTGTGCTAGTGAAGAACTTCAGGTTTTATTCTTGATTAGTTCTTGAGACTTTCAAGACCTTTAAGACTCCCACTGTCCTCTTGACATATAAGACTTTCTTGTCAGATATTCAAGAGATAGTGTGGATTCTAATCTAGACAAACACTTCACACAATTGGCCTTAGTTGGTCTTTGTTTTATCCAAAACATCACAACTTACCAATTTCAAATGTACAAGAGTAGAAAACTTTTACTCTTACATTTGACAAGTGTTTTAAACCTTCTTTAAGACATGTCACTCAAGTTACAATCTTAGAGTATAACTCTAAGAATTGTTTTTGGAACGAAGTATAAATCATCTTCTTGATTTAACCACTTCAACAATTCATAGCTCCTCTTCTTAGCTACCAGAATGCACTTAGAGGATGAATTGTGATAAGGTCTCTTAATCATTAAGATGATTATATAACATGATACTAAAGTACTCTCCCATCTTTTCAGATTTGAGAAACTTTTATCTTTCTGCCTAAGTTGATTCTTCTTATTCGCTCTGCCATACATTGAAACCTTTTCCAATGTCTCAGAATTACACTTAAGCTTGTAAGTATAACCATATTTACTGAATTTTA
Organism: Lactuca virosa; assembly: GCF_052849685.1. NCBI lineage: Eukaryota > Viridiplantae > Streptophyta > Magnoliopsida > Asterales > Asteraceae > Lactuca > Lactuca virosa. Next base: position 161,160,797 of record NC_136430.1, read on the forward strand.
GTAAATAATGACGAATAGTCTTAACGATTATTTGTGGTGGGCTTGATCAGTGCACAAGAATGTGTACTCGATCCTTTACTTGACTCACACATCCATGTGAACAAGTAGTTAGTCTTAATTTTTCCAATGCTTGAAAGTTCTTATTTATCATGCTATACAACTTGCATGATTCCAAGTTTCTATCCAAATGAAACTTAGGTGATGAGAATCTTTCCTTATTTGGTAAATTTAGACACTACCACAAATGAAAGAATCAAATTCATATTTCCACTCTTGCTCTTAATGGAATCTTATAAGCAACAAAAGTTTTCACAAATGCCATTGTAAGGATATTTTAAAATAAATAAAATCAAAAAAAAAATTTTCTTTTATTTTAAAACTTTGCGGAAAAACTATCCTTACAATGCAAAAGCACATGAAAACTTTGTTGTTATTTATTCCTAAGCAATATATCATAACTCTTAAGAAGTAGCTCAAGAATCCGATCTTCAAACTATGCGATAGAAATCCATCTATGCCATCAGATTCAGCATATTCTTTCTTTAAGTTTCTTCACTTTTTCTTTGATTCTTAAAACATCAACATGTGACCCAGTCACATCATGTATCAAGAATCTCATAATAGAAACTTAGCAGAGTTAGATAGTGGACTTTACCCGAAGTAGAGTCAAACTTATTGACTTTAATATCCTTAGGTAAATTTGGCAGCTTCGCAACCAATGCCCCTTTCTTTGGCAATAGACCCTTGATAATGGGACTATCTCAGACTTAGCCGTTCTCTTTACCATTTGGTCAACCGAGTTGACTATGGCCGATCCCTTTCCATTGGGAAGAGAGAGCTTTACTGGATATCCAATGTCATCATTGTCAATGTCCATAAAGTTTTAGGAAGTTGATCTTAGCAAATAGATAAGATCATTAAGGGTCTTGTCATAGTCTGTTTCATAGGAGTCCCAAAGGAACTCAGTATGTGACTTAGAAAGTGATTGATCATCAGCTTCCTCTATACTTTGACACCTAACTCTCCCGGCTTGTCAATATGTGACTACATCTCCAAGATGTGATCACACATAGACCTTTGCTTGCCAATAGGGCTTGAGTGACCTTAAACTTTTCAGGAACTTGTGGGTTAGGGAGAATAATTGGAGGAGGTGAAAGAAGTATGATTTCCATGGGACATCATCTTCATTTAGGAAAGCTTGTTTCAAGAGATTTGGGAAGATCATCTTTTGGGAGATATTCAAGAGAGTTGATTTAAAGTCCTTAATATAACACCCAATATGAAATATTAAGGCTAGGACCCAACAACCTATTTATAACTGGAAGAGGGATGCCGTAATCCAAGTTATAAAATAGTTGAAGGTAGGTAAATGACGATTTACCAATTTCCACCATGAAACACGAAATATAATTAAGTTTTAATTGGATTTGAAACTTCTAGATCTTTTGAGATACATTGAACTTTCAATGGCATGTTTGAATCTCGATTGTGCCCTCTCAAGTTTGTGACTGGGATGCCGAGGATCACAAACAAGGTGTGAATAACCATGCAAATTAACTTGGTACCCTTAACTTTATCACCTAATCGATGTGCCGGTTAACCACACACGCTCCACCGATCTATAATAGAGTCAAGTTACCCTTTGCCACTCTTACTAGTCCTTATTAGTGTGCCGGTTAACCACACACGCTCCACTAATGACTTGGTAAGGTACAAAGTGTAGTTTCATGGGTTAGCACCTTTTCACATTTTCCTAAGTAACTAAGATTGGGAATGTATAAGTGTTTAGTTACTTAGTATTTATCATTAATACTTTTAATGAAGGGAGAATTATAGTCCTTTCCTACCCGTTCGGCTAACGACCCTCCACCAGTCAAGGAAGCGGTGGGTGAGAGTGGACACCCATTAAACTGCCATTTTATAGGCAGTAACCTTATACCCCCCTTATAGACCGGCTTCGTGAATGAGGCCTACTAACGGTAAGATTGACTTTATCTTATACATATATATATAATTAAAATTATAATAATAGTATAAGGGTTTGAATTTTAACTTTTAAAATTCTAAGGGCTAACTTGGAATTAAAGTATTCATAAGTGAAACTTTTCAAATTCCAAAACTTGAGGGCAAGTTTTGAAACTATTCAAAACTAATTAATTCCATAACTTATGTGTTTAAATTAGTTTTAATTAAAAAACTCTTCAAGTTCCATAACTTGAGGACAAGTTATGGAAGACTTTAAACTAATAAAAGAATGTAACTTTTCTTTATTTTGTAACTTATGGAATTAATTAAGGTTACACATTTTATTACTTAATGAAGTGACTCTTGAACCTCCATAACTTGAGGACAAGACTCTTCATTTTTGTAACCATTGCCAACTTTTATGAGTTTTATGAAACTTAAATGTGACTTTTCATATAACTTGAGGACAAGTTACAAAAACACATTTTAGAATCAAATCTTAGATTAAAATGGATTGAAAACACATAATCAATTAACTTTTCTATTAATCTAAGCAACTCATAAGAACAAGATAATTCAAATCAAACTTTTTCATGTAATTAGCCTAATCACTAAACTAATACAAAACATGAATCTATTGACAATTATCTTTGAAATTGGATTAGTATGAACATTACCACATCAAAAACAAGTTTATAAGTTCAAAAACATCTTAGGGTAATGTTTCTAGTCCATTTCTAGCCAAAAAACTCGAAAATATGCTGTCTGGGGCTCCTACTCCTCGAGTGTATCAACCTACTCGTCGAGTAGGATGATTTTCTTCATGGACTCGGCGAGTTCATCAGTGGACTCGGCGAGTCCAGTGCCCAGAATGCCCGAAATTCGACTTTTTCAGCATTTTTCAGCAATTTGCATCAAGTATAATTGAAAACAAGCCTAGGCTCTGATACCACTGATGGGTTTTGAGCATTCTAACACTCTTAAGTGTACATGCAACCCTAAATACCTTGGATCTATGTTTTCTCTATTATACATGCAAATATGATTATCCAAGGTATTATCCTAACTAGCATACCAAAACATTGATACTAGGATAATAAAATAGATAGAATACATACCTTGTTGTTGTTGCTTGACTCCATGAAGCTTGAGAGCCTAGTGCCCCAAGTGTGACACCTCAAATGGTTCACACAACATCATGAACTCTTGGAATAACCATGAGAAGAAGACATACATGTTCAAATCGGCTAGCCCTCAAAATATGTATCACTAGTGCCAATTTCTTGAACTAAAGGGGTTCTTATATAGTGTGGCTATTAGGGTTACACCATGTAACTCATGACTTTACCCATTCCTTATGCTCTATGGGTTTTAACCTCCATGGAGTATCCATGGATCACCACATGGGTTAAACCCAACATAAAGGAATCTTGGATCATAAGCCCATATATATAAGAATGAATGATTTACACAATCAATCCCCATATATTTAATTAGTCTCTTTTTGATCATTAAATTAAGTCCAAATTAATTCTTGATCAATACTAATTAAATAACACGATTTCATATTAATATATTAGAACTTATAATATATTAAAATGTCACAAAATGTCTTTTCCTCATAAACGGTCTATCCAAATGTTCCGATGCCATGCAACCCAAATGGACCATGCCGAGTCGGGTCAAGTACATACCAATTATAGTTATGGACTTAGACACTAATCCAACAAGAGATGCATGTACTTTTGTTGCATCTGATCTTCTCGCTCCCAAGTGAATTCAGGTCCCCGCTTGGCATTCCAGCGAACCTTTACTATTGGCATGCGACTTTGTTTCGTTCGTTTGACTTCGCTATCCATGATTTCTAATGGTTCTTCCACAAAGTTAAGACTCTCGTTTATCTCAATTTCATCGAATGGAATCACAAGAGTCTCATCGGATAGACACTTCTTTAGATTTGACACATGGAAGACCGAGTGTACGTTGTTAAGTTCTTGTGGTAAACGGAGTTTGTAAGCTATTGGGTCGATTCTAGCGAGAATCTCGAATGGCCCGATGTACCTTGGATTTAGTTTTCCATGCTTTCTGAAGCGTATCATGCCCTTCCAAGGTGACACCTTCAACAGAACACGGTCACCTACTTGGAATTCAAAGGGTTTTCGTCTCTTGTCTGCGTAGCTCTTTTGTCTATCCCTAGAGGCTTTCAGTCGTTCTCGGATTTGGACGATCTTTTATGTTGTTTCTCGAATGATCTCTGGGCCAGTGAGAGTTCTATTAGGGACTTTCCCTTTAGCTAGCTGCGTGTAACCCACTTCAGCCCAACACAGAGGGGATTTGCACTTATAGCCATAGAGGGCTTCGAAAGGGGTAGCCTTGATGCTAGAGTGGTAGCTATTGTTGTATGAAAACTTGACAAGTGGCAAATGGGTATCCCACGCCTTACCAAAGTCGATCACACAGGCTCTCAACATGTCTTCTAGTGTGTCAATGGTTCTCTCACTTTGGCCGTGAGTTTGTCGATGGTAGGCTGTGCTCATGTCCAGCCTAGTTCCCATAGATTTCTTTAATGACTACCAAAATCACAAGGTGAATCTACTGTCTCTATCTGAGATAATAGACAGTGGTACACCATGCATTCATACTATCTCTCTGATGTAAGTCCTGGTCAATTTCTCCATCTTATCTGTTTCCTTTATTGGTAGGAAGTGAGTGGATTTGGTTAATCTATTGACGATTACCCAAATAGTGTCATGACCACCCGAGGTCTTGGGCAACTTGGTTATGAAATTCATTGTAATGCGCTCCCACTTCCACTTAGGTATCTCTGGCTGTTGATGTAAACCTGAGGGCTTTTGATATTCTACCTTGACTTTGGCGCAAGTTAGGCACTTGCCCACATAGGTAGCAATCTTGACTTTCATGTTCGGCCACCAATAAAGTTTCTTGAGCTCCGGATACATCTTATCTGAACCTGGATGAATGGAGTATCGAGTTTTGTGGGCTTCATTCATGATGACATCTCTGTAGCCACCAAACTTCGGTGTCCAGATCTGACTCATGAAGTAACGAACTTCGTCACCCTTGATTTCTAAGTTCTTTTCCATTCCTCTCAAGGCTTCATCTGCCACATTAACTGGCTTTAATGCTTCTAGCTGAGCCTCTTTGATATGTGTGGGAAGATGTGAATGGATTGTCATGGTTAGTGCCTTCACTCTACGACATGAGTACTCCTTTCGACTAAGGGCATCTGCTACTACATTGGCTTTGCCGGGATGATAGCGATATCGCATTCGTAATCATTGAGTAGTTCTACCCATCGTCGTTGTCTCATGTTAAGTTCCTTCTGATCAAATATGTCTTGGAGGCTTTTGTGGTTGGTGAAGACAGTGCACTTGGTACCGTAAAGGTAATGCCTCCAGATTTTTAGTGCAAAGGCTACAGCTCCCAACTCAAGATCATGAGTGGTGTAGTTGACTTCGTGCACTTTTAGCTGTCTCGAGGCATAGGCAATAACCTTTCCTCGCTGCATAAACACACAACCTAGCCCCTGATTGGATGCATCACAGATAACTACGAAGTCTTTTGTCCCTTCAGGAAGAGACAAGATAGGTGCGCTGCACAGGGCTTGCTTCAGTGTTTGGAACGCAGAGTCTTGTTTCTCTCCCCAGCTAAAAGTTACACCCTTTTGAGTCAGGGCGGTAAGAGGTTTAGCGATTCTGGAGAAGTTTTGTATGAATCTGCGGTAGTAGCCAGCAAGTCCTAAAAATTGGCGGATCTCTGTTGGCGTTCTGGGTGCTGACCAGTTCTCGATTGCCTTTATTTTGGAGGGTCCAATTGTATTCCTTCTTCGTTGACTACGTGACCAAGGAAGTTTACCTTCCTAATCCAAAACTCTCACTTTGAGAACTTCGCATAAAGTTTTTCTGCCTTTAGGGTTTCTAAGACTTGTCTCAGATGCTGGCTATGTTCTTCCTTACTTCGTGAGTAGATGAGTATATCATCTATGAATACTATCACGAATTTGTCTAGAAAGGGTCGGCACACCCGATTCATTAGATCCATGAATACCGCATGTGCATTGGTTAGACCGAAGGACATTACTACAAAATCGTAGTGACCATAACGAGTTCGGAATGCTGTTTTGGGAACATCATTCTCATGGACTCGTAATTGGTGATACCCTGATCTCAGGTCAGTATTTGAAAAGTAACTAGCTCCTTGAAGTTGATCGAAGAGGTTGTCTATTCTCGTAAGAGGGTATCGGTTCTTAATGGTAAGCTTGTTTAGTTCATGGTAGTCTATGCACATTCGGAAAGATCCATCCTTCTTTTTAACGAACAAAACTGGTGCTCCCCAGGGTGAGAAGCCCAGTCGAATGAATCCCTTACTGAGCAGTTCGTTTAATTGGCTGGATAATTCTTGCATCTCTGTTGGTGCTAGACGATACGGGGATTTGGCTACGGGGGTAGCCCCAGGAATCAAGTCGATTCGGAACTTGACTTGGCGTTCAGGAGGAACTCGTGGAAGATCTTCGGGGAAGATATCAGGAAAATTACAGACTTCGGGAATGCTCTCGAGGTCTTTTACTTCTTGTTTTTCGTTGACTACATGGGCTAAGAATGCATAGTACTCTTTACGCAGGAATTTCTGGGCTTTGATGCAAGAGATGATACAGAGGTTAGTACTGGGTTTGTCGCCGTAGATAACGAGGGTTTCGCCACTTGGCAGATTGAGGCGAATGGCTCTTTCGTAGCATAGAATATCAACACGGTGAGGACTTAACCAATCCATGCCGATGATGACGTCGAAGCTTTTTATTGAGACCGGCATAAGGTCGATTGGGAAAGAATAGTCGTTTAGAGTGAGGGTACAGCCTATGAATATGTCGTTAGTGCTCTCTTTCTTCCTGTTAGCCATCTCGACAGTGAATGTTTTGTTTAGTGATTGTGGTTCGTGTTTGAGTAATTGTTTGAATTTATGGCTGACAAAACTCATCTCCGCACCACTATCGAAGAGTATGCATGCATAAGAGTTATCGAGAAGGAACGCACCCATGACTACGATGGGATCCGCTACAGCCTCATCCTGACCCATTACTAGTACCCTTCCTGTATTGCCAACGTTTCTTGCTTTCGGGCAATCCCTCTTGTAGTGCCCGGTTTCACCACACCCATAATAGGTCTGGCCTACTCCAATTCTGGGGGTATGGGCATTAGGCTGTGCCGATATCTTGTAGAAACAAGCAGTATGCCCCTTATTGTTGCAGATGGTGCATTGCATCTCGCGGCAAGGCCCGTGGTGGTGGAAGTTGCATTTGCTGCACTTCAGTAGGTTTCCAGCATATCGACTGGGAGGTGCTGGAGCAGCAGGAGTAATAGCAGGAATGGTAGCAGCGTGGACTGCCACTGTTTGCTGCTTCTTTGAGGGCTCATGCGAAGATTGGCCCTATCTTTTGTTCCAGAATTTCTTTTTTTGCCACTCTCTTTGGGCTGTTCAGGAATGGCTGTTACGGAGTCTTGGCGATCTCCGTGATCCACTAGTGTATGTGCCAGACGCTTGGCACTATCGAAATTAAGTGGATTGGCAGCTAGGACATTTCCTTGAGTCGGGGGAGTTAATCCGCAGATTTATCTTTCCACCTTCTTGCTCTCCGGGGTGACCATCATGGGAGACATAAGAGCCAGGTCACTGAGTCTGGCAGTGTAAGCAGTGATATCAGAGTCCTTCATCTTCATCTTCAGACTCCAGAGCTCCTGCTCTAGTTTTGCATCTCGCCCCTCGGGCAGTATTCTACTAGCATTAGTTCCTTCAAGTCATCCCAACTCATAGCATTGGCTATTAGGAGAGTCAATGACTTGACTTGGCTGTTCCACCAAGTGAGGACTCTGTCTGTGAAAGTGCATGCTGCAAATTTCACTTTTCTAGCTTCAGGACACGCGCAAATTTCGAATATTGATTCGGTCTTCTCGAACCAACGGGTTAAAGCAATGACACCTCCGGTACCATCTAAGGACTTGGGTTTAGCATTCGTGAAGTCCTTATAGGAACACTCTCTTGGGTGTCCTTGAATATCTCTGTGGTTAAATGGGTTGGCACCACTACCCGACCCGCTAGTGCCGCTTGCATTGATCTGCATCATGGCGGAGGCCACGACGGCGGTTACTGCGGCTTGGAAGACAACGGGGTCATACTGGAGAGGTGGTTGCGGTGGTGGATTCGTTGACTGGTTCTTTTTGTTCCTGTTGGACTTCTTTGGAGGCATCTTTCTCTATAATGATTTAAGAGAAGGTAACGATAAGTCCTATATAGTGGCCATGAGTCAGGTGATAATGAACAAGATATATCTTATCCTGACTGTTATAGTGTTCTATTAAGCAATTTACAATGGAAGTCTGCTAATATAAGTAAACAATCGCCACCTTCATTTATAGCAACACTTGTAAAGAATTTGTATAACGTGAATCACACTGGGTCACTCTATAGTTGCCTAGTGTATACGAATTATGTATTACTATCAAGGCCCAAATGTTCTTGTTCTAGTGTTGTAGATGTTGGATAAGGTGTCTAAGTCCATAACTATATTTGCTATGTACTTGACCCGAGAGTAGCGTGGTCCATTTGGGTTGCACTTCACCGGGACAATTTGAATGATGGACTTTTGAGAAGAGTATAATTATGATTTATTAAGATATTATAAGTTCTAATATATTAATATGAAATCATATAATTTGATTAGTGTTGATCAAGAATTAAATTGGAATTAATTTTGTGATAAAAAAGAGACTAATTAAATATATAGGGATTGATTGTGTAAATCAGTCATTCTTATAAAGTGGGCTAATGATCCATGATTCCTTATGTTGGGCTAAACCCATGTGGTGACCCATGGATACTCCATGGAGGTTAAAACCCATGGAACATGAGGAATGTGGAAATTCATGCACATTAGGGTTTGCATGGTGTAACCCTAATGTAGCCACACTATATAAGAAGCCCTTTGGTTCATGAAATCGGCACCTAGAGTTCTTGTAAGAGTGCTAGCCGATTTTGAGTGCATATTATCTCCTCTCTTGTTCTTCCATTTGTTGGTGGTGATTTGTGATTCCACTTGAGGCATTCACATTATTGGTGCTAGGCTTTTAAAGCTTCAAGATTTCAACTACACTAAAAGGTATGTCATCTAACTAGAATTTTGTAGTATAGTTACTCCATTGTATGCTAGTTAGGATGATGCTTTGGAATTTTGAAAGTTTGCATGTATATTAGAGAAAACATAGATCCAAAGCATCTAGGGTTGCATGTATACCATAGAAGTGTTAGAATGCTCAAAACCAATCAGTGGTATCAGAGACTAGGATTGTTTTCCAACATACATGATGCTACTTGCTTAGAAATGCTTCAAAAATCGAATTTCTGTTGTCTGGACAGTGGACTCGCCGAGTCCACTGGGGAACTCGCCGAGTCCCTTCACAATTCTGACCAACTCACCGGGTTAGTTCATGCACTCGACGAGTTGGTGCTCCTAAGTGCAAATTTTTGAGTTTTAAGGCTGGAATTGGACTAGGATCATTACCCTAAACAGTTTTTGAACTTATAAACTTGTTTTTGATGTGGTAATGATCATGCTAATCCAATTTAAAAGATAATTGTCAAAAGTTTCATGTTTTGTATTAGTTTACATGGTTAGGCTAATTACATGAAATTTGTTTTGATTTGAATTGTTTTGTTCATATGAGTTTGATTGAATCTTCTATGAATTATTTGATTATTGTGTTAGTTAAATAATGTTTTAAATGATTTTAAATGAACTCCATAACTTGTCCTCAAGTTATGGATGTTATGGAACATGAAAGGTTTTTCTAATAAAGATGTCATTAAACTCATTTATTATGGACTTGAAGAGTTTTGACAAGTTTCAAAACTTGCCCTCAAGTTTTGGAATTTGTAAAGTCTCACTAAATGAAACTTTAATTCCAAACCTTAGAATTTTAATAGTTACAAATCAACCCTTATACTATTATAATATTATAGGTTTATTCATGGTTGCAGAAATCGGGATTAATCGTGGATTAATCGCTTGGCGTTCTCCAACCGTCGAGGATTAGGGTATTAATCGGAAATTTTGGATTAATCGGTTTTGGCGGGATTAATCGGTCTTGGCGGGATTTATCGGTCAACAAAAGTCAACAAAGTCAAAAAAATTAAAAAAATCAATTTTTTTTCTTCAAAATTTCAAATATTATACCAAAATGTTCATATTTTCGTATTTTCGTATTTTCGTATTTTCAAATTACAAAATTTCTTATTTTCTAATTTTGAAGTACATGTTTTTCTTAAAATATAATAATATTTGATTAATTTTAATATTTTATTAATAATCTATGGTCCCTGATTAATCCACGATTAATCCCCGCCAAGACCGATTAATCCCTTAACACCAGTCGATCGTTGAGCTACCGTCGAGCGATTTTTAAAACCATGGGTTTAATATTTATATATATGTATAAGACAAGTCGGTTTGACCGTTAGTAGGCCTCATTCACGAAGCCGGTCTATAAGGGGGGTATAAGGTTACTGCCTATAAAATGGTGGTTTAATGGGTGTCCACTCTCACCCACCGCTTCCTTGACTGGTGGAGGGTCGTTAGCCGAACGGGTAGGACAAAGACTATAATTCTCATTAAAAGTATAATGATTACTATAAAGTAACTAAACCTTCTATAAATTCCAAATCTTAGTTATTGTAGGAAAATGTGAAATTGATGCTAATCCATGAAATTACACTTTACACATTACCAAGTCGTTGATGGAGCGTGTGTGGTTAACCGACACATTAACTTGGACTAGTAAGGGTGGAAAAGGGTAGGTTAATGTTTATCATAAGGTCAATGGAGCGTGTTTGGTTAACCGACACATTGATTAAGGTGATAATTGACATTAAGAGTACCAAGTACATTTGCATGGTTATTCACACCTTGTTTGTGATCCTCGGTATCCCAATAATAAACCTAAAGGGCATAATCGAGATTTAAACATGCCATTGAATTTTTTAATGAATCTCAATGGATCTAGGAGTTTCAAATCCAATTAAAACTTAATTAACAAATTTCGTTTTCATGGTGGAAATTGGTAAGTCGTCATTTACCTACCTTCAAATATTTTGCAAGTTGGATTACGGCATCCCTCTTCCAAATTGTAAAATATTGTGTTGGGTCCTAGCCTTAATATTTCATTTTGGATGTTATATTAAGGACTCTTTATCTAATCTAAACTTTGTCTTTCTTTCTTTTTTCAGATGTCTTCCAACACTGCTTCTGGCTCAAACCCTATCGGCTCCTTCTCTCTCATGAACCTTTGTGGGAGAGTCATATTCGATGGGACTAATTTAAATGATCAGATTAGGAACATCAGGATGGTCACTCGCTACGAGGACAATGAATATGTCCTCGACAAGGAGCTTAAGCAAATCGATGAGTCTGCTACTACTCCTCAGGAGATTGCTGATTTCAGGGCACATGAGAAAGATGCCACCAAGGTAGCTTGTATCATGCTTGCCACCATGTCCCCTGAACTCCAAAAGTCCTATGAGGACTTCTACCCTTTTGAGATGCACCAGGACCTGATGGAAAGATACCATCAGAGTGCTCCTCAAGAGCGGTATGAAATAATCTGCTCCATGATTACAACAAAGATGAAGGATGGTGAACCCATCACATGCCACTTGCAGAAAATGCAAAGGTTTGTGGACCGTCTGCTCAAATTGAATGTGAACTTTGATGAGGAGCTGGCAAAAGATATTATTCTACACTCCTTACCTCCATGTTATGATCAGTTCCGCATGACTTATCATATGAAAAAAGAGGAAGTCACTCTGAGCAAGCTTCAGGGCCTTTTGAGGACTGCTGAAAGTGGTCTCAAAGGTAAATATGCTGTAACCACTCATACTGCTAATGCCCCTGTTCTGGAAATTGGGCAAGGTAAAGGGAAGAAGAGGAAGGCTCCTTCAAAGATGTGACAACCCGGAAATTTTAAATTTTTTTTTCCTTGTAAAGCTTAGCCAGTCAACTCAACTGAGTGTCAGACTTGTTCCTGCTATCATTTAGCCTTGTTTAGAGTCTGTTTAAAGGTTCAAAGCTCAATACATTCAACCATTGAGTCTAGGAATGGATCGCGTACACTTCTAGCCTTGAAATCAAGCCCTACACTCCATTTGAGGGAGTGTATGGCCGTACACATGAGTGTGCAGCCGTACACACATGTGTGTGCGGCCGTACACGCATGTTGTCCATATACCCCCTCCATAAGGATGATATCCTTCCATTTCCAAGCCATTTCATCAGTTTCCTAAGCCTAGAACTCGAGTTCTCTCTCAACTATCATCAAGTTCTTCATCCAAATCCTCCAAAATCGTAAGTGATCCTTCTACCCTTCTTGATATCTTCCTTAGTGTTGTAAACATCTCTTGATTCATCCATGAAAACATCTTTTTATGTTAGATCTTCATCTTTCACCAAGAACACCAAGAACACACACTTGTTCTTGGTGATTTTGAGCCATCTCGAGCCTTCGGATCGTAAGTACTCTTTCCCAATGCTTGAATCTTGTTTAGAACACTTGATTTAGTCTTAGAAAATGCACAGAACTCAAGAACATATGGTGTGTGTGGCCGCACAAACAAGTGTGGCCGTACACCCCTCAAACACCCCTCCAAACACCACTAAAGGCTTCCATATTGTAAGTACCATTCCCTAAGCTTGTTACTTACTAGATATGAGCCTTAGAAAACGTCCAGAACATGTTTATCAAGGAGTGTGCGGCCGCACACACTCCATGTGGCCGTACACCCCTTTGTTTAGTGCTTAAGGGCCTCCAAAGTGCCTTTCTAGCTTCAACACTTGATGGACATTAGTCCTACAAGCCTCCCTACCTTTGGAAAACGTTTTTGTACACTCTTTACCATGAGTGTGAGGCCGCACACTCCCTGGCCGCACACCCATGGCCGCACACTCCTCAAAGTGGCCGTACACTCCCTTTAAGTGAATCACATGTGATTCCAACACTTGGTCAAAGTGTTTCCTAGTCCCGTAAGGTGTTTCCTTGCATTTGGTTGCTTCTAAACACTGTATTTATGTCAATATATGCCATTATATGTCATTTAGGATTCGTTAAGTCTCGGGACTTCATTCGTGAAACTTCTCATCCTTACGCGCATATTCGTTTGAATCACCCACATAAGGTGAGTTCATAGCCCGTAATCAATCTTTTAAACTGTTTTAAATGCTTTTAAGGGGGGGGGGAATACAAGTTGAACACAATGATAATTGTGTAATTGTTTGTTATAAACATTTTTAAAGGATTGCTTATGTCATTTATAAGTAGTCAAAACATTTCAAAAACTCTTTTAAAGTTATGTTACTTTATAGTTTAACAAAACTCCGTTTTTAAAGTACAATAATAACTTAGTAGAAAAATGAGTCTTTTCAACAACAATTCAAGTAAATTACTAGTAAACTATAAGGGGTATAGTTTAGGGGTTCAGTTCATACTATAACTAGAAGATACTAAGATGCTAGATACTAGAAGATACTAAGATACTATAACAAGAGAAAATACTAAGATACTATAACAAGATAAGATAGTAACATACTATAACAAGAGAATATACTAAGATACTATAACGAGAACATACTAAGATACTATAACAGAACAAACATAATAAGGTGCTACAGCATGGGACAACTACAGGATCCAATAATACCAATGAATCACTAACTCAATGTTCTAGGCAATTAGTGATAGTTATATTGGGTATACCGTATCAAATAACTTTAATGTGAATTTACACGGCCTAACAACTGGTTTGCGGAAGTCGTGTTTGGTTCCCAGAATCTCTTGCAGGGAGAGCGTATAGTATGGGTACTAGCCTTCACATTATGACCTTAATAAACAAACATATTTTAAGGTAACCAGTACTGCATAATGTCAGTTCATAATACAACTAAGTACTTATATTTCCCAAATACTTTCATAAAGTGACAGGTCCACTTGAAAGTTAATGCAAACTATTTTTGAGTCAAGATAGTTATAAACTAGGAAAAACTTACATTTTACAACCGACACACAGAACAGTCGAGTCTAGTACATTCAGTAGAAGGGGGCCTATAATGCTAACTTTATGATTCCTTAGTGTATGCATTCAGGGATATATATATATATATATATATATATATATATATATATATATATATATATATATATATATATATATATATATATATATATATATATATATATATATATTAATCGGATCCGACAGGTAGTAGGATGTGTGCTTTCCGCTTCATTTCCTGTTCCTTGTTTGGTTGTGGGCTTAGAGCAGATACACCCAGCCTACTATCTAACAGATCTTAGATATATATATGTTTCCGTATACACCAAATAATCATAAGGGGTACCAGGTATGGGCCATGTCATAGGACACTAATTCAATGCACCGTTTTCTAGTACAAATCATACTTTTCAAGTAAAGAACTTTTGATATACAAAACTAGAAACTTACCAGTAAAGGGTTTAATCCATTTTATTAAACCAGTATAACTTAAAGGACCTTAGGTGGTTAATCCTATAATACCTTAGTTTATACATCAGAGTTATATATAATTAATACCCGATAGGTAGTTAGATGTGTGCTTTCCGCCTCATTCCCTGTTCCTTGTTTGGTTGTGGGCTTAGGGCAGATTCACACAATTAACTATCTGTTCGATATTAGATTATATATAGCTATTATAAACTAAGTTATTATAGAAGGAACTACTGTGGTTACCATTTTATTATAAGAAATAAGGGTTTTCTTAAAGAATCTTTTCATCAAATATAAAGGAACTATTACAGTTAACTCCGTGAGTACCGAGTGAATACGCCAGGGTTATATACAATAATGATCTAACAAACAATGGGACGTGTGCCTTCCGCCTCATTTCCTGTTCCTTGTTTGGTTGTGGGCTTAGGGCAGATACACACAACCGATTGTTTGTTTACTCTGAGTTTTATATAACTTGTATCCGTTTAATACTCATAGAAAGGACTGTTGTGTCATTTTTACTTATCTTTCATCAAAGCAGGAAATATAGGATTTTCTGGAGGAACATGCAAACTTTTCTAAACAGAACTTACTACAACTTACTATAACTTTCTACAACTTTCTCACTACTCACTTACATCACTTAAATCTTATGAACTCACCAGCTTAAATGCTGATCTACGCTTTCAAAATAACTTGTATTCTCAGGAGACCAGTAGATAGGTACGCGCTCTGGGAATTCAGAAGATGGAGCAGTATAGCTCAAGTCTTGTTTTATTATTTACTTTGTAGTCTATATTATATGAACACACACTTTGTAAACACTTTCTTTCTAATGAAATGGTTGTTTATTACTTTGATTACTATGATGCATGTCTTGTGATACTAAACATGACGTCCTCCACCCCAGAACGTTTCCGCCGTTCCGGTTTTGGGGTGTGACAGATTGGTACCAGAGCATTGTTTATAATGAACTAAGTATATCAACCGATAAAAGATATACAACTATAAATACAATGGGCCGAAGTGCTCTGGATTATAATATATTTTAAATATATAATGATACCTTATAAAAGTATACACACTTGCTTATACATATATACATACTAGAACAAGTATCACAACAAGAACAGAATAGAAGAAGTTAAAGGTTGAACACTATGGTCAAACCTGGACAGTTATGTAATCATAGCTAGGATCAATATAGCCTGATCAACTATATTCATTCGAGATGTGACCGTCATGTGTTTGGGGGTGATGTGGTGTTGCAACGGTCTTAAAACTTACCTAATACTAGTCAAGAGAATACTAGATCAAGTACATAGAGTTAGAATACTATAGGAGTATTCTATGATACTATAACGCGATAACAAGTTTAAAACATACCAAGTACATTACATTAAAATACTCTAGGAGTATTTTAGGCACTATATAAATAACTTATGTGATAACTTAAAAGACCCTTACGGATAGATCTATAATCTTGCAATGTATACTCCCAGGGTTATATATAATTGAGATTTTGTAGACTTAGAATTTGTGATCTACGCTTCACTACCTGTTCCTTGTTTGGTTGTGGTTTTGGAGTAGGATCACTTATTCGAAGGTCTGTCTCATCTTAAATTATATACAATTTGTATACATTGTACAATTATAGGAGGACTCTGTAAGGATCACCCCCATAATGTTTCACTTAAACCTCATAGATTCTTTAGTCACCTCCATTCTCGCACGACAAACACAGATAGATGTAACCACTTCCTCATAGTAGTCAACAGAAAAGTCAAGGAGGAACAAGAGCAAGTTCATGAGAAGCTTTCAAGAAAGGATCAACCGAAGTAACCAGAACGTCTTATGCGTCACACTAATAAATAATAATCATGGTTAACTTAATGAGTTAGTGGAAACACTGCTCACATTTTGTGTAGGATTATTTTCTTACATGCAGCTGGTAACAGTTATTCAGGTAACAGATATTCATTCGAGGATAGCCATTCCAAATTCATAAAGTTTATTTGGTATAGACTCTTTTATGAATTGTTTCCAGAACCCTGTGTAAGTCAGGACCCGATACACTCATAACTAGGATGACCTTGTCTTTTCAGCTTTCGACTTATGTCCACTGCTTTAGACTTATTCCATCTTATCTTTGCATTCTTTTAGCAAAGATGCCTCCTCGCAGATCAATCAGACGCACTACTCCGATAACTCCAACTCCACCGCTACAATTCATCCTCCGCAGTGGCAACTGCTCTAGCTCACTTCGGTGAAAGTGGTACCCTCGGATCTGGCAGCGGTACCCACTTAGCCAACCCCGGAGATTCTCACGGACACCCAAGGGAGTGTTCGTATAAAGACTTCATGAACTGCAAACCCAATTCCTTCAATGGAAATGGTGGAGTCATCGCTCTGATGCGATGGTTCGAGAAAACAGATTCGGTCTTCGAAATCTGTTCGTGCCCAGAAGGGAGCAAAGTGAAGTTTGCTGCCTGCACCTTCTCAGACAGAGCCCTAACATGGTGGAACAGCCATGTTAAGTCATTGACCCTATCAGTGACTAACTCGATAGGTTGGGAGAACTTAAAAGAGTTAATGATGGAAGAGTAGTGCCCCTTGGGCGAAGTTCAAAAGCTGGACCAAGAACTATGGGAGCTCAAGATGGTCGGCTCAGACATAGTGTCCTACACTGACCGGTTCAACGACCTAGCAGCTCTATGCCCCGGGATGGTTACCCCGGAGAGCAAGAAGATAGAAAGATACATCTGGGGTCTAACTGCCCCGACCCAAGGAGATGTACTGTCTTCTAACCCAGCCACATTCGATAGTGCCAAACGCCTGGCACAGCGACTCATCAACCATGGAGTCCGTCATGGTGTAGAAGTCCCCGTTCCCGAGCCATAGAGGGAAGAGGATAATAGCCAGAAGTCGGGGAACAAGAGGAAGAAGAAGCGAACAACACAGGAACCCCCGCAGGAGGAACAAACAAGTACTCTGTACGCCGCCACAACACTTGCTACTCCAGCACCTGCCAGCCATTATGTTGGAACCCTTCCGAAGTGTGGGAAGTGCAACTATCACCACACCGGAGTATGTCGGGAAATGCAGTGCCTGAACTGCCACAGAAAGGGACATACAGTCTGTTTCTGCAGGGCACCAGCTCAACCGATCTCCCAAGTCCCCGGAGTTGAAGAAAACCAAGCCTACTATGGCTGTGGTGAGAGTGGACACTACCAGAAGGACTGCCCGATAGCAAAGAACTTAGGAGCGGATGGACGGATTCTGATGATCACCGCAGGAGAATCGACCTCGGAGTCGCCAGCGAGCAGCGGTACGTTTTCGAATTAGTAATTACTTTGAAAAATTAATTTATATTTATATAAGATTAAAACTTGGGGATAACACTTAAAAGTAATTATAATAACTCACTTATTTAAATAAGTCACAGTATTCAAGAGAACTATGAGATCCGTTATGAGAAGCTATGATGGCTTAGTATGTACATTAAGGCTTGTGCATAGCTAAGATTTTGCAGACTTAGAGTGAGTGATTCCGCCTTAATTCATGTTCCTTGTTTGGTTGTGGATTTGAGGCAGAGTTACTCAGTCGACCGTTCAATTCATCCTAATTACTCATAACTTGTATATTCCAGGCAATCGTAGTGGTACCAAGGAGGATCGTAGTTTAAAGTATCAATACTAGTTATCAAAGCACTTTCGTGGTATGTACGCGCACATCGCGGTACTATACGTAGAAGTGTTAACAACAAGAGGAAAACAAAAAACACTAGAACATCTACAAAGAGTTCATTTTCGAACACACTAGGGAGGTACATCATCGTATAACAAACGTTTCTTTCAAATCGGCCAAAACTTTGTTCAGTAAAGAGTCCGTTACTATCATTCGTCATGAGTTGGCGTGATCCTCACCATACTAAGTTCATATGTTACTATCGCCTCGACCGTCAAGTTTGCGAAACCTTCGTCATTCGTAACGACAGTCCGACCTAAACCTCGGTTTTATCTTTCGTATTCTAAACCCCGAAGTACTCGTGCGAAGAGTACTTTGTCTTCTGAAACCTTGCCGTCGTATGTTCCAAAGACCTTTCCGAGATACCACTCGTCCAGCAGACCAAGTTCGAGCACAGAGGCTAAGGACGAATACAATCCACCTATCGCTATTTAGTGTGTACGCGAGGGTGGTATATGATTATGATTACGCAGATCTAGTATGTGTGTTTCCGCCCTATCTCCTGTTCCTTGTTTGGTTGCGGACCTGGGGCAGAGTCGCACATCCGACCGTCTAACTAATCCTAATTATATACAACTTTTTTACATGAGATAATGATAGATGGACCGAGTATGAATCCTATCATGAATGGTAGGGAAAAGTTGACAGATCTACGAGTGGGTATTCTACCAATCAGAGGAGCGTAACCCCTGTAGTACGGCTAAGAAAGCTAATTTCGAGACGAAATTCCAGCTAACCGGGGGATGATGTGACAACCCGAAATTTTTTTAAATTTTTTTCCTTGTAAAGCTCAGCCAGTCAACTCAACTGAGTGTCAGACTCGTTCCTGCTATCATTTAGCCTTGTTTAGAGTCTGTTTAAAGGTTCAAAGCTCAGTACATTCAACCATTGAGTATAGGAATGGATCGCGTACACTTCTAGCCTTGAAATCAAGCCCTACACTCCATTTGAGGGAGTGTACGGCCGTACACATGAGTGTGCGGCCGTACACACATGTGTGTGCGGCTGTACACCCATGTTGGCCGTACACCCCCTCCATAAGGATGATATCCTTCCATTTCCAATCCATTTCATCAGTTTCCTAAGCCTAGAACTCGATTTCTCTCCAGAATCGTAAGTGATCCTTCTACCCTTCTTGATATCTTCCTTAGTGTTGTAAACATCTCTTGATTCATCCATGAAAACATCTTTTTATGTTAGATCTTCATCTTTCATTAAGAACACCAAGAACACACACTTGTTCTTGGTGATTTTGAGCCTTCTCGAGCCTCTGGATCGTAAGTACTCTTTCCCAATGCTTGAATCTTGTTTAGAACACTTGATTTAGTCTTAGAAAATGCCCAGAACTCAAGAACATATGGTGTGTGTGGCCGCACACACAAGTGTGGCCGTACACCCCTCAAACACCCCTCCAAACACCCCTAAAGGCTTCCATATTGTAAGTACCATTCCCTAAGCTTGTTACTTACTAGATATGAGCCTTAGAAAACGTCCAAAACATGTTTATCAAGGAGTGTGCGGCCGCACACACTCCATGTGGCCGTACACCCCTTTGTTTAGTGCTTAAGGGCCTCCAAAGTGCCTTTCTAGCTTCAACACTTGATGAACATTAGTCCTACAAGCCTCCCTACCTTTGGAAAACGTTTTTGTGCACTCTTTACCATGAGTGTGCGGCCGCACACTCCCTGGCCGAACAGCCATGGCTGCACACTCCTCAAAGTGGTCGTACATTCCCTTTAAGTGAATCACATGTGATTCCAACACTTGGTCAAAGTGTTTCCTAGTCCCGTAAGGTGTTTCCTTGCATTTGGTTGCTTCTAAACACTATATTTATGTCAATATATGCCATTCTATGTCATTTAGGACTCGTTAAGTCTCGGGAATTCATTCGTGGAACTTCTCATCCTTACGCGCATATTCGTTTGAATCACCCACACAAGGTGAGTTCATACCCCGTAATCAATCTTTTAAACTGTTTTAAATGCTTTTAAGGGGGGGGGATACATGTTGAACACAATGATAATTGTGTAATTGTTTGTTATAAACATTTTTAAAGGATTGCTTATGTCATTTATAAGTAGTCAAAACATTTCAAAAACTCTTTTAAAGTTATGTTACTTTATAGTTTAACAAAACTCCGTTTTTAAAGTACAATCATAACTTAGTAGAAAAATGAGTCTTTTCAACCACAATTCAAGTAAATTACTAGTAAACTATAAGGGGTATAGTTTAGGGGTTCAGTTCATACTATAACTAGAAGATACTAAGATGCTAGATACTAGAAGATACTAAGATACTATAACAAGAGAAGATACTAAGATACTATAACAAGAGAAGATACTAAGATACTATAACAAGAGAATATACTAAGATACTATAACGAGAACATACTAAGATACTATAACAGAACGAACATAATAAGGTTATGCAGCATGGGACTACTACAGGATCCAATAATACCAATGAATCACTAACTCAATGTTCTAGGCAATTAGTGATAGTTATATTGGGTATACTGGATCAAATAACTTTAATGTGAATTTACACGGCCTAGCAACTGGTTTGCGGAAGTCGTGTTTGGTTCCCATAATCTCTAGCAGGGAGAGCGTATAGTATAGGTACTAGCCTTCACATTATGACCTTAATAAACTAACATATTTTAAGGTAACCAGTACTGCAGAATGTCAGTTCATAAGACAACTGAGTACTTATATTTCCCAAATACTTTCATAAAGTGACAGTTCCACTTGAAAGTTAATGCAAACTATTTTCGAGTCAAGATAGTTATAAACTAGGAAAAACTTACATTTTACAACCGGCACACAGAACATTCGAGTCTAGTACATTCAGTAGAAGGGGGTCTATAATGCTAACTTTATGATTCCTTAGTGTATGCATTCAGGGATATATATTAATCGGATCCAACAGGTAGTAGGATGTGTGCTTTCCGCTTCATTTCCTGTTCCTTGTTTGGTTGTGGGCTTAGAGCAGATACACCCAGCCTACTATCTATCCGATCTTATATATATATATATATATATATATATATATATATATATATATATATATATATGTGTGTGTGTGTGTGTGTGTTTCCGTATACACCAAGTTATCATAAGGGGTACCAGGTATGGGCCAGGTCATAGGACACTAATTCAATGCACCGTTTTCTAGTACAAATCATACTTTTCAAGTAAAGAACTTTTGATATACAAAACTAGAAACTTACCAGTAAAGGGTTTAATCCATTTTATTAAACCAGTATAACTTAAAGGACCTTAGGTGGTTAATCCTATAATACCTTAGTTTATACATCAGAGTTATATATAATTAATACCCGATAGGTAGTTAGATGTGTGCTTTCCGTCTCATTCCCTGTTCCTTGTTTGGTTGTGGGCTTAGGGCAGATTCACACAATTAACTATCTGTTCGATATTAGATTATATATAGCTATTATAAACTAAGTTATTATAGAAGGAACTACTGTGGTTACCATTTTATTATAAGAAATAAGGGTTTTCTTAAAGAATCTTTTCATCAAATATAAAGGAACTATTACAGTTAACTCCGTGAGTACCGAGTGAATACGCCAGGGTTATATACAATAATGATCTAACAAACAATGGGACGTGTGCCTTTCGCCTCATTTCCTGTTCCTTGTTTGGTTGTGGGCTTAGGGCAGATACACACAACCGATTGTTTGTTTACTCTAAGTTTTATATAACTTGTATCCGTTTAATACTCATATAAAGGACTGTTGTGTCATTTTTACTTATCTTTCATCAAAGCAGGAAATATAGGATTTTCTGGAGGAACATGCAAACTTTTCTAAACAGAACTTACTACAACTTACTATAACTTTCTACAACTTTCTCACTAATCACTTACATCACTTAAATCTTATGAACTCACCAGCTTAAATGCTGATCTACGCTTTCAAAATAACTTGTATTCTCAGGAGACCAGTAGACAGGTACGCGCTCTGGGAATTCAGAAGATGGAGCAGTATAGCTCAAGTCTTGTTTTATTATTTACTTTGTAGTATATATTATGTGAACACACACTTTGTAAACACTTTCTTTCTAATGAAATGGTTGTTTATTACTTTGATTACTATGATGCATGTCTTGTGATACTAAACATGACGTCCTCCACCCCAAAACGTTTCCGCCGTTCTGGTTTTTGGGTGTGACAAAAGAGTCGCAAGGGAAAGTCTCTTGATGGATCCTCTTCAAGTGGAACCAAAGGAGGTTCTACTACTCCCTCGGCCATCCCAAAAGAAGCAGAGTGTTTCTATTGCCATGAAAAGGGGCACTGGATTCGAAGCTACCCCAAGTACTTGCAGGATGTTAAGGATGGGAAAGTTAAACCCACCCATGCAGGTATTTACTCTATTCTATCTAAAAACTCATCACATTCTAGTCTTGGGTTCTTGAAACAGGTTGTGGAATTCACATATGTTCTGATGTGCAGGGCGTAAAAAGAAGTAAGGATGTGGAGCACGGGAAGATAAACTTGATCATGGGGAATAGGAAGGTTTCACCTGTCACCAAGATTGGAGTTTACTCTTTATTGCTTAGTAGTCGGTTAGAAATAGATTTGAATAATTGTTGATACTCGTCTGAAATGGCGAGAAATGTTATTTCCTTTCATGGTTTGTACAAACAAGGGTTTAGTTTTTCATTTGATAATGAATGTGGTGCTATTAATGCTTATTGTGATGGTGTTTTTTATTTTAAAGCATTACGTTGTAATGGTGTATATGAAAATGTGATGGTTGTAGACAACTTAGGAAATAATGTGTTGCACATTGATTCTTCCAATGAATTGGATAAGGCATGCTTGTGGCATTGTCGTCTTGGACATGTCAACAAGAAGTACATAGGCCAAGTCCAGAAGGCTGGAGTTTTGGAGTCATTCGACTTAAGGTCGGATGACACTTGCGAGTCTTGTTTGCTTGGAAAAATGACTAAGTCACCCTTCACTGGTTCTGGTGAAAGGGGTGAGGGTTTGTTGGATCTCATACATACCGATGTGTGTGGGGCCTTCAGAACCGCCACAAGGGACGCTAAACGCTTTTATGTGACTTTTACTGATGATTACAACAGATATGGCTATATCTACTTAATCAAGCATAAGTCAGAAACCTTTGATAAATTCAAAGAGTTTAAGCAAGAAGTGGAGAATCAGCTGGGCAGGAAGATAAAGATGCTCCGGTCCGATCGAGGTGGTGAGTATCTTAGTATCGAATTCCTGGATTATCTTAAGGATTGTGGAATTGTTTCATAGTTGACGCCACCTCGGACACCACAGCTTAATGGTGTGGCTGAGAGGCGCAACCGAACCTTGTTAGACATGGTTCGTTCCATGATGAGTCGAGCTTCGTTACCAATCTCATTCTGGGGGTATGCCTTAGAGACTCCTGCCCATATCCTTCATCGAGTCCCAACTAAAAAGGTTGTCGAAACACCTCACGAGATGTGGATAGGGAAGGTTCCCTCGTTAGCACACATCAAGGTTTGGGGTTGCGAGGTTTTTGTGAGGCACGAGACTCACGACAAGCTCGAACCTCACAGTGAGCGGTGTATTTTCATCCGCTACCCACAGAAATCCTTTGGTTATCTCTTCTACAGACCAAGTGACAATGTTGTCTTCGTTGCGAGGAGAGGGGTTTTCCGAGAGAGGGAACTTATATTCCAAGGGGACAGTGGGAGGCAAATTGACCTTGAAGAACTTCAAGAGTCAAGTGGTGAAGGAAACTCAAACACTAGCAATCAACCTGAGGAGGACACTCCTGTTGAGCAGATTGACGAGTCCTTACCTCTGAGGCGTTCCAGTAGAGTTAGAAATACACCTGGGTTTTATGGTTTCCATATTACTACTGAAGGTGATACATTTATCAGTGATAGCACACTGATAAATTTGGATGAACCTAACAACTACAAGGAAGCCATGACAGGCCCCGAGTCTGCTAAATGGAAAGAGGCTATGGACAGCGAGATTCAGTCCATGTATGACAATCAAGTTTGGAACTTGGTTGACAATGTACCAGGTCGTAAGACAGTCGGGTGCAAATGGATCTTTAAGAAGAAGATCGACATGGATGGGAAGGTACACACTTATAAGGCGCGACTGGTTGCGAAGGGCTTTACTCAAACTCCGGGAGTTGACTATGATGAGACCTTCTCACCAGTATCAAAGATTAAGTCTATTAGGGTTATGCTAGCCATTGCTGCGTTTCATGACTATGAAATATGGCAAATGGATGTCAAAACCGCTTTCCTTAATGGGAAGTTGGCTAAGGATGTTTACATGAGTCAGCCAGAGGGTTTTGTCGATGCAGAGTACCCTAACAGAGTGTGTAAGCTTGAGAAATCCATTTATGGATTGAAACAAGCATCTCGCAGATGGAATCTTTGTTTCGATTAGAAAGTCAAAGAGTTTGGCTTTTCGAGAAGTGAGGATGAGTCCTGTGTATATGTCAAAGCTAGTGGGAGTATAGTTAGCTTTCTGGTGTTGTATGTAGATGACATACTACTCATAGGAAATGACATCCCAACCTTTCAGGAGGTAAAATCCTGGCTTGGGAAGTGTTTCACTGTGAAGGACCTTTGTCACACCCCCAAACCAAGGATGGCGGAAACGTCCAGGGGTGGAGGACTTCATGTATAGTATCATAACAACAATTGTAATAGTAATTGAAGCAAACACAACCAACATATATATAATTGAAAAAGTTACATTATTGTATGAATTACATGTTTACGAATCAATTACAATATGTTGACAAAATATGAAATAGTAGACGCCTTAGCGCCCCATCCTCAAAAGCACTTGGTTACCTGTTTAATGATTTCCTGAGAATACAAGTTGTTTTGAAAGAGTGTCAACACAAAGGTTGGTGAGTTCATAAGCTTTTGTTTGGTATTATTAAAAGCCTTTCGTTTGTAAAAGTAGTATTTGTTTTAGAAAATCCAATATTTTCCTTAAAATGTATATGTAGTCTTAAATTCAAAGACCGAAATGATAGGCAGTTTTGTAAAAATCACCATAAAT
Source organism: Lactuca virosa (assembly GCF_052849685.1). NCBI lineage: Eukaryota > Viridiplantae > Streptophyta > Magnoliopsida > Asterales > Asteraceae > Lactuca > Lactuca virosa. The sequence continues at coordinate 161,186,144 of NC_136430.1, forward strand.
TGTAGAAACATCATATGGAGATGTGCAAGTAGCCATTTTAAAGCTAAGAGTTTGAACTACTTGCACCTGGAACAGTTTTGAAAACTAAAATATTTAAGTTGACCAAAACAGTCTGTGATTAAAGTCCATCTTTTCTGATGTAATCTGTTAGAAAAAGTTTAATTGTGTTCTTGATGATTTTACTTGTATTCCCCCCTTAAAACTTAAGAAAACATGTAAATGTAGGGGTATGAACTCACCCTATGTGGTTTCAGTAGATGAAAGTGAGAGAGAGGAAGTGTTCAACCCAAGAACACTAAGAAGATGTCTTGATGATTCGAGAATCTAACATCGAATAAGATGGAATTTGTGTAAGATATCAATGATTTGAGTAGAATGGAGTGTAATAATTATATGAATGATGAAGATACTTACTAATTGAAGAAAGAAATCCCTGAAGAAAGCCTTGAAGTTCTTGAAGTTGAGAGAAAAGATGAGAGAATTTTGGAGAGTGTCATTTGGTTGCTAAGTGTAGAATGAAAGAACTTTATGGAGAATGAGGAGAGAGGATCAATCCTCCAGCTCTTAGAACGTGGGAAGAGCTGGAGATTGGGTGTAAAGGTCCACTAAGGTGACAAGGAGTAGTGGGAAAGAGTGGCTGATCATGGAGTGAGGTGGTGGTGGTTTGCTTTTGCCATAAATTAAGGAAAAGCAAATATTCCCTCAATAATTAGTTCAACCACTAAGAAGATGTCTTGATGATTCGAGAATCTAACATCGAATAAGATGGAATTTGTGTAAGATATCAATGATTTGAGTAGAATGGAGTGTAATAATTATATGAATGATGAAGATACTTACTAATTGAAGAAAGAAATCCCTGAAGAAAGCCTTGAAGTTCTTGAAGTTGAGAGAAAAGATGAGAGAATTTTGGAGAGTGTCATTTGGTTGCTAAGTGTAGAATGAAAGAACTTTATGGAGAATGAGGAGAGAGGATCAATCCTCCAGCTCTTAGAACGTGGGAAGAGCTGGAGATTGGGTGTAAAGGTCCACTAAGGTGACAAGGAGTAGTGGGAAAGAGTGGCTGATCATGGAGTGAGGTGGTGGTGGTTTGCTTTTGCCATAAATTAAGGAAAAGCAAATATTCCCTCAATAATTAGTTCAACCACTAATTCTTTTAATATATTTTTATAAAAGCCCTGGGGATTTATATATTTTGGGGCCTTAGTTTATAAAATAAAGTTTTGGGTGAAAATCCCACGTTAAAATAATGAAAAACGGAGTTAAAACGAAATCGTAGTCGAAAAACCGGTAAAAATAGGCTGTCTGCGAGACCTCTCGGATGGGGGCCGAGACTTCGGATTCGGACAAGGACTTCGGTCCTGGGGCTTTGGATCCTGATCCCTTTGGATGAGAGGCTTCGGTCATGAAGTTTCCGTTTTGGGTCCTTAAGGCTATTTTACCCGTTTTTACCCCGTTTCAAGTGGTTTTTGACCCGGTTAAGGGTCGGGATGACCCGAATGATTCCAAAAAGTTATGGTAACTTTTAAGAGAGATTTGGGAGAGATTTCAAATAGAAAGAGATAGAGTGAAAACGATTTAGAGAGGTTTCGTTTGTGATTAATTTGAGTGTCCGGCTTCATAACGCAAGGTTCGTAAACCCCGTTAAACCGTGTTTTAGTGTCGTACACACTCCCGATGAGTGTGAAATAATGTTTTATCGTTTTGGTTCAATGTTTATTGCACTTGAGACTTAGGAAATTCAACACACGAACTTTCCAAATGATGTTTCTCTCATTAAAATATTGCATTGTACAGTAATTACATAGTGTAAACCCTAATATACAAGGGTTACTTGAGTCGATTGGTTTTGACTTGTTGACTTTGTTTGACTTGGACTTGACTCAATTTTTGACGGTTGTCACATCATCCCCCCGTTAGAAGGAATTTCGTCCCGAAATTTGCATTTGACTGGGACATCAAGAGTTTGGGAAAAGATGTGGGTATTTTTGTTTCATTTGATCTTCGCGTTCCCAGGTGAACTCAGGCCCTCGTTTAGCATTCCAACGGACCTTCACGATGGGAATACGACTTTGTTTCGTTCGTTTGATTTCCCGATCCATGATTTCGACTGGTTCCTCCACGAAGTGGAGATTTTCGTTAACTTTGATTTCGTCGAGTGGTATTGCGATGGTCTCATCAGACAAACACTTCTTTAGGTTCGACACGTGAAATGTGGGATGTACTTTGTCGAGTTCCCGAGGTAATCGAAGTTTGTATGCTACTGGCCCAATCCTAGCAAGGATTTCGAATGGCCCGATGTACCTTGGATTTAGTTTCCCGCGTTTGCCGAATCGTATCATTCCTTTCCAAGGGGAAACTTTTAGTAGTACACGATCACCCACCTGGAATTCCAAGGGTTTGCATCGTTTGTCTGCGTAACTCTTTTGGCGATCGCGAGACGCTTTCAGTCTTTCTCAAATTTGAATTATCTTTTCTGTGGTTTCCCTTATGATTTCAGGGCCAGTGAGGGTGCTATTAGAGACTTGCCCTCTAGCTAGCTGTGTATCCCCCACCTCAGCCCAACACAGGGGTGATCTGCATTTGCGACCGTAAAGAGCTTCGAATGGAGCGACTTTGATACTAGTATGATAGCTGTTATTGTAGGAGAATTTGATAAGCGGTAGATGGGTATCCCATGCTTTACCGAAGTCTATCACACAAGCTCTTAACATGTCTTCCAACGTTTGAATGGTTCGTTCGCTCTGCCCCTCGGTTTGTGGGTGGTAGGCCGTACTCATGTCAAGCCTAGTTCCCAATGATTTTTGTAGAGACTGCCAAAACCGTGAGGTAAATCTACTATCTCTATCGGAGATAATGGATATCGGCACACCATGGAGTCGTACAATCTCTTTGATGTACGTTCTAGTCAGCTTCTCCATCTTGTCGGTTTCTTTTATCGGTATCCCCACTTGTCACCTTTATGTCACTTCTTCACTTTCCATTGGTCAAATCATTATCCCTTCACACATACCAACCAATGCACTTGCATCATATTTCCTTCCATATAAGGAAACCTCTAGGGGATCAAAATCACACTTCTCTAATTCTCCCAAAAACCCACTTCTTATCCAAAAGAACTCTCACCCTTTTCTCTCCCTCCAGCCACGTTTTTGGAGGTTTTCTTCGGTCATTTCCTCATTTTGGTAAGTATTCCTCCAACTTCTAAACATTCTACATATTCTATACAAATCTCAAATCATTTACACAAATATTTATATATATTTGTTCATAGGATCATAAAATATTCAAGTATTTTTCAAGTGTTCTCGACTTGAAAACTCCTCACCACATCCTTCCACTCATCAAGAAAACACATAAGGTGAGTTGATACCCCTACATTTTTCAAGACTTTTTCTATGTTTTTGGGGGGAATACAAGTAACACACAAGAAAATTTATGTTAAAACGAAAAGATTTAAATACGTTATTTTTACGAAAAGTGTTAAATACGTGAAACGACTTTACTACCGATCTCGTATATTTTTACATACAAAGTTTTGATAAAAACGTAAAGATACGAAAAACGGTTACGCAATACATTATTCTTATATATATATATATATATATATATATATATATATATATATATATATATATATATATATATATATATATATATATATATATATATATATATATTTGGAGTACAAAAACGTTCTTTTCATTTTACTATATAAATATAGTTTACGAAAGTTTACCATCTTTGTAACCCGTTGAGCAAATGGTAAAATTATATAAAGTACATATATAATTGTTTTACGGCATTTTCGGTATTATCCTGGAAAAAGGGGATAATTACATATACAAACGTTTTCATTACAAAAACACGTACACCCGTTGAATAAATTTGTGAGACATTGTCTTCATCATACCTAACTGAGGTATACACGAAAGTCCTGTTTTATAACCGGAATCTCCGTAAGAGAGCGTGATACTTGTGTATGGATCTATACGGGACTGATGATCCCACACCCTGACTAGTAGCTACAGTCAGTCCGGCAGTCCGGCAGGTTATGGGTGACAAATGTCAAAAACATTTCGACGCCTGAAGAACGTCGAGCAGGCACTGCATCTTAAAAGCACGGTTATGAAAACTCACATGGGGAAACGACAATACGTTTATTTTACTCGAAAACACATTTCTTCAAACGGTTTTATATATGAATAAAACTACATATTACTATATTAAGTATGGAAAACACTGGTACATTTCCTTCTTGGAACATTTAAGACTAGAACTCATTTCTACGGAAAATATCGGATTTTCTGGAAACAAACACGATATCTTTTCACGGAATGACATACTATTTTTCATAAAAACGCTTATGAACTCACCAACTTAATTGTTGAAACTTTTTCAAACAACTTGTATTCTCAGGGAACCAGTAAAACAGGTAACCAACAGCTTTTTGAGGATGGGGCGCTAAGGCGTCAAACAAATCTTTTTTCATCGTATTGTAATTGACTATTGAAACATGTAACACTTACAATGATGTAACTTTTTCAATTATATATATGATCGTTGTGTTTGCTTTGATTAATATTATTCAATTGTTATGATACTGTACATGAAAGTCATCCACCCCCGGACGTTTCCGCCATCCTGGTTTGGGGGTGTGACTATATATATATATATATATATATATATATATATATATATATATATATATATATATATATATATATATATATGAATTATAATTGGATTTGTAACATCCCAAAATTTAAGGCTGAAAATCTCATTTTTAAATAAGTTATTATAAAACCATAAGTAATAAAACATCCATAATAACATCTCATGTAAAAAACCAAAGTAGAAATAATCAAAACATGTTGTCATAAAACAATATCAGAGTGTAATCCCCAAGATCTCATGTGCGGAAATATTGTGTGATGCGCTGCGATCGAGCCGACTCCTTTCCTTTGAAAACGAAGCACCTGAAACCAAACCTGAAAACCGTAAGCACAAAGCTTAGTGAGTTCCCCCATCATACCACATACCATATAAACACATAATGCCTAGCATATTTGGGTGTTGGCCTCCCCTTCTGTATCTTTCAACCGGTAACTGCCTAGCATATATGGGTGCTGGCCTCCCCTTCGGTATCTTTCAATCGGTAACTGCCTAGCATACCTGGGTGCTGACCTCCCCTTCGGTATCTTTCAACCGGTAACGCCTAGCATATCTGGGTGCTGGCCTCCCCTTCGGTATCTTTCAACCGGTAACTGCCTAGCATATCTGGGTGCTGGCCTCCCCTTCGGTATCTTTCAACCGGTAATTGGGGACTATTTCACCCCTATCACTACCACATAATAACATAACACATATATCATAAATTGTCTAACATAACTGGGTACTAACTGCCCCTTCGGTCCTTACGACCGGTACTGGGGTCTAACCTACCCCCTCCTATCACATAACACATAACATCATAGCATACTAGCACATAATCATAATACATAGCAACATACCAGATAATTATCACAAAGACAATTATCTCTACTATAACTCTTACTAGTGGGCCGGCATTGTGGCCTTAGACCCACTTCTATTGGAAGGTAACTCACCTCACACTGCTGAAGTCCCGTAGACATAATCCCAGCTGCTAGATCACAGGTTCCCGAACTGTCAACATCAAAATAACACCCAATTAATAATTGGGTTCCAACTCATAATCATAAATCCATGCTTGGGGGTAAAAGACTACTCTACCCCTAACTTGGCTTTATTCAAACCCAAGGCCCAATCCAAAGGCCCAAAAGTCCAACTATGGCTCAAAGCCCAAAACATGGCCTAATTTTCCAAATTGGGCCCAAGCCTTTACATGGCCTTATTCTAAAGCCCAACCAAAAGTCCAGTCCAACATTTGGTATTTCCAATGGCCCAATATCTCATAATCATATAGGCCCAAACTATGGCCCATCTATGGCCCAATTTTCCAAATTGAGCCCAAACCCCTTACATGGGCCTTACCCTAGGCCCATTAAAGTATTTTAGCCCATGTGTTTGTTCTTGGATGGTCCATTATTATCCCAATCATCAAAGCACAAAAGAAAGGCCCAACATAAAGCCCAAGTGAAATTAGGGTTTCACATAAAATGACAATTAGGGTTAAGTGCTTATCACTTAACCCATTAAGGACTTAATCCATTAAGCCCATCACTCTACTATATAAATCATATGGTGTGATTGGGCTTAATACACAATTCCATTCCAATGGCCCAAATGTAAGTCACGATAAGTCCAAGCCCATAATGCCAAAATTAGGGCTTTCTAAACCCTAATTAGGGTTTTCAAACCATCATAGCCCAATAGGCCCAAAGTCAAGTCCTTAAGCCCATCAGGGTTTCCTTACGTCAATTAGGGTTTTGCTAGGCCAATTAGGGTTTCACTAATCGGGCACCACCCACTATCACCTCGGGTAGTGGTGGTCAATGGTGGCACTCGGCGGCGGCCCCCGCCTCAAGGTGGTGGTTAGGGTTTCTAGTCCAATCTAGTCCAAGCATCCCAAACAACATCCAAACACAAATAACTACACCGCCACCCAACACGGCGGCCGGTGGCGGCAGGAGGCGGCTATGACAACCCAAAAAATTTTGCCTTGTAAAGTCAAGCCAATCAACCAAAAGTCAGACTTAAGTTTATTGCCTTCTTGCCTTGTTAAGGGTCATTCTAATGAGTTTTAAGCCTAGTACATTCAAGGAATGAGTGTTAGGAAGTACCTGCTAGAGTCACTGTACAACATTCAAGCCTTAAACACCACCAAAAGGAGTTCACGGCCATAACACATGAGTTTACGGCCGTAAACTCAAGGTTGGCCGTAAACTCCCCTCTTAAGTCTCATTCCCATCACTTTTTTTCATTCTTACACTTTCAACTGAAGAAACTTCCATTCTCTCTCAAGTATCATCAAGCCTGTCATCCTAGATCTTCAAAAACGTAAGTGTTCTTCCATCTTTGAGTGGTTATTCTTCTTAATCTAGTACACCCCTATGATTTCATCCATAAAATCATCTCTTTTGGTTAGATCTTCAAGATCGTCAACTTTCACCAAGAACACACACTTGTTCTTGGTGGTCGAAAACTCCTCAAAGGCCCTCAAAAGTGTGAGTATTCCATCTATCATCTAGTTAGACCAGTTAAACACTATATCATAGTCTTGAAACAACCACCTAGGCATAAACATCAAGAGTTTACGGCCATGGAATCTCCCTTGGCTGTAAACCCATGTTTTGTCACAAGTGGTCGCAAACCCTTCTCATATCCAAGCATTAGACCTTGAAGCCCTAGTGGATGATAGATAGGACTTTAAAACACCATCTTGTGCATAATGTTCATGAGTTTACGGCCGTAAACTCCTTGCTTGGCCGTAAACTCATCCATCTTGGCCGTAAAACACCTTAAAACCTTCTAAAAGGTTAGTTTTGCTTATCCTCCTGTTGAGCCATAGTCCCACAAGCTTCCCTATCATTCAATCACCCTTTGGTGCACATTTTTACCATGAGTTTACGGCCGTAAATTCCATGGCCGTAAACACCAATTGGTGGCCATAAACATCCCTTAGATGAAACACATGTGATTCTAACACTTGGTCCAAGTGTTTCCTAGTCCCTAGAGGTGTTTACTTGCATGTGGTTGCTTCTAAACACTATATTCATGCCAATATATGTCAATATATGTCATTTAGGACTCGTTTGTGTCTCGGGACTTCATTCGTGGAACTTCTCATCCTTACGTGCATATTCATTTGAATCACCCACATAAGGTGAGTTCATACCCCTGTAATCAATGTTTTAAACTGTTTTAAATGCTTTTAAGGGGGGGGGAATACAAGTTGAACACAATGATAATTGTGTAAATGTTTGTTATAAACATCTTTAAAAAGATTACTTATGTCTTTTATAAGTGATCAAAACATTTCCAAAACTCTTTTTAAGTTATGTTACTTTATAGTTTGTAAAACTCCGTTTTTAAAAGTACAATCATAACTTAGTAGATAAATGAGTCTTTTCTATAACAATTCAAGTAAACATGCTAGTAAACTATAGTAGGTATAGTTTAGGGGTTCAATTCATTCTAGATGCTAGAACATACTATAAAGAGAAACAGGGAGGTAGATACAATACGCGATAACATAGAGAACATACTATAAAGAGAAAGAGGGAGGAAGATACAATACATGATAACAGAAGGAACATACTAAGATACTATAACAGAACGAACATACTAAATGCTATAGCAGAAGAACAATATAGGATCTAATTATACCAATAATCACTAACTCATTGTTCTAAACAAAAGGTGATAGTAAATTGGGTATACATGATCATATAACATTAATGTGAATTTACACGGCCTAGCAAATTGTTTGCGGAAGTCGCGTTTGGTCCCCAGAGTCTCTTGCAGGGAGAGCGTATAGTATGGGTACTATCCATCACATTATGACCTTAATAAAAGAAACATGTTTTAAGGTAATCAGTATGTCAGGATGTCAATTCAAAAGACAACTGTGTACTTACATTTTCCCATTACTTTCATATTGTGACAGTTCCACTTGAAAGTTAATGCAAACTATTTTCGCGTTAAGATAGTTATAAACTAGGGAAAACTTACATCTTTTCAAACTACAAACAGAACAGTCGAGTCTAGTACATTCAGTAGAAAGGGGCCTATAATGCTAAATTTATGATTCCTTAGTTTATACATCATGGATATATATTAATCGGATCCGACAGGTGGTAGGATGTGTGCTTTCCGCTTCATTTCATGTTCCTTGTTTGGTTGTGGGCTTAGAGAAGATTCACCCAACCTACTATCTATTCGATCATAGCTATATATATGTTTCGTATACACCAAGTAATCATAAGGGGTACCAGGTATGGGTCAGGTCATAGGACATTAATTCAACGCACAATTTTCTAGTACAAAACATACTTTTCAAATAGAACATTTCGTAGACAAAACTAGAAACTTACCAGTAAAAGGGTTTAATCCATTTTATTAAACCAGAATAACTTAAAGGACCTTAGGTGTTTAATTCTATTATACCTTAGTTTCTAGATCAGGGTTATATATAATTAATACCAGATAGGTAGTTGAGTGTGTGCTTTCCGCCTCATCTCTTGTTCCTTGTTTGGTTGTGGGCTTAGGGCAGATTCACACAATCAACTTTCTGTTCGATATTAGTTTATATAGCTAGTATAAACTAAGTGATTATAGAAGGAACCATTGTGGTTACCATTTTTAGTAAAAGAAATAAGGGTTTTCTTAAAGAGTCTTTTCATCAAATATAAAGGAAGTATTACAGTTTACTCCGTAAGTACCAAGTGAATACGCATGGGTTATATACAACGATGATCTAACAAACAATAGGATGTCTGCCTTCCGCCTCATTTCCTGTTCCTTGTTTGGTTGTGGGCTTAGGGCAGATACACACAACCGATTTTTTGTTTACTCTAGGTTTTATATAACTTGTATCTATTTAGTACTCATAGAAAGGATTGTAGAGTGATTTTTACTTATCTTTCATAAAAGCAGGAAATATATGATTTTCTGGAGGAACAGGTGAACTTTTCTAAACAGAACTTACAACTTACTACAACTTTCTTACAACTTACTTACATCACTAAAATCTTATGAACTCGCCAGCTTAAATGTTGATCTACTCTTTTAAAATAACTTGTATTCTCAGGAGACCAGTAGACAGGTACGCGCTCTGGGATTCAGAAGATGGAGCAGTATAGCTTCATGTCTTATTTTGTTATTTACTTTGTAGTCTACGTTATGTGACCACATACTTTGTAAACACTTTCTTTCTAATGAAATGGTTGTTTATTACTTTGATTACTATGATGCATGTCTTATGATACTAAACATGACGTCCTCCACCCCCGAACGTTTCCGCCTTTCCGGTTTTGGGGTGTGACACATTGGTATCAGAGCATTGTTTATAGTGAAGTAAGTATATCAAATGATAAAAGATATACAACTATAAATACAATGGGGCCGAAGTGCTCTGGATAATAATATATTTTAAATATATAACAATACCGTATAAAAGTATACATACATGCTTATACATATATACATACTAGAATAAGTATCACAAGAAGAACAGAACAGAAGTATTTAAAGGTTGCACACTGCGGTCAAACCTGGACAGTTATGTAATCACAGCTAGGATCAATATAGCCTTATCAACTATATTCATTCGAGATGTGACCGACATGTGTTTAGGAGTGATGTGGTGTTGCAACAGTCTTAAAACGTACCTAACTCTATTCAAGGGAATTCTAGATCAGAACATAAGGATAAGATACTATGGGAGTATTTTATGATACTATAACACGATAACAAGTTTAAAACATACCAAGTACATTACATTAAAATACTATAGGAGTATTTTAGGCACTAGATAAATAACTTATGTGATAACTTAAAAGACCCTTACAGATAGGTCTATAATCTTGCAATGTATACTCCCAAGGTTTTATATAATTGAGATTTTATAGACTTAGAATTTGTGATCTAAGCTTCACTACCTGTTCCTTGTTTGGTTGTGATTTTGGAGTAGGATCACTTATTCGAAGGTCTATTTATTCTTAAATTATATACAACTTGTATACCTTGTGCAATTATAGAAGGACTCTGTAAGGATCACCCCATAATGTTTCACTTAAATCTCATAGATTCTTTAGACACTTCCATTCTCGCACGACAAACCCAGATAGATGTAACCACTTCCTCATAGCAGTCAACAGAATAGTCAAGGAGGAACAAGAGCAAGTTCATGAGAAGTTTTCAAAGAAGGACCAACCGAAGTAACCAAAACGTCTTATGCGTCACACTAATAAATAATAACTTTGGTTAACTTAATGAGTTAGTGGAAACACTGCTCACATTATATGTTAGGATTATTTTCTTTCATGCAACTGGTAACAGTTATTCAGGTCACAGATATTCATTCGAGGATAGCCATTTCAAATTCATAAAGTTTATTTGGTATAGACTTTTTATGAATTGTTTCCAGAACCGTGTGGAAGTCAGGACCCGATACACTCAGAATTAGGATGACCTTGTCTTTCAGCTTTTGGCTTATAAACCACTGCTATAAACTTATTCCATCTCATCTTTGTATTCTTTTAGCAAAGATGCCTCCTCGTCGATCAGCAAGACGCACTACTCTGATAACTCCAACTCCAACGCCATAGTTTGATTCTGCTGCTCTCCAAGCAACGCTATCCTCCGCAGTGGCAACTGCACTAACTCACTTCGGCGAAAGTGGTACCTTCGGATCTGGTAGCGGTACCCACTAAGTCAACCCCGGAGTTACTCACGAACACTCAAGAGAGTGCTCGTATAAGGATTTCCTGAACTGCAAACCAAATTCCTTTAATGGAAATGGTGGAGTCATCGCTCTGATGCGATGGTTCAAGAAAACAGATTCGGCCTTCGAAATTTGTTCGTGCCCAGAAGGGAGCAAAGTGAAGTTTGTTGCTTGCACCTTCTCCGACAGAGCCCTGACATGGAGGAACAGCCATGTTAAGTCACTGACCCTATCAGTGGCTAACTCAATAGGTTGGGAAAACTTAAAAGAGTTGATGCTGGAAGAATACTTCCCGAGGGGCGAAATTCAAAAACTGGAACAAGAACTGTGGGAGTACACTATGGTCGGCTCAGACATAGTGACCTACACTGACAGGTTCAGCGACCTAGCAGCACTATGCCCCGGGATGGTTATCCCGAAGAGTAAGAAGATAGAAAGATACATCTGGGGTCTAACTGCCCCGATCCAAGGAGATGTGTTGTCTTGTAACCCAGCCACATTCGATAGTGCCAAACGCCTGGCCCAGAAACTCATTAACCATGGAGTCCGCCATGGCATGGAAGTCCCCGTTCCCGAGCCATCAAAGGGAGAGGACTATAAACGGAAGTCAGAGAACAAGAGGAAGAAGAAGCGAACAACACAGGAACCCCCGCAAGAGCAACAAACGAGCACTATGTACGCCACCACAACACCTACTACTCCAGCACCTGCCAGTCGGTATGCTGGAACCCTCCCGAAGTGTGGAAAGTGCAACTATCACCACACCGGAGTATGCCGGGAAATGCAGTGTCTGAACTGCAACAGAAAGGGACACACAGTCCGTTTCTGCAGGCACCGGCTCAACCGATCTCCCAAGTCCCCGGAGCTGAAGAAAACCAAGACTGCTATGGCTGTGGTGAGACGGGACACTACCAGAGGGACTGTCCGATAACAAGGAACTCAGGAGCGGATGGACGAATTCTGATGATCACCGTAGGAGAATCAACCCCAGAGTCGTCAGCGAGCAGCGGTACGTTTTCAAGTTAAACAATTACTTTAAAAATTAATTTATATTTATATAAGATTAAAACTTGGGGAAAACATTTAAAAGTAATTATAATAACTCACTTATTGAAATAAGTCATAGTATTCAAGAGAACCAAAAGATCCGTTCAGAGAAGCTATGATGGCTGAGTATGTACATCAGGGTTGTGCATAGCTAAGATTTTGCAGACCTAGAGTGAGTGATTCCGCCCAAATTCCTGTTCCTTGTTTGGTTGTGGATTTGGGGCAGAGTTACTCAGTCGACCGTCTTATTCATCTTAATTATTCATGACTTGTATATGACAGGCGGTCATAGTGGTACCAAGGAGGATCGTTGTATAATGTATCAACACTAGTTATCAAAGCACTTTCACGGTATGTACTCGCTCATCGCGGTACGATGCGTAGAAGTGTTAACATCAAGGAAAAAACAGAAAGCACTAGAAAGTATACAAAGCGTACATCGTCGAACACACTAGGAGTACATCATCGTATAACAGACTTTTCTTTCAAATCGGCCAAACTTTGTTCAGTAAAGAGTCTGTTGCTATCATTCGTCATGAATTGGAGTGGTCCTCACCATACTAAGTTCGTATGTTTCTATCGCTTTGACCGTCAAATTCACGAGACCTTCATCATTCGTAACGACAGTCCGACCCAGACCTCAGTTTTGTCCTTCATATTCTAAACCCCGAAGTACTCGTGCGAAGAGTACTTTGCCCTCCTAAACCTTGCCTCCGTAAATTCAGCAAACCTTCCGAAATACCACTCGTTCAACAGATCAAGTTCAAGCACAGAGGCTAGGGACGAATACAGCCCACCTATCACTAATAAGTGTATACGCTAGAGTGGTATATAATCATGATTATGCAGATTTAGTATGTGTGTTTCCTCCCTATCTCATGTTCCTTGTTTGGTTGTGGACCTGGGGTAGAGTCGCACATCTGACCATCTAACTAATCTTAATTGTATACGACTTGTATACACAAGATAATGATAGATGGACCAAGTATGAATCCGATCATGAACATTAGGGCAAGGTTTCCAGGTCTACGAGTGGGTATTCCGCCAATCAGAGGAGCACAACCCCAGTAGTACTGCTAAGAAAGCTAATTTCAGGACGAAATTTCATCTAACGGGGGGATGATGTGACAACCCGAAATTTTTTTCCTTGTAAAGTCAAGCCAATCAACCAAAAGTCAGACTTAAGTTCATTGCCTTTTAGCCTTGTTAAGGGTCATTCTAATGAGTTTTAAGCCTAGCACATTCAAGGAATGAGTGTTAGGAAGTACCTGCTAGAGTCATTGTACAACATTCAAGCCTTAAACACCACCAAAAGGAGTTCACGGCCATAACACATGAGTTTACGGCCGTAAACTCAAGGCTGGCCGTAAACTCCCGTCTTAAGTCTCATTCCCTTCACTTTTCTTTCATTCTTACACTTTCAACTCAAGAAACTTCCATTCTCTCTCAAGTATCATCAAGCCTTTCATCTTAGATCTTCAAAAACGTAAGTGTTCTTCCATCTTTGAGTGGTTATTCTTCTCAATCTAGTACACCCCTAAGATTTCATCCATAAAATCATCTCTTTTGGTTAGATCTTCAAGATCGTCAACTTTCAGCAATAACACACACTTGTTCTTGGTGGCCGAAAACTCCTCAAAGGTCCTCAAAAGTGTGAGTATTCCATCTATCATCTAGCTAGACCAGGTAAACACTAGATCATAGTCTTGAAACAACCACCTAGGCATAAACATCAAGATTTTACGGCCATGGAATCTCCCTTGGCCGTAAACCCATGTTTTGTCACAAGTGGCCGCAAACCCTTCTCATATCCAAGCATTAGACCTTGAACCCCTAATGGATGATAGATAGGACTTTAAAACACCATCTTGTGCATAATGTTCATGAGTTTACGGCCGTAAACTCGTTGCTTGGCCGTAAAATCATCCATCTTGGCCGTAAACACCTTAAAACCTTCTAAAAGGTTAGTTTTGCTTATCCTCCTGTTGAGCCATAGTCCCACAAGCTTCCCTATCATTCAATCACCCTTTTGTGCACATTTTTACCATGAGTTTACGGCCGTAAACTCCATGGCCATAAACCCATGGCCGTTAACACCAATTGGTGGCCATAAACATCCCTTAGATGAATCACATGTGATTCTAACACTTAGTCCAAGTGTTTCCTAGTCCCTAGAGGTGTTTACTTGCATGTGGTTGCTTCTAAAAACTATATTCATGCCAATGTATGTTATTTAGGACTCATTTGTGTCTCGGGACTTCATTCGTGGAACTTCTCATCCTTACGGGCATATCCGTTTGAATCACCCACATAAGGTGAGTTCATACCCCTGTAATCAATGTTTTAAACTGTTTTAAATGCTTTTAAGGGGGGGAATACAAGTTGAACACAATGATAATTGTGTAAATGTTTGTTATAAACATCTTTAAAAAGATTACTTATGTCTTTTATAAGTGATCAAAACATTTCCAAAACTCTTTTTAAGTTATGTTACTTTATAGTTTGTAAAACTCCGTTTTTAAAAGTACAATCATAACTTAGTAGATAAATGAGTCTTTTCTATAACAATTCAAGTAAACATGCTAGTAAACTATAGTAGGTATAGTTTAGGGGTTCAATTCATTCTAGATGCTAGAACATACTATAAAGAGAAACAGGGAGGTAGATACAATACGCGATAACATAGAGAACATACTATAAAGAGAAAGAGGGAGGAAGATACAATACATGATAACAGAAGGAACATACTAAGATACTATAACAGAACGAACATACTAAATGCTATAGCAGAAGAACAATATAGGATCTAATTATACCAATAATCACTAACTCATTGTTCTAAACAAAAGGTGATAGTAAATTGGGTATACATGATCATATAACATTAATGTGAATTTACACGGCCTAGCAAATTGTTTGCGGAAGTCGCGTTTGGTCCCCAGAGTCTCTTGCAGGGAGAGCGTATAGTATGGGTACTATCCATCACATTATGACCTTAATAAAAGAAACATGTTTTAAGGTAATCAGTATGTCAGGATGTCAATTCAAAAGACAACTGTGCACTTACATTTTCCCATTACTTTCATATTGTGACAGTTCCACTTGAAAATTAATGCAAACTATTTTCGATTTAAGATAGTTATAAACTAGGGAAAACTTACATCTTCTCAAACTACAAACAGAACAGTCGAGTCTAGTACATTCAGTAGAAAGGGGCCTATAATGCTAACTTTATGATTCCTTAGTTTATACATCATGGATATATATTAATCGGATCCGACAGGTGGTAGGATGTGTGCTTTCCGCTTCATTTCCTGTTCGTTGTTTGGTTGTGGGCTTAGAGCAGATTCACCCAGCCTATTATCTATTCGATCTTAGCTATATATATGTTCCGTATACACCAAGTAATCATAAGGGGTAACAGGTATGGGTCAGGTCATAGGACATTAATTCAACGCACAATTTTCTAGTACAAAACATACTTTTCAAATAGAACATTTCGTAGACAAAACTAGAAACTTACCAGTAAAAGGGTTTAATCCATTTTATTAAACCAGAATAACTTAAAGGACCTTAGGTGTTTAATTCTATTATACCTTAGTTTCTAGATCAGGGTTATATATAATTAATACCAGATAGGTAGTTGAGTGTGTGCTTTCCGCCTCATCTCTTGTTCCTTGTTTGGTTGTGGGCTTAGGGCAGATTCACACAATCAACTTTCTGTTCGATATTAGATTATATATAGCTAGTATAAACTAAGTGATTATAGAAGGAACCATTGTGGTTACCATTTTTAGTAAAAGAAATAAGGGTTTTCTTAAAGAGTCTTTTCATCAAATATAAAGGAACTATTACAATTAACTCCGTAAGTACCAAGTGAATACGCAAGGGTTATATACAACAATGATCTAACAAACAATGGGATGTGTGCCTTCCGCCTCATTTCCTGTTCCTTGTTTGGTTGCGGGCTTAGGGCAGATACACATAACCGATTGTTTGTTTACTCTGGGTTTTATATAACTTGTATCCATTTAGTACTCATAGAAAGGATTGTAGAGTGATTTTTACTTATCTTTCATAAAAGCAGGAAATATAGGATTTTCTAGAGGAACAGGTGAACTTTTCTAAACAGAACTTACAACTTACTACAACTTTCTTACAACTTACTACAACTTTCTTACAACTTACTTACATCACTAAAATCTTATGAACTCACCAGCTTAAATGCTGATCTACTCTTTCAAAATAACTTGTATTCTCAGGAGACCAGTAGACAGGTATACGCACTGGGATTCAGAAGATGGAGCAGTATAGCTTCATGTCTTATTTTGTTATTTACTTTGTAGTCTACGTTATGTGACCACATACTTTGTAAACACTTTCTTTCTTATGAAATGGTTGTTTATTACTTTGATTACTATGATGCATGTCTTGTGATACTAAACATGACGTCCTCCACCCCCGAACGTTTCCGTCGTTCCGGTTTGGGGGTGTGACAGCGGCAGCCACCACCCTACGGTGGTGGTCTTGAGTTTCATTTCCATTATTCCTTTTTTTATTACATCATACAATGAAAAATCTCAAATAATATATACACACACTAAAAACAAACACACACATAGCCGCCTAATGGTGGCCGGCGGTGGCGCATGGCAGCAGCCACCACCCTATGGTGGTGGTGATGCCTTTTCCGAGAACTCCAGTCATACACACACACTCACCAACTAAAACACGCATATATTCACATCTTTGCTCGGAAAGGGAAACCAACCACCCGCCTGGTGGCGTATGGCGGCGGCAGTGAGGATTTTACGATGGCAGCCACACACACACGCGAGCATTTAACCCACGAATCGGCAACGATTTGTCTTCAACGGAGATAGCAGCAGAAACGTCATCGGGCGATGATGGCGGCGGATGCCGGTTTCTTGCTGTGGAGAGGAAACAGGAGAAAAAGGCAACCGGAACAGCGCCGGCAGCTGCCTTACGCGGCTAAGAACGGTGGCAGAATAAGTAGAAGAAGAATGGCGACTTAGAACAGCATCAACAGCCGTGGTATCGATCCCGTTCGTCGTCGGAGCCTCAAGAGGTCGTCGGTGGTCTTGCCGGCCGGAACACGAGTGTGAAGGGGTGATGGTTCACGTCTTCAACGGCAGCAGGGCAACGCCGGTGGTGGAGGCATAAGGGTGGCAGCGGCGCCGGAGACAAAGGAGTATAAGGTGGCGGCTGGATGTCACCCTTAGGGTTAGGGTTTCGGGAGGGATATATACCCGACACCTTCCCAAGCTTTTCGCCATAATGTCACGTTTGGTCCCTCCCATCCCTTTTTCTTTCAAACTCAATCCATAATTTATCCTTTAAACCCCACCTTCTAAAATCCTTTACAAATTAAGTTTAGAATTTACTCTTTAGCCCTCAACATTCTAATTTCATTTCAATTTAATTCTAAAAATCGAACTTCAGCCATGTTAACACTTTTAGTCCCTCCTCCTCTAATTCTTTTCAACTTAAGTTCCAATAATTACCATGGAGCCCCTGTCTTCATAAATATTTACAGCCTGAACCCAGATTTTTACACTTTTAACCCCCAATCTCTAAAATTGTGACAATTAACTCCTTGAAACCAACACCTTGCTATATAATTATTGATTTTAGGGCTACTATACATTCATTAATTTATTTATTTATTTATTATTGATTTTAGGATTATGACTTCATTAAGGAATGAAGAGTAAGTTTTTTGGAATGAGATCCAAGCAAAACATAATTGCACAATCTACTACAAAATCAGAATACACTGCTACTATAGAAGTTGTAATCAAATGTGATTGGGTGAATGAGTTAATTGAAAAACTAAGTTAATTCCTTCCATTGAATAATAACCTAGAAATATTTTTTGAGTTTAAGAGTTTATTTAATCAAGCCAAGAGACTCTAAATCATATTAGAACACTAATCATATTCTCCGAGATATTTAACTATACTTAGGATAAAGTTGAATATAGAGATGATAGTATTCGCAGAATCCACACAAATTAAATTTTCTCAAACTCATTAATAAAGTTTTTCCTTAAGCTAATCATGAATGATCACACTTGAGCTATAAGTATTTGTTATTCAAGAAATGGGATTAGATTTGGATTTAGTTTTGATATATTGGATTATGATCATCACATTAGTACTTTTTATATTCTATATTAACATGTTTAATCCATGAATAGTCTGATTATTCTAAAAGTTCATAATAAGTTATAATTATCAGAGCGATTATGAAGTAAGGCTAATATGAATTGATTGGTTGACTCTCATTAGATGAAAGTAAGCTATGGATTGTAACCAAGATTCTTAGGTTGTAACATCCCAAAAATTACAATAACTTTAATTTTTTAATAAAATCATTTATTTAATATAGAATCCCAATCATTCGTTACTTAACCAAAATCATTTAAGTTTAACCTTAAATAATCATACTAATAACATCGATTATGTTTACTAGCTAATAATCAACCAACGAAAATAAAAACTATGAGTTCATCATTTATAAAAATCATCAAGCCACACCATGTGTACAGTCAAACTATGCCTTTTACTTGTACCTGCAACTCTTGAAATAGTTATTTAAAAAGGAAAGGGTAAGCGTGAAGCTTAGTTAATTCCACCACAACATAACATCGAGGTAAAATACTAAAATATCTTACTCCTACTATTGAGGTACATCTATCACAACAAAAAGTTGTAATCTAAACATACTTCACAGATAAGTAAACACATTCATACAATGCATGCAAGTTCAAGAACGCATCAATAAATGAGCATCCCTTGAGGACTCAGTATTTCTACCTTCAGTCCATAGACTCGACGTCACCGCCTTCGGTCCATTGATTCGACATGATGACCTTCAGTCAACCAACTCTGCATTACAGCCTTCAGCACAAACATACCATAAATAATCAAACAATCCATATAATCTAGTACTAATCATACATGTCCTTATGACACACACACACGAACTAAGAAAGACATAATACATCAAGTTCATGTAGTGACGAACTTACCTCAAGTCACACATGAATCACAACAAGTAAGCACCCAAGCTTCAAGAATTCAAAGTACTTCCTTCTTCCCTATGTGTGTGGTTTAAGGTGTTAATAAACACTTTTTAACCCTTGATTCCACTAAAACATACCTAGATTATTTCCAACTTTTTACAATTAAACTATACTCGATTCAAGAATTGTTTTTCCCACCTTAAACCCATTAAATCCGGATTATAACAGCATATTCAGAAATTTTAGCTCAATAACTTTCCATGGAGTACTTGTACATGTCCATACGATTTTTCTACAATTTATGATGGAGTTTACAGAACTACATATCAATGTAGCTAATTCTGGACCAGTTTATGAAAATGACAATTTTCACCTTAGTTAGGTTTAACATAAGGTTACGGAAAAAATCATGGGCATACTAGACTCAAAATATGAATTTTAAGAATTTACGGATCCTAAATCCAACTTCTTATGATTTTTCTAGAGGTTTTACAAAACAAGGGCAGAATAGGCATTTTACCTTAATTCCACCATTGACTTATTGAGTTAATTTTGCATCTTAACCCAACAAATCACCATCCAAAATCCCATAAAGCTGAAAAATGGTATTCTAACAGTAGCCATATTGTGTTGAGTTCAAATGACAATTCCAACATAAAACCTGGATCCAGAGTAGGCTACTTTAAACATAAAACTAAAGTTCAATGCCTTAATAGTAAAATCCTTGAACTAGGGTTTGGTTTCTCTATGAACTCCAGCCTTCTAAATCATAAATTCCACCACCCATTTCCACCCTATCAATGTGGCCAATGGTAGATGATGATGGAAGCCATGGTTAATGGCCATGGTGTTCTCAGGTGGAGCTAAAACCAAACAAGAGAAGAAGAAAAAGAAAAGATTTGTGTATTACCTTCTTATGAAAGAACACCACCAATAAGCACCACCCTTCCAACACATCCAATAAAGCATCCATCGGCAACTCTCTTTTTTCTTCCTGACTTCCTCCCTCTCGATTGCTTCTCTTCTCGACCTTCTTTCTTTTTTTGGCGGCAACACACAAACGCACACACACAGATAATGCATGATGCTATCTAGGTTTTAGGCTTAAATTGTGACAACCCGAAATTTCTATTCTGTACAACCATTCACTTCAATTGAAGTCAGAACAGTTTCTGCTAACTTTTGAGCTGTGTAGAGTCAGTTTGAGTGTTCTAAAGCCTAGTACTTCAGGAGATAACAGGAGAGAGGATGCCCTAGGGTTTATTGTGCAACAATAAAGTCCCAAAACCCTAAGAGGTATAAATATGGCACTTAGCCATTTTTAACACTATTTCACCATTTCAAGACTAGAACTCAAATCCTCTCAAGTATCATCCGATTTTCCTTCTTGATCTTCAACTTTGTAAGTGTTTCTTGCCCTAATAAGTTGATATCTTACTTAATCTAGTGATCTTACATGATTCCATCCGTGAAATCATTCCATATGTGTAGATCTTCAAGTTTCACCAAGAACACCAAGAACACACACTAGTGTTCTTGGACTTTTAACACCCTTTCAAGCTTCTACATAGTAAGTACTCTTACCCTCGTGTGTTATAAGACTTGTTACACTTCTTAATCATCTAGAAAACACAAGGAAATACAAGATCAAAGGTGTTTACGGTCCAAGATGTTCTTGGACCGTAAACCCTACTGAAGGGGCCAAAGTGTGCCCTAGTCCCTTACCAAGCCTTGGATACTAGTCTAGATCCATCCTTGATGTGCTTAGGACCTTAAACACCAAAAAGACCATAAACCATATGGGTTTACGGCCGTAAACACATGGAGAAATGGTCCATGGGCCGTAAACTCCATAAAGGGGTGAAATGTTGCCCTAATCACTTCCTAAGGCTTAGACATGAAGTAGGAATGCTTCTTATGACCTTATAAGCTTCAAAACACAAAATGGTAAAAGTACCATGAGTTTACGGCCGTAAACTCATGGGTTTACGACCGTAAACTCCAAGGGAGTTGGTCACAAAACCGTAAACTCCAAAAGAGTGTCCCCTTGAGCCCTAAACTCAAATGCAAGGTCCTACCACCCTTAGATGCAATCCTTAGTACTTATAGCACTTAAATCAAGTGTTTTACATGTCTTAGGATGTCTTAACTTGGTTAATTAGTTGTTAAATGACTAATTGAATACATATATGTGCTATTATATGTTAACTAGGATCCTTGTGTGTGTTCAAGTCTTCACTTGACATTTAGCATCCTATAACATCAGTTCATCCAAACCACTCACTACAGGTGAGTTCATACCCCTTAATCAACCTTTTAAATGATTTTAAATGCTTTTATAGGGGGAGGGAATACAAGTTGAACGATTATAGTTATTATATCAATCACATGTGATTAATAACTACTAAACAAGTGGATTTCTTACTTTTCAAACTGTGTTATCAAACAAACTTCTTCAAACTGTTTTATTAAACTCTTTTACATGTCAAATACTTTTATTTAAACTTTTTTTAAACTTGTATTCTGTTAAATGTGTATCTATATAGATATAGTTATATAAGTAGGGTTGAAAGGACTTAGGACTGATAGCTCACCTTACTTCCTGTTCCTTGTTTGGTTGTGGACTTAGGGTATTCAGGTTATTTGTCCGAAGGTCGTTTGAATCCTAGTTATATATTATGTATATGTATATAGATATAAAGGTTCCTTCTTTCATTCAGTTCAATACCTTTGGGTAGCAAAGGTATACACACATGTTCATACATTCAAACAACATTACTAGTAAACTATAATAGGTATAGTTTAGGGAAATACTAATACTATTACTAGAACAGTGAAACATACAATGAGTCAGTTCATACATGAGTCAATAACATACAGATAGAGAATACTATGATGAGAAACAAACAATACCATACAGAGAGAGCATAACATACATATAGAGAATACTATGATGAGAAACAAACAATACCATACAGAGAGAACATACATACATGCTAGACAGGGAGAGAACACACAATACAGCTAGCACATACATATACAAGAACATTACTACAATTATGTGAGCCACGTAACTGGGCATGGCGTCACCTGTCATGGCCCATTTTGTATCCAGAATCTCCTTAAGTGGGGAGCGTTTGAGTTTGTGTATAGATCTATACTGGATTGACTATCCTACACCTTGCTGCTCGCTACAGTGGGACTTGCAAGTCTACGGGTGCCAAACGTCATTTCTTCCGACGTCTTACATCGTCGTGTTTATAGTCGGTAGCAGGATACAGGCCGATCACATGGTACTTTAAATAACAATTGGTTTAAGGTAGTTAGTACAGCAGTAGTTACTTAATACAACACTACAGTACTATTTCATTTTCCCATTGCATTCAATTTGTGATATTCACACAATAAACAGTAATGTAAAAACTATATTTTTGGTTAATGATAGTCAGATTTGGGAAAATACATACTCTTACAAGAGATACACACATAGACACTAGATGCCTTGGTAGAAGGCTACTTTTAGTAGAAAATATAGGGTTTTCTAGGAGAGTTCAAACAATTACAAACTTTTACAAACTTATACATCACATACTTACAAACACTTTCATACAAATACAGACACTAAAATACTTATGATCTCACCAGCTTTAAAGCTGATAAACTCTTTCAAAATAACTTGTATTCTCAGGTCACCAGTAGACACGTACCGGTGCCAGGTTTTGAGAAGATGGAGCTCGTTCAAGACTCATCTTTTATTTTGATTCATATATTTGGTGTCTATTAAACTTGACAGAACACACTTGTATTAAATTATATTATTAATGTAATGGATGATGTTGTTGCTTGTTTACTACTATGCACTGTTGTGATACTGTACATGACGTCCTCCACTCCCGAACGATTCCGCCGTTCCGGTTTTGGGGTGTGACATAAATGCTTGAAATACTTAATTGAATGGAGTCCATGCTAATAGAGGGCCAAATCAGGCCTATACCTATCGATCACAAGGCTGTAAATTTTAAATTTCTAGTTTAGCCCTCAAAATTTTCGATAACTGCAATTTCTACCTTCAAAACAATTTCTTTTGCACCAAAAGTTACAAAGTGGCCAATTTTAGTCCCTATTCTTGCAAATGATTACAAATATCTTAAATACTAATTTTTTAATTGTTATTTTAATTTTATTATTATCATCAGTAATCTTATTTCTATAGTCCTTTATTAAATAATTAAACGGAAAACGATGTGCTACAAATCTCCCCCGCTTGAATCAGACTTGGTCATCGAAGTCACTGCTAGCAAACAACCCTGGATAATGTACCTGCACATCCATCATCGGCTCCCGGTTCCATTCAGAACGTTACAATGTTTTCATTGAACTTTTTTAACTTAAATTCTTGTCGTACAGGGTCTTTGTCTTTCTCTCAAGGATAGCAATTGGCTTCTCAACGTAATTAAGCTGCTCACTAATCTGAATGTTGTTTAGTGGAACTATTGCTATCTCAACTACCAAACACATTCTCAACTGGGATGCATGGAAAGTGTTGTGCGTAAATATCAACCCACGTATCAACTCCATTCGATACGCTACCTTTCCCGCTCAAGCAATAATTTTGTACGTACCTATGTACCGAGGACCTAACCTTCCTTTCTCACGTAACCGCATCACCCCTTACTGAGGTGAAACTACCAACATGTTATAATTGTTGGATTAGATGTCTAAGCCCATAACTATTATTGGTATGTACTTGACCCGAGAGTAGCATGGTCCATTTAGGTTGCATATCATCAGGACAATTTGTTAGGATGGACTCTTGAGAGAAAGGTAATATATGATTTATTAATATATTATAAGTTATAATATATTAATATGAAATCATATGTTTTATTAGTATTGATCAAGAATTAATTTGGAATTAATTTAGCGATCAAAAGAGACTAATTAAATCTATGGGGACTAATTATGATAATTAGTTATATTTATATGTGTTGGGCTTATGACCCATGTTGGACCAAGTTTATGTATGGATACATAAAGAGTTGGGCTACATGAACCATGGATCATAAACCCATGGGTATGGATTTGGGTTATACCTATGACCCTTGAAATCCAACATATAAATACATGCTCTTAACCTAAAAAAACGCCTACATGCTTGTACTTGGAGTTCATGGGTGTTTTTGGGTGCATGGAATTATCTCTCAAGTTCCACCTTTGTCCATGATGTGTTGTGACTTCATTTGAGGCTTCCACACTATTGGGGCTAAGCTCTTTAAGGCCAAATTCATCAAGTTCTACAAGCTACACAAAGAGGTAAACTGATAACTAGTATTTTATGTAGTTTATATCATTTGTATGCTATTTGTAGGCTTAAAGCTTTGGAAACCATTTGCATGTATAATTTGTGAAAACATAGATCCAAAGCTTCTAGGGTTGTATGTGCACCATAGGATGTTGTAGTATACAAAACCCAACAGTGGTATCAGAGTCATGGGTTGTTTTCTGTTATAATGATGCAAATGTTTGATTTTCAAAAAAGAAAAAAAAACATGAAGTTTGTCAAATTTTAAGATAATTACTTGTTTTTGTGAAAAACTAATTATTTGTAAAATTTGAATCATTTGCTATATGAGTTCAATTAGGTCAAATTTAGTAAAAAATAAAATGATATGATTATTTTATTAATTTTAAAAGTTTGATCTAAAGAGTTTTTTTTTTTTTGAAACCTTCATAAGTTATGGATATGAAAGTTTTAAAAAAAAATTGATTCAAAGTTTTTTATGGAGTTACAAAACTTGGTGTTAATGTTTTAAAGAATTCCATAACTTGTTCTTAAGTTATGGAACATGAAAAATTTCATCATAAAACAAACATTTAACTCCATTAGTTATGGAATCCAAAAGTTTTCAAGAGTTACAAAACTTGCCCTCAAGTTTTGGAATTTGAAAAAAAAATTATGAAAAAAAAAATTTGAATTCTAAAACTCTTGGGTTCATAACTTAAACAATTAATTAAATGGTTTTAATTTTGAATTTAATAATTGGAATTATGATGTTTTGTTGAATAGTTCAAATTAACTCTTATGGACTTTATTAATAGTTATCTAAAGCGTTTAATTAAAAGAGTATTATTAAATCCATAAATATATGGTTTGAGTTTAATTAAATTAAAAGTCTAGTTTAATTAATAGATTAAACCACCAAGTATTTTAAATGTCTAAAATACACCCTTATACTATTATAATATTAAAAGTTTAATATATTATATGTATAAGTAAAAAGTCGGTCTTATCGTTAGTAGGCCTCATTCACGAAGCCGGTCTATAAGGGGGGTATAATGTTACTGCATATAAAATGGCAGTTTAATAGGTGTCCACTCTCACCCACCGCTTCCTTGACTGGTGGAGGGTCGTTAGCCGAACGGGTAGGACAGGACATTAATTTTCCCTTCATTAAAAGTATAATGATAAATACTAAGTAACTAAACTTTATTAAATTCCCAATCTTAGTTACTTTAGGAAAATGTGAATTTGGTGCTAACCCATGAAATTACACTTTTTACCATATTAAGTCGTTAGTGGAGCGTGTGTGGTTAACCGGCACACTAATCTGGGACTGACAGTGCGTGGCAAAGGGTAGCTTGATGTTAATCATAGATCAATGGAGCGTGTGTGGTTAACCGGCACATTGATTAGGTGGTTGTAACATTAAGTGTACCAAGTTAATTTGCATGGTTATTCACTCCTTGTTTGTGATCCTCGGCATCCCAGTCGCAAACCTGAAGGGCACAATCGAGATTTAAACATGTCGTTGAATAGTTCAATGAATCTCAAAAGATCTAGGAGTTTCAATTCATTTAAAACCTAATGTTAAATTTTGTTGTTCATGGTGGAAATTGGTAAATCGTCATTTACCTACCTTTAAATATTTTGTAGCATAGATTACGGCATCCCTCTTCCAAGTTATAAAATATTATGTTGGGTCCTAGCCTTAATATTTCATATTGGGTGTTATATTAAGGACCTAAATCAACTAAACTTGAATTTCTCCCTCATAGATGTCTAGTTATGACAACTATGGTCTTCCATATCCTTTTGGATAAAGCTATTCTAATGAAGATGATATCCCAAATGGCGATTAAGGTGAAAGATTAATCCCTTTGTTGTGCATTAATGGGACTGGAAATCATACTTCACTTCCTCCACCTCCTCCAATTATTCTCCCTAACCCACAAGTTCAAAGACTAGAAAAGTTCAAGGTCACTCAAGCCCTATTGGCAAGATGGAAAGTCGATGTGTGCTCACATCTTGGAGATGAAGTCACATACTGACAAGCCGGGAGAGTTGGGTGTCAAAGTCTTGAGGAAGTTAGTTGTTGACTAGGTTCTTCAATCACTTCCTAAGTCACATAGTGAGTTCTTTAAGGACTACTATGTGACAGACCATGACATGACCCTTAATGATCTTACCTATTTGCTTGATGCTGCTGAATCAGCAATGATTTGGAGCACTGGTAAAGCAAATTTGATTGGAAGATCTATTTCCCAAACTTATATGGACATTGACAATGGTAACATTGGAAGTCCAAAAAAGCTTTCTCTTCCCAATGGAAAGGGATCGGCCATAGTCAACCTGGTTGACCAAATGGTAAAAAGAAAGGCTAAGTCTAAGATAGTCCCATGTACCATTACTAAAGAGTTCATATGTTTCTATTGCCAAAAGAAGGGGCATTGGTTGCGAAGCTGCCTTATTTACCTGAAAGTTCACTAGGATGGTAAAAGTCAAAAATTTGACTATGCTTCATGTAAAGTCCACTATCTAACTCTATTAAGTTCCTATTTGGAGGTTCTTATTACATGATGTGACTAGGTCGCATCTTGATGTTTTGTAGAATCGAAGAAATGAAAGGGAACTTAAAGGAAGAGTAAGCTGATTCTGATCGCGAAGATGGATTTCGATCGCATGATTCGAAGATCAAAATTTTGAGCTGCTGCTTAAGAGTTATGATAAATTGCTTAGGAATAGATAACAACATAGTTTTCATTTGTATTTGCATTGTAAGGATAAGTTTTCCGCAAATTTTATAAAGAAAAGTTTTTTATTTATTTTAAGTATCCTTATAATGGCATTTGTGAAACTTGTTTTTTATATGATTCCATTGATAGCAATATTGGAAAATGGATTTGATTCTTTCGTTTGTGGTAGTGTCATAATTTACCAAATAAGGAAAGATTTTCATCACCCAAGTTTCAGTTGGATAGAAACTTGGAATCATGCAACTTGTATTGTATGATGAATGAGAATTTTCATCTTTGGGAAATTAAGACTAATTCCTTCTTCACATGTATATGTGAGTCAAGTGAAGGACTAGGAGATCGGGTACACTTGGTTGTGCGCTGATCAGGTCCACCACAAAGAACGATAAGGTTATTCATCATGATTTACTAAAGTTTATTAAATATGGTTATGCTTACAAGTTGAAGTATAATTCTGAAACATTGGAAAAGTTTCAATGTAAGGTAGAACGAATAAGAAGAATCAAATTAGGCAGAAAGATAAAAGTTTATCCAATCTGAAAAGATGGAAGAGTACTTGAGTATCTTGTTTTATGATTATCTTAGTGATTATGAAACCATATCACAATTGATCCTCTAAGGACATCTTAGTGCATTTGTGTGACTAAGAAAAGCAATCGTGAATTGTTGAAATGGTTAAATCAAAAGATGAATCATACTTCGTTCCAAAATTGAGTCTTAGAGTAACACTCCAAGATTGTACCTTGAGTGACATAATGTTAAGAAGGTTTAAAACACTTATCAAATGTAGAGTAAAATGTTTTCTACTCTTGTACATTTGAAATTGGTGTGTTGTGATGTTTTGGATAAAACAAAGACCAACCAAGGCCAATTGTGTGAAGTGTTTGTCTTGATAAGAATCTGCACTAACTCTTGAATATTTGCTTTGTCGAGGAATGGTTCTTGACAAGAGAATCTTATATGTCAAGAGGTCAGTGGGAGTCTTAAATATCTTGAAAAATTTCAAGAACTAATCAAGAATAAAACCTGTTGTTTATCACTAGCATACGACTTGAGTTTTGTAACCTATCGTGTTGACATATTCTTGTTTCTGTGCCCATTCCAGTTAAAGTTGACTATGCATGTGAGTTATATGAGTTCTCAATTGTTTGTATAACTACTTGGAAGCAATGGTAGGCCCTTGTGCTGCCAGGTGGCAAGAAAACTAAGATTAAACAAGTTTAGTCCATATAAGTTTGGATTTGTCACTAACCTTGTCTTGTGATTATGGTTATGACAAATTTACATGGATAGGAACACATACACCATAAAAAAATCTAAGTGTCATAAGGTTTCTCTCTGATTCATGAAAATGATGGTGAGGAAACGCTTTGACTAAGTAGATTTTAAGTAGATAGCAATTGTGATATTTTCATTCTCAAAGTCGTTAGTGGAGCGTGTGTGGTTAACCTGCACACTAACATGGACTAGTGAGAATGGAAAAAGGTCTAAACATTATGATTACGGAATCCCTCTTCATAAGTGTTTAGGCATACATGTGAGCTATCTAAGGAAAGGTGTATGATTTTGATAAAGTCTTATCAAAGCATCTCGTATCAGAAATCTAAACTTTGGTAAGAAAGTCAATAAGTATTGATTTCTAGAAGTCCAGCTGATTTCTGGATACATGTCAAAGCTAGTGGGAGCATAATTGTTATGCTAATAATTATCATGTTAGTGGGAGCATGATTCTTATGTTAGGTGTTGCAAGTTAGCAATGTTAATTATAGAAAACAAAAGTGTCAATTTGCAAAGTTGAAGGGTTTGGAAAGTTGTTTTGCTATAATTAAGGGAGAGGAAATTATACTTCATTCCAATTCTAAAAGCTTAGATTGTGAGTCTTTAGTCAAATTTAGTCATGATTACATTATTTGCGTTCTAAAATTCGAATATGATTACGGCATCCCTTTTCATAATCTGAATTATGAGAACATGGCAAATAGAAATAGAAATATTATAGAAAAATATTGGTCTAGTATCGTTTCATTATGTGAGAGGTCATGAACCGTGTCCCATATGCTTCGGATATAGGATCGATTACATGTGCTGTAATATTCATCTGTTCTAATTTTTCCAAATGCCTAGGGCATTAAGAGGGAAAAGGACTAGAACTGGATATGGTTAAAATGATTAAGCAATTGTCGAGGACTGTGACATCCCCAATTTCACGGCCAGAAAAAAGACCGGTTTAATTTATGCTTTTAAAATAATTTCAGAGTAATCATTTGATTAAAAGTGTTGCGGAATTTGTTCCCAGAAAAACATGATAAATATGTTATCAAATCATTTTTTAAGAAATGTATTTTATTCACTTAAATCATTGGGATGTCATTGTCAATACAAAAACATAAGCATAAACAAAACTTACATTCATTTACACTAGTGATCTACTTTTCTTTTAATCTCTAAGTGTAAAGCAACTTCGTATTGATACCTGTGATACAATTAAACTGAGTGGGTCAGGCTTGGGAGCCTGGTGAGCATATAGGGTTTTTAACCCACAATAAATAATAAACTTATTAAGTTCTCAATCAATAAATTTATTAATTTCATCAACCAAAATAACCCTAATTACCCATTCCCATTATCCTCACTTTACATCCCTAAAACAACTATCACAAGGGAACTAGCCTAAGGATTATCACTAGGGGTGACAACATTGCTTTGGGGGTTCCTCAGCAAGTTATGTCAAATAAAACAAACATTGGGGTGACAACATTGCTTTCCCTCAGCAAGTTATGTCAAACAAGACATCCTAACATAAAACAACCTATAAAGTGACAACATTGCTTCCCTCTGCAATTTATGTTAAATAAGACATGAAGTCACATCGTTGCCATGTGCTAAGCCCATAGCTCTTATTTATCGACAGTATTTCCCACGGGAGTCCCCCCCCCCCCCCCGCAATACATGTCAGTGGGTTTTCCATATGCTAAGTCCATAGCTCTTATTCATCGACGGTATTTCCCACGGGTGTTCCCCCCCCCCCCCCCCCCCGCAATACATGTAAATGGATTTTCCATACAGCTGATGAACATACTAAGGGGTTTCCCCAGTCATACATTCCCTAAAGGCACTCATGAAGGGAATAGAGTACAGCGAATGAACACTCTAGTCCATTAACACCTACAGGTTACGAGCCTGATAGTGTTCCACAAACTGTTTTGAACAGTCCATGGTTGTCATCCATACTCTGCTGAATGCCGGGGGTCAACGTTTGGGTAAGGGCTTTTCTCATATTGCACCACTCACGAAGGGGAATAGAGTACAACGAATGAACACTCAAGTCCATTAACACCTACAGGTTGCGAGCATGCTAGTGTTCCACAGACCGTCTAGAACAATCCATGGTTGTCATCCCTACTCTGCTGAATGACGGGGGTCAACGTTGGGTAAGGGCTTTTCTCATATTGCACCACTCGCGCCAACATTTGGGTAAAAGCTTTTCCCATATTTCACCACTCACTCTCAACTCATGATCTATATCACTGATCATCTCATCTATCCAACTCACCTTTCATCACACACCCACTATTTAACTCATGATCTATATCACTAACTCATGAAGCTAGTCCGATCACTTCATAAAAGAACAAAGACTCCAAAGCTATTCTAAATAAAAGTATAGGGAAAATACTGATAAAGTACTCCCGTACGCTCCCGTACCCCGACACGTAATAGTGTCAAAAAGAAGAACTAATGGATGAACACATAGTTCAAAAACACCTAATGAACATATAGTTCAAGAACACTTTATGAACATATATTTCAAACATACGTACCGATTACAAGTCTACTAACGTTCCACTGGACTATCTAAAATAGTCGGTGGCCGTTGTCTATACTCTGCTAGATGACTAGATCATCTTAAACATCGATACCTCTCATCACTTTTATTTCATCACACATCATCTAATTCATCTACCCATGTTTTACCCAACATATTTGTAGATAAAAATATATATACAGTTTAAAACTTATATAAAACATCTATTCAACAGTCACCTTAATTAAACAATCAATATAATTACACATAGCACGTATTTTAAAAAAAATACTTCATATATATGTGTAAGGTGAAAGTAACTACACACTCACTCGATTTAACGATAATCGGACAGCACTTCGTTGCATAAAACGATCGTTTCTAATAAAACCGGGAGTTTTATTGAGAAACCGGGCTCTGCTAGGGTCGGGCCTCAAAACCGAAAAAATAATTTTCCCGGGCTTCTCGGGCACTCCGGGACGTGTTCCGGGCGTTGGAAATGATCTCGGGGCATCGGGGGATATAAAAATAGCCAAAATAGTGAAAAAGGGGCCAAAATTGCCAATTTCTAAATTCTAGCCGAGAGGGTTCGCACCCTCCTATTTATAGGCTGCGAGCTGCTGATCGGACGGTCAGGAGAGAAGCCACGCGGCAGCAGATGCGAGAAGGAGTCACGCGGGCTGCACATGCGAGGGGTCCGGTGGCAGCTTCTGATTGGACCGAAGTCTGGATCCGAGGAGGGGGCTCGTGGCTCATGCGAAGGTTCGGATGCGGTGAGTCACTGTACACGCGTCGGACGTAGGCGAGGCGGCTTCGGACAGCTCTCCGGGTTCGAACACGCGTCTGCCAGCTGCTCGGATGACTCAGCCATTCCCGGACACGCGTTGGATGCGAAGCGAGGACACGTGGCCGAAGTCCACGTGTGCGAAATTCCTCGGTTTTGGGGATTTTTCTCGATTTTCGCGCCAAATCTTATAAAATCCATAACTTTCGCATACGAGCTCCATTTTTTACGTTCTTTATATGCACGCGTAGGTAAACTAATGCTCTACAACTTTCGTTTAGACTTTATTAGCTAATTTTGGCTTTAATTTTTATATTATTATTTTTTAACAGACCGGGACAGGAAATCCGTTAAAAATTCATAACTTCTTCATCCGTCGTCCGTTTTCGTCTATCTTTTTATCGTTGTGCTACAAATGACGATACCTTCGATTCTCGTTTAGGTCGTGTCGGCTAAAAATCGCTCGATCTAAAATTCGAGTTTTTAGCTGTCTACTGCTAAGCTGAAATTTCGAAAAATCATAACTTCCTCATACGAAGTCAGATTTGGGCGTTCTTTTTATACCTACTCTCGGTTTAACGAACACTACGAGTTTTGTTTGGATCACTAAGGCTAAAAAGTACTTTATCAAAAACTCACTTTTTACGACATTCGGCACCGTGCCGGTTTATCGTGAAACTTCGACAAGTCATAACTTCTTCGTTATAACTCGGATTTCGGCATTCTTTATATATCCGTAATCCTTGTCACGCCCACTATACGTTTCTTAATATATATCGGCTTTATCTAAAATTTAATTTTTGACGCTCATTTTTATTCTTAATTAATTAAACCCTAATAATTAAGCATAAAACACATAATTCACATAATATTCACATAATTCCTTTTCATTTCTTCTAAATGAGTTACAAAGGTTAACCTAGACCATTATGTCAATATTAATGCCTAGCTTAGAAACACGGGCGTTACAAGGACAATCTGAGGTTTACCAAAGATTGGTTACTCATGGATAGTTGGAAGTTGGTGTAAATTTTGGAATGACCATATTGACATATTCTGAAAAGAGGCAACTCTTGTTCAGAAGTGATAGTCAAAATGGGAATATGGAAATGTTTCCATAGGTGGAAGTTATTCGTTAAATCTGTGTAAGATTAGAAAACTTAATGCAAGAAGGATGTTTAAAGGAATGTACTTTGAATATGAGACTTCGTTTCCATAGAATTGCTCTCCATTGGAATACTTTGTAATGTTTGTTGCCAAGTCTTTGTGACTTTTGTGCATAGTCATTATAAGAGGATCAATGCATATAAGTTTAGAATCTAACAGATTTCGGTAAGTGGCAAGAATTTGGTATTCTTACATTTACGATAAGGATTTGGAATTGTGAAATGAGCATCATTGAAATGTTGTCAATTGATCTATTACACAAACAAAGGACCATAGGTAAACATAGTGTGCATGCTTGGAGCATGGGACAACTATTGTTTTGATTCAAGTATAAAGTTGATTATTCGAAACATTATACAATGAATAATGAGTAATCAATATGGTGTTTAAATAAAAGGTGTTTTATTTACTCTCACAAGTATTGGAGCCATATAGGATTAGTATCATTCTTGTGTTTCACTTTGCATGTTTTGACTTCCCGAATAACTAGGATATTCAAACCATCCACAGTCGATCATACTTTGGAAGTAGGTATTGAGGCAAGACTATCATGAATGGTTCTGTAGTATGTCTAGATGTTTTAGACATAGCTGCAGTATTCATGAGTGCTTCAGGAATAAGATTTGAGTATCAGATTAAACCCACGCTCATTTGACTCACTTCATGGATTTTATCACGAGTGATCATGAGACGATAATATCGTATATTCTTCAAACCTAGAGATATGAGTTGTTGACTATGAGTTGGTTGTACATTGATTGTACGAAAACGCACCAGTAACTTGATGTTATAAAACGTGCCTTTGTGTATGATTCAACAAGTAGTTAGTACAAGCATATGAGTCAAAGTTTATCCATTCCTTTTACCCTTGGAGGGATAAAAACGATATATGTGGGCCCATCGATGATTTAGTGATGACAAACGTAAGTGCTCGGCCAGGCCTGGACTGATTTGATTTGTTCAATTAGTCAGTCGTCATAAATCGGAAATCGGGAAACAACAGATAGACACAGAGAATGATTATAATCCATGTCTCAGTCCATATGATATGTAGAATAGAGGAATATATGATCCCTTATCTAATGGACATGTCATTGACTAGGTCAGAATTCGACAGCGGCTTTTAAGAGCTACGATTGCTAGTCGGGATTTTGGAGTCGTACTTGCAATAATAGTTTTAGACTTATCCAAGTGGGAGACTGTTGAATTAGATGTCTAAGCTCATAACTATTATTGGTATGTACTTGACCCGAGAGTAGCATGGTCCATTTGGGTTGCATATCATCAGGACAATTTGTTAGGATGCACTCTTGAGAGAAAGGTTATATATGATTTATTAATATATTATAAGTTATAATATATTAATATGAAATCATATGTTTTATTAGTATTGATCAAGAATTAATTTGGAATTAATTTAGTGATCAAAAGAGACTAATTAAATATATGGGGACTAATTATGATAATTAGTTATATTTATATGTGTTGGGCTTATGATCCATGTTGGACCAAGTTTATGTATGGATACATAAAGAGTTGGGCCACATGAACCATAGATCATAAACCCATGGGCATGGATTTGGGTTATACCCATGATGTAACACCAGTCAAAATAGGTCAATAGACAATCACATCTGATTATGTCAATCATGTAATGTGATTTTGTTAAACTAGTAATGTGATAAAAGTGCTATGTAGTTCATGATAAATTATAATACAAATATGAACTTTCTTTATGATGCAACTCAAAGTATACGTCCATACGATTCCAAAAATATAGAGAACGTCTGAATCTGACTTCGCATGAAGAAGTTATGATAAACCGTACACTATAAATCTCTATAATACAAGGAATTTAAAATAGACTTACAATTAGCTATTGGAGTCTAAACTATAGTTGTAGTACTTGTAAATACCTACGCGTGCATATAAAGAACGTCAAAAACGGAGTTCGTATGTGAAAGTTACGACCTTCCGAAGATACAGCTGTCAAAAACCCTAATCCGACTGAGCTCACGACGTGAGTATAGAAACTCACGATGTGAGGAGTCAATTTGCCACATTTAGGATCTAGAAGGTGCGTGACGAGGCTACGAAGGGATAAGTTCCAAACTCACGACGTGAGCAAGGATATCTCACGGCGTGAGGATTCATCTGGCCACCTTCCGAAGCTAGGGACGCAAATGGCAAGTCTACGAGATGATCATGCTTGACTCACGACGTGAATCTTATAAAACTCACGACGTGAGAGTCCAAAAACTTACTATAAATAGCAAGTTCGACCCCAGTCATTCTTACACCTGAACTTCTTTCCTTTCTCTCATTTGCTGAAGCCCCCTTGCATCCCGAGCCCCGACGACCTCGTACCGCTGACCGTTTCTGCTTAGATTACATAAAATCACGCTACTAGGGTGAGTTTCACGGCCCCACTTTCTAATATTTCGGGGGAAAACGCATGCTAAATATTGTATATACGTTACTATTATGTCTATATGATAGTATATTAGTATCAACGCAGATAGTTATAATAATCGGGGTATAGTTGTTCTAAATATAATATTTTGAATATATACAACTACTATCAACTGGTTAGCATGTTATTATACTAATGTCGATCTTGAGTTATACTTAGGATTCTATATATATGTTGTGTGAGATATAGTTCCGAAGTTATATTCGGAAGTTCTATATGTTAATTTACAAAGTATGTTGCTATTATTGGTTTTATGTCAAGATAAAACTTTGTATGCTATATGTTGTTATTGTTAGTTTTATGACAAGATAAAACTTGGTATGTTGTATGTTGTTATTGTTGGTTTTATGATAAAACCTGGTTTCTTCCTCAAGTTATAGCGGTTGTACTTCCTAAAGTAATATGAACTTAGGAGAAATGTTTAAAAGCA
This sequence comes from Lactuca virosa, assembly GCF_052849685.1. Lineage (NCBI taxonomy): Eukaryota > Viridiplantae > Streptophyta > Magnoliopsida > Asterales > Asteraceae > Lactuca > Lactuca virosa. The sequence continues at coordinate 161,222,300 of NC_136430.1, forward strand.
AAGTATAATAACTTAGGATTTTAGACATGAAAATGCTTTTGTTGTTAGAGCTATAGGAATTCGCTGAAGTCTACATGAGTAATTGTATTCATCAACTAAGATTGGGGATCATAGCGGATATCCTCTGAACTGTAACCGTTAATCCCGTGTGAGCGAGGAAGTCGTGTATAATTAGTATACGGGTTGACCACCCCACTTGTGATTGTTAGCTACAGTCAACCATAAGCGAGTGACGAACTATCCTTTTACTTGTTATTGTTCCGGCGTCGATGAAGTGTGCGGTGTTGTTTCTCATGGAAATCATGAGTGTGTTGTTTCTCATGGAAATCATGAGTGTGTTTTATCAGAGGTATTATGTCATAGCAGCGGTTACAGGCTCATGGTAGCAAATTGTTAGAAACATTATACTTTGTCGTCATACAAGTATAAATGTTAAGTATAAGTTTCCCCATGCTTATACCCTGGGTACATAGAACGTTTAGGTATATCACTTAATTGATAAGTAAACTATTATACCTAATATATCTACTAAACGTTGGAGAGTCAAAATGATACTTTCAAAACTATACTTTTGAACTTGGAAAATGTATTATTTTTATATGGAGTCAAAACCTATGGACTCACCAACTTTATGTTGATGTATTTTTAAATGCATGTGTTTTCAGGAAATTGAAAAGTTGGTATGTATTCGAACAGGAGAAGTTTTACTATTACCTTTCTGTTCAATAAGAAGTATACAATAGTCGGATATTATGTAATAGGTTCAAGAAAAATAGTAATGTAACTTTCAATCATCAATAAAGGTATGCATTTTCTTTAGTACTGTTCAATGTATGTTATATAACTGTGATACGAAGAATGACGTTACATCACCCGGTGTTTCCGCCGACGGCCGGGGGTGTGACACATGAAACTTGAAATCCAACATATAAATACATGCTCTTAACCTAAAAAAAACTCCTACATGCTTGTTCTTAGAGTTCATGGGTGTTTTTGGGTGCACGGAATTCTCTCTCAAGTTCAACCTTTGTCCATGATGTGTTGTGACTTCATTTGAGGCTTCCACACTATTGGGGCTAAGCTCTTTAAGGCCAAATTTATCAAGTTCTACAAGCTACACAAAGAGGTAAACTTCTAACTAGTATTTTATGTAGTTTATATCATTTGTATGCTAGTTATAGGCTTAAAGCTTTGGAAACCATTTGCATGAATAATTTGTGAAAACATAGATCCAAAGCTTCTAGGGTTGTATGTGCCCCATAGGATGTTGTAATATACAAAACCCAACAATAATTTCCTACATGAAATTCTAAATTTAAACGTCTCATGTCAGTGTAGCCCTTTTGTTGACTCTGCATGGTTACCAACCGCTCCCACAAGTGATTTTGGATTGCTTATGGTCTTTTATTTAAGCTCCGTACATGTCATAAAGGAAACCATACTTTCCTTTATTTTAAGGCTTGAATTTGTACACATTAGTATGTATAAAAGGATGGCATTACTAGTAAGAAAAGGTTGTTATTTTGGTGCATTCTACTCCTTCTCTTGGTTGCCATTTTTGTGAATTTGGATCCCTTCTCCCTCTCTTTTTTCTTGCAATTTGGTTCTAGATTTGAAGGTTCATAAGTTGCTTCTCCATAAGGCTTATTTGGTATAAGTCTTAATAACTTAAGAACAACTAATTACAAGTGAAGTATCGATCATCTATTACTGATGAATAATATCCAATGAAAGTGTTAGTCCTTGCAAATATTTTTATCATGTGATTATAATAAAGACCCATGGCCACCATACAATGACTATTACAATGAGTCACTCTACCTAAAAAACCAAATAATGTAAAAATTAATGCCTTGCAATAATGTAAAACTATAATCTTTGTAAACATTATCATTTTTTTTATTTTTTCATATTGCATATGTATCTCCTTTAATGCAAAATAAGATGTATGATACAAAAGCTCTCTACAAATGGGCACATTATTAGATTCTCTTAGTTGCCAGTTTCACTTTAATTGTGTTGAATTCATGTTTGATTGCAAGAAAAATATTTTTTTAACTACTTTGAAAGACACCCATGGATATTTGTAGATACAATATGAGTTTGGTGTTAACATCTTCATACCTTGAAGATAATCGACATAATGATGGATACACAAAGATATCGGTAGACGGTTTATGGTTGTAAGTCAACTTGTTTCCCTTAAGTGACCCTAGATCCATCATTTTTCTTCATACGTACAATTTTGAAGGGGAATTTGATCAAACGAGATCCGTTATTCTTCCTTTTATCTCGAATACACAATCTATTTCCGTATAAATCAACATGATCACATTGCAACGTGACATATTTGTATTTTCTTGAATGCCAAATAAATACTCAATATCCTTTAGTGACTCTTTAGTAATTTATCATATGATTCAAATTTGGAGTTAACTAAATCGAATTCTTCGTTTTATATCATAGAACTTGATGAATCTATTCCTCCTGTTGAATCAATTTTAAAACAATCATACTTCACATTTAAGAACCAAACCCATGGTTTTAACATAATAATAATTAATATATGAACACATTGTTTTAACAGAATTAAAACCAACCATAATATTTGGAGTTTTTTTGGTCCCTCAGCAACCCTATTAAGGTTATAATGTTTGTATATTTGCATATGGTCAAACTGGATCCGAAAAACACATATAATGGTAACATACTTTCTCATTTCTATAAATTATACATGATGTATCTCAAAGAATATTAAGTATTTAACATATAATCCATTTGTTTTGTTAGTCATCCAGGACCAAAGGATCTTATTGTAATGTCCAAGTTTTTCTATCAGGGTACACCCTAAAATTTCATTTCTCTTTTAAATTTTACAAATAGTTTTTTGGGTACACTGACACTCTGGTATAGAAGAATTTATCACAAGGATCATATTGGCCTCAAGTACAGGATGGAGTCAGGCATCACAATAAACTACCTATAAAATAGATCATCACGAAAACGTAAGCCTCACAATTTAGTGAATAACAATTATAATAACATAATCGCATAGATCATATAAATCACATAATTAAAACCGAACCACACCAAGATTTTTAGTTTTTTGAAAATTTAAAACTGCAACATTGGTCTTATGTTCGTTTTTGGTTTTTCGGTTATTTTACGGTTTTTATGTTTTCAGTTCGGTTTTTTCTCACCCCTACGTCTCATGGTAACACATCAATGAATCTCGTACTCGACTTCGTATCTCTCGTACACCATTATATTTCATCTGTTATAATCTTCCGAGAACGACTTCCGAGTGCCAAAATCCCCTAAATGACACCAAAACACACATATTTATACTCTGCAGTGCGCCATGTGGTAGCCATAAGCATGCCACATCGTGGTGATCAAGTAAAATCCGGTTTCACCACATGTCACACTCTCCCGCCACGTGTCTCGGTGACTCGCCTGATATCACATCGTGGTGAATCTACTACCACATCGTGGTGATGAGATAGAATCTGTCTCGCCACATGTCGCTCTCCGGTTGACATGTGTATTGATGATTCACTCATTGCCAGGTCGTGGCAAGCATACAACCACGTTGTGGTGATCAAGAGTGTGACCGTTCACTTGACTTTTGTTGACTTTCTCAAAATAGCAATGCGCTTTCTTCTAAATCTTCAAAACAGTCATAAATTTCTCATACGAACTCCGTTTTTGATGATCTTATATCCACAAAATCATCTCAACAAGATCTACAACACTCCTTAATTATCTTTTGCTAAATAACATTTCTCAATTTAAAGCAAATCAAGGCTTTATTTCATCTCTTACCTCATAAAACTCACACCTCGTAAAATAATACATGTTACAAAAACCAAGTGTTACTCTTAGAGACTAGTCAAGGAGTCAAACTAAAAAGATATCATTTTCCTCTAAGGATATACAAAAGATATACTTTTCATCCAATAAATTTAACATGTAATCCATTTGCTTGTTATTTAACATATAATTCATTTTAGTGGTCTAGTTACGGAGAGTTTAAAAAAAGATATCCTTTTTATCCAATAAATTGTCATATTAAATGCTTGCATCGAAACAAAAACATTTTCATTGTCTGCTTCCTTAATATGATATTACATTCAAAATTGGTAACAATTCACATGATGGATTCAATGATGTCTACATGGAATCAATGTATGATGTTATTAATCTAATGAAACTAGGGCACAAAAATCATGTTGTTTTTACAATTGCAACTGCTTTAAATGACCGTAGTAGTCGCTCTCACATGTTTGTTACTTTAAGCAATATACATAGAATTTGGAGTTACCGTTTGAGAGTCGGCTGAAAGAGAAGCGGCTGAAGAGTAACGTCAAAGGAGTGTATGTTTCGTCGTGCGTTGTTTGGACTCCCGAGCCTAATCGTGGGTTTTTTAGAAACAAAAAACTGAAATTTCTCTCTATTAAATAAATAGGGTATAATCGTCACTATATAACATCCTCTATGTAAACAACTAAACATCAAAAAATGCCACGGAAATATAAGACCATGCGGTATGGGCAACATCACACGACGTTACGCTGATGTGGCAGTGCCCATAACGGCACCATAACGCCAGAACACCGCCCCAGCCCCCGTTATGAGGCATTACGTGATGACACGTTACCATGGTAACGTATGTTGACGTGTAGTTTTTCAACCGTTTCACTTTCACACCCGTAGAAAAAATGTAATATTACTGTTTAAAAACGGTAAATTCAAAAAAAAATTACTCATTCTACACTTCTATTTCTCTATATCTATCTCTATTTCTTTTATCATTAAAAGCACAAAAAACCACTGTTGATCAAAACCCGAATACTCCTCCTCCGAACACAAACACATCCACTCCATTAGGTTTTACGGGATACTAGGGATACATGAACCTTCTAAACTATATCAATACATATATACCTCATTCTACATTTCTATTTCTCTATATCTATCTCTATTTCTATTATCATTCAAAACACAAAAAACCACTATTGATCCAAACCCGAATACTCCTCCTCCGAACACAAACACATCCACTCCATTAGGTTTTGCGAGATACGAGGGATACATGAACCTTCTAAACTCCCAAAACTCACCACAACTTCCATATTCCGACAATCTTTTCAATCCCGCCTCACCCCCACTACAGTTCTCTACCTCGCCTTTTATGCAACAAAATGCAAACATTCAACAAAAACTTTTTAACACATTCGGTCTCATGCGACAAACAGTCACACAACCCCCACCCACGCAAGAAACGGTTGTCGAGACGCAAGCCGGGGGTAGTCAGAAAGCATCAGGAAAAAAAGGGAGATCAAAAAAGAAAAGGAAAGAGGTCGTTGTCAGGGTGGAGCAAACGGAAGCACCTCCAACATGGTAGACACCAAAGGAAGAGCATGCGTTGGCGGTGGCTTGGTGCGGGACTTCAAAACAACCAACTTTGGGGGACGACATGAGAAGAGTTGCTTTTTGGGAAGCCGTGATTGTCAAATTCCGCACAATTTTGAACAAGAATGACACATATCGCAATCACGATATGTAACATACACGTTTTGAAATCGTGTTTTAAGTAAATAATATTATGTGATATTGAGTATTGAGTTCTAACAGATAAATTTTACTAGAAATAAAGTAAAACTATGTTTAGAATCACTCGGAAAATATTGTAAGTCTTATGATATTCCAATTAAAAGTTAAAATATCGAAATTTAACGAAAATATAAAATTTGAAATAAGTAAAATTTTATTATTCAAAGTTGTAGATAATTTCATTAGAAGCATTTAGGCGAAAACCTCATCGAAACCCGAGTTACAACGAAGAAGTTATGACCAATCGAAGATCCGCGACAAAACCGGCACGGCGCCGAATGACGTAAAAAGTGAGTTTTTGATAACTACTTTTTAGCCTTGGTGATCTAAACAAAAGTCGTAGTATTTGTTAAACCGAGAATTTTCATAAAAAGAACGCCCAAATCTGACTTCGTATGAGGAAGTTATGATTTTTCTAAGTTTCAGCTTAGCAGTAGACAGCTAAAAAGTCGAAATAAAGATCGAGCGATATTTAGCCGAAACAATCTAAACGAGAATCGAAGGTCTCGTCAATAGTAGTGCAACGGTAAAAAGACAGACGAAAACGGACGTCGGATGAAGAAGTTATGAATTTTTAACGGATTTTCCTGTCTCGGTCTGTTAAAAATAATAATATTAAAAATAAAGTCAAAATTAGCCAACGAAGTCTAAAAAAAAGTTGTAGAGCATAATTTTACCTACGCGAGCATATAAAGAACGTCAAAAACGGAGCCCATATGCGAAAGTTATGGATTTTAGAAGATTTGGGCACAATTTCCGAGAAATCTCGCATGGATAAGGTCCGGAATAGGCCACGTCATCGGATCCTCGCATGCATGCCCCATGTCCGCCTCATGTCCGAAGTAGCTTAGTCACCGATGCGCTGTGCAGCCAAGACTCCGACGCGTGTCCGGTGACTTTTCGCATCCGAGGCGCTGGACCAGTCCGAAGCTGACGCGTGTTGCGCCGGTGTCCGAACCTCGCACCCTCCACCTGGCCTTCGCATCTGCTGCCGCGTGGAGCCTTCTCAGCCATCGATCTTTAGTCTCGCACCCTATAAAAGGGGGGGGGGGGGGGGTTGCGAGATCTCTCGGGTAATTTTGGAAAATTTCCCGTTTTCACCCCTAATTCCATATTTTGGCTAATTCCACTTTCCCCGAAGCCCCCGTATTATTTCCAACACCCGAAACACGCCCCAAAGTGCCCGAGAAGCCCGAGAAATTTATCTTTTCGGTTTGAAGCCCAACCCTCGCAAGGCCCGGTTATCAAGAAAACTCCCGGTTTTCAATGAAGAAAACTAATTATAGTAACAAAGTGCTGCCCAAATTACTATTTTAACACCCGGTTATTTCACGGTGAGTTCAATATATATGAACAATTGTATGTTATGTGTTATATGTGCTATGTGCTTTCCTGTGTTATTCTGATTTTATACCTTTGGCTATGTAAAACATTATTTTTATACTAACGGAATACTAACGGAGCTATACCTTTGACTTGAAGTGTATGACATAAGCATCACTTGGGTATTGGTATGTAGCCTCTGGCCATGTAGAGCATGTATCGTAAGAGAATGACTTCTATTCTATGGCATTGGCAGATGGTTAGACAGGGTTGAAAGCCTGAAATCTACCAAAATGTTTAATCATAAAGTATATGTCTTCTGTGTCATTTGGGCCGAAGCTTTATTCATGTATATCAAGTATGGAAATTGTTATGTCTTATTGATTGTTATGGAAAGCCTGTCGCATGATTCACATATGCCTTTGTTGTTCCTTGTTCCCTTTGTTTCTGTCATATTGGTATATATATGGCATAACGTTATATTGTATCTATTATTGAACTCACTAAGCGTCACCGCTTACCCCTCTCAATGTTTAACAATTGCAGGAGATAAGTAAACAGTATAGTCGTATACTGTTGGAAGGTTTAGAATAGTTATAATATTAATTTTGTATTTAGGGATCATGTATGTATAAAAGTATAGTATCCTGGGTAGTTGTGTAATCAAATTATCAATGTAAAATATTATTTATGAATATGCATGTAGCATGTTTTGGAGTGACAATGTCTTTAGTACGAAAGTTAGGGTCTTTCAATCATGGTATCAGAGAACTAGTTTAAGCGAACTAAATATCACGGATTGGTATTTAGACTTAAACTGTCTAACGTTCAATATATGAACGGAGTCATTTGTAAGTATATGGATACAAACCATAGGAAAGATTTAAGTGGGGTATTGGGTAGTGATAAACCCTAGTATTCTAAAATATTAAGTTACTTTAAAAATTTTCAGAGAATTAGTTTAAGTGAACTAGGAATTTTGAGAATTTCTAGACTTAAACATGGATTGTTAAGGGATGATGATACGATGTGTATCTAGTATACTTTAGGTTGAATACCTAAATGGACAAGCACTAGAATATTAGAGGAGATATGTCTTATATTCTAATATGTGCTAAATGATAAATGAATATAGCGTGCCTTAGGTTGCTTACTTATATTGCTATTTTCTTGAGAAAGCTTAAGGTCTGTTGCCGACCATAGTATGGGAAAGGAAATGTTATGTATTCCAGATTTAAAAATTTCTATATTAGAACTGATATGAAACTTTTCGAAGTAATAAAAAGACTTATGATAGTCGACTGTGATAATTTTATAGATAAACGATCGAGGGATGTCGTAAAATAATATTTAACAAGTGATATCGTAAATAGTGTATTAATATCCATAGAGTGGTGTTGTACATTCAAGCTATGTTTAGTGAAATAATAACACTGTTGGAAGAATGTTGTGTATTCGAAGTACATTCGGACGAGATGAATGTTTTCGCATAACCGATGAAGTTGTTCCACCGCTGTCCAGAATGAAGCAATGATTTCTTATAGAGTAAGAAGAACCGAAGATGGTGAATTAAGTCATTTAGTGGTAAAAGGCTAAGTAACTTGCTTGTCTAAGTAAGGTAGAATGCTTAGTTGAAGAAGAAATACACCCATAGTATTGTATGAGAAGATGATGCAGGTAGTTGGAGACCGTTTGTCTCCATGTTGCTAGAGTAAATTCTGGTATAGTGTGTCTTGTAGAGTAGACACTACCCGAGAAAGAATTTATATGAAGAATTGGAAGTAAAATTTCTATCGACCTATGAAAAAGTATTAGAATATGCTAGATCGAGCATATGCATGAGAAGAATCCTAGAAGACGAGTATAGGAAATCCAAGATATGTTTGATAGAAACGCGAAATCCTCAGTTGAGTCTAGGAGAAATTGCCGTATGTATTTGTTTGAACACATTCATGTGTGATAAATTCCTTTGTAAAAATTCTTGATATGGTGACTTGGGGACTGCGAGACAATTCTTGGAACGAGTATGAGTAGGTTTAACAAAAACTACGACTTTCGTTTAGATCACCAAGGCTAAAAAGTAGTTTATCAAAAACTCACTTTTTACGTCATTCGGCGTCGTGCCGGTTTTGTCGCGGATCTTCGATTGGTGATAACTTCTTCGTTATAACTCGGGTTTCGATGAGGTTTTCGCCTAAATGCTTCTAATGAAATTATCTACAACTTTGAATAATAAAATTTTACTTATTTCAAATTTTATATTTTCGTTAAATTTCGATATTTTAACTTTTAATTGGAATCTCATAAGACTTCCAATATTTTCCGAATGATTCTAAACATAGTTTTACTTTATTTCTAGTAAAAACTATCTGTTAGAACTCAATACTCAATATCACATAATATTATTTACTTAAAACACGATTTCAAAACGTGTATGTTACACGATATGCTTAGTGGCAAATAGACTCAAATTACCGAAAGTGCACCAAATTCAATTCCATATACAACAAACTTTATTCGCAACGTCAAAGTGGTGCCAATAAGTTCGATGTGTTTAGAGCCACGAGGGAGGAATATCACGTGCAAATGGGTCACATATTCGATTACGAAAAAGTTTGGGAGATCGTGAGGAAAGATCCAAAATGGATGAAAACGCCAACATCATCGGAACAACAATCAAAGAGGTCTCGTGGTTCGTGTTCGGTTGACGTTTCCGACGGACACACGAATATCGACCTCAACGCGGACACCGATGAGATCCCGGACGAGTTTGACGACATCGAGGAAATCTCTCCGCCACGACGACTGATGGGGCGCGACAAAGCGAAGCGCGCTCAATGGCATATGGAGGAGAATGAAAGTCGGCTTCGAGAGCACGAGGAAATGAAAAAAAAATCGACGCCTACACGGAAATCGCAAATAAAAGATATGAATTGCAACAGGAGCATTTGGATTTCCTTCGTCAAGAAGCCGAACAAGATCGCATATCGAAGCATTTTGCAGTTCTTACGACAAACGAAGAAAAATTTGCCACTGAGACGAGCTGAAGTGATACGGAGGATGAAGGCAAAAATCGAGAGCAAATACTTGAACGAAGAGTAGTTTATCGGTGTTTTTTTAATTATTAGGACTATTGTGTGTTTTTTGTTCAATGTTTTTTTTTAAGTTTGTATGGTATTTTTAATTTACTATCTAATGAAGTAATTTTTTATTAATTTATATGTTTTTTTATAGATATATGACATAAATAAAAAAAAATAAAACAAATTAGAAATATATGAAGTAAATAAAAAAAATAAAACAAATTAGAATAATAGAAATTAAAAACATCTAAAAAAATAAAAAAGAAATAGAAAATAGTATGTGCTATCCCATGTTATCTGGTGTTACTTATTTTCACTTTTTGTGTTATAACACCAAATTATGACTAGGATGATGAGATAGACACTTTGGGTGTGGTAACATGTAATAACATGTTGCCTACACCTATTAGTCTAAGCGTCACAAACAAGTCAAATATTTGACGAAGTTTGTTCGTGACGATGTCGATTTTTTGTTTTGTTTGTTATGCCAAATATTTGACGAAGTTTGTTCGTGACGATGTCGATTCTTTGTTTTGTTATGCCCCACAAAGAGATTGTTAGTGTCTTCTACACCTTTATCTAGAAAATGCTTTTACGTCTTCCTATGTAAACAATTTGACAAGTGTTATCATCTCATTGGCTGATTTGGATCCCCCAATTACTTTATCCATTTATTTATATTTATATAATTCATTACCAAAACTCCCCACGTCTTCTAGTGTTCCTTTTGGTTCTTAGTACCTGTCCTACTTTTTCCTTTATCCATGTACACATGTTCGTTTTATAAATAATGTAATAAGAATTAATATATTATTAGACAAAATTACAAAAATAGTTCTATTGTTGTCAAAATTATATGGATTTGATCCAAAAAAGTTTGGTGGTGTATAACTGGTCCATGTCGGATTTTTTTAGTGATTTTGGTCCCTACACACTTAAAAAGACGAATATGCCCTTAAAATTTATATTTTCAATTTCTTTTAATTGCTGAAAATCATAAATTAATTTGAATTTTTTTTTAACTTCAAAAAAATATATAAAAGAATCGGTTTATGGAACCACCGTCGTCGGACACCATTCTTGTCGGAGTTCCCTCGTATATACTGTTTCACCATCTCTTTACATTTCTTTTTCCCCAAGATAGCTTTTCATCTTCTCCATCTTCTCTATATTCTATCAAAACTCACAGGAAATCTCTCAAATCAACCACATTTCTTTACTGGAAGATTGATCATTCATCAGAGTACAACCCTCATTCACATACTCGATTCCATTGGAACCCTAGCATGCTTTTGATTTGTTCGACTAACATCGTCAAACTGATTTTCCATCGCAACTCTAACCTTTGTGCGCCGCTGTCCTCGGAACCCTAGACCCCATCTATCAACGAATGGGGAAGGCTTTGTCGTCATTTCTATATCCATCGGAACCAATAGATCTGCACTCAGCCACCGGATAACCGTCATCATCGATCTCCTTATGCCCCGATCTGAAACCATTGGGCCTCTTCTCGTCGTCGAAACTAGGTAACAGAGTTGTGGATCTTGTTGTGGATCTCATTTTAGGGTGTGGCGGGGTGTGATTTAAGAGGAATGGGTGGTTTGGTAGGTGGTGGATCGACAAGTCGTTATCCAATAGTTGGAGGTCCGACAGTTGCTCGTCCGGCAGTCAGAGGTTCGATATATGGTGCTCCATCGGTGGTAGGGTGATGGTGTGTTTATATATATATATATATATATATATATATATATATATATATATATATATATAGAGAGAGAGAGAGAGAGAGAGAGCAAAGTGAGTGGGTAAGGCTGTACTTTTTTCTGTTTCTTTTTCTTTTTAAATAAAAATAATAAGAAATTAAATAAAAAAATAATTATATAAGGGCATATTTGTCTTTTCAAGTTGGGTGTGGACCAAAACCACACAAAAATGTTAATCACAGGGACGAAAACCACACAAACTATCCAAAAGTGGACCAATGATGCACCAACAAACTTTTTGGACTAAAATCATATAATTTTGACAACCACAAGTACTATTTTTACAATTTTGTCATTTTATTATAAAAAATACTATTACATTTTTTACTTAAGATAAAGTATTAAGTATTATATGAAATCAAAACAACTCTAGCTATACATATAAAAAACGGAAAAATGAATTAAACATAATTGAATTCCTTCCAACTTTTCATAAAATGCTTCCGATAAACTTTATTTTACTCATTTGATACAAAACAAGTTAATAAATCCTATTTTTTTTTCTATAAATAAAAGTCGAATATCACATTTAGGACGTGTTCGACAAAACTAGCTGGTAGCAGGTAACTTGTAGCTTGTAGCGTTTTGTTAAACGCTACATGAAGTAGCATTTGGATTTGAAGCGTTTTGTTTAAACTAAACGCTAGAAGCTTGCAGTGCTGAACGAGAAAAAAATAACAATTTTATTTTTGATTTTTTTATAAACATAGAAATGAAAAAGAAAATGAGAAAAAGATAAAATAAGGGCATAATTGTTATTGTCAATATTCGTAGAATATTTGGAACAAAATTGCAATAAAATTAAAGGTTTGGACTAGTGGTGTTAATTTAAAAATTTTTAGACAAAAATAACAATTTTCCATATATCACAGGACCATTTTTGCAATTTGGTGAAAGGATATTGGTGTAAATGAGGGGTGCGCTACAATGTGACTTTGTGAGGATGTGGGGGTGGGGGTGGGGTAAGCATCCTTTTTTTATTATTTTTTTCTCTCAATTTTTTGCCACACACGGTAAGAAGTTACCGGTATCATTTTATTTTTCACTTTTTATCACACCACAACCCTTTGTTTTATTTTTTTTTCATTTGTTTTATGTAATTGTACGATTAAAAAATCTTTAGCATGTATAAAAAAAAACATGCGTGAGGTAACCATTTCGTATGTAAAAATAAACATGACGATAAGACTATATAGTATGGGTTTCACGCACGCTGTGTTATGCTTATGTGGTCACTACCCCTCACACCCATTTCTCCCGCTCTTTTTCACTCTCTTGTTATTTTTATATTTAAAAAAATTTGTATCTTAAATTGGTGGAAGGATAGAAATTTATTAAAATTATTGTGACATGAGAGAAAAATGAAATGTGGCCCGGAATGAACAAGTGGACATTAACGTGTTTTACGTACTATCCAAACATTCCACGTCATGCCATGTGGGTATGAATAATTAAGTCCAGCTCATCGGTATTATCCGTTGGAACAGTGGGCTCGTAAAATGCTCCACCTCAGGTTTTGGTCTTTGTCCCTTGTGCTGCAGACAAAATCATGGATCTTTTAGGTGAATATAATATTCATTAAATTTAGACTAAACAGCACAAATGGTCGGTCTTGTTTGCTCAAAATTGCCACTTTGATCCAAAAAAGTTTGTACTAGCACTAGAGGTCCAAAGTTTTCATTTTGTTGCTTGTTTGGTCCAATCAATTATGATTTTTTTCAAAATGATGGATTTGCCCCTGTTAATATGATTTTCTTTTTTTTCTTAGTTGTTTTTTTGATTTTCATATTTAAAAAAAATAAAAAAATAAAAAAAATAAAAATAAATCTCTCTCTCTCTCTCTCTCTCTCTCTCTCTCTCTCTCTATTACAAACCACCACCAGAAAAGATGGGTTCATCTAAATCAGAATCAGAGATACCCTCGCAAAAAATTGACCACCCATCTTCTACTACCTTTCATCTTCATCACCTTCATCGACATATTTCTAAAATCCAAAATCAAACCTAAGAAATCAAGTTTGGGCCCTCATACCTTCAACAAAGTGATTGAAGTATCAGCAGTCCTCTATAGCTCTGTCGAAGAATGATGCATAGATCCACCATCAACCATGGTCAAACCTGTATTCTCCCTCCTCCTTTACCTTCTACCTCCTCCTTTCAAATGTCACTTCTACATTCTCCCTCCTCTGTATTTTGTGTTAGGTTAAAACCTAAATCAGATATAACACAACCCAAAGTTATGAAGTCGAAATCGTTTCAAGCCCTAATCAGAGGAAAGAGTACCAGTGAGATTGTGCATCTGCTACAAACATGGGGGTTTTCTTGAAAACATCATGAATAAAAAACTGGATCTTGAAAGGATGTACATGATGCATACATTTAGGTTAGATTTTCTACATATTTCTTTCTCTTTGATTTTCTGCAAATTTCTGGGTTTGTAAACTCATAACCAAATCTTCGATTGTGTGGTATTTGTGTGTGTGTGTGTGTGTTTATCTTGACGTTATAGAAATCTTCAATCAGATTGATATGTTTCATATGCAATTACAAGTTCCCATTCTCGATGGATCAATAGGGGAATGGGTGGAAGCTATCGAGCAAGTTGGGATTGCAGTTGCTATGGATTCCAATGGTAGAAATTGTGAGAAACTAGCACCATATCTTACTCAACTTTCCATAGGTAAACCTAAATCCCTTTATTTCCCTTTTATAAATAAATGTCCCCAATGCACCCTTCCGACGAACATGTTTTGTGAGATATCAAGCTCAACCAGCTTCGACGAAGGTGAGGAAGATGAAGACGAATAATGAGAGTGAGATGCGGTGGTGACGGCGATGCCATCTTTTCTAGTGGTGGTTTGTAATTGAGAGAGAGAGAGAGAGAGAGAGTGTGTGTGTGTGTGTGTGTGTGTATGTGTGTGTGTGTGAGAGAGAGAGAGAGAGATTTCATTTTATTTTTTATTTTTTTTTTAAATCTGAAAATCAGAAAAACAATTAAGAAAAAAGAGAAAGTCATATTAACAGGGGCAAATCCGTCATTTTGAAAAAATATCAGAATTGATTGGACCAAACAAGCAACAAAATGAAAACTTTGGACCTCTAGTGCTAGTTCAAGCTTTTTTGGACCAAAGTGGCAATTTTGAGCAAACCACAGGGACCATTTGTGCAGTTTAGTCTTAAATTTAACATGATATTTGAATATTTGATTTAACATCAAACAATATTTGATACGTAGAAAATATATACTTTAATATGTCGATGTATTTTTTAAAATGTTCTCCTATAATGTTTTTCTAATAGATATTTTCGAAAAAGCAAGTGATGTTACTTGTATAAGGGTACGAATTAATGTGAAGTGTTATTAACAAAACTATTGTAACAAAATTAGGGTATCGAATTATATTTTTGTATATATTTAGTTTTTTTCTTCTCCAACGATTTTTTTTTTTGTTTTTTTTTCTTATCTCTGATTTTTTACACTGGTGACTCTATACTTTAAAAATTCGCTATGATCTTTGCATTTCAGGATTTTGATGAAGATGAGCTTGATTTTTAAGAATACTCAAATTTGATGTAGATGGATATGAACCCACATATTCTTTAAAAGGTGTTTTACGACGAAGCTACCGGGTTAATCATATCAAATATTAATAGGATAATTCTATCTACACGATTCAATTTCTAACTACACGATTAAATGAGTAATTCGATAAGTCGACTACGTAATTAATTGTTTTTATTAATTTTTAATGTTATATAATACTATTCAATTATTTCGTGTTATATAATATTATTAGGTTATAATTCGTGGAAATCATGATGATTGATAGGTTATACGTATAACTCGTAGAAATCATTATGAATATATTTAAAATTTTTATATAGATAAAAAAAAATAATAAAGACGGTAATTATGAGAATGTATCACTGATTTTTTAGGATACATTAAAATCTTAGAACCAAATAGGTGTTGTCCTCCTTCTTTAAGGTTAAAGTGTCAAGTCTTGTCCGGGACGTAGGTGATATTAAAAGTAGTTTGATAGGCTAACGTTAGATTTGTCGTTCAGAAAAAAAAATTAAAATCAACATCAATTTAAATTTTGAAAAAAAAAACATATCCTAATAAAATTTTCAAAATATATAATATCTATATTTTAAAATTCCTATTAAATCTCTAAGATTTTTTTTTAATCCTATTAAATCTTAGAGATTTAATAGGATTTTTAAAGGAGAGATATCATATATTTCGAAAATGTTATTTGGATAAGATTTTTTATTTTCAAAATTAAAATTGAACTTGATTTGTGACACTTTTAGGTTTCGTTTATTAGGATATTAGGATAGATAGACTTTAGTATTAGTAAACTTTATAGAATAAATAAAAACAAATTGCTTAGTTGTGAATTAAAATTTATATCAAAATTTAATATTTTATTTATAGAAAACTTTTGAAAATGAAATACATGTTAAGGTTTTTTATTGGTGAGACTTTTCTAATCTATTTAAAAATACAATTTAGTGAATTAATAAATGATTAAAGATATATATATATATATATATATATATATATATATATATATATATATATATATATATATTATTCTGGTTTTTTTGGACTATTCAATTTTTATTTTTTACACCAAATCAATCAAAATCTAAAATAATAATAATTTGGTTTTACTAAAGTCATTCAAAAAACCAAATAGTCCAATCAAAATTGTTTAATTTTATAATTCTATTTTATTCAAATTGTAAACGGCCCTACTTGACAACAAAATGATAGTTTTTTGTAAGTAATGTTTCACAAGTATGTCATTTGGTGTGAAAGTGAAGAATCGTGACACATAAACAACCATAAATCGAGCATCCTTCTCAGTACCATGATGTTGTAACTCTCATCATCTTATATATTCTTGCTTTTTATTTACTAATGTCTACAAAAGTTTGGGGGCAATTTAATAATTTTACACTAACCAAATATGGTCATATCGAAATTCAATAATACCATGAGGCAAGAGTTGGTTAAGCAATATACAAAACTAAGTCTAGTTTCCAAGGCTGATTACTCTTTCAAGGGTAATCTAGTAATTCTATAGTTTCACACTAGACATGGTCAATTCATCATGTTCATAAATTAAATACCATTAGATAAGCAATTTATGTGTATTTAATATACTAATAATAGTACAATTGAACCATAACTACCAAAAATATAGAAATAAAGAATATTATCAAACACACAAAGATATTATTATTTAACCATTAGGTTATAGTTCGTGTACTACACGACGATTGAGAACGTTAAAATAACTTACGACCAATAAAAAAAACTAATCATTAATATGAAGAATATGTCAGACGGTTACTTGTATATAATACTTGTATATAATATTAGATGTTTTGTTTGTAAGTTTATAATGATTATTTTTAATTATTCGTATCTATGATTAATAAGTAATAAAGAAATGATGTCATAAATATTAAAAATATAATCCATTATAATTTTCACAATAGTTGTATAAAGAAAATGTTAAATAGTTAGTAATGAATAATAATGAACTAGAAAGAGACCCATGCAAGCTCTGTAAAGAGTCACATTATTGTTATCTACTACCCACTATTCATAGAGTAAATCATATTTAAGTGTTAAAAAAAAAGAACCAGTACTATACAGTTTCTGATTGATTAGCAAGTGTTGAGCTTAACTTCCATTGGCATCTAGCCTTGAGATTGTTGATTGATGATAAACTTTTCTAGGCACAACTTCTTGCGTGCTCATGTCATGAGTCGACAGATGGTATTCACATACTTCAAGGGCATTTTGGACTTTTAAAATATATCTTTCAACAAAAAAGTAAAATGATTATTTTAAATCTATATATACGAATTGCAAAGATTGTGTTGTACATTTATCTATCAATCCATATGTAGAAGTGAATATGATCATAAACTTAGATCACTCTTCAAATGGAATATGCATCTGCTACCCTGAACCTCTATTGATGCCTGCAAATGAAAAATTGAAGACAACAAATCAAATCAACATTATTTGAAGATATAAGTTGTTGAAATGTAAATTTTTTAATCCCAAAAATGCCACATCACTATTCAGAGTCAAAAGATGATGATGATCATCATCATCCACTTCATCTTCTTCACTCCTCATTGTTAAAGATGAATCACCAGAATCTGATTCTTCATCTGTTTCAATTTTCAACAACAATTTTTACTACAAAACCACCTAAAATATAAGGGTATTTCTGTAATTTGTCCAAAAATGTAATCAAATCTCACCAGAAATTGTTGCATGATCAGGTAGATGTCTAACAGCTGCAACTTGAATGTTTTCAGGCAATAAACAGTTGCAGAAAGACCCTGTTCAAAGTAAATAAAAACAAATCTACAAAATTTGAATCTTTCTGTAGAAATTGAGAGAGTGTTTTGAGATGAAAAAACAATCTCAGTTTTTCTGTATATTCAAAAGAAGAGTGTACAAGGAATATATACAGGGAAAAAATAGGGCCGGCTATACTATAGAGCTACACTAAATTAGGGATTACAGCTACACTAATTGAAAGATATCAAATCAAAGACAATCTTATCTAAAATAGAAAATAAGAGATAAAAACTTTCCTAAATAACTTCATAATTTTCAACACTCCCCCTTAAGCTTGGTTGTAGATATTATATAAGCCAAGCTTGGAAATAAATTCTTCAAATTTGACTCTTGGTAAAGCTTTAGTTAGGATATCAGCGATTTGGAGGCGCGATGGAACATAGCTGAGCTGAATTATCCCGTGATCAACTTTTTCAGAAATGAAATGTCGATCTATTTCTATGTGCTTTGTGTGGTCGTGGTGAACAGGATTTTTGGCAATGTCAATAGCAGGCTGGCTATCAGTAAACATTTTTACAGATTCTTCTTTCCTCATCCCGAGTTCATTAAGTAGTCTTTGTATCCACATACCTTCACATATTCCTAGTGCAAGAGCTCGATACTCAGATTCTGCACTGCTGCGTGATACGACATATTGTTTCTTGCTCCTCCATGTAACAAGATTGCCCCATACATATGAGCAGTAACCTGTGGTTGATTTCTGATTGGTCTCCTTTGCAGCCCAACTTGCATCAGTATACACTTGGACATCACGGATTTTAGTTCTTTTGAACCGTAGGCCTAAACTGGGAGTCATCTTGAGATACCTTAGAATACGTTTGACTGTTTCTAGGTGCTCTTCAGTTGGTTCATTCATGTGTTGACTCACAATGCTTACAGAATACGCAATGTCAGGACGAGTGTGAGAGAGATAAATGAGTTTGCCAACAAGTCGTTGATAGTGTTCTTTGTTCACCGGGGTTTGTTCTTCCTCATGACACCCCTTTTTGTTTGGATCCATGGGTGTTTCTGCTGGTTTGCACCCAAGAAGGCCAGTTTCTTTTAAGAGATCCAAGATGTATTTTCTTTGAGATATAACAATACCTTCCTTGGACCGAGCAACTTCCATTCCAAGGAAGTATTTGAGATGTCCAAGATCCTTAATTTCGAATTTGGATGCCAAGTTTCTTTTTAGAAGTTTAATCGCCTCAACATCATCTCCTGTCAGTATGATATCATCAACGTAAACAGTTAGTATTGCTTTCTTCCCAGTAGTACTTGTCTTGATAAATAGAGTGTGATCAAATTGGCATTGAACATAACCCTGTGAGATTATGGCTTAACTGAATTTTCCAAACCATGCACGGGGTGATTGTTTAAGGCCGTACAAAGATTTTTTTAATCTACACACCATATTGCCTTTGGAGTTTTCAAATCCTGGAGGCATTGACATATAAATTTCTTCTTGCAGATCACCGTTTAGGAAAACATTTTTTACATCGAGCTGGTAAAGAGGCCAATCATTGCTTACGGCCAGGGAAAGTAATACTCGAACCGTGTTTAGTTTGGCAACAGGAGCGAACGTCTCTTTATAATCAATGCCATAGGATTGAGTGAACCCTTTAGCGACTAACCTCGCCTTGAATCTGTCTACACTTCCATCAGCTTTGTATTTCACAGAAAATATCCATTTTCACCCTACCGCTCGTTTATCTTTAGGTAATTTTGTGATTGTCCAAGTTCCATTGGATTCAAGGGCTTTTATTTCTTCTTCAACAGCCAATTTCCAGCTTGGTATTTTTAGTGCCTCATGAATGGAATCTGGAATCTGTGTTTGGTCAAGATTAGCTACAAATAACCTATAAGAAGGATGAAGTTTACCATATGCAACATATCTTTCAATCGGATGTTTGGTACATGAGCGGATACCTTTCCGTTGAGCAATTGGTAAATCAGAATCATCAATATTGGGCTCAATAGTCGCTTGGTATCATCAACTGAATTCGTTTGTTGTTGTGTATCATCTGTGACAGAGATCGGAGAAGTATGTGTGATTGGATCTACTTGCTGTGAACGACGGTTTCTTCTGGAGTAGACATGAAGTTGAGGAGAGGTATGTGTGATTGGATCGTTTTCTAGAGAAGCATTTGAAATGTCTTCGAGAGTTAAAATATTTTCAAGAGGACTAAATAAAGAACTTGTGTCTAGAGTATTTATGGTGTTCTGTTCTAGAGTGACAATAGGAGAAGTGACACCAGAAGGAGTATGTGAAGTTTCCCAAAATTGATATTCATTGGAATTCTCCCCCTGAATATTGGTTTTGGGAAAATATGGTTGATTTTCAAAAAATGTAACATCCATGGTTGTATATATTTTTCGAGTGAGAGGAGAGTAGCATTTATAGCCCTTTTGACGAGAAGAATACCCAAGAAATACACATTTGAGTGATTGAGGGTCTAATTTTGACCGTTGTTTCTGAATATGGACAAAGCTTGTACACCCAAATATTTTCAGCGGAAGGTTGGATGTAAACGAGAGAATGTGAGGATGTGATTTTGAGAGAATATCTCGAGGAGCTTGAAATTGTAATACTCGGCTAGGAATCCTATTTATGAGATATGTGGCAGTGAGTAAGGCTTCTCCCCAAAGATATTTTGGCACATTATTTGTAAACATGATGGCCCGTGATACTTCAAGAAGGTGTCGGTTTTTCCGCTCGGCTACCCCATTTTGTTGGGGTGTATCAACACAAGAACTTGTGTGAACAATACCTTTTTCTGCAAGATAATATCCAAGGAGAGTATTGAAATAATCCCGAGCATTATTAGTTTTCAGGACTTGAATTTTTGAATGAAATTGAGTAAGAATTAAGTTGTAGAATGATTGAAAAATGGTAAAGGTTTCAGATTTTTCCTTCATCAGGTATGTCCAAGTCATTCTTGTGTGGTCATCAATAAAGGTGATGAACCATCGGGCCTCATTTAGATTTTTAACTCTAGAGGGTCCCCAAATGTCACTATGGATTAACGAGAATGCTTTTGAAGGCTTATAACCAATTGTAGGATAAACATTTCGAGTATGTTTAGCAAATTGACAAAGCTCACATTGATAAAACTGTGGCTTTTTATTTATAAATAACTCAGGAAACAACTTGGCTAAGTACATAAAATTGGGATGACCTAGGCGGAAGTGCCATAACATGGCTTTATTTTGTGTGGAAGACACGGAAAAAGATGTTGAATTAGAGACGAAAGCAGAATTTGTGCTAGACTTGAAGCCACAGTGAGGGGTTTCTTGAAGCAAGTATAATCCTTTGCTTTGCTTAGCAATGCCAATCACCTTCCCCGATCCCGCCACCTGAAAATCACACCAGTCGGCAGAAAAACGAATTATACATTTCAAATCTCGAGTAAGTTTACTTATGGAAAGTAAATTGCAATCCAATTTTGGTACAAACAAAACTGATTGAAGAGTGATATTATTAGACAATGTAATAGATCCAATTCCTTCTACAGGAGAGAAGGAACCATCAGCAATTCGAACACGGGACTGTTGAGGTTGAAGACATGAGAAAAGACTTTTATCAGATGTCATATGATTGGAAGCCCTTGAGTCTAATATCCAGGTTGTACTACCATTCCCAAAGGAGGTATGAAGAGCATAGATGATTTTACCTTTATGAACCAATAAGCTAGTAGATTGATCAGAAGTACCAGAGGTGTTTGCTTCAGAAGTTGTGCTGTTCTGCATCATCTTTGTCAATGTTTCCAACTAGTTCTTGATAGTTTGGATTTCACTATTATATGGTTCTGGACCAGCAGCAAGATTTGCTCGATTTTCTTTATTGAAACGACTATTCAAGGGTTTCCAATCCGCCGGCTTTCCGTGGAGTTTCCAGCAAACAGATTTCCAGTGACCGTGGACCTTGCAATGTTCACACCAGGGACGACCTCCTTTTGGGACTTCCCATTATGAGTAGACATGTTTGTGAACAGAGCAGATCTCTCGGTGGTATGAGTATTGGATTCGGGCATCATAAGTTTCTTGCGACTTTCTTCTTGACGAACTGTAGAGAAGGCCTCACGAGGAGTTGGTAAGGGGTGTATTCCCATGACACGGCTTCGAACACCATCTAAGTCTTTGTTGAGGCCAAGTAGAAATCTGATAGTTCGCTTTTGATTCACCACGGTGCGATAAGTGGTGGCATCATCAGCACATTTCCAAGGGTAAATTTCGAATAAATCTAACTGAAGCCAGATTCGGGAAAGAAGATGGAAGTATTGAGTAACGGAGAGATCACCTTGACACAAGTCGTACAACTTTGTCTCGAGTTCGAACAATTTAGAGGAGTTTTCAGTGCTAGAGTAGGTTTCTTTGGCTGCCTCCCAGATCTCTCGTGCAGTCTTGTAGAGCAGAAAGTTTTCTCCAACTTCGGTTGTCATGGAGTTAATTAGCCAGGACATGACCAGATGATCATTGGTCCTCCAAGTTCTAAACTGAGTCAGGAGCCACAGTTTCTCCAGGGAGATGGCCATCTTTGTCACGACCACATATAAACATGAATACAGACTGAGACCACTGGAAAATTTTTTGACCATTGAGTTTGTGACTCGTTGGAGGGGATGTATCAGGATTTCCTGGTACAGGTGTGATTGTATGATGACTGGATTCAGAAGATTTTGGAGATGAATTAGTCATCGTGAATACTTTAGGTCAGAGTAATCTCTGATACCATGTAGAAATTGAGAGCGTGATTTGAGTTGAAAAAACAATCTCAGTTTTTCTATATATTCAAAAGAAGAGTGTACAAGGAATATATACAGGGAAAAAATAGGGCCGACTATACTATAGAGCTACACTAAATTAGGGATTACAGCCACACTAATTGAAAGATATCAAATCAAAGACAATCTTATCTAAAATAGAAAATAAGAGATAAAAACTTTCCTAAATAACTTCATAATTTTCAACACTTTCAAAGTGGAATGATATTTCATATAAATGAATGGAGGAGGATATAATTTCTTACTGAGTTTAGCCAACCAGTTGACCCAACCGGGGATTGATTTTCCAGTGAGTCGCATTGATACTTCATTTGTGAAATGATTGCAGTTTTTTGCTATTAAATGATAAGTATCACCATAATATTTATTAGAAAGATGCTCCATGAATTACCGGAATTCTGAAGGAGACATGTTGGTGCTGCCCAAAGGAATTGAACGACTAAAGATAAATCCCAAGCAACTTTTCGGTTCCACTTCAAAGACTCCACTGGTTGGGTACTCGTGTGCTCCAAATGCATATTCCATGTCATATACTGATTATCATATCATAATGTAAAAGATATTACTTGATTTGAATCCAATTCAATGATTATCTTGATAGGAGTAGAAATTGGTAATGTTGATTGTTGAAATTCAGATAGGAGTAGATTATGGAGATCTAGAAACATATGTTTACTTGATGTAGCAAAAACTTGAAATCAAAACATAGATTTATAAACTAAAAGTGCTCCATATCTAACCAATTAATAAACCAACAACCATATATATTTTGTTGATCTACATAAAACTAATAGGCGGATATTAAAATTTCAATCATAAATTGTTCTTTCATTGCAATATCCAAAACATTAAAATAAAATTAAAAAAGATGACGTAAATATTGTTTTAGGTTCACTAAAATATCTGTTATCAAATAAGTAATCCAAATAATGGAACTGGTTGACATCGTTGTTTCATTCGATCCTTTCTTACATCCATTAACTGGTGCATCATAAAACTGTTTGTAACCAAATAAGCAAAGTAAGTTCAAGAAATTAAGTAGTAAATGAAAAGGTTAACACATGATTGAAATAGCAACATACTTTCATTTATTTGTAAGCATCCCATTTTTTACACCGTTATGCTTTCAACTTTTTTTTTATTAGGCGGTATGCTATGAAAATTCTAACCAATTATAGATATGGAAGTAGGATGCTATAATAAACAATTAGTGAAACTAAGTTGTTATTTGTTGCATTTTACGCTTTTTTATTGATCAAAAATGCTAACCTTTGATTTCATTTGTTTGCTAGGATCTAAAATCCAAGCAAGAATATTCAAGATCTGCATTAATTTGAAAACCACATCATATCTCATAGTATCATATCATCATCCCAATGAATATACACATAAAATACAATAGTTAAAAAATTGATGACGCAATTCTATATCACTATAGTTTAAAAAAATAAAGTAAAATGCTATATTTGATAGATTTTTGAATAAAAAGTTGAAAACAGAATGTTATATGAAGGTACTTTTGATATTTCATGTGTGATTATTTGTTATTCGTGTTACAGGACAGCAAAGGAATTATTGGGATAAACTTGGGTTATATTAAAGGGTTTTTTGGTTCTATTCAGAAAAACCAAAAAACAGGGATCTATAAATGGTTCTACGCAGTTCTAGTTCAAATTTATGAAGTAAGGGCAACTTGGTCTTTTTTTGTATCTTACTATTTGCGTTTTTTGTTTTAGAGCTTTTGCAGATTTGCGATGCTAGGAATGGCTTTTGGACATAAAGTTACATGTGGCTTTATATGATAAAGTTTAATATTTTAGTTCTTTTGTGGGGACCAGGGAGCAGTTGACAACTTCCTGAAATTAAATGAAGTGTCTTTTCTCATTTTTAAACGAATCTTGAATTCTTCAATTGGTTTCTTCAATCATGTTTAAGAAAAATTTACTTTAACCCTCTTTCATTGCAACTTAACAATTGTGATTTTTAATTTGGTAATTTATGTTAGATCTATGATGTGAAACTTATAGAACGAAAACGGAAAAAAAAAAGTTTATTTAATAACAATTTTTATTTTTTAACAGGCTTACCAGCTGAGTTGTTGATGAACCATGCCCACCTATGCCATCTCCACCATACATCATCATGCTTATTTGCAAACTAACTTTTGTTCTGTTACAAAATTTAAACACAAAAAAAGAGGAAATTTAACACCATGTTGCAAGTGGATAAAAGATTTAATGCCTTGATAAGAAAAAAAAACATAATTCTTAAATGGAAAGATACGAAATTAAACTTTTATGATATATGTGATATATTAAAGTACATTGCTAATTCTTACATTTAACCTAATAGAGTGAAACAGTGTACTAAATTAATATATAAAAAGAAGTTTGATAATCATTTTGAAAATAGGCTCTTACTTATACCTAAATTGCTACTTTATTTAATTTGTGTAACAAAATAGATACTACCATGTAAGTATTCTAGCAAAAAGTTGTTTTCCTGTTTAAACTTCAAAGATAAAAATATATGGTTAAATGCAGTAAGCCATAGAAACTTTCAGCTGTTAACTGATAAACAACAATACAGTGCCTAGAAGGAAGGAACTTTTACTTTCTACTCTCTGTATCTATGTGTCTGTTTCCATTAATTTGGTCATGAAAATTGGGCTTGTAACCTGCTTGGTTTGACGTAATTTTTTTTGGAAAAAACTTCTGATTGGGGTAAACAGACTTGTGATGGCGACTGAGTCATCAGTTTCAAATGTAGAGAATAAGACTGGGAAAGATGTGTGAAATAAGAAAGAATAACAAAGTTCAGAAAAAAGATTGATAAAAACCTGAAATAAAGGTGTAGAGATAGTAATCGGATGGTGTTGGAGAGTGAAGCATATAAGGTGCTTCCTGGGGCAAACGAACCTGTGATGATCAAGACATAAGCAAGAACAAAAATCAAATTAGAATCACCAAAGTTACCCCTCCCTGTAATTTGGTCAATCTTTCGGCTATGTACGAAACCTTAAAGAATTATAAGTGTTAAAATCCACATTCATGAAATAAATATGATTCAGATACAAAAAATATAAAGGAATGATAGCAAAACTTACACAAAATAGGACAAAGTTGGTAGAGGAAAAGCGATAGAACCGATTGGAAGCTTGTGATGACTAAGAGAGGACTGTTTGGGAGACTGCAACAATAACCTTGGATCTGGGAAAAATCTGAAGCCGAAAATCATGGATTACTATATAAGAAAGATAATCAAATGACAAACTTTAACCATAAAGGTAAAACAATCAATGTCATCAGGAGTGGAGATAAAAGAAAATAAAAAGGTAGCCTGCTTATACTTCTCAATGGAGATATACCTAACACAGTCTCTAAACTTTAATAATTACATTCGTTGCTTTGCTTGTTTGATAAAAGTCAGACTATAAGATATAACTTACCAATAGCATTGCAAAGAAGATATGATCAAACGGCTGAACTTTAGGGGGTGTTTGGCTTAGCTTTTTAGAGGGCAAAAGTCATTTTTGGAAAAGTTGCAAAAAGTCAGGTTTTCCTAACTTTTCCAAAAAGTTGATTTTCCTTCTATCCAAAATCCAAAAGTAGCTTTTAAAAGTCTTTTGCCAAACATCTTTTTACCTTTGATCTTTTACTAAAAGGACTTTTGGCCTCTCAAAATCTAAGCCAAACACCCCCTTAGATTTCCATTTAAAAACCCCAAAAACAAAACGCTTGATCAATGAGCATATCGTTTTCAACATCAGTCGCTCTCAGCCTCAAATCAGTAGAGGGGAATCGAAAAGCATACGTCGGCATCAGGAAAGCATGATAAATTTGTTCTTCAACTCCAGTATTTATATTGTTAAGAAAGGCGAAAATAGACGGTAACAATGGCAGTGTGCGGTGGTTTCCTCAGTTCAAATAAATGGGTCGGATTATTTGGCAAGAGAGACGATGCAGATAAAGGAAAGTGGAGGCGGCGATTTAGGACCGTACATGCCGGCTGCTTCTACTGTTCCCTTTTGTCAAAGTCAGACGTATCTATGATTGTAAGGGAGTTGAATAGAATCTGGAAAAAATCGAATTCAAATGATATATATTCAGTCGTTTTGAATTTTGAATTTAGAATTAATTTACCTTCGATACCAGAATGGAAGATTCCGAAGCCCAACCAGTACAGGTAGTTATTGACAGGGGTGAGATCATATACGTTGAGATACAATAAAGCATGATCACTTCCTCCATTTCTAAGCTCTCTAGACGAATTCATCGGAAACAGCCGCATTGTTTCGTTTTATAGCTATGCACACTTGCAACACACCACTTCGCCTCTCTTCAGTGCTCCCAATTTTTTCTCAAATGAAGATTATCCGTGTAAACCCCAAACTCCGAACCCTACAAAACCCTAAAAGATGGAAAACTAAAATGAAAATTGGAAGTTCGTGAAATGAAGATATTGCAAATGGACATTTGTGGGTCAAAGGCACATCGGTGAAGAATGAGCTGTGTAAGCATTCGATTGGAGAATAAGGCGGTGGAGAAGGAGAAGCGGGACACGTCAAATTAGAGTCCGCACACCCACCACCAGCCATTGACCAAGCATTGACCAGAAGGGACCAAAATTAAAACCCTATATTAAAGGGACTAAAAGTGACAAATGCCTCAAATATGTGTGGCCAAAGTCCAACACCTCAAAAACCTACTGTTCGTAAGGGAACACCAAATTAAAACCCTATATTAAAGGGACTTAATGTGACAAATGCCTCAAATATGTGTGGCCAAAGTCCAACACTTCAAAAACCTATTGTTCGTAAGGGAATACCAAATTAATCTATTATATAATTATAGACGTTATTTTAAAAAAGATTATTGAAATTACAAATAAATAAGTATAATTCAAAAATCTAGTTTAGAAAACAAGAATGCAAAAGTAACCAAAATTCACTCTTTGATTAATCGGAAACTAACTCAAAACCGATGTTTACAATTTGTTCTCATAATCCTAAACTCGATTATAGACATGTATATATAGCCTAACATACCAACTTGTATTAGACTAGGAAACTTATGACCAACTTGTATTATATAATTATAGACGTTATTTTAAAAAAGATTATTGAAATTACAAATAAATAAGTACATACATTAATGATTCAAAAATCTAGTTTAGAAAACAAGAATACAAAAGTAACCAAAATTCACTCTTTGATTAATCGGAAACTAACTCAAAACCGATGTTTACAATTTGTTCTCATAATCCTAAACTCGATTATAGATGTGTATATATAGCCTAACATACCAACTTGTATTAGACTAGGAAACTTATGACCAACTTTCCATAAAACAACTTGATTGTTTGGCCTCCAAGTTCCTCATCGACATAGGATTCCAACAATCACCCCCGAATCTTTAAGTCCTTCTAGAGATGTATTCGGTCCCTATCAAGCTCTGTATTTCCTTGAACTTGGTTCGAGCTAGTGGTTTAGTAAGGATGTCTGCCTTTTGTTCTTCACGGGGAATATACTCCACCTCCTCTTGTTCATTTTCAACACAATTACGAATGAAATGAAACCTCGTGTGAATGTGTTTACTCCTTCCATGAAAAACAAGATTTTTCGTTAGTTCGATAACCGACTTGTTATTAACTCTTAGAACCACCTTCTCTTGAGTTTTTTTAATGATTTCTCCTAGCACATCCTAAAGCCATGTTGCTTGACATGCGGTCGCGGTTGCCGCCATGAACTCCTCTTTGCAAGATGATAAAGCAACGACATCTTGCTTTTGTGAACATCATGTTATCGGGGATGACCCATAGTAGAAAATATGACCGCTTGTGCTTTTTACGTCATTCGGGTCAACATTGTGACTACTATCACTATATCTATTGACACTATTTTCTCCCATCCTCTCTTACTTGATTTTGTATCCTGTTGTTCCTCGTAAGTACCTTAGGATGTGTTTGATTGCACCACCATGTGATTCTCTTGGACTTTTCATGTATCGGCTAACAACTCCAACCGCATATGCCATATCGGGTCTTGTTTGAAAGAGATATCTAAGGCATCATACCACCTTTCGATATTGTGTTGGGTCGATTTCGGGTTCACCTTCGGCATTTGACAATTTATTTCCCAGTTGCATTGGAATGTGGGTCAGATTGAAATCATGTAAACCGGCTTCTTTTAGAATGCGTTGAGCATACGCTTCTTGGTTTATAGTGATCCCCAATTCCTCTTGTTTAAATTCAATTCCAAGGTAGTAAGTTAATCCTCCAAGATCCGACATCTCAAAATTCTTTGACATATCCATCTTGAATCTTTTAATCATGCTCAAACTTGTACCTGTGACAAATAAGTCATCAACATAAGTTGCTAAAATCAACAAGTTAGCTCCTTCATTTTTCCGGTACACCGATGGTTCTTTCACGCACTTTTGAAATTTCATACTCTTTAAAATCTCGTCAAGCTTCATGTTCCATGCTCGAGGTGCTTGTCTTAGACCATATAGTGCTTTTGTAAGGCGATATACCTTATGCTCGTTGCCTTTCTTTATATAGCCTTCCGGTTGTGACACATAAACGGTTTCTTTCAATTCTCCATGCAAGAAAGCCGTTTTAACAAGTTGCTAAAATCAACAAGTTAGCTCCTTCATTTTTCCGGTACACTGATGGTTTTTTCATGCACTTTTGAAATTTCATACTCTTCAAAATCTCGTCAAGCTTCGTGTTCCATGCTGGATGTGCTTTTATTACATTGTCACACCCCAAAACCGGAACGGCGGAAACGTTCTGGGGTGGAGGACGTCATGTACAATATCACAACAATGAATAATAGTAAAGACAAGCAACAACATCCATTGCATTAATATAATAATTGTAATATAAGCGTGTTTCTGTATAGTTTGTAAGACACCAAAAGTATAATCAAAATAAAAGATGAGTCTTGTATGTGCTCCATCTTCTCAAAAGCTTCATCTGTACCTGTCTACTGATGACCTGAGAATACAAGTTATTTTGAAAGAGTTTATCAGCATAAAGCTGGTGAGTTCATAAGTATTTAGTGTCATTGCT
This sequence comes from Lactuca virosa, assembly GCF_052849685.1. Classification (NCBI taxonomy): domain Eukaryota; kingdom Viridiplantae; phylum Streptophyta; class Magnoliopsida; order Asterales; family Asteraceae; genus Lactuca; species Lactuca virosa. The sequence continues at coordinate 161,252,319 of NC_136430.1, forward strand.
TATATAAAAATGTTTGTAACAATGTAGTGTAGTAACTAATTTCAAATGTTTGTGAATAGTATGCTCCCTAGAAAACCCTATATTTTCTAGTAAAAAGTAGTCTTCTACCAAGACCCGATTGTTTGTATGTTTGTTCTTTCGTAAATGTAGGGGTTTTCCCCAGTGAAACTATCATTATGAAAATATAGTTTACTTAAACGAGTATGTGACAAAATCACAAAGTAATGAAATACAGACTCCAGGTAGTACTAAATGTACAGTACACCTCGGAGAGTCTAAAGTAGTAACATGTAGACTCCAGGTGGTATTAAATGAACGATACGCCTCGAAAAGTCTATTTTTGCCTTTAATTCTTATTTAGTTAATTAAAGGTTTGAATGTGAACTCGTATGTAACCATGCTGATCGACGGCTGAATAACGGATGACCCTCCAGGTCATAAATAGTGAGGTAACATTCTGTCACCCCTTGGCCTTTCGGCTGGGACTGTACCTAGCAGTCGGGATGTGGGAGTGTCTGTCCCGTATAGATCTATACACACAATGCCCGCTCTCCCTCCAGGAGACTCTGGTTACAAAGTGATACCACGATGAAGTGTCGTATCGAGAAGTAGTATGTCACATTCTATTATAGTATTCAATGTTTGTATAGTAATTCATAGTGTAGTGATGTTTCTCCTTTCTAGTATATAGTATGTTCCTTTGTATATTGTATAGTATGTTCTCTTGTATAGTGTATAGTGTATTCTCTTGTATAGTGTATAGCATGTATTGTTTCTCAATGTAGTACTTATGTAGTGACTCATAAATATACTGACTCTTGTATGGGTCGTTGTAATAGTAATAGTGAGTAGTAATCCCCTAACTATACCTCTTATAGTTAAATAGTAAGGTTGTTTGTATGCCTTTGTTACACAAAGGTACTGTATTGAAGTGAAAGCTTTTATATCCTACGCGTATATATATGATATATAACTAAGAATTCAACGACATTCGGACAAATAACAGGATACCCTAAGTCCACAACCAAACAAGGAACAGGAAATAAGGTGAGCTATCAGTCCTAAGTCCTTCAAGTCTTACTTATATAAATATATTAGTGTAGATATGAGTTTGAAAACAATGTAAGTTTAAAAGAGTTTTGGAAACAGTTTTAGTATTTAAAAGTTTAATAAAAGGGTTTTGAAACGCTTGAAAACCATAAATTGGATAGTAACTTGAAAGTAGTAATAAATCTTTCTGTTTGTTCTAGTTATTAATCACATGTGATTAAAGCAATAACTAGAATATTTCAACTTGTATTCCCCCCCATAAAAGCATTTAAAAATCATTTCAAAGGTTGATTAAGGGGTATGAACTCACATGCAGTGAGTGGTTTGGATGGAAGTGCCGGATAGGATGCTAAATGTCAAGTGAGGACTTGAACACACACACGGATCCTATTTAACATGTAATGATACATATATATATATATATATATCCAATTAGTCATTTAACAACCAATTTATCAAGTAAAGACACCCTAATACAAGGATAACACTTTGATTCAAGTGCTAGAAGGGTTGTATCTAAAGAGAGTATGGCCTCACATTGGAGTTTACTTCCCATTTGGTAGCAACACATGAGTTTACGGTTTTTGGTCATTTCCCCCATGAGTTTACGGCCGTAAACTCATGGTAATTTGTACCATTGTGTGTTTTAAGGTCTTATACCCCTCAAGAAAGTGTTCTATACTTGTATCCAAGGCTTAGGAAGGGACTAGGGCTCAAAATGGCCCTTCGTTGGAGTTTACGGTTCTTGGACCACTCCCTTGGAGTTTACGGTCGTAAACGCATGAGTTTACGGCCGTAAACTCATGGTCACTCCTACCATTTCGTGGTTTGGGGTCTTTAGCTCATGCATGCAAGGTTCTAGTCCAATATCCAAGCCCTAGAAGGTAATGGTGGCACTTATGCACCACTTGATGGTGTTTACGGTTCAAGGAGATGCCTTGACCGTAAACCCAAGTGTTCTTGGGGAATTCTTGATGTTTTTCAATTGTTTAACAAGTATTCTAAGTAAATAACTAGTTAGGAGGAGTGTACTTACTTATAGGAAGCTTGTATGAGTGTTTAAGGACCAAAAACACTAGTGTGTGTTCTTGGTGTTTTGAAGAACACTTGAAGATCTATGAAAAAGACAAGATTTCATGGATGAAATCATGTATATCTACTATATGAAGTGTTATAACAAAAAATCAAGAGAAGAAACACTTACATTTTTGGAAGATTGGATGAACTATGTTATGATACTTGAGAGAGAAAGTTGGGTGTTCTTGAGCTTGGAAGTGAGAAGTGGGTAAAATGAGGTGTAAACTCATGCCTTAAGCATGAGTTCATGGTCAAAGGGGAGTTTACGGCCCAAACTCCTCTTGTTTGGCCGTAAACACCTAATCAAGGTGTTATTTGTTTATTTGTTACACATCACTCCTAAAAGATACTTCCTTTTATTTGTTCGTTTGACGAATTTAAAATAAAAACACCCAAACGGACTTTAAACCGGCCAAAAATGTACTGAAATGAATTTGACTAATATTTTCAGTGCTTGACTGTAGAGTTTATATAAATGAAAATTTCGGGTTGCCACATACACCATATAGTGCTTTTGTAAGGCGATACACCTTATGCTCGTTGCCTTTCTGTATATAGCCTTCTGGCTGTGAAACATAAACGGATTCTTTCAATTCTCCATGCAAGAAAGCCATTTTAACATCTAAATGATGAAGCTCCCACCCATTAGTAGCAGCTATGGCTATGAGAAAACGGATAGTTTCAATTCGAGCTACCGGAGCGAATACTTCTTGAAAATCAATATCGGATTGTTGTACGTAACCTTTAGCAACCAACCTTGCATTGTATTTATTAATGGTGTCGTCTACTTTTTTCTTTAATTTAAACACCGAGTCCGATTGGCTTCACCCCATAGGCTTGCTTACTAGTGTCCAAGTATTATTCTTGTTTATCAAATTGATTTCCGCATTCATGGCTTTGACCTACTCTGACTCTTTCCGTTCCTCTTCAACCGTTACCAGATCGTCATTGGTTGCTAGGAGAAGTTCTTCAAGATTATCTAGATCAAGATCATAGTCGTCAAATCTTTTTGGACGTATACTTGGTCTTGAAGGCCTTTGGTTTAAAATTCCTTGTTGAACATCGTTCACATTAATGTTAACCGGACTGGGTTGTTCATTCTCTTGTACATTAGCTTCGTCTTCGAACTCGTGATGTGATTCAATCAGTTCAATCGGATCATTGTTTACAATGTTTCCTTGGTTGTTGTTCGCCTCGTCTCCCGGGTAGTCCTATGGTATTATGAATGAGCCCGGTTCTTCATTGTCGGTTGTTTCTTCTTTGACCCAATCCTACCCTTTGGTTTCATCAAAAATAACATCTCGAAGCAAGATTACCTTTTGTGTCGTTGGATTAAATAGCCGATAGGCTTTCATACCCGGTTTGGAACCAACATGTACTAGTGGTCTTGATCTTGCATCCAACTTCTTAAGATTGACCGATTCAAGTTTTGTATGTGCTAGACACCCAAATATACAAACATCTTCTAGATTCAGTTTTATTTTATACAACTTTTCGTATGGAGTTGTATCACCAAGGACTCGTGCGTAAACATGATTTATGAGATTTGTAGAGTGATTACCGCTTCTCTCCACAAATAGTTTGGAACATGCATTGCCTTCATTATACTTCGTGTCATGTCCATAAGTGTTCGACATCTTCGTTCCAAAATTCCATTTTGTTGTGGTGAATATGGGGCGGTAAGGTGGCGTTTGACACCGTTTTGATAATAAAAAGTGTTGAACTCGAGAGAAGTAAACTCACCTCCTCGATCACTTCGAAAAAATTTCAAATACTTTCCAATTTCATTTTCCGCCAAAGCTTTGAACCTTTTGAAGTGTGTAAACGCCTCAATCTTTTTTTCATGAGATAAAACCACATATATCGTGAAAAATCGTCGATTAGTGTTAAAATATACCGGTCTTGACCTTTGGTAGCCAGCGTGATCGGACCTCATAGATCACCATGAACAAGTTCACACAATTGATTCTCATGATGAAATTGGGGTAACCCTCTGACTAGACCTTTCTTGGACATCTTTTTCATTGACTCGAAATTTATATGTCCAAGTCTTGCATGACATCGCCACGTATCTTCACTTAGTCTCGAATGAAGGCAAATAGGTACTCCAATTTTTAATTTTATTTCATAAAGGCGGATTGGAGTTCTTTGTACCTTCATTAATAAGCAATTATTTGCATCGTGCATGGTCAAGTAGTTGTCTTTTATCCGAATATCACACCCGGATTCGGTTGCTTTTCCGAGACTGATAATATTATTCTTAAATCCAGTATGTAATAAATCTCTGTCATCAATCGTTGTTGCCCCTTCTTGCCTTGGAAAATTATAACACATTTTCCTCCACCTAGTCGTTCCTAGGCACCATCTGCTTGAACAAGAGTAAGAACAGGGAAATGAGGTCCTTCTTCCATAGACCTCTATACATCTCTACCGAGCCTCTTGAGATACCTTTCCATTCTTTGAGACCAATGATGGTATTCATTCACAACAAGTATTGGAGCTCTGTTCGAACCTCCAACACTGTTGGAAACATTCAATGATAAAGCTTGTGCCATATTTCCTTTGTTTTTAATTTTTGTTTTTTTATTTTCAAGAATGAGCTTTATTGGTATAGAAGGCTTTTCAAAATCAGAGTTTTGTTTAAAAAGCAACCACTTTGGCTCTGTTTAAAAAACACTTGAACAAACGTTAGTACAAAATAATAGTTGCGGAAAAAGTTAATCTCAAGGATCAAGTTAGCTCAACAATAATAAGTTAAAAGTGTTAGATTGTTAATTGCGGAAATATAAAGGAAACGTAAATGACAACAAGTTATATCAAGTATACACCAAGCTGATTAATAACAAGGTTTGCATTCAAACACAAGTTAGTATATGTGATTAGCTTAATGTGAAGAGGATCTCGGATATTAGAAAATAATAAGATAGAGAAGAATGATCTTTTGTATTTCAATGAAAGTTCAGAAAGATCTTGAAGGTGTGTGTTACATGAAGTTGGACACTCTATTTGTAGAGTCCCAAAAAGTTACAATGGAAATAAACAAGTAATATCCTGCTGACTTCAGTGACCATGCAAGGTTCACTGGACAAAGTTAAGCTAACACGCTAAGTCAGTAACGTAACTATAAAGTCTTCATCATTCTTCTCTGTGGTAGTGGTTGCGGTTCACTGAACATCTTCTTCAACTCCGGTAGTTCACGTCAACTACGACATCAACTCTAACTGCGATATTGACTACAATTCAGACTGCGGTTCCTTAGCTAAATAGGGTCACTTTTTGTATCAACAATTTCCCCCAAAGTGACCTCTTAGCTATCATCATCATTTTTGCAGTTTGAGGAACCGAATGAGAATCCACCAGAATTTTCTAACTTCGAACAACCATTGGATTCTCCTTGTGATTTCAAACTTGACTTTATCTGTAGTCTGCTTCGATCGCTGCACTGAAGCCAAAGTGGTGTCGAGTTGCTTCTTGGTGAGTATGTGGATTGCGGTCATTGGAATGAAGTATTTTGGACCGTCATGAACCATTTTGTACACGACTCCAAGTTTTGGAAAGTTGGTTGCACCAAGTGACATTTCTTGAAACCCATTAGTGTAGGCTGGAACAGGTTCAAGTTCAGAAAAGTTAAATTTATTGGCCAGAACTGGATGAATATCGGCATCGATTTTACCGAAGTTGTAGACTAAGTATTTAAGGAAATCACAGGCTCTTTGACAATCAATCATCATCTTCAGATGCTTTTATGCTTTGACTTGAAATACTCGAGCTATGAAGAAGATTTCCTCAGGATTCATGTTCACAAAATCTGCCTGAGTCCGAATGTACTCATCTCCTCTCCGGGTCAAGGTATACTGAAAGCAATTAGCCTTCATGAATTTTATTGCCTTGTAGTTTTTGACCCCATCTGGTTTATCATTAGACCAGATATTTTCAAATACGGTGCCATGCTTGGCATGGAAGAGGTTTAGGCGCTCAAATTCCATTGGAATGCATCTGGGAGACTTGAATCAATAGGTTCAAACACCGGAAAGAACTTGGAGTTTGGGGAGATAGGAATGTCCCAGTAGACGTCTGAGGGAGGTTCTGCATAAGTAAGAATGGTTCTGTAGTCATCATCCAATAGCCTGCGGGTAGGGTTTACCCAGGAATTGACTAAGGATTCATCAATTGTTGTATCAAACCCATGTGCTCTCCATATTTGTTCAGCAAATTTTGCAGCCCTCCAGTCAGCTTTCCTTTGAATAGTGGCTGGGGAATCATTGGAGTGATCAGAAGACATTGTGGGTGCCAAGTTCTTGAATTGAGGGGGAGTCTGTTGTGAAGAAGTCTATTGAGGATCTTGTTGTGGAGATGGTTGCGGTGAAGTTTGTGGAATTGGTGGTTTGTTATGTTCTGTGGTAGGAGGAGGTTGAACTTGTGGAGGAGTTTGTTCTTGATGAACCGAAGGAGACTTAGAGTTTGATCTTGAGGGATCTTGTTGTTGATCAATTATGGGAGGGCTTTCACTTCCCCCTTTTGAGGAAGCAACCACTTGTTGCTCCTCAAACCACTGCTTAAGACCATCGATTTTAGAAAAAGTCTCAGTAAATTAAGACTTCATCTGTTCACAAAGTTGAAGATTGTTGGGGATTTCTTTATTGAAGAGAATTGAATAGATTTCCTTGGTGAGTCGAAGGATTTCATCAACATTTGAGTTGGTGGTGAGAGAACGTCTTAAGCTATTAATGGTGGATTGAAGGACCGCAAGACTGGATTCGTAGGCATTGTGAGTTTCTTCGACAAGCTGTTTGGAGTGAGCTGCTTGTTTTTCAAGAGTGATCTTGAGCTCATCCTTAAGTGCAGTTACCTCCTTGACGAGGTTTTCAGTTGTTGAGAGGAACTCGTTGTGATCTGCGGTGCGACTATTATCCAGTTCTCTTATGCCCATTTCGATTCTCATAACGACTCTTTGAGCAGTCATTTGTTCCCTTGTCTTAAGTACTTCCACCCATTCCACAAGAGACTACGGTGTGGGGACTTCGGTACTCTACTGTTCTTTAGATACGACCGCGGCCAAGATCTGATCAACTTTGGCCCGGAGACTGGGAAACTCCTTTCATGATACCTCAATCTTCTTTTTCTTATTTTCCTTGGGTTTGGAAGTGGGATGTTGTCAACCACTTGATTCGTCTTCATCAAGGACCATTAGGAAGTCATCTGATGGAAGAGGTTGCTGAACATCATCAAAGTTGTCTTCATCCAAACCAAACATTGGGGCTGAGCTTATTTCAATGGCCGTTTCATTGTCATTGGAATCACGGTCTTCTGCGTTGGAAGAGGTTTTGAGGGACCAACAACATTCTCCAAGTGATGAGCGTTTTGAACCGTTGCCTCCATGGTAGACATCCATTGTTGAATGGTAAGGATGTCGTGAACCGTTTTGGCATTGTTGAAGGAGTCGGCCCAGTACTTTGCTACAGTATGAATGGATCCTTCCTTTTGTTGTTGTTGTTGGACTTGTTGAGCTTTTCTGGCTTGCACCGCCCTCTTGATTGCTTCAAATTTTCTGATTCCGAACTCGGTACTTGGATGGTATCGAGTCCATGAATCATCAGTGTTGTATCCGTCAAATCCTTGTCTCATCGAGGTGTCCCTCGGGTTCGTGGTTCCTTGCACATTTGTTCTCCCCACGCCTAGACCACTTGTAAGTAAAGTTGATAGAGTAGGATTTCCTGAGCTGCCTCAGTCTCCTTGACCTAAAGTCAAGTCTGGCCTCGGCTCAGTTCTGGCTAGGGCTGAAGAAGTACCCTGCGGTGAGACAGGTGTTTGAAGTGTTTGTGTGACACGAAGCAATATGGAGTTCAACTCCTCAGGTTCAAATACATGTAAGTGTGATGCCCTAGAGATCTTAGGGTGACTCGAAACAATTGGGTCCACTTGGGATCCAATTGGGGGAGTGTCTCGACGATGAAATGAAACAGATACACTTATTGTATCTGAGTGGTGAGATGGGGTGTGAGAGGGTGAGTCTGCGGTGACTCCAATGACTACCGGAGTCTTTTGAGAGATTGCGGTATTAGTCGTGGTTCCCATATGGATTTGACTGGGGGTGAATTTGAGTTTCTTTCTCCTAAAGACATCTCCGGAAGCCGAAGACTCATGATGAGTGTCATCAAGGACATTCACAGGGGGATCAAGAGTCTTGGATGGAGATTGATGAACCGCACCAGAAGACGTTGCGGTCTTGGCTTTTCGTTTCTTAGAAACACCAGCTCCTTTTGTGACTATGTTGACTGGAGTTTTCGTTGAGATTGCAAGAGACTTGACTCTTTTTGGTTTGGGCTGAGTGGTTGGGTCTGCGATAGTAGTATGGGGGTCCTTTTTTGAGGTTAGCTTATTGGGCCTAGGCAGAGAGGAGTGATATGGGGCAATATCACTCGTAGCCTGTATGTGGTCAGCTACCTCTACCGTAGTGAGTCCAATGGACTCAAGGATATACATTGGTAAACGTCTAATGGGTCCAAAGATAGTTTGATCTTTAGAGGTTGTGTACCTTTTGAGATCACGAGTTGAAAACAGGTCTGTGTTGCTGCCCATATCGAGCTTGGCGTCCTTGTGAAGATCAAAGATGCAAAGTGACCAGAAATGAGCAAAAGTGAGCTCTGTAACACCCTATTTTGGAGCATCTTTAGGGATGTATTGGAAGAAGTCATCCCATAAGATTTGACCATAGTTGACAGCATTGCCCGTGTAAATACTCCAGACGATTTCCAATAACTTGATTCCCATATTGTCTGTACCACCAGTCCTTCCAGAGAGACTTCTAATAATGAAATGACACACGAACTGCCAAACTGTTGGAATCTGGTTCTTCTTGAATTCACCTACCCCTTTCAGCTTCTTCTGGTACCCCTAATGATAAAGGGTAGTGGACACATCGTTTGTGCTGGGAGAAAAGAACTTTTTTGTTGGTAGAACCCTGAGATTGATTGCTTTCAAGAACTTCTCCTTTGTCAATACCCCCAGAGAATCATTCGCCAGGTTCAGATGAACCTCTTGCAGATTATTGCTAGGTCGAAAAGCGGAGAAGGCACATTTGAAGAAGACTGCCATTGGAACTGCTTCTGTGATGTAATCGAAAGCGCCATACAGTGAATGTTTTGGGAGAAACTTGATCATCGGCTTTATCGCTTCGTTGTAAGAAGGATGATCTTCAAAGACGGATCTGAAATTGCTTGAAGCAATGGAGGGAGTTTGATCTTTGATGGTTGAGTCAGAACCAGTGGACCGAACAGAGCCTGAAGCTTTGGATTGCTTCCTTGAAACACCAGATTTCACCATTGTTACACATAAAAGTTTTTTTTAAGAACTTGCAGAAAAGGTTTTAGCAAGAAGGGTGGAGAAGATGAAGATCGTCATAAGGATTCAGATAGCGTAAAGGCTATCTTGGAAAAAATTGGGGGTTTTATACCTCCGGATTTCAAAAATCATTGTTATTACTTTAATTATAGCTGTTAAAGTTAAAAACCCTTGGGTTTTTACCATTATCAACCACAATTAAAAATAAATCGAAATTAAAATGTTTTTGGGAAAAGAGGAGCATTTATTGCATTAACAGTATCATGATCACACTCCGTCTGAATGTGGGGTTGAGAGTCGTTTTATCCGTTGTGAAAAATAGGGAAGTGGAAATGGATTTAACATCCAACGGCTGGGCGATATGACTGGTTGAGGAAAAGATTTCTTAAAAGATTTCGTTTATGGGAAAAACGATTAACTTGTTTTTATACGAAAAAGGACCTGACAGAGGAAAGTTATTTTGAAAGGGACTGAGAATGTTATGTGCGAAAAAATGAATGTTTTGAAGAATGTTTTTATTTAGGTCCATTAAATAGCACACAAAATTATTGAATACGTTTATGAAGTTATGACTGCAGGATCATTCATTGGAACTGTGGTTGGATTCAGGTGACTGCGGTAGCATGCAGTATGACTTCGGTAGTTAGTTGAAAGAACACTTGATCATGAAGATTAGAAATAAAAGAAATAAAAGACCCAAAGAATATATTGATCATATATGATTGCGGTATACTAGGCATATTGAAAAAAAATATGATGAATAAATATACTAGAACCGCAGAGAAGAGAGTGCTTCAAAGTTTTAATTTGAAAAGAAAAGAAACAATTCCTTCACCCTTGGAGACCATATGTGGTCTGCGGTACTTATCAATTCAAACAGAATTGCATGTCTGGGTTCATCATTCCTAGCATTTCTAAAAACCCATTTAGCTTTGTAGCATTGAGTTCCTTAGTAAAAACATCAACCATTTCTTCGTGAGTAGGCACAAAAATGAGTTCGATGTTACCTTTGAGGATATGGTCTTTAACGAAATGGTATCGTAGTTCAATGTGCTTCGTCTTAGAGTGATGAATAGGATTATGAGAAATCGCTATAGCACTCTCTGAATCCCAGTAAATTGGCACCCGCAACATCGTGTAACCGTAGTCCATAAATTGAGTCTTCATCCAAAGGACTTGGGAACAACAGGTGGCTGCGACCAAATATTCCTTCTCTCCGGTAGACAAAGAAACACAGTTCTGTTTCCTTGAAGACCAGCTAACCAATCTTCCTCCTAAGAACTGGCATCCACCGGAAGTGCTTTTACGATCTAGTCTGCATCCTGCATGATCCGTATCTGTGAACACTTGAAGGTTGAAGTCATTGCCCGCAGGGTACCGGAGGCCTAATGCTATACTTCCCTTTAGATATCTAAGGATTTGCTTGACTGCGGTCAAGTGAAATATTTTAGGGTCAGCTTGGTACCGAGCACATAAGCCTGTTGCAAAGACAATATCCGGTCGACTTGCGGTGAGGTACATCAACGAACCAATCATTCCTCGGTAGGTTTTGTGGTCAACTGAGTCTCCGGTAGGGTCAGCTGAAATCTTGTATCCAAAGGCCATCGGGACCTTGGCTGAGGAATAATTGTCCATTGAGAATTTCTTCAGCAACTCAGTGGTATATTTTTCTTGATGAATGAATATCCCTTGAGGGACGTGTTTCACTTGAAGTCCTAGAAAGAAATTGATCTCTCTATTCATGCTCATTTGAAATTTACTTGTCATGAGCTTTGCAAAATCATTCACCATACCCTGATCTGTTGATCCAAAAATGATGCCATCCACATATATTTGGACGAGCATCAGGTTATTACCATTTGCCCTTCTAAATAACGTGGGATCAATCACACTTCTTTTGTAACTAGACGTGACAAGAAACTCAGAAAAAGTCTCATACCATGCCCTCGGTGCTTGCTTTAGAACGTATACTACTTTCTGCAGCTTGTAGCAATGGTTTGGAAATCCTACACTCTCAAAGCCTGAAGGTTGTTGAAGGTAAACTTCCTCTTTCAGTTTCTATTCAGAAAGGCACTTTTTACATCCATTTGATTTACTTTGATGTTCTTGTGTGCCGCATACGCTAAGAAGATGCGTATTGCTTCCATTCTGGCTACCGGGGCATATGTTTCATCGTAGTCAACGCCTTCAAGTTGACTGTACCCCTTTGCAACTAACCGGGCTTTGTTTCTCACCACCACACCAGATTCATCTAACTTGTTTTTATATACCCATCTTGTACGGACGATTATGTGGCCTTTTGGCTTCGGTACTAGTTTCCACACTTTATTCCTCTCAAACTCAGCTAACTCCTCTTGCATTGCGGTGATCCAGTCGGGCTCCATGAGTGCTTATTTTATGTTTCGAGGCTCGACTGAGGACATGAAAGCTGCATAGTGACAATGGTCATTTAAATCACTAGAGGATCGAGTTTGGATACCTACGAATGGGTTTCCGATGATCTGAACCGGTAGGAGATCCTTCGTCAAGATGTGAAGATGAGTTTGTTGGTGATTTACGGTTGCAGTTGAGGGAATATCTTCAACATCAGAAGACTCTGCGGTTGGAGAAGGTAGTTCCCCCTCGACTTGGGAGCAGCCCGCAGAAGTATCTTGGACTGTAGGAGTTTGAATAGCAACTGTTAAAGGAGGTTCCCTCTGAATTGAGGATGTGAGTTCCCCTTGAAACGAAGACGGTTCCCCTTGAACCAAAGACATCGGTTCCCGCTGGATTGATGAATGAGTGATAACCCTTGAATCTGATATTGTGTCAATGTTCTCAATTTTTTCATCCTCAGAGTCTGAAGAAACATTTGATTGGATAGTGACTCTGCGGGTAGAAATCAGAGTTGTATCTTCTAGTACTGGAACCTCGATGGTTGTCACTGGAACAGAAGTTGAGCTTTTCACAACTAGCATTTTAGCTAGGAAATTCTGTTTTCATATAAACATCAACTACTGTAAAAACTTGTACTCTAAGTGAATATCATGCCATATGCTAACATGAAATCATCCATTTGAATCCAAACTCTTGATTGAAGTTCAAAACGTAATACAATACATCTCATATGTTCAACTATGGATTGAAAACCCTAAAAATCCCCGTTCAAGGTTACTATGGACTAGGATTCTCTTATTGGGCCTAATTGACCAATAAACTTTCAATTTGACTACTTTGGGCCTAGGAACCCTATTTGGGCTCTAATTGGACCCACATCCATGAAAGTAAAGTATTTTGGGTCATATGGGCCTAGAAAGATCCATCATATTTCTAATGGGCCATGATGGGCCATATCTAGTTTCATAAGCCCTAATGGGCCGTAAACTACATCCTTGGGTTTTATTGGGCCGTGAACCTCCATAAAGGCCCAATAGGCTGAAAAATAATTATTTTGGGCCTCATAATTTCAAACGAAGCCAAGAAAGGGCCCAACTTCCCTCATTTTCTTCCCTCTTTCCCCTCTCTCTGCCCAAACAAAAAAAAAAGAGAAGCAAATGGAGTGACACCTCACTATTACTTGTTGGATATCCATGCAAGGTTTGCATGTATCAAGACAAACATCAACTCACTCCCCACCAAAGTCAACTTCCCACTTCTCTCTTATCTCTCACTCTATCTCTCGACCACTCTCTCACTCTCCAACCTGTCTCTCATTTCAAACTCAACCCTTATTCTCTCAACTCTCCTCCACCCTTCTTCTGTCAAGAAAATTGTGGGTAAGGAAGATCTTCAAGAGAATCACTTCAAGCTTCACATTGCTGTAAGATCTTACAAACCCAAGTGATATACTTCATCTTTAAACTCATTCACTCCTCTTACACCGATGTTTTCGTGAATCATGCTTCTTAGAACCATCTAAGTTTGAAAATCCTTCTCAAGAAGCTTGCTAGGGCCGAGATCTACTCATCTCATCACCAAAAACCAAAAACATCAAAGCAACGTGAGTTCATACCCCTTGTTTTTCGGGTTTACTATGTTTTGGGGGAGGATACAAGTTGCTTATGTGATAGATCTATGTATTTGTGCATGTTTATGTGTGTTTTCTAAGTTATATGTTGTGATTATGTGAAGAAACTTCATAGATCTCGAAAACTCTATCAAGTCTTGACAATATTTGCACACTAAAACACTTTATGCAACTTACTATAAAGATGAAAGTGTTAAACATGTTAAGGATGTTGAAAAACTAAACAAAATCTTGTAAAGGGACCATTTTTGACAAATGAACAAAAAGATGAAGCTTTTATGATACTTACGGTTTTTCAAGGACCAAAGAGTCATTTTTGTATAAAAATGGGTCTTTATGATATTATGGTTTTAAAAAGGGCCAAAAGAGTAAATTTTTCACAAAATCGGCTTAAATTGGGCCTTCATGGTTTTATGGGCCAAAATTGGAAAAATTATGACTTTTGTGGACTAAATTGTCATTTTAAACAAATTTGAGCCAAAGAGGTTGTTTTTCGGTTAAAAAGGGCTGAGATTGCCAATTTTATTAAATTGGGCCGAAAATGTCAATTTTTATATAATTGGGCCGAAAATGTCAATTTTCATGATATTGGGTCGAAAATGCTATTTATAACAATAATGGGCTAAAATGTCATTTTATTTGAAATAAGCCCATAAATGTAAAATTTTGGACTTAAGGGACCTAAAGTGTAAATTTTATTAAAAATATGCCTAAATTGTAAATTTTCGGCTTGATGGACCAAAAATGTCATCATTACAAAAGGTGGGCCTTTTTATGTCACTTTAGAAAACAGTCGACCTAAAACAAACAATGTAATAACAAACGAACTAAATATATCGATTACATGTTATTGGGCCTAATACTTACATTTCATGTTATTGGGCCTTAGTGGTCCATTTACATGCTTATTAGGCCTGTATTATACATTACATGTTTATTGGGCCTTAGTGGCCCATTTACATGCTTATTGGGCTTGAACTATACATTACATGTTTATTGGGCCTTAGTGGTCCTTCTACATGTCTGTTGGGCCTCGTACATTCACATACATACTCGTTGGACTTTTCAAACATAAAACGTACACGGAAAACATTATACATAACATACTACAATATTCGCGTAAACTCAGTTAAGGATCTAGTGAGACATGTCGGTTGACACCTCTAGAGTGTACGATCGTAGCCTGTAGTTATAACAAGAGTCTCCTGGAGGGAGAGCGAGAGTTTGTGTATAGATCAATACGGGGTGACACCCCACACCTGAGCTGTTCGCTACAGTTAGACTAGGCCAGTCTAGGGTGACAAACCTTACCTTAAACAAGCCACGACAGGCGCCTGAAAACGCCACGACAGGCGAATTCGTCATAATCAAGTATGGTTAAAACGGATCACATAGAGATTAACTCCATCATAATTTTACGGAACACATATAAAATCTTGTTGATACAAAAACATACATACATTGATATTCGCTCTTAGGGTTGAGACCACGACACTCTTATAAACAGAAAATATCGGATTTTCTGGGGAATCATACAGTTAAACAATACCTTCTACTTACAACATAAAATATAGGATTTTTATCCGGATTACATTTTTATATACATTCCAAAAACAGAAAACACACATGCATTAATACTTGATTTTGATACATTACTTTCAAACAATTTTACAGAAAATATCGGATTTTCTGGTGTTTTACGAACAATACAAAACTTTTCATTCAAACATGCTTATGAACTCACCAACATTATATATGTTGACATTTTCAAAATAACTTGTATTCTCAGGGAATCGTTAAGCGGAAAGGTCAACAAGAACATGTGGAATTTGTCGTATTTTGTTATGATCATACATTGAATATTTTGGCATGTAATCTATGATAATATACTTGATGTAAACAATGTTGGTTGTATTTTGATATGTATGATGATGGTGTTGTCTCGTTTCAATTATATACATTGTGATGATATTACAAGATGAAGTCACGCACATGCCCCTGGACTTTTCCGCCGTCTGGTTTGGGGGTGTGACAGATTGGTATCAGAGCATTGTTTATAGTGAACTGACATATCTAATCATGCTTGATATGCAACTATAAATACAATGGGACTAAAACACTCTGAATAAAATGATACCTAGGTATACATTAAAACTATAACACTAAAAGTCTCTGGAGGAAATTGAGCACCGTGATTAAACCCGAACAGTTATGTAGTCATATTGGGGATAAGTATAGCCTGATCAACTATATTTATTCAAAATATGACCAACATGTGTTTGGGAATAATCATGGCGGGAATGGATCTAGAAGCTTACCTCGTATCCAAAACCTTTAAGGAACTCAAACTTAAATAGTTAAAAATACTATAGGAGTATTTTTGGAAATACAATATGCATACTCTTCATACACGTCTCCCACCCCTCGTGCAGACACTATGGCCGGATTTCATCATCCTGGAGATCCCTATTTCCCCAACCAGGGGAATGGTGGATGGTTAGAGCAAGAGGAAGAACCAGAGGAAGAGCCCGAGGAAGAGCCTATAGGAGGACTAGTAGAACTGTTAGCTGACTCAGACGAGGAGGAGGCTGATGGCAGGGACACTAATGACTCGGACACGGGGTCCGAAGTCATCAATCCGCCGTACATGGCCAAGGTGCCCCCATACAGGATGGGCCCCAATGGTCCTACGTCCCCATGGGCATACAACATCTGGAGATGGAGCCGTCAGCAAGGGGTGCGACCCCCATTTGGTATGAACCGGGACTACTACGACTTGAGTCACGGTGGATCCGCCGACCGAGCCTTACCTGTGATAGCAAGGAGGACACGCGATATTGGCGAACAGGCTCAGCTGCTTCGACCAATGTGCGATTTCTTCTCTCTACTACTCCATTTTGTTGCGGTGTGTAGGGAGCTGAAAAGTTGTGACTGATGCCCTTGGAAACCAAGAAACTATTCAAGAGTTGATTAGTGCATTCGGTTCCATTGTCACTTCTTATCCTTCTGACTAGTAGCTTGATTTGGAGCTCTATTTCTTTTATGAAGTTGATCATGATCTGCGGTGTTTCAGATTTGAGTCTCAAGAAAAAGACCCTAGTGAAGCCAGTAAAGTCATTAACTATAACCAGAATGTATTTCTTGTGATGAAGACTGGCTACGGTAGATGGACCGTAGAGATCAATAAGAAGTAGCTCTAAATGTTCAACGATCGAAGAATCAACTATCAGAGGATGACTTCCCTTTGTTTGTTTTCCACACTCACAAGCTGGGCATAGTGTATCATTGTTGTATTTGAAGATGGGGAGACCACGAACCAGTTCTTCGGTTACCAGGTTGTTGATGTATCTGAAGTTGAGATGAGCAAGCTTGTGGTGCCACAACCAAGTCACTTCAACCACTGCTTTGGACATAAAACACAATTGTGGTTTACGAATGATGAATGAGAAATCCAAAGGATACATTGTCCCTTCGGATTTAGACTTGATCAAGCAGGTGTTTCTATCATTTGTCATTATGTAGCAATATGCACTATCATATTCAACACGATGACCAACTTTGCATAGTTGGCCTACGCTAATCACGTTATGCTTAAGGCCTTCTACGTAAGCAACTCTTTGAATGGAGAAACTTCCCGTGGTCAACACATTGTAACCCATGATGATTCCATTTGCATTGTTTCCAAAAGTGACATGTCCACCATTACAGATTGGCCTGAAGTCGCAAAGATATTTTAACCTTCCAGTCATGTGCAAGGAGCAGACACTATCGATTAACCACTCCTCTTCTTGTTCCTCCTTGCACATTGTCTGTAAATTAGAGGGTTAGTTTGGGCACCCAAACAAGTTTGGAGCTCGGGGTCACATGAGAATTTTTCTTAATGGATGAATGCACGTGGGACTTAGGAACATGTTGCTTTTCAGTTTTTGAACCTAGTCCAGTGTGTTTCACAATTTTTGGGGTGTTATGAGGTTGGGTTGGACGTGACATTTTTAGAGGGTAAAAACCAAATGAGATATTTTTCTCGTTTATCCAGACACCGTACTTTGTCAATGGTCCGAAGGGTGTGGTTGGAATCTTGTGACCGGTCCTTGGGTAATGTTTGGCTGCAGTGCCCTTGGGACTTGAAAAAGTTTTGTCACGCGAACTAGGCTTAGGTTTTGACCTGATGACATGTGATTTTGAAAGTTCAGGAGTTGGTAAAATACCCTTCCACTTTGGATTGTTTAAGGAATATTGTTGAAAAGACGTGACTTTCTTTTGGAATTTTGTAGGACTGTGTGAAAATGTTTTTGTCATTGTACATTCCTTTTTGTTTGATCCTTTAACTGCCGTATTTTTGTAAAGATTTTTGGCAGCAGTGGGTTTTTCAAAATTCTTTTGATTTGAAAACTTGGCTTGTTTGAAAGTTTTGTTTTTGCGACCAGTATCCCACTTTTTACCTCGGGATCAGAGTTCCTCTTTAAAAGACAATTTTGCTTGAGTTTTTGGAGAACCACAGTTAGAGATATTTAACTACGGTTTCTTGAAAATCTTTGATTGATTTGAAAAGCAAGGACTTGAGTCATCATAACTAGAAAGTTTAGGACTCTGAGAACATTGTCCAAATTTAAAATTTTCAATTGGTAATTCATAAAGAATGGGCTGAACAGTCATTGTGCTTCTGACTGGGGTCTGCGGTCTAGATGAATGTACTACCGCATAGTATGTCAGGGTGGTTTTTTGTAGGGACATTTTATGGAAGGCAAGGATGGACAATTCACAAGTAATTCGGGTCCTTCCATAATGATTTCTTTATTTACATCCGAAGATGACTGAGAATTGGGACAAATTGTGCCAATGATGGGTAATTGATCACTTGGATTACACGAGGATTCGGGAAGAATTTCCTCAATGACACAATTGTTACTCAGTTCATGAAGTCTATCGAAATGACATCTTATGTCTTCAGGAAATCTTTTGTCATTGACTGGGTAATGAAACTCACGATCCGGTGGGACATATGGACGATCAGCATTGAACCGGGGAGTAGAGTTCTCATCGGTTGAGTACCCATTGGACCATCCCCAGTTATAAGTGTTGTGTACGGTCCCATTGTTAACTAAGTTTTCACTTCCTTCAGATTCATTAAAGAGATTTTCTATTAACTGATTGAAAGGTACAATTTCTTTCCGGGCTAGATCCCATTGATTTAAAGCAATATCTAACTGAGTGTCATTCAACATCCTAGCATCCTTTTCTAACAACAAATCTTTTTCTAGCATGACAACCTTAACTCTCTTATCCTCAAGTCTTCCTCTCACGTGATATAGCTCTTGGGACACTATATTCTTTTCATCTAGTTCTTTGTTGTAGTCTGAGGATGACAACACACGTGTCATTAAGTCTTTCTAAGTATGGTTTACAATCATGCATGCTAAAATTATTAGAATGGATCATGATTTTTACCTGTTCGACGATGCTGAGAGTGCCATATTTGGCCATGTAGCAGTATTTCCTTTGCAAATTTGTCGAACTGTCTTCTTCAGTAGTTGCAACCATGCATATCTTTCCCTTTTTCTTGTTGTCAAACTCTTCATCCTCATCTCCGGATGACCACACTTGATGATCCCTCTTCACTTGAGCAACATACGTTCTTGCCTTTTCCTTTTCTTCCATCTCTTGGGCCATTCTAAGGTAGAATGACTTATCCTTAGCCACATTTGCTTTGCAGTCTTTGGCAAAGTGATTCTCTTTATGGCTCTTGTGACAGATACTGATTTCATCTTTCTCTTTAGTTGAGGTACCGGAGTCTGATGGTTTGTTGGACTGCGGTGCCTCTTTGGAATGATGTGCATTCTGTGGTTGCGGTGGATTGTGAGGGTTTTGGGGATATCTTGAGTGGTTATTCTGTGGGTTGAAGTTGCGGTTAAAAGGTGGTTTGGTAAACTGCTGATTTTTGCGAAATGATGGTGGTGGTAGCCTGTTGAATTGTTGGGTAACCAAGGCAATGACATTTTGAAATTCTTCTTCGTCATTGATTTCAGCATCAGCTTCATATGACTGCGGTGGGTTGTCATACGAAAGTGGGTGGGAGGACTTCGTGGGATATGAATATTGTGGAGTTTTGACTTGTAAGGTTTGAGCTATCAGGGCAAGCGGTCCACCCAGGTCTGCACAATCTTTTAGTACAATCGATTCTTGTGCTTGAAGTTCTCCATATAACTTGAACAAGGATAAAGTATGAATCTTCCTATCTCCTTGCACAATCATCTTTGCGGTAGAGCAATGTCTTCCAAAACCGTTGAGAAACTGCAGGTTTGTTTCATGATTACTTCGAACTGTACCAACATTTGATAACTTCGTGATGATGAGATTGAATTGTTTGAACGAGTCATCAAGACTTTCACCGAGAAGAGCTTTAAAGTTGTTAAACTCATTGAGTGTTGTTGTGAGTTTCTTATCTTGAGCTTGTTCTGACCCTTGATAGAGATTCTTGAGCACATCCCAGATCTCATTAGAAGATTTGCAGTTAATGATGATGTCAAATTATTAGGAGCAACACCGCAAGAGATTTCATAAAAGGCTATGACATCATTCTCCATTTTGTCAAGATCATCTTTGGTTGGTCGATTCATTGCAGCCGGACCTCCACCTAGTCGTGCCTGAGCACCATCTGCTTGAACAAGAGTATGAACAGGGACAGGGGTCCTTCTTCCACAGACCTCTATACATCTCTACCGAGCCTCTTGAGATACCTTTCCATTCTTTGAGACCAATGGTGGTATTCATTCGTAACAAGTATTGGAGCTCTGTTAGAACCTCCAACACTGTTGGAAACATTCAATGATAAAGCTTGTGACATATTTCCTTTGTTTTTAATTTTTGTTTTTTTTATTTTCAAGAATGAGCTTTAGTGGTATAGAAGGCTTTTCAAAATCAGAGTTTTGTTTAAAAAGCAACCACTTTGGCTTTGTTTAAAAAACACTTGAACAAACGTTAGTACAAGATAATAGTTGCGGAAAAAGTTAATCTCAAGGATCAAGTTAGCTCAACAATAATAAGTTAAAAGTGTTAGATTGTTAATTGCGGAAATATAAAGGAAACGTAAATGACAACAAGTTATATCAAGTATACACCAAGTTGATTAATAACAAGGTTTGCATTCAAACACAAGTTAGTATATGAGATCAGCTTAAGGTGAAGAGGATCTCGGATATTAGAAACAAATAAGATAGAGAAGAATGATCTTTTGTATTTTAATGAAAGTTCAGGAAGATCTTGAAGGTGTGTGTTACATGAAGTTAGACACTCTATTTATAGAGTCCCAAAAAGTTACAACGGAAATAAACAAGTAATATCCTGCTGACTTCAGTGACCATGCAATGTTCACTGGAGAAAGCTAAGCTAACACGCTAAGTCAGTAATGTAACTAGAAAGTCTTCATCATTCTTCTCTGCAGTAGTGGTTGCGGTTCAATGAACATCTTCTTCAACTGTGGTAGTTCACGTCAACTATGTCATCAACTCCAACAACGGTATTGACTACAATTTAGACGACGATTACTTAGCTAAAGAGGGTCACTTTTTGTATCATCGTGAATTGGACTTACCACCATGTAAAGTCCGATTCGTTTGTTTGGACCCACTTGCCCCGTTAAATCCCTTTGTCTTCCCCTTTCCTTTCGATCCACCAGTCAATTTCTTTGCAAACAATACCTTCGACTGATCTGCCTCCCCGATGTCTTCCTCCCTAATTCTCTCTTCGTAAGCTTTGAGCCTTCCGACGACATCTTCGAATCCCACCGTCTTCAGGTCGAAGACTTTCTCAAGGGAGGCAATGATTTGGATAAACTTGGTTCTCGGCAGTGACTTCAGAAATTTCTTCACCATCTTGGGTTCGTCTATCGTCTCTCCCAACGTTGCTGCCTTGGATGTTATTTTTGAGAGTTTCCCGGTAAAACTGTCGATTATCTCTGACTCAAACATCTTCAATCGATCAAATTTGGCCATTAGGGTTTGTAATCTTGCCTCCTTGACCCGATCATCCCTCACATGTCGAGACTTAATTGCATCCCATAAAGCTTTGTTGTTATCGACATCACTGATTTGCATTATCAAAGTTTCTGGAATTGTCTGATAAAGCAATCCCATTGCAAGACAATCCTTTTTTTCATTCTTTTCTGTTCCTAGATTGATTTCAGCCCATGCTTTCTGGATTCGGAGTACCACCTTCATTCTCATAGCCCACACAGTGTAATTGGTGGGTGTGAGCATCAGTAATGTACTGAAGTGGCTCCGATTTCCTTCTCCCTCATCGAAGCACCACCTGAAGCAAATTCATCTCCTGCCATGTCGACCACCTTGTTCAACAGGTAAGTAACTTTTTTGATTTCAAAGTGAAGCTCTGATGCCAATTCTAGTTTAGAAAACAAGAATGCAAAAGTAACCAAAATTCACTCTTTGATTAATCGGAAACTAACTCAAAACCGATGTTTACAATCTGTTCTCATAATCCTAAACACTATTATAGACATGTATATATAGCCTAACATACTAACTTGTATTAGACTAGGAAACTTATGACCGACTTGCCATAAAACAGCTTGATTACTTGGCCTCCAAGTTCCTCATGGACTTAGGATTCCAACAAAAAAACACTAAGTTATAATTCATAAATCTACAAAAAACTTGTTTATATATAACATTTGATGATCAATTTATTATTTTTATCTAAAAGTAATAATTTAAATTATTTAATACGTTTAATTTTGAATAATACAATATACAACTGCTTGTATGTAAAAATATTTCCTGATATACAGATTGATATTTGAATAAAAAAATGGTCTTGTGATATAAATATGATTAGAATATGTTTAAATAAAATTTATTATTATTATTATATATCTTAATAGATTAAGTAAATAAAGATAAAATAATATTTATATAAAACAAATATTCAAAAGTAAATGAGACATAATATCTTAAATTGACAAATATAAAATAAAAAATTTGACATAAAATTTGAGATACGTATACAAATAAAAGTAAAATTTATATTTGTGTTTAAAAATGTAGTAAAACTTTTGGTTATCTCGTTATGAGATTTTTGTTATTAATAAAATGTATATTTAAAAGAACCTGGAAAGTTGGTTTTAGTTTAACCTTACGTGTTTACGTTTTCAATCATCATCACATTTATAGAACTGAAAAGTTAGGGCAAATGAATTATAGCTTGTTATGTAAAATTACGTCAACAAAAAACTCAATATTCATCATGCATCTCAAATTTTGTAAATGATGTATAAATTTATGTATGAAAATAGTTATGGGACCAGTAACAAAGATTTTCAAGAATTAAAGCATAAAAACTACTCTCAATGTTATTACTTCTCACTTATCTGGTTGAATTCCTAATTAATATGGAAAAAATGAATTCCACTTTTGCAAGACAAGCACATGAAAGTACAATGCTATAATGCAGTAAATTTTACAAAGTACAATGTCTTGATGAGAAAATGATTGACAGTACAAACCTAAATTTTTTGAAACTCAACCTAAATAAAAACCAAAATTTTATCATCAAAAGATACCTAAATAAAACAATTACATGAACTTGATTTTTACTTTTGTTTCATAGCTTTATTAAGCTTGCCAAACTTCAGGTTCTTTAATTGAAGTATGATAAATTATGAAAAAATTGGTTAGCAATTATTTGTTTTAATGTATAATAGAACATTTTTTTGCTTATGTGTACAACACCCCACATCAATATGTACTATAAAATTGTTCATATAAAATACTATTTTTTTTTAACTCTACCAGATGGTTAAACAACATGTTACCAACATCACTTGTCCGATTTTAACTTTAATAATTTAATACACATTTGATCATTTTTATTTAATTTACAGTTCAATAACATGTATACTCAAAGCTTAGGCTTTGATTTTTCCTTCAATTTTTTTCTCCTGTTGCTGTCGAGTTTCATTTTTGTGCTTATCTACTACTATAAGAAACAACACTATCAGAACTTATTTCCTTCTTATTCATGGTTGTTTCTTTATTCATGTTTTCATTTGGTGTTGACACCTTCATATCATGATATTCTTATATCAATAATATGTGAAATATGTATGATTAAAATATCATCATAATAACTGCGAGTAGATTGGCTTTAACTCCCGCATTAACATCATGATCAGTGCATTTTAAAGTCATTAATATCACAAATTAATAAATATACATTTATCTTTCTTGTACTTAACCCGAAAATATAACCTAAGTCAATCCATTTCTCGGTAATTGGATCAAAATTGCTAATTTTACTCTTAAATAACCAACCATGCAGATAATACACTGAAACTTGGTAAATGACTTGATAGGCGTGACCATTTTGATAATCAAAATTTCTTATTTTATCTCATGACTATAAACACCATTCTAAAAATCCAATGATGAGGTCAAAACAATGTTAATTTGTAACGCCCACAATTTTGGGATAGACGTTTAAGGTATAATAATAATAATTATACAATTTATCGGACAATTAAAAATTATTGATTAGAGAAATTGTTCATCATATGTGTTTTGAGATAATAAATAATTATCATATACACATTAAGTGGACAAATATTATGAGTATATAATATTTGTAGAAAAATCTTAATAAAAAATTATCCTTGAGCGATAAATTAACATTATAAATAAAAGATTATTTAGGATACATAATCTTAATGAAAATTGTAGTAGTCATGATCATGATTCCGTGGATATAAAGAACGCCAAAATCTAACTTCGTATACGGAAGTTATGATTTATCTAAGTTTCGCGTTCAACCCAATACCCAAGGTGCGTCATAAAAATTGAATCGAAGATATGTTGCTTTTTAGCCAAAGTTATGTAAATAAAAGTCGAAGTACTCGTCAATAGGAACACATAGATATAAAAAAACGCCAGAATTTGATTTCGTATGAGGAAGTTATGATTTTTCAAAGTTTCGAATGCGACATAGAAATCGAAATCAAAATCGGTTGATTGTTATCTGAAACAATCTAAATGAAAGTTGTAGTACTCTTCATTATGAGTTCGATTATATAAAGAACGTCGAAAACAGAGCTCGTATGGAGAAGTTATGATTTTCGCACGTTATTTACTGCTCAAGCCTTCTCGGACCGTAAAATGAAAAATAAAGTGAAAATTAGCCGACGGTCTAAATGAAAGTGGTAGTACTTGTCAATAGATATGCGTGGATATAAAAACCATCAAAATAGAATTTCGTATGCAAAAGTTATGAATTTTAGAAAAATATTAAAATTCGGCTAACCGAAAGCTGACACATTGCACCACCAGAGGGTGAGACATGTCACCATCTTAAGTAGACCTTCCTCCTCATTGAAATGAATAGATCATGATACGAGGCATATGACGCGGCATGCCCTATAAATTTCTATATATATTGAAACGAATTCTTGTTCATTTTGTGCTCAAACTCTTTCCAAACACTCTAAAACTCTCCTGAGGCCCAAATCTAGTAGTTCTTAGGTGTTAGTACCGATGCTCTGGAGAGCTAGAGAGCCCCGAGAAATAGAGCTTTCGGTTTCCAAGTTCTACCCGTGTAATGTCCGTTTTTTTTCGTCAAACAACATGTAAGTTGAGTTATGCTTATCGTGCTTTAAGGATAACTTATATTTTAGTTCATAGATGTTATTATGAACTAATAAATAAGAATTATCAGTAATACCAGTCATTATACTAATCGGTCTACTTACAGGAATGATGATAAGGCTAGATTAATGAGGTGTTTCAAGTGGATTTCCCAAACATTATATCTTTATATACTAAACGGATCCTACCTACGATACGATCTTATCTGGTTGTTTCTTATCAGATATTCGACAATGTTTCATTTGAGATTTTTGATAAATCTTCTAAAAACTTATAACGATTAAACTTTATAAATACGAACAAATACTACGGCTTAGTAATATTCATGTTTACGTCGTTTTGAAATGGAATCTAAAGTGTCAGTCAAAGATCTGACTTTATCTCGAGTCTTCCACCTACATCAGTTGAGTGCATAGTTACTTTCATGAACATAATTTAATACAAGTAATTTTTAAAAAGTATTAAATAATTGTTGAAATTTTATATGTGAAATTAGATTTTTATTATTTGGAATATTTGTTAAATACGTATTTGATAACATGCATTGTGTGAACCAGTTATGATTAATTATTTGTTAAAATGTTTATATGATTTTATTACTTAAGGGTACATGCAACCTAAAATGGATCTATGTCTTTTTCACATCTAATAGCAACATAGTTATGGAAAAAACAAACTAAACCCTATTAATCGAAATTATTGGTTAAGAATACATACCTTTTGTTGATTCTAATCAAGCTAATCTAAGCTTGTTGTCTACTTGGATAACCTAGCTCCAATAGTATGTGAGGCTCTAATGGTTCACACCCACAACACAAGAAACCGTAGGATTAAAGGAGAGAAGGTGGAGGAGGAGGAGAATTTTGTTCTCCACCTTTAGGTATGAGAAATCCATGAAATTAGGTGCCCCAAGGGTCCTATTTATAGTCAATGTAACTTCTAGACAAAGCCATATTTGAAAGATTAAATAATAGATTTAATTTCAATTCAAATCCTTTCCTTATCAGCGAGGAATCTGGAAACCCTAAATATGCTCCCAAAACCATCCATGCCATGGACTATTCTAGAATTTCTTCTTTTGTTTAACTAATGAACAATTACAATTCACCCCTTGCAACTTTAATTAATTCAAATTAATCTTGAATTAATTCCAGATTAATTCTGATTATAATTTATCAATTTTGACTATCTTTAATTAATCCAGATTAATTATTAACTATTTTAAATTAATTTACTAATCACATAACAAATTAACAAATCATTTATCTTTCTCCTTTGATTAATCCAAGCGATTTCCTGATTATAAGAGCAACCCAAAAAGGACTTTACTTTTATTCATCAACATTATACCAATTTCGTTTGGACCTTAGACACTTAAATCCAACAGTCTCCCACATAGATAAGTTGCTAACTATAATTGCAAGTACAACTCCGAATAACCAGTAAATAATGTTTTCCAAAGACACTACCAAAATCTGATTAGACGTTGATCTTATGATAAGCAATCAACTATTCCTTCGTTCTACAAGATATCGTATGTAGATGAGACCAAAATCAATCTTATGGTCCAAGATTTTGTTGCTCGATTTATCGATTTATGAAGACTGAATTTAGATTACTAACTGAAAATTTCAGTTTAGTCCGGGCTCGGCCAAGCACTTCAGATGTCGACAACAAATCATCGAGCGGCCCAAAGATATCGCCTTTTCTATTAAGGAAAAAAGAATGAATAAAATTTGACTATATAATCATACATTTTACTCACCAAATCATGCATCTAATTACACTTTATAATACCCTGTTACGAGATGCGTTGGAGTAAACCAACATACAACTGATTTGTAAGATATTACTTATATATCTCTGTTTGAAGAATAGAAGATATTATTGTCTTAGAATTACTCGTGATTGAATACATGAAGTAATCTCTAAGCGTGGGTTTAACCAATACTCAAAATCCCTATTGTAAAAGTACTCATGAATATTGCAACAATCCCTATGCATAATTTATAAACAATTCATGACAGTCTTAAATCAATACCTACTCCTAAAAGTATGACTGACTATAGTAGTTCGAACAATTAATATTCAGAAAGTAACACATAAAATGAAACACTATAATAAAGTAATTGTTCTATGGCATCATACTCTTTGAATATAAATAATTCCATATTATTTAATCACCATAAGATTTTTAGATTCATCTATTGTATAAATGCTTCAGAGTAATCCTCTTAACAACTAAACTTGTTAACAGTTCTCATTTCAATGCTCTTAGCATGCATATCATGTTTTCTTTAGGTCATCACGATTGTGAATGAATCATTGAAAATATATTCACTTCACAACTAGATCTCCATCCTCAACATTTCTTGAACATAGTGGAATTTTCTCCTTCTATGCATTGACCTTATATGATCTCAAGAATCCTTAGGTAATATGATTGCACTTTCATGAAATGTTTCTTGTGTCAATTTGTTACTCAAAACAATTCCAAGTTCAACTATGAGGTCTTATAGTCCAGGTATGCTCCATGGATACTTCACTTGCACTAATGTGGTCTTACCCACATTATCAAATCTACCATCATCTCCTACATGAAACCTTTCATCCTACAACCCAAAAATGAATATCTATTTAGACTATGACTCAAAGTTATCTTTAGAATTTATGTCACTATAACTTTCCTCAATCATGTTCTCTACTTTCCACAAGCAACCGTTCCTTGGTATCTCTTAATACCTCAGAATGTTCTTGACAGTTGTCTAGCAATTCAGTCAAACAAAATTTTGATACAATTCCAAGATGCTCAAAACATCTAAGACACCAGAAGAAGCACAAGTCATAGCATTCATGATTTATCCTATATCCAAAGCATATAGGACCCGAATCATCCTATCATTTTCATGACCAGTACAAAGTACTTTTTGAGATTCACTCAAACCCTTTGGATTTTTTCATGTTGAAACCTTTCAACATATTGTGCTTTGACTAAATCCTATTAAAATTTCAATCTAAACTTTTGGATCCGCATACCAAGTATCAATGTCGCTTCCCCTTATCCATCATAGTGAAACAATTCTATAATAGTTGGTAAAAATAGGAAGAATTGTATGATGCCATTTAAGGAATAACATGCTGAATTCACCAAAAGATCAAAATACTTGAGGTAAGTGCCAAGACATCTAGTTAAGCACTTAATTAATTAAGATACTTGCAAACTCGTTTTATCTTCCCCTTATTTTTGTGACTTCCTTCCTCCCTCTCCTAAATAACTAAATCAACTAATAACTAGCTCCTAACTAGTTACTTACTAAACTATCTCTAACTAACTAGATCTTTAAGATTGCAAGTTGGTAAATTTAAGTCAAATCCAAATGATTTCCAAATATCTTACAAGATTGCAAAATCGAATCTCTTGGATCTTATCATATCTTGCAAGATTTCAAGGCACCTTCCTCCCTCCTTTCTCTCTATATAAGATCAAATAAAATCCAAGAAGATTGCACCATATCTTGCTTAATTATTTATTCCTATCTTACTTCCCCTTCATCCTATAAATCTTGACGTCCTCTCCTTCACTTCTTCTCTTTCATTTTACAACAAACTCTCTCACGAATTACACTCAAACTTCATCACTTTTCATCCACTCTCATCCCCTTCGATACCCATCAAATTCGAGAGCAAGAAAGGTGCTTGTAACACCTGTTTCCAGGATAGATCAGGTGAGGGCTTGGTGGGATCATATATTTGATTTTTAGGAGAAACTAGGTGTCACGATATGGTGATTGGAGCACCACGACAATGCATGATCACATGTTTAGTTGGTCGCCATGGCGTGGCAAGGAAGGCTACGTCATGGCAGTTGTGGGCGCCCAAGCCCTTGATTTTTAGGGTTTTCTCCATATTTAAACACTTAATCTCAAGGATTAGGGCATCCTTTTCAGCCTCCAATCCTTTCAAACGAAACTCTATCCTCCTTGGAGTGATTCTTGTTGTATTAGTGGTGATTCCGAAGTTTGAAGCTTTGGATTGCATTTTTGGAAGATGGATTGGTGTGCTTGGTAGTTGGAAGACTGCTTTACTTTAGATTTTGCACCTCATGCATCTTGTAGAGCTTTGGAAGGAATAAAGCTTCCACCTTTTTGGTTCTCTCTTCATACATCTAATATTTATTGCATTTCTTGGTTTATATTCAATTTTGGGTTGGTTTGAAGAGATAAAGTTTGTAACTTTATAGCTCATCTTGGTCCTTTGGTCACTATACCTTTTGGATCTGAAGTTTGATTGTGTTTTGAGATCTATGTATGAAGTTTTGGTCTTTTTGCCCCATCTTGACCTATATTGAGATCTAGGATTGCATTGGTTGTGCATGTCCATGAAGTTGTGATTTTTATGTTGGAATAGAAGTAAGAAGTCCTTCTGGAAGTTATGGACTTGTGGCCATGGTCATTAAGAGCTTAATGGTTGAGTCCATGCCTTAAGTTGTCATTAAGGATCTAGGTTTAGGGATCTAGACTTATTGGGATGTCTTAATGGTTAAAGTTGGAAACTTTATCCCTCAAGACCTTGGGAAGGAATAGATATGAGCTTTGGAGCTCTTGAGGTTGAAGGAAAACAACCTAATGCATTAAGCTGTTGAGACCCAGTTCCAACAACATGGAAAATAGAGGCTACGACATGGCGACTGGGGATGTCCGATTATTTTTCTCCCACGGCGTGGCAATGGGAGGCCACGACGAGGCGACCTGCTGAAGTGGACTTTGACCATTGACCGTTGACTTCTTGACCAATTTGACTTTTCGTCACACTTGGAGAGTTATTGAGCTATAGCCTGAGATTTAGCTTGCGTTTGGTTTAGGAGGTTTGTGTAGTTGGTTTTGCGGGGCTAAGAGTAGGGGGCTTCAACTCTTCATTCATGTGAGTTTTCTCACTATAACTGCATGTGTGGTAGTATATGCATGTTGACCAGTTGGGTCTTATTTTTTGATTTTTTTATATCTAACATTAGTTGATGGGGTTGCGGATAGTCCCCAGAGTTGCTAATAACCTGTGAGGAGTGCTGTTAATCCACAACGCGTGCTATTAGCCCATTGGCGCTGTTGATAGTCTCCAGAGTTTGCTGATAATCCTTAGCTGATTGATATGTTGTGCGGTATATGGTACTTTAGGGAACTCAGTAAGATTTATGATTACAATTTTAGATTAAATATATTGCACGTACTTATCGGATTATGAAGACGGGACTGTACACACACATCTACAAAATTATGATTTAAGATTTCGTATTATCTTCTTATTAACTCTGATATCGGAATAATGGCTTATGAACAAATGGTTGTAACTTTACTAAAAATGGATGTTATAATATTGTAAAAATGAAAAATTTAGCCCTGGTTTTGGGATGTTACAAGTTGGTATTAGAGCCTTGGTTTGAGGGATTTGGATGAACACTCATGGGATTCTAAACTCAAACTATGGAGCTGAGAGTTTTTATAAACCTTTATAGAAAAAGATTCATTGCAAGAGCAGAAAAGAGAAGATGCCATGTGTACAATCAGTCGGAGCTTAGAAAAAGTGATTTCCCAAAATATCCATACTTGCCTTATATATGTTGTATTTGAGTTGTTGTTATCTGTGTTATAGTATGTTGTGCATGTATAAGTTAGGCTAAGGATCCATTTAGGGTTGCATATTAGAGTGCCTGCTTAGAAGAGATGCATTTTGTGTGTGATATATGACCTGTTAGAGGTGCATGATAGTGTATAGGCTAAGGACCCTCAAGAATTGCATGTTAGAATTGCCTGATCCTTATGATACATTTTTTACTAGAGTGCTACTGCTCGAAAGTTGCTTGCTTTGTGCTTTGTGGAACTCATATTGATGTGAGTTAACTACTAAATGAATATGATAAGTTACATGCTGCAAAGGTTAAGTAATGTTAGAATGATTGACTTGGCTCTGTTGTGCAGCTCTTGTCCGAGTCTAACCGTTGTAGGGTTAGGTATTCCAGTCGATAGATTATTTAAGTTTTGTTGCATGTAATTGTATTCATAAGATAGCTAGTTAACATTGGTAGGAGTTTCTTTCGCAGGTGATAGGAGGGTGTGGGTGAGTATTCCTAGTGATCTTGGGGGAATTCTAGAGTGATGCGTGCAAATAGCTACGCCTAATTTTAAATTATTAACCTAACTAACTTAACTAACTAAATTGCACCTAGGCAGTGTACCTAGTTAAATTATAGAATAGTGTGGGTAAGTCGGGTGTCGATCATAGGGAACGGTTTTAACTAATTAATTTACCTACTATTAAATTAACCTAATTTTATAGCAAAGTAGTGGGTTTTATCTAATTTTGTAAGTTTAGATGAACTTAATTTATCAACAACTATCGGTTTAACAAAACACTTATGTTCGTTCGAATCCACTTTCCCTCAATGGCTTATAAATTAATTATGATAATTGCTGTTGGTTACCAATTAAAATATTATTAGCAATTCAATTCCAAATTTACTAATATGCAATTAATTCATGTAGATCTATGTATGTTCACACATAATTTAACACATAATCAATTATTAAATAGAGTTGGAGCTATGTAATATTGAGTTGACAAACAAGTTATAATCAAAGACATGTTTAAAAGTACCAAACTAAAAAGTAGATTATGAACTTCTTCTTCTTCCTTGGTGTTTGAACCAATTTTCAGGCCTTCTCTCTTCTGAAATTCGACTTCTGAACCTTCTCTCCAATCATCCAACCTTTTTTAAAACGTAAGAATCAAGGTCTATTTATAATTTTCGAATTATCCATATTCACGTCGTGAGCAAGTATGTCTCACGTCGTGAGTTCAGTAGCTATCCGTGTTTGACAAGGATTCTTCTACGCAATGCTTATCTTCTGGAATGTCACAACTCACGTCGTGAGCCTTTAATACTCACGTCGTGAGAGCGTGTTTTTGCTGGATTTTTATTCTTTAAAGTCTTCATCCTCCAAAGTTCCATTCTTTGACACTTTTAGTCCCTTTTCTTCAAAATGTCTTCTATTTGGCTGCAAAATACAATTTAACCTTATATGTATCATTATTCCATGCAAATAACCAAAATATTAATAAAAATGTACTTAAATATTGCCTAAAAATATGTATAAATATGGCAATATCAAAATACCCCACACTTATTCTTTGCTTGCCCTCAAGCAAATCTAATTATTTTATATTCAAACCCTTATCACTAACATGACATAGAACAATCCATTTCAAGCTCAGCCATTATACCAAGACCTCAATGCACATATTTGTGTCTAAAATCTTAATAACTTCCCATTCCTAAATACTCACAATCCTTAGAAACTTCACCCCTTAGCTTATATGATACTCATTTCTGCAACCCTCCGAATCAATCCTCAGAAATCTTTCTTAACCTCAAGGTAGTTTTGGTTAAGCTACCCAAGCATACATAAACTAGAAATTACAACTTTAGATACCACAATGGAGCTCTTGGAATTCTTCACTTCTTTGAATAATTGGTCTTTGATTTCTTTGAATTCACCACCTTTATGCTTTTTGGTATCTTCAACTTTTTTTTTCTTTTGGAAATTTGTCCTTTTGATCTTCATACTTGATAGCTCCAAAATTCTTACATACTTTTCGGTAATTTCTCTCTTCTTTTTTCACATGTATCTCACTTTTTCTTTTCTTTTTTACTCAAATCCTACATGCTTAAGCAAGGGTGCTTAACTTCAACCCTTATTGGTTAAAGGCATTAGTCTATGTGCAATGACTACATAAGCTTTCCTGGATAGATTTCAGGTTTAGGCCGCAAAACATATTATGTCATATAAACTACCAGATTACCTTTCATATCTCATGGCTTTTCACTAGGAATGGGAAGCCACAAATACACTATAGCATGTATTGGCTCAGTTAAACATTTGAGCTCTCATCGGATCATCCCATATAACACTAGCAATTTAAGGTCAAACTATTACTAGATTTAATTTTTAGACCATTATTTCAAATCTATTAAAAATTTTCAAAATTTTAAATTTTAAAATTTCCTAGCAATTTACTTTTTTTGACCCCCAACCCCACACTTATTACATACAATGCCCTCATTGTATGAAAAAAATAATATAAAGCAAAAAAAGGGAAAATAAGGAACAGACTCCCCTGGAATAGTAGTGTCGAAATTGATTTCCGTACTTGTGTGGAAAAATTGTGCATCTTGAATATGAACTCTTTTAATGTGGAACTTGGATCTTGAACACGTGAGATATGCAAATATGCCGACAAAATATGGAATCGAGCATTCAATCTTCAACAAATGCGGTGTAGGAAAATCTCCAAAGCATGAAGAACAATGCGGGAAAGCATACGCCACATTGCATGGTTGAGAAAAATGAGCCATAATTGGCTTCATAATAATTCCAAGAAGAATGGTGGTGACCCATGTAATAAATATGAATGAAAAGTCTTCAATTTCGTGAAAATTTAAGACTCACGACGTTAGATGTAAGGATCACGACGTAAGGTCGCAAATATGCGCAATCTGGAAATCTTCATTAACG
Source organism: Lactuca virosa (assembly GCF_052849685.1). NCBI lineage: Eukaryota > Viridiplantae > Streptophyta > Magnoliopsida > Asterales > Asteraceae > Lactuca > Lactuca virosa. The sequence continues at coordinate 161,286,008 of NC_136430.1, forward strand.
AGCTCAGGACGTGAGGTAGTAAGGTCTCACGTCGTGAGAACTGGGCGGACAGAAAGCCATTTTTTTTCTAATTCTTCTTTCAAGTCTTGAGTTCAACCAAATATCTTAATGGATTAAGACGCTTCTAACTCTATTAATTTTTGACCCTTTTAACTTTTTCTTCTCTCTTAACTCACCCTACACTTATTTTTAATTGTGAGTCTCGACTCTTGACTCTATACTCTCGGCTAAACGTATTTGCACTCATATCTCGACATCCTTTCCTGCGATTCCTAGCAAATCTGAAAATAATAACCAAAGGAAGTAAAAAGAACATAATATCTTAAAAGTTTTACAATCCAAAACACACCAAAAAAACAATCAGACAAAATAAATAAAAAGAACTAAAATAAACTAAAAGATCAATCATCATCTTCATCGTCGTTCACTCCACTCGTCCCGACCCCATCTCTTTCACGATTTTGATACTCACTACACATTGGGCAAACCGGGTAGTGATTTCCCAAGTGAGGTGGTTGCTCAACATTCAAATGTCTAACCATATTTTCTACCGTCCCGCCGATCCAATTAACACTTAAAGACAATAGATCAAAATATCCCGACATGTTGCCTCCAAAGTTGGCTCCTCCCATGGGTGCATTTTGTTGCACCGATTGTCCTCTATCTCCTCTTCCTCTTACATTCCTTCTTCCTCGTGGCCTAGGTTGCTGTTCGGGTTGTTCGCGGGGTTGTTGAACATCATCATCTAGTGGTATGCTCCAATGCGACCCCATGTTTAGTACCACACGCATAGACTCCAAAAAACCCATAGTGAGATCATCTCCAGGCTTTCATGTCAAAGTCTTGGTCAAATGAGGCGTAATAAGTTTATACGATCTTGCAAGGCGGGTAATGAAATGACCCCCATTAATGGGGCTACCGGCTCCTGAGATGGAAACCTTGCTCCCCAAATAGTTAGCCAAATGATAGGGAATATTGCAGAAAACTCTGGGTCTGACCCTACTCCATAAGAAAAAGAGATTCAAGCTTGTTACTTTGTCCCCATGTCTCTTATGGTTGATTGAAAAAGTGATCAATCAGTGAAGTAGTCAGTGGATCGAGGATCTAATATGGCTTTCCTGTGAAACACCCGAGTGAAAAGCTTCATTTGTAATTGAACACCTAAAGTTATGTCCAGATGCACCCGGTAAATACTCTCGGGCTGCAGACCTCAAGAAGAGCTCAAATACCGGTAATCGTGTTTCATGCTCTTCATATATTCCCATCCGCCATGCAAACTCTGCGAGGCTGCATTCCCTGAACTCGCAGCCTAGGCGGAAAACCAAAGGCCTCGGGTAAAAAGGATCTACAGTAGCTCCTTCAAAGGAAACAGAAGCAAAGAACTCAACACATAGTTCTTGATAAACCGGCTCATTGATAGCGAATAAATTCCTCCACCCGTTACAGGTAGGAGAAAAATCGTCAACAGAAAAGTGATTTGTCAAGAATGGAGCCATTCTCTCCATCCACCCAATCTGCTCAAACCGGACCCAGTCAATCCTCGGGGAAATAGCAAATTCCCTGTTATGTAGCCACCCTAATTTGTTTGTGAAATTAGTGAGCAAAGTGGTAGGCATGTCCACGGGAAGTCGGTACAAAACGTGGCGGGATGACACATGTCCATGAAATTGTTCATTTGAACTCCTGGAAGCCGTCTTTATGCAAGAACAAATAAATAAGAAAACCAAACAAAGCACTCCATATGTTAAGCAGATTAGCAGAAAACAATGTTCTCCATACCTAGGACTCATGTCGTGAGCAGTGAAGCTCACGTCGTGAGTTCGTTGTCCTCAGCGAAAATCGGACATGTCAGGTTAAAGATTGGGCCATATATCTTGTTGGGGTTTACTCCTAAATCATTTCTATCTACATTCAAACAACATGCAGTAGATGAATCGTATATTTAGGCCATAATTTCGACATTCACAAATAAAACAAACCGTAACCCCTAAATTAAACAAATTAATCAAAATTAAACACTAGAAGTAAGATTTGTTTACCTTAGATTGCTGTTTACGTAAGCAAAAAAGGTATTTGTAGTGGATTTGGCCGAAATCAAGTATATGTGTGTGTGTGGGGGGGGGGGACCAGGGGTCGTTGTCGTTCGTGGAAGTAGGAAATAATATTCAAAGAGTATTATGGTTTCTTTATGCTGTGGTCCCGATTTTGTCTTGCTCACGTCATGAGAATTAAGACCTCATGTCGTGAGTTCAAAAGTGGGCTAAAATATTCGGGCCATTTAAATGATTATAAATGGGCTTAAAAGAAATGTTGAGCTAAAATATCCTATTTCCGTATTATCCTCCAGCTCACGTCGTGAGCCTTGAAGCTCACGTCGTGAGTTCGCTTCTGACTGAAAAATTAATATCATTATTATTAAAAACCTCAAATTGTTTTTCCATTTAATTTTCAAGAACCCAACACTTAATTTTTACCATTCAAAAGATTATTAGATGATCAAAAATCCTAAAAAATGCAAAAACTAAACTAATGGCGAAAACGAAAAGAAAATTCAAACCGGGCTCGGGTTGCCTCCCGAGAAGCGCTTCTTTTTGTTGGAGTCATGAGCCGGACTCTGTGCCGCCTCACGTTGAGTTCTCCGAAGAGTCCATCACCAATTGAATCTTTTGCTCCTTCCATCGTCTTTTATACGCTTGAACTCGTCGGATATACGCTTTTTTCGAGTTTTCTTTTTAGCTTTTACCTCATCTACATCGAGCTTTCGTTTGGGCCCTTTATTTTCTTGCAATTTATTGTCCACTTTTTCCTCATCCTTCAACTCTACGGGAATCATCTTTTCATCCACGGCTAAGCTCTTTTCTTCGGAAATAACCTCGTCCTCGTCACTTGACAAATCGTCACTTTCCTTACTTACCGAAGAAGTTGGATTTGTGTAGGCAATTACTTCAACTAAAAATGGAACGATGCTCTCGGTTTCGTGCGTTTGACTTGTTGAATTGTCTTTAGTTCTTTTTCCATTAGCTTCTCCAATTCTTCAAGTTCATCTTCTTCATCAATATTGAAAACTTCACCTTGAACATCATTCCCTTGAAAACCATCTTCTATTCCAAAAGTTTCTTCTTCATCTCCAACTCTAAAAGTTAGCTTGGACTCGCGAATATCAACCAAGGCTCTAGCAGTATTTAGTAAAGGGCGACCAAGAATAATTGGAACATCAGCATCTTCTTTCATGTCCATAACTACAAAATCAATTGGGAAAACAAATTTCCCAATTTTTACTAGGATTTCTTCTACAATGCCCCTGGGTTGTGTTACTGAACGGTTTGCCATGTGAATGGTCATTCTTGTAGCCTTCAACTTCGGAATATTGAGCTTTTTATAAAATGAGAAAGACATCAAATTTATGCTAGCCCCAGAATCGGCTAAAGCATAGGTCTTCAAATTGTTCCCAAATTCACACGGAAGGGTGAGGCGTCCAGGATCTCCCATCTTCTTAGGTAACTCTCCCAATACAAATTTTGAACTTTGCTTACTAAGAATAACCTTGGAAATTTTACTTCAATTGCTGATGAGTATCCATCAAGTCTTGTAGGAACTTCGCATATTCGGGAATTTTAGACAACGACTCAATAAAAGGAGTATTTATTGGAATACCCTTCACTTGCTTTATAAACACCAAATGCTCCCGTTCCAGTGGATGAATATTAGCTCGGGACGGAAACGGTAAAGGAGGACGATAAGTCGGAACATATGCTGAATTTTTCTGTTCAGACTGGGCCCACGTCGTGAGCCTTAAAGGCTCAAGTCGTGAGTTCGGTTGTTCAACAATATTTTTGTCTTCAAGCTTTGTCTTATGCGGCTTTGGTTCGGACTGCTTTGGCTCCACTTCTAATGCTTCTAGGAACTCAGAAATCGCCTCTTCTTCAGTTTCGAGCATCATGACACGGGATTGAGTATTTTTATCGGGGAATTATGAAGATAATTTTTCGTTCACTAAAGTTGTTAGTTGACCAAGTTGAGCTTCGAGACCGTGGATTGATGCTTGATGATTTCTTAGTAGGGCTTGTTGGTCAATCATCATAGCTTGCTGATCTTTCATCATCTTCAGTTGATCTTTCAGAATTGCATCAGTATCATCATGCCTTTTCTCAGAAGCTTCCATAAAACGAACTAGCATGTTTTCTAAGTCAACCTTCTTCTCGGCTTGTGGTTGTTCCTTTTGATAGAAGCCTCGGCCAGTCTGCCTATATTTTTCTTCTTTTTGCTTTATGTATTCATCATATGGAAGCCACTCCTTCTTTGGTTTTCTCCAATCTTCATCAAATTTATCCCCACTAGAGTAGCAAACTTGAGCTCTTCTGTTCCCATTATCATCCAAGTGGCAGTCTTTGGTCAAGTGTGGACCATTTCACCTTTCACATCCAACTCTAATTGCATGAATCGATTGGTCCATATTTGTCATTCTTCTGTCCATAGTAATAAGCATAGCTAGGACGGCTGCCATTTCTTCAGAATGTCCCCCCCAATGCCCTTAACGGCTCCATTCCTTGGATTGTGGTACTCATGAGAATGCTTTGCGAACTCTTCAATTAAGTCCTCGACTTCACCCAGATTTTTCTTTGTAAGTGGTCCTTGAGAATCAAGGAGTTGCCTTGTCATGACATTAACCCCGTCATAGAATATAGACACTTCTTTTTATATATTGAGGTCATTTTGAGGAAAATTTATTAAAAATCCTTTGTAGCGCTCCCATGCCTCATAAAGTGACTCACCCGCATTTTGCTCAAAATTGGCTATTACCTTCTTGAGTTTCGCTATCTTGGAAGGTGGGCATAATTGTTCTAGAAACTGATCGCGCATTTGGGCCCAAGTAGTGATTGCACCAGGTAGTAGTGCCTTCAGCCAGTCTTTTGCAACTCCTTTAAAAGTGACTGGTAGCATCCTCATCAAGGTTGTTTCTCTAGGAAAATTTGGGACATTGAAATAGTCTGCTATGTCATTTACTTCATCTAAATGTTTGTAAGCATCCTCATGATCCTTTCTAGAAAATGGTACATCCTTAAGTACAGTAAGGATGTGTCCTTTCAGCTCGAATGTGGCAGTTGCAAGAATTGCAGGCTGCACCAAACCAGGACCAGCATCGTCTCTTATCCGCTTTTTGTATGCTCCCATGGACATATCCGTAATGTTTTCCATCTCGTTTTCTGGCTCGTCTTCGGGTTCACTTTTTCCTAATTCGAATTCTGTTTCAGTTTCGTATTCGGATTCTTGCGGACTAGGTATTTGATCAAAGCTCTCAACCTTGCTATTATCCTTCGAAGATGTACTTGAATCTCCCGTGCTATTCCCTTTTTTCTCCCCAAAAGCTGACTTTAGATCTTTGAAAGGCGACTTCTTTGGTGTTTGGTTTACTCCTTCGTTCTTATCCGTCTTCTTGTGAAGGGCTGTCTCTGGATCTTCAAGCGGTGGTACCAATGGTGTGTTTGATCCTCGGGTCATGAAATGCAATAAAAACAAAAATAAAAACGTAAAACTGAACAAAAACTAAATAAAAATCACCTACTGACTGGTCACCACGACGTGGTAAATATCATCACCTCGTGTTGTCGTAGAAAAATTAACAGAAAAGAAAAACGAAGAAAATGAAAAACCACTGAACTCACATCGTGAGCTTAAGGCTCATGTCGTGAGTTTAGTACTTAAACAAAAATCTAAGCTGAAAAATTAACTTTTTGCAGGTTTTACCCACAAAAAGGATCGATTAACTCAAAGTAAATAAATCAACAATCAAATAAGCCATTCCCCGGCAACAGCGCCAAAAACTTGATGCGTGCAAATAGCTACACCTAATTTTAAATTATTAACCTAACTAACTTAACTAACTAAATTGCACCTAGGCAGTATACCTAGTCAAATTATAGAATAGTGTGGGTAAGTCGGGTGTCGATCACAGGGAACAATTTTAACTAATTAATTTACCTACTATTAAATTAATCTAATTTTATAGCAAAGTAGTGGGTTTTATCTAATTTTGCAAGTTTAGATGAACTTAATTTATCAACAACTATCGGTTTAACAAAACACTTCTATTAGTTCGAATCCACTTTCCCTCAATGGCTTATAAATTAATTATGACAATTCCTGTTGGTTACCAATTAAAATATTATTAGCAATACAATTCCAAATTTACTAATATGCAATTAATTCATGTTGTCACACCCCCGAACCAGGACGGCGGAACATCCGGGGGCGGTTGACATCATTGAGTAATATCATAGCAGTTGAATATAAATGATACATAGCAACCAAACATCATACATTACAATATACCAAAATTCATTGTTTACAAAGTGTATTTGTTCGTTGATTTCACAAAATCACCAAAAAGTATGATGTCTCCAAAAATAGTAACATGTCCAGATCCGAGACTTGAGTACCTGTTTACTGAGTTCCTGAGAATACAACTCGTTTTGAAAAGCGTCAACATAGAATGTTGGTGAGTTCATAAGCATAGTTGTAGAAAAACTTTGTATTATCTTTGTTCATAGTAAGTTGTAAAACTCCAGAAAATCCAATATTTTCTATAAAAAGTAATTTGTGGGTCTCGTCCCAAAATCATGTATAATTGCATGCGTGTTCCTTAGTTTTCCTTTGTTGTTACTGAAAAGAGGGTGTTCCCAGGAAATCCTATATTTTCTGTATATAAAAGATGTTGTAGTCTTAAAACCCTAAGACCGAAGTTGTGAAATAAGTTTACAAAATATACAAAACATAGTTCTGTATTTTGTAAAACTAGCAGAGTGTATACTCTTTGTAAAATCTAATGTTAATAGGACCTTACTCTATGTGAGTCGTTACAACCATATTGATATGACGAGAACGCCTGCCCTAACGTTCTTCAGGCGTCAGATACGGTCTAGATATTTGTCACCTTAGACTAGCCGGTCTAGCTGTAGCGAACAGCACAGGTGTGGGGTGTCAACCCCGTATAGATCTATCCACAATTATCCCGCTTCCCCTCTAGGAGACTCTGGTTATAACTACAGGACATACAATGTACACTAGGTAGGTACAGTGAAGAAACAAAAGAAATCTCACAAGAGCCTTAACGGAATTTACGCGAGTTTTGACTCCCATTATTAAATAATGAAAATAATGTTTTCCTTGTGTAAAGTTATGACCGCAGCTTTATGACACGCGTTTACTGCTTTATGACATACAACTTATCACTTGTATTTCTGAAAGTTTTATGACGGCAGTTTATGACATGTAAATATTTCCGTCATAAAAGCTCTGTTTTGTACATCTTGTTGATGAAATTATTTATATTGAATATTTATAAATAATCACTAATAGTTTGTCATCTTGCAAAAAGTTATGAATATAACATAATGTTCCAAGTTTAAAACCCTTGAAATGGTAGCAACATAACATGATGGTTTTACTAGCAACATTTATTTTTTGAAAAATAGTCAAGTTTTGTAGGGTGTTTTGACATACCCAAAATTTTATGGAGATCTTTGCAAAAAAAATATTCTTTTTGTTGTGGCTAAAATATTGTCACTAGTTCCACCAAAATCTCATATTATTCCATGAAAATTTATTATGTCTCAATGTTTGCACAAGTTTTAGTGGTAAAAGTATTTGTAACCACAATTTACCATTTTGTGTAACTGATCATATTTTTACCTAGTAACTTAGTTTTATGTTTAATATAATACAAAGTATGTAGATCTATACAAATATAACTTAGTCCTAACATCATGAGATTTGTAAAATCTCAAGTTTATGAAGGATTAATATAAAATAATAACATTTCAACACACATACACAACTAAACATATAAATACATGGAATTATCCAAGCATTTAGACAAGATTTGACTTGTATTCCCCCCCAAAAGAATGAAAACTTGAAAAGAGTGGGGTATGAAGCTCACCTTGGGTAGAGAAAAGATGTAGTGGAAGTGATGAGGTGAGAGTTTGGAGCCTAGAACACTTGGAGTGTTTGATGAACTTCTTGGAGACTTTGATGCCCTAAGGTTGTTAATGTTGGATATAATGTCTAAGTCCATAACTATATTTGGTATGTACTTGACCCGACCCGGCATGGTCCATTTGGGTTGCACTTCACCCGAACAATTTATGGATAATCTTTTGAGAATAGTATAAGTTATGATTTATTAATATATTATAAGTTCTAATATATTAATATAAAATCATATTATTTAATTAGTATTGATCTATAATTAATCTCAGATTAATTTAGAGATCAAAAGTATGACTAATTAAATATGGGCTCTTGTATTTATATAGTGTGGGCTAATGCTTATTTGGAATGGGCTAGGCTTGCATGGAAAGTCCATGGATACTCCATGGAGCTTTAACCCATGGATCTCATGGAAATGAAAAGACATGGGTATTAGGGTTTACATGGATGTAACCCTAATCCACCACACTATATAAAGGAGGCTTTGGTTCTTGAAATTGGATGAGTTGATGTGTGTAAACTAAGAGGGCCGATTTCAAGAAGTTTGTGACTATTCTCTCAAGTTTCCAAGTTTGTGGTGATTTGTGACTTCCATTTGAGGCATCCACATTATTGGTGCTAGGCTCTCAAACTCCAAGCAATCAACTTCTACTACAAGGTAAGTAATTCTACTAGTTTTATTTGATTCAAGTACCCCACGCCATACTAGTTAGGATAAGAACCTTGGAAAAATAATTATTTGCATGTATCTTAGTCAAACATAGATCCAAGGTTTCTAGGGTTGCATGTACACCATAGGAGTGTTAGAATGCTGAAAACCCATCAGTGGTATCAGAGACTGGTTTGTTTATTTGATACTTGATGCAAAAAAAAAAAAAACTTGAAAATCGAAGTTTTTGTTCAAAAGCTCGTATCAAAATTTCAAGTTTTGTATATGTACTTACGATTCTAGAAATTTTTGATATGAACATTCATAAACATATGAGTTTAGAAGATCATAGAAATTATGTGCTAATAATTGATTAGATTAATTCTTGATCTTTATGTGTTTTAATGGAGTCCGTAACTAGTTCTTAAGTTATGGATAACCAAAAGTCACATTTATAAATAACCATTAAAAGAACACATAGGTTACAAAAAATGAAGAGTCTTCATTTTTAATAACCATTAACTCATAAGTTATGAGAAATGAAAAGTTTTGAAAGTTTACAAAACTTGCCCTCAAGTTTTGGAACATGTAAAGTCATATTAAAAACTTTAGTTCCAACCCCTAGAATTTTAAAAGTTAAAATTCAACCCTTATACTTTATAATATTATAAGTTTAATAATATTTATATATGTATAAGATCAAGTCGTCTTACCGCTAGTACGCCTCATTCACGAAGCCGGTCTATAAGGGGGGTATAAGGTTGTTGCCTATAAAATGGCAACTTAATGGGTGTCCACTCTCACCCACCCCTTCCTTGATCGGTGGAGGGTCGTTAGCCGAACGGGTAGGAGAAGGACTTATAAATTCTCATTAAAAGTATAATGATAATACTAAAGTAACTAAACTTTATTGAATTCCCAATCTTAGTTATTTTAGGAAAATGTGAATAAGGTGCTAATCCATGAAATTACACTTTACACTTTGTTTAAGTCGTTAGTGGAGCGTGTGTGGTTAACCGACACACTAACTTGAACTTAACAAGTAATTTGCATGGTTACTTCACACTTTACACTTTGTTTAAGTCGTTAGTATCGATGGAGCATGTGTGGTTAACCGGCACATCGATTGAGGGGTAATACATTAAGGGTACCAAGTAATTTGCATGGTTACTTCACACCTTGTTTTGTGATCCTCGGCATCCCAGTCACAAAACTTGAAGGGCACACTCGAGATTGAAACATGCCATTGAAGAAACTTCAATGAATCTCAAAGAATCTAGGAGTTTCTAAACAAATTAAAACCTAATTAAAGATTTCGTTTTGCATGGTGGAAATTGGTGAATCGTCATTCACCTACCTTCAAATATCTTATAGCTTAGATTACGGCATCCCTCTTCTAAGTTATAAAATATTGTGTTGGGTCCTAGCCTTAATATTACATTTGGGTGTTTTGTTAAGGACTATCTTTATATCTAATCTAATCTATTCCCTCTTCTTTTCAGATGTCTTCCAATAACAATGCTTCTGGCTCAAACCCTACTAGCTCCTTCTCTCTCATGAATCTTTGTGGGAGAGTCATCTTTGATGGGTCCAACTTTACAGATTGGATCAGAAACATCAGGATGGTCACTCGGTATGAGAACAAAGAATATGTTCTCGACAAGGAGCTGAAGGTACCCGAGCCAACTGCTACTCCTGAAGAGCTTGCTGAATATGAGGTACATGAAAGAGATGCTACAAAAGTGGCATGCATCATGATGGTCACCATGACAACCGAGCTCCAAAAGTCCTACGAGGACTATTATCATTTTGAGATGCACCAGGACTTGATGGACCGCTACCATCAAAGTGCTCATCAAGAGCGATATGAAATAATCTCCTCCATGATAACAACCCGAATGAAGGATGGTGAACCCATCACGGGCCACATGCAGAAAATGCAAAGGTATGTGGACCGTTTACTGAAGCTAAATGTGAACTTCCCTGAGGAGTTAGCAATAGACATCATTTTGCACTCCTTGCCATCATGTTATGACCAATTCCGCATGACATATCACATGAACAAGGAAGAAGTCACCCTCAGCAAACTTCAAGGACTCTTGAAGACCGCCAAAAGTGGTCTAAAGGGTAAGTCGGTTGTTACTACTCCTACTCCTACTCCAACTGCGGCCAATGTCTTGGCAATCGGGCATGGCAAAGGGAAGAAGAGAAAGAACCCTTCTAAGGGTACCAAGGGTAAGACCCTTGAAGGCTCCTCTTCAAGCAAAACCAATGAGGCTGAATGCTTCTATTGCCATGAAAAGTCGCACTGGAAGCGAAACTGCCCAAAGTACCAGCAAGATTTGAAGGATGGGAAAGTAAAACCCAACCATGCAGGTATATACACTATATTGTCTAATAACTCACCTCATTCTAAGTCTTGGGTCCTTGATATAGGTTGTGGTATTCACATATGTTGTGATTTGCAGGGACTAAAAGGAAGTGAGAATGTGGAGCAGGGAAAGATAAACTTGATCATGGGAAACAGGAAAGCTTCACCTGTCACCAAGATAGGAGTTTATTCCTTAGTGCTAAATAGTGGGTTTACATTAGATTTGAATAAATGTTATTATTCGCCAGAAATGGCAAGAAATGTTATTTCCTTTCATGCATTGTATAAACAAGGTTTTACCTTTTATTTTGATAATAATAATGGTAGTATTGATGCTTTCTTTAATAATGTTCTTTATTTTAAAGTATTACCTTGTGATGGCGTGTATGAAACTGTATCTGTTGTAGATAATCTAGGAAATAATGTATTGTGTATTAACTCTTCCACTAGCTTAGATAAAGCATCCTTATGGCATTGTCGTCTTGGTCATGTAAGCAAGAAACGCATAGGCCAACTCCAAAAGGATGGAGTCTTGGAGTCATTTGACCTAAAGTCAGATGATAGTTGTGAATCTTGTTTGCTTGGTAAAATGACAAAGTCACCTTTTACTGGCACTTGTGCTAGGGGTGAAGGTATGTTGGACCTCATACACACGGATGTGTGTGGACCCTTCAGAACCGCCACAAGAGATGCTAATCGGTTCTATGTGACTTTTACTGATGATTTTAGTAGATATGGATATGTCTACCTAATCAAGCATAAGTCAGAAACCTTTGAGAAATTCAAAGAGTTTAAGCAAGAAGTGGAGAATCAGTTGGGCAGGAACATTAAGATGCTTCGATCCAATCGTGGTGGTGAGTATCTTAGTACTGAGTTCCTTGACCATCTTAAGGAATGTGGGATTGTCTCACAATTGACACCTCCTAGGACACCACAGTTGAATGGTGTAGCTGAGAGGCGCAATCGGACCTTGTTGGACATGGTTCGGTCCATGATGAGTCGAGCTTCGCAACCAATCTCATTTTGGGGGTATGCCTTAGAGACTGCCGCCCATATCCTTAATCTAGTCCCTACAAAGAAGGTTGCCAAAACACCTCATGAGTTGTGGACTGGAAAAGTTCCCAATCTAGACCACATTAAGATTTGGGGTTGCGAGGCTTTCGTGAGACGCGAGACTCACGATAATCTCGAACCCCGAAGCGAAAGGTGTATTTTCATCGGCTACCCACATAAATCCTTTGGTTACATCTTCTACAGACCTAGTGATAATGTGGTCTTTGTAGCAAGATGAGGATTCTTTCGAGAGAGAGAGAGAATTCATGAGCCAAGGAGACAGTGGGAGGCAAATTGACCTTGAGGAAATTCAAGAGTCAAGTGGTGAAGGAACCTCAAACCCTAGCCCTCAACCTGAGGAGGAAACTCCTGTTGAGCCGACTGAAGAATCTATACCTCTGAGGCGTTCCACCAGAGTTAGGAATGCACCTGAGCATTATTATGGTTTTCATATTACTACAGAAGGTGAGACACTTATCAGTGATAACACACTGGTAAATCTGGATGAGCCCAACAGCTACACGGAAGCCATGGCAGGCCCTGAGGCTGCTAAATGGAAAGAGGCTATGGATAGCGAGATACAGTCCATGTATAACAATCAAGTTTGGAACTTGGTTGACAATGTACCTGATCGTAAGATAATTGGGTGCAAATGGATCTTCAAGAAGAAGACCGACATGGATGGTAATGTACACACTTATAAGGCACGACTGGTTGCAAAGGGTTATTCTCAAACTCCGGGAGTTGATTATGATGAGACCTTTTCACCAGTGGCCAAGATTAAGTCTATTAGGGTTCTGTTAGCCATTGCTGCATTTCATGATTATGAAATATGGCAAATGGATGTCAAAACCGCTTTCCTTAATGGAAAGTTGGTTGAAGATGTTTACATGGTTCAGCCAGAGTGTTTTGTCAGTACAAAGTACCCCAGTAGAGTGTGTAAGCTCGAGAAATCCATTTATGGATTAAAACAGGCACCTCGCAGATAGAATCTTTGCTTGGATGAGAAAGTCAAAGAATTTGGCTTTTCAAGGAGTGAAGATGCATCTTGTGTCTATATCAAGGCTAGTGGGAGTATAGTCAGCTTTTTGGTACTGTATGTGGATGACATATTACTCATAGGAAATGACATACCAACCCTGCAGGAAGTAAAGTCCTGGCTTGGGAAGTGTTTCGTTATGAAGGACCTTGGAGAAGCTGCCTATATCTTAGGGATAAGGATTTTGAGAAACAGGAGTAAAAGACTAATTGGACTTAGTCAAAGCACCTATGTGGACAAAGTGTTGAAAAGGTTCAACATGCATAATTCCAAGAAAGGAGAGTTACCCATCCAGAGTAACGCCAGATTGAGTAAGACACAAAGCCCTAGTACTGAGGCTGAGATAGCAGAAATGAGTCGAATACCTTATGCTTCAGCTGTAGGATCGATCATGTATGCTATGACGTGTACTCGACCTGATGTAGCCTTTGCTTTGAGCATGGTTAGCAGGTATCAGGGGAACCCTGGCAAGGCACACTGGACTGCGGTAAAGAATATCCTCAAGTACCTGCGAAGGACTAAGGACTGGGTCCTTACCCTCGGTGGGGGTGATGACTTGAGAGTTGTAGGGTACAGTGATGCTAGCTTTCAGACTGACAGGGATAATTTCCACTCTCAGTCGGGCTGGGTCTTTACCCTAAACGGAGGGGCAATTACTTGGAAAAGTTCCAAGCAGGAGACAGTGGCTGATTCCACTTGTGAATCAGAGTAAATAGTAGCAAGAGAGGCAGCAAAGGAGGCTATATGGCTAAAGAACTTCATCAGAGACCTTGGAGTTGTACCAGCTATAAAGGAGCCAATGGAGATTTTCTGTGACAGCAATAGTGCGGTTGCCTTAGCCAAGGAACCAAGAGATCATGGGAGATCCAGACACATTGACAGAAAATATCACTTCATCAGACATCGAATAGAAGAAGGAATCCTCGTGGCGAAGAGGGTATCATCGGATGAGAACCCAGCAGATCCCCTCACGAAGGGACTGACTCGGGATAAGCATCTCCAGCATGCTCGGAGCATAGGGCTGAAGGATGATATTAGTTTTAGTAGTTAGATAATCTTGAAATTTGTAAAATGTAATTGACATTTGATGATAAAAAAAGCTGTTATGGTTTACTATTATTTCTTTTTGCATGTTTTGACTTCCAGAATAATTATGTTATGGTTTATATCATATTATTCAAACTCTCCACAGTCGGTCATATGTTGGAAGTAGATATGAATCAAGACTGTCATGGGTTGGCTTGTAGAGGTCTAAGATGTTAGACAAAGCGGGGCTACAACACTCATGAGTGCTCATAAGTTCTGAGTATTGGATTCAACCCACACTCACTTGTATCACTTCATGGAATTTATCTCGAGTGATCGTGAGACGGTAATATCATATAAGTCTTCAAACCTAGAGATATGATTTGTTGCCTATGAGTTGGTTATGCATTGATTGCACGAAAACGCATTGGTAACTCGATGTTATAAACCGTGCTTTTGTGTGTAATTCAACAAGTAGTAGAGCAAACATATGAGTCGAAGTTTATCTGTTCCTTCTAGGATTAGAAGCGATATCTGGGCCCCTCGATGATTTTGTTTTGACCTATGTACCGGGCCCGGTCAGAACTAAATTGATGTGTTCAGTTAAGTTCTATGTCAAACAAATCGGAAATCGGGAAACAAATGCTGGATAATAAGCAAGACCATGTTCCATGTATTTGTCCGGCTGATATCAAGAATAGAGGATTATATGATCACTTATCTAAAATGGCGGTTCATAGTTCAACAGAGTTTAAAGAGCTACGATTGTTGATCGGTTCCTGAAGTCATACTTGCAACTATAGTTATTAGACTTATCCAAGTGGGAGACTGTTGGATATAGTGTCTAAGTCCATAACTATATTTGGTATGTACTTGACCCGACCCGGCATGGTCCATTTGGGTTGCACTTCACCCGAACAATTTATGGATAATCTTTTGAGAATAGTATAAGTTATGATTTATTAATATATTATAAGTTCTAATATATTAATATAGAATCATATTATTTAATTAGTATTGATCTATAATTAATCTAGGATTAATTTAGAGATCAAAAGTATGACTAATTAAATATGGGCTCTTGTATTTATATAGTGTGGGCTAATGCTTATTTGAAATGGGCTAGGCTTGCATGGAAAGTCCATGGATACTCCATGGAGCTTTAACCCATGGATCTCATGGAAATGAAAAGACATGGGTATTAGGGTTTACATGGATGTAACCCTAATCCACCACACTATATAAAGGAGGCTTTGGTATTTTAAATCACACTAGTTGATGTGTGTAAACTAAGAGGGCCGATTTCAAGAAGTTTGTGACTATTCTCTCAAGTTTCCAAGTTTGTGGTGATTTGTGACTTCCATTTGAGGCATCCACATTATTGGTGCTAGGCTCTCAAACTCCAAGCAATCAACTTCTACTACAAGGTAAGTAATTCTACTAGTTTTATTTGATTCAAGTACCCCATGCCATGCTAGTTAGGATAAGAACCTTGGAAAAATAATTATTTGCATGTATCTTAGTCAAACATAGATCCAAGGTTTCCAGGGTTGCATGTACACCATAGGAGTGTTAGAATGCTGAAAACCCATCAGTTAACACATAGATGTATGTGTGATTAGGAAGAATTTCAACAAGTAATGTGTAGAATTTCTACTAGGTACGAAATACTTACAAAACTTAGAAGAGCTGATGTAGAAATAAAGTTTCCTGGAACTTGGCTTGAATTCTTGAGAGAGCTCATGGACTTCTCAGTGAACGAAAATGAGGTTGATGAATTGTCGAGTGGTCTTTACGTTCATCATAGGGATAAGGGAGTGACTTGACACTTGCTTGGATTACTGATGGATATAGCTTTGTTATATAAAGTTAATACGTGTTTTACTGGGATTTGCATGGGAAAATGGCAATTGACAACTCACCATCCGTAAACACTTAAAATATCTAAGTGTTTACGCCCAAGATGCTCCTAGGGAAGTGTTCATGGTCAAGGTTTGGAGTCTTTATGGTGTTTACGCCCTAGGTGTTGCCTAGGATGGTGGTCATGGTCAAGATTTGGATTATTTAATGTGTTTACGCCCATACATCACATCATGGAGTAGTTTACGCCCAAGACACCGACTAGGAAGGTGTTCACGGCCAATGGGTGGCCCATTAAGGGTGTTTACGCCCTAGGATCCTTCCTAGGGTGGTGTTCACGGTTCTAAAGTGGTTTATTAAAGTGTTTACGCCCTAAGGGGCCCACTAAGAAGGTTCATGGTCTAACTTGGTCTAATAAAGGTGTTTATGGTCTTAGCAACTTAATTATGTTGGCCTTATAGATCAAATGTTCTAGATTTTACTATATACACAAGTCTTTATGTCTATATCGTAATCCATATTTGATTTGCTATAATCATTAGGGTTTAGAGTAAAATGAACCTCAATTATATATCATAGTTGTATCATAGTTAAACACTTGCATATACAAGACTCTTGAACTTGGTTTTGACCTGAAATTTGTAGTTGTGACATCATCCCCCTGTTAGAGGGAATTTCGTCCCGAAATTCTTTTTGTACGCTATCCTTAAGAACCAGAGAAGAGGTGAGGGTATTTCTTCATCATTTGATCTTCGCGTTCCCATGTGAATTCAGGTCCGCGTTTCGCATTCCATCGAATCTTCACAGTTGGATTATTTAATGTGTTTACGCCGATACATCACATCATGGAGTAGTTTACGCCCAAGACACCGACTAGGAAGGTGTTCACGGCCAATGGGTGGCCCATTAAGGGTGTTTACGCCCTAGGATCCTTCCTAGGGTGGTGTTCACGGTTCTAAAGTGGTTTATTAAAGTGTTTACGCCCTAAGGGGCCCACTAAGGAGGTTCATGGTCTAACTTGGTCTAATAAAAGTGTTTATGGTCTTAGCAACTTAATTATGTTGGCCTTATAGATCAAATGTTCTAGATTGTACTATATACACAAGTCTTTATGTCTATATCGTGATCCATATTTGATTTGCTATAATCATTAGGGTTTAGAGTAAAATGAACCTCAATTATATATCATAGTTGTATCATAGTTAAACACTTGCATATACAAGACTCTTGAACTTGGTTTTGACCTGAAATTTGTAGTTGTGACATCATCCCCCTCTTAGAGGGAATTTCGTCCCGAAATTCTTTTTGTATGCTATCCTTACGAACCAGAGAAGTGGTGAGGGTATTTCTTCATCATTTGATCTTCGCGTTCCCATGTGAATTCAGGTCCGTGTTTCGCATTCCATCGAATCTTCACAGTTGGGATGCGACTTTGCTTCGTACGCTTCACTTCTCTGTCCATGATTTCGACCGGTTCTTCAACGAATAAGAGATTATCGTTCACCTCAATCTCATCAAATGGAACAACGAGGGTTTCGTCTAAAAAGCACTTTTTCAGGTTTGACACATGGAATACGGGGTGTACATTGCTAAGTTCTGAGGGTTGTTGCAACCGGTAGGCCACTGGGCCAATTCGGGCAAGAATCTCGAATGGTCCGATGTACCGTGGATTTAGGTTTCCCCGCTTCCCAAACTGTATCATCCCCTTCCAGGTAGAGACCTTCAATTGCACGCGATCACCTACTTGAAATTCCAGAGGCTTTCGCCTCTTATCAGCATAGCTCTTTTGTCGGTCTCGCGATGCTTGGAGTTGTGATCTGATTTGAACGATTTCTTCGTTGTTTCCCGAATGATCTCAGGTCCTGTGAGTGTACTTTTTGGCGTTTGCCCCCTTGCTAGTTGGATGTCTCTCACCTCAGCCCAGCAAAGAGGGGATCTACATTTCCGACCGTACAAGGCCTCGAAGGGAGCGACTTTAATGCTTGTGTGGTAGCTGTTGTTGTATGACAATTCGATTAGCGGCAAGTGAGTATCCCATGCCTTGCCAAAATCTATCACACAAGCTCAGAGCATGTCTTCCAATGTTTGAATGGTTCGCTCACTTTGGCCGTCGGTCTGGGGGTGGTAGGCAGTACTCATATCAAGTTGAGTTCCCATTGCCTTCTGGAGGGACTTCCAGAATCGGGAGGTGAATCTACTATCTCGGTCAGAGATGATAGATATCGACACTCCATGCAGTTTCACCAGTTCCTTTATGTAGATCCGAGTTAATCACTCCATGCAGTCTCACCAGTTCCTTTATGTAGATCCGAGTCAATCGATCGACAATCACCCAAATGGCATCTAGTCCATCAGCCGATTTAGGCAGTTTGGTTATAAAATCCATTGTTATTCGCTCCCATTTCCACTCAGGTATCACTGGTTGTTGTAATAGTCCCGAGGGCTTCTGATATTCTACCTTAACCTTTGCGCAAGTCAGGCATTTGCCCACGTAGGTAGCTATCTCCGCTTTCATGTTCAGCCACCAATAATATTGTTTGATATCCAGGTACATCTTATCCGATCCTGGATGGACGGAATATCGTGTCTTATGAGCTTCATTCATGACCACGTCTACGAACCCTCCAAATTTTGGGATCCAAACTCGATTCATGAAATAGTAAACTTCGTCTTCTTTGATTTCGAGGTTCTTTTCCATCCCACGCAGGGCTTCAATTGCTGCGTTTTCCGGTTTCGAGGCTTCCAACTGAGCCTCTTTGATCTGTGAATATAAGTGGGCATGAATGGTCATTGTTAGCGTTTTTACTCGGCGGATCGAGTATTCCTTCCTGCTTAAGGCGTCGGCCACCACGTTAGCCCTACCAGGATGATACTTGAAGTCACATTCGTAGTCGTTGAGCAGTTCAACCCATCTTCGCTGCCTCATGTTTAATTCTTTCTGATTCAAGATGTGTTGGAGGCTTTTGTGGTCCGTGTAGATGGTGCACTTCATACCATAAAGGTAGTGCCTCCAAAATTTTAAGGCGAAGACCACCGCTCCTAGCTCGAGATCGTGGGTAGTGTAATTCACCTCGTGGTTTTTCAGTTGCCTGGACGCGTAGGCAATCACCTTTCCACACTGCATTAGCACACAACCCAAACCCTGGTTGGAAGCATCGTAATATACCACGAAATCTTCCCTCCCTTCTAGCAGCGCCAAATCCGAAGCACTACAGAGGGCTCGCTTCAGAGTATGAAAAGCAGCTTCTTGTTTGTCAGTCTGGTTGAATGGTATGCCTTTTTGGGTTAGGGTGGTGAGAGGCTTGGCGATTTTAGAGAAATTCTGTATGAACCTCCTGTAATAACCAGCAAGGCCCAAGAATTTCCTGATCTCCATTGGTGACTTTGGGGTTGCCCAGCCCTCAATAGCCTTGATCTTAGAAGGGTCCACATGTATCCCTTCTTCATTGACTACGTGACCTAAGAATTCCACCCTACGAATCCAGAACTCGCATTTGGAGAGTATGTCATCGATGAAGATGATCATAAAATTGTCGAGGAATGGTCGCAAACTCAGTTCATGAGGTCCATGAATGTTGCAGGTGCATTTGTTAGACCGAAGGGCATTACTATGAACTCGAAATGTCCGTAGTGGGTTCGGAATGTAGTTTTGGGAATGTCTTCTTCTCGGACCCGTAGTCGATGGTAACCGGACCGTAGATCTATTTTTGATAACTGGCTCCTTGAAGCTGGTCGAATAGATCGTCAATCCGAGGAAGAGGGTATCGGTTCTTGATGGTGAGTTTGTTTAATTCTCGATAATCGATGGACATTCTGAAAGATGGATCCTTGTTTTTGACAAAAAAGACCGGGGCTTCCCAGGGTGAGTAGCTCGGCCTGATGAATCCTTTATCGGGGAGATCGCTTAGTTGGCTCGATAACTCCTGCATTTCCGCAGGGGCTAGCCTATAGGGTGATTAGGGAATTGATGAGGCTCCAGGAATCAGATCGATTCGGAATTCAACCTATCTCCTGGGAGGTATCCCCGGGAGGTCTTCTGGGAATACGTCTGGGAAGTCACGCACATCCGAAATATCGTTGATGTTCTTTTCCACTTTCTGTTTGTCCACTATGTGGGCTAGAAAGGCATGGTTTTCTTGTGCAGGCACTTTTGTGCCTTGATGCACGAGATGAGGCAAAGATTTACACCCGGTTTATCGCCGTAAACGATTAGGGTTTCGTTGGTGGGTAGGTGAAGGCGAACGGCCTTCTCGTGGAACATAAGATCGGTATAGTGGGGGCTTAACCAGTCCATGCCGATGATCACATCAAAACTTCGGATATTAAGTGACATCAAGTCGATTAAAAATGAGTGGTTATTCAGTGTTAACGTGTATCCTACATATATATCTTTGGTTGTTTCGGTATTCCCATTAGCCATCTCCACCGTGAAGGCTTCGTTTAGCTTTTGGGGTTGTTGATTTAGTAGATGGTCGAATTTACGACTCACGAAACTTCGCTCAGCACCACTATCGAATAAAATTCATGCGTAAATATTGTTGAGGAGAAACGTACCCGTAACCACTATCGGATCCTGCACAGCTTCCCCTTGTCCCATGGCTAGGACCCTGTTTGTTCCTCCTTCATTTTGGTTGTTTGCCTTGGGGCATTTCCTTTTATAGTGTCCGGTCTCCCCGCACCCGTAAAATGCTTGACTTGCCCCAGAATTGTTGGGTTGGTTGTTTTGTTGCAACCGAGATCTGGAATACCGGGCAGTGTGCCCTTTTCGATTCCAATGAGTGCACTGCAAGTATTGGCATGAGCCGTGGTGGTGGAAGCCGCATTTGTCACACTTTGGTTGAGTGTCTGCGTAAGGTCTTGCAGGTGTTGGTGTGGTTGACATTGGTGCGGCTGGGGTTGGTGTGGTCTGAGTGGTACCAGCGTGAACTGCTACGGTTTGTTTCTTGGATGATTCTTGATTCTGACGCCCTTTTCTTTTGTTTCCCCTATTGTTCTTGTTGTTACCCTCTTTCTTTGTTTCAGCACCAGAAGTTTTCACGCTTTTTCCATCCCCATGGTCGTACAATTTTTGTGCCAGATGCTTGGCACTATCGAAGGTCGAGGGGTTCGCAGCTATCACGTTCCCCTGGATTGGAGGTGTTAACCCCCAAATGAAGCGTTCGAACTTTTTTCCCTCTGATGGTATCATCCCAGGGCACAACAGTTCCAGCTCACTGAATCTAGTGATGTATGCCTCGATATCAGAGTTTTGTACGGTCAGGTTCCACGATTCCTGCTCAAGTTTTTGAACTTCGCCCCGGGGACTATATTCTTCCAGCATCATTGACTTAAGGTCTTCCCATGACATCGCGTTGGCGACCGGGAGAGTAAGGGATTTGATGTGGCCGTTCCACCATGATAAAGCCCTTTCAGCAAAGGTACAAGCAGTGAATTTCACCTTATTCTCCTCGGAACAGCGGCAGATTTCGAAAACTGACTCAATTTTCTCGAACCATCGAGTGAGAGCTATTACGCCCCCACTCCCATTGAAAGTCTTCGGTTTTGCATTCGTGAAATCTTTATAAGTGCTAGCTCTTGGTTGTCCTTGAAGATCTCCGTTATTGGAACTTTCGGTCCCTTGGTCGTTTCCACCCCCGTTGTTGCCCTGGTTAATGTGTGCTAGAGCTGCCGTGACCACTGCTGAGACTGCATCTTGAAAAGCAGCAGAGTTTGTCTCCGGAGGAGGCGGCGGCGACGGTGGTGCTGTGGTGTTCTTGAGAAAATATCCTCTCTCCATTTCCTGCTATGAGACAGGTACCATGATGAGTTTATGAATTTCTTTTATTTCTAATGGTTACGGTGTTTTGAATGTACTTATAATTGACTTCTATTATATAAAATATAAATAAAGAGAGAAAACATAGCAGATAACAACATCACAAATAAAACACGTAACTGTTTCATTAATGATAACTTTCTTAATACATTCATGCATGAAAATTGACCTTTGAAAGACCTACAATCCTTTGTGAGATAAAGAAAGTGATAACATAACGACCCTATGAGTAGTGTAGGCACTTAATCGTAGGGTCGATCCTACATACATAAGGAAATCAAACTACAACGAGTGGCGGGTAGGCTAGGTCCTACTTATGATGAGCGTCCTCTGACGGAACCTGTGAGGAGCTAGACGCGCCCTGCAACTCGGCAAACCGACGTTCAGCAATCCGCACACGCTCCTCCAGAGCAGCGTGCCTCACCTGGTATTCCCTGACCACCACTCGCGCAGTGGCAATGTCTTCCATGAGTTGCTCCATTGGATAGAAGACTCGCTCCAGGTCTCGTGTGCGGGCATCCGTAACTTACATAGCCGCCCGCATTTGCATCACCCGGTCGGCGGTCACCTGAGCCTGGTCGCCGATGTCCCTAATACGCCTGACCGTGACAGGAAGTGCTCAATCCGCTGGTTCTCCATGATGGAGGTTGTAGAAACCTCGGTTCATCCCAAATGGCGGTTGCTGACCCTGGCGTCGGCCCCACCTCTCAATATCGTCAGCCCAAGGAGGTGTAGGGCCATTGTAGCCCATTCTATGTGGTGGTTCCCTTGCCATGTAGGGATGGTTGATAACTTCAGACTCTGCGTCCGATTCATCGTCCTCCTCAACCTCCTCATCGTCATCTTCCTCGATTTCTTCATCGACGTCCTCTTCTCCAAACTCTATCAGCTCCTCGGGATCCTCCATGGGTTCCTCGGGGTCTTCCTCTGGGTCTTCCTCGATCCAACCCCCATTCCCTGATTGGGGAAGTAAGGGTCTCCGGGGAGGTGAAAGTCTGCCATGTCGTCTGTACGAGAATATATAAGTACGAGAAAATAGATGGAATATCAAAATACTCCTATAGTATTTTTATTTCTTTTTGTTTCGTTTCTCAGACCCTTGTAGTTTTAAGTTGGTAAGTCTTAGATTTGTCGTTCACCTCGACCACTCCTAGACACATGTTGGTCATATCTTGAATAAGTATAGTTGATCAGGCTATATTTACTCTAGATATGATTACATAACTGTCCAAGTTTAGTCTCGATGTCCAACTCCTCTAAGGACTCTTATTTGTTTTCCCTATTAAGACCCTACCAATAATGTGTTTACAGGTACATAATTTTTTTTATAAAATACTTGTATTTTTAAGGCATACTTTTATTCAGAGTGTTTTAGTCCCATTGTGTTTATAGTTGTATATCTTGTATGGTTAGATATACCAGTTCACTGTAAAAACAATGCTCTGATACCAATTTGTCACACCCCCAAACCAGGACGGTGGAAACATCCGGGGGCGGTTGACATCATTGAGTAATATCATAGCACTTTAATATAAATGATACATAGCAACCAAACATCATACATTACAATATACCAACAGTCATTGTTTACATAGTGTATTTGTTCTTTGATTTCACAAAATCACCAAAAAGTATGATGTCTCCAAAAATAGTAACATGTCCAGATCCGAGACTTGAGTACCTGTTCACTGAGTTCCTGAGAATACAACTCGTTTTGAAAAGCGTCAACATAGAATGTTGGTGAGTTCATAAGCAGAGTTGTAGAAAAACTTTGTATTATCTTTGTTCATAGTAAGTTGTAAAACTGCAGAAAATCCAATATTTTCTATAAAAAGTAATTTGTGGGTCTCATCCCAAAATCGTGTATAATTGCATGTGTGTTCCTTAGTTTTCCTTTGTTGTTACTGAAAAGAGGATGTTCCCAGACAATCCTATATTTTCTGTATATAAAAGATGTTGTAGTCTTAAAACCCTAAAACCGAAGTTGTGAAATCAGTTTACAAAATATACGAAACATAGTTCTGTATTTTATAAAACTAGCAGAGTGTATATTCTTTGTAAATTCTAATGTTAAAGGACCCTACTCTATGTGAGTCAATACAACCATACTGATATGACGAGAAAGCCTGCCCTGATGTTCTTCAGGCGTCAGATACGGTCTAGATATTTGTCACCTTAGACTGGCCGGTCTAGCTGTAGCGAACAACACAAGTGTAGGGTGTCAACCCCGTATAAATCTATATATAACTATCCCACTCCCCCTCTAGAAGACTCTGGTTGTAACTACAGGACTTACAACGTACACTAGGTAGGTACAATGAAGAAACAAAACAAATCTCACAAGAGCCTTAACGGAATTTACGCGAGTTTTGACTCCCATTATTAAATAATGGAAATAATGTTTTCCTTGTGTAAAGTTATGACTGCAGCTTTATGACACGCGCTTACTGCTTTATGACCTACAGCTTATCACTTGCATTTTTGAAAGTTTTATGACGGCAGTTTATGACATGTAAATATTTCCGTCATAAAAGCTCTGTTTTGTACATCTTCTTGATAAAATTATTTATATTGAATATTTATAAATAATCACTAATAGTTTGTGATCTTGCAAATAGTTATGAATATAACATAATGTTCCAAGTTTAAAACCCTTGAAATGGTAGCAGCATAACATGATGGTTTTACTAGCAACATTATTTTTAGAAAAATAGTCAAGTTTTCTAGGGTGTTTTGACATACCCAAAATTTTATGGAGATCTTTGCAAAGAAAAAATTCTTTTTGTTGTGGCTAAAATATTGTCACTAGTTCCAACAAAATCTCATATAATTCCATGAAAATTTATTATGTCTCAATGTTTGCACAAGTTTTAGTGGTAAAAGTATTTGTAACCACAATTTACCATTTTGTGTAACTGATCATATTTTTACCTAGTAACTTAGTTTTATGTTTAATATAATACAAAGTATGTAGATCTATACAAAGTTAACTTAGTCCTAACATCATGAGATTTGTAAAATCTCAAGTTTATGAAGGATTAATATGAAATAATAACATTTCAACACACATACACAACTAAACATACAAATACATGGAATTATCCAAGGATTTAGACAAGATTTGACTTGTATTCCCCCCCCCCCCCCAAAAGAATGAAAACTTGAAAAGAGTGGGGTATGAAGCTCACCTTGGGTAGAGAAAAGATGTAGTGGAAGTGATGAGGTGAGAGTTTGGAGCCTAGAACACTTGAAGTGTTTGATGAACTTCTTGGAGACTTTGATGCCCTAAGGTTGTTAACACATAGATTTATGTGTGATTAGGAAGAATTTCAACAAGTAATGTGTAGAATTTCTACTAGGCACGAAATACTTACAAAACTTAGAAGAGTTGATGAAGAAATAAAGTTTCCTGGAACTTGGCTTGAGTTCTTGAGAGAGTTCACGGACTTCTCAGTGAATGAAAATGAGTTTGATGAATTGTGGAGTGGTGTTTACGTTCATCATAGGGATAAGGGAGGGAATTGACACTTTCTTGGATTAATGATGGATTAAGCTTTGTTATATAAGGTTAATACGTGTTTTACTAAGATTTGCATGGGAAAATGGCAATTGACAACTCACAATCCGTAAACACTTAAAATATCTAAGTGTTTACGCCCAAGATGCTCCTAGGGAAGTGTTCATGGTCAAGGTTTGGAGTCTTTATGGTGTTTACGCCTTAGGTTTTGCCTAGGATGGTGTTCATGGTCAAGATTTGGATTATTTAATGTGTTTACGCCCATACATCACATCATGGAGTAGTTTACGCCCAATACACCTCCTAGGAAGGTGTTCACGACCTAGCTAAGGTTTCCTAAGGTAGTTCACGGCCAAAGGGTGGCCCATTAAGGGTGTTTACGCCCTATGATCCTTCTTAGGGTGGTGTTCATGGTTCTAAAGTGGTTTATAAAAGTGTTTACGCCCTAAGGGGCCCACTAAGGAGGTTCATGGTCTAACTTGGTCTAATAAAGGTGTTTATGGTCTTAGCAACTTAATTATGTTGGCCTTATAGTTCAAATGTTCTAGATTGTACTATATACACAAGTCTTTATGTCTATATCATGATCCATATTTGATTTTCTATAATCATTAGGGTTTAGAGTAAAATGAACCTCAATTATATATCATAGTTGTATCATAGTTAAACACTTGCATATACAAGAATCTTGAACTTGGTTTTCACCTGAAATTTTATAGTTGTGACACATATAGATCTATGTATGTTCACACATAATTTAACACGTAATCAATTATTAAATAGAATTGGAGCTATGTAAGATTGAGTTGACAAACACAATTTTGTTCATAATATGAGTTCTCTAGCACAACCAAATTTAACAATTCAATTACTTATCTAAGATTGGTTCGATCTTAGCTCTAATAATATAATGTTCACTAAATTACTAGGTATTCAATTTCATGCAGATTAATGATCACTAACTACACAAAACAAGAATTTAAAGCAATCTAGTTACCAAATCAAGCATGCTAGGTATAATCAATCAAACATAAGTCATAACCAACAAGCAAAGTCTAAATTAATTTAATCAAACCATGAGTTTCAGCTTCATCTAGCTAACAGAAGCAGCTAGATTTAGCTGGACATTCTAACAAATAAACACAAACAAGTTATAATCAAAGACATGTTTAAAAGTACCAAACTAAAAAATAGATTATGAACCTCTTCTTCTTCCTTGGTGTTAGAACCAATTTCCAGGCCTTCTCTCTTCTGAAATTCGACTTCTGAACCTTCTCTCCAGTCAGCCAACCTTTTTAAAATGTAAGAATCAAATTCTATTTATAATTTTCGAATTATCCATACTCACGTCGTGAGCAAGTATGTCTCACGTCGTGAGTTCAGTAGCTATCCGTGTTTGACAAGGATTCTTCTACGCGATGCTTATCTTCTGGAATGTCACAACTCACGTCGTGAGCCTTTAATACTCACGTCGTGAGAGCGTGTTTTTGCTGGATTTTTATTCTTTCAAGTCTCCATCCTCCAAAGTTCCATTCTTTGACACTTCTAGTCCCTTTTCTTCAAAATGTCTTCTATTTGGCTGCAAAATACAAATTAACCTTATATGTATCATTATTCCATGCAAATAACCAAAATATTAATAAAAATGTACTTAAGTAATGCCTAAAAATATGTATAAATATGGCAATATCATAGAGTGTGTTGGTGTGAGCACTTGTTTATGAGGAAGTCAATGGTGGGAATCTCAGTAGTTTGTGGTGGCTTCTCTAAGCATTTGGGTGTGTTGATACACCTGGAAGTGATAGAGTTGATAGAAAAGCATCTTAGTGTGTGCTCATGAATGAGAAGAATTCTAGAGAGAGAGAGAGATAGAGAGAGTATAGGATGGGTGGCAGTGTGTATGTGGTGGCGTAGGTATCTGAGATTGATAGTGGTCTGGTATAGTGACTTAGGGACTTTGAGGCAATTCTCAAGGCACGTACGAATATGTGGAAGGTAGTAGGGGCCCATACTACTGAAAGCACGGAACTCGTACGAGGATCGGGAAGGTTTGAAAAAGTTTCTAAGGAGCTAGTGGAGGGTAGATAGTGTAGTATAACACTAGCGCAATTGCAGTCATCTCCGTCGCTGTCGGCCTGTCGGTTATGTTTGCTCTGAACGAGATCGGTAATCGTTTAGACCTTAGTGCATGAGGCAGTTTGGGTTTGGTTGGTGCAAACCTGTGAGGGTTAGGTAATTTAGATACATTTAGGACCTTGCTCAAAGTAGTGCGAGACTGATTCGCAGGACTCATGAAGGAAGCCGCTGAGATGATCGACTCGAGGATTACAACCTAAGGTTGAGTGGTCAGCCGATGGCAAGGGATGTTACATTATGTATTGGGGTTGTGTTTCCTGCCTACTGGTCTCGAGGGGGGAGGGATCAGATGTAGTTCCGTCGATGGTTAAGATTGGCAATGGTGATTCCTCACCGGTTCTGCCGAAGGAAGGTGAATTTTCGTTCTCATTAAATCGTCTATGTGTTGTAGTGAAAGGGTATTTGAGACTAAATGGTTCTTGTGGTTCGATGGCCAAGGTGAAGGCCATGTTGTAGGTGGAATATGTATTATAGATTCTAGAAGGTCAGGTATATCTGAGGGGGGCATCGACGGGTTCCTGTTTTAGGACGTGAGAGGGTTATGTAGTTATGTTGGGTTTGTCGGAGCTATGTTTTGAGCATCTGAAGGGATTTTTAGAGTCTCAAGAGGAGTATGGATATGTTGATCATCCTTCCAAGTGTAAAGTTTCCTGTGTGTAAGTTTAGTTCGGAAGGTGCCTAGCCTACCGAATGGTGTTCTGATCATTTTCACTAGGGTTAGTTGTTTATGCTGGGAGAAAGGTCTCTGAAGTCTCCATCTAAGATTCAAAGTTTTCTTGTTCTAATGATCATTTTGTGTTGTTTATGCATTCTAAGAGTCAAGTCGAGTATGGCCACAGTTAAGCCGGTCTGAGGTTTTGGTGTTGCATTCGTCGGTCGATGATGGTTCTAACCATAAGTGGGGAGAAATGGGTATTATTCTTGGAGGATCATTGGTCGATTCGATTTCACGGTTTCATCGCGAGGGGACATAGGAATCTGTAGTTCATGTAAGCAAGATTTTGGTTCGGTTTTATGGCCGCATGGGGGTAAGAAAGTGGGTTACCATCGAAGTGATCGTGATTAGGAAGTTTCACGTCGCGAGGATCTATCAGAACCTTCCATGGATGTTGATAACTTAAGGTTTGGACAGATCGTGGGTTCAAAGCAAGCTATCATTTGATACACGTGTTTGAGAATGCATGAGTTGTTCTCACAGTAGAAAGCTGATGGGTAAAGAACTTGTTATGGCCAGTAGCTCCTTTTTGGGTAGCACCACAGATCTGGATGGATGGGCATTGAACTGCATGTATGTGTATTGATTATAGGAAACATGGTTAGCTTGCGGTATGGGTCGGTTATTCATGGCTGGGAATGGGCAGTCATTGATGTGTCGGGCAGTTTCAGAGTTCGCTAATAGTATTTTCGCAGGGATTTTGTTTAGTATGTGTGGGGTCATCGGGTTTGGTTCCCGATCCATTTTTGATCGTTGGTTGTTCGTTCATTAGTAGCAGTTAAGGTTGTTCAAAGGATTCAAGCTGAATCAACTAAGGTGTGATTGATGAGCCGACCCTTAGTTAAGTCTAGTAAAGTTGTTATTTGGTCTCGGTATAGGTGACCTCTCGATTTCTTGGTTGTGAAATTGTTGATTCTTATGATTTAAGATGATATTTGGTCTTAGTTATTGGAATATCGGATATCAGATCAACGGTGTTCAGTTTTTAGGAATGATACTGGTTTCGCAGGATTCAGTTTCAGCATATCACATCGTCTAGGTTGCTAATGGGATTGTTTCGAGCATGATTTTGGAAGCAATTCTGATTAATTTTGGAATCCTTTCTGAAATTGAAGGTTTTATTGATCTTTTACACATTAATGGGATTTGTCCAGTTCGTCAAGGTGTGGGATCTTGAATGTAGTTAATAGAAGAATGTATCCAATAGCGGTTGGGGATTTGTCGTTTTATTCGATTTGCCGGTACATTACCTTGTGGGTAAGGTCACGTTTAAGAAGAAACACAGTTGGCTTGAGGAGCATTGTGTTTTCTCCTGGGGAGCGTGTCATGTTGTGTTTACAAGTTGGAGTAGGCGTTCGTCCATCTATTTGGTTTCCTGATTGTGTGTGGTCTAGTTTCATCTAACATAGTGTCAAAGGCAGTTGGATTATGGAAGAGTGTGTGTCAGAATGGTATGGCTCCTGAAAATTGATAGTGCTGAGTAGGATGTTGACTGGGTCCTTACAAGTTAGTGGGATGATGACAATGTGTCTTTAGACTATTGGATGTTGGTCGGGAGTCCTCATGGTTGTGGTTGGGTGATGGCAGGGACAATGATGAGTCGTGAGCTTCTCCTCCCAATGGATGGAAGGCGTCACGACGTTCCGTGAGCCATCATGGGTTTCACTTTAGTGAGTGGGGCTGATAGTTGCATACCCGAGAGCCATGTGTTGATTTGTTAATCGTGTGGCATTATTAGTGCTTGAGCAGTATCGTGTTGTCACTGATGGCTTAGCAACTAGTAGGTTGGGTCGAGCTGTTGTAGGGTGTTGACTTGCCGGGAAAGTCCTGGTGGTTTATTATCAGTTCATTATTGGGATTCTTCTTAGTGGATCCATGTTTGTTTTATGATGAAGTTTCACATGTATTCTCTCACTATTTTACCTATGTCGTAGTAGGCTACCCGCCAAACTAGCTGACTCTTATGTAGCTGATGGTTGTTATGAGTATTTACAAAGTTGCTGATAACTTCAGGACTGCTGATGGTCCTCGGGAATGCTGAGAGTCCTAGGGTTGCTGGTAACCCATAACTGATTAGATTGACATAGGGGTAGTTGTACGCTGGTTAGAATACCAGGAGGTTGGTGATCCGGGTGCTAATGAGTCTCTTGAGTGTCTCAGATGATAATTGTTCACTTGAATGGTTTGGGAAGCTTGGATAACACACGATTTTGGTTTTGACTATGGTATCGCTCGCCGGAGCAGTTGGTTAGTCACGACTTGTCAGAAATCCAAGTGTGTAGTTGGGTGCTTTTAGGCGATCTCCAAGCCTGGAACGGGGTGAACTCTTGATCAGAGTGTTCTGAATGCTGTTATACACCTAACAGCGGTGTCCCAGGTTAGGGACTTGGGGGTAGGTAAGACGAGTGGATGATCATCAGCCGATATGTATGTCTCTAGTGCTTAGGCTGTTGGACTTCCGGTTTGTGGAGTACATTGATGAGGATGGCTGTTAGACTCGATTTTGGGAATTTCCGTTTAAGTGGCTTTCGCTATCAGTTGGGTCGTTGTTGCAGTTGAGTGTGCAAGTGTAGGGTTGGTTGTTGGCTTCAATTGGGTTCTGGATGGTCTCTCGAGTTCGTTATGGACATGTTACTTATCTAAAATGGTTGGCAGGATCATATGGATTGTGTTAGTGCAGTTAAAGTTCTAACCGATGCAGATTTTGAGGAAGAACTTTAATTTTCGTGTGGGAGAGTTGTAACACCAGTTACCAAAATAGATCTGACGGGTTTTGAGCATTCTAACACTCATATGGTGTACATGCAACCCTAAATACCTTGGATCTATGTTTTCTCTATTATACATGCAAACTTGAACTTTCCAAGGTATTACCCTAACTAGCATACAATCTTTGATACTTGGGTAATATAAACAAGTTAGAAGACATACCTTTTTTTTATGTAGCTTGATTCCATGGAGTTTAAGAGCCTGGTGCCTCAAGTGTGACACCTCAAATGGTTCACACAACATCACCAACATCTTGGAATAACTTGAGAGAAAAGGTTCCTATGCTCAAATTGGCTAGCCCTCATGTGTACACACTCTAGTGCCAATTTCTTGAGCCATGGGGTCCTTATATATATGGTGGCTATTAGGGTTACACCATGTAACTCATGTCTTTCCATATTCTTCATGCTCCATGGGTTAAAAGCTCCATGGAGTATTCATGGGTTACTCCATGGGTTTAGCCCAACATGAAGAACTATGGATCATAAGCCCACATATATAAGAATGAATGATTTACACAATCAATCCCCATATATTTAATTAGTCTCCTTTTGATCACAAAATTAATTCCAAATTAATTCTTGATCAATACTAATTAAATAATATGATTTCATATTAATATATTAGAACTTATAATATATTAACAAATCATAAATATCCTTTTCTCACAAAAGTCTATCCAAATTGTTACGATGCCATGCAACCCAAATGGACCATGCCAATCGGGTCAAGTACATACCAATTATAGTTACGGACTTAGACACTAATCCAACAGTCTCCCACTTGGATAAGTCTAAAACTATTATTGCGTATGACTTCAAAACCCGACTAGATATCGTAGCTCTTAAAAGTTGCTGTCGAACTCTGAACAAATCAATGACGCGTCCATTAGATAAGGGATCATATATTCCTCCATTCTAGATATCATATGGACTGAGACATGGATTATAATCATTCTCTCTGTCCATTTGTTGTTTCCCGATTTCCGATTTGTGACGACCGACTAATTGAACAAATCAAATCAGTCCTGGCTTGGCCAAGCACTTCGGGGTGTCATCACTAAATCATCGAGGGGCCCACAAATATCGCTTTTATCCCTTTAAGGGTAAAAGGAATGGATAAACTTCAACTCATATGCCTGTTCTACTACTTGTTGAATGATACACAAAGGCACGTTTTATAACATCGAGTTACCAATGCGTTTTCGTACAATCAATGTATAACCAACTCATAGGCAACAACTCATATCTCTAGGTTTGAAGAATATAAGATATTATCGTCTCATGATCACTCGTCATAAAATCCATGAAGTGAGTCAAATGAGCATGGGTTTAATTCAATACTCAGAACTTATGAGCACTCATGAATGTTGCAACAACTCTTGCTATGTCCACTACCTTGGACATCTACAAACCGGCTTCATGACAATCTTGATTCATATCTACTCCCAACATATGGCCGACATTGGATGGTTTGAATAACTTAGTCATTCAGGAAGAACGACCTAGTTATTCTGGAAGTCAGAACATGCAAAGTGAAACACAAGAATAATCGAATCCAATATGGTCTCAGAACTTATGAATATAAATAGAACACCTTTTATTTATCAGCATATTGATTACACACTATTCATTGTATACTGTTTCAAATTATCAACTTTATACTTGAATTAAAACAATAATTGTCCCAAGCTCCAAGCATGTACACTATATTTTCTAAACACTAGTCATGCCATACACCAAGTATGCACACTATGTTTATCCAAACATTAGTTATGCCATACACCAAGTATGCACACTAAGTTTGTCTACGATCTTTACTTTGTGAAATAGATCGATTGAACATAATTCCAATGATTCTCATTTCACAATCCCAAATCCTTACCGCAAATGCAAGAATTCCAAATTCCTGCCATTTACCGAAATCTTGTTAGATTTTAAACTTATATGCACTGATCCTCTTGTAATGATTATGCACAAAGTCACAAAGACTTGTCAACAGTCATTACAGAGTATTCCAATGGAGATCATTCCATGGAAATGAAGTCTCAAATTCAAAGTACATTGCTTTGAACATCATTCTTGCATTAAGTTTCCTAATCTTACATAGATTTAATGAATAACTTCCATCTATGGGAATCTTTCCATAT
This sequence comes from Lactuca virosa, assembly GCF_052849685.1. Lineage (NCBI taxonomy): Eukaryota > Viridiplantae > Streptophyta > Magnoliopsida > Asterales > Asteraceae > Lactuca > Lactuca virosa. The sequence continues at coordinate 161,319,096 of NC_136430.1, forward strand.
TCTCATTTTGACTATCACTTCTGAACAAGAGTTGCCTCTTTTCAGAATATGTCAATATGGTCCTCTCCAAAAATTTACATCATACTTCCAACTGTCCCTGAACAACCAATCTTTGGTAAACCTTAGATTGTCCTCGACAATTGCTTAATCAATTTAGTCATATCCAGTTCTAGTACTTTTCCCTCTTAATGCTCTAGGCATTTGGAAAAATTTAGAACAGATGAATATTATAGCACATGCAATCGACCCTATATCCGAAGCATATGGAACGCGATTCATGATGTCTCACATAAAGACATGATACTAGACTAGCCTTTTGCTGTAATGTTTCTATTTCTATTTGCCAAGTTCTCATAATTCAGATTATGAAAAGGGATGCCGTAATCATTATCGAATTTTAGAACGCAAATAATGTTCCCATATATAGAATTTCCTTATGTTGAGCAATTCCAACATAACATTCATATATATACTTGACTAAATTTGATTAAAATCTCACGATCTAAGCTTTTAGATTTGAAATGAAGTATAATTTTATCTCCCTTAATTATAGCAAAACAACTTTTCCCAATTGAAACTTTTGTTTTCTATAATTAATATTGCTAACTTGCAACACTTATCATAATTATCATGCTCCCACTAACATGATGATTATTAGCATAAAACTTATGCTCCCACTAGCTTTAACATGTACTCAAAAATCAGCTGGACTTCTAGAAATCAATATTTTATTGACTTTCTTACCAAAGTTCAGATTTCTGATACGAGATGCTTTGATAAAACTTTATCAAAATCATACACCTTTCCTTAGATAGCACACATGTGTGTCTAAACAATTTCAGAACTATGAAAAGGGATGCCGTAATCATAGTCTCAAATTTTTAGACCTTTTCCATTCCTCACAAGTCCATGTTAGTGTGCTGGTTAACCACACACACTCCACTAACGACTTTGAGACTGCAAATATCACAATTGCTATCTACTTAAAATCTACTTAGTGAAAGTGTTTCCTCACCATCATTTTCATGAATCGGAGAGAAACCTTATGACACTTAGATTTTATGGTGTATGTGTTCCTATCCATGTGAACTTGTCAAACTCATATGGACTGAACTTGTGCAATCCTAAATTCTTGCCACCTGGCAACACAAGGGCCCGTCATTGCTTCCAAGTTGTTATGCAACCAATTGAGAACTCTCAAAACTCATATGCAAAGACAACTTTAACTAGAATGGGCACAGAAATAGGAATATGTCAACACGATAGGTTATAGACCTCAAGTCGTGTGCTAGTGATAAACTATAGGTTTTATTCTTGATTAGACTCTTTCAAGATCTTTTAGACTCTCACTGTCCTCTTGACATATAAGACTCTCTTGCCAATAACCATTCCTTGACAAAACAAATATTCAAGAGATATTACGGATTCTTATCAAGACAAACACTTCACACAATTGGCCTTAGTTGGTCTTTGTTTTATCCAAAACATCACAAGTTACCAATTTCAAATGTACAAGAGTATAACACATTTTACTCTTACATTTGACAAGTGTTAATAAACCTTCTTTAAGATGTGTCACTCAAGTTACAATTTTGGAGTATGACTCTAAGACTTGTTTTGGAACGAAGTATGACTTATCTTCTTGATTTAACCACTTCAACAATTCATGACTCCTCTTCTTAGCCATAAGAATGCACTAAGATGTCCCTAGAGGATGAATTGTGATATGGTCTCACAATCATTAAGATGATCATAAAACATGATACTAAAGTACTCTCCCATCTTTTCAGATTTGAGAAACTTTTATCTTTCTGCCAAATTTGATTCTTCTTATTCTTTCTGCGATACATCGATACGCTTCTAATGCTTCAGAATTATACTTAAACTTGTAAGTATAACCATATTTACTAAACTTTAGTAAATCATGACGAATAGTCTTATCGATATTTTGTGGTGGACTTGATCAGTGCACAAGAATGTGTACTCGATCCCTTAGTCCTTCACTTGACTCACATATACATGTGAATAAGGAAGTAGTCTTAATTTTGCAAAGATGAACATTCTCATTCACCATAAAATACAACTTGCTAATTCCAAGTTTCTTTCCAACTGAAACTTGGTCGATGAGAATCCTTCCTTATTTGGTAAATTATGACACTACCACAAACGAAAAAATCAAATCCATTTTCCAATGTTGCTATCAATGGAATCATATAAACAACAATTTTTCACAAATGCCATTGTAAGGATACTTAAAATAAATAAAATCAAACATTTTGTTTTATTTTAAAACTTGCGGAAAAACTTATCCTTTCAATGCAAATGCATATGAAAACTATGTTGTTATCTATTCCTAAGCAATATATCACAACTCTTAAGCAGCAGCTCAAAAATTCTGATCACCGAACCATGCGATCGAAATCCATCTTCGCGATCAGAATCAGCTTATTCTTCTTTAAGCTTCCTCTCTTTTCTTTGATTCTTAAAAACTTCAACATGTGACCCAGTCACGTCATGTAATAAGAATCTCCAAATAGGAACATTAATAGAGTTAGATAGTGGACTTACCTGAAGTAGAATCAAACATTTTGACCAACCTTATGATCTTTTAGGTAGTTAGGGCAGCTTTGAAACCAATGCCCCTTCCTTTGGCAATAGAAACATATGGACCCTTTGGTAATGGGACATGGGACTATCTCAGACTTAGCCTTTCTCTTTATCATTTGGTCAACCAAGTTGACTATGGCCGATCCCTTTCCATTGGGAAGAGAAAGCTTTCTGGATATCCAATGTTACCATTGTCAATGTCCATGGAAGTTTGGGAAGTTGATCTTCTAATCAAATTTTCTTTACCAGTGCTCCAAATCATTGCTGAATCAGCAACACCTAGCAAATAGATAAGATCATTAAGGGTCATGTCATAGTCTGTTTCATGGTAGTCCAAAAGGAACTCACTGCGTGACTTAGAAAGTGATTTAACAACCAACTTTCTCAAGACTTTGACACCCAACTCTCCCAGCTTGTCAATATGTGACTTCATCTCCAAGATGTGAGCACACATAGACCTTGCTTGCCAATAGGGCTTGAGTGACCTTGAACTTGTGGGTTAGGGAGAATAATTGGAGGAGGTGGAGGGAGTGAAGAATGATTTACGAGACATCATCTTCATTAGGAAAGCTTGTTCCAAGAGTTTTGGGAAGATGATAATTGTCTGAACCAGACATCTTTTGGGAGATATTCAAGATAGTTGATTTAAAGTCCTTAATATAACAACCAATATGAAATATTAAGGCCAGGACCCAACACAATATTTAATAACTTGGAAGAGGGATGCCGTAATCCAAGCTATAGAATATTTGAAGGTAGGCGAATGACGATTCACCAATTTCCACCATGAAAAACGAAATAATTTATTAGGTTTTAATTGGATTTGAAACTCCTAGATCTTTTGAGATTCATTGAACTTTTAAATGGCATGTTTCAATCTCGATTGTGCCCTCTCAAATTTAGTGACTGGGATGCCGAGGATCACAAAACAAGGTGTGAATAACCATGCAAATATACTTGGTACCCTTAATATTTACCACTCAATCGATGTGCCGGTTAACCACACGCGCTCCACCGATACTATGATAAACATTAAGTTACCCTTTGCCTACCTTGTTAAATCCAGGTTAGTGTGCTGGTTAACCACACGCGCTCAACTAACGACTTAAGCAAAGTGCAAAGTGTAATTTCATGGGTTAGCATCAAATTCACATTTTCCTAAGTAACTAAGATTGGGAATTTATAAAAGGTTTAGTTACTTAGTATTTATCATTAATACTTTTAATGAAGGAAGAATTATAGTCCTTGTCCTACCCATTCGGCTAACGACCCTCCACCAGTCAAGGAAGCGGTAGGTGAGAGTGGACACCCATTAAACTGTCATTTTATAGGCAGTATCCTTATACCCCCCTTATAGATCGGCTTCGTGAATGAGGCCTACTAACGGTAAGACTAACTTTGTTCTTATACATATATATAACTATTAACTATTAATATCATAAAAGTATAAGGGTTGAATTTTAACTTTTAAAACTCTAAGGGCTTAACTTGGAATTAAAGTATTCATGAGGGGAAACTTTACAAATTCCAAAACTTGAGGGCAAGTTTTGAACTATTCAAAAACTTTTCAATTCCATAACTTATGTGTTTAAATTAGTTTTCATGGAAAAACTCTTCAAGTTCCATAACTTGAGGACGAGTTATGGAAGACTTTAAAACATTTAAAAATGAGACTCTCCATTTTTCATAACTTATGGAAATCTTATGAGTTTTAATAATCATAAATGTGACTTTTCATATAACTTGAGGACAAGTTACAAAAACACATATTATGAACAACTTCTAGATTAATTTGGATTAAAAACATATTATCTCATAACTTTTCTATTAATCTAAGCTAACTCATAAGAACAAGATAATTCAAATCATCAATCTTCAAGAAATTAGCATGAACATAAAACTAATACAAATCTTGAAATTATGACAATTATCTTTGAAATTGGATTAGCATGAACATTACCACATCAAAAACAGGTTTATTAGTTCAAAAACAGCTTAGGGTAATGTTCCAAGTCCAATTCCAGCCTTAAAAGTCGAAAATATGTTGTCAGGGGCTTCTACTCGTCGAGTGTATGAACCTACTCGATGAGTAGGACGAATTTCTTCATGGACTCAGCGAGTCCATCAGTGGACTCGACGAGTCTAGCGCCCAGACACCCAGAAAATCGATTTTTTACACCTTATTCAGCAATTTGCATCAAGTATAATTGAAAACAAGCCTAGGCTCTGATACCACTGATGGGTTTTGAGCATTCTAACACTCCTATGGTGTACATGCAACCCTAAATACCTTGGATCTATGTTTTCTCTATTATACATGCAAACTTGAACTTTCCAAGGTATTACCCTAACTAGCATAAAATCTTTGATACTTGGGTAATATAAACAAGTTAGAAGACATACCTTTTTTAATGTAGCTTGATTTCATGGAGCTTAAGAGCCTAGTGCCTCAAGTGTGACACCTCAAATGGTTCACATAACATCACCAACATCTTGGAATAACTTGAGAGAAAAGGTTCCTATGCTCAAATCGACTAACCCTCATGTGTACACCCTCTAATGTAAATTTCTTGAGCCATGGGGTCCTTATATATATGGTGGCTATTAGGGTTACACCATGTAACTCATGTCTTTCCATATTCTTCATGCTCCATGGGGTCCTTATATATATGGGTTACTCCATGGGTTTAGCCCAACATGAAGAACTATGGATCATAAGCCGACATATATAAGAATGAATGATTTACACAATCAATCCCCATATATTTAATTAGTCTCCTTTTGATCACAAAATTAATTCCAAATTAATTCTTGATAAATACTAATTAAATAATATGATTTCATATTAATATATTAGAACTTATAATATATTAACAAATCATAAATATCCTTTTCTCACGAAAGTCTATCCAAATTGTTACGATGCCATGCAACCCAAATGGACCATGCCAATCGGGTCAAGTACATACCAATTATAGTTATGGACTTAGACACTAATCCAACAAGATCAGGTGAGGGTTTGGTGGAATCAGATATCTGATTTTGGGAGAAACTAAGTACCACAACATGGTCATTGGAGCACCACGACGTGGCGTATCTTAGGCATGATCGCGTGTTTAGTTAGTTGCCACCGCCTGGTGAGGAAGGCCACGGTGTGGCAGAGGTGGTGGCCCAAGTCCTTGATTTTTAGGGTTTTCTCTATATTTAAATGCTTAATCTCAAGGATTAGGGCACCTTTTTCAGCCTCCAACCCTTCCAAACGAAACCCTAGCCTCCTTGGACTGATTCTTGTTGTATTAATGGCGATTATTGAAGTTTGAAGCTTTGGCTTGCGTTTTTGGAAGCTGGAGTGTTGTGCTTGCTAGTTAGAAGAGTGCTTTACTTCAGATCTTGTAACATTCGATTCCAGGTATTTTCTCTTTGGTCCTTGAAGTTTAAAATATGTTGTGAAAATGGTCCCCTCGTATGCTGGGCGTACATTTGTTACGCTTAGCGTACATGCGCGCCTTGGATCAGGAAGCTTAGCCACGTACGTTGGGCGTACGTGGTGTACACAGGACATAGGCATCCAAAGACTAAACCCTAATTTTTAGGGCATGAGCCCTATTTAAGCATCATTATTGCCTTTAGACACTCACCCTCATCAGCCTCCACGGCTATTCACGTCTCATTAAATCCTAGTTTACCCTTTTGAGTGTTCTTGAGATTGGAAGTGATTTTTGTGGCATTTTTGGTGTGTTTTCAAGAAGAAGAACTTGGAGACCAAGCATTTGTTGAGGTTGAGCTTCTAAATCCTGAGCCTACATCAACCTAGGAAGCTTTTGAAGGTAAAAAGTTCTTACTTTGATGATTCATTTGGTTGTTTGAGTTTAGGGCTTGTTTATGAGGTCATTTTGGTCCTGTGGGTTCTTTTGTGAGTTTGTGCAACTCCTAAAGTTAGAAGTGTTAGATCATAGTCCCTTTGATGTTTTAGATGCATAAAAATATCATCTTGGTGGTTGATATGAGACCGTGCATGAATTTAAGTCCTTAATGTGAGCCTTGTTGGACAAAAATGGATGTTGGGTTCCATTAAGACATGCTAAGGCATAAAGTTGCCAACTTTATGTCTTAGAACCCCATAATGGTCGAGATCTGAAAGTTGGATCGAGTGGCTGTAAAGATTAAGCACCAAATGGCTTAAGGTGGTAAGCAGCTCAATATGTTGAACGTACTAAGTAGTACGCTGCATGTAATGGTAAACGGGCGAGTACGCCGGGCTTCTAGAGAGTACTCCGAGCATACGCCTGTTAGTGGCCTTTTGGAATTCGTTCGGATTTGGACTTTTGGGCCTTATTTAGTTTGGGTTTTGGCCTATTTAGGATGGATGAGCCTCAGAATTCTGTTAGTGGGCCTTAAGATGTATGAGTTGGACCTTTTGAACCTCGGGGCCCATTATTGTGCTTTGGGCCAAGGTTAGTTAGGCCCATTATGGTAAAGGTGAATGGGCCTTTATCTTCGGAGTTTGGACTTGGGGCTTAGGCCCACGATTATGGTTTATAACCTATCTATGATTAGGCTAATTTGTGTATGTTCAGTGTGGGATTTTCCGGTTCGATAGTCGAGCAATTAGTTATTTATCAGCGGACTGAGGTGAGTTTTCTCACTGTATCAAAGGGTCGAAGGCACCAAGGCCGGACCATTATTTGTGATATAGGCTGTTACCTATATTTATGATAGGTGTATGAAAGACCAGGATTTGGCCCTTGGAAATTATATGAAAGACCAGGATCTGGCCCTTGGAAACTGTATGAAAGACCACGATCTGGCCCCTGGAAATTATATGAAAGACTAGGATCTGGCCCCTAGCAACTGTCTGTAAGACCGGGATTTGGCTCTCGGCAGGAAACTGCTTCTAAGCATATGGTTTGACCCATAACACTATCTTATTTATGATTGGTATGTGGTACTTTGGGGAAACTCACTAAGCTTTTACTTATAGTTTCTAACTGTGATTTCAGGTACTTCTGGTACTAAGGGGAAGGGCCCAGATTGACGACAACATTCACTCCTCACTATTTTCCGCATTTCTGATATTGTACTGTGATTATTGATATTATTGTTATGTGATGGTTGTAACTCTTGTTTTTTTAAAATGAAAAATTTTATCTTGGTTTTTTGGGCTGTTACAGATCTTGTACCTCATGCATCTTGTGGGGCTTTGGAAGGTATAAAGCTTCCACCTTTTTGGTTCTCTCTTCATAGATCTAAGATTTATTGCATTTATTGGTTCATATTCAAGTTTAGGCTGGTTTGAAGAGATAAAGTTTGCAACTTTATAGCTCATCTTGGTCCCTTGGTCACTATATCTTTTGGATCTGAAGTTTGATTGTGTTTTGAGATCTATGTATGAAATGTTGGTCTTTTTTCCCCATTTTGACCTAGATTGAGATCTAGGCTTGCATTGGTGGTACATGTCCATAAAGCTGCGATCTTTATGTTGGAATAGATGTAAGAAGTCCTTCTGGAAGTTATGGATTTGTGGCCCTAGTCATTAATAGCTTAATGGTTGAGTCTATGCCTTAAGTTTTCATTAAGGATCTAGGTTTAGCGATCTAGACTCATTGGGATGTCTTAATGGGTAAAGTTGGAAACATTATCCGTCAAGACCTTGGGAAGGACTAGATATGAGCTTTTGAGCTCTTGAGGTTGAAGGAAAACAGCTTAATGCATTAAGCTAATGGGACCCAGTTCCTATGGTGTGGCAAATGGAGGCCTTGGTGTGTCGAATGGGGGATGTCCGATTATTTTGTCGTTCTTCTCCCACGACATGGAAATGGGAGGCCACGATGTCGCGACCTGCTGAAGTGGACTTTTACCGTTGATCATGGACTTATTGACCTGTTTGACTTTTAGTCAAACTTGGAGATGTGTTAAGCTATAGCCTGAGATTTGTCTTGTGTTTGGTTTAAGAGGTTCGTGTAGCTTATTTTGCGGGGGCTAAGAGTAAGGGGTTTTAGTTGGATATAAGGTTCGATATATGCTATGCTATTTCAAGTATATATTCTCAAATATGAAAATGGTAGCGAAACAAGACTCATTATAGATCGAATCATATAGCATTCTGTTCTCCTATCATCAACATCATTACCTTATGGTGTCCTTGGAGAAGCCAACTATGGAAACCATTCCACAATCTCTATGATGATCGTAGAACATGATACTAAGGCATTCTCCATTCCCTTCAGATTAGAGATACTGTATATAACCTCACACCGAATTAATTCGCTTTTTTGTTCTGATACTCTTTGAAACTTTTCAAAATGCGAGAATTATGCTTAGTCATATAAACATAAACACACATACTCAACCGATCAAAAAATCTGACATCATAGTAAATGTCATTCCTTGTGGTATATTTGAAGGTACGCATTAGCGTGTACAAGATCCAACAATCATTTATCTCCATTACATGTCCATGTGAATGGTGACTAAGTTGTCTTGCCAACATATACGTCTTGCATGGTTGTTCCCGAGAATCCCCAACGATGCTAGTGGCCAACCAAGATCCTTGGCGTGGCTGGGACGTGGCCTTTGGCCCGTGCAAAAGGGTATGTTAGTGATAGATGTTGGGGATGAATCATGAAATCAAAAATAATATGAGTTCGGAAGCAATAGGAAAAAGCAAAAATGAAAGAAAGTTATGTTATTTAAATCAAATTGAAGTCAATTTTGATGTTTCTATATATCTAATATAACACACATGACAACCAAATATTCTTTTTTCACATATATATATATATATATATATATATATATATATATATATATATATATATATATATATATATATATATATATATATATATATATATATATATATATAAAACCAAGTTCAATGGTGAACAATATTTTAGGGAGAGAACAAATTTTTTTTTATCCATAATGAATTTTGGAACCAAATTTACAGGTCTGATCCATTAGTTTTTGATACCCAGGGCAAGATAATATATTTATGCTCTTATGTATGTAGTTGAGGTGTTCAAAACCCGATATCCGACATTTCAGATATCCGAAATTCGAATATCTGGAAATTCAGATATTGAAAATAGATATCCGAAAACTCGACTTTGAATAATTTAAAAATAACAAAATAGTAATCTACAACCAACTAAATACAAACTTACATTAAAATTTAACATAAAAATAAAACTAATAATACAATACCAATTAGCCGTTTAACTTAAATGATTATCACATTCAAAAGAAAGATTGTTGATTTTGACTTCATTCCATGAATGTGTTTAGGATTGTTGATTTTGACTTCATTCCATTAGTTTCATAAACACTTTAAGATATTCAAATTTTAATCAAAGCATTTCATAGTTCATTTCTAGCTCTCCAGTAGCATCACCCAAGCAACACTATGTTCTATGCTTCCAATGTCCAAGGCTTCCAAGCAACACTAAGTTCTATGCTTCCATTGTTCAAAGACCCGTGTCACACCAACAAAGGAATAACGATATGTGCCATCCCCAAATTCACGGTCATTTTAAAAATTTTATTTATGCTTATTTAAAAACCAGATTATCCATTTTAAAGAATAATATTGCGGAATTTCTTCCCAAAAAACATGATAAAGATATTATCAAAGAATTTCCGAAGAAATGTATATTGTTTATATTAAAAGATTGGGATGTCATCGTCAATACAGTAACATAAGCGTAAATAGAGCTTACATTCATTTACACTAATAATTTACATCTCCTTTAATCTCTCAGTGTAATGTAGCTTCGTATCGACACCTGTGATACAAATAAACTGAGTGGGTCAGGTAGGGAAACCTGGTGAGTACATAAGGTCTTCAACCCATAATAATATAATTATTACGTTTAATCTTCAAAAAATTAACCCAATTACCCATCCCCATTATCCCTTTACTCTTAAGTATCTTCCCTAAGAATCATCTATTCCTCAATATTTATTCCTAAGGATTGTCCTAAGGAATAGGCATGAAGTCCATCGCTGCCAGGGTTTATCTAACAGGCAGTAAGTCCATAGCTGCCGATGTTATCTATTAGGCACTAAGTCCATAGCTGCCAATATTTATCTATAGGGCACTAAATCCATAGCTGCCAACGTTCATTTGTAAGGCACTAAGTCCATAGCTGTCGGGATTTTTAGAGTACATCTGGTGAACACATCGTTCACAACACCTACAGGTTGCGAGCCTGCTAGCGTTCCACTAGACTGTCTAGAATAGTCTGTGGTTTTCATCTATACTCTGTTAGATGACATCATCGTTAAGGTCAAGGCTTTTCATCATCTTTCACCTCTCATCATCTATATCATGTTTCATCTCTCATCATTCATCTACCCATCTTTACCTAATGTATTTATAGCTATAACAATACATCTACAGTTTAAATCACATAAAACATGCGAAAATCGTTCATCTAGCTTTGATTTCAAGAATTGTAGTTGCGATTTAATCGAGTATGAATAACGAGATCAGAATCAAGTATGAATTAAGAACACGAGATCTAAATAGAATATGTTTGGCTCATTTATGCTTTCTGAAGTACAAAGAATGTTTAGAGAATACAATGTGAAATGGGAAGTTACCCTCTAACTCTAGTACTCATCCCATATTTATAGGGATTGAGAAAGCATACAAAAAATATAAGGGTCTGAAATACTAAAACCTTCGATACAATATGCCCTTATATTAAACTTACATACAGAACATTTGACACTATAAAAGACATAGACGACCTTCGACACCTCACAATAACATTCGACCTCAACATTCTCCCCTTTTGTGAGAAGTGTCGAATCTAAGTCTTCAACATCTGACCAGCTTGGTGAATTGTTCTACGAATTTCTGTATACCAGTTAATCACCTTACATATTTCAGCCTTGTCACCATTATTGTTCTTAGCACAACTATTGATTCGAACAATAAGGTTTGTATAGTGAGAAGTGGTATATCTTTCAACATCACATGCCTAAAACAAAAATTTTGTTATCTTTCCCTTCTTGTTTTCCCCACAAATACTATTCCCAAAGGCTTCAAACAAATCTCCCCATCCTCATAACTCTTCAAACTTGCTTGGCTTTTTAGCATTGATTGAGGCACAATAATTTTCTTTTTAATGGCCAATGCTAAATCAACATCAGTTAAAGCTAAATCTTCATAGTAGTTATCTATGAATAGCTTGATGTGAGCAAAACGAAGTAAGAAGTATTCTTTGCTTGTTAACTGAAGTTTCAAAACATCAGTTGCTTTCAGAATTCTTGCAATGCAAATCAAGTCATGAAAAATTCATCAACGGAAAATCAGCTACTGAGAAGTCAAATGCCACATTATTCGCCCATACAGCGTGATAGCGATAATTCTGCAATATACCATTGAACAAAACATCTTTGGATATATTTAGAACACGAATTATCTTTACGAGTGACCAGATCTCTTCTTCCCTTTTTCCAAGGACTGCATGAAAACGCATCTTCATTCTTTTGTATTCTTCCTTGTCTTCAAATTTATCAACAATTTGATATTGTTCAAACATAAACATCATTTTGTTTATTGGAAAATCCAACTGATTGAAATCAATATTTTCCGTGGCATAGCTTTTCTTGGGAATCTTCTCGAAATCATGCATCTCACCAGAACTTACCAAAGCTTTGATCTTTTCATAACAATAATGTTTTCAAGGATCACCTTTGTCTAGACTAGGAAGATCATTAGTTCTCTCTCGAAAAATGCTCTGAATTTGCCTCTACTTCTCCATCTCCTTTTCAATAGCTGCTTTTTTTCTTCGACAGAAGGTTCAGTAAAAGCACCCTTCCCTTTGTTTTTCAATTCTTCTTTAGATGAAGGTTGTTTTGATAAGCTTGAACCTCCAGCACCAGAACCGATCACAATTCCTTTTGTTATTGGTCTTGTTGTTGCTGTTGTTGAGGTAACTGTAGAAGAGACTTATGGTAATGAAGTGTGAAATTGAGTAGTTATCACTTTCCCAAAAAATTTTGCATCATCATCTCCTTTCGAAGATCCACTACCTACCATGCTAACCTTTGAACTCATATCAATGCCAACACCAATTCCTTCTCCCCCTTGCACCCCTATGTGAACAGGTGGGGCATCTGTTGGCATTAAATTCAACAGCTTGGCAAGTGGAGCCAATTCAACTTTGAGTGTCGACTCCAAAGCACTAAACTTGTGAGATAAAGATTCAGGAGTAATCATCGAAGATGATGAAGATCCGGTCTTCGAGACTAAATCCTTAAGGTTATTCAACAATTCTTCAACCTCAGAAAAACTTTGAGCATCAAGCTCTGCCTTTTTTATCAAACTTCGGAAGTAACGATTGATACCATTTTACAACACTCGTAACTGCATCTGCAATGATATCTACTTTGTTGTGAATAGTAGAATAATCATGAGAAATAACAACAACTTCCTTCGCGATATCAACCCTTAGTTCCTCAAGTTTAAGATTAACATCTTCTCGAACTTTCTTCACAGCTTGAACATAGAGAATATGTTTTTCTTTTGACGTAGCTTTCAACTCCTTCAGCTCATGATCAAACCATGAATACTGAGCCTTAACACTTTTTTCATTGTTTCTGTCCATAATCTCCAACTTTTCCCACAGACGAAACTCTTGAGCCTTGAGCATAACATCAACTTCTATTCCTGATATCGAATGACGACCACCTGCATCTACTTGAAGCTGTAATAACGAATTTAGCTTCCGATTGAGAATTTTAAACTGTTTACCAGACATGAGCATGTGATCTGGTATGTTTTCCTCTCCAGGATCAAACTCAATATCAGCAAATGTACCCATGAATTCACCATCTTCAGTGGTGTCATCATCATTAACTGTATTGTGGCCTTTGGTGGATTGGGATGGAAATAACGAAGTAATGGGTTGTTGTAAAACGTGTTCGAAAGTTAGAGAGTGAGTGGATTGTGGTAGTGTAGTTGAAATGGTAGAAACACATGGTGGTAGTGAAGTGGTTTTTATCAATAATACATGTTTCAAAAGATGAAGAAATAACAAGTGTAGGATTACCTTGAGCTTTATTATTCGACACTCTTTCACCCTTTTTGACATTTGCGTCCATATGAGATATGTTCACATTGATGCCTGAAGTTCGAACCTCCTCAGAAACTGATTCGGCATTCGACTTGATTGGAGAATCCCTCTTTGGTGATGGAACAAATGTATTATCTTCACAATGTGGCGATTTTGGTACAATTTCATCGTCATCTTCAATAACCACTCTCCTTTTTTTTCTTCGAAATTCTTTTTGCCATGTGTTCAGCCCTCCGCTTTTTAGAACCTGGTGACATAGGTGTGGGAATTTCACGAATGACTAAGCCCTTTCGATTGATTTTCGGTTTGCGAATAATCTTCGAAACACCTTTTGGAGAAAAACTGCTAGACCTCCCTTGTGAATGACGAGGGCGTTGAGCCATATTCTTCAATCATTTCAAGACTCCAGATTTCGAAGGCATAACCTCCTTGGCAGGTGTATAAGATTCTTCAACAACTGGCTTAGTAACCTTCTTGACCACTTTCTATGGAGTAACTTGAACAACCTTCTCCACTGGCTCAGGACTAGGTTTCGAAGGACTCCCCTTAGCCTGCTTCTTTGACTCGTTTCTCTTTTTCGATGGACCACTAGTGCTTTTTGGTAATAAAACACCAGTTTTAATCGAAGGATTGATAGTTTTCTTGTACGCCACCAAAATAGGATTTATGGGATCAACCTTTCGAAGCATCCCATCCGGAATTCGTGCAACAGTTGGAAACATATTCGGATCATCTTCAACAGTCTTGGGAAAATAATATAAAGAAAATTCAGCCGTCTGTTCATCCTCCGGAACAGCAATGCCTTCCTTTTCATAAGCATATTGGAGAATAGAGCTCCAGTATCGAGCACATGAAATCCTATTAACAACATTTGTATTGCCAAATCTTTTTACAAACTCATCCCATAACTGAGTAGTATAATCAACAGGTAAATCGTAGTAGATACCTGCGACTAAGGCATAAATTTCCAGCTTTGCCTGATCTAATCCAACGCTTATACCAATCAAACATCGAAGGTAAATACCAAATAAAAAATTCCAGATAGAAGGCAGACAAGACTTCTAGAAATCACTTATCTTGGTAAGAATCGGCTGATAACCCAGCTCGTTGAACATGTGAAGCACTTGTTCATTCGATACCTCATAGAAAGGTTCGACATTATGGATATTCAAGATCTGTGCAAAGAGCTTCTTGTTGAATTTGAACTTCTTGTCATTGGTCAGTTGAAGGGTAATTGTAACGCCCACAGATTCGGGCTAGACAGTTTAGAGACAATAAGCGTCAAAAATGACTTTTTATAGGATATTATTTAGAATGAATAATCTTAACCAAGTTATAGTATATGTCACAAGGCTTCCGTACATATAAAGAACGCTGAAATCCGAGTTATAACGAAGAAGTTATGGCCCGTCGAAGTTTTACGGCGAAACCGGCATGACACCGCATAACGTAAAAATTGAATTTTTGATAAACTATTTTTAGCCTTAGATATCTAAATGAAAGTTGTAATATACGTTAAACCAAGAGTGTGCATAAAAAGAACGTCAAAATCTGACTTCGTATGAGGAAGTTATGATTTTTCTAAGATTTGGCATAGCAGTGCACAACCCGAAATTCGAATTTTAGATCGGTCGATTTTTGGCCGACACAACCTAAACGAGAATCGAAGATCTCGTTAATAGTAGCGCAACGGTAAAAAGACAGATGAAAACAGACGTCGGATGAAGAAGTTATGAATTTTTAACGAACTTTTCCTGTCTCGGCCTGTTAAAAATATAACTTTAAAAATAAAGTCAAAATTAGCCGACGGAGTCTAAACGAAAGTTGTAGGGTACGGTCCCGCCTACGCGTGGATATAAAGAACGTCAAAAACGGAGTTTGTATGAACGAGTTATAAATTATAATAGCATATTTACGTATTAAAATAAAGTATAAATCATATATACGTATACATATACATACAAATGTATATATCATTAGAAACTTATCGATGATGCGGTCATTATAAGACTAGTGTTGAGTACTTTCGACATTAGTTTAGTACACATATCGTTAAATCTATTTAAAATAGTATTGGTGTTTAGCCGTTTATATAACTATAAGGTCATTAAGTAATTATGGAGGGTAGTTTTTGTAAATTCAATTACTATAAATAAGAGCCTTGGGCTCTCATATTTCTTGCACCATTCTCTTGATTCAAGAGTCTTTCTCTTCTTATCCCCCGAGCATTTCGGTCCCTCGTGATTCGACTTCTCTTTCTGTAGTTTTAGTATAGTAAGGTGAGCGCTGCAAGAATCTTTCTTAGAAAGATTCAACGACGAAGTTCTGTCCCTGCAGAGCCTGACTCCTAGCTAAAACTCCCTTGTAAGTAAGTTATGCTTACCCTATTTTAAAGATAACTTATATTTAAAATTAGTATTGTTATTATGAACTTATAATAAATATTTGGGCTATTATTATGACTTATATAAGTGTCGTTATAATATTTTTTTAAACTACTCACGGTACAGGGAAACTGGTTTAAAGGGCCGCATAGGGTTGTTGGATTTCAGAAGTGCTATATGCCAAAATGGTTCTTCCCTCCGGTGTTTTATGTTTGGCCCCTGTCTATACATAGTGGTTGGAAAATATTGTTTAAACGCTTATATAATAATAATAATAATAATTCTAAGGCTAATAATTAGTCACAGTAAATATTAGACTAAAATCTAGTGGTAATAATACTAGGTTTCGTCGAAGAAATTATATTGTTAAGAAGTGAAGCGCTGTCCGAGTTTGGAATCATCACTTTAACAAGTGAGTGCATAGTTACTTTCATCTTACACGTAGATATGAAGTATTTAATATAAATTACATGCTATGTGTGCATATTGTCTGTATACTTGCCGTCTATGCTGGGTGAAAGATTTTTATACATGTTTTAAATAAATTAAACTGTATATGTATTTTATATCTACGAATATGTTGGGTAAAACATGGGTAGATGAATGATGAGAGATGAAAGATGATATGAGTGAACATTGGCAGCTATAGACTAAGTGCCTAACAAATAACATCGACAGTTCTGGAATTAGTGCCTATCGAATAAACGTTGGTAGCTATGGACTTAGTACCTGTTAGATAAATGTTGGTAGCTATGGATTTAGTACCTATTAGATGAACACTGGTAGCTATGGATTTAGTACCCGATGAACGAACTTTAGCAGCTATGGAATTAGTTCTTTACGAACAAGCATTGGCAGCTATGAACTTAGTGCCTATCATATAAACCCTGGAAGCAATGGGCTTCGAAATGAACGAATGCAGGATAGATGATTCTTAGGGTAGATCCTTGAGAGTAAGGAAGATAATGGGGATGGGTAGTTGCATTGATTGTTGCTGTTTAAACATAATAATTATATTATTGTGGGTTGAAAACCCTATGTACTCACCAGGTTTCCCAACCTGACCCACTCAAGCTTATTTGAATCACAGGTGTCGATACGAAGTTACATTACACTGAGAGATTAAAGAGGTGTAGATCACTAGTGTAAATGAATGTAAGTTCTGTTTATGCTTATGTTTTTGTATTGACAATGACATCCCAAATGTTTTAAAATGAATAAAAATACATTTCTTCGGAAATGCTTTGATAACGTGTTTATCATGTTTTACTGGGAACAAATTCCGCAACATTTTTATTAAAAGAAGTACTCTGATTTTTATAAAGCATAAACAAAATCGGTCTTTTCTGGCCGTGAAAATGGGAATGTCACAGTAATCAGGTTGATCGTCTTGCTATAAACTGCTGTAGAACCAGCAAGAGATAACCAGAACATTGGCACAGAAAAAGAAGAAAACATTGCTTTGGATAAGACAGAATTTTGCAATGCAACGACAAGAATCTGTACCTCTTCAGGATATTAATTAACATCAGGATTAACTCTAAAATTTGTGCTTTGAATCTTCATGAGAGGTTACGAAGGAATATCATCAGTCGTCCGAGATGGATCAACAGTAGCATGTTTGGCCACCATTGTTAAGGTTTGAGAAATTGTGAAGAAAACAGAGCTTCCAAGGGAAAAGTAATTTGGGGATATTTAGTTTGCGTAAAGTTGGAATGAAATCCCAAAAACCCTTTTTATACATAAACCCAAGTTTGAATTTGAAGCAGTTTGAGCATTAAATGTGTAGCCACGTGTCACCAAGAAAACCGGGCATGTAGCCGTAAAGTTAGCAACATCTGAAAAAGTGATGATCACTTTTCCTTGAAAACCACGTAGTAACTAGAATGTCACATCCATCAGTCTGTTTGCTTGACCCAAGGGAATAATAACCGTCAGAAAACCTTCAGCATGGAGGTAAGGCTCTTTCACTTTTGAGTTGAAAAGCGAAGTCATACGCCAGTCTTTTCGAAATCATCAGCTTGAGTTGGTGATACTCAGAACCTCAAGGATTTCGGTGTGTGCTGATGTGTGCCAAAAACTGAGATGAGATCAAGATAATTCTTTTTTTCGAATCTGTGATGTCAATCGACATAAAGCAGTAAGATCCCAGGCAAAGATAGCTTCGTTCTACATCAATAGAGATGTAGAACAACTTATGTGGTTTCCCGTGAAGTACAATCAAATACTCATAGAGGAGTATCGAAGGGCATCTTTTAAAAATCTTCGAAGGTTGGCTGAAATTTTGTTACAAGTCACAACTTAACATAAGTGTGAAAAATTGTGAACAAAAATACCTGTTTGACCAGTGTAGTCAGTGACAAGTAAGATTTTTAAAAATTATCAAGTAACAAAGAATCAAATTGATATCCATATAGAAATCATATTCCAAAAACAAATTTGAATTCTGGATCTTGTTGGGTAAAAATGTCGTCGGTTTCGAACATGTTAGCAAGACCACACAAAATGAAAGAATTTGATTGTAAATATCGAAGGTACATGAACAAATGTTTCGTTGCATTTTGGAACAAATGTTCCCCGTCAATTCCTTAATGGTTTTGAAATTTTGGGTTTCACCTTCATCACGGTCTCATGAATAGGATCATTAACACATAATTTTTACATGTCTAAATCCTGGTGAGTACAAACCAGAGATCTCTTGGACATATGTCATTGTGTGTGATTGTGTAAGAATGTTTGATGAAAAAGATTGGTTCGAGAATCTAAAGTACCTCTGCTATTCTTGGACCAAGCAGAAAACTTTTAACTCATGTGAGAAGAGTAAGGTAGCTCAGGGACTAATGTGAATATAGCCTAATTGGGAAGGAATTTTCATGATGAAAAATCCATTAAGGCTTCGAAACACATTCAGTCATGGAGGCTTGAGTCGACATGCTGCAGCATGCTTCTAGGGACATCTTAACTAGTGTAAAGTATCGAATATATACCTTTCCCTAGAGCTACAAGACATGTTCCACGACGGGTCTTCGTTATAAAGCTTCACAAACATGTTAATCAAACAAAAAAAGAAATATTTTTGGCTTTTTGATTTTGATTGAAAAATAACAAAAGTAAGAAATTCTTTTTGAAATTTTTGATTTTGAATGAAAAGACAAAAATAACGAAAACTCTTTTTGGAATTTTTGATTTTTGAAAGAAAAGACAAAATAACAAAAAATCTTTTTGGAATTTTTGATTTTTTAAAGAAAAGACAAAAATAACGAAAAATATTTTTGGAATTTTTGATTTTTGAAAGAAAATAACAAAAATAACGAAAAATATATTAGGCTAGCAAAGATAAAAAGTCGACAAAAGGAATAGAAAGTATCGACATTATAATGATTATGAAGTAGCGAAGCTTAATCTGATGTCGAAAGCGAAGCATGTCGAAGCGTTGACTATGAGCAATAACCGCTGAATGAATCAACATTATTTCGACATTACTTGACTTTATAACGAATTTAGACCCGAAACAACATTCGCATCTAGGATGCCTAACCCATATAGAATTCGAAGAAAACTCTTTTCATCCAATGGTTTTGTAAAGATATCAGCAAGCTGATCTGTGGTCTTTACAAAATGAACTTCAATGTTGCCATCTTCAACATGGACCTTGATAAAGTGATAACAAAGTGCAATGTGTTTGGTCTTCGAATGTTGCACAGGGTTATGGAAGATGCCAATGGCACTTTGTAAGTTGCAATACAACAAAATTTTCTTCATATTGATTGCATAATCATGTAGTTGACTTTGAATCCAAATGATTTGAGAAGTGCAAGCTACAACAGCAACATATTCTGCTTCTGCTATGGAAATCGAAACACAAGTTTGTTTCTTTGATTGCCAGCTTACAAGCATCCCATCCAAAAGTTGACATCCGTCACTTGTGCTTTTTCGATCAAGTTGACAACCACCCAAGTCAGCATCTGAAAATGCTTGAATAAAAAACCATGTCTTCGAAGGATACCATAATCCTAACGAAATTGAGCCTTTGAGGTAGCGAAAAATGTTCTTTACTACGGTTAGATGAGGTTCCCAGGGACTCGATTGGTACCTAGCACAATTACAAATAACAAACATTATATCAGGTCGACTAGCTGTTAGATATAATAATGAGCCAATCATTCTTCGGTATAATCTGAGATCAATAACCGGCTTATCCAATGAAGGACGAAGTCTTGTTCTAACTACCATCGGTACTCGCAACTTTGTGCCATTCGTCATCCCAAACTTTTCTAACAGAGTTCGAGTGTATTTTTCTTGATTGATAAATATTCCTTCTCTACTCTGACGAATGTTTAATCCCAAAAAATTGTTGATTTTCACCATCATGCTCATCTCAAATTGACTTTTCATTAGATTCTCAAATTCACTTGATAAAGCAGGATCAGTAGAACCAAAAATAATATCATCAACATAAATTTGAACAAGCATGAGATGATCCCCAATTTTCTTTCGAAAGAGAGTGGGATCAACTGATCCTTGTTTAAATTTTGATTGCTTTAAGAATGTGGTAAGAGTTGCATACCAGGCTCTTGGAGCTTGTTTTAACCCATAAACAGCTTTATCTAATATGTAACAATGATTAGGGAATTCCACATTAATAAAACCTAGGGGTTGCTCGCCATACACCGTTTCTTCGAGTTTACCGTTGAGAAATTCACACTTGACATCCATCTGATAGACATCAAAATCCTTGTGTGCTGCATAGGCTATAAATATTCGAATAGCCTCGAGTTTTACGACATGGGCGAAGGTGTCCTCATAATCTATACCTTCTTGTTGCGAATAACCTTTAATAATAAGCCTAGCTTTGTTTCGAACAACATTACCATCTTTATCAGTTTTATTTTTAAAAATCCATTTTAAGCCCACGATGGAGACATCATTAGGTTTTGGAATTAGTCTCTAGACTTTGTTTCTCTCGAATTCAGCAAGCTCAGATTGCATAGAAACAACCCAATCAGGATGTTCCATAGCAACCTTGACTGATTTAGGTTCCATTTTAGAAATAAACACATTGAACATGCAAAACTCTTGATTAAAATTTAATACCTCATTTTTCGCACGAAGTTGAGCTCTTGTTAAAACTCCAGCTTGAGGATCACCAATAATTTGTTCATGTGGATGACTTCGAGTCCATCTATCCATTGGTGGATATGTATGATCAAAATCCAATGGTGCATCTTCGTACATTTCTTTAGTTTCTGATTCTTCCCCTACATTCGACATAGAATCATGTAAGTCATGAAAAGCATCAGTATTAACATTCGAAGTATTTTGTAGACATCCATTTTTCTCCCCCTCAACACTTGGATCATTATTTATATTCTCCCCCTCGACATTAACATCTGGTTGATGTTGCTCCCCCTCGAAAGTATGTTCCCCCTCAACAATACATATTGAAGTCAAATGCTCCCCCTCTACTTGAGCATTGGGTGTTACATTTAAACTTACGTTGATCATTGGAGAACTTGTTGAAGAGTTCATATCAACTGCATCCTGTGATATGGTCGAATCATCACTAAGCTTCGATACTTCAGGGATTTGATTATCATCAGCATTAACCTCTACATCAATTGCCTGTCAGGGACACCAAAAATTAAATCATAATTAAAATCTAATGAATTCAAACTTTGATATTCATCATTCGATTCATTAATAATTGGCTTTTGTTCAAAACATTTTTCGACTCGTTTAACATAATGATCATCAAAGGTAAGATTAAATGTTTCTTCGATTTTCCTGGTTTGTTTGTTTAACACCCTGTATGCTACCGAATTATGAGAATATCCCAAGAATATCCCTTCATCAGCTTTTGACTGAAATTATGAAAGGTTATCCTTAAGATTCATAATAAAGCACCTGCAACCAAAAACATTGAAAAATTTAATATTTGGTTTCCTATTGTTAATGATTTCATAAGGAGTGATATTAAATCGACGATGAATAAAAGATCGATTTTGAGTGAAACAAGCTGTCGAAATTGCTTCAGCCCAAAGGTATTGTGGAAGATTCGCATATGTGAGCATTGTTCTCGCTGCTTCACAAAGAGACATGTTCCTCCTTTCAACAACACCATTTTGTTGAGGTGTATAAGGAGAGGAAAAATTATGCGAAATTCCCTTCTCAGTTAAGAACGAATCAAGAACGTTGTTCTTAAACTCTGAGCCATTGTCACTCTTGATCTTACGAACCTTTTTCTTCAAACTCACTTCTGTTTGCTTGATAAAGTCAATCATTGCTTGAGCTGTTTCTGATTTCAAACGAAGAAAATATTGTTGGATTAGGTGTCTAAGCCCATAACTATTATTGGTATATACTTGATCCGAGAGTAGCATGCTCCATTTGGGTTGCATATCATCAGGAAAATTTGATAGGATGGACTTTTGAGAAGAAGATATTTATGATTTATTAATATATTATATGTTCTTATATATTAATATGAAATCATATTATTTAATTAGTATTGATCAAGAATTAATTTGGAATTAATTTTGTGATCAAAAGAGACTAATTAAATATATGGGGATTGATTGTGTAAGTCATTCATTCTTATAATGTGGGCTTATGATCCATAGTTCTTTATGTTGGGCTAAACCCATGTGGTGACCCATGGATGATCCATGGAGGTTTAAACCCATGGTGCATGAGGAATATGGAAGGTCATGCACATTAGGGTTTGCATGGTGTAACCCTAATTAAGCCACACTATATAAGAAGCCCCTAGCTCATGAAATCGGTTACACATGTGTTCTTTGGAAGAGCTACCCGAATTTGAGTGCAAGACACCTTCTCTGAAGTTATCATTTGTCCTAGGTGTGTTGTGATTCCATTTAAGGCATTCATACTATTGGTGTTAAGTTCTTAAAGGTCCAAGGTTTCCAGCTACAAAAAAAGGTATGTCATCTAACTAGAATTTTGTAGTAAAGATACTCCTTTGTATGCTAGTTAGAATGATGCTTTGGAAAAACAAAGTTTGCATGTATATTAGAGAAAACATAGATCCAAAGCATCTAGGTTTGCATGTACACCATAGGAGTGTTAGAATGCTCAAAACCGAACAGTGGTATCAGAGCCTAGGGTTGTCTTCTAATATACTTGATGCTACTTGTTTTCAAAGCTTAAAAAATTGATTTTATGCTGTCTGGATAGTGGACTCGCCGAGTCCACCCTATAATCTGACCAACTCGCCGAGTCAATTCATGCACTCGACAAGTTGGTGCTCCTGGATGCAGATTTTCGAGTTCTAAGGCTAGAATTGGACTAGGATAATTACCCTAAACTGTTTTTGAACTTATAAACCTGTTTTTGATGTGGTAATGATCATGCTTATAAAATTTAAAAGATAATTGTCAAAGTTTCATGTTTTGTATTAGATTATATGGTTAGGCTAATTACATGAAATTTGTTTGATATGAATTGTCTTGTTCTTATGAGTTTAATTTAGATCATAGACAAATTTTTTTGATGAATTCCATAACTTCTCCTCAGGCTATGGAAAATGAAAGGTTTTTCTTTTAAAGAGATCATTAAAATCATAGGTTATGAACTTGAAGAGTCTTTTCCCCATAAATGGTTTTATGAACTCCATAACTTGTCCTCAAGTTATCGATTTTCAAGAGTCTTTTCATTAAGACCTATATTAAAATCATAAGTTATGAATTTGAAAAGTTTTGACAAGTTTCAAAACTTGCCCTCAAGTTGGAATTTGTAAATGCAAAGTCTCACTTTGAAACATTTAGTTCCAAATGCTATAATTTTAAAAGTGTAAAAATCAACCGTTATACTATTATAATATTAGAGGTTATATATATATATATATATATATATATATATATATATATATATATATATATATATATATATATATATATATATATATATATATATATATATATATATATATCTGTGTGTGTGTGTGTGTGTGTGTATAAGAGTAAAGTCAGTCTTACCGTTAATAGGACTCATTCACGAAGCCGGTCTATAAGGGGGGTATTAGGTTGCTGCCTATAAAAAGGCAGTTTAATGGGTGTCCACTCTCACCCACCGCTTCCTTGACTGGTGGAGGGTCGTTTGCCTAACGGGTTTGACAGGACATTTAAATTCTCATTAAAAGTATAATGAAATACTAAGTAACTAAACAATTATAAATTCCCAATCTTAGTTACTTAAGAAAATGTGAATTTGGTGCTAACCCATGAAATTGCACTTTGCACCTTGTTAAGTCGTTAGTGGAGCGTGTGTGGTTAACCGACACACTAATCTGGGACTGACAGTGCGTGGAAAAGGGTAACTTGATGTTAATCATAGATCAATGGAGCGGGTGTGGTTAATCGGCACATTGATTAGGTGGTTGTAACATTGGGTGTACCAAGCTAATTTGCATGGTTATTCACACCTTGTTTGTGATCCTCGGCATCCCAGTCACAAACTTGAAGGGCACAATTGAGATTTAAACATGCCATTGAATTGTTCAATGAATCTCAAAGGATCTAGGAATTTCAATCCATTTAAAACTTAATAATAAATTTTGCTGTCATGGTGGAAATTGGTAAATCATCATTTACCTACCTTCAAATATTTTATAATTTGGATTACGACATCCCTCTTCCGAATTGTAAAATATTGTGTTGGGTCCTAGCCTTAATATTTCAGGTTGGGTGCTATATTAAGGACTAAAATCAACTAAACTTGAATTTCTCCGTTCATAGATGTCTAGTTCAGACAACTATGGTGTTCCCGAATCTTTTGAAAAAAGCTTTCCTTATAAAGATGATTTTCCACAAGACGATCAAGGTGAAAGATTAATCCCTTCTTCGTGCTATAGTGGAACTTCACTTCCTCCACCTCCTCCAATAATTCTCCCTAACCCACAAGTTCTAGGTCACTCAAAGCCCTATTGGTAGGAAGGAAAGTCTATATGTGCTCACGTCTTGGAGATGAAGTTACATATTTTCAAGCTGGGAGAGTTAGGTGTCGAAGTCTCAAGGAAGTTGGCTGTTGACTGGGTTCTTCAATCACTTCCTGAGTCATATAGCAGGTTCCCTTAAGGACTATACGGGAGATCACGACATGACCCTTATTGATCTAACATATTTTCTTGTTGCTACTGAATCAGAAATTGTTTGGTGCACTGGTAAAGCAAATTTGATTGGAAGATCTACTTCCCAAACTTCCATGGACGTTGACAATGGTAACCTTGAAAGTCCAGATAAGCTTGCTCTTCCCAATGGAAAGGGATCGACCATGGTTAAGTCATTTGACCAAATGGTAAAGAGAAAGGCTAAGTCTGAGATAGTCTAATGTGCCATTCCCAAAGAGTCCATATGTTTCTGTTGCCAAGAGAAGGGGCATTGGTTGCGAAGCTGCCATATTTACCTGAAAGATCGCAAGGATGGTAAAGTCAAAACTTTTGACTCTACTTCAGGTAAAATCCATTGTCTAACTCTATTAAGTTCCTATTTGGAGATTCATAATACATGATGTAATGTAATTACATTTTGATGTTTTGAAGAATCGAAGAAATAAAAGGAAGCTTAAAGGAAGAGTATGCTAAGTCTGATCGCGAAGAGATGGATTTCGATCGCATGGTTCGATGATCAGATTTGTGAGCTGCTGCTTAAGAGTTATGAAATATTGCTTAGGAATAGATAACAACATATTTTCACTTGTATTTGCATTTTAAGGATAAGTTTTCCGCAATTTTTATAAATAAAGAAAAATTTTGAAATTTATTTTATTTTTAAAATTTGCTTACAATGGCATTTGTGAAGATTTGTTGCTTATATGTTTCCATTGATAGAAAAATTGGAATATGAATTTGATTCCTTTGTTTGTGGTAGTGTCGAGAATTTGCCAAATAAGGAAAGATTCTCATCACCCAAGTTTTAGTTGGATAGAAACTTGGAATCATGCAACTTGTGGTGTGTGATGAATGAGAACCTTCATCTTTGGGAAATTAAGACAAATTCCTTGCTCACATGTATATGTGAGTCAAGTGAAGGACTAGGGGATCAGGTACACTGGGTGTGCGCTGGTTAGGTCCACCACAAAGAACGATAAGACAATTTATCATGATTTACTAAAGTTTAGTAAATATGGTTATGCTTACAAGTTTAAGTATAATTCTGAACATTGGAAAAGTTTCAATGTATGGCAGAACGAATGAGAAGAATCAAATTAGGTAGAAAGATAAAACTTTCTCCAATCTGAAATGATGGGAGAGTACTTGAGTATCGTGTTTTATGATCATCTTAATGACTATGAAAACCATATCACAATTGATCCTCTAAGGTCATCTTAGTGCATTTCTGTGACTAAGAAGATGATTCGTGAATTATTGAAATGGTTAAATCTAAAAGATGAGTCATACTTCGTTCCAAATCGAGTCTTAGAGTTATACTCCAAGATTGAGCCTTGAGTGACATAATTTTAAGAAAGGTTTATAACACTTGTCAAATGTAGAGTAAAATGTTTTCCACTCTTGTACATTTTAAATTGGTAAGTTGTGATGTTTTGGATAAAACAAAGACCAACTAAGGCCAATTGTGTAAAGTGTTAGTCTTCATTAGAATCTGCACTAAATCTTGGATATTTGTTTGTCAAGTAATGTTTCTAGACAAAGTGAATCTTATATGTCAAGAGGTCAGTGGGAGTCTTAAAGATTTTGACAAGTTTCAAGAACTAATCAAGAATAAACCTATTGTCAAACACTAGCACACGACTTGAAGTTTGTAACCTATCGTGTTGACATATTCTTGTTTATGTGCCCATTCCAGTTAAGTTGACTATGCATGTGAGTTCTATGAGTTCTCAGTTGTCTGCATAACAACCTAGGAAGCAATGGTAGGCCCCTGTGCTGCCAGGTGGCAAGAAATTAAGATTGAATAAGTTCAGTCTATATGAGTTTGGATTTGTCACTAACCATGTCTTGTGATTATGGTTTTGACAAATTCACATGGATAGGAACACATACACCATAAAATCTAAGTGTCATAAGGTTTCTCTCCAATTCATGAAAATGATTGTGAGGAAACGCTTTCACTAAGTAGATTTTAAGGAGATAGAATTGTGATATTTGCATTCTCCAATTCAATTATGATTACGACATCCCTATTCATAATTTGAATTGTGAGAAAGGCAAAGGGTCTAAACATTTGAGACTTATTGCTGTAAGTTCTAAAATTGTTAAGACACACATGTGAGCTATCTAAGGAAAGGTGTACGATTTTGAGAAGCCTAGATAAAGTCTTATCGAAGCATCTCATATTAGAAATCTGAACTTTGGTCAATAAGTATTGATTTCCCGAATAACTAGGTTATTCAAACCATCCACAGTCGATCGTACTTTGGAAGTAGGTATTGAGGCAAGACTGTCATGAATGGGTCTGTAGTTTGTCTAGGACATAGCTGCAGTGTTCATGAGTGCTCCTGGAATAAGATTCGAGTATTGGATTAAACCCACTCTCATCTGAATCACTTCATGGCTTTTATCATGAGTGATTACTGAGACGATAATATCTTATATTCTTGAAACCAAGACATGTGAGTTGTAATTTACAAGTCGGTTGCACACTGACATATGTAAACGCACCAATAAGTTGGTGTTATAAAACATATTGTTGTGTGTGATTTGATGAGTAAATACAACCAAACATTTGAGTCGAAGTTTATCCATTCCTTCTACCCTTAGAGTGATAAAAGCGATATTTATGGGCCCCTCGATGATTTAGTGATGACACCCCTAAGCACTTGGCCAAGCCTAAACTGATTTGATTTGTTCAATTAGTCGGTCGTCATAAATCGGAAATCGGGAAACAACAGATGCACAGAGAGAATGATTTTAAATCTGTGACAACCCGAAAATCCTTGTCATGTAAAGTTCAACTATTCAACTCAGCCGAGTGTCAGCCTTCGTTTAGCTATCTTATAACGAAAATGTGGGTCTATATGAGTGTTGTAGGCTTAGTATAACCTAGATATGAGTCTTAGGAAGGGTTAGAAAGTGTGTAGCATCATAAAATCGGGCCAAACACACAAAAGAAAGTGTATGCGGCCGCACACCCGCGTGTGCGGCCAGCCAGCTGCACACCCAGCCGCACACACCCTCCAGCCTCACACTCGACCCTATATATTGAACACTTAGCCAACCTTACACCCCTTTTCCCACTCTCTCAAGGCTGGAACTTTCTCTCTCTACTTTCTCTCTCTAGAAACTTCATCCAAGAACACTCTAAGGGCCTCAAAAACATGAAGTACTCCATCATTCAGCTTGTTATAATGGTAAGACACCTGAATCTAAGCCTAAAACACATAGTGTTCTTCTTGTTCTTCATCCTTTGAAGGTGTACGGCCGCATACCTTCATAAGGTGGCCGTACACACCTCAAAAACCCTCCAAACTGAGAGTTTGAACCCCTATCTGCTAGTTGGACTCCTCTGTACGGCCGCACACTCCTGTGTGCAACCGCACACACAGCCTGGCCGCACACACATAAAAGTCGAGTTTGGTGGCCTTACACTCAAATCTAATGCCCTACACTCATTTAGGGACTTCAATAGGTGTTTGTAACACTTAATTCTAAGTGTTTTCATGTCCCTAAGGTGTGTCCATGTGTCTACTAGTGGCTATATACCCTAAGTGTATTAATATATGTGTTATTACATGTTAAACTATGATCCGTTTGTGCTCACGACTTCATTCGACACCCGGCGATCCTATATCAATCTTTCTTTCGAGTTACTCACTTCAGGTGAGTTCATACCCCTACGCTTTTTCCGAGTTTTTCATGTTTTCAGGGGGGAATACAAGCAAAAGTACAAGGAAATTTGTGCTCGAGTTATATTATTTTGTATAAAATAATTATATGTTTAGTATGCTTTTAACTCAGAAAACCGTTTTACCAATCGATTAAGAAATCAACTCGTAGAAACAGTTTTCAGAACTAAAGCAAGGAACTTGTAAATCTTATCATAAAATGTGACCTTTTATAAAGGATTTATACAAACCATAAACAGGATTTTCGATACTATTACTTGTAAGTTTGTCATCTTAGGATTGGAGACACGTCCTTGGTAATACTCCACCGGGTTTCGTGAGTGTAGGACTAACTCTTATAACCAGAGTCTATTGTAGGGAGAGCATGACTGTTGTGTATAGATCTATACGGGACTGACTACCCCGCACCTCGCTGCTAGCTACAGTGGGACCGTCAGGTATACGGGTGACAAAGTTATAAAAGATACTGGCCCCGTTACGTGCCAAATCCAGTTTAATGTATGGTTATAAAACTCGCAACCTACATAACAGAGATTTACTTTTGTAATAATGAAACAAGTGAACTAACCTCAAAGTAATAGCCGATTTGATTACTAGAGGGTATTAGTAATGCCCTTAGGATCTAGTTCACTACTTATTTATTAGTTTTATTTATGTAATAAGGCGGCTAATACACCTCACTGGGAGTAATCAGGGTTTTAAAAGGAAACTACGTTTATCGATATAAGTATGGTAGATACTTGTACACCTCAGTTTAGAATGGATAACCAACCATCGACTTTTAGGGGAAATATAGGATTTTCCCGGGATAACTTGGCTTTTCATAAAGGGATTGTTTACCATATAACTAACGAATAGTCATATTCATTCCACGACTCCTTGGATTGTACATACCTTGTAGGAATCTGGAAGTCATGGAAGTAATGGGTTTTCAAATACACTTTCCATAAGAAAATATAGGATTTTCTTGAGGAACACTTTTCAAAAGGATCAAAGAAACATTTTCCACCAAAGATTAAATGCTTATGAACTCACCAGCTTTATGCTGATATATTTTCAAAACTGCTTGTATTCTCAGGGATTTAGTAGACAGGTACCTCCAGGCTTTTGGAGAAGTCGGCGCGTTAGAGTCACGTCTTTTCTTGTTACTTTTGACATGAACAAAACTATGTATTAAGACAATGTAAATCTTTTTCATATATGTATTCAATGTTTGGTTGTGTTTACTATGCTTGCTATGATACAACTGTTGTGATACTACGCATGACGTCACTCCGCCCCGGAACGTTTCTGCCATCGATTTCGGGGTGTGACAGATTTGTATCAGAGCCCTTGTTTATAGCGAACTAAGTATACCAAACCTTACATGGTATACAACTATAAACATAAAGGGGCCTAAGTGCTCTAAACTAAAAGTATACTTTCAAATATAAGTATTTTTATAAAAAGTATACAAGTATACCTAAATACCTGAATCAGTGTCATAAGTAGAACAAAATAAAAGTATTGGGATGTTGGACATCGCGGTTAAACCTGGGTAGTTATGTAATCATGTCTAGGGTCAATATAGCTTGATCAACTATATTCACTCGAGATATGACCAACATGTGCTTGGGAGTGACTGTGGTGTTGCAGCAAACCTAAAACTTACCTAGGTACCAGAAGAGCTCTAGAATCAAACATAAGGGTTAAAATACTATAGGAGTATTTTAGGATGCTATAAGCAACCAAACCTAAAACTTACCCAAGAATCCATCCCTCAAGAATCAATCATGTAACTATAATACATTAGAAGTATTATTAGGTTCGATGCCTATTAACTATCCCTTTAACCCTATCTCGCATAGATAGCATGGCCGGATTCCATCTCCCTGACGACCCGTATTTTCCCAACCAAGGAGATGATGGATGGCTCGAGCCAGCACCAGAAGAGAACCATGAGATTCCTTTGGACGATGACTTCGCCGAACCCTTTCCTGAAGAGACTGACTCAGAACCTGAAGTCGAGAATCTGCCTCAAGTAGCCCCAATACCAAATCCTAGCCCCCAACTTGAGTTCGAAGGCCCAACGCCTATGTGGGTCGGAAGCCTGGACAGAAGGAGCCAATGTATGAAACCCGAGAAGTGTCCTACCCCTATAAAGTCACACTAATAACCCCTAAATTAATACAACTTAGTGAGTTAGTGGTTACACTACTCACACTATGTGTTAGGCAAATCGTCTTTCCTGTCGCGACTAAGATAAATAAATCGGATCACAAAATCTCGATTGAGAGTGTTTAGCCCTAAACTTTCATGAGTCTTTTCTTGTGTAATCTTCATTCCGAATTTCTAAAGATAACTTAGTTGGAACGACGCCCGATTTATGGCTTTCCGATACACTTACTTCTACCCTGTTACCGGGACTGCATCATAGGGATGTAGGTCGACACTTAAGGAACCATAGTTCAAAGCGCGGGAAAAATTTATGCCTATTATAGTAAAGAGAGATACGTCTAGGGGTAACCATCGTTTCTCATCAACTTGTGTTCCTCATCGTGTAGGAAAAACCATGCCTCCGAAGAAACGTAACCAACCCGCTTGCAAGACACCGACTCTTCAGATCGATGAAGCTACGTTCCAAGCTGCAGTCTCAGCAGCCGTAGCAGCTGTCATGGCTCACCTGAATACTAACAACGCAAATGTTAGCGGGAGCACTATCGGGAATCCCAAACATAGCAATGAGCAACAACAACCAGCACCGGTGTGTAAAGCCACCCAAGAACTCCAACCAAATCCCCTAAAGAGAAAGTTTGGGAACGAGAAGGGGAGTACCTCGACTCAAGGACCTTCCGAAGGGCAGCAAGCTGAGGTAGTCAATACCCCTATCAACCCGCCTGTCCTGACACCAAGAAGACCATACCTAGGAAACTTCCCCCACTGCAGCAAGTGTGACTACCATCATTATGGAGCCTGTCGAGAACCCTGTTGCGTTAGGTGCAACATGAAGGGGGCATACCGCTCGCAACTGTAGAACTCCGGTTGAGTTCATTACATCAACCAGCAATGTTGGGAACAGTCCAATATGCCACCTATGTGGCGAATTTGGGCATTTCAAGAGGGACTGCTCAACTGAAAGAAATGACAAAGATACAGGAGGAGTTTAACCCTAATACGTAGAGAAACATCAAGGAACTCGATAGAATTTTGGTACGCTTCTCAACCTTAAGAAACTAATCGAAAACTTTAAATGATCAATTCTAATTGTAATTACTCCCTCGTTAAGGAAAAAGTCGCAGCACTGTTGTAAAACATAAAAACCATCAGGTAAAGCTATGATGGTTTAGTATATTCGTTAAGGCCATTTATAATTAGGATTGATAGACCTCGAGTGAGTGATGCGGCCTTATCTCCTGTTCCTTGTTTGGTTGTGGATTTAGGGCGGAGTCGCTCAGTCAACAACCCTTTTAATCTTAATTATACATGACTAGTGTATACTAAGCGGTTATAGAGAGGCCTCGTGAGAAATCTGTTCATGAAAAGTACATTATTCCAAAACATCAGGATCCCCCAGCGTTCAGCGTCAATCATGTCGGTCCAAGTATCCACGATAGTAATATCATGGACGAAACCCGAGATGCTAAGAACTTGTGTGCCCTGTTCAACACATGGTCCTATCAATCTTCATTCTATATCGTGTCGATGGTTATTAATTTCGACACTACCGTCAGTCATGGTTCGATTTGGTTCGACCATGCGAGAATTCCTAGTGCTGTGTAAAAAGAACTTTCACCTTATCATAGGTGTCAAATAAAGGTTCTTTCGAACCTAATAAGAAAACTTAATGCGAACCATTTGTCGTCTCTCTCATCCAACCTTCGGAAGTACCCAGGAGAAGGGTACCGAGCATTGTTAACTAACCCCGTTAGACATTAAAACCAGAAGCAAAAGGCACTGCAGATATTCCGGAAGACAATAACCGCCCGAGGCCTACTCAATAGATCCTCCAGAAAGGCCACTTGCACTGCACGATCAAGTTCGTGAATCAAGAGAAAGAACTCATGGGATTAACTTACTACTACTGAGTATATGCATTAGAGTGGTATATAATTTAGGTCAATAAGATTTAAGATGTGTGCTTCCTCCCTACTCCCTGTTCCTTGTTTGGTTGTGGGTTTCGGGTGGGGCCACACATCTGAACATCCTGTCAATCTCAATTATATACGACTTGTATACACTGAGTAATTGTGATTGAGCCGAGTATGAGGTCTACCACGAACCTTAAAATAAAACCCTTCATCATATACCCATAGGAAAGGAGCTGAAGTCAAGAGAACAATTATGGGTTGAGCTACTAAAATGACTACAAATTCTAAATTTGATGTCATCCCGGTTAAGCCAGCATAGTAGCTGACACCCTCAGTTAGGAAAAGTAACTCAAGTCGTAAGAGTCAAAAACATTGACTACGACCATCCATTCACGCCTGATTCCACAAATTAAGCATCTCAGTAGCAGGCCAAGAAACCTGAGAAGCTGTGACAGATTTAAACTCTGAGAAGAATGGATGAGGAAATTAGAGGTTCTGAGTGGCAGAGTCTTATGCTATCTAGATTTAATCTAGATAGAGAAACTCGGTAACATCGGAATAGTAGTTGCAAGAGATACTCGCACTACACGAGCACTTCGTTCATCCAGATACACACGAGAAGTGCCTAGGTCGGAAAGAGTTGTGATAGTGCCTCGTCATGCGAGAAAAGTTACCGTCGCCCTATAGATGATAGTCTGCATTCAACAAAGTTAATACTAGGATGCTAAGAGCCACATGATTACCTCCGCGACCAGGAATACTTGAGTAAAGTAGACAGCAAGTTGTGTTAAGCTTTATAACCCACGTCATAAAGAAATTGTGGACTCGACACCAGTCTAGGTGTTAGTCTACGAGTTATACAAGATCGCGCATTTCCTACAAACTTGAGGAAGCAGACACAATGGAAAAAGTAATGGAGCATGCCATAGAGATTTGTTAGACTACTAGGTGTTCCAAGGAATATTATCTCTAAAGAGATAGTAGAACCACCTCCCGAAATAGTCAATCACTTCAGAAAATCTCTAAGGGCGAAGCTAGCCCTGATTAGAGACTGCTATCCATGAAACAACGAACCGAATGAGAGAACGATTCCTTCCGATTAGGGATCATGCTATGAAAGCATCTATTAGAATATGATGAAAATTAGAGTTATCTAAGCATCATCTAGTAAAACCCTCTATCATCCTGACGTTGAGATATTCCGTTAGAAACACCTCATGAGTCGAAAGTGCAGGTCCTTTCTGCACTGAGCTGAGGTAGATGCCAAGCAACCAATAGATACCAGCATATAGTCAACACCTTCAATGATCCGGAAAACCTCCGAAAGCCAACCAATAGGAAATACGAATACGAATACGACCTGAGACTCCTAGGAACCAATCAGAAGGACTACACCTCTAGTAAGAGAAAACTTTTGGAACTTCAGAATGGTGATCACGCCAAGTGATGATCTCACGATGGGAGTACATTATGTTTTGGGTACGGAACGTTCTATTTTCCCAAGAACTTAGGACCATCAGAGATTCTTGATAAGAATTGGTCCAGCATCCGTCAGACCCCAACTACTTTAGGGATTCCATAAATTTCACCCTAACCTATCCACAACTCAGCGAATGAACCAGTAGTACCCGACAAAACTCTCATCATTTGCTAGACTAGATCCATAAAAACCAGAGTCACGTTCGTTAAGGGAAATAGGAGAAATCTAGCTCGGTAAAGGAAACTAATGAAACCTTATCCCGTGTAGCCTAGAGATCGGAGGAGAAGCCATACCTCGTAGTAAATGTTCGTTAGAGCCCAATATAGATCTGATTCCCCACGGGAATGGGCAGATCAGATAATGCATGAAGTATCTACATCTTTCGCACCCATCCCTGAGTATTCGTTAAGATTCTAATTTCGGGACGAAATTCCCTCTAACGGGGGGATAATGTGACAACCCGAAAATCCTTCTCTTGTAAAGTTCAACTATTCGACTCAGCCGAGTGTCAGCCTTCGTTTAGCTATCTTATAACGAAAATTTGGGTCTATATGAGTGTTCTAGGCTTAGTATAACCTAGATATGAGTCTTAGGAAGGGTTAGAAAGTGTGTAGCATCACAAAATCGGTCCAAACACACCAAAGAAGGTGTGTGCGGCCGCACACCCACGTGTGCGGCCGGCCAGTCGCACACCCAGCCGCACACACCCTCCAATCTCACACTCGACCCTATATATTGAACACTTCGCCAACCTTACACCCCTTTTCCCACTCTCTCAAGGCTGGAACTTTCTCTCTCTACTTTCTCTCTCTAGAAACTTCATCCAAGAACACTCTAAGGGCCTCAAAAATGTGAGGTACTCCATCATTCAGCTTGTTATATTGGTAAGACACCTGAATCTAAGCCTAAAACTCATAGTGTTCTTCATCCTTTGAAGGTGTACGGCCGCACACCTACATAAGGTGGCCGTACACACCTCAAAAACCCTCCAAACTGAGAGTTTGAACCCCTATCTGCTAGTTGGACTTGGTATTGGCCTTGAAACACCTAAAAATCAACATTTTGGGCATGAATGAGGAGTGTACGGTCGCACACTCCTGTGTACGGCTGCACACACCCTCTATACGGCCGCACACTCCTGTGTGCAACCGTACACACAGCCTGGCCGCACACACATAAAAGTCGAGTTTGGTGGCCTTACACTCAAATCTAAAGCCCTACACTCATTTAGGGACTTCAATAGGTGTTTATAACACTTAATTCTAAGTGTTTTCATGTCCCTAAGGAGTGTCCATGTGTCTACTAGTGGCTATATACCCTAAGTGTATTCATATATGTGTTATTACATGTTAAACTAGGATCCGTTTGTGCTCACGACTTCATTCGACACCCGGTGATCCTATATCAATCTTTCTTTCGAGTTACTCACTTCAAGTGAGTTCATACCCCTACGCTTTTTCCGAGTTTTTCATGTTTTCAGGGGGGAATACATGCAAAAGTACAAGGAAATTTGTGCTCGAGTTATATTATTTTGTATAAAATAATTATATGTTTAGTATGCTGTTAACTCAGAAAACCGTTTTACCAATCGATTAAGAAATCAACTCGTAGAAACAGTTTTCAAAACTAAAGCAAGGAACTTGTAAATCTTATCATAAAATGTGACCTTTTATAAAGGATTTATACAAACCATAAACAGGATTTTCGATACTATTACTTGTAAGTTTGTCATCTTAGGATTGGAGACACGTCCTTGGTAATACTCCACCGGGTTTCGTGAGTGTAGGACTAACTCTTATAACCAGAGTCTCTTGTAGGGAGAGCGTGATTGTTGTGTATAGATCTATACGGGACTGACTACCCCGAACCTCGCTGCTAGCTACAGTGGGACCGTCAGGTCTACGGGTGACAAAGTCATAAAAGATACTGGCCCCGTTACGTGCCATATCCAGTTTAATGTATGGTTATAAAACTCGCAACCTAGATAACAGAGATTTACTTTTGTAATAATGAAACAAGTGAACTAACCTCAAAGTAATAACCGATTTGATTACTAGAGGGTATTAGTAATGCCCTTAGGATCTAGTTCACTACTTATTTATTAGTTTTATTTATGTAATAAGGCTAATACACCTCACTGGGAGTAATCAGGGTTTTCAAAGGAAACTACGTTTATCGATATAAGTATGGTAGATACTTGTACACCTCAGTTTAGAACAGATAACCAACCATCAACTTTTAGGGAAAATATAGGATTTTCCCGGGATAACTCAGCTTTTAATAAAGGGATTGTTTACCATATAACTAACGAATAGTCATATTCATTCCACAACTCCTTGGATTGTACATACCTTGTAGGAATCTAGAAGTCATGGATGGAATGGGTTTTCAAATACACTTTCCATAAGAAAATATAGGATTTTCTTGAGGAACACTTTTCAAAAGGATCAAAGAAACATTTTCCACCAAAGATTAAATACTTATGAACTCACCAGCTTTATGCTAATATATTTTCAAAACTGCTTGTATTCTCAGGGATTTAGTAGACAGGTACCTCCAGGCTTTTGGAGAAGTCGGCGCGTTAGAGTCACGTCTTTTCTTGTTAGTTTTGATATGAACAAAACTATGTATTAAGACAATGTAAATCTTTTTCATATATGTATTCAATGTTTGGTTGTGTTTACTATGCTTGCTATGATACAACTGTTGTGATACTACGCATGACGTCACTCCGCCCCAAAACGTTTCCTCCATCGGTTTCGGGGTGTGACAAAATCCGTGTCTCAGTCCAGACGATATCTAGAATAGATGAATATATGATCCCTTATCTAATGGACGCGTCATTGACTAGGTCAGAGTTCGACAGCGACTTTTAAGAGATACGATTGCTAGTCAGGATTTTGGAGTCGTACTTGCAATTATAGTTATTAGACTTATCCAAGTGGGAGACCGTTGGATTAGGTGTCTAAGCCCATAACTATTATTGGTATGTACTTGACCCAAGAGTAGCATGGTCCTTTTGGGTTGCATATCATCAGGACAATTTGATAGGATGGACTTTTGAGAAGAAGATATTTATGATTTATTAATATATTATAAGTTCTTATATATTAATATGAAATCATATTATTTAATTAGTATTGATCAAGAATTAATTTGGAATTAATTTTGTGATCAAAAGAGACTAATTAAATATATGGAGATTGATTGTGTAAATCATTCATTCTTATAATGTGGGCTTATGATCCATAGTTCTTTATGTTGGGCTAAACCCATGTGGTGACCCATGTATGATCCATGAGGTTTAAACCCATCGAGCATGAGGAATATGGAAGGTCATGCACATTACGGTTTGTATGGTGTAACCCTAATTATGCCACACT
This sequence comes from Lactuca virosa, assembly GCF_052849685.1. Taxonomy (NCBI): domain Eukaryota; kingdom Viridiplantae; phylum Streptophyta; class Magnoliopsida; order Asterales; family Asteraceae; genus Lactuca; species Lactuca virosa. Next base: position 161,356,923 of record NC_136430.1, read on the forward strand.
ATATAAGAAGCCCCTAGCTCATGAAATCGGTTACACATGTGTTCTTTGGAAGAGCTAGCCGAATTTGAGTGCAAGACACCTTCTCTTAAGTTATCCTTTGTCCTAGGTGTGTTGTGATTCCATTTGAGGCATTCATACTATTGGTGCTAAGTTCTTAAAGGTCTAAGTTTTCCAGCTACAACAAAAGGTATGCCATCTAACTAGAATTTTGTAGTAAAGATACTCCATTGTATGCTAGTTAGGATGATGCTTTGGAAAAACAAAGTTTGCATGTATATTAGAGAAAACATATATCCAAATCATCTAGGGTTGCATGTACACCATAGTAGTGTTATAATGCTCAAAACCGAATAGTGGTATCAGAGCCTAGGGTTGTTTTCCAATATACTTGATGCTACTTTTTTTCAAAGCTTAAAAAATCGATTCTCTGCTGTCTGGACAGTGGACTCACCGATTCCACTGGGGAACTCGACGAGTCCACCCTATAATCTGACCAACTCGCCGAGTCAGTTCATGCACTCGACGAGTTGGTGCTCCTGGATGCAGATTTTCGAGTTCTAAGGCTGAACTGTTTTTAAACTTATAAACCTGTTTTTGATGTGGTAATGATCATGCTTATAAAATTTAAAAGATAATTGTCAAAGTTTCATGTTTTGTATTAGTTTATATGGTTAGGCTAATTACATGAAATTTGTTTGAGATGAATTGTCTTGTTCTTGTGAGTTTAATTTAGATCATAGACAAATCTTTTTTTGATGAATTCCATAACTTGTCCTCAAGTTATGGAAAATGAAAGGTTTTTCTTTTAAATAGATCATTAAAATCATAGGTTATGAACTTGAAGAGTCTTTTTCCCATAAATGGTTTTATGAACTCCATAACTTGTCCTGAAGTTATGGATTTTCAAGAGTCTTTTCATTAAAACCTATATTAAACTCATAAGTTATGAATTTGAAAAGTTTTGATAAGTTTCAAAACTTGCCCTCAAGTTTTGGAATTTGTAAATGCAAAGTCTCACTTTGAAACATTTAGTTCCAAACCCTAGAATTTTAAAAGTGTAAAATTCAACCCTTATACTATTATTATATTATAGGTTTAATATTTATATATATATATATATATATATATATATATATATATATATATATATATATATATATATATATATATATATATATATATATAAGAGTAAAGTTAGTCTTACCATTAGTAGGGCTCCTTCACGAAGCCGGTCTATAAGGGGGGTATAAGGTTACTGTATATAAAAAGGCAGTTTAATAGGTGTCCACTCTCACCCACCGCTTCCTTGACTGGTGGATGGTCGTTAGCCGAACGGGTTTGCCATTCGTAACTTTACCATAACCTTTTACATAACATTTGTGATTAATTCAAAATTTCACCACTCCAACATTCTCTAAACTTCGATAGTCGCGCAAGTTTTCTTTCTTTCCAGTCATGTGACAAGAGCAACTACTATCAATGTACCATTTTTCATCATATTGCTCGTCACTCAAATCCTGCAATCAAAGAAAGAATTTAGGTCCCCATGACTATTTGGGTCCTTGGTTATTAGAAAAAAATGCATTATGAAATGAAGATCCTATAATCCAATTATGAACATTTGATTTCAAACTATCTATTAAGTCCACTTCTTGAGAAGAGGGTATCGAAATGAAATCATCTTTTGGTTTAGGATCAACACTGAGTTTTCCTTTAACCTTCTCAGTTTGATTCTTATCAACCTTCGATTGTGGAACTGCTTTCCATTTTCGAACCGAGGGATTCGACTCATTGGATAATGTGCTTCCACTTGTTGATCCATTCAAGTAACTTTCATAAGCATACATGATCTCTTCTTGAGAAAAGTGTCCACTTTGATATTGTTTACCTTTTCCTTCTAGCCAATGATTGATGTTTTTAACATCTATTTTTCCTTTGGAAAACGAAACATTGCTTGGCTTCTTCGAAGAATGGTTAGGAAAATGAGGTTGAGTTGGTTTAAATGGTACATTACTCATGGTATTCACATTTAACTTTTCAAAATGATGTTTTGAAAAATTAGATTTCTCTTATGGTTGAAATCGATTTTGAAATCGTTTTTGAGAACCAACATTTGAGCTTTGAGAAGCTTGTGGAGCTTTCAAAACTCTTATTTGACTTGAGAATTGATTATAATTCCTTTGTTCATTTGGTTGAAAACCATTTCTCTTAAAATCGTTTTGTGAAAACCTTTCGTTTTGAGAGTGATGAACAAAATTATTTGAATGGTGATTATTCGCAAAATTTTCTTTGTTTGTGTTTTGAAGATTTTGTTTAGATGTGGACATCGAAGTTTGTAGTTTACTTTTTGAAAACTTTTTTTGAAATTGAGCGGGTGTTTTCTTAACAGAATATTTGTTTTGAGAATTTGTCTGAACTGATTTAGACTTGATTGGTTCAGATGATTTGTTAGACACAATATTTTGTTTCTTTCGAGACTCAATATTTGCCAATAAACCTTCTTTCTTGCTTTAGTCATAAATATCCCTTGTTTTTGAAATCTTTTCACTTTGTTCTTTGAAATTTTGAACATTTTGTTTTGACTTTCCAAAATCCTTTTCTTTTGACTGTTGTTCATCTTTTGGTTTGTCAGTTTTAACAACCCAATTTCTTTGTAGTTTTTGTCTGTGAAAAGAGAAAGAACTTCTATTGAGATTATTTTCGACAGTGTTTTGATTTGAGAAAAATCCCTCTTTTTAAACTTTCTTATTATCTTCTTCAACAATTTTGTTGATTTGAGGTTTAATTTATCACCATTCCCAGAGGTAACAAACACCTGATTTGGAAAGATAACTTCATCGATGCATTTGAAGTTTGGATACACAACTGAATTTGATTCAAGGTAATGAGATCCTTTTTCTTTCATTATTGTTTCTAACTTCTCTGTTTCCTCATAGACCTGATCAACAACAACTCGAGATTTGGTTGTTTCTTTCGAGGCATCATCATTATCATCATCAGTGTCAGTTTGTCTATCTTCGACAGTCACATGGACAGGATCATGAACTTTCGAAGTTGAGGGTTTGTCAGTGTCAACTTTAACCGAAGAATCATCACATTTTTCTTTACCCTTAGCCATTGAAGTGTCATTAATGACAGAAAATTGAGAACAATCAACAACTTCTTCCTCCTCAATTTCACTAATATCGTCAGAATCATCTTTGATATCAGCAAAATTGTTTTGAGAGTTAGATGTCGAATTCTCAGTTCTTTTCAAAATGTTGATTTGTTCGTTTTTGGTCAAGGTCTTATTCACAATATCAACAAGATCATTGGCATCTAAACAATCATCAATTTTCACAATTCCATATGCATATCTATCGTCTGGAACCCTATCAAACTCAAAGATTGTCTTCTCACAGTTATAGGAAGTTGAATAAATTTTCTCCCTTTCAAATGCTAAAAAGGGCAAAAGCGTCCTATGCTGTTCTTTACTAATGTCAGCTGAATGATGTAAAGTAGTTATTTTAGCATATAATCATTTGGCTGTATTACAATAGATGTTTCTTTGTTTCAACAAGTCCCTAACATCACCACTCAAGCTATCCCTATCACACATAATGCTTGTAATTTGTAAGTCTAAATGATCTATCATTACCTTCTTCGACTCCAAAATCACTCGTGTTTCTAGTAGATGAGTACTAGACTTTTTAGAATCATTACTAGCAGAGATAAGCAAATCATTAACATAAGTAATTGCATCATCAAACTCAAATAAAATCGAATTGTATGCATTAGAAAGAATGTTAAAGGATTGTAAAAGAGCACGTACCTGTGAAGTCATTGGTGATTTATGAGTAGATGTCACTTCCCAGTGACTTTCTCTTCCTCCCTTTCCTCATACTCTGCAAACATGGCCCCATGTGTAGGGTTACTCATTTCTTCTTCATCAGAACCTGAGGACCAGATTTGGTAGGTTCCTTCTTCGTCATCCAAGCGTCTTACCACAAGCGATATTCCCTTTGTCGTAGCTCTGAATTCCTCAAGCCTTTCCACATAATAGGCTTCATATTTGACCCTATTCTTCTTTTCATCGTTCTTTCGCAAAATGCAATCGCTTGACATATGATTCACACCATTGCAGTAATGGCATTCGAATCCATAGTCACCTTTTAGCTTTTTCTCCACCTTCGCATCTTCAACTTTGACTTCCTTCTTTTCCACTTTCTTCTCTTCACTCACATTCTTTCATGAGAAGTTACCTTTCACTTCACTTGTTCGAGCCTTTGCATTGAATGGCTTTTTGAAAAATTTATTTACTCGATTATTTGAGTAAAATGCACTGCTTCATCGTTACAGTTGACGATTAAGCCTTCATCTTCCGAATTCTCCTTCTCAGTAGTTACTTTCTCAGCCTCTCTTCCAACAACCTTCGACACAAGAGCAAGAGGACCACCCAGATTGATCCTTGTTTCCTCAACAATATCAATCACTTCATATTCATGTGCGTTTAACACATTGTAGAGATCATTTAGTGAAAAATAGTCGAAACTTTGCTATGTATTAATAATAAGGCTGACATTTCTCCATTCTTTTCGAAGTCCCATTATGAATATTAGATTGAACTCCATTGTTGACCGAATTACTCCATATCTGCTACGTTTGAATATGAGATCATTCAGACGATCATAGTAGAGCTCAAGTGATTCACCTTCCTTCTGCTTAAAGTCTCCTAACTCAAACATACATTGTTTGACTCATATTATCTTTGTTTTCTCACAGCCTTGATACTTCTCCTTCAGTGTGTCCCAAATCTCTTTTGAAGTTTTACAGCTGCGCACATAATTGTATAAAACTGGAGGAAGAGAACCTCGGTGTTCACGCATACATTTCTTTTCATTCTTCTTTAGTTTCTCAGCCTGTTCTGCAACATATCGATTATTGGTAGAAGTTCGAACAATTTGAACAGAAGGAGGAGGAAGAACATCGCCAATGATACATTTCCAGAGGTCTTTATCTATTCCATTCAAATAGTCCTCCATACGATCCGCCCATTGATTATAGAACTCTGGAATCAACATTGAAATTTTGGTTGAAGAGCCAAGAAGATGCGAGTATGAAGTCATGGAGTTCATGTTGAAGTTCGCCATTGATGTATGAATGAAAATTAGGAAAAGCTTAAATTAACGAGAATTGATTGAAAAAAACTTTCAGGAAACCGACACCGAATACTCGATTAGACAACCTAAACACATAATCGAATCAAATCTGAAGATCTATTATTGTTGAGAGAAAAACTTTAGGAGAAACACTTGAACAAACGTTAGTACAATATTATAGTGTCGGAATAAGTTAATCTCACAGGATCATAAAAGCTGAACAATAATAAGTTAGATTTGTTAGATAGTTAGTTACGAAATTATAAAGTGCTGAAAAGTAAAGGAAATGTAAATGACAACAAGTTATATCAAGTATACACCAAAATGATTCATAACGAGGTTTGCAATAAAACTCAAGTTAGTATGCGTGATCAGTTTAAGGTGAAGAGGATCTTCACAGATAACAAGATAGAGATATAAGAAAATGATCTATGTATTTCAGAGTGAAAGTTCCATAACAAGATAGAGTTCCATAAAGGTACATCTTGAACAAACTATAATAAACTACTGACTTCGAGTGACCACGCAAAGTTCACTGGACAATACAATGCTAATAAGACAAGTCAGTTGATGTAACAAAAGTCTTCACTGTGGTAGAGAGACTGCGGTTCAACTCCGGATCAAATATCTTCAACTGCGGTAGGGAAATCTCCATTGCGGTGACAAGGTTGATTGCGGTAGATAGAATTAAGATTACAGATAAGTTTAGAGGGTCACTTTATGTAACAACATTTTCCCCCAAAGTGACGTCTACAACTTACTTCTTCACTTATACAGTTTCAAGAATTTGATGAGGATCCACCAGAACTTCCTCACTTCAGCCAGCCAGTTGATTCTTCTTGTTATCTCAAACTTCACTTCATATGTTGTGTTTTTGGACCTTTGAATCGAAGTCAGAGTCACTTCCTGTTGCTTTTGGGTCAATCTATGTATTGTAGTAACATGAATGAAGTATTTGATTCCACTTTTGGCTTTCTTGAACACAACTTCTAACTCCGGGAAGTTTGTTGTACCGAGAGACATTTCTTGGTAGCCTTCAGTGAAGCTTGGTGCGGGCTCAAGAGCAGGGAAGTTAAATTTATTGGTAAGCACAAGGTGAATATTTGCATCTATCTTTCCTAAGTCACAAACAAGTACATTGTGAAAGTCAGAAGCTTTCTCATAAGCAATCTTCATCTTTGGGTGCTTTTCGAATTAGACTTAGAAGACTCTAGCAATCAGAAACACTTCTTCAGGGTTCATGCAGGGGAAGTCAGCCTACGTCCTTATGTAGTCATCACCTCTCCTTGTGAATGTATACTGAACGAAATAAGTCTTCATAAATTTCCTCACTTTGTAATTCTTCACTGCTGATGGTCTGTCATTCGACCAAATGTTTTCGAAGGCAGTTCCATGCTTAGCATGAAACTGGTTTAAATGTTCAAACTCGAGAGGAAGTCTTTGATCCTCAAGAAGACTTAGATCAAAAGGCTCGAAGACTGGGAAGAATTTGGATTTGGGTGAGATAGGAATATCCCAATATCCATCAGATGGAGGTTCAGCATAGGTTAAGATGGGCCTGTAATCATAATCAAGAAGTCTTCTTGTGGGATTGACCCAGGAGTTGATTAAGGTTTCATCCATGGTTGTGTCGAAACCATGCTCTTTCCAAATATGTTCAGCGAACTTTGCTTCCCATCCAATCTTTTTTCTTTTGCTGAGTGGATGAAGAGTCACTTGAATGATCCGAGGACATATAGGGTTTCAAAAATTTAAACTGTGGGGGAGTTTCATTTGAGGATTGTTGCGGATCCTGTTGCTGTGGAGTTTGTTCTGGAGAAGGCACCGGAGTTGGTTGTCTTGGAGGAGTTTGCCTTGGAGATGGTTGCAGAGTTGGGATCCTTGAATGAATTGGATGATGAATTGGGATTCTTGGAGGATATTGATGTGAATGGCCTTGATGCAGAGGAGACTCACTTCCCCCTTTTGAGGAAGAACCAATTTGTTGCTCCTCAAACCATTGTCTGAGGCCATCAATCTTGCAGAAGGTTGTGGTGAACTTAGACTTTGTTAAATCAGAGACTTGGAGATTGTTAGGAATTTCAGTGTTGAAAAGAAGCTTATGGATTTCCTTGGTGAGTTTGAGGATGTCAGCAGTATATGGGTTGGCAGAAAGACAATGCCTTAGGTTGTTGATTGTTGATTGGAGAACCGCTATGGTAGATTCATAAGCGTTGTGAGTTTCTTCTATCAGTTGTTTCGAATGCGCTGCTTGTTTTTCAAGGGAAGTCTTGAATTCATCTTTCAAAGGAGTTACCTCTTTCATGAGGTTATTAACAGCTGCCATAAACTCCTTGTGATCAGCAGTGCGACTATTATCCAAGGCTCTAATAACCATTTCAACTTTCAGAGTGATGCATTCTACAGCCACTCGTTCTCTTTTTTCCAATATCTCAATCCTTTCAACTAAAGATTGCGGGGTAAGGGTCTCTGAGTTCACTGGTTGGCTGGTGGTGACTGCGGCCAAGAATTGGTCGACTTTTGATTGAAGAGAAAGGAATTATTTTCTTGTAACAGCCAGCTTCTTCTTGTTCTTTGCCTTAGGTTTTATAGTAGAGTGTTGGGATCCACTGGATTCTTCATCATCAAAAACCATTAAGAATTCATCTGATTTGGGAGGCTGCTGAACGTTATCAATATCAATGTCATCAAGTCCAAACTCCTGACCGGAGCTAATTTCCACTGCGGTTCCATCATCAGTGGAATCATGATCTTCAACAGTTGGGGGAGGCTTTGAGGGACCAACACCACCTTAAAGGTTTTGAGCTTGTTGCATTGTTGCTTCCATTTGAGACACCCAATTTTGAATTTTCAAGATATCGTGAACAGTCTTGGCGTTGTTGAAGGAGTCTGCCCAATACTTTGCAACTGATTGAAGAGCTTCATATTTCTGTTGTTGTTGATGTTTCTGCTGTGCCCTTCTTGCTTGGATTGCTCTTTGAAAAGTTTGAAATTTTCTGATTCCGGACTCAGTACCTGGACGGTACCGAGACCAAGAATCTTCTGAACAAACATCGTCAATTCCTTTAAATTGCACTGAGGTATCCCTCAGGTTCGTGGTTCCTTACATAGTTGTGCTCCCCACGCCTAGACCACTTGATTGAAATGTTGGTGGAATAGGATTTCCTGAGCTTCCTCGGTCTCCTTGACCTGAAGTCAAGTTTGGTCTCTGCTCAATTCTGGCTAAGGCGGAAGAATTGCCTTGCAGTGCGATTGGTGTTTTAAGTATTTGTGCAGCACAAATAAAAATGGAGTTCAACTCCTGAGGATCAAAGAAATGTAAGTGTGATGCTCTGGAGATCTTAGGGCGACTCGAACTAATGGGATCCACTTGGGATCCGACTGGAGGTGTGTCTCCATGATGGTATGAAAGAGATACACTTATTGTATTTGAATGGCGAGATGGGGTATGAACTGGTGAGCCTGCGGTAGCTCCAAGGACTACCAGAGTCTTTTGAGAGACGGCCGTATGAGTCGTGGTGCACATTTGGCTTTGACTCGGGGTCAATTTCAGTTTCTTATGTCTAAACACATATCCTGAAGTTGAGGACTCATGATGAGTTTCATCAATGTTTACTGGGGAATCCTGAGAGGTAGATGGAGAGTGATGAACCGCAGCAGAGGATGCTGTGGTCTTACGTTTCCTAGACGGAACGTCACTATTTTTGATGGTGTTGCGGGGGGCTTTCTTGGAAGTCACAGTTTGCTTGACCCTTTTGAATTTGGGTTGAGCAATCTGATCTGCAGTAGGAGGGACTTGAGTGGCAGTAAGAGGGACTTCAATATTGGGGGGAACTTGGGTTGTGGTGGGGCTGCGGTAGTCAGACTTGGTCTAGGCGGGGAAGAGTGGTATGGTTCAATACCACTCGTAGCCACGATGTGGTCAGCTACCTTAACAATTGTGAGTCCAAGGGACTCTAAGATATATCTAGGCAATCTCCTAAGTGGTCTAAAAGTTGTTTGATCTTTTGAAAGAGTGTACATTTTCAAATCGCGAGTGACAAATAGCGTAATGTCATCACCCATGTCGAGCTTGGCATCCTTGTGTAGATCTGAGATGCATAGGGACCAGAATCGAGCAAAAGTGAGCTCGGGTGCATCTTCTCGAGGAGCCTCCTCTGGAATACACTACAAGAAATCATCCCATAGGATTTGTCTGTAATTGACCGCATTACCAGTGAAGAAACTCCATACAATATCTAACAACTTGATTCCCATATTATCAGTACCGTTGGTCCTGCCGGAAAGACTTCTGATCACAAAGTGACATACGATCTGCCACACCGCCGGGAGTTGGTTCTTCTTAAGTTCTCCGATTCCCTTCAACTTCTTCTGGTAACCCATCTGATACAGGGTTGAAATCACATCGTTGAGACTTAGTGAGTAGAATTTCGTTGAGGGAAGAACCCTAAGATTGATTGCTTCCAAAAACTTGGCTTTGGTTAGAACAGCCAGTGAGTCATCAACAAGGTTGAGATGCACTTCTTGAAGATTGTGACTTGGATGGAATGCAGAGAAGGCGCACTTGAAGAGAGTCGGTAGAGGAACAACTTCAGTGAACGAGTTGAAGGCACCAGAGAGTGGATGCTTTGGAAGAAACTTGATCATCAGTCTAATTGCATCGTTGTACGATGGATGATCTTTGAAAATCGCTCTGAAGTTGCTTGAGGCTATGGACGCAGTGTGATCTTTGATGGTAGTTTCTGAGCCAGTGGGACGAGCAGACCCAGAAACCTTCGATTATTTCTTGGAGATACCCGATTTCACCATGTTTGTAGTAAAAATTTTAGAACTTGCAGAAAAAGTTTAAGCAAGAGGGTGAAGAAGATGAAGATTGTCTTTAAGGGTTCAGAAAGCGTAAAGCAATTTTGGGAGAAATTGGGGGGTTTTTATACCTCCGGATTTGAAATCTTATTGTAATTAATTTATTCACAGCTATTAAAGATAAAAACCTTTAGGTTTTTACCATTATCAACCATAAATAAAGAAAAAGAAAATTAAATTAATTTCCTTGAAAGATGGATCATTAAATGCATGTCAGGTCCATGATCACACGTCGGTAAATCGTGTGGTGAGGGTTTTTAACCGTTATGAAAAAGTAGAAGTTGAAGCGGATTTGACATTAGCCGGCTGTGAGACATGACTGATTGGGAAAAGAGATTTCTTTAAAGATTGCGTTTTATGGAAAAATAATTTATTTGTTTATTAGCCTAAAATAGACTTGACTAAGAAAATAGAATTTGAAAGAGACTGAAACGTTGTATGCGACAAAATAAATGTTGTAAAGAATGTTTTTTTTAATGAAGATCATTAGATAGCACACAAAGGTCTCATTTTTTTTATGAAGTGATTGAGGAATCATTTATTTCTACTGCGGTTGAGCTCTGATGACTACGGTGTCATTCGTTGATATTGCGGATGGATTCAGGTGACTGTGGTGGAATGCAGTTTGACTGTGGTAGTGTAAACTGAAGGAACACTTTACAAAAGGTTAGAAAAAAAAAAGAAATAATGGACCCAAAGAATATGTAGAGATCATATATGATTGCGGTATACTAAGTATACTGAAAAGATATATAATGAATATATTATTCTAGAACCGCAATGAGGAGAATGCTTCAACAATTTTACTTTGAAAAGAAAAGAAGCAATTCCTTCACAGTTGGAGACCAGATGTGGTCTGCAATACCTATCAATTCAAAAAGAATTGCGGGTCTGGATTCATCATTCCTAGCATTTCTAGAAAGATATTTAGTTATGTAGCATCAAGTGCCTTGGTAAAAACATCTGCTATTTCCTCGTGAGTAGGAATAAAAATGAGTTCGATGTTACCTTTGAGAATATGATCCTTGATGAAGTGGTACCTTTGTTCAATGTGCTTCATGTTAGAGTGGTGAATAGGATTATGAGAAATCGCTATAGCACTCTCTGAATCACAGTAAATTGGTACCCGCATCATTCTGTATCCGTAATCGATGAGTTGAATCTTCATCCATAGAACTTGGGAATAGCAACTGGCTGCGACCACATACTCAGCTTCTGCCGTAGACAACGCGACACAATTCTGCTTCCTTGAAGGCCAACTGACTAGTCTCCCTCCCAGAAATTAGCATCCACCTGAAGTACTTTTTCGATCTAATCTACATCCAGCATGATCCGCATCCGTGAAAGCTTGAAGGCTGAATTCATTTCCTGCGGGGTACCAGAAACCTAACGCTTTACTTCCCTTTAAGTATCTGAGAATTTGCTTGACTGCGGTCAAGTGGGATACTTTGGGATCCACTTGGTACCTAGCACATAATCCTGTTGCAAAGACAATATCCGGTCTGCTTGCAGTGAGGTACATCAATGACCCAATCATTCCACGATAAGTTTTGTGGTCAACTGATTCTCTGGTAGGATCAGCTGAAATCTTGTATCCGAAGGCCATTGGGACCTTGGTTGAGGACCAATTGTCCATTGAGAATTTCTTCAGCAGCTCAGGTATATTTCTCTTGATGAATGAATATCCCTTGAGGGACTTATTTGACTTGAAGTCCTAGAAAGAAATTAATCTCTCTAATCATGCTCATTTGGAAATTACTTGTCATGAGCTTTGCAAAGTCATTCACCATACCCTGATCTGTGGATCCAAAAATGATATCATCCACATATATTTGGACGAGCATTAAGTGATTACCATTTGCTCTTCTAAACAAAGTGGGATCAGTCACACTTCTTTTGTATCCAGACATGACAAGAAACTCAGAAAGAGTCTCATACCATGCCCTTGGAGCTTGTTTAAGACCGTATACTGCTTTTTCTAGCTTGTAGTAGTGATTTGGAAATTCTTGACTCTCCAATCATGGAGGTTGTTGCAAGTACACTTCTTCCTTTAGTTCTCCATTCAGAAAGGTGCTTTTTTAAATCCATTTGGTGTACTTTGATATTCTTGTGTGCCGTATACGCTAAGAAAATGCGTATTGCTTCCATTCTGGCTACGGGGGCATAGGTTTCATCATAGTCAACGCCTTCAAGTTGGATGTACCCCTTAGCTACTAGCCTTGCTTTATTTCTTAGTACCGCACTGGACTCATCAAGCTTGTTTTTGTATACCCATCTAGTACCAACATTTGTGTGAACTTTTGGCTTCGGTACTAGTTTCCATACTTTGTTCCTTTCAAACTCAGCTAACTATTCTTGCATTGCGGTGATCCAGTCGGGTTCCATGAGAGCTTCTTTTATGGTTAGAGGCTCGACTGAGGACATGAAAGCTGCATAGTGGAAATGGTCCGTTAAATCACTAGAGGATCGAGTTTGTATACATACGGATGTGTTTCCAATAATTTGACCCGGTGGGTGATCCTTCGTCCAAATGTGAAGACGAGTTTCTTGGTGATCAGCAGTTGCGATAGTGGGAATATCTTCAACGTCAGATGACTCTGCGGTAGGAGAAGGTAGTTCCCCCTCGACTTGAGAGCAGCATGCATAAGTATCTTGGACTGTGGGAATTTGAACATCATCGGTTGATGGAGGTTCCCCTAGAATTAAGGATGGGAGTTCCCCCTGAACCAAGGATGGTTCCCCCTGGATTGATGAGTGAGTTATAGCCCTTGGATCTGATATTGTGTCTAAGTTCTCAACCTCTTCATCCTCAGAGTCTGAAGAGACATTTGATGGAATTGTGACTCTGACGGTAGACACCGGAGCTGCATCTTCTGGTACTGGAACCTCAATGGTTGTCACAGGAACCGGAGTTGAACTTTCCCCCTCAACCGGCGAGGTGGAAGTATTGAGTGACAAATCTTCAGATATGGTTGGACCAGATACTTCAGCGTATTGTTGTTGAGCGACCAGAGACACCAGGATTTTAGAAAGATGATCAGTCTCTACGGGGTCAATAAGATCATCATAGTTGATTTCAACTATGTTTAAGGGACTTGAAGAGGCTAGGATATCACTTTCCAGGATAGCTTTTGTTTCACTTGACGGAGCAGTGTTGCGGACGTAATAGTCATCAAATTTGACATCGAAGCTTTCGACTATTAGTCGTGTGCGTCTGATGAGAACCCTGTAGGCCTCCTTAATGGTTAAGTAGCCAAGAAAAATGTCTTCATCTGATTTCGGTGCAAATTTGTTAAGGTGATCCTTATTGTTGATCACAAAACATCTGCATCCAAAAATATGGAAGAATCAGCCATTGGGTTTGTGGTTGTTGAGACCCTCATACGGAGTCTTGTTAAGACGCTTGCAAATGATGCTTCGGTTTTGAGCAAAGCAAGAAGTTGCCATTGCTTCGGCCCATAAGTATAGAGGAAAGTTGGTAAAATTTAACATTGATCTAGCTGCTTCTACCATTGTATAGTTGCTTCGCTCTACTACTCCATTTTGATGTGGTGTGTAGGGATCTGAAAAGTTGTGACTGATGCCTTTTGAAACCAAGAAATTATTCAAGAGATGATTAGTAAATTCGGTTCCATTGTCACTTCGTATTCTTCAGACTGGTAACTTGATTTGAAGCTCGATTTCCTTTATGAAGTTGATCATGACTTTCTGTGTGTCTAATTTGAGTCTTAGGATGAAGACCCAAGTGAAACATGTGAAGTCATCAACTATAACCATAATGTACTTTTTGTGATGAAGACTGGCTACGGTAGATGGACCGCAGAGATCAATGTGAAGTAGCTCTAATGGCTTAGAAATTGAAGAATCAATAACCAGTGGATGGCTTCCCTTTGTTAGCTCTAATCGTTTCAAAATCAAGTCTTAGAGTCATACTCCAAGATTTTTCTTTGAGTGACATATCTTAAGTAGGTTTATAACACATTTAGAATTGGTAGTTGTGATGATTAATTAATTAAAAGAGTATTAATAAATCCATAATTATATGGTTTGAGTTTAAGTAAATTAAAAGTCTAGTTTAATTAATAGATTAAACCACCTAGTATTTTAAATGTATAAAATACACCCTTATACTATATAACATTAAATGCCTAATATTATATATATATATATATATATATGTATATATATATATATATATATATATATATATATATATATATATATATATATATATATAAGTTAAAAGGGTCAGTCTTACCGTTAGTAGGCCTAATTCACGAAGCTGGTCTATAAGGGGCGTTTAAGGAAGCGGTCTGTAAAATGACCGCCATTGGGTATCCATTCTTACCCACCGCACCCTTGACTAGTGGAGGGTCGTTAGCCGAACGGGTTTGACATGACATTTAAATCCTCATTAAAAGTATAATGAAATATAAAGTAACTAAACCTTTTATAAATTCCCAATCTTAGTTACTTTAAGAAAAATATGAATTTGATGCTAACCCATAAAATTGCACATTGCACCTTACTGGTCAGTTAGTGGAGCGTGTGGGGTTAACCGGAACTCTAATGTTGAATAATGAAGGATGGAAATGGGTTTCTCGTAAATTATCATTAATCAATGGAGCGTGTGTGGTTAACCGACACAATGATTAGGTGATTAATGACATCGAGAGTACCAAGCTAATATGCATGGTTATTCACACCTTGTTTGTGATCCTCGGTATCCCAGTCCCAAACATGAAGGGCATAATCGAGATTAAACATGCCATTGAAAAGTTCAATGAATCTCAAAAGAAGTTAGGAATTTCAATTCATTTAAAACCTAATATTCATTTTCGTTTTTCATGGTGTAAATTGGTAAATCGTCATTTACCTACCTTCAAATACTTTTCAATTGGATTACGGCATCCCTCTTCCGAATTGTAGAATATTGTGTTGGGTCCTAGCCTTATTATTTCATTTGGGTGTTATATGAAGGACTTAAATCAACTAACTTGAATTTCTCCCTTTGTAGATGTCTAGTTCTGACAACTATGGTCTACCTTATCCTTTTGGAAAAAGCTTTCCTTATAAAGATGACCACAAGACGATCGAGGTGAAAGATTAATCCCTTCTTCGTGCTGTAGTGGAACCTCTCTTCCTCCACCTCCTCCAATTATTCTCCCCGACCCACATGTTCGTCGACTTGAAAAGTTCAAGGTCACTCAGGCCCTATTGGTAAGCAAACATGAAGATGGAAAGTCTGTATGTGCTCACGTCTTGGACATGAAGCTGCATGTTGAAAAACTGGGAATGTTGGGTGTCGTGTTCCCTAGGAAGTTGGCCTTTGACTTGGTTCTTCATTCACTTCCTAAGTCATATAGTGAGTTTCTTGAAAACTACTATGTGACAGCCCATGACGTGAACCTTATCGATCTTATTTATTTTCTTATTGCTACTGAATCGGAAATGATTTGGCGCACTGGTAATGCAAATTTGATTGGAAAATCCACTTCCCAAACTTCCATGGACATTGGCAATGGAAATATTGGAAGTCCAGAAAAGTCTTCTCTTCCCAATGGAAAGGGATCAGCCATGGTCGAACCATTAGACCAAATGGTAAAAAAAATAGGGCTAAGTCTAAGATTGTCCCGTGTGCCATTCCAAAAGAGTCTGTTTGTTACTACTGCTAAGAGAAGGGGCATTGGTTGCGAAGCTGGCTTATTTACCTGAAGGATCACAAGGATGGTAAAGTCAATGTGGTTGACTCTGCTTCAGGTAACTCCATTATCTAACTCTATTAACTTCCTATTTGAATATTCTTAATACATGATGTGATGAGATCACATTTTGATGTTTCGTAGGATCGAAGAAAAGAAAGGAAGCTTAAAGGAAAAGCATGCTGAGTTTGATCGCCAAGAGATGGATTTCGATCGCATGATTCGATGATCAGAAGTGTGAGCTGCTACTTAGGAGTTATGATTGATTTATTAGAAATATGTAGTGACATAGTTTTCATTTGTAACTGCATTTTAAGGACAAGATTTTCCGCAATTTTAATAAATAAAGAAAATTTTGATTTTATTTTATTTTATTTTTCCTTGCAATGGCATTTGTGAAAATTGATGTTTGTATGTTTCTATTTTTAGCAATATGGATTTGATTCTTTCGTTTGTGGTAGTGTCTAAATTTACCAAATAAGGAAAGATTCTCATCACCAAGTTTCAATTGGACAGAAACTTGGAAAAATGCAACTTGTATTGTATGATGAATGAGAACCTTCGTCTTTGGGAAAGTAAGACTAATTTGATTTGTTCAATTAGTTAGTCGTCATAAATCGGAAATCGGGAAACAACACATGAACACAGAGAATGATTATAATCCATGTCTCAGTTCATACGATATCTAGAATGGAGGAATATATGATCCCTTATCTAATGGACACGTCATTGATTCGTTCAGAGTTCGAAAGCGGCTTTTAAGAGCCTCGATTGTTGGTCGGTTTTTCAAGTCGTACTTGCAGTTATAGTTATTAGACTTATCCAAGTGGGAGAGTGTTCGATTAGGTGTCTAAGCCCATAACTATAATTAGTATGTACTTGACCCGAGAGCAGCATGGTCCATTTCGGGTTGCCTTCATCAGGACAATTTGACAGGATGGATATTTGAGAAAGAGGTTATTTGTGATTTGTTAATATATTATAATTATAATATATTAATTGTGAAAAAATATCATTTAATTAGTACTGGTCAAGAATTAATTTGGAATTATATTAGTGATCAAAAGAGACTAATTAAATATGCAGGGACTGATTATGTAAATCAATTATATTTATA
Source organism: Lactuca virosa (assembly GCF_052849685.1). Taxonomy (NCBI): domain Eukaryota; kingdom Viridiplantae; phylum Streptophyta; class Magnoliopsida; order Asterales; family Asteraceae; genus Lactuca; species Lactuca virosa. Next base: position 161,373,743 of record NC_136430.1, read on the forward strand.
GTATTGCCTCTGAGTTCACCAAGTCACCATACAAGAATTTCACATAGTAATTTAACACATCGGATAACATAACTAAGGTTTATATTACTTCTTGAAACGATTGCATAGATATTCAGGTTCACCCTACACTATGCCTCTTATATTATGCTACACCACATGATACTATCTATATGGCTACTTCATATCATGATCTTTGAATATATAGATACTCACTCCTGATCTCTTTCATTGTCACCTGCTTCATCAAGGATCATATGGAATGCTCTTACCTGTGGCTTTGGCAGTGCATTTGGCCTTGTTGCTTCATTTTTCTTTGGGCAATCTGTTGACATATGCCCCTTGTCTCCGCATCCGTAGCATACTTTATCATTAAGCATACAATCTGTGGAATAGTGATCGATCCTCCCACACTTCTCCGTTGCATCTCCCATAATGCTTCTTCTTGCACTTTTCACACCACTTGGCTCCTTACTTTTGGTCATCCAGGTTGGACTTCGAGAATCTTTCTTTCTTATCGGATCTTGAGGATCCTTCAAGCTTCCTCTTTTCGGTTGCCTTATCTTTTTCTCAACCCTTTTCTCTTATCTGGGTCTCTACATTCTTAGCTACCCAGATGGCGGCTTTCAAGGTGGTTGCTTGTTTAACCATTGGACGAAAGTCTGTTGGTAATCCATTGGAAAACTTGTTGACCTTGGAGAGTTCAGTTGGAACCAAATAAGGAACAAGCTTCATTTTCTCCGGAAAACTTGCAGCATACTCGCTGACGCTGATCCGTCCCTTCTTTAGATTCTAAAAATCATTGTTGATCTCCAGTAGATCTTGCTCAGAGCAGTACTGCATTTTCAGTTGTACCAAAAACTCTTCCCAAGACATCTTTCTAGCTTCTCCCTTATGCATGGTATCAGCTAGTAGTTTCCACCAGCTTAATACCCTAGTCTTCAACAGTGTAACCGTGAGAGCGGTCTTCTGTTTGTTGCTGTAGTCACAAATTTTAAACATCATCTCCATCTCGGAGATCCAATCCATGACTTCCATCGGTGTTGGGCTTCCAAAAAGACTTGGTGGTTTGGATGCGATGAAATCCTTGTACTTACATCCACTTCCATCATTTCCTCCATTGGGTTGGTTTCTTCTAACCACTCATGGCTCAGCTTGACTGACAGTCTGACTATCTGACTGTTCAATGTTCAGTTCAGGTTGTATAATGGGTACAATACATTCATCCCTATTAAGCAACATTTGTCTCATCTCCTCTCATTGTTTGACCATCATAGCCCAAATAACTCCTTGGACTCCTACCATCGTGATTGGCTTGAGTGCAGCTGCTTGTTGGATTAATGTCTAAGTCCATAACTATAATTGGTAAGACTTGACCCGACCCGGCATGGTCCATTTGGGTTGCATGGCATCATGCATTTGGATAGACTATAATGAGAGAAATAACACTTAAGGTTGGTTAATATATTATAAGTTCTAATATATTAATAAGGTTATTTAATTAGTATTGATCAAGAATTAATTTGGAATTAATTAAGTGATCAAAAGGAGACTAATTAAATATATGGGTTGATTGTGTAAATCATTCATTCTTATATATGTGGGCTTGTGATCCAAGATTCCTTATGTTGGACTAAGTCCATGGGGTGACCCATGGATACTCCATGGAGGTTAAAATCCATGGAGCATAAGGAATGGGTAAAGTTATGAGTTACATGGTGTAACCCTAATAGCCACCATATAAAAGAATCCCATGGCTCAAGAAATCGTGCACTAATGTGTGAGTGTGAGGGCTAGACGATTTCAAGGAGTGTTCAAGTTTCTCTCAAGTTATTCCAAGTATATTTGGTGTTGTGTGAACCATTTGAGGTGTCACACTTGGGGCACTAGGCACTCAAGCTTCATGAAGACATTCTACATCAAAGATGTATGTATTCTATCTTGTTATATTTATTATTTTGTATGCTAGATTACGATAGTACCTTGGATGTTCATAATTATATGTATAATAGAGAAAACATAGATCCAACGTATTTAGGGTTGCATGTACACTTAGGACTGTTAGAATGCTCATAACCCAACAATGGTATCAGAGCCAGGTTTGTTTTCTTGTTATACTTGCAAAAGTAGCTGAAAAATCGAGTTGGATGCATATATTCGATTGTTTTGGCTGGAATTGGACTAGGAACATTACCCTAAGATGTTTTTGGACTTATAAACTTGTTTTTGATGTGGTAATGTTCATGCTAATCCAATTTCTAAGATAATTGTCATAATTTCAGGATTTGTATTAGTTTGTATGTTCATGCTAATTTCTTGAAGATTGATGATTTGAATTATCTTGTTCTTATGAGGTTCTTAGATTAATAGAAAAGTTGTGTGAAATAGTTGTTTTCAATCCATTTTAATCTAAGAGTTGATTCCAAAGTGTGTTTTTGTAACTTGTCCTCAAGTTATGTGAAAAGTCACATTTAAGAATCATAAAACTCATAAAAGTTGGCAAATGTTACAAAATGAAGAGTCTAGTTCTAATTAAATGGTTTTATGACTCCATAACTTGTCCTCAAGTTATGAAGGTTCAAGAGTCTCTTCATTAAATTAAAAAAAAGTGTAACCTTAATTAGTTCCATAAGTTACAATAAAAAAAAGTTATTTTTTTTATTAATTAGTTTAAAGTCTTCCATAACTTGTCCTCAAGTTATAGAACTTGAAGAGTTTTTTTTTTTTTAAATTAAAACTACTTTAAACTCATAAGTTATGGAATTAATTAGTTTTGAATAGTTTCAAAACTTGCCCTCAAGTTTTGGAATTTGAAAAGTTTTCACGTATGAATACTTTAATTCCAAGTTAGCCCTTAGAATTTTAAAAGTTAAAAATTCAACCCTTATACTTTATAATATTATAAGTTAATAATATTTATATATATGTATAAGAGTAAAGTCAGTCTTACCGTTAGTAGGCCTTATTCACGAAGCCGGTCTATAAGGGGGTATAAGGTTACTGCCTATAAAATGGCAGTTTATTGGGTGTCCACTCTCACCCACCGCTTCCTTGACTGGTGGAGGGTCGTTAGCCGAACGGGTAGGACAAGGACTATAATTCTCCTTTCATTAAAAGTATTAATGATAAATACTAAGTAACTAAACTCTTATTAATACCCAATCTTAGTTACTTAGGAAAATGTGAATTTGGTGCTAACCCATGAAATTACACTTTGCACTTTGCTTAAGTCATTAGTGGAGCGTGTGTGGTTAACCGGCACACTAACCTGGACTTAACAAGGTAGGCAAAGGGTAACTTAATATTTATCATAGTATCGGTGGAGCGTGTGTGGTTAACCGGCACACTGATTAAGGGGTAAATATTAAGGGTACCAAGTATATTTGCATGGTTATTCACACCTTTTTTTGTGATCCTCGGCATCCCAGTCACAAAACCTGAAGGGCACACTCGAGATTGAAACATGCCTTTGAACAGTTCAATGAATCTCAAAGATCTAGGACTTTCAAATCCAATTAAAACCTAATAAATTATTTCATTTTTCGTGGTGGAAATTGGTGAATCGTCAATCACCTACCTTCAAATATTTTATAGCTTGGATTACGGCATCCCTCTTCTAAGTTATAAAATAGTTTGTTGGGTCCTAGCCTTAATATTTCATATTGGGTGTCATATTAAGGACTTTAAATCAACTATCTTGAATATCTCCCAAAAAGATGTATGGTCTAGACATTTATGATCTTCCCAAATCTCTTCTAAGTTATAAAACTAATTATCTTCTAAAATTCGTAACTTTCGCAAATAACTTCCGTTTTTGACGTTCATTTTATCCACGTGTAGGTATCGACATGATCTACAACTTTTGTTTAGACTCCGTCGGCTAATTTTTAATTTATTTATAAAGTTATATTTTAACAGGCTTAAACAGTTAAAGTCCGTTAAAAATGCATAACTTTGTCATCCGACGTCCGTTTTCGACTGTCTTTATATCCTTGAGCTCGTTTTAATGAGATCTTAAATTCTCATTTAGGTTGTGTCGGCTAAAAATCGATCGATCTAAAATTCGAATTCCGGGCTGTGCACTACTAGGTTAAATCTTAGAAAAATCATAACTTCCTCATACGAAGACAGATTTGGACATTCTCTATATGCACAATTTTGGTTTAATGTCTACTACGAATTTCGTTCAGATCGCTAAGGCTAAAAAGTTGTTTATCAAAAATTCACTTTTTACGATATGCGGTGCCATGCCGGTTTAGCCGTAAATCTTCGACGGGTCATAACTTATTCGTTATAACTCGGATTTCAGCGTTATTTATATGTACAGAACCCTTGTGACATATATTTTATATTATTTAAGATTATATATTCTAAATAATCTTTTATCAAAAAGTCATTTTTGACGCTTATTGTCTCTAAATTGACTAGCCCGAATCTGCGGGCGTTACACGATATGCATCCTTTTGCCTCAAATTTCAAAATACTTTGGAAATTCAAAAGAAAATTATATGGCACTCCTCTTAAATCACATAAACATAACACACAAATTTAAGTGGAGAAAATAAATCTTGTTAAGCTCTAATTAGATCTAGAAAGAACATAGAAAATCGGCTTGTACAAAGATTATGTCTCTAGTCTCACACATCAAAATGAACATTACATAATGGGAGTCACTCACTTGCAATTTATATGAAAGAGTCAACCCATTTACACACACAAGAGGGTAAACACTAACACTCCACATCCAAGCGTGACTTTGCAGCCTACATTCTCCCCCTCAAATTTAGGATTGGATGTCCCGACTTCAATATCCAACGAGCTCGCGCGATCAAGACTAAGCTCCCCTCGAAGTGATACAGGTCTTCAAATTCGCAAGTGGATACTCGAAGCTTCGAATACCCACTTTTCATTCTCCCCCTTTTTAGAATAAAAAAATGATTATAAAACCCATTAAGGCTGAGAAGCGCCCGAGGATTAATCTTCACATAACTCCCCCTTGATGTGTGCCAAAAATGAAACACCGAAAAACTTGCATGGAAAGACAATCACGAAAAAGCCTTGAAAAATTTCCATATTGTGAAAAGTTTCGTCTTTTGGGTGAGAGTTGCGAGATTTTCCAAAATCCGTGTAAAAACTGTCAAAAACAGAATTCTGTAGGGACCCGTTGCGCCAAAAACAACATAAGATGCGAAACTCTACCTTATTTGCGAAACTGGGCATAAAGCGTAAATTCACACAAACTGCAGGGACTAAACTTGTTAAATTCTCCATTTCTCATAAATGTTAGCCAAATTTCGAAGTAGGGTAATTTCTGCCAACATTTCGAAACAAGGGCTAAATGAGAAAATTTTCCTTCTTCACAAATTGTTACACCAATATCGAATATGGTCTATTTCTGCCACTTCTTAGAAACTTCAGGGTTCAATTTGAAAATAGTTCTTTTCTTCTTCACTTCGTTAAACAGGTAACGAATGATGAGTTTGACTAAAACAAAAGTCAAAATTGAAACAGCTTCCCTTCGCTTTTAAACCAACCCTTCGAAATATCAACTATCAGTTTCTCGTTAATGAACTACACCCCTTCGTTACTCGACCATCTACGATTCGTCCTTAAACCATCGAGCATCTACGATTCGTTACTCGACCATCTTCTTGTCGATGTCGACTCCAACACACCTAATATCAATTCTTCGCACATCGACCCTTTGCACATCATTCAACAAGCCTTCGAAGCTACATCATCAACATCCCTTCGCTTTTTGGTTGTCAATCAAAATCGAAGCACCAACCATCGACCATTGAATAATCAACTTCAACCATTTGACGATGAATCAATCCCAGATCCATTCGAAATCAATCAATCCATTAACAGACCCTGCTTCCCAGTCGATACAAAACAGCAAACTAACATCGACCAATGTATCCAAGTCCATACTTCGAACATTGACTCTTTACAGTCGATTATGACTTCAAAAACATCAATCGAAGTCTTCGCTTTTCTTTCAAGAACACATCAACCCAAAACAACAATATCAGTTAACGAATAAACCTTGACCATCACTTCGTTCTTCCCAAGTCGATTTCTATTCAATTAAGCACCCAAGACTTTGTTAACAAAACATCAATTAAACTGACCTTCGCTACTCAACACAAGATCAACAATCGAAATCTCAATTTCAATGCTTCGATCAACTTGTGTTCCCCATTACCAGACCCCAAAATCGAATCACACTTCCAACCATTCTTCGCTTTTAGTATTCAAATCAAATCTTGAAACCATAAATCCTTGATTTCGAACCAATAACCAACATCAGTCGATCTTTCCAATCAAACCATTCCAAATCTACATTAACTCCAAAATCGATTCAAAATATCATCATTCGACTCTTTTAATGTGAATCGGAGTCAATACCAAACACATCAAAAACATATACAAACCCTTCCATTATTAACTTCAAAATCAATTGACTTTTCAGTTTGACTTTTCGATTCCAAACGCCAAAACACCAATTAGTCGAATCAAACTCAGATGCTACAAAATCAACATCTTGATATCGATTCAAACACTTTCAAGTAAGTACAAATTGAAATTAGGATCAAAATATCAGTTTGACTTTTTGACATTAACAACAAGCATTCGTCATATACTCATCAAATGCCAACGATTCGAACATTTCGATTTCAATCATTCCTCAACATCGTAATTCCTTCTCTCGATTTGAACAAATCTTGAACACTAGTAACAGTTGAATTAATTTTGACCATGAATCTATTCGAATCGATCTATTCGAATCGATGAGGAAATGAACAACAATGAGTCAAAGTTTGCCTTTTATACATCTCAATTGTTTGATTTTTAAAATACGATATGGATTAAAATAAATAGTGTTCGAGATTATTGGGCTTACAAAATCATGGATCAAAATAAACTGTATAAATATGTAGATTAAACTGGGCTTCGAATGGAATCAAACGAAAAAAAATCAAAATGGGCTGAATGGATGAACAGTACTCGAAATTAAAAAAATGAGTTTGATTTTGGTTTTGATCTAAACAAAAATAATTGGATCAATCAAAGGGTTGAAACGGATTTGATCCAATGAGGCAAATCGATCAAAAATGAAAAACGCAAAACATGAATCGAAATCATGGACGTTTTGGAATCCATTTGAGAATTTGTGATACCTTTTTGACGATCCGAGTTTCATTTGCAATGACCGAATCAAATTTAGAAGACCTTGGTTCTTTTGTTGGAACGAGAAAATATCCAATTTGAACATTGTACCACCTACGATGCGTGTTGTACAACTCGTTTTTCGTGTTCTTCAACGATCCAAGAACATCTTCATAAGAAACATCAACACTTTTGGGTTTTAACTTCAAATTCAATGCAACACTTGGAGATTGTTGCTTTGGAACCCAAATTTGCTTCATAACAACATTTGACGATTTGTGTGAATAAACCCGCTTGTTTTTACGTCTGATCTTCTTCTTCTTTTTCTTTCTCATATTTTTGCATCTTAAAGATTTGATTTCAAGAACCACTTGATTCTTCACAACATCAACTTTGAAAGTTTAAATCAAACATTTTGGAGTTTGATACTTGTGAATTTCTTGGATTAACGGCTTTCGATAAGGAATCATGCCTTCAAACAAATCACAAGAACACAAAATATCATCGGTTTGAAATCCAATCGAGCAAAAAACTTTTTCATCTTCACGAGAATCAACTTGAATCTTCTTATCATGAACTTCAAGAAAATCAAGAACATCAAGAACATCTTCAACAAACTTAAGAGCATGAAGATCACTTGGGTTTTCAACAAGAGAAATGTATCTCTTATTAAACAAATCTCTTTCTTCTCCTACATTTCGATTTTCACTTGAAGATAACAAGAGCATGGAAAGTCCATACAAGCATTCAATCTTCGAAAGTGGTTGAAGTATCAATCTTCCATGATCATCCTTCAAACCTCCATAAGAAACCAAAGTTTCCCATGAAATCAACCCACTTAACAATAACCCATAAAATTGATTTTCGTTGACTTTGTATTTCACATATTCAATGACCACAACCCAAGAATCATGATCCAAATACAACATGATCACAAATACTTGAAAATTTTCAAGAGAGAGTATTTTTGAATGGGTTTTCTAGAGAGAAAACTGACACAAACAAGTATTCTAGAGAGAGAAAATCGAATTATGGATCAAATCAAGGAAAAATTCAATTTCTAGAACTCAAAACACTCTCTAATCACGAAGATCAATAAGAACAATAAGAATCACCAAATCTAGAATGACATCATGGATCAATTCTTGATCAAATCATGAACACCCGCTCTGATACCAGTTGTAGTGGTGTGGATTATGCTGAAAAATGTGGAATAAGAAAGATCTAGTGAATCATCATACAAAGTGGAGTAAATAAATCTTGTTAAGCTCTCATTAGATCTAGAAAGAACATACAAAGTGGGTCTTGTACAAATTCTCTCTCTAGTCTAACACTCCAAAATGAACATTACATAATGGGAGTCACTCACTTCCTATTTATAGGAAAGACTCAACCCATTTACACATACAAGAGGTTAAGAACTAACACTCCACATCCAAGTGTGACTTTGCACCCTAACTGTAAGCCATAGAAAGTTAGAAGTTTTACCTAAAGCAACAATTTTCGAACTTAGATAAGTGAAATCAGACCTGATCATATAATCAGAACAATGGAAAAATACCTTGAATTTGAACTCCATAAATAGGAGAAATCGAAACTACTGTATGATGAGAATAAAACTTGTAAGATCGATTAGATTCAAATAGTTAAAAGAATCAAAACACAGAATGAAGATCAATATTGTGCTGAATGATTAATTATTTATTCCTTAGAAGAACTCGATAAAGAATTGCTACTGTAAAGGCAAAGTAGGGTTACAAGAGGAACGATACCAAAACACGGTGCATGCATGCACTATTAATACTCTAACCCTAGCACAAAAAAATAAACTGGGTGGACAGGCCCAACCCGTTACTAATGGACCATAATAATACAAAATTGACATAATACAATATACCAAACAATCTCCCCTTTGTGTCAATTAAGGAAGAAGACACTTCACTAACGTGTTCGTTTCTGTGTCTTGAAAAGCTTGGGCATGAGACTTAGCAAAGTACTGCGAACAACTATATACCATCTGATCATATCCGAATAGCATTTCTTCGCAGCTGCATCATTCGCATTACATTGCTCCATGATCTCCAGAATGTAGTTCAAGCATGCAGTGGAGAACAGGTGTTTATTGGGCAGAGCAAACAGACATTTCTGGAGATCTCCTCTTTCTTTTGATCCCCGTTGAAACATCACGCTCCAATTGTGATTTTCAATTTTCCCCTTCTTCATCTTCTCGATGTCTTTCACGGAAACTTCCAGAAGGACTGTTGGTTTCTTTCGCAACACAGAGGCAATTTCAACATCCATCTTCGCTACTTTATGGACGTAAAAAACCAACATCCTCCTGATATGTGCAATAATAGGTTCATACTTCTTTTCTTCCTTCATCAAGAGGTGTAACAACATAATCCAATCATAGGGATTTAAACATGGCAGATCAACTAGAGAGAACCCAAACACTAAACTCACCGAACCTTGAGCAGTCTTAAACAAGGCATTGACAAAGTTGTCAGTTTGAATAGGTCCATTCACCTTTACAATTGTTATTATCATTGCACTCCAAGTGAGGTGGTGTGGCTTGCCATGCTTCAGGTAGAATTCGATCAAAGACTTGTTCACATTATCCTTTGATTTTGAAGCATTCGCAATTACATCAAAGTTGTGAAACAAAAATGCTATTGGTGTAATTGGAAAATCAAGTTGCGAGTCCAAAGTATTCTCCAGATCGAAAGAAGTGACTGGTTCCAACCAGTGGATACTTGAATTGTCAACTCCTACCGCCAGGATTCTCACCATGGACCAAGGAGGAAATAACGTCTTCTTAGCTTCTAGAGTGATTTGAGCATCACGAAGCGCTTTCTCTTTTTCTTCTACTTCTCTTGCGATTCACAGGTTTTCATCAAGAATTGCATCACGTGCTCTGCGTTTGAGTGTCGCATTTTCGACCTCTTCTTCTTCTTCTTCATCTATTACCTTCTCTTTTCCTTTCGAAACTGAAGCTACATTATCCTGGTTCGTTTGACTTAGGTTTTTCATGAGTTTCACCAAAGTACCAACTTGTTTTTGGGGTTCTTGATTAGATAGCTTGTTCTCATTGCCCCCCCCCCTTGTTTCGGAAGTGTGACAGACTCCGAAACATCCTCAAGCCTGTTGAGCATCGCGAACACAGGCCAAAGTTTATCTTCCAGATGCTTCCTGAAAGTGATCGTGATTAGAGAATCACGAGTCTCAATGAGATCAGAGAGTAAGGCGTTCACATCGGCAACACAACTCTGATGGGTTTGGTATACTACAACATCCTATGGTGCACATACAACCCTAAATACCTTGGATCTATGTTTTCACTAATTATACATGCAAATGGTTTCCAAGGCATTAAACCTATGATTAGCATGCAATTTGTCATAAACAATACAAGATACTAATTTAGAGTAAGATACCTTTTATGTGGCTTGAAGTCTTGATGTATTTGGTGTTGCTTGAAATACTTTGGGCTTTAAGAACTTAGTGCCCCAAGTGTTGCACCTCAAATGTTTCACAAACACCATGAACAAAAGATGACTTTTTGAGAGAAGCTTATTGTCACACAAAATCGGCTATCTCCTCCTTCGAATGCATAGGTGCCGATTTTGGTGACTATGGGTCCTTTTTAAGTGTGACAAGGTCTAGGGTTTCATTCATGCAAAATCCTAATGCCCATGACCTTTCATTTCCTTAGGATCCATGGGTTAAACCTCCATGGACTATCCATGGACCACCATATTGGTTTAGCCCATAACAATTGGCCCACACAATAAGAATTATTGATTTACCAAATCAATCCCCATATATCTAATTAGTCTCTTTTGATCACAAAATTAATTCTTGATCAATACTAATTAAATTATATTATTATTAATATATTTTAACTTATAATATATTAACACATCATAATAAGCTCTTCTAAAAAATCCATCAAATTGTCCTGGTGAAGGCAACCCAAATGGACCATGATACTCTCGGGTCAAGTACATACCAATTATAGTTATGGGCTTAGACACCTAATGCAACAGTCTCCCATTTGGATAAGTCTAATAACTATTATTGCAAGTACGACCCGACTAGCAATCGTAGCTCTTAAAAGCCGCTATCGAACTCTGATCCAGTTAATGACGTGTCCATTAGATAAGGGATCATATATTCCTCCATTCTAGATATCATATGGATTGAGACATGGATTATAATCATTCTCTCTGTCCATCTGTTATTTTCCGGTTTCCGATTTATGACGACCGACTAATGGAACAAATCAAATCAGTCCAGGCCCGATCGAGCACTTACGTTTGTCATCACCAAATCATCGAGGGGCCCACATATGTTGCTTTTATCCCTCCAAGGGTAAAACGAATGGATAAACTTCGACTCATATGCTTGTTATACTACTTGTTGAATCATACACAAAGGCACATTTGATAACATCGAGTTACCAATGTGTTTTCGTACAATCAATGTATAACCAACTCATAGCCAACAACTCATATCTCTAGGTTTGAAGAATATATGATATTATCGTCACATCATTCAATCGTGATAAAATCCATGAAGTGATTCAAATGAGCGTGGGTTTAATCTAATACTCGAATCTCATTCCAGGAGTACTCATGAATGTTGAAGCAACTCTTGCTATGTCCAACAACTTAGACCTTTACAAACCCAATTCATGACAGTCTTGCCACAATACCTACTTCTAACGTATTATCGATTGTGGATGGTTTGAATAACTTAGTCAATAAGAAAGAATGACCTAGTTATTCTGGAAGTCAAAACATGCAAAGTGTAACACAAGAATAATACTAATCCTATATGGCCCCAAGCACCTTTGAGAGTAAATAAAACACCTTTTATTTAAACACCATATTGATTACTCATTATTCATTGTATAATGTTTCGAATAATCAACTTTATACTTGAATCAAAACAATAGTCATGTCATGCTTCAAGCATCCACACTATGTTTATCCAAACAATAGTTATGCCATACTCCAAGTATGCACACTATGTTTGACTATGATCCTTACTTTGTGGAATAGATCACTTGAACATAATTCCAATGATCCTCATTTCACAATCCCAAATCCTTATCGCAAATGTAAGAATTCCAAATTCCTGCCATTTACTGAAATCTGTTAGATTCTAAACTTATATGCATTGATCCTCTTGTAATGACTATGCACAAAGTCACAAAGACTTGTCAACAGACATTATAGATTATTCCAATGGAAACGAAGTCTCATATTCATACTACATTCCTTTGAACATACTTCTTGCATTAAGTCTTCTAATCTTACACAGATTTAATGAATAACTTCCACCTATGAAACATTTCCATATTCCCATTTTGACTATTACTTCTGAACCAGAGTTGCCTCCTTTCAGAATATGTCAATATGGTCCTTTCCAAAAATTTACACCATACTTCCAACTGTCCATGAGCAACCAATCTTTGGTTAACTTCATATTATCCTCGACAAGTGCTTAATCATTTTAGTCATATCCAATTCCAGACCTTTTCCCCTCTTAATGCCCTAGGCATTTGGAAAATTTAGAAAGGATAAATATTATAGCACATGTAATCGATCCTATACTCGAAGCATATGGGACACGATTCATGATGTCTCACATAAAGACATGATCCTAGACCATTCTTTTGCTACAATATTTTTTTATTTGCCATGTTTTCATAATTCGACTATGAAGAGGGATGCCGTCATCATAATCGAATTTTGAGAACGCAATATATATAGAATTTCCTTATGTTGAACCATTCCAACATAAAATTCATATATATATATATATATATATATATATATATATATATATATATATATATATATATATATATATATACTTGACTACAGATGATTAAAATCTCAATCTAAGCTTTTAGAATTGAAGTGAACTATAATTTCCTGTCCCTTAATTATAGCAAAACAACTTTCCAAACCCTCCAAAGCACATTTTGCAAATTGAAATTTTTATTTTTAATAATTAACATTGCTAACTCGCCACACCTAACATAATAATCATGCTCCCACTAACATTATACTTATTAGCATAACACTTATGCTCCCACTAGCTTTGAGATGTATCCAGAAATCAGCTGGACTTCTAGAAATCAATACTTTATTGACTTTCTTACCAAAGTTCAAATTTCCGATACGTGATGCTTTGATAAGACTTTATCAAAATCATACACTTTTCCTTAGATAGCTCACATGTGTATCTAAGCAAATTTTAGAACTATGAAAAGGGATGTCATAATCATAGTCTCAATTGATTAGACCTTTGCCATTTCTCACAAGTCCATGTTAGTGTGTCGGTTAACCACACACACTCCACTAATGACTTTGAGAATGCAAATATCACAATTGCTTTCTACTTAAAATCTACTTAGTGAAAGCGTTTCCTCACCGTCATTTTCATGAATCGGAGAGAAACCTTATGACACTTAGATTTTTATGGTGTATGTGTTCCTATCCATGTGAATTTGTCAAAACCATAATCACAAGACAAGGTTAGTGACAAATCCAAACTCATATGGACTGAACTTGTGCAATCTTAACTTCTTGCCACTTGACAACACAAGGGCCTACCATTGCTTCCAAGTAGTTATGCAAACAACTGAGAACTCACAGAACTCACATGCATAGTCAACTTTTAACTGGAATGGGCACATAAATAAGAATATGTCAACACGATAGGTTACAAGCCTCAAGTCGTGTGCTAGTGATGAATAATAGGTTTTATTCATGATTAGTTCTTGAAACTTTTTCAAGATCTATTAAGACTCCCACTGACCTCTTGACATATAAGATTCTATTTTCAAGAGCTATTCCTTGACAAAACAAATATTCAAGAGTTAGTGCGGATACTTATCAAGATAAACACGTCACACAATTGGTCTTAGTTGGTCTTTGTTTTATCCAAAACATCACAACTCACCAATTTAAAATGTACAAGAGTAGAAAACATCTTACTCTACATTTGAAAGGTGTTTTAAACCTTCTTAAGATTATGTCACTCAAGTCACAATCTTGGAGTATGACTCTAAGAATTGTTTTGGAACGAAGTATGACTCATCTTTTTGATTTAACCAATTGAACAATTCAAGATTCCTCTTCTTAGTCAAACAAATGCACTAAGATGTCCTTAGAGGATCAATTGTGATATGGTTTCATAACCACTAAGATAATCATAACACAAGATACTCAAGTACTCTCCCATCTTTTCAGATTGGAGAAACTTTTATCTTTCTGCCTAATTTGATTTTTCTTATTCGTTCTGCCTTACATTGAAACTTTTCCAATGTTTCAGAATTACACTTAAACTTCTAAGCACAACCATATTTACTAAAATTTAGTAAATCATGACGAATAACCTTATCGTTCTTTGTGGTGGACTTGACCAGCACACAACCAAGTGTACCCGATTCCCTAGTCCTTCACTTGACTCACATATACATGTGAACAATGAATTAGTCTTAATTTCCCAAAGATGAAAAATTCTCATTCATCATACAATACCAGTTGCATGATTTCAAGTTTCTATCCAACTGAAACTTGGGTGATGAGAATCTTTCCTTATTTGGTAAATTATGACACTACCACAAACGAAAGAATCAAATCTATTTTCCAATATTGCTATCAATGGAAACATATAAACAACAACAATTTTTTTCCACAAATTCCATTTTAAGGATACTTAAAATAAATAAAATCAAAAATTTTCTTTTATTTTAAAACTTGCAAAAAACTAATCCTTACAATGCAAATGCATATAAAAAACTATGTTGTTATCTATTCCTAAGCAATCTATCACAACTCTTAAGAAGCAGCTCAGAATTCTGATCACTGAACCATGCGATCGAAATCCATCTTCACGATCAGAATCAACATACTCTTCCTTTAAGCTTCCTTTGTTTGATTCTACAAAACATCAAAATGTGATCTAGTCACATCATGTAATAAGAATCTCGAATAGGAACTTAATAGAGTTAGATAATGGACTTTACCCGAAGTAGAGTCAAACTTTTTGACTTTACCAACTTTATGATCTTTCAGGTAAATAGGGCAGCTTCGCAACCAATGCCCCTTCCTTTGGCAATAGAGACATATGGACTCTTTGGTAATGGTACATGGGACTATCTCAGACTTAGCCTTTCTCTTTACCATTTGGTCAACCGGGTTGACTATGGTCGATCCCTTTCCATTGGGAAGAGAAATCTTTTCTGGATTTCCAATGTTGCCATTGTCAATGTCCATGGAAGTTTGGGATGTCGATCTTCTAATCAAATTTAGTTTACCAGTGCTCCAAATCATTGATGATTCAGCAACATCAAGCAAATAGGTAAGATCATTAAAGGTCATGTCATGGTCTTTAATGTAGTAGTCCTAAAGGAACTCACTATGTGACTTAGGAAGTGATTGAAGAACTTAGTCAACAACCAACTTCCTCAAGACTTTGACACCCAACTCTCCCGGCTTGTCAATATGTGACTTCATCTCCAAGATGTGAGCACACATAGACTTTGCTTGCCGATAGGGCTTGAGTGACCATGAACCTTTTAAGAACTTGTGGGTTAGGGAGAATAATTGGAGGAGGTGGAGGAAGAGAAGTATGATTTCCATGATCCAATCGTGGGACATCATCTTCATTAGGAAATCTTGTTTCAAGAGATTTGGGAAGATCATAGTTGTCTGAACCAGACATCTATAATGGGAGAAATTCAAGTTAGTTGATTTAAGTCCTTAATATAACACCCAATATGAAATATTAAGGCTAGGACCCAACACAATATTTTATAACTTGGAAGAGGGATGCCGTAATCCAAGCTATAAAATATTTAAAGGTATGCGAATGACGATTCACCAATTTCCACCATGAAAAACGAAATAGACATTAGGTTTTAATTGGTTTGAAACTCCTAGATCTTTTGAGATTCATTGAACATTTCAATGGCATGTTTAAATCTCGATTGTGACCTCTCAAGTTTGTGACTGGGATGCCGAGGATCACAAACAAGGTGTGAATAACCATGCAAATTGGTACCCTTAATCTTTATCACCTAATCGATATGCCGGTTACCCACATGCGCTCCACCGATCTATGATAAACATTAAGTCACCCTTTGCCACTCTTACTAGTCCATGTTAGTGTGCCGGTTACCAACACACGCTCCACCAATGACTTGGTAAGGTACAAAGTGTAATTTCATGGGTTAGCACCAAATTCACATTTTTCTAAGTAACTAAGATTGGGAATTTATAAGTGTTTAGTTACTTAGTATTTATTATTATACTTTTAATGAAGGGAGAATTATAGTCCTGTCCTACCTATTCAGCTAACGACCCTCCACCAGTCAAGGAAGCGGTGGGTGAGAGTGGACACCCATTAAACTGCCATTTTATAGGCAGTAACCTTATACCCCCCTTATAGACCGACTTCGTGAATGAGGCCTACTAACAGTAGGACTGACTTGTTCTTATACATATATATACATATATATTCATATATATATATATATATATATATATATATATATATATATATATATATATATATATATATATATATAAACACACACATATATATATATATATATATATATATATATATATATATATATATAACTATTAACTATTAATATTATAATAGTATAATGGTTGAATTTTAACTTTTAAAATTCTAAGGGTTTACTTGGAATTAAAGTATTTATGGGGGGAAACTTTACAAATTCCAAAACTTGAGGACAAGTTTTGAACAATTCAAAAACTTTTGGTTTCCATAACTTATGAGTTTAAAGTAGTTTTAATGAAAAAACTCTTCAAGTTCCGTAACTTGAGGACAAGTTATGGAAGACTTTAAAACATTTAAAAATGACACTCTTCATTTTTCATAACTTGTGGAAATCTTATGAGTTTTAAAAATCATAAATGAGTCTTTTCATATAACTTGAGGACAAGTTACAAAAACACATTTTATGAACAACTTTTAGATCAATTTGGATCGAAAACAAATTATCATATAATTTTCCTAATAATTTAAACTAACTCATAAGAACAAGATAATTTAAAACAAACAATTTTCATGTAATTAGTCTAACCACTAAACTAATACAAAACATGAATCTATTGACAATTATCTTTTGAATTGGATTAGCATGAACATTACCACATAAAAAACTGGTTTATAAGTTCAAAAATAGCTTAAGGCAATGTTTCTAGTCCGATTCCAGCCAAAAAACTCGAATATATGCTGTCAGGGGGTCCAAATCGCCGAGTGCAAGAACAAACTCGATAAGTTGGATGAGTTTGTTCATGGACTCATCGAGTCCCGTATCAAGACAGCAAAAAATTCGATTTTTCCAGCTTTTTTCAGCAATTTGTAACAAGTATAATTGAAAACAACCCATGGCTCTAATACCCTTGGTGGGTTTTGGTATACTACAACATCCTATGGTGCACATACAACCCAAAATACCTTGGATCTATGTTTTCACTAATTATACATGCAAATGGTTTCCAAGGTATTAAAGCTATAACTAGCATGCAATTTGTCATAAACAATACAAGATACTAGTTTAGAGTAACATACCTTTTATGTGGCTTGAAGTCTTGATGTATTTGGTGTTACTTGAAAGACTTTGGCCTTTAAGAATTTAGTGCCCCAAGCGTTGCACGTCAAATGATTCACAAACACCATGAACAAAATCGGCTATCTCCTCCTTCGAATGCATAGGTGCCGATTTTGGTGACTATGAGTCCTTTTTATAGTGTGACAAGGTCTAGGGTTTCATCCATGCAAAACCCTAATACCCATGACCTTTCATTTCCTTAGGCTCCATGGGTTAAACCTCCATGGACCACCATATTGGTTTAGCCCATAACAATTGGCCCACACTATAAGAATTATTGATTTACCAAATCAATACCCATATATCTAATTAGTCTCTTTTGATCACAAAATTAATTCTTGATCAATACTAATTAAATTATACGATTATTAATATATTATAACTTATAATATATTAACACATCATAATAAGCTCTTCTAAAAAATCCATCAAATTGTCCCGGTGAAGGCAACCCAAATGGACCATGCTACTCTCGGGTCAAGTACATACCAATTATAGTTATGGGCTTAGACACCTAATCCAACAAAGTCTTCATCACAACTTTTCCAGAAAAGAGCGCATTAATCTGCTTATCAGCATGTGCCAGCTTGACAGATAAAACCTTCACCTTTTCTGTTTTGACGGCAAGCTCATCCATTATTTTGTTTTCAAGAGCCAAATCTTCATGAAGTTTGTCTTTTTTGGAAGAGATGGAGGTGTGAAACTCTGTATTGTCAGATTGAATGCCAGAGCGAACTTTCTCAAGAGCATCCTTCTCTGTCTGAAGGGTAGTTCCAAGACTGGTTATTACTTTATTTGCCTTTGCAGTGTTTGTTTGAAAGGAAGTCTGGAAAGTACTCTTAAAATATTGAGCTTCAGAAATTAGTTTATCGACTTTTTCGATCGTATCCTTGCAAACAGAAGCAGAGTCAGCAACTGCCTTGTTTGTTTTGTCAAGGTTCACAGTGTGCTCTTTGGTTAAGGTTTCAAGAAATGCCTTGACAGTTTCCTCATAGTAGTCACTGCGAGAGGATGCTTTGGTAGACTGAAGCAAGGCATCCAACTTCTCATTGATGGCCTTGAGTTTCCCTTTGGTAACTAGAGCATCATCATTACAATCTTCTCGAACTGTGAAAGGACTATATGTAAAAGCTTCAAAATCTTCATCAACCCCGAAAATAGTATACGTATCATCTTGTTGGAGAGGTGAGATAGGAGTAAAATTTGACCAAGAGTGAAACCTGAAGCACCTGCCCCCGTATTTGATACGTTGATAGAAACTAGAGGTGGACTAGTGGCTGTGGTTGTTGTTGCTGTAAATTCTGTGAACAATGGAGTGGACTGTGCGAGAGTAGCTTGGGGTTGCGAAACACCCATAGTTGGACATGGTGCAATAGTGATGGGAGTGGTAGTAGTAATTGGAGAGTGTGGACCATAAAAGAAATCATCTATAATTGGAACAAAAGTAGGCATGTGAAAAGTAACCTCAGGGTTCGTAGGCATTGGCTCCGAAACTTGGGGATGCGAAGTTGCAGCTGTGTCATCTTTTTCGTGCTGAACTTGCTCTTCGATGCAAATCTTAGAGATAGTGTTGGATTGTGAATCCTCTTCATCGCGTGGTGAAGGAGTTCATGGTCTGCGAGCAGCTTTCTTTACCTTCTTCTTTTTCGGAGCTTGAGCTAGTTCGAAGGGTCCTGCATTGGGTTTTCATTTACCCCCCTTTCTATGGCTTATCAGCCTTGTCAAGAATCTTTTTCATTGCATCAGTCATTGTCGTGGACCTGAAGCTGGTAGAGTGCGATAGGCTCGAATAATTTCACTTACAATTGGGACGTTGCGAAGCATCGATTCCGGGATTGAACCGATGAAGATGAATCTGGAAGTGTCTGAAAGAATTATGTTTGCGATGTAGAAAACCGGAATAATAGCAATTATCGAACCATCAATTTCTTGAATATTAAGGCGTTCAATTGCTCTTTGAACGACGATCGCCTACAAACGTGCACATGACATCTCGTTGTGCCGTGTTGTAGAAAGAGTACTCTGGACCAGTTGAGCCCAAAGCATTATCCCATAGTCGAGATTGATTCCCGAGTAAACACCATACATGATGGTCATGAACAGCTTGCTAACACAGTCTGAGCCTATTACCCTCTCAGAAAAGCTTTTGAAAATCAGGGTGAACAACCCATTCCACATTGGTGGCAAGTTAGACTTCTTGAATTTGGAGATGGAGGCCAGATCCTCCCTGTAGCCCATTTGATAGAACATCTCCAAGATAGCAGAGTTGGAGATGGATTCTGGACTAATTAGTTCATGGCCTTGAGGAAGTCCTAGCAGGATACACAACCTAGACATGGTGATGTGGGTTTTCCTGTTTTCGACTTCAAAAGTGATCATCTCTTCCCCTTTTTGGTAGCTAGTAGTCGAGTATGCCTTAGACAGATGAACCAAGGGCACATTATCAATTTTTGTCAGGGCGATTACAAGTGGTGAATAGCGCAGGCACTCGATTAGAGCTTGAAGAAAGGCATCGTACTTAGTAGGATCAAGGTCCATGATTAGATTCTGGTTAGCCTTGATGTTGAGCAGAGTTGATTGTGCTATTTGTTCAGCGACATAAGGTGTTTCAGAAGAGGTTGCCATTGTTTCTTGGTGAAGAAGATGATGAACAATAGAGAGAGAAATCACCGGGTAAATTTCGAATGCTTTTGAAAGTGGTAATAAACAATGAATCGTCGAAATCCTTATATACGATATGATAGGAGAGAGAAAAACCGATGGTTGATAATCCCAAATTACATAAGAAGCGCCTAAAAAGGCGTGACTGATAGCTGTGATGTCAGGCGGTGTAACTGACAGCAGGCATCGTTTCAATATTTCACGCGCCTAAATTCAAATCTTATCCACAAATACCGCCGTTTCAGTTGACGGCTTTCGCAATTTCATTAGGACAACGAACCAGATTTTTTAAAATCAAAATGATCTTCATGCAAGAGTGTGCCAAATATAAAGAAATAAACAAATTCTCTAAGGGATTCTAGTGATGTCAATAGAGACAAAAATCAGATGGATCCCGGACAACGATCTCTCCCTTCGCAGTCAAGAGAGACTTTGAAGTGGTTGTGTGGAGTCCCGTTGAATTACGATCATCTGTTTGAGGATAAACAGTGAAAGGTTTCATTTCATAAAGGATAATGGGCGGCTTCACCTTCAACCAAACTCCGAAACTGGACATAAGTCCGAACGTTCGGATGAAGTACTTGTCTGACCAGTGTAGCCATAAGAACAAGTATGCTTTGCATTTGTTTTTTAAGTGACTTGGATAAATATAGAAATCTCAAGAAAAATAAAAACTTGATCTATTAGGAAGAAACGTCTTAGGACTAGAGCATTTCATTATGATCGCATAAAAATAAAAAGAGATTTTAGGGTACAAACCACGAAGGTGGACATTCGTTAATACCTTGGTGAAAAATCTAGAACATGTTTATTGTTCCCCATCAATTCTTAAATATGTGTTGTATTTTGGGTTTCACTCAATTCGTGGTGATAACGAATTTAACATCATAAACACAGAAGTTTTGTAACCGTAAACCTCAGTGGTAAAATCTGAGATTCTCAAGGGTTACATTCATGAATGCGAAAGTGATGGAGAAGTAGTAGTAGTTGGTTCCAAAGAAAAATGAACCTCTGCTATGTGAAAGTGACCAAGCAGTCAACTCTTAACTCAATTTGAGAAGACTAAGGTAGCTCATGACTTATGTGAATTTCAGCCTGATTAGGAAGAAATGATTGGTATTATCAATTCATTAAGGCTTCCAACATAGAGTCTCAAAGGCTTCAGACTACATGCAACAACATGTTTCTAGGGACACTAAACTCGTGTAAAGATTAGAAATTCAATACCTGCCCCCATCATTCGCAATTGAGAGTCTCATAATTTGATATGCCAGTCCTGCTCAATTATCTATTGTTTTGATGTTATATAAAAAAAATATTTTTGGAATTATGATTTTTCTGAAAAATAAATAAAAACAGATGGAAATAAAATATTTTTGGCTTTTGAATTTTCTGAATAACAAATAAAAACAGAAAAATTAAATCACACACAAAATATACAAAAGTATACAAGAAGTTTCGAACCTCCAAATGAACAGTGGACTACGAGCTACTATGAGCGTTTGCGGATAAACTGTAGACTACGAATCACTATGAGCTTTCGCAGATGAACAGTAGACTACGAATCACTACGAGCATTCGCCCCCATTCACAATTCAATCAATACTTTCCTTGTGCGAAGGTTTTCGGAACTGATTCACCTTCTGTCATTCCTAATCCTTGAAGTATGCGGTTAAATGATTGTTGTGGTAAGGCTTTAGTAAAGATGTCGGCCAGTTGATCAACGGATCCAATAAAGTGTATCTTAACATTTCCATCTTCCACGTGATCTTTAATAAAGTGATGCCTCAGTGCGATGTGTTTGGTCTTGGAGTGTTGCACTGGGTTATGACAGAAGGGAATGGCGCTCTTAGAATTGCAATACAAGGGGATTCACTTCATATTGATACCATAGTCACGAAGCTGACTTTGAATCCAGATAACTTGTGAAGTACAAGAGGCAACGGCTATGTACTATGCTTCAGCAGTTGATAGGGAGACACATGTTTGTTTTTTTGATTGCCAACTAACAAGTTTGCCATCAAGAAATTGACATCATCCTGTTGTACACTTTCGATCTAAACTGCAATCTCCGGCATCAGCATCCGAAAACGCTTGTACAAAGAATCCTGAACTTCAAGGGTACCATATTCCGAGCGAGGAAGTTCGTTTAAGATAACTAAATATGTTCTTGACGGCAGTCATGTGGGGCTCGCGAGGATTCGCTTGAAACCTGGCACAATAGCAAACATAAAACATGATGTCTGGATGACTAGTGGTTAGATACATCAATGACCCTATCATTTGGCGATAGAGTGTCATATCAGCAGCTGGTTTTTCCAAAGACGGTGTTAGTTTCGTTCCGAATGCCATTGGAACCTTCATCTTCGAATCTCCCACCATTCCAAACTTAGCAAGTAAGGTCTTCGTGTAAGCCTCCTGGTTGATAAAAATTCCCTCCTGACTCTGTCTTATGTTCAAACCAAGGAAAAAATTAATCCGACCCATAAAGCTCATCTCAAATTTAGTTTCCATCAACGGAACGTAGCAGTTAAACTGGGATTTGTAGAACCGGAGATGATATCATCAACATAAATTTGACAATCATCAGATGGTCACCATCTTTCTTTCGAAAGAAGGTTGGGTCAACCGAACCTTGTTTAAATTTAGCTTGTTTCAAGAATCTAGTAAGAGTTTCATACCAGGCTCGTGGAGCTTGCTTCAGACCATAGACTGCTTTATCCAGAATGTAACAGTGGTTCGGATATTTCTCATTTACGAACCCCGATGGTTGTTCCATATATACTTTTTCTTCTAGTTCCCCGTTCAGAAAGGCACACTTAACGTCCATTTGGAAGACTTTGAAGTTCTCGTGAGCTGCATACGCCAGAAAGATGCGAACAAACTCCAGCCTTGCAACTGGTGTGAATGTTTCTTCGCAGTCGATGCCTTCTTCTTGGCAATACCCCTTAACAACTAGTCGCGCCTTGTTTTGTATCACATTTCCCTCTTTGTCTAGTTTGTTACGCAATACCCATTTAAGACCGACAACAGATACATCCTGCGGAGTGGGAATCAATCTCCAGACTTTGTTTCGTTCAAACTCATTGAGTTCCTCTTGCATTTCTTGCACCCAATCAGAATGATCAAGAGCAATCTGAACATTTTTGCGTTTAATCTTGGAGATAAACGAATTAAACATGCAATACTCTACTTTGGAGAATAATGCAGTCTGCTTTGCCTTTTGTTGTGCTCTTGTAAGAACTCCTGAAGACGATTCTCGGATTACTTGACTTTTGGGATGATCTCTGGTCCAATTGGTTAGTGCAGGGTAGTTTGGATCATAAGTTGGATCCAGTTCAGCATTTACATCCTCAAATTCTGACTGCACATCCAAATCATCATTCGTATTTTCATTCTCCCCCTCGAATGATGTATGTTCCTCTTCTTATGGAATTGGATGCTCCCCCTGTAGTGGATTTTCGTGGGTCACTTGAGGAGTTGAATGCTCCCCCTGAAAAGGTGTACCAGGTGTGGAGGTTGATGTAGAACCCTCCCCCTGAAATGGAGCATTCGCAACATGTGGTTCTTTCAGATTCTGAGGCTCGTTTTTTAGATTCTTTGCAACTTCATCAATAATTTTCTTCAATTCATCCTCCTTGTTATCTGCTGCTTTAGATTATGAAGATATCGTTTTCTCTGGCTCATCAAATAGATTCATGAATTCGTCGTAGAGAGTGGAGAGTGGAATCGTTGTTGGATTCTACTTGGGAAATATCTCCTTTGATTGACTGTCGTCCTTTTTATACTATTTTAAATATTTGTCATCGAACGTGACATAATAGGTGTCTTCTATCTTTTTAGAATTTTTATTGAGAACCCTAAATGCCTTAGATGTCAGAGAGTACCCTAAGAAAATTCCTTCATCACCCTTAACATCAAATTTGTTTCTTTGCTCTTTGGAATTAAAAATAAAGCATCTGGAACCAAATACATGAAAAAACTTGACATTAGGATTTTGATCATTCAATATTTCATAGGGAGTAACATAAAATCGCTTATTGAGGATTGATTGATTTTGAGTAAAGCAGTCTGTTCAAATAGCATCCGCCCAGAAGTAAAGTGGCAGATTCGCAAACGATAGCATGGTTCTCAAAGCTTCACACAGAGATCGGTTTCATCTTTCAACAACCCCGTTCTGTTGAGGAGTTTAATGAGCCGAAAAGTTGTGAGTGACTCCTTTCGCAGTCAAAAATTTTTCAAACACTTGGTTTTTTAATTCCAAACCGTTGTCACTGCGAATGTTACGAACCAGCTTTCGCAGTTGAATTTCTATCTGCTTTATAAAATTCTTGTGCTTGGGAGTTTCTTCAGATTTTTGTTTAAGAAAATGCACTTAGGTAAATCTGGAAAATTTATCAATAATTACAAGAATATATTTGTTACCACCAATTCTTTCAATTTTAGAAGGACCACAAAGGTCTATATGTAAAAGTTCAAGTGGTTCTATGACATTGGTGTTCACAACTGTTGGATGACTCTTCCTGCTCTGCTTCCTTAATTCGCTGGCTGCACAAAGATGTTCCTTATCGAATTTCAAGAGTTGAAGTCCTCGCACATGATCACCAAGAACAAGTTTATTGATGTATTTGAAATTGGGATGTGAGAGAGCCTATGGTGCCATAGCCAGCTATTATATGAAGAAGCTTTCGTAAGTAGGCAGATAGCATGTTTACCTTTGATGGGATTCAGAATTAGTGGATACATCTCACCTTTTGGCTTAGACTTTAGTAGAACAGTTTTGGTCTTCTTTTTAATGATCTCAGATCCCTCATCATCGAATGAGACTTTCAATCCCGTACCTACAACCAATTGAGAAACACTTATTAGGTTGTGTTATAGGCCCTCCATGTATGCTACCTTGCGAATGGAAAAGTCCCCATTCGTGATCATTCCATGCCCGTTTATTTCTCCGAGTGAATTATTGCCGAACTTCACTTTTCCACCATCCTTTAGTGCTCTAAACTCTCTCAGCTCTTCCTTCCTTCCTGTCATGTGACATGAGCAGCCACTATCAGTGTAGCATTCGGAGTCAAACCGCTCGTCACGATTCACCTACAAAAATCAAAGAGATTTAGGAACCCAAAGTTGTTTGGGTCCACATGAGGCTTTCACAGGAAAAGTAATTGCAAGATCAACTAGATATGATCGTTTAATCAAGGTGGATTTATCTTTCTTTGTTATCTGAAAAACATTGATTCTATTATCTTTTGAGTTCTTATCCTTTGAGGATTATTTCCTTTGTTTGTCTTTGATTATTTGCTTGACAAACCTTTTCTCATCACTCTTTGAGATAGTTTTGGATCTTTTGGAGGGAAATTTAGGTTCCGAAACTACCTTTCCTTTTCCCTTAACATCTTTCGATGTCTTGGCAGAATGTGAGGCATTTTTGTTAGGAGAGAAGTGAGAATTTGACTTCTCCATAGGTTTCACTTGATTTGAAAAAGAGGGTTTTTGAAAAACTTTTTGTTTTGAAACCAGTGGAGACTGAGACTGAGTTTTTTGAAAACTTCTAGGGGTCGCATGTGAAGAGACTTTCGCATTTGGATTGGATGATTTTTTTTGATAAATGAAGTTAGGATTTTTGGATCTCCAGAAATGCTTTCTTTCCTTTAGATTTTATTATATCTCACATTTCTTTGACGTTTTTGAGCAGGAAATTGCTCAGAGGACTTATGAACACTAGCCCTAGGTTTCGACTTTCTAACAAGAGTTTCAGCCTGTTCAGATGATGTATCATTTAGAACATTCTTGGTTTCACTCGGACTTCCTTTCTCGTATTTTGAGTTGACCTTGTTCAGCGGTTCTGCTACATATCTTTCTTTCGTTCTCCAAGAGGTCATTTCAGAGAGACCTTTAGTTTCATCTGTATTGTCAATGGGGGCTGACAAAAACTATTCGTCGCACCCATCATCATTGTCTTCTTCTACCAGAGACGTTAGTTCTATAGTCTGATTTTTGTTTAGTCCGGTAGTTGCGAAAACTTGGTTAGGAACTGTTCTAACCTTTTGGAAAACTAAACCTTTTTCTTTTAAAATCTTGGGATTATTTTCAGAAATACGAGCAAATGCAACTGAATTTTTAGAAATTAAGACTTTCGCAGGTTCATGTTCGCTTTTAACAAATTCTAAACAATCAACCTCATCCTCCACAGAGATCTCACTCTTGTCACTATTATCGTCGAATTCAGACACATTTTCAACATTAAGTTTATTTTCTGAAGTCAACTTAGCGCATAGAGCATTAAATTTCCATACAGTTTCAGATTTGATTTTCTCTATATCTTTTTCATCCAAAATTTGTCTTAACATTTCTTGATGCTCTTTGGACTGTATATAAGATTCAATTTTGTCCAGACCGATTTTCGAGACTTCTTTTGATGACACGATTGATTTGCACCTGTAACAGTCTGCATCGATTTCGTCCTTTTTCAATTCAAGAAAGGGCAAAATCATCTTGTGGATTTTCTTTCCTATTTCATAGTCAATATGCAGCTGTGTAATATTAAAATAAAGTCGTTTTGCAATCAAACAAAAAATGTTTCGTTGTTTTAAAAGCCCCAAATTGTCACTTTGCGAATAAATTAAATCATCCCTAGAACTAGCTAAATTCGACTCTAACTTCTCAATCCACATGAGCCTCTCTTCACTTTTGTTCGAAACCCTGCCGAGTTGATCGGTTAAGTTAGAATTAGTTAAACGAGTTAGTTTTAGACATCACTGAAACTTGAAAATGTAAATCTTAAGTCTTTTAGTTCAGTTTCATACCGGGAGACAGGAATGTTTAGAGATTCGAGAACAGAATTTACCTTACTGATCATCTTTTCACATTCACTGATTTGCTCCAAAACTGGTTTCGCAGCAAAACAGTTGTTCGAAGCATATCCTCTTTGTTCTGAAACTTTATTGCTCACCATTACGCATCTTCCACTAAACTGCAAAACATAATCCTTCGCAACGAAGCTTCTCCCGTGAGTTGGTCTGCGAACCTCTTCGTCCTCTGAATCAGTCGACCACACTTCGACTCCTCCAAACTCATCATCCTGTTCCTGCACGATCAAAGCAGGTTTAGCGTCATCTGCATTTTTCTTCTTTTTAATTTCTTCCAGCTTCTTGAGAAGATAAGCCTCAGCATCCTCTTCCTCTTTCTTCTCATTCATTCTTCTTAGCATGCACTCCTTAGCCAGATGATATTTTTCATGACAATAATTGCAGTCATAGTCGGAGTCTCCTACGAGCTTTTTCTCCTTCTTTACTTCTTCCTTTTGAGAGTTGTTAGAACTCTCATCCTTCACCTTCTCTGACCTGTAACTTCCTTGCCAGTTTCGGTTTTTTTTGCATCCATAGTTCTTCTTGGCAAACCTTTTTGGATTGGACACCATCATAACATACTCTTCTTTTGAGAGTTCATAATGTGAGAGATCAGACTCCGAACCATCATCAACAACCTTCTTACCCTTTTCTAAAAGAGCTAATGAACCCATGCTTGAAACAACTTTTCCCACATTTGTCACTTCATCCTCGTGTGACCTTAGAATGCCAACAAGCTTTGCCAAGGAGTAGTTTTTGAATTGCTCATGTTCTTTAAACGTCGACACCACATCTTTCCATTCGAATCTCAACCCGTTCATGAATGTGACCATCTTCTTTATCGGTTCACATTTTATCTTGTGCTTCACCATCCAACTCAAAAGATGGTTGTAACGGTTGAATTTTTGGTCCAGTTTCTCCTCAGGCTTTTGAACAAAAGCTCCAAACTCTAAAAGTAACAATGTCTGAACAGAATGCTCAAGATCAGCGTCGCTTGACAAGAGTTCCCTAGGCCTTTCCCATATTTCTTTTGCTATTTTACAGGAGCTCACTAAGCGAAACGTGTCAGCAGGCAAAGCAAAACGGATGATCCTCATAGCCTTGACATTACTGATTAGCTTGTCTTTTTCATCCTTAGCAACATCTGCAACTTCGAGAAGATGTTCGTTGTACTCGACTTGAGTTTTTATAACTCTTTTTGTACTAGTATGAGCAAACGTCTCCTTGGTTATGGCATCCCATATCAAGGATCCATTATATTCAAGCCCTAGCACGTAATCCTCAAAGTGCAGTGCCCACACTTCATAATCGTTTGGGAAAAGTATAGGGATCCTTGTTGTAGATTCGATGCTGCTTGATAGATTGATGGAGTTAACGTGAGAATCGTCAGGCTACATGTTTTTCCATTCAATAATAACCTGTAAGAACCAGATGTATAAACTAAAATCGAGTTTAGGTTAAAATATGGATCAAAATCCAACGTCTACAATCGATCAAAACGATGAAGACGGCTTACAACAGATCCAATAAAAGAAGAAACCCTAATGAAACTCCACAGAAGATTTGCGTAGATTTACATAATCTCCTACTCTTATACCAATTGATGAGAATAAATCTTGTAAGATCGATTAGATTCAAATAGGTAAAAGAATCGAAACACAGAATGAAGATCAATGTTGTGCTGAATGATTAATTATATATGCCTTAGAATAACTCGATAAAGAATTGTTACTGAAAAGGCAGAGTAGGGTTACAAGAGGAACGATACCAAAACACGGTGCATGCATGCACTATTAATACTCTAACCCTATCATAATAAATAAACTGGGTGGACAGGCCCAAGTCGTAACTAATGGACCATAATAATACAAAATTGACACAATAGAATATACCCAACACTATAATAATAATAATAAAACCATAACAAACTTCTTTAATTGAACTACAACAGGCAACAATACAACTTGAAATCTAAAAGCTTCTTATTTTGACTTTTCGGTGGTTTTCTCCAGAAAAAACCCTAGTTTACCCTTTTGATTGTTCTTGAGCTTGGAAGTGATTTTTGTGGCATTTTTGGTTTGTTTTCAAGAAGAAGAACTTGGAGACCAACCATTTGTTGAGGTTGAGCTTCTAGATCCTGAGCCTACATCAACTTAGGAAGCTTTTGAAAGTAAAAAGTTCTTACCTTGATGATTCATTTGGTTAGTTGAGTTTAGGGATTGTTTATGAGTTTATTTTGGACCCATGGGCTCTTTTATGAGTTTGGAGCAACTCCAGAAGTTAGAAGTGTTAGATCTCAGTCCCTTTGATGTTTTAGATGCATAAAAATGTCATCTTGGTGGTCGATATGAGTCAATTCATGAATTTAAGTCCTTAATGTGAGCCTTATTGGACAAAAATGGATGGTGGGTCCCATTAAGACATGCTAAGGCATAAAGTTGCTAACATTATGTCTAAGAACCCCAAAATGGTCGAGATCTGAAAGTTGGATCGAGTGGCTGTAAGGATTTAGCACCAAATGGCTTAAGGTGGTAAGCAGATCAGCACACTTAGCGTACTAAGGAGTTCGTCGTGCGTACTGGAAAACGGGTGATTACGTCGAATGTACAGAGACTACGCTAAGCGTATGCCTCTCAGTGGGCTTTTGGACTTCATTGGGCTTTTGACTTTTGGGCCTTAGTTAGTTTTGGTTTTAGCCCGTTTAGGATGGACGAGACTCAGAATTTTCTTAGTTGGCCTTAAGATGTATGAGTTGGGCCTTTTGGGACTCGAGGCCCATTATTGTGCTTTGCGCCAAGGTTGGTTAGGCTCATTATGGGAAAGGTGAATGAGCATTTATATTAGGAGTTCGGACTTGGGGCTTAGGCCAATGGTTATGGTTTAGAACCTATCTCTGATTAGGGTAATTTGTGTATGTTCAATGTGGGATTTTCCGGTTCGGTAGCCGAGCAGTTAGTTATTTATCAGCCGACTGAGGTGAGTTTTATCACTGTATCAATGGGTCAAAGGCACCAAGGCTGGCCCATTATTTGTGATATAGGTTGTTAGCTATATTTGAGATATGTGTATGAAAGAGCAGGATTTGGCCCCTGGCATTTGTATGAAACACCACGATCTGCCCACTGGCAACTGTATGAAACACCAGGATCTGGCACCTGGCAATTCTATGATAGACCAAGATCTGGCCCCTAGCAATTGTCTGTAAGACCAGGATTTGGCCCTCGGGAGGAAATTGCTTGTAAGACTATGGTTTGGCCCATAACACTATCTTATTTATGACTAGTATGTGGTACTTTGGGGAAACTTATTAAGCTTTTGCTTACAATTTGTAATTTAGATTTCAGGTACTTCTGGTACTAAAAGAAGGGCCCGGCTTGACGACACAACATTCAATCCTCACTATTTTCCGCATTTCTGATATTGTAATCTGATTATTGACATTATTGATATGTGATGGTTTTTGGAACAATGTGATGGTTGTAACTCTTGTTTTTTAAAAATGAAAGTGTTTACCCTGGTTTATGGGCTGTTACAGATCTTGCACCTCATGCATCTTGTGGAGCTTTGGAAGGTATAATGCTTCCACCTGTTTGGTTCTCTCTTCATAGATCTAAGATTTATTGCATTTCTTGGTTCATATTCAAGTCTGGGCTAGTTTGAAGAGATAAAGTTTGCAACTTTATAGCTCATCTTGGTCCCTTGGTCACTATATCTTTTGGATCTGAAGTTTGATTGTGTTTTGAGATCTATGAATGAAATGTTGGTCGTTTTTCCCCATTTTGACCTAGATTGAGATCTAGGCTTGCATTGGTCGTGCATGTCCATAAAGCTGCGATATTTATGTTGGAATAGAAGTAAGAAGTCCTTCTGGAAGTTATGGATTTGTGGCCCTGGTCATTAGGAGCTTAATTGTAACACCTAGTTTTTCGTAACAGGTGTTATTTCACGAATTATATATATTATGAGTTGAGTAAATGAGAGAAAGTCTTTAGTTGCTTTATTTTTAGAAATAATATTTATAAAAAGATAATTAAATAATATTGTATAGCTTGATAAGAGAATTCAGTGGATTTAAAGATCATCGAAAACGGACTCTGTATGAGGAAGTTATGATCGTTTGAAGATTTGATGAAAGTACGATGCTATATTGAGAAAGTCAACGTAAATCAAGTCGACAGTCAACCCTTTGACTCTCACCACGTAAGGAATGTTGTCTCGCGACATGAGCAACTTGAATCGACGAAAACACGTGGCAAAAGAGCAGGACACATGGTAGAAACCGGTCTAAACACTTCTCACGATGTGAGACGTATATGCTCACAACGTAAGAATCCCCAGAGTATAAATATGACTGTTTTGAGTTGTTTTGGAGTATTTTGGCATACGTGAGGAGAGATGCTGGTCGGGAGCAATTCTCGGGAATCTATACTGGAGATGTTTTTTTTGGCGTACAGGTGATATAGAATTAAGTTGTAGGATACAATGAGGTATCTTTTACCTGATAAATTATATTTATGATATTTGATTATTATTACATATATTAGACCCATGTAAGGGTTACGAGTATTCGTGATATGGAGTTGTTATAAACCTGTTGGTAAGATTAGTGAGAAAATCTTATGATTAATATCACGTTTGGTTGACAAGGGTTATAAACCCTATTGCCTGAGAAATACCCGATATGAGAGATATAGCAATGGACTTACGGGTTAAGCCTATTATAATTATTAGTGAGTCTGGATTGATTCTGAGGGACTTATTATTTAATAATAGGTGTTACCATGTGACGAGCCGATAGATAGTGGAAGAGTAAAACTCAGACTGGAATAAGCCTGTTAACTTACCAGGTGAGTAACACTACTCTAATATCCATAGTTGTGATAATTGTGATGATTATTATATAATTGATTATTATTTAAAATATTAATTTTTGATTGAGAGATTGAGGAAATATTGAGAAATAGATTATAGATGAGAGATTGGATTTCACTAATAGATTAATATTTGATCGATATATATATATATATATATATATATATATATATATATATATATATATATATATATTATGATTGGAAGATATAACACATTTTATATATTGGTCATGGAGCATGAGTTTTAATATGAGTGAGATACTGATTATTGATCAGCTATTTGATAGATATATTATTACTGAAGAAATGAATCCTTTGATGAAATGATTACATATGTGACAATTATGTGGAATATACATGTTTTACATTATCTATATTTAATTTATTATTTCCCTATAAAATAATGTCGTGGATCACTTTGGAGGGAGTTGCGATGTGTGACTGCGAGATTCACAGCAAATACGAGGTGCGCCAATTCGAGATACGCACGCTGTGATTGGAAATACGCGATGCAGCTAGATCAAGAAATAGCAATATACTTTGACCCACACGGCATGAGAATGTGTGATCACGACGTGAGCATTAAAGTGTGATGCTATAGTTGATTTGTGAAGCTCACGACGTGACGAATGTAAGATCACAACGTGGCAAGGTGGAGATCAGGACGTGGTGAGGTGAAGATCACGACGTGGAAAGGTGGAGATCACGATGTAGCGAGGTGGAGATCACGACACGTCGTAGCCATGAAGATTTAGTAGATGATGTACTCTGAGTAGCTGCGACGCGGCGAGAGTTTCCCACGACACAAATTAAAAATTAGATTACTATATTATGATTTATGATAATGAATTGCGAGGCGTAAAGGAATTTCTCATAATGGGATATGTGATGAACATGAGATAAAATATAGCTAAATATATTTATAGAGCCAAGAGTGTATAGAAAACAAGAGTATAAAACTAGAGTGATTATATAGCTTTTAAAGTTGAGATAATATGAGAGTTATAATGAAGAGTTCTGAAGCAAAGAGCTCAGATTGTGTGACAACCGTCAAATTTCGGTCAAGTCAAAGTCAAACAAAGTCAACAAGTCAAACCGGTCAACTCCAATAACCCTTGTATGTTAGGGTTTACGTTATGTAATCACTATACAATTCGCTATTTTAATGAGAAATCATCATTTGGAAAGTTCATGTGTTTGATTTTCCTTAGCCTTAACAGTGCTAAACAATGAACCAAAGCGATAAAACACTATTGCACAATCATCGGGATTGTATACGACACTAAAACACGGTTTAACGGGGTTTACGAACCTTGCGTTGTGAAGCCGGACACTCAAATTAATCACAAACGAAACCTCTCTAAATCGTTTTCACTCTATCTCTTTCTATTTGAAATCTCTCCCAAATCTCTCTCAAAAGTTACTTTAACTTTTTGTAATCATTTGGGTCATATCGACCCTTAACCGGGTCAAAAATCGCTTGAAACGGGGTAAAAACGGGTAAAATAGCCTTAAGGACCTGGAACTGAAGCTTCAGGACCGAAGCCTCTCATCCGAGGCCTCGGATCCGAAGCCTCTCATCAGGACCGAAGCTGAAGCCTCTCAGGAGACCGAATCCGAAGCCATCAGACAGCAGCCTCGCATGCGAGGGTCCGAATCCGGCCTCCATGCGAGGGGTCTCGCAGACGGCCACTTTTTACCGGTTTTTCGACTACGACTTCGTTTTAACTCCGTTTTTCATTATTTTAACGTGGGATTTTCACCCAAAACTTTATTTTATAAACTAAGGCCCTAAAATATATAAATCTATAGGGTTTTTATAAAAATATATTAAAAGAATTAGTGGTTGAACTAATTATTGAGGGAATATTTGCTTTTCCTTAATTTATGGCAAAAGCAAACCACCACCACCTCACTCTATGATCAGCCACTCTTTCCCACTACCCCTTGTCTCCTTAGTGGACCTTTACACCTAATCTCCAGCTCTTCCCACGTTCTAAGAGCTGGAGGATTGATCCTCTCTCCTCATTCTCCATAAAGTTCTTTCATTCTACACTTAGCAACCAAAGAACACTCTCCAAAATTCTCTCATCTTTTCTCTCAACTTCAAGAACTTCAAGGCTTTCTTCAGGGATTTCTTTCTTCAATTAGTAAGTATCTTCATCATTCATATAATTATTACACTCCATTATACTCAAATCATTGATATCTTACACAAATTCCATCTTATTCGGTGTTAGATTCTCGAATCATCAAGACATCTTCTTAGTGTTCTTGGGTTGAATACTTCCTCTCTCTCACTTTCATCTACTGAAACCACATAATGTGAGTTCAGACCTCTACATTTACATGTTTTTCTTAAGTTTTAAGGGGGGAATACAAGTAAAATCATCAAGAACACAATTAAACTTTTTCTATCAGATTACATCAGAAAAGATGAACTTCGATCACGGACTGTTTTGGTCAACTTAAATATTTTAGTTTTCAAAACTGTTCCAGGTGCAAGTAGTTCAAACTCTTAGCTTTAAAATGGATACTTGCACATCTCCATATGATGTTTCTACAATTTATGGTGATTTTTACAAAACTGCCTGTCATTTCAGAGGCAAACCCGGACCAGTCTGTGATTATGAATATTTTCACCTCTGTTAGAGATCACTAAAAATCATGATAAAATTTACGAACAAACTAGACTCATATTCCAAACTCTAAGAATTTGCGGATTTGGATTTAGAGCCTTGATGATTTTTCTATAAATTTTCTAAGAACAGTAACATAAACTGTATTCAACGAAAAGTTGCTGTCAATTTCATTTCACCTTGTAACATGTTGAGCAAGGTGTATATCTTTATGTGATTATATCTTATTGCAATATATGACATTTTATCTTAATATTTAGACACACATCATTTTACAAATGGATTTGGACATATAAAATATAAAGAATAACAAGTGATTATAATCAAAGTACAACCGATACATTCAAACATTTAATAAACTATTTTGAATATAGTTTGCATACATTACTACGTACTACCCTTGGTTGATAAACTATAATAGGTATAGTTATGATACATTACATAGCACATACATTTAAAAAGGGTACATTTATACAAAGGATATTTTCATTAAGCAAGGTACGGCCATACGGTACCAAGTTTTCATAACACGTAATTCCGTTAAAGACTTTGTGAGACATTTACTTCAAATTACCATTACGTCCTGTATTGTAACCAGAGTCTCCTTGAGGGAGAGCGTGATAGTTGTGTATAGATCTATATTGGGTTTGACAAACCCACACCTAAACTGCATGCAACAGTTAGACCGATAGGTCTGGGGTGACAAATGTCATAACATTTCCGACGCCTGAAGAACGTCGTTTTAGGCAACCTTGGTCATAGTATGGTTATAATAAACTCACATAAAATATTAATAAACATTGGAATTTATGGGAACTTCATTAAAATTTAACGAGTTTATGTCGATTTAAACTTGCATTGTTTTACTATAAATATGACAAACGAAAGGCTTTTACACAAAAGGAAAATATTGGATTTTCTAACACAAATACTACTTTTACAAACGAAAGGCTTTTAATAATACCAAACAAAAGCTTATGAACTCACCAACCCTTGTGTTGACACTTTTTCAAACAACTTGTATTCTCAGGAAATCATTAAACAGGTAACCAAGTGCATTTGAGGATGGGACGCTAAGACGTCTACTATTTCATATTTTGTCAACATAATGTAATTGATTCGTAAACATGTAATTCATACAATGATGTAACTTTTTCAATTATATATATGTTGGTTGGGTTTGCTTGAATTACTATTACAATTGTTGTTATGATACTATACATGAAGTCCTCCACCCCCGGACATTTCCGCAATCCTTGGTTTGGGGGTGTGACAGATTGAAAGAGATGTTAGAGCATGAGGTTAGATAGATTATGAGAGTGTGAGACGTAGTGATAATAGTACTCTTAAAACGAGATAATGTGATCAAGATTAATGTTAAGAAAAAGATAATGATGTAGAAAACTTTTGATAGAAATTTTGAGACTCATGAGAGAGAGGGAAGATGAATGAGTTAGGATAGAGACAGAAAGAGACGAAAAGAGAAGGAGAGAGAGACCGAGAGAAAAGAGACAAAGAATATAGATGAAATAGGATTTGAGAAATGAAGAATTTTATTCGAGATCATATGATTTACAGAATGATCCATGAGAGGTGATTGGATCTTACAAAATGAGAATTTTGATTGAAATCATAGACCTACATGATTATATCATGTAGACGATTTGACATACATGTAGACGATTTGACTTACATGTAGACGATATTTTGTGATTGAGTCTCTGAGAGGCGACGAGACCTAATCCTAATATTAAATTTAGTGATTCGAGAAATTGATATGAGTGAAAAAAATAATATTAATATAAGCGGTTGATCTAATTAATTTGAGTGATTGATTTTATTAAATTAGGTGAGCGATCGAAGTGATTGATCAGAGAAATCAATGCTGATTAGAGTAGTTAATCAATACATTTGAGTGACTAATCTGAGCAATTTAATTTTGATTAGAGTGATTAATATCAATTAGAGTAATTAATATGAACGATCGATTTAAGCGATCTGAGTGATAAATTTGAATGATTAATTAATCATTGATATAAGTAATGTGAGAGATTAAATTTAGAAAATGGTTTGAATGACCTTAGTGATTAATTTGGATGAGTTATGAACCCGTAATAATATTTGAAGATATGATTTATAATATACCGATTTTCTGAGTTTCTAGTTGATATCCATTATGTGGAAGGCTTATTGATAATGACAAGGATGATAATCATGGAATAAAAGCAGATTTCTTAATATTAAATATGATAATTTAGAGAATAACGAGATAGAAATAAGATGAAGTATCAGAGTGAGTAAAGATATAACTCCTAAAGTTGATATGAAGTCGGAAATCACAGTAAGAACTTTTGATCGAGATGAGAGATGTTTAGATCAGATATAATATAAGATTGATATTCGTTCAGGAATGAGATTGAGATATGAGAATGATATTCCTTCGGGAATGAGATTGAGATATGAGATTGATATTCCTTTGGGAATGAGATTGAGATATGAGATTGACATTCCTTGGGAATGAGACTGTGCTATTTGTTGATGTGTCACGCGCTGACACTGTTGTTATTTGTTGATATGTCACAGGATGACATCGTTGTTATTCGTTGATTTGTCACGGGTTGACATTGTTATTCAATATTTATTGGAAAGTCACGTGCTGACATTATGATGTGATATTGGGTTAAATGTTACGAGTTGATAAACGACAAGGTTTGATTTCAAGGAAAAATAAAATATTATGATTTTGGCATTATGTATGATTATGATGCATACTATTACCTACTACATAAATTGATCAGAGTAACCGATCTAACCGATCTGAGTGATTAACCTGATCGGTTAATTAGAGTGAGTGATTTGGTTGATATTGTAATTTTCGTGTTAAAAAAATACACATGTAGAAGAATCAGACAGAGTGGATGTGTAGTAAATAAGATATGATTATTTAAAGTTGGTTGTTCAGATACGTGAAATTGCTGAAATGTTCAAGACCTTCATGTTCACAGCTGAATAACTCTAGTTTTAGACATATTCAGATGGAGCGAATTATATGAGATTTGTAGTACTCCTAACAAGCTTTCCAACGATATAAATTTTGTCCAAATTAGAGTTCGTATGATTGAGTTACACGGCTGGAAGGATGGAGAAAAACCATAAATTTTGTTGGGAGATTATCATGAGTCAAGTGTAGTAAGGATGGTTGATGTGGGGAGTCGTTCCAATTCATTTGAACAATATGAGCGATTAAATTGAGCGATTGATATTGATATAAGAGATTGACCTAAGCAATTGAGATTGATTCAAGTAATTCATTTAATTAGAGTGATCGATCAGAGTAATTGATTAGAGAAATTTGAATGATTGATATAAGAAATTGATGTTAATATAAGTGATTGATTTTGATCTAAGTAGTTTATGAGTATTTTTGTAGATTAACAATGATAGAATTTTATAGCTTGAGCATATTTGATTTAGCCTTATTTCCTTTTCCTTGTTTGGTTGTGGGCTTAGGGTGGAATCAATGATTCGACTGTCTATCAGATCCAACGTTATGAACGATTATGATTAATAAAATTAGCAATTACATCAATTGATCAAAGTAACCAATCCGAGTGATTGATCTGAACGATTGAGATTAACTTTAGTAATTGATAATGATTATAGTGAATGATCAGAGTAATTGAAGTTGTTCAAAGTGATTGACATTGAGTAGAGTAATTGACATGAGTAAATAATATTAATCCGAGCAAATTAAGTAATTGATTTGAATGAGTAAAATTAAGCTAAGTGAGTGACTTGATTGATCAGAGTAAAGTGATTAATTAATCAATAATTTGAGTAATTCGAGAGATTTTATTTAAGAAATTGATCTGAGTAAATTGAGTGGTTGATCTGAGTAATATGAGTAGTTGTGAATATTTGAGTAAATTGATCATATTGTGGGTATCGTAGAAATTAATGAGATTGAAATTAATTTGAGTGATTTGTGAACGAGTGGTCATATTTCAAATAAAACTAATAATAAGATTGACTTGCGAAGTGTCTAGTTTATATTTAATGATGATAATTGGTATGATTATTTACACTTGTGACTTCAAGATGATTCATAAGTCAAGTGTCGAAGGATTATTGAGGAAAACTAAGAGAAATGTTGGTTTGAGTTATGATAATGAGTTGAGATAAATATAAGATACGAGAAGAGTAATAGAGAAACATTTTGAATATTAGTATTGGACAATTATTATTGATATGAGTTATTAATCATCGATTGGGAAGAATATTAATAATAATAATAAGTATCGATTTGTAATTTTCAGGACCTTTTTCCCTACCAATTAAAGTCGATCACCATTGAGGAGTTAGATGAAAGGTATATTAATTAAAGTTACATAAAGTGTCTAGATATATGAGAAATTATGTATGTTGTTTAAACTTATAGAAGACATGAGACAATGAGAGTTATATAATAATTCTATTTAGAATCTCTAAAGAGTAGAGAAATGAGATGAGAAATGTATGAGTCTTGAACAATTATGAGATGAGATGAGAAAACCTGAGATTCATATAAGAATAAAAGTATGAAACTAGATAATATAGGAGTAGCATAAGATAATATAATGAGATATATGTGATACGAATATTTAGCTTACACTACATTAGTAGCACGCTAGTTCAAGAGATTCCGAGGATGGAATCTTTTGAAGGGAGGGCGTATTGTAACACCCGGTTTTTCGTAACAGATGTTATTTCACGAAATATAGATATTATGAGTTGAGTAAATGAGATAAAGCCTTGAGTTGCTTTATTTTTGGAAATAACATTTATAAAAAGATAAATAAATAATGTTGTAGAGCTTGTTGAGAGGATTATGTTGATATAAAGATCATCGAATACGGAGTATGGATGAGGAAGTTATGATCGTTTAAAGATTTGATGAAAGTACGTTGTGTATTGAGAAAGTCAACGAATATCAAGTCAACAGTCAACCCTTTGAATCTCACAATGTAAGGAATGTTGTCTCACGACGTGAGCAACATGAATCAACGAAAACAAATGGGGAAAGAGCAGGACAAGTGGCAGAAACCGATCTAAACACTTCTCACGACGTGAGAGGTATATGCTCACGACGTGAGAATCCCCAGAGTACAAATATGAGTGTTTTGAGTCGTTTTGGAGTATTTTGGCGTACTTGAGGAGAGATGATGCTCGGGAGCCATTCTCGGAGTCTATACCGGAGATGTTATGTTGGCGTACATGTGATACAGAATTGAGTTGCAGGATACAGTGAGGTATATTTTACCTGATAAAATGTATTTATGATATTTGATTATTATTACATATATTAGACCCATGTAAGGGTTACGAGTATTCATGATATGGAGTTGTTATGAACCTATTGGTGAGATTCGTGAGAAAATCTTATGATTAATATTAGGTTTGGTTGACAAGGGTTATAAACCCTATTGCCTGAGAAATACCCGATATGAGAGATTTAGCCATGGACTTACGGGTTAATCCTATTATAATTATTAGTGAGTATGGACAGATTCTAAGGGACTTATTATTTAATAATAGGTGTTACCGTGTGACGAGCTGGTAGATAGTGGAAGAGTAAAATTCAGACTGGAATAAGCCTTTCGACTTACCAGGTGAGTAACACTACTCTAATATCCATAGTTGTGATAATTGTGATGATTATTATATAGTTGATTATAATTTAAAATATTAATTGTTGATTGAGAGATTGAGGAAATGTTGAGAAATAGATTATAGATGAGAGATTGGATTACCCTAATAGATTAATATTTAATCGATAGATATATATTATGATTGGAAGATATAACACATTTGATATATGTGTCATTTAGCATGAGATTTAATATGAGTGAGATACTGATTATTGATTGGACAGGTATTTGATAGATAAATTATTAATGAAGAAATGAATCCTTTGATGAAATGATTACATATGTGACAATTATATAGAATATACATGATCTACATTATTTATATGATTTATGATTTATTTGATTATGTTTTAGTAGCTGTTATTCAATAAGCCGTGAGGCTTATGTTTTTGTGATGATCTGTTTATTGTGACGCCCGGCTCGATCCTATGCTTGCTTCCAGCACGATCCTTGTGATAACTTCTTATATGCCAGAGTGCCATTTTACACTAAAATTATTTGTAAAATTTTTTAAATGATTATTGATAAATTTGGGTGTACCTTGGTAAAAAAATCTCGGCGTTACATTAATGGTTGAGTCTATGCCTCAAGATGTGATTAAGGATATAGGTTTAGTGAGCTAGAGTCATTGGGATGTCTTAATGGGTAAATTTGGAAACTTTATCCATCCAGACCATGGGAAGGACTAGATATGAGGTTTGGAGGTCTTGAGGTTATTGGAAAACAGCTTAATGCATTAAGCTGTTGGTACCCAGTTCCCACGGCGTGGAAAATGGAAGCCGTGGTGTGGCGACTGGGGGATGTCCTATTATTTTGTTGTTTTTATCCCATGGTGTGGCAATGGGAGGCCACGACGTGGTGACCTGCTGAAGTTGACTATGACCGTTCATCATTAACTTATTGACCTGTTTGACTTTTACTCAAACTTGGAGATGTGTTGAGCCATAGGATGAGATTTATCTTGTATTTGGTTTAAGAGGTTCGTGTAGCTGATTTTGCGAGGCTAAGAGTAGGGGGTCTCGACTCTTCATTTAGGTGAGTTTCCTCACTATACCTGCTTGTGTGGTAGTATATGCATGTCGACCAGCTGGGTCTTATTTGTTGATTTCTGTTATATATGAAAGGAGTTGTTAGGACTGGTGATATTCCCCACGGTTGCTGATAACAACACATGAGGAGTGTTCTTAATGAACAACGCGTGTTGTTAGCCCATTCGGACTGTTGATAGTCTCCAAAGTTTGTTGATAATCCTTAGTTGATTATTATGTTGTGTCGTATGTGGTGTTTTAGGGAACTTACTAATCTTTGCGCTTATAGTTGTGGATTAAATATTTTGCTGGTACTTATCGGATTGCGAAGGCGGGACTATACACACATATCTACAGAATTATGATTTCAGATTCTGTATTAACTTCTTATTTACTCTGATTTTGGAATAATGGCTTATGAAAAAATTGTTGTAACTTTACGAAAATGGATGTTATAGTATTATAAAAATGAAAAATTGAGCCATGGTTTTGGGATATTACAGTGGTGTTGTCCTTCGGTTTTCTACCATCATTTTAGCCTTTTTCTTCTTTCATTTAGTCGAGATTCCAACCCAAAACACCTCAGAAAATGTGTTGATTCACTGCTCCAAAATGGGTCATCAAAACAGATTCTAAACTCATTCTTTTCTTGCTCTTTTGCTAAGTTTTTGAGCCTCAAACCACCCCAAAACAATGGTTGTTATTTGAGTGACATACACCCTATAAGAGGTCTATATTTTACTGTCCTATTTCGAGATCTAAGCAGACCCATAAGGATCTATTTTCGTGGGTGTTAAAACCCAACAAAAACCCCATCTTTACTCCTTAAAAACCTCCTATCTGTTGTTGTCTTCGAGGTTACAAAACAACGCCAAAAGGTGGTTCTTATCATATGTTAAAAAGGCCAAGAAGCTACCATGTTTTTACACTTAATTCCTACTTGTTTCAACTGGTTTTGGTACAAAAGCCCTAGGTAAGATACTCTTATTTTCCTTCTTCTTTTGTCACAAAACAACCGAATACAGGTCAAATATCACGAAACACGCACCACCGTAACCGGTTGCGTGTATCCTCCGACGAACACCTGTAGCTATCTTTGAATCTAAGAATATTATTTTTTAGCTTCCACATATATTATTGATAGAGTCCCGGGTGTTACTTCATTCAAAAAGTCCACCGGTCGAAAAAAGATAAGAAACCAAGTTAAAAACCTGAAAACCGAAACAAACGAAATTCACGCGACTATGGCAAGTTTTATGGCCCCTTTTATCTTTTCAAATCTTTTGGTGGATAATATACATTCTCCTTTATCTTACATTCATTTACATTAATCGTTAATATTCAAAAACATTTTACGTCAATTCTTAATAGTTGTCATTTTTTATCAAGTTATATATATATATATATATATATATATATATATATATATATATATATATATATATATATATATATGTTTTACCACACAAATGATTATGAAATATGTACATATATCTTGTTATAAAAAATGATATATATATATATATATATATATATATATATATATATATATATATACACACATTTATATGTATCAAAAGATGTAAAAGGAAATGTTATATGTGTTCGTTAAATTGTTTGTGTTGTTTATGTACATGTTGAACTGCTTTATTTTTCATATATATTTTAATACCATAGTTGTACAGGTTTAGATTGTTATGATTTTGGCTGGTTTCACTTAGGTTGAAATAAAGTTTTAGTCGAAACACTGTCGTTATCCACCCGAATTGGATAAGAAAACTTTTGTCGCTTTACACTTAGGGTTCATTAAGCTTTACAACCAAAAGTTTCCGAACATAAATAATTGGTAACTGTAACTAAAACATGGATTAGAAAACTTTTGTAGATTTACACTTTTATACTTAGGGTTCATTAAGATTTACAACCAAAAGTTTCCGAACATAAACAATTGGGAATTGTAACTAAAACTTTGATAGGAAAACTTTTGTAGCTTTACACTTAAAGTTCATTAAGCTTTACAACCAAAAGTTTCTCAACATAAACAATTGGGAATTATAACTAAAAGTTGGAATTGTTTTGGAAGTTTCTCATTCATCAAACTAAAAACACCAACTTAGTGAAGTTCTTTGTAATAACCGTTAATCCAATGTGAGTGAAGAAATTGTGTATAGATCTATACGGTTTGACTGCCTGTGTGTGATTGTTAGCTACAACCATCATTTTACGAGACAAAACGGACGACAATTTCTTGTTTTTATCTTACTCTTTTTATCATGACGTTGATGAAGCGTCATTAGGACAACAAGCAGCAATCTAATTTTCAATGTGCTTCACCAAGGCGGGTTCAAGTCATTATGCTCGTTTATTGTTCCACAAAATTCTGGATACGAAAATACCAATACAGACTAAGATTTGGTTATATGTAGTATAGAGATTCAAATGTAGAATGTTAAACTAACTTTTAGTGTTTATTTACATAGAATAAACACTTAATATTCCACTTCACGAAAATATGTTGATTTTTACTTTTTAATTATAAGTAAATTAACATGAATACTTATATCAGAT
The DNA here is from genome assembly GCF_052849685.1 of Lactuca virosa. Classification (NCBI taxonomy): domain Eukaryota; kingdom Viridiplantae; phylum Streptophyta; class Magnoliopsida; order Asterales; family Asteraceae; genus Lactuca; species Lactuca virosa. The sequence continues at coordinate 161,417,884 of NC_136430.1, forward strand.
TATAAGTATGAGTTTCACGTAAATCATATCGGTAAAATTTTTTAATATACACTTGTACAAACTTTTCCTTTCAAACATTCTATCTTTTATAAAATTTACTTTTTATAAAACTCGCGGTCGCTAGGTTAAAATTCCACATATATTCTAATACAAGTTAGAATAGAACTGTATGTAGTATAATGATTTACTCTTAGATCAGGATTAAGTGTAGACACGAAACTGTGTTGACTTTAACTTATATCTAATAAGTAAATCAACATCCATACTTGTATGGCACTACAAGTACATTTACATTTAGGTCAGGATGACACTTCTCATTGTTACTTTACCACTCTGAACTGCTAAAACAAGAAAGTGACCCTCTTCAGCTAAGATGGACCCGAAGACCTCAATGCCTTGTGAACCGAAGAAGACTTACCTGAGACTGTTTTTGTCATCATGTGAACCCGAAGACGTGTAGAAGACCCGCAGACGAACACAACATTAAGACTGTTATAAGTTGCCTTTTACTGAGTTTGCTTGTAATCATATTATTCTCCGGTGTATAATTCAGGGTCACCGAAGTCAATTGCTTTATGTTATTTTATTATTTCCATGTAAATTTTGGGACTCTATAAATGGAGCTTACCACTTCATGCATTCTTACCACTTCAGAGCTTATCAATATAATATCGTTCATCTTTATATCTCAAGTTATCTTAACTGATATTTAAACCGAGTCCCTCTTCAGTTTTGTTGTTCGTCATATACTAACTTGTGTTTGCATGCAAACCATGTTACGATTCAACTAAGTGTCTACTTGTTTAATGCTTATTGATATAAACTTGCTGCTATTTACTTTTATTACATTTCCGCAATCTAACTTATCTAACTTTCGTTGTTGAGCTAACAAGATCCATTGAGATTAACTTAATTCCGCAACTTATTATCTCATTGCTAACTCTTATCAAATTTTTCTCTCAACAATTGGTATCAGAGCCAAAGTGGTTGCATTTTAATTCCTTTCAGAAAAACCTAACTGTTTTCAACAAACTCTGATTTAAAAGGCCTTCTCTACCATTAAAGCTCATTAAAAAACCAAGTAAAAATAGCAAAAGCTTATTCTATAAACGTTTAAAATAGTGTTGGAGGTTCTAACAGAGCTCCAATACTTGTTGCAAGTGAATATCATGACTGGTCCCAAAGAATGGAAAGATATTTGAAGAGACTCGAAAGATATGTGTGGAGATATGTAGAAGAGCGACCTCATGTCCCTATTCTCACTCCTATTGCAGCCGATGGTGCTCAGGCTAGACTTGGAGGTGGTCAAGCGGCGATGAACAGACCCACCAACTATGATATCAAGAAGATGGAGTAGGATGCAATCTCCTTCTATGAAATTTCATGTGGTGTAGCCCCAGACAATTTTGAAATCATCTTCAACTGTAAATCTGCCAAATAGATTTGGGATGTGCTAAAAAATCTCTATCAGGGGTCTGAACAATCTCAAGACAAGAAACTCACTACTGCCCTCAACGAATTTACCAACTTCAAAGCTCTGCCTGGTGAGAGTCTTGATGATTTTTTCAAAGGGTTCAACCTCATAATAACGAAGCTATCAAATGTTGGTACTGTCAGAAGCAACCATGAAACAAACCTGTAGTTCCTGAATGGGCTAGGAAGACACTGGACGACTGCAAAGATGATAGTTCAGGGTGATAGGAAGATTCAGACTCTTTCACTTTTCAAACTGTACGGTGAAATTCAGGCTCAAGAGTCCATTGTGTTAAAACAATGTGCAGACTTGGGTGTATCACTTGCTTTAATGGTTCAAACTCCTCTGTTGGCCATCAAAGCTCCTCAGTATTCTTATCCCGAAGAGTCATCATACTAGTCGAAATATGACAACTCTCTGCAGTTATATGAAGCAGATGTTGAGCTAGACAATGAGGAAGAATTTCAAAATGCCATTTCCCTTGTAAGTCAACAGTTCAATTGACTCCCACCACCCACTTTTTGCAAAAACCAACAGTTTAATAAACCACCATTTAACCGAAACTTCAACATGTAGAACAACCGCCATCGATATCCCAAAAACACTCACCACAATCCTCAGCCTCAGAATGCTCCCCAGATAAAGGAAAACCCGTAGACCAACAAATCACAAGACTGTAAAGTAAATGTGATAAAAGACAAAGCATTCTATCTTAGAATGGCTCAAGAAATGGAGGATAAGGAGAAAGAAAAGACAAAGTCATGTGTAGCCTAGGTTCGAAGAGATCATTAGGTGTGGTCATACGGTGATGAAGACGAAGAGTCTAGCAACAAGAGGAAAAGAGGGAAGATTTGCATGATAGCAGCAAGTGACGATGATGGATCTACCAACCTGCAAAGGAATTACTGCTACATGGCAAATGAAGGCACCCTCAACATCGTCGAACAGGTAAATTTTCTGATTTAGGTTAATGGTTATAGCATGCATGATTGTGAACTTCATTTAGAAAGACTTAATGAAACATGTGTTGGCGTCGTTTCAGACTACAACAAGGCCTTAGATGAAAAAAACATAGCAACCCAAGAGCTGTACCATGTGAGAGGAAGACTAGAAGACAAAAAGCTTGAGGTCACTATGTTAGAAAAAGATTTGTTGTTAGAAAAAGATGTTAGAATTCTTAGTGAAACCCAGTTAGTGTTGGATTAGGTGTCTAAGTTCATAACTATTTCTGGAATGTACTTGACCCGATTAGCATGGTCCATTTGGGTTGCATGGCATCATGCATTCGGATAGACCAAAATGAGAGAAAAAACACTTAAGGTTTATTAATATATTATAAGTTCTAATCTATTAATAATATTATTTATTTAGTATTGATCAAAGAGTTAATTTGAAATTAATTAAGTGATCAAAAATAGACTAATTAAATATATGGATTGATTGTGTAAATCACCCATACTTGTATAGTGGGCTAATGCTCCATGGATTCTCAAGTTGGGCTAAAACCCACAGGATGCTCCATGGATGCTCCGTGGTGTCTTTGAACCCATGGATCATGTAAATGAAGAGCCATGTCAAGTTAGGGTTTTACATGGTGTAACCCTACTTATGACACACTATAAAAGAATATGTGAGCAACCAAAATCGGACTAGTGTGAGAACAAGAGGGCATAGCCGATTTTAGAAGTGTTATATTTCTCTCAAGGTTATTCCAAGTGTATTTGGTGTTGTGTGAGACATTTGAGGCATCACACTTGAGGTTCTAGGCTCACAAGGCTCTCAAGGAATCCAAGAAACTAAAGGTATGTATTTCTTACTATCTTTTATGTTTAAAAGTCCCCCATGTATGCTAGATAGGTTATGAACCTTGGAAAAACAAATTTGCATGTATCATAGATAAAACATAGATCCAAGGTTTCTAGGGTTGCATGTACACCATAGGAGTGTTAGAATGCTCAAAACCCAACAGTGGTATCATTGCCTAGGGTTGTTTTGCTTGATACTTGATGCTACATGTTTTTTCAAAAGTTGAAATTCTACATTTTTTGCATCTGACTGCTCACCACGACGTGGCAGTATTTACCACGACGTGGTGATGCCCCTGTATGCAGAATTTCGGGGTTTTGCTTGGTATTGGATGAGGATCATTACCCTAAACTATTTTTTGAACCTTGAAACCTGTTTTTGATGTGGTAATGATTATGCTAATCCAATTTCAAAGGTTATTATCAAAATTTCAAGTTTTATATGGTTTATTTATGATTCTTGAAATTGTTGATATGCATGTTCATGAACTTATGAGTTTAGAAGATCATAGGAATTATTTGTAACTTGCTTGTTAGTTTAATTCTTGATTATTATGTGTTTTAATGGAATCCATAATTTGTCCTCACGTTATGGATTACCAAAAGTCACTCTTTTAAAGTCCATTATGAAACACATAGGTTACATAAAATGAAAAGTCTCTCATTTTAATAAACCATTAATTCATAAGTTATGAAAGATGAAAAGTTTTGAAAGTTACAAAACTTGCCCTCAAGTTTTGGAACATGTAAAGTCACATTAAAAACTTTAGTTCCAACCCCTAGAATTTTAAAAGTTAAAATTCAGCCCTTATACTTTATAATATTATAAGTTTAATAATAATTATATACGTATAAGAAAAAAAGTCGTTTTACCGTTAGTAGGCCTCATTCACGAAGCCGGTCTATAAGGGGGGTATAAGGTTGCTGCCTATAAAATGGCAGCTTAATGAGTGTCCACTCTCACCCACCGCTTCCTTGATCGATGGAGGGTCGTTAGCCGAACGGGTAAGACAAGGACTTTAAATCTTCATTAAAAGTATTAATGATAAATATAAAGTAACTAAATGTTTTATAAATTCCCAATCTTAGTTACTTTAGGAAAATGTGAATAAGGTGCTAACCCATGAAATTACACTTTGCACTTTGCTTAAGTCGGTTAGTGGAGCGCGTGTGGTTAACCGGCACACTAGCTGGAGTTAACAAGGTAGGCAAAGGGTAACTTAATGTTTATCATAGTGTTGATGGAGCGCGTGTGCTTAACCGGCACATCGATTGAAGGGTAAACATTAAGGGTACCAAGTAATTTGCATGGTTACTTCACACCTTTTTTTGTGATCCTCGGCATCCCAGTCACAAAACATGAAGGGCACACTCGAGATTGAAACATGCTATTGAAAGTTCAATGAATCTCAAAAGATCCAGGAGTTTCAAATCCAACTAAAAAACCTAATAATTTATTTTGTTTTTCATGATGGAAATTAGTGAATCGTCCTCCACCTACCTTCAAATATTTTATAGCTTGGATTACGACATCCCTCTTCCAAGTTATAAAATATTGTGTTGGGTCATAGCCTTAATATTTCATATTAGGTGTTATATGAAGGACTTTAAATCAACTATCTTAAATATCTCCCAAAAGATGTCTGGTTCAGACAATTATGATCTTCCCAAAACTCTTGGAATAAGCTTTCCTAATGAAGATGATTTCCCGTGACTTGATCATGGAAATCATACTTCAATTCCTCCACCTCCTCCAATTATTCTCCCTAACCCACAAGTTCAAGGTCAGTTAAGCCCTATTGGCAAGCAAGGTCTATGTGTGATCACATCTTGGAGATGAAGTCACATATTGACAAGCCAGGAGAGTTGGGTGTCAAAGTCTTGATAAAGTTGGTTGTTCAATCACTTTCGAAGTCACATAGTGAGTGTCCTTTGGGACTGCTATGTGAAAGACTATGACATGACCCTCAATGATCTTATCTATTTTCTTTGTGCTGCTGAATCAACAATGATTTGGAGCTCTGGTAAAGCAAATTTGATTAGAAGATCAACTTCCCAGACTTCAATGGACATTGACAATTGGTAACATTGGATATCCAGAAAAGCTTTCTCTTCCCAATGGAAAGTGATCGGCCATAGTCAACTCGGTTGACCAAATGAGAAAGAGAAAGGCTAAGTCTGAGAGAGTCCTGTGTACGATTCCAAAAGGGTCTATATGGTTCTATTGCCAAAAAGGAAGGGGCATTGGTTGCAAAGCTGCCCTAACTACCCGAAAGATATGAGAGAAGGTCTAGTCAGAAAGTTTGATTCTGCTTCAGGTAAGTCCACTATCTAACTCTGTTAAGTTCCTTATTGATGATTCTTAATACAAAATGTGACTCGGTTACATTTTGGTGTTTGGCAAAATCAAGTAAAGGGAAGGACACTTAAAGAAAGAGTATGTTGAATCTGATCGCGGAGATGGATTTCAATCGCATGGTTCGAAGATCGGATTCTTGAGCTAGTACTTAGGAGTTATGATAGATTGCTAGGAAATATGTAATAGCATAGTTTTCATTTTAAGCTGCATTGTAAGGAAAAGTTTTTCCGCATTTTATAAATAAATAAAATTTTGATTTTATTTTAGTTTATATCTCCTTGCAATGGATTTTATGGAAAATTGATGTTTATATGGTTCTAGCAATAATGGAAATATGAATTTGATTCTTTTCATTTGTGGTAGTGTCTAAATTTACCAAATAAGGGAAGATTCTCATCACCCAAGGTTTCAATTGAACCGAAACTTGGATTCATGCAAGTTGTATAGTATGATGAATGAGAACTTTCAGCTTTTGAAAATTAAGACTATTTCCTTGTTCACATTTATATGTGAGTCAAGTGAAGGACTAAGGGATCGAGTACACATTCTTGTGCACTGGTCAGGTCCACCACAAAAGATCGATAACACTATTCGTCATGATTTACTAAAGTTGAGTAAATATGGTCATACTTACCAGTTTAAGTATAATTCTGAAACATTGGAAAAGTTTCGATGTATTGTAGGACAAATGAGAAGAATCAAATTAGGCAGATAAAAGTTTCTCAAATCTAAAAAGATGGGAGAGTTCTTTAGTATCATGTTCTGTGATCATCTTAATGATTAAGAAACCATATCATAATTGGTCCTCTAAGGACATCTTAGTGCATTCTTATGGCTAAGAAGAGGAATGATGAATTGTTGAAATCGTTGAATCAAGAAGATAAGTCATACTTTGTTCCAAAAAAACAAGTCTTAGAGTCATACTCTAAGACTGTAAATTGAGTGACATATCTTAAAGAAACATTTATAACACTTGTAAAAATGTAAGAGTAAAAGTGGCATACTCTTGTACATTTGAAATTGGTAAGTTGTGATGTTGTGGATAAAACAAAGACCAACTAAGCCCAATTGTGTGAAGTGTTTGTCTTGATAAAGAATCCGCACTATCTATTGAATATTTGGCGAGTGAGTCTTATATGTCATGAGGACAGTGGGAGTCTTAAAGATCTTGAAAAAAACTTATGGATCTAATCAAGAGTAAAAACTTGTAGTTTATCACTAGCACACGAATTGAGGTTTATAACCTATTGTGTGACATATTCCTATTTCTGTGCCCATTCTAGTTAAAGTTGGCTTTGCATATGAGTTCTAAGAATTCTCAATTGGTTGCATAACAACTTGGAAGCAATGGCAGGCCCTTGTGCTGCTAGATGGCAAAAAGTTAAGACTGCACAAGTTCAATCCATAAGAGTTTGGATTTGTTACTAACCTTGTCTTGTAATTATGGTTTTGACAAATTCACATGGATAGGAACACATACACCATAAAATCTAAAGTGTCATAAGGTTTCTCTCCGATTCATGAAAATGATGGTGAGGAAACGCTTTCACTAAGTAGATTTTAAGTAGATAGCAATTGTGATATTTGCATTCTCAAAATCGTTAGTGGAGAGTGTGTGGTTAACCGGCACACTAACATGGACTTGTGAGAAATGGCAAAGGTCTAAACAATTGAGACTATGATTACGGCATCCCTTTTCATAGTTCTAAAATTGTTTAGACACACATGTATGCTATCTATGGAAAGGTGTATGATTTTGATAAAGTTTTATCAAAGCATCTCGTATCAGAAATATGAACTTTGGTAAGAAGGTCAATAAAGTATTGATTTCTAGAAGTCCAACAGATTTCTGAGTACATGTCAAAGCTAGTGGGAGCATAAGCTTCATGCTAATAATCATCATGTAAGTGGGAGTATAATAATTATAATAAGTGTTGCAAGTTAGCAATCTTAATTATAGAAAACAAAAGGTTTCAGTTGGGAAAAAATTGTTTTGATATAATTAAAGGAGAGGAAATTATACTTCATTTCAAGTCTAAAAGCTTAGATTGAGGTTTTAATCATCTTTAGTCAAGGATATATATATGAATTTTATGTTGGAATGGCTCAACATAAGGAAATTCTATATATGGGTCCATTATTTGCGTTCTAAAATTTGATTATGATTATGAGAAATTGGCAAATAGAAATAGAAGTATTATAGCAAAAGACTGGTCCAGTATCATGTCTTTCTGAATCGTGTCCCATATGCTTCAGATATAGGATCGATTGCATGTGATATAATATTCATCTGTTCTAAATTTTTTCAAAAATGCCCAGAGCATTAAGAGGAAAAAGTACTAGAACTAGATATGACTAATTTGATTAAGTAATTGTCGAGGACAATCTAACGTTTACCAAAGATTGGTTTCTCAGGGACAGTTGAAAGTATAGTGTTAATTTTAGAAGGACCATATTGACATATTCTGAAAAGAGGCAACTCTTGTTCAGGAGTAATAGTCAAAAGAGGAATATGAAAATGTTCCCATAGGTGGAAGTTATTCATTAAATCAGTTTAAGATTAGGAAACTTAATGCAAGAAGGATGTTCAAAGCAATATACTTTGAATTTGAGACTTCGTTTCCATGGAATGATCTCCATTGGAATACTCTGTAATGTCTGTTGACAAGTCTTTGTGACTTTGTGCATAATCATTACAAGAGGACCAATGCATACAAGTTTAGAATCTAACAGATTTAGGTAAATGGCAGGAATTTGGAATTCTTGCATTTGCGGTGGGGATTTGGGATTGTGAAATGAGTATCATTGGAATAATGTTCAGTCGATCTGCTTGCCAATAGATCACACATAGACCTTGCTTGCCAATAGGGCTTAACTGACCTTGAACTTGTGGGTTAGGGAGAATAATTGGAGGAGGTGGAGGAATTGAAGTATGATTTCCATGATCAAGTCACGGGAAATCATCTTCATTAGGAAAGCTTATTCCAAGAGTTTTGGGAAGATCATAATTGTCTGAACCAAACATCTTTTGGGAGATATTCAAGATAGTTGATTTAAAGTCCTTCATATAACACCCAATATGAAATATTAAGGCTATGACCCAACACAATATTTTATAACTTGGAAGAGGGATGTCGTAATCCAAGCTATAAAATATTTGAAGGTAGGTGGAGGACGATTATGCTTTCTGAACTCTTACAGGTGAACTCCTTCTTCTTCACCTTTTTCTGCAACAATGGTGAAATCTTTTTCTGCAACAATGGGGAAATCTGGTGTATCGAAGAAACAATCGAAGGCTTCTGGATCCGCAAGTCCAACTGGGTCTGGATCAACAATCAAGGATCTCACTCCTTCCATTGCAAGATGCAACTATAGAGGAATTTTTGATTATCATGATTCCTACAACGAAGAAATCAAAATTATGATCAAGTTTCTCCCAAGTCATCCTCTGTTATGAAAACTCAAACCTTGAGTTAATGCTTAAGATCAATGTTTACTTCTGATTAAGTGTTCCAGTCAAGTCTGGCAAGACCAATCGAGACTGAAGATGAGAATCAACAAGGTACTTCAAGTATTAAATATAGAGTAATGAGTATAATAAAAGTAAAGACAAGAAATGAACAAGTAGATTTTTTGAAAGAGTTTGATTTGAGAGTAAAGTCAAGTGAAGTAAATTCAAATATAACTATCTTTGGAGCAAAAATTTGCCGTTTATTCTTGTCCTTAAACACTCCTTATATAGGAGAATGGGTTACATCCTACAAACCAAATTACATACACATGATTGGATAAAAGAGTTACTTCTGACACTCTGATTATCCATTTTGACAAAAGAAACTAAGTCATATGTATTGTCACATCAAACAAAACGACAAGAGTAATTAATGCGGACGAATTCATTATCTCGGAACATCTTCACTTCGAACATACTCCACTACTCCGGACACCAACTTCATCTCTAACCAGAGACTGATCTCGTACCTCATCCCACTTTGGACCTAAGACTGACTTCAGAACTTCTAAAGGTTAGAGATTGCTCAAGGTTCACTTTCAGGTTCCAATAATCTCCCCCTAAGTGAACTTATTAATCCGGACAGCTTAGTTTAAATCTTCATTGATGAACACATAAGCCCTGTACAACCATTCTCTGACTTCGATGTACCACTGCAGCTGACTTATGAACTTTTCCTTGACATGCTTTGGTGCGTCGGACTTTATTTCTCGACTAATAAACTTCCGAAAGGCCTTGGTGGAAACCAGATGTTTTGTCAACGACTCGGAAGAAGTCCTTCTTGTTTGTTTTTCTTTGAAGATAGACAAATCCTAGCATTGGTTCATCAATGGGTCCCTTTACTAATATCTCAACTTCTGGCAGCTTGAAGTCAATTTTGGCCAAGTATTTTTCTGTTCCGGACAGATGGGCGAATTCAAAGTCGCAGCAGCAAAATTCAGCAACGTAATCTTTTAGGAAGCTCAAAGCAGCATGCTAAGCTCCTATGCTATGATTATCATCTTGATGACTTCTGAAATGAACAACAATTGTCAGAATATCATTTGGGTTGATTGCAGGGAAGTCGGTGTTAGTGATGGTTTTTAGAGTTGGTTTGTTTTGGAAGATGTGGTATCAGAACAACACACATTTGAGTTCAAACTTGGTCAAGATTTTCCTTCTGAACCCGTAAATTTTAGTGATCCTTTTCCGAGACCAGAGTTCTTTCTGAGGAAGGGCGTTCCTGGAATAAAAGGTCTTCAATCTTTCATGTTCAGTTCAGATGATCATTTGGGGATCATCTTCCGGGTGGAGAGGAGCGAACTTTGTGTAGAACTTGCTGTAAGGAGAGAGAGGCAAATCGATCTAGTCCGGGTCTTGGTTGGGAAAATCATAGTACATGAAAGACACTATGTCAACATATTACAAGATTCCATCTCTTCAAAGAGGAGAGATTCCTAGCATCGGATAACGATTACCATCTTTAAAGGACTGGATCCGGATGCTTTCCTCAAGTGCTCGATTGATCTCTTCCTGGGACCAACCACTTCTTTCTTTCAAGGGTGGTGCGGAGTAGGAAAATTCGGAAATGGGCTTCTTTCCCTTGTCTTTCTATTTTTGGAGGGTGGAGAGGATGTGTTGCATGTTCTCGTCAACGACGAATTTCGGAGGAGAGGAAGGAAGCGGCTCTTCAGTAATATCATCTGGCTTCCGGAGTGGAGAGCCTTCATCGTTAGGAGCGATCTTTGGAGAAGGAATCAAAGGCAACATTGATGTTGTGGCTCGGCAGGCGTCAACCGCTAGTTGGGTTTTAGCCTTTTCTATTTCTTGGCTTCTATGAAGTACATCGGCCAGAGTTGATGACCATGAGACTGCGGACCAAATCCTTTGCTCTTCCTCGAAGAGCATCTTGGCTGGAAACGTTTTCGGGGCTGGAAGCCCTATGATGACATTCGTAATGTACATGTCTTCATCATCATCATCATCATCATCATCATCATAATCATTATCATCATCATTATCACCATCTTCACCACCTGGAGAACCTGAAAGGATTTGTAAGGAATCATCAGAGTTTTCATCTCGGAGTCTGAACTCCGAGACATGTTTCCAGGGTTGATTTCTCCAACTAGGTGCTTCTCCCCCTCTTGCAACGGAGGATTCTGCAACCTGTACAAGCAATGTAGAAGCCTTAAGTTCAGAGAAGCATTCAAACACCTTTTTAATCTCTGATTCATTTGAAGAATCAGATCGTCATAAGCGTTGGTTGTGGGAGCCTGAGCTTTGAGATAATCAAAGAGGGCTGAAAGAATGGTAACCATCTCGTCAAATTTGTGGTTTGGAACATCTACGATGTTCCAGCATGCCCTGAGAAGCTTTAGAAGAACTTATTGGATGACCAGGTTCATCTCATCTTTCTATCGGATCTCCTTCTCTAACCTCTGAATTTGTTTCTCATGACGAACATGAGTTTGTTTGATGAGGTCGTTTGTGGCACTGACCAAATCATCATAAACGTTGAGCATCTTGGTGACTGTGTCGAGATAGTGATCGACATAGGCATCATACTTGTGTTCCACTTCCTCGATAGTGTGCTTGAGTCAGAGAGAGATGAGCTGATCAAGCTGGGCTTCCCTTTCAGCAACAGTGGGTCCGAAGTTGTTGGTTTAGGACAGGGATTTGAAGATTTCATCAAGCTTAGAATCCAGTCCGGAAACCTTATCGTCAATCTTGGCATTGAGTCTGACCACATAGGTTTCTATGGCATTAACATTCTTCACAGTGTCAGAGACATTGTCTCGGAGTTCCAGGAGGGCAAAAGGTGATGAGTTTTGAGCATTCTAACACTCCTATGGTGTACATGCAACCCTAGAAACCTTGGATCTATGTTTGACTAAGATACATGCAAATAATTATTTTTCCAAGGTTCTTATCCTAACTAGCATGGCATGGGATACTTGAATCAAATAAAACTAGTAGAATTACTTACCTTGTAGTAGTAGTTGATTGCTTGGAGTTTGAGAGCCTAGCACCAATAATGTGGATGCCTCAAATGGAAGTCACAAATCACCACAAACTTGGAAACTTGAGAGAATAGTCACAAACTTCTTGAAATCGGCCCTCTTGGTTTACACACATCAACTAGTGCAATTTCAAGAACCAAAGCCTCCTTTATATAATGTAGTGGATTAGGGTTACATCCATGTAAACCCTAATACCCATGTCTTTTCATTTCCATGAGATCCATGGGTTAAAGCTCCATGGAGTATCCATGGACTTTCCATGCAAGCCTAGCCCATTCCAAATAAGCATTAGCCCACACTATATAAATACAAGAGCCCATATTTAATTAGTCATACTTTTGATCTCTAATTTAATTCTAAATTAATTATAGATCAATACTAATTAAATAATATGATTTTATATTAATATATTAGGACTTATAATATATTAATAAATCATAACTTATACTATTCTCAAACGATTATCCATAAATTGTTTGGGTGAAGTGCAACCCAAATGGACCATGCCGGGTCGGGTCAAGTACATACCAAATATAGTTATGGACTTAGACACTATATCCAACAGTCTCCCACTTGGATAAGTCTAATAACTATAGTTGCAAGTATGACTTCAGGAACCGATCAGCAATCGTAACTCTTTAAACTCTGTTGAACTATGAAGCGCCATTTTAGATAAGTGATCATATAATCCTCTGTTCTAGATATCAGCCGGACAAATACATGGAACATGGTCTTGCTTATTGTCCAGCATTTGTTTCCCGATTTCCGATTTATTTGACATAGAACTTAACTGAACACATCAATTTAGTTCTGACCGGGCCTGGTACATAGGTCAAAACAAAATCATCGAGGGGCCCAGATATCGCTTCTAATCCTAGAAGGAACATATAAACTTCGACTCATATGTTTGCTCTACTACTTGTTGAACTACACACAAAGGCACAGTTTATAACATCGAGTTACCAATGCGTTTTCGTGCAATCAATGCATAACCAACTCATAGGCAACAAATCATATCTCTAGGTTTGAAGGCTTATATGATATTACCGTCTCACGATCACTCAAGATAAATTCCATGAAGTGATACAAGTGAGCGTGGGTTGAATCCAATACTCAGAACTTATGAGCACTCATGAGTGCTGTAGCCCCGCTTTGTCTAACATCTTAGACCTCTACAAGCCAATCCATGACAGTCTTGATTCATATCTACTTCCAACATATGACCGACTGTGGAGAGTTTGAATAATATGATATAAACCATAACATAATTATTCTGGAAGTCAAAACATACAAACGTAAATAATAGTAAACGATTGACAAGAGATATCAACAATTTACTCATAAATAACAGCTTTTATTTATCATCAAATGTCAATTACATTTTACAAATTTCAAGATTATCTAACTACTAAAACTAATATCATCCTTCAGCCCTATGCTCCGAGCATACTGGAGATGCTTAGCCCGAGTCAGTCCCTTCGTGAGGGGATCTGCTGGGTTCTCATCCGATGATACCCTCTTTGCCATGAGGATTCCTTCTTCTATTCGATGTCTGATGAAGTGATATTTTCTGTCAATGTGTCTGGATCTCCCATGATCTCTTGGTTCCTTGGCTAAGGCAACCGCACTATTGCTGTCATAGAAAATCTCCATTGGCTCCTTTATAGCTGGTACAACTCCAAGTTCTCCGATGAAGTTCTTTAGCCATATAGCCTCCTTTGCTGCCTCGCTTGCTGCTATATACTCTGATTCACAAGTGGAATCAGCCACTGTCTCCTGCTTGGAACTTTTCCAAGTAATTGCCCTTCCGTTTAGAGTAAAGACCCAGCTCGACTGAGAGCGGAAATTATCCCTATCAGTCTGAAAGCTAGCATCACTGTACCCTACAACTCTCAAGTCCTCACTGCCACCGAGGGTAAGGACCCAGTCCTTAGTCCTCCGTAGGTACTTGAGGATATTCTTTACTGCAGTCCAGTGTGCCTTGCCAGGGTTCCCCTGATACCTGCTAACCATGCTCAAAGCAAAGGCTACATCAGGTCGAGTACACGTCATAGCATACGTGATCGATCCTACAGCTGAAGCATAAGGTATTCGACTCATTTCTGCTATCTCAGCCTCAGTACTAGGGCTTTGTGTCTTACTCAATCTGGCGTTACTCTGGATGGGTAACTCTCCTTTCTTGGAGTTATGCATGTTGAACCTTTTCAACACTTTGTCCACATAGGTGCTTTGACTAAGTCCAATTAGTCTTTTACTCCTGTTTCTCAAAATCCTTATCCCTAGGATATAGGCAGCTTCTCCAAGGTCCTTCATAGCGAAACACTTCCCAAGCCAGGACTTTACTTCCTGCAGGGTTGGGATGTCATTTCCTATGAGTAGTATGTCATCCACATATAGTACCAAAAAGCTGACTATACTCCCACTAGCCTTGATATAGACACAAGATTCATCTTCACTCCTTGAAAAGCCAAATTCTTTGACTTTCTCATCAGAGCAAAGATTCCATCTGCGAGGTGCCTGTTTTAATCCATAAATGGATTTCTCGAGCTTACACACTCTACTGGGGTACTCTGTACTGACAAAACCCTCTGGCTGAACCATGTAAACATCTTCAGCCAACTTTCCATTAAGGAAAGCGGATTTGACATCCATTTGCCATATTTCATAATCATGAAATGCAGCAATGGCTAACAGAACCCTAATAGACTTAATCTTGGCCACTGGTGAAAAGGTCTCATCATAATCAACTCCCGGAGTTTGAGAATAACCCTTTGCAACCAGTCGTTCCTTAAAAGTGTGTACATTACCATCCATGTCGGTCTTCTTCTTGAAGATCCATTTGCACCCAACTATCTTACGATCAGGTACATTGTCAACCAAGTTCCAAACTTGATTGTCATACATGGACTGTATCTCGCTATCCATAGCCTCTTTCCATTTAGCAGCCTCAGTGCCTGCCATGGCTTCCGTGTAGCTGTTAGGCTCATCCAAATTTACCAGTGTGTTATCACTGATAAGTGTCTCACCTTCTGCAGTAATATGAAAACCATAATAATGCTCAGTTGCATTCCTAACTCTGGTGAAACGCCTAAGAGGTATAGATTCTTCAGTCGGCTGAACAGGAGTTTCCTCCTCATGTTGAGGGCTAGGGTTTGAGGTTCCTTCACCACTTGACTCTTGAATTTCATCAAGGTCAATTTGCCTCCCACTGTCCCCTTGGCTCATGAATTCTCTCTCTCCAAAGAATCCTCTTCTTGCTACAAAGACCACATTATCACTGGGTCTGTAGAAGATGTAACCAAAGGATATCTGTGGGTAGCCGATGAAAATACACCTTTCGCTTCGGGGTTCGAGCTTATCGTGAGTCTCGCGTCTCACGAAAGCCACGCAACCCCAAATCTTGATGTGGTCTAGATTGGGAACTTTTCCAGTCCACAACTCGTGAGGTGTTTTGGCAACCTTCTTTGTAGGGACTAGATTAAGGATATGGGCGGCAGTCTCTAAGGCATACCCCCAAAATGAGATTGGTAGCGAAGCTCGACTCATCATGGAACAAACCATGTCTAACAAGGTCCGATTGTGCCTCTCAGCTACACCATTCAACTGTGGTGTCCTAGGAGGTGTCAATTGTGAGACAATTCCACATTCCTTAAGATGGTCAAGGAACTCAGTACTAAGATACTCACCACCACGATCGAATCGAAGCATCTTAATGTTCCTGCCCAACTGATTCTCCACTTCTTGCTTAAACTCTTTGAATTTCTCAAAGGTTTCTGACTTATGCTTGATTAGGTAGACATATCCATATCTACTAAAATCATCACTAAAAGTCACATAGAACCGATTAGCATCTCTTGTGGCGGTTCTGAAGGGTCCACACACATCCGTGTGTATGAGGTCCAACAAACCTTCACCCCTAGCACAAGTGCCAGTAAAAGGTGACTTTGTCATTTTACCAAGCAAACAAGATTCACAACTATCATCTGACTTTAGGTCAAATGACTCCAAGACTCCATCCTTTTGGATTTGGCCTATGCGTTTCTTGCTTACATGACCAAGACGACAATCCCATAAGGATGCTTTATCTAAGCAAGTGGAAGAGTTAATACACAATACATTATTTCCTAGATTATCCACAACAGATACAGTTTCATACACGCCATCACAAGGTAATGCTTTAAAATAAAGAACACTATTAAAGAAAGCATCAATACTACCAATATTATTATCAAAATAAAAGGTAAAACCTTGTTTATACAATGCATGAAAGGAAATAACATTTCTTGCCATTTCTGGCGAAAAATAACATTTATTCAAATCTACTGTAAACCCACTATTTAGCACTAAGGAATAAACTCCTATCTTGGTGACAGGTGAAGCTTTCCTGTTTCCCATGATCAAGTTTATCTTTCCCTGCTCCACATTCTCACTTCTTTTTAGTCCCTGCAAATCACAACATATGTGAATACCACAACCTGTATCAAGGACCCAAGACTTAGAATGAGGTGAGTTATTAGACAATATAGTGTATATACCTGCATGGTTGGGTTTTACTTTCCCATCCTTCAAATCTTGCTGGTACTTTGGGCAGTTTCGCTGCCAGTGCGACTTTTCATGGCAATAGAAGCATTCAGCCTCATTAGGGTTAGTAGAAGGAGTGACAAAACCTTTCTTGGTTTTGCTTGAAGAGGAGCCTTCAAGGGTCTTACCCTTGGTACCCTTAGAAGGGTTCTTTCTCTTCTTCCCTTTGCCATTCCCGATTGTCAAGACATTGGCCGCAGTTGGAGTAGGAGTAGGAGTAGTAACAACCGACTTACCCTTTAGACCACTTTCGGCGGTCTTCAAGAGTCCTTGAAGTTTACTAAGGGTGACTTCTTCCTTGTTTATGTGATATGTCATGCGGAATTGATCATAACACGATTGCAAGGAGTGCAAAATGATGTCTATTGCTAACTCCTCAGGGAAGTTCACATTCAACTTCAGTAAACGGTCCACATACCTTTGCATTTTCTGCATGTGACCCGTGATGGGTTCACCATCCTTCATTCGGGTTGTTATCATGGAGGAGATTATTTCATATCGCTCTTGACGAGCACTTTGATGGTAGTGGTCCATCAAGTCCTGGTGCACCTCAAAAGGATAATAGTCCTCATAGGACTTTTGGAGCTCGACTGTCATGGTGGCCATCATGATGTATGCCACTTTTGTAGCATCTCTTTCATGCACCTCATATTCAGCAAGCTCTTCAGGAGTAGCAGTTGGCTCGGGCACCTTCAGCTCCTTGTCGAGAACATATTCTTTGTTCTCATACCGAGTGACCATCCTGATGTTTCTGATCCAATCTGTAAAGTTGGACCCATCAAAGATGAGTCTCCCACAAAGATTCATGAGAGAGAAGGAGCTAGTAGGGTTTGAGCCAGAAGCATTGTTATTGGAAGACATCTGAAAAGAAGAGGGAATAGATTAGATTAGATATAGAGATAGTCCTTAACAAAACACCCAAATATAATTTTAAGGCTAGGACCCAACACAATATTTTATAACTTAGAAGAGGGATGCCGTAATCTAAGCTATAAGATATTTGAAAGTAGGTGAATGACGATTCACCAATTTCCACCATGAAAAACGAAATATTTAATTAGGTTTTAATTGGTTTAGAAACTCCTAGATTCTTTGAGATTCATTGAACTTTCTTCAATGGCATGTTTCAACCTCGAGTGTGCCCTTCAAGTTTTGTGACTGGGATGCCGAGGATCACAAAACAAGGTGTGAAGTAACCATGCAAATTACTTGGTACCCTTAATGTATTACCCCTCAATCGATGTGCCGGTTAACCACACACGCTCCATCGATACTATGATAAACATTAAGTCACCCTTTATCTACCTTGTTAAGCTCAAGTCAGTGTGCCGGTTAACCACACACGCTCCACTAACGACTTAAACAAAGTGTAAAGTGTAATTTCATGGATTAGCACCTTATTCACATTTTCCTAAAATAACTAAGATTGGGAATTCAATAAAGTTTAGTTACTTTAGTATTATCATTATACTTTTAATGAGAATTTATAAGTCCTTGTCCTACCCGTTCGGCTAACGACCCTCCACCGATCAAGGAAGCGGTGGGTGAGAGTGGACACCCATTAAGTTGCCATTTTATAGGCAACAACCTTATACCCTCCTTATAGTCCGGCTTCGTGAATGAGGCGTACTAGCGGTAAGACGACTTGATCTTATACATATATAAATATTATTAAACTTATAATATTATAAAGTATAAGGGTTGAATTTTAACTTTTAAAATTCTAGGGGTTGGAACTAAAGTTTTTAATATGACTTTACATGTTCCAAAACTTGAGGGCATGTTTTGTAAACTTTAAAAACTTTTCATTTCTCATAACTTATGATTTAATGGTCATTAAAAATGAAGACTCTTCATTTTTTGTAACCTGTGTGTTCTTTTAATGGTTATTTATAAATGTGACTTTTGGTTATCCATAACTTACGAACTAGTTATGGACTCCATTAAAACACATAAAGATCAAGAATTAATCTAATCAATTATTAGCACATAATTTCTATGATCTTCTAAACTCATATGTTTATGAGTGTTCATATCAAAAATTTCAAAAATCGTAAGTACATATACAAAACTTGAAATTTTGATACGAGCTTCTGAACAAAACTTCGATTTTCAAGTTTTTTTTATTTTTTATTTTTTTTGCATCAAGTATCAAATAAACAAACCAGGCTCTGACACCACTGATGGGTTTTGAGCATTCTAACACTCCTATGGTGTACATGCAACCCTAGAAACCTTGGATCTATGTTTGACTAAGATACATGCAAACAATTATTTTTCCAAGGTTCTTATCCTAACTAGCATGGCATGGGATACTTGAATCAAATAAAACTAGTAGAATTACTTACCTTGTAGTAGTAGTTGATTGCTTGGAGTTTGAGAGCCTAGCACCAATAATGTGGATGCCTCAAATGGAAGTCACAAATCACCACAAACTTGGAAACTTGAGAGAATAGTCACAAACTTCTTGAAATCAGCCCTCTTGGTTTACACACATCAACTAGTGCAATTTCAAGAACCAAAGCCTCCTTTATA
Source organism: Lactuca virosa (assembly GCF_052849685.1). Lineage (NCBI taxonomy): Eukaryota > Viridiplantae > Streptophyta > Magnoliopsida > Asterales > Asteraceae > Lactuca > Lactuca virosa. Next base: position 161,437,151 of record NC_136430.1, read on the forward strand.
TAGTGTGGTGGATTAGGGTTACATCCATGTAAACCCTAATACCCATGTCTTTTCATTTCCATGAGATCCATGGGTTAAAGCTCCATGGAGTATCCATGGACTTTCCATGCAAGCCTAGCCCATTCCAAATAAGCATTAGCCCACACTATATAAATACAAGAGCCCATATTTAATTAGTCATACTTTTGATCTGTAAATTAATTCTAAATTAATTATAGATCAATACTAATTAAATAATATGATTTTATATTAATATATTAGGACTTATAATATATTAATAAATCTTAACTTATACTATTCTCAAACGATTATCCATAAATTGTTCGGGTGAAGTGCAACCCAAATGGACCATGTCGGGTCGGGTCAAGTACATACCAAATATAGTTATGGACTTAGACACTATATCCAACAAAAGGATCAACGTAATTGCCAACGGATGATCCTGTGTCCGAAGTCGAAGTCCGAGACTTGTTTTTGTCATCATCTTGGGTCTCTGGAGATATGGAGGGACCAGCCTGAGTTGCATTGGTTGTCTTATCTTCCTGGTGAGGAGTAGATTCTGCTTCATCTCTGAAATATGCGTGAGATTGATCATCAATGTTGATTTCCTCATCAACCGACTAGGAAGAGGAGGATGATAGTCCGAAATAAAAATCCGACCATGATGAGGATGACTTTGATGGGAAGGGAAACGAGGAGAACAGTTGAGTAGCAGCAATGGAAGCACCTTCATCATCGAACATCACTTCATCGGAAAGTTCTTCATTTGGATCAGAGTGCATAGCATCATGGGGATGAGTCTTTGGCGTTTCTCCGGAAGCGAACTCCAAATATATGATATCTTCAGTAAGGGCAACGAAGGGCAGATTGCTTTGAATGGCCCTATTCCTCATTGAGATGAGACTTGCTTCGACTTGAGACCTGTTGAGTTCCGGATGTCTCGTATGAGCCCTATGAACATAATCTTCCCACAAAGGATCATTAGCACCTGGTCGTCCTGGACCCATATCGGGTATCAGACCAGTTGAGGCACCTAAGGTTGGAGGGACTACTCCAGCCTTGGAATGCTTGTGGTCGGAAACAGGGATCTCCGACCGTGCGTGTGTAGAAATAGTTGGTTTTTCCAAAGAGACTCGTGGGTTTGTTCCAGGGGGCAAGGACCTTTTTTTCAACACCAATAGCACCGTATTGGGAAGGTGAGGGTGGATTGTCTGGAGATTCCCTATGTGTATGTGCTTGTGTTTTTTCAACTCCGAAAGGTACTTCGGAAGAGTGGGTAGGTGAGGTAAGAGGATGGCCAGAGTCAGCCGGAATGTCTGTGGCTTTTGGCTTTTGACATTGAGGGAGAGGATTTCCTCTTGGCAGATTTTTTCTTCTTACCACCTGAAGGAACAGGCTTGGCCACTTCCGGAATGGGATCAATGGGGACCGGGGCAAATTATGTAGGGCTATACATAATCGAGGTCTCCTTATGATGTTTCAAATGAATTGGTCTGGAAGGTAGGACGGCCAGCATATGTTCCGACAAATGTCTAATTGGTTCGAATGAAGTTTGGTCCGGAATAGGATAATGTCTAACAATTTTGAAAGAAACAAATACCTCTCTCGGAATCGTATCCACAAGAATTGGTTTGGACATCTCACGATACAGTTGTTGTGTGACAACCGTCAATTTTTGGTCAAGTCAAAGTCAACTAAAGTCAACGAGTCAAACCGGTCAACTCATCTAACCCTTGTATATTAGGATTTCCATTATGTTTCTTATTGTACAACTCGCAATCTTAATACAAAGTATCACTTAGATTTTTCACGTGTTCGGAAATTCTAAGCCCTAATCAGTGTAACTGATGGATCAACTCAATAAAACATTAATACATACCCTTTGGGGGTGTATAACGCTCATAACAAGGCAAAACGGGGTTTACGAACCTTGCGTGGCGAAGCTAAACATCCAAAAAGGTCACAAACGAAGTCTCTCTCAAATCTCTGTCGCTCTATCTCTCTCTACCTCAAATCTCTCCAAGTATGTGAAATCTTTCCCAAATCTCTCTAAGTATGTGAAATCTCTCCCAAATCTCTCCATGTATGTAAAATCTCTCCCAAATCTCTCTAAGTATGAGAAATCTCTCCAAGTATGTGAAATCTCTCCTAAATCTCTCCAAGTATGTGCAATCTCTCCCAAATCTCTCTCAAAATCTCTCTCAACTTTTTATAATCACTTGGGGCATCCCGACCCTTGAATTAGCCAAAAACAGCTCGAAAACGGACGTTTACGCGAAAAACAAATTTAAGGAGCCGAACCCTCTTAAGGAGCCGAACCCTCTTAAGGAGCCGAACCTAGCTTAAGGGCCGAACCCTCTTATAGGAGCGAAACCCTCTTAGAACCGAAGCTCCTATTAGAACCGAAGTCCCTATGAACCGAAACCGAACCTCAGAAGACCAAAGGTCCCTTCGGACCGAACTACTAGCCAGCATCGCCTTCGGTCCCTTCTGATGAGTTCGTCTGCGAGATAGCTTGGACCGAACTCCTCCCTCTCGGTTCCAATACACCAACCGAACCATGCCTTCGGTTCTAATGCTTTTAAGACCGAACCTCGCCCCTGACTTCGGATTTCCCCATTTTTCACCCGGTTTTCGACCACGACTCCGTCTTAAGCCCGTTTTTTATTATTTTAACGTGGGATTTTCACCCAAACTTTTATTTTGTCATATAAGACCCCATATAATCATAAATTAAGCACATTTTTAGGGAAATCTTTAATTAAGAGTAAAATCTAGTGGGTGAGATATTTAGGTGGAGTGTTGACTTATCCTTTGGGCAAGGACACAAGTTACCTCCCATACCCACTCCATGACCATTCCCAGTCACTATTCACCCATACCTAGTTAATCATTGTCCTTTTTACACTCATTTCCAGCCATAATCTTGATCAAAGGCTAGAAGGATCCTTATCTCTCCTCCCATTTCACTCACTTTTCACCAAAAAGCAAAACCCATTCTCTCTCACTTCCTCTCACCAAGAATTCGAGATTCAAGGCTGATCTTGAGCCCTTCACACACCTTTGGTTAGTAAATCTCTTCCCACACTTGATTTCCTTACACTTCTTCACTCAAATCATGAGTTTCTTACACAAATATCATCATATTTGTTCATAGAACCTTCAAATCTTCAAGCATCACCCAAGTGTTCTTGACTTGGAAACTCCTTTTCTCCATCATCCCTCCTAAGAGATCACTCAAGGTGAGTTCATACCCCTACAATTTCATGTTTTCTTCAAGTTTTAGGGGGGGGGGATACAAGTTAAAACACCAAAAACTTAACTAAACTCAAACAACAGCTTTCATCAGAAAAGTTGAGTCTTATTCACGGACTATTTTGACTATCTTAAACTTAATATCTTTCAAAACTGTTTAATAAGCAAATAGTTCAGGTTCATGCCTTTAAAATGACTGCTTTCACATCTCCATATGATTTTTCTAATATTTATGGTGATTTTTACCAAACTGCCTATCATTTCAGAAACGAATTCGGACCAATCTGTGAATATGAACATTTTAACACAAGTTAAAGACTTCGAAAAATCATAATAAAAATTATGAATAAACTAGACACATTTTCTAAACTCTCGGAATTTACGGATTCATCTTTCGACTTCGCATGATTTTTCTATGATTTGTCTAAAACAGTGCAGAAAGGTTAAAAACTAGTTAACAGCTTACAACTTTCATAACACTTTGTAGTATGTTGAGCAAAGTGTATAACAATAAGTTCTAAATATTGAATGTATTTTCTTGTTAGTTTATCATCATAAACTAAAATTTAGTCATTCATGATAAGGATTCTTCATTCATTTCGAACACATATAATAAACTATAATAGGCATAGTTTATGGATTTTTACTACATGGAAAAGGTTTACATCATATACAAAGAGGATTTCTACCATTACAAAACGTTTTGATAAGCTATAATAGGTATAGTTTATGTTTCCATTAACACAACAAATACATTTCGGAAGGTTTTATTCCCACAGAAAATGATTTTACACTTACGCACACCACACGTAAACTTGTTAACGTAAATTGTGAGACATTCTTCTTAGTACTCCTAGAGTACGGCTTAAAATTCCTGGTAGTTATAACCAGAGTCTCTTGTAGGGAGAACGTGATAGTTGTGTATAGATGTATATTGGGTTTGACAAACCACACCTGAGCTGCATGCAACAGCTAGACCGACAGGTCTGGGGTGACAAGTGTCATTATCTTTTTCGACGCCTGAGAAACGTCGTGGCAGGTTCATTAGTCATAGTATGGTTATAGCGACTCACATAGGGAGTTAACAACACATAAAGTTTACAGGGATTTTCTCAAATCAAAAAGGGTTTTATGTCGATTTAAAATCACTTTTTATATCAATAAGTATGGATATTACTGTACACTTTCGGTCTTGGAATTAAAGACTACACAACAATTTTGTAAGGAAAATATTGGATTTTTCTTGGTATCACACAATTCATTACAAAGATCGGTTTCCAAACTCTTCATCTAAAAAGCTTATGAAATCACCAACTTAATTGTTGACACTTTTTCAAAACTACTTGTATTCTCAGGAAATCAACGAAACCAGGTAATCACAAGCTTTTGAGGATGGAACGCTACGACGTTGAACAACTACTATACATGAAGTCCGCCACCCCCAGGCGTTTCCGCCATCCTTGGTTTGGGGGTGTGACAGATTGGTATCAGAGCATTGTTTATAGTGAACTAAGTATATCGAACCACATAATATATACAAACTATAAATGCATTGGGACTAAAGTCTCTGATTTAAACGGTTTCAAATAACTATACTTATTAGAAATAAATAGTTTCTTGTTAAAAGTATAAGTATATACATGCATACCGGTATAGTGTCACGTCTAAGGAAAACACAAAAGTAAAACAAGGAGTTGGACACTACGAGTAGAACTTGGGATATGTAATCAGAATTGGGATGAATATGGTCTGATCAACTATATTTATCCGAGGTGTGACTATTATATGTCGGGGCATAGCCGTAGTGAGCAACAAGCCTAAAAACTTCCCATACAAGAAAGTTGCTAAGAACCAAACATAACATTTAAAAATACTATAGGAGTATTTTGTAATATTATAACTTATGTGAAAACTAAACAGATCCTTAATAATAGGTCTATAGTCACTAAGTGGATACTCTAAAGTTATATATAACTTAGAGATCATAGACTTAGAATCTGTGGGCATTGCCTTACTTCCTTTTCCTTGTTTGGATGTGGACCTAGGGTAGGATCACTTATTCGAAGGTCTATCATATCTTTGTTATATGTAAATAGTATGCACTATGTCATTATAGAAGTAACTAATGAGGATCAAACGCCTATAAGTATTTCTAGGAATACGACTAATATATGCTTCCTACCCCTCCTATTCTCGCACGTATAACATGGAAAGATTCTACTTACCAGGCGACTCCTACTTTCCTAACCAGGGAAATGGTGGACGGTTAGGAGAAGAACCCGAAGAAGACCCCGATGAAGAACCTGAGGAAAACGAGGAAGAAGAATCTGAAGATGAGGAAATCGAAATAATGACGAGTGAAGATGAAGACGAGGCAGAATCAGAAGAGAAACCGGAGGTGATCAACCCTCCGTACATAGCCAGAGTTCCCACAAACCACTTCGACTACGTCGGACCTGTGCCCCGTTGGGCAACCGTGATCTATGGTTGGAGTCGATAGCAACGACATCGATCACCATTTGGAGACCAACGAGGTTGCTATGACCTCAACCACGGGGGACCGACTGACAGAGTCCTCCCGGTGAAGACCCGGCAGATCGCGAACGTCGGCGATTAAAACAGGGAGACTGCAAATCGAGTTTGGAAACTACGCACTACTAGAAATCCTACCATCTCACGTACCCGAAACTTGGAAAGAGACTGCTATTTCAGAGACCAACTCATTAAGGACCTAATCGCCGCTCAGGCGAAGGCAAAGGGGTATCGCGATAGACACTCGATACTCGAAGAAAGAGTGGTCACAGCCGAGCATAGGTTGGCAGAACTACAGAACGCATCGGCTTCATTTCAAGCACTACTAGGGACGTATTATCCTGAGCAGAGTTCATGTTACCCACAAGACCTTGTAGATTAGGTCTATGAGTATGCTTTAGTGCTATTCCGCTCCATGTGTAGGCCCGACCTTGCGAGTTAGTGATTACACTAGTCGAGAGATTTATTTGCGGTCCAAGCTTTTCCTTGCAATGATGTGGTGTAGACTTGCATCGGACCCAACAAAAATTTTCTCTAGAACACCATAAAAATTGGAACATGATACACTCAAAACTAAGATAAACTTAGTTAGATAACTCACGACGTATAAATCCTTATTTAAGACTCATTACCATCTCGCCTTTTTAATCATCATGGTTGGAAGGTACCTTTTTTCGTGGACCTATAGGGTGTGATCATACCAGCACTAATGCACCGGATCCCATCATCACTCCTCAGCCAAGTGTGTTTGGGCAAAGACAATTCCAGGATGGGTAAAACTTAACAGTCGTACAAAACCTACTTCTACCCACTACCATAACTCCGTCTCAGGAACGTTAGCAGAAACATCGAGAGTAGTTCAGTAAAATGCGAAATTTATATATGTGTATATAAATGATAAGGATATAACTAGATATAATCATCCCCACTCACGACATCATTTCTTCCCATGCAACAGAGTTATGTCTTCACAAGAAGGTAATCAGCCAACAAGCAAGGCAACAATCGTGCAGATAGACTCTGCTACTTTTCAAGCTGCGGTCACGGCAGCCGTGACAGCCGTCATGACGCAACTCAATGCTAACAACACCAGCAGAAGTGAAGGCGGTGTTGGCATTTCTAACCGTAGTAATAATCAAGAACGCCAACGGGTTTCCGCCAACGAAGACGCCTCAGACCACAAACCTAAGAGCAAGAAACGGAAGTTTTGGGACAAAAAGCAGTGTAACCCATCTCAAAAACTCGCTAAAGGATAGCGATTCGTGGCTGCTCCTATAATTACGACAGCAGTCACAACTCATGCCTCGACATCAGCCACAACATCTGTCACTCAAGCACCGGACAGACAATATATGGGGACACTTCCAAAGTGTAACAAGTGTAACTACCATCACACAGGAGCTTTCCGGATTCTACACTGTATCAACTGCAACAGGAAAGGAAATACCATCCGCTTCTGTAGGACCCTGACCCAACACATCGCTTCAACCACCAATACTGGTGTAAGTCTAGTATGCTACCTATGCGGTAAAAAGGGACACTTCAAGAGGGACTGTCCAACCGAGAGGAATGACGGAGGAATGGGAGGAGTGTGACAACCGAACCAGCGAAAGCAACGAGGAAACCTTATTAGGACTTTTGTAATGATTCCAACAACAAAAACGTTTAAGTACCATATGTTTGTAATGTACGTGGTATGTTTCTAAGATTTCCGTCTTTCAAAAAGTAGTTAAAATACTCCCTCGTTAAATCAAATCAAAGACACTCATATATGACCTTAGGATCATTACCGGTGAGCTGTGATGAATTGATGTATACATCAGGATTAATTATAATTAAAATACTACAGACTTAAAGCGAATAATTCCGTCCTAATTCTTGTTCCATGTCTAGTGGTGGGATTAGGGTAGAGCCATTCACTCGTCGGTTTCATCAATATCAAATGACATACGACTTGCATATACCGATCGATCATAGAGCGACCTGTCGGGGATCATGATATAAAGTATCATTACTAGCTATCAGAACACACACTTACTACCAGTAGTAGCTGCTGTGGTATGAGTCATTTGTAGTAGCAATAACACCGATCAAAACGGAACACACTGAAAAGAAACACAGGATGCACAATCACTCTAGAGAATATCTCTTACGAATACAACTTAACACATGTTTTACCTAAAAGATATGTTGTCGTCATTCGATTTCGATTGGTATAGCCCTCACCTTCCCGATTGAACGGCTACGAAAAGACCCTTCACCTAACCCACTGAATATCGAAACCCTTGCCTCTCATAAGCGCAAATCCGACACGGACCTCCGGGTCATCTCTCGTTGAGAAACCCCAAAAACACTCACCAGAGGAGTATTATACCTTCCGAAACCTTTCCACAAGTATTTCTAGAAGACCCTTCGAGAATATGACTCGTATAGCAGGTCAAGATCAAGCACAGAAGCTTGGGACGAATACGGTTAGTCTATCACTACTAAATGTATACGCGAGGACAATATATAAATAAGATTCTACGGACATTGGATGTGTGTTTCCGCCCTATTTCCTGTTCCTTGTCTGGTTGTGGACTTGGGGCAGAGTCACCCATCCAACTGCCTTACCAAACTTAATTACATACGACCTTTATTCACAAGTTAAAGATAGACGGACCAGGTACGAGTCCTACCAGGAACTGCGGGATAAGGCTACCGAGGAGTACGAGTGAACGTTCTACCATCCGAATAAGTCTAGTCGCGTAAACTAAACCCATACGGTCCCTACCGAACTAATCAATCGAGAAGCTCTACAGCATGCCCTATGAAACGTTCTGAGGAGAAGTTATTACTTATGACTTAAGACAGCTAAAGACGTACGAGATCGGCTAGGTCACGCATGACCTCGAACTAGGAGCGGTAGTATTTGCCTTAGATATATAGAGGCACTATCTCCACGCCACAAAGTGTACAATCTTCACCGATCATAAGAACCTAGAAGGCATGAACGACAGGGCATGATTATCCCATGAACCGGATCTGGAAACCGAACTTGATGGAATCAGAAATGACGTCATGATCAAAGCACACAAAAACTCGCCACTCAGTTCATCCAGGTTCAGACCAGGTGTATCTGGACCTTAAGAAACATTATTGGCGGCCGAACATGAAAACCGACATCGCTACATCGGTGGACAAGTATTTGACTTGTGCCAAGGTCAAGGTAGAATAACAGAAGCCTTCGCGTTTCCTACAACAACCAGTGATACCCGAAAGGAAGTGAGAGCGGCTAACTATGAACTTCATAACCAAGTTACCCAAGACAATGGGTGGTCTCGATACCATTTGGGTAATCGTCGACAGACTGACCGAATCCGCACACTCCCTACTAATCAAAGAAACCGACAAGATGGAAGAATTGGCTAGAACGTACATCAAAGAGATTACACGACGTCATGGTGTGTCAATATCCATTATCTCAAACAGAGATAGTAGATTCATTTTGCGATTCTGGCAACCCTTACAGGGACTAGACTAGGCTTGAATACGACCTACCACCAGCAAACCGACGGGCAGAGCAAAAGAAACTGTTCAAACCTTGGAAGACATGCTAATAGCTTGGGTGATTGACTTCGGTAAAGCGTGGTAATGCCCACTTACGACTCATTGAATTTTCAGCAACAACAACAATCACCTTAACATTAAGGTTGCTCCATTCGAAGATCTCTAAAGCAGCAAGGGCAGATCACCACTGCGCTGGGCTGAAGTGGGAGATATACAGCTAGCGAAGGAGCAAGTCCCTAACAGCACCCTCAATGGCCCTGAAATCATAAGAGAAACAACGAAAAAGATCGTGCAAATTCAAGAAAGACGGAAAGCGTCTCGAGATCAAAAAAAGAGCTATACAGATAAGCGACTCAAACCCTTGGAATTCCAGGTTGGTAACCATGTACTACTGAAGGTCTCACCGTGGAATAGAATGGTACGTTTTGGTAAACGTGGGAAACTAAATCCAAGGTACAGCGGGCCATTCGAAATCCTTTCCAGGGTTGGCCCAGTTGCGTACAACCTCCGACTGCCACAAGAACCTAATAATGTACATCCACCCATCCACGCGTCAAATTTAAAGAAATGTATGTCTGACGAGACTCTAGTGATACCTCCTGACGAAATCAAAACCAACGAGAGTCTCCACTTCGTTGAAAAACCGATAGAAACCATGGATCGAAAGATCAAAAGAACGAAAATCAAAGTCGCATCCCTGTTGTGAAGGTCCGTTGGATCGTAAAACGAGGACCCAAGTTCACCTGGGAACGCGAAGACCAGATGAAACAAAAATACCCGCATCTTTCCACAACTCTCGAAGTCTCGGTCAAAGTGCTAATTTCGGGAAGAAATTCCTTCTAACGGGGGGATGATGTGACAACTGTCAATTTTTGGTCAAGTCAAAGTCAACTAAAGTCAACGAGTCAAACCGGTCAACTCATCTAACCCTTGTATATTAGCGTTTCCATTATGTTTCTTAATGTACAACTCGCAATCTTAATACAAAGTATCACTTAGAGTTTTCACGTGTTCAAAAATTCGAAACCCTAATCAGTGTAACTGATGGATCAACTCAATAAAACATTAATACATACCCTTCGGGGTAACGCTCGTAACAAGGTAAAACGGGGTTTACGAACCTTGCGTAGCGAAGCTAAATATCCAAAAAGGTCACAAATGAAGTCTCTCTCATATCTCTCTCGCTCTATCTCTCTCTACCTTAAATCTCTCCAAGTAGGTGAAATCTCTCCCACATCTCTCCAAGTATGTGAAATCTCTCCCAAATCTCTCCAAGTACGTGAAATCTCTCCCAAATCTCTCTAAGTATGAGAAATCTCTCCCAAATCTCTCCAAGTATGTGAAATCTCTCCCAAATCTCTCTCAAAATCTCTCTCAACTTTTTATAATCACTTGGGGCATCCCGACCCTTGAATTAGCCAAAAACAGCTCGAAAACGGAAGTTTACGCGAAAAACAGCTTTAAGGAGTCGAACCCTCTTAAGGAGTCGAACCTAGCTTAAGGGCCGAACCCTCTTAAGGAGCCGGACCTAGCTTAAGGGCCGAACCCTCTTATAGGAGCGAAACCCTCTTAGAGCCGAAGCTTCTATTAGAACCGAAGTCCCTATGAACCGAAACCGAACCTCGGAAGACCGAAGGTCCCTTCGGACCGACCTACTAGCCAGCTTCGTCTTCGGTCCCTTCTGATGAGTTCGCCTGCGAGATAGCTCAGACCGAACCTCCTCCCTCTCGGTTCCAATACGCCAACCGAACCATGCCTTCGGTTCTAATGCTTCTAAGACCGAACCTCGCCCCTGACTTCGGATTTCCCCATTTTTCACCCGGTTTTCGACCACGACTCCGTCTTAAGCCCGTTTTTTATTATTTTAACGTGGGATTTTCACCCAAACTTTTATTTTGTCATATAATACCCCATATAATCATAAATTAAGCACATTTTTAGGGAAATCTTTAATTAAGAATAAAATCTAGTGGGTGAGATATTTAGGTGGAGTGTTGACTTATCCTTTGGGCAAGGACACAAGTTACCTCCCATACCCACTCCATGACCATTCCCAGTCACTATTCACCCATACCTAGTCAATCATTGTCCTTTTTACACTCATTTCCAGCCATAATCTTGATCAAAGGCTAGAAGGATCCTTATCTCTCCTCCCATTTCACTCACTTTTCACCAAAAAGCAAAACCCATTCTCTCTCACTTCCTCTCACCAAGAATTCGAGATTCAAGACTGATCTTGAGCCCTTCACACACCTTTGGTAAGTAAATCTCTTCCCACACTTGATTTCCTTACACTTCTTCACTTAAATCATGAGTTCCTTACACAAATATCATCATATTTGTTCATAGAACCTTCAAATCTTCAAGCATCACCCAAGTGTTCTTGACTTGGAAACTCCTTTTCTCCATCATCCCTCCTAAGAGATCACTCAAGGTGAGTTCATACCCCTACATTTTCATGTTTTCTTCAAGTTTTAGGGGGGGGGGATGTTGGGTTATGAGCATTCTAACACTCCTAAGTGTACATGCAACCCTAAATACCTTCGATCTATGTTTTCTCTATTATACATACAATTATGAACATCCAAGGTATTATCCTAATCTAGCATACAAAATAATAAATATAACAAGATAGAATACATACCTCTTTGATGTAGAATGTCTTCATGAAGCTTGAGTGCCTAGTGCCCCAAGTGTGACACCTCAAATGGTTCACACAACACCAAATACACTTGGAATAACTTGAGAGAAACTTGAACACTCCTTGAAATCGTCTAGCCCTCACACTCACGCATTAGTGCACGATTTCTTGAGCCATGGGATTCTTTTATATGGTGGCTATTAGGGTTACACCATGTAACTCATAACTTTACCCATTCCTTATGCTCCATGTATTTTAACCTCCATGGAGTATCCATCGGTCACCCCATGGACTTAGTCCAACATAAGGAATCTTGGATCACAAGCCCACATATATAAGAATGAATGATTTTCACAATCAACCCATATATTTAATTAGTCTCCTTTTGATCACTTAATTAATTCCAAATTAATTCTTGATCAATACTAATTAAATAACCTTATTAATATATCAGAACTTATAATATATTAACCAACCTTAAGTGTTATTTCTCTCATTATAGTCTATCCAAATGCATGATGCCATGCAACCCAAATGGACCATGCCGGGTCGGGTCAAGTCTTACCAATTATAGTTATGGACTTAGACATTAATCCAACAGTCTCCCACTTGGATAAGTCTAAAACTATTATTGCGTATGACTTCAGGAACCGATCAGCAATCGTAGCTCTCAAAAGCTTCTGTCGAACTCTGACCTTGTCGATGAACTCTGACCTTTGTCAATGACTTGTCCATTAGATAAGGGATCATATATTCCTCCATTCTAGATATCATATGGACTGAGACATGGATTATCAATCATTCTCTCTGTCCATTTGTTGTTTCCCGATTTCCGATTCATGATGACTGACTGATTGAACAAATCAAATCAGTCCTGGCTTGGCCAAGCACTCACATGTATCATCTTTAAATCATCGAGGGGCCCACATATATCGCTTTTATCCCGAAGGTAAAAGGAATGGATAAACTTCGAATCATATGGCTTGTTCTACTACTTGTTGAATCATACACAAAGGCACGTTTTATAACATCGAGTTACCAATGCGTTTTCGTGCAATCAATGTATAACCAACTCATAGTAACAACTCATATCTCTAGGTTTGAAGAATATAAGATATTATCGTCTCATGATCACTCGTGATAAAATCCATGAAGTGATTCAAATGAGCGCGGGTTGGATCCAATACTCAGAACTTATGAGCACTCATGAGTGTTGTAGCACCACTTTGTCCACCAACTTGGACCTCTACAAACCAACCCATGACAGTCTTGATTCATATCTACTTCCAACATATGACCGACTGTGGATGGTTTGAATAACTTAATCATTCAGGAAGAGCGACTTAGTTATTCTGGAAGTCAAAACATGCAAAGTGAAACACAAGAATAAATGAATCAAATATGGTATCAAACCCTATGAATATAAATAAACACTTTTATTTATCACCATACTGATTACTCATTATTCATTGTTTCGGTTTTATCAACTTTATACTTGAATTTAAAACAATAGTTGTCCCATGCTCCAAGCATGTACACCATGTTTTCTAAACACTAGTCATGCCATACACCAAGTACGCATACTATGTTTGTCTATGATCTTTACTTTGTAAAATAGATCAATTGAACATCACTCCAATGATCCTCTTTTCACAGTCCCAAATCCTTACTGCAAATGCAAGAATTCCAAATTCATGCCATTTACTGAAATCTGTTAGATTCTAAACTTATATGCATTGATCCTCTTAATGATTATGCACGAAGTCAGAAAGACTTGACAACAATCATTACAGAGCATTCCAAAGGAGATCAGCTCCTTGGAAACATCCTTCTTTCATTAAGTTTCCTAATCTTACACAGATTGAATAATTTCTAACTTTGAAACATTTCCATATTCCATTTTAACTATCACTTCTGAACAAGAGTTGCCTCCTTACAGATTATGTCAATATGGTCCTTCCAGAATTAACATTATACTTCCAACTGTCCTTGAGCAACCAATCTTTGGTAAACCTTAGATTGTCCTCGACAATTGCTTAATCATTTTAGTCATATCCAATTCTAGACCTTTTCCCTTCATAATGCCCCAGGCATTTGGAAAATTTTAGAAAGGATGAATATATCACATGTAATCGATCCTATATCCAAAGCATATGGGACACGATTCATGATGTCTCACATAAAGACTAAACCAGTCTTTTGCTATAATATTTCCATTTCAATTTGCCAAGTTCTCAAAATTCAGATTATGAAAAGGGATGCCGTAATCATAATCGAATTTTAGAACGCAAATAATGGACCCATATATAGAATTTCCTTATGTTGAGCCATTCCAACATGAAATTCATATATATATCCTTGTTTAAATATGATTAAAATCTCAATCTAAGCTTTTAGAATTGAAATGAAGTATAATTTCCTCTCCCTTAATTATAGCAAAACAACTTTTGCAACCCCTGCAACCTCACGAATTGAAACTTTTGTTTTCTATAATTAACATTGCTAACTTGCAAACTTTGTCATAATTATCATGCTCCCACTAACATGATGATTATTAGCATAACACTTATGCTCCCACTAGCTTTGACATGTACTCAGAAATCAGCTGACTTTCTTACCAAAGTTCAGATTTCTGATACTAGATTGTTTTGATAAAACTTTATCAAAATCATACACCTCTCTTAGATAGCTCACATGTGTGTCTAAACAATTTTAGAACTATGAAAAGGGATGCCGTAATCATAGTCTCAATTGTTTAGACCTTTGCCACTTCTCACAAGTCCATGTTAGTGTGCCGGTAAACCACACACGCTCCACTAACGACTTTGAGAATGCAAATATCACAATTGCTATCTAGCTAAAATCTACTTAGTGAAAGTGTTTCCTCACCATCATTTTCATGAATCGGAGAGAAACCTTATGACACTTAGATTTAATAGTGTATGTGTTCTTATCCATGTGAATTTGTCAAAACCATAATCACAAGACAAGGTTAGTGACAAATCCAAACTCATATTGATTAACTTGTGCAATCTTAAATTCTTTCCATTTGGCAGCTCAGGTGCCTGCCATTGCTTCCAAGTAGTTGTGCAACCAATTGAGAACTCTCAGAACTCCTATGCAAAGCCAACTTGAATAGGCACAAAAATTTCAACATGATAGGTTATAAACCTCAAGTCGTGTGCTAGTGAAGGACTTTAGGTTTTATTCTTGATTAAGTCTTGAAACTTTCAAGAGCTTTAAGACTCCCACTGTCCTCTTGACATATAAGACTCCCTTGTCAAATATTCAAGAGATAGTGCAGATTCTTTATCAAGACTAACACTTTACACAATTGGCCTAAGTTGGTCTCTGTTTTATCCAAAACATCACAACTTACCAATTTCAAATGTACAAGAGTAGATAACCTTTTACTCTTACATTTGACTAGTGTTAACAAACCCTCTTTAAGATTTGTCACTCAAGTTACAATCTTGGAGTATGACTCTAAGAATTGTTTTGGAACGAAGTATGACTCATCTTTTTGATTTAACCATTTCAACAATTCATGACTCCTCTTCTTAGTCATAAGAATGCACTAAGATGACTTTAGAGGACCAATTGTGATATGGTATCTTAATCATTAAGATGATCATAAACATGATACTAAAGTACTCTCCCATCTTTTCAGATTTGAGAAACTTTTATCTTTCTGCCATACTTTGATTCTTCTTATTCGTTCTGTCTCACATTGAAACTTCTCCAATGCTACAGACTTATACTTAAACTTATAGGTATAACCATATTTACTGAACTTAAGTAAATCATGACGAATAGTCTTCTTGATCTTTTGTGGTGGACTTGACCAGTGCACAAGAATGTGTACTCGATCCCTTAGTCCTTTCCTTGTTCACATAAGGAATTAGTCTTAATTTTCCAAGCTGAAAGTTCTCATTCATCATACTATACAACTTGCATGATTCCAAGTTTCGGTCCAATTGAACCTTGGGTGATGAGAATCTTTCCTTATTTGGTAATATTAGACACTACCACAACCGAAAGAATGAAATCCATTTTTTCCAATATTGCTATCAATGGAATCTTATAAGCAACAACTTTTCACAAATGCCATTGTAAGGATACTTAAAATAAATAAAATCAAAACCTTTTTCTTTTATTTTAAAACTTTGCGGAAAAACTTATCCTTACAATCCATATGAAAACCTTGTTGTTATCTATTCCTAAGCAATATAAATATCATAACTCTTAAGTAGTAGCCCAAAATTCTGATCACCGAACCATGCGATTGAAATCCATCTTCGCGATCAGAATCAACATGTAATTAATAGAGTTAGACAATGGACTTTACCTGAAGTAGAGCCAAACTTATTGACTTTAACATCCTTAGGTAAATTTGGCAGCTTCGTAACCAATGCCCCTTCCTTTGGAAATAGTTACCTATGGACCCTTGATAATGGGACTATCTCAGACTTCGCCTCTCTCTTTACCATTGGGTCAACCGAGTTGACTATGGCCGATCCCTTTCCATTGGGAAGAGAGAGCTTTACTGGATATCCAATGTCATCATTGTCAATGTCCATAGCGTTTTAGGAAGTTGATCTTAGCAAATAGATAAGATCATTAAGGGTCTTGTCTTAGTCTGTTTCATAGGATTCCCAAAAGAACTCACTATGTGACTTAGAAAGTAGTTGAGCCACCAACTTTCTCAAGACTTTGACACCCAACTCTCCCGGCTTGTCAATATGTGACTACATCTCCAAGATGTGATCACACCTAGACCTTTCCTTGCCAATAGGGCTTGAGTGACCTTAAACTTTTTAGGAACTTGTGGGTTACGGAGAATAATTGGAGGAGGTGAAAGAAGTATGATATCCATGGGACATCATCTTCATTTAGGAAAGCTTGTTTCAAGAGATTTGGGAAGATCATAAATGTCTAGACCATACATCTTTTTGGGAGATATTCAAGATAGTTGATTTAAAGTCCTTAATATGACACCCAATATGAAATATTAAGGCTAGGACCCAACAAACTATTTTATAACTTAGAAGAGGGATGCCGTAATCCAAGCTATAAAATATTTGAAGGTAGGTGAATGACGATTCACCAATTTCCACCATGAAAAACAAAATAATTTATTAGGTTTTAATTGGATTTGAAAGTCCTAGATCTTTGAGATTCATTGAACTGTTCAAAGGCATGTTTCAATCTCGAGTGTGCCCTTCAGGTTTTGTGACTGGGATGCCGAGGATCACAAAACAAGGTGTGAATAACCATGCAAATATACTTGGTACCCTTAATATTTACCCCTTAATCAGTGTGCCGGTTAACCACACACACTCCACCGATACTATGATACATATTAAGTTACCCTTTACCTACCTTGTTAAGTCCAGGTTAGTGTGCCGGTTAACCACACACGCTCCACTAACGACTTAAGCAAAGTGCAAAGTGTAATTTCATGGGTTAGCACCAAATTCACATTTTCCTAAGTAACTAAGATTGGGTATTAATAAGAGTTTAGTTACTTAGTATTTATCATTAATACTTTTAATGAAAGGAGAATTATAGTCCTTGTCCTACCCGTTCGGCTAACGACCCTCCACCAGTCAAGGAAGCGGTGGGTGAGAGTGGACACCCATTAAACTGCCATTTTATAGGCAGTAACCTTATACCCCCCTTATAGACCGGCTTCGTGAATGAGGCCTACTAACGGTAAGACTGACTTTACTCTTATACATATATATAAATATTATTAACTTATAATATTATAAAGTATAAGGGTTGAATTTTAACTTTTAAAATTCTAAGGGCTAACTTGGAAGTAAAGTTTTCATAAGTGAAAACTTTTCAAATTCCAAAACTTGAGGGCAAGTTTTGAAACTATTCAAAACTAATTAATTCCATAACTTATGAGTTTAAAGTAGTTTTAATTAAAAAAAAAAAAAACTCTTCAAGTTCCATAACTTGAGGACAAGTTATGGAAGACTTTAAACTAATTAATAAAAAAAAACTTTTTTTTATTGTAACTTATGGAACTAATTAAGGTTACACTTTTTTTTTTAATTTAATGAAGAGACTCTTGAACCTCCATAACTTGAGGACAAGTTATGGACTCATAAAACCATTTAATTAGAACTAGACTCTTCATTTTGTAACCTTTGCCAACTTTTATGAGTTTTATGATTCTTAAATGTGACTTTTCATATAACTTGAGGACAAGTTACAAAAACACACTTTGGAATCAACTCTTAGATTAAAATGGATTGAAAACAACTATTTCACACAACTTTTCTATTAATCCAAGAACCTCATAAGAACAAGATAATTCAAATCATCAATCTTCAAGAAATTAGCATGAACATACAAACTAATACAAATCTTGAAATTATGACAATTATCTTAGAAATTGGATTAGCATGAACATTACCACATCAAAAACAAGTTTATAAGTCCAAAAACATCTTAGGGTAATGTTCCTAGTCCAATTCCAGCCAAAACAATTGAATATATGCAGCCAACTCGATTTTTCAGCTACTTTTGCAAGTATAACAAGAAAACAAACCTGTCTCTGATACCACTGTTGGGTTATGAGCATTCTAACACTCCTAAGTGTACATGCAACCCTAAATACCTTGGATCTATGTTTTCTCTATTATACATACAATTATGAACATCCAAGGTACTATCCTAATCTAGCATACAAAATAATAAATATAACAAGATAGAATACATACCTCTTTGATGTAGAATGTCTTCATGAAGCTTGAGTGCCTAGTGCCCCAAGTGTGACACCTCAAATGGTTCACACAACACCAAATACACTTGGAATAACTTGAGAGAAACTTGAACACTCCTTGAAATCGTCTAGCCCTCACACTCACGCATTAGTGCACGATTTCTTGAGCCAATGGATTCTTTTATATGGTGGCTATTAGGGTTACACCATGTAACTCATAACTTTACCCATTCCTTATGCTCCATGGATTTTAACCTCCATGGAGTATCCGTGGGTCACCCCATGGACTTAGTCCAACATAAGGAATCTTGGATCACAAGCCCACATATATAAGAATGAATGATTTACACAATCAACCCATATATTTAATTAGTCTCCTTTTGATCACTTAATTAATTCCAAATTAATTCTTGATCAATACTAATTAAATAACCTTATTAATATATTAGAACTTATAATATATTAACCAACCTTAAGTGTTATTTCTCTCATTATAGTCTATCCAAATGCATGATGCCATGCAACCCAATGGACCATGCCGGGTCGGGTCAAGTCTTACCAATTATAGTTATGGACTTAGACATTAATCCAACAGGAGATACAAGTTAAAACACCAAAAACTTAACTAAACTCAAACAACAGCTTTCATCAGAAAAGTTGAGTCTTATTCACGGACTATTTTGACTATCTTAAACTTAATATCTTTCAAAACTGTTTAATATGCAAATAGTTCAGGTTCATACCTTTAAAATGACTGCTTTCACATCTCCATATGATTTTTCTACGATTTATGGTGATTTTTACCAAACTGCCTATCATTTCAGAAACGAATTCGGACCAGTCTGTGAATATGAACATTTTAACACAAGTTAAAGACTTCGAAAAATCATAATAAAAATTATGAATAAACTAGACACATTTTCTAAACTCTCGGAATTTACGGATTCAGCTTTCGACTTTGCATGATTTTTCTATGATTTGTCTAAAACAGTGCAGAAAGGTTAAAAACTAGTTAACAGCTTACAACTTTCATAACACTTTGTAGTATGTTGAGCAAAGTGTATAACAATAAGTTCTAAATATTGAATGTATTTTCTTGTTAGTTTATCATCATAAACTGAAATTTAGTCATTCATGATAAGGATTCTTCATTCATTTCGAACACATATACTAAACTATAATAGGCATAGTTTATGGATTTTTACTACATGGAAAAGGTTTACATCATATACAAAGAGGATTTCTACTATTACAAAACGTTTTGATAAGCTATAATAGGTATAGTTTATGTTTCCATTAACACAACAAACACATTTCGGAAGGTTTTATTCTCACAGAAAAAGGTTTTACACTTACGCACACCACACGTAAACTTGTTAACGTAAATTGCGAGACATTCTTCTTAGTACTCCTAGAGTACGGTTTAAAATTCCTGGTAGTTATAACCAGAGTCTCTTGTAGGGAGAACGTGATAGTTGTGTATAGATCTATATTGGGTTTGACAAACCATACCTGAGCTGCATGCAACAGCTAGACCGGCAGGTCTGGGGTGAAAAGTGTCATTATCTTTTTCGACGCCTGAGAAACGTCGTGGCAAGTTCATTAGTCATAGTATGGTTATAGCGACTCACATAGGGAGTTAACAACACATAAAGTTTACGGGGATTTTCTCAAATCAAAAACGGTTTTATGTCGATTTAAAATCACTTTTTATATCAATAAGTATGGATATTACTGTACACTTTCGGTCTTGGAATTAAAGACTACACATCAATTTTGTATGCAAAATATTAGATTTTTCTTGGTATCACACAATTCATTACAAAGATCGGTTTCCAAACTCTTCATCTAAAATGCTTATGAACTTACCAACTTAATTGTTGACACTTTTTCAAAACTACTTGTATTCTCAGGAAATCAACGAAACCAGGTAATCACAAGCTTTTGAGGATGGAACGCTACGGCGTTGAACAACTACTTTATATCATGTTGTAATCAATCATTGAAATATGTAACACTTGAAACCATGTAATTCTTTTCCGACTATATTTATGATTGGTTGTATTGCTTTGATCACTATTATACTCATTGTTATGATACTATACATGAAGTCTGCCACCTCTGGACGTTTCCGCCATCCTTGGTTTGGGGGTGTGACATGTTGGATCGTCAGGGCCCAAAATATAGGTTTGGAAATCTTGTTTGGCTTCCGTTTGATCACAAACTTCCGAAAATCTTGCCACAAGACTTCAGGAAGATCTACAGCGTTGCTCTTGTCGGAGAAGATGTTGTAAACCATGTATAACCATTCTTTTCTTAGAGTGTCTATACCTCAATGTTTGCCAGACAGACCCCTGACAATGAAATGCATCAGGACTGTCCAATGGCCTGAGACAACTAATTTCTTGAACTTCTTTGCTTTGTATTCTTGGCCATAACCGATGTGAGTGAGAAACAGTTGGAATTCTTTTGTTGTGGTTTCTTCTACTTTGAAGTTTGTAGGGTTTTCTTCTATTCCAATCGCCTTGAGAAACGTGGATTTGTGGACATGTACAATGCGATCACTGATGATCTTCTTCTCAAGAAAGTCATTTTCAATCTTGATCCGTTCAAATTTTGTGTGAAGAAGACGAAGAGGGATTGGTGGGTCTGGTATCTTTGTGAGTGGAACAACGATGTGGTGATGAGCAATGAACTCAATCATGAATCTGATGCGCTCGTCGAAATCCATGGGGTCTGGGGAGAACAGTTGTGTCGTATCTCTGAGAAAGGGTTCGTTGGACTGAGATGACGATGATCCTTTGGATGATTTCTTTTTCCCAGCAGTTTTGGGAACTTTGGGAGCGGTTTGAGTGACTTCTGGAGTGGTTTGGGAAACTTTGGAAGGAGATTGGGAAGACGCCATTGTTGCAGGAGATGAAAGCTTGAAGAACAAGGTTGCAAAGAGAAATAAGAAGGGTTTAAGCTCTTTTGTGCGCGTAAAGGGTAAAAGGGGGTTTGAGGAGGGTTTTTATAGGTTATGGAAACGGGTCGGGTTAGAAATGGTAATGATGAAACTCGAAGATGGAAGTGCATCGCATTTATTATGTTGCCATTTTTAGATGAGTTCACCTACAATGACAAAAGATCCCAATGGCTTGTTGTGAAAAATAGAAACCGTCACTTTATTGATGTGATGTTTACTTTACAGAGACGTGTGCAACATGGAGTGAGTTTCGAGGGTGAAAAGATAATCATCATTAAAAAGTAACCTTTAAAACGAAACATTTCATATGGAAACCTTTTGGACTTCATCATGTGATTTGATTTCGAAGCTAAAGGGTTCCAGAATGTTTTGAAAACAGTTTCTGACCATGAAGAGTCCGGAGAAAAAAACGAACGATCTCGGAACATGAGAAAGCTCTGGGATAGAGTTTGGAATGAAACATGTGAGTCATAAGGTCCGGAGTGAATTTTTGAAGATTCTGACGTCAAGACTTCGGAGTGAAATTTTTTTTGAAGAGATTCCAGACTCAAGAGTCCGGATTGTAATTTTGTAAAAGCCCCGAGAAAGGAAAAATCTAATTTCGGACAAAGAATGAGAGCTCAATACCGTTCCAGACTTGAATTCCGGGATGATGTTATGAATTATGTTCTAAGGTGAGATTAATACCAATGTGACTATATTGTTCATGGACTTCATATAATGAAATGAATTGTACAACTTCAAACTACAAGAGGTGGTTAGATAAAAAGACATGTAAAATGACCCTGTCTATTCCGAGAGGCAATAGTTCCGAGATGAGAGAAATTTTTACTCCATAACTAATCTACTTTCTGATGTTACCATCAGAGAGTACATACCTCTTGAAAGAATTGAGGATCAGGCATCATCATACTCATTTTGTTCAGAAAACCATTGAATTTTGTTTCTTCTAATGCCTTAGTAAAGACATCAGCAATTTCATCGTCAGATGGAACAAAAATAAGTTCGATTTTACCATTTAAAACATGATCTTTAATGAAATGGTATCGTATGTCGATGTGCTTCGTCCTAGAGTGCTGAATTGGAGTGTGCAAAATTGCAATGGCACTTTAAGAATCACAATAGATTGGGATTTGTTGAAACTAGTAACCATAATCCAAGAGCTGTGATTTCATCCAAAGAACTTTAGACGTAGAGCTAGCAGCAACAATGTATTCCGCTTCATCTGTTGAGAGTGCAATGCAGTTCTGCTTCTTAGATGAGCAGCTGACCAATCGGCCACCTAAAAATTGACAGCCACCAGATCTGCTTTTTTTGTCTAATTGAAGACTGACATAGTTTGAATCCGAATATGCTTGAAGGAGGAAACTCTCATTTGCTGGTTACCAGATTCAGAGATTCTTTGTACCTTTGACGTATCAGAATATTTGATTAACGGCCTAGAGATGAGATATCTTTGGATTGACTTGAAATCTGGCACACAAACATGTAGGAAACATGATGTCCGGACGACTTGTTGTAAGGTAGAGTAGTGATCCAATCATTCCTCTGTACTTCTTATCATCAACAGTAACACCAGAAGGGTCCGAATAGATCTTGTGTCCGAAACCCATAGGTACCTTTACCGAGGCACATGTGTCCATTGAATATTTCTTGAGAAGTTCCAACATATACTTTTCTTGGTGAATAAAGATTCCTCTGTTGGTCTTTTTAACTTGGAGACCTAGGAAGAAGCTTAGTTCACGATTCATACTCATTTGGAATCGACTAACCATTAACTTAGGAAAGTCAGCAACCATTGATGAATCGGTGGATCCAAAAATGATGTCGTCAACATAAATTTGGACAAGCATGACATGTTTTCCATTTGACCTTCGGAATAGAGTAGGATGTGTTGGGTTTTGAGCATTCTAACACTCCTATGGTGTACATGCAACCCTAAATACCTTGGATCTATGTTTTCTCTATTATACATGCAAATATCAATTTCGAAGGTATTTATCCTAACTAGCATATTATGAAGTACAAGTAATATAAAAACTAGTAGAAATACATACCTCTTTGTTAGTGCTTGATTCCATGGAGCTCAAGAGCCTAGTGCCCCAAATGTGACACCTCAAATGGTTCACACAACATCATATGCACTTGGAATAACTTAGAGAGAAAGTAGAACACTTCATGAAATCGGTTTGCCCTCTTCATACATACATGGTGGCCTATTTTTCCAAGAATAAGATGCTTATATAGTTGTCACAATTAGGGTAAATCCTAATTGTCATGGCTTTCCATTTCCTTGGATCCATGGGTTCAAATACACCATGGAGCATCCATGGAGCATCCTAATGGGTTTTAGCCCAACTTGATAATCCATGGAGCATTAGACCACTATATAAGTATGGATGATTTACACAATCAACCCATATATTTAATTAGTCTTCTTTTGATCACTTAATTAATTCTAGATTAATTCTTGATCAATACTAATTAAATAATCTTATTAATATATTAGAACTTATAATATATTAATAAACCTTAAGTGTTATTTCTCTCATTTTAGTCTATCCAAATGCACGATGCCATGCAACCCAAATGGACCATGCCGGGTCGGGTCAAGTATATACCAATTATAGTTATGGACTTAGACACTAATCCAACAGGATGGAGAATACCTCTTTGAAAACTTGAACACTTGAAAAAGTCAGTGAGGGTCTCGTACCAGGCGCGATGAGCTTGCTTATGGCCATAAACAGTTTTTCGTAGTTTGTAGCAGTAGTTTGGATATGAGAGATTGACAAAACCAGGGGCTGTTGGAGATACACTTCAGTATCAATTTTACCATTTAGAAAAGAACTTTTAACTTCCATCTGGTAAACCTTAAAGCCTTTCTGAACATCATAAGCAAGGAAGATTTGATGGCTTTAAGACGAGCAACAAGAGCAATGGTCTCATCGTAGTCAAGTCCTTTGATCTGTGTGAAACTTTTAGCCACCAATATTGCTTTATTCCGAATGATGACTCCTACGTCGTCTCATTTGTTCTGAAACACCCATCTAGTACCAACAATGGGATGATTCTGAGGAGGAGGGACGAGAGTCCATACTTCATTTCTATCCAATTCTACTAATTCTTCCTGCATGGCTGTAATCCAATCAGCATGTTCTAATGCTTATTTGATGGATTTGGGTTCAACCATTGAGATCAATCCCAAGAAATGACATTCATTTTGAACACTTGTGGCAGAACGAGTTTGTACACCAACGTTTGGATTTCCAATAACTTGGTTCGGATGATGATCCTTAGTCCAAACATGTAGTCTCAGAAGCTCTTGTGCACCAGAGGATCCTATGTCAACAATGAGGTTGTGTTGCTCCCCCTGAAGAGTTTGAACTTGTGGATGATGCTCCCCCTGAACTTCCGAACCGGATAGGTTGACATCATCATCAGGTGGGAAATTGAATAAATTTGCATCATCATCGTTTTTGATAGGATTAGAGTCAAATTCAGCAGCTGCATCTTGGAATCCATCCACATTTGATTCAAGGGTAGGTTGACCATTCTCCCCCTCAACCTGAGAAGGTTGAAATGGTTCGAAATCAAATGGAGGAAAACTAGGTGTCAGACCAGAAACATTTTGGGAAACCATAGCTTCGGTTGATGAGGTTTGTCTTGTTCTAGATTCCGAATCAAGAGCTGTTTCTGAAGGCCCGAACAATGTTTCAAAGTCAACTTCATATATCGTTTGTTGGTTCAGAAATCCTAGCGCTGGAGCATCAGACTCCATGATGTGTGTTGTAACATGGGTTGGGCCAGAATTCCGAATGAAATTGTCATCAAAGGTAACATCAAAGTTTCTTCCAGAACACGAGTTCGCCGATTAAGAACTCGATAAGCCTTTGATTTAGCAGAGTATCCAAGAAAGATAGCTTCATCAGCTTTGGGTTGGAACTTTGTAAGCTGATCGCGATTGTTCTTGATGAAGCATATACATTCAAAAACATGAAGAAAAGAGATACTTGGATTCCGACCATTCATGGCTTCATACAGTGTCTTATTCAGGCGTCGATTGATGATACTCTTATTCTGAGTAAAGCATGCAGTTGAGATAGCTTCAGCACAAAGATAGAGTGGAAGATTTGCAAAATTGAGCATGGATCGAGCAGCTTCGACAAGTGTTTTGTTTCATCGTGTGACTACACCATTCTGTTGTGGAGTGTATGGGGCAGAAAAGTTGTGGTCAATACCCTTCTCGGTGAGAAAGTTCTCAATAGTGGCATTGATGAACTCTGAACAATTGTCACTTCGGATTCACCTTACTGGATGTTTGATGAGAACTTTAATTCCTTTAATGAAGTTGATGAGTTCGAAGGCTGTTTCTGACTTGAGCTTTAGGAAGAAGACCCTGGTGAACCTAGTAAAGTCATCTACAATCACAAGAGTGTATTTTTTGTGATGCAAACTCTCTACTGTTTAGGGTCCACAAAGATCAATGTGCAGAAGTTCTAATGGCTCCGAGATAGATTTTTCAATGATAATGGGATGACCCTTCTTCGATTGCTTTCCGCACTCACATGCAGCACATAAATGATAATTCTCGAACTTGAGGAGTGGAAAACCTCTTACCATCTCACCGGAAACGAGATCATTCATATATCTAAAGTTCAGATGAGCAAGCCTTCCATGCCATAGCCAACTGACGTCAGGAATAACTTTTAAGAGTAAGCATAGTTGGGGCTTGCCAATGATCATGTTGATATCAAGAGGATACATGTTCTTGTTGCGATTTAACTTGATTAAACATTCCTTTCGGTCTTCTGACATGACATAAGTGTGTTTCCTACAGAATTCAACTCGTCGATTCGCATAAGTGAGTTGAGCCACACTTATCAAATTATGCTTCAAATTAGCTACATATTCCATGTTTGAAATAGAGAAGTTTCCATTTGTAAGGATGTCATAACCTCTAATCTAAGAGTTGGAGTTGTTACCATACGTCACGTAGCCAACATTTGGTGAAAGTTTGAGATCTCGTGGAAAGTCCTTCTGCCCCGTCATGTGCATGGAGCAAGCACTATCAATATACCAAATTGTTTCTTTCTCTTTGAAAACCTGAACACTTGAAAAAGTCAGTGAGGGTCTCGTACCAGGCGCTAGGAGCTTGCTTGTGGCCATAAACAGTTTTTCGGAGTTTGTAGCAGTAGTTTGGATATGAGAGATGGACAAAACCAGGGGGCTGTTGGAGATACACTTCGGTATCAATTTTACCATTTAGAAAAGAACTTTTAACTTCCATCTGGTAAACCTTAAAGCCTTTATGAACATCATAAGCAAGGAACATTTTGATGGCTTCAAGACGAGCAACAAGAGCAATGGTCTCATCGTAGTCAAGTCCTTTGATCTGTGTGAATCCTTTAGCCACCAATATTGCTCTATTCCGAATGATGACTCCTACATCGTCTCATTTGTTCTGAAACACCCATCTAGTACCAACAATGGGATGATTCTGAGGAGGAGGGACGAGAGTCCATACTTCATTTCTATCCAATTCTACCAATTCTTCCTACATGGCTGTAATCCAATCAGCATGTTCTAATGCTTATTTGATGGATTTAGGTTCAACCATTGAGATCAATCCCAAGAAATGACATTCATTTTGAACACTTGTGGCAGAACGAGTTTGTACACCAACGTTTGGATTTCCAATAACTTGGTTCGGATGATGATCCTTAGTCCAAACATGTAGTCTCAGAAGCTCTTGTGCACCAGAGGATCCTATGTCAACAATGAGGTTGTGTTGCTCCCCCTGAAGAGTTTGAACTTGTGGATGATGCTCCCCCTGAACTTCCGAACCGGATACGTTGACATCATCATCAGGTGGGAAATCGAATAAATTTGCATCATCATCGTTTTTGATAGGATTAGAGTCAAATTCAGCAGCTGCATCTTGGAATCCATCCACATTTGATTCAAGGGAAGGTTGACCATTCTCCCCCTCAACCTGAGAAGGTTGACATGGTTCGTAATCAAATGGAGGAAAACTGGGTGTCGGACCTGAAACATTTTGGGAAACCAGAGCTTCGGTTGATGAGGTTTGTCTTGTTCAAGATTCCGAAGGTCCGAACAATGTTTGAGAGTTTGAGATCTCGTGGAAAGTCCTTCTGCCCTGTCATGTAGCCAACATTTGGTGAAAGTTTGAGATCTCGCAGAAAGTCCTTCTGCCCCGTCATGTGCATGGAGGGTCGTGGTTCGGAATTTGAACGATAGTGTTTGGAATACTAGAGTGGGATTCCGGTGTTCAATTCAGGTCCAGGTTTTTCAGAGCTAGAAAACGCGTGGAATCGGGACACTTGACAACGATAGGTTGAAACTTAGGAATTAGTGATGAAAGTTGGTTAGAAGTCTCAGGAAGGGGTGAAAAAGGCGAGACAAGGGTGTACGAATGTTTGTGATTTGGAATGTCCCATAAAAGTTAGGTTTTGCAACTCCTTCAAGGGATGGGCAATAGGTTTCAGAAACTCGCTTCCGAGACCAGGAGCTTTTGACCATGGATGACGAAAATTGTGAGTCGTCCGTTCATTTGATTCTAGAATGTCCATGAAATTATGCAAAGCATCTATTTTAGCATTGAGATGTTTGTTGTCAGAAATTAATACATTTCTTTCAGAATAAGTGATTTCACATTTGTCTTTAAGAATGATTCATTCATCTTTTGACATTACAAGCTCTCATTCTAAAGACTCTATTTTTAACTTCTTATCCTCGAAACGTAATCTAAGACGACTTAATTCACTCTCCATCTTCTAACTGGCTTCTATGGCTTACTCATAGGCTTTGTAAATGATGTTCATATCTGATTGAATCTGGGTTCGCAAAGAGACAAACTAAAGTTATTATCAGTAATCATAAGTTTTTCCTGTTGAACGATGCTTCTACCGGGTGGAGCGTTGGTAGCGATGTAGGAGTAGTTTGGTTCAGCATCTTCATAGTCAGCTTCTGATCGAGACGAATAGTAGCCTTCATCACATTCAATTTTTTATCTATCGATAAAGCACATGTTCCTTCCAGTACTCACATCATCATCATCATCTCCAGAAGACCAATATCCTTCCACATCTCTTGATACAGTTGTAACAAAATCCTTTTCACTCTCTGCCATTTCTTGAGCTCGATGTGCATAGTAAGTAGAATCCTTGATCTTGGGGATTTGTGGGACTTCAGCTAAGCAGTCTTTGGCAAAGTGATTTGCATGAGCACATTTGTAACATACAATCTTGGGTTTGTCTGACTTCGGAGTCTGTGAAGATTCTGAGGTGTGATTTGGTGTAGGAAGGTTATGTTTGTAAGCTGGTGGGTTTTCTGAAGGTTTTTCGAATGATTGAGTTTTATTTTGGTAAGGAGCCAGGAAACGGTTGTGATATGGCTTGTTAAAAGGACGATTGTATATCATGGAAAGCAAAGAAAACGCTTGTTGGAAGCGGAGTTCGGTATCCATTTCTTCAGGGTCGAGGTCACCATTTAATTGGTAGTGGCTGTACGTGGGGACATGTAGGACTGGTGGTGAGGGTTGAATAGGTGGGATGTATGGAACAACAGCTGTGAAGGGGTCTGAAACAGCGAGGTTCGAAATCTCAGGATCGTAAGAACTAACAAGAGATAGAGGACCTCCTATGAATTCTCATAAGGTTTGTGCAACATTTGATTCATGACCCTAAAGCTCATTGAAGTTGTATTCAAGTGGGGTTCAGACTATCCCATGAGCTATGATGTTGTTGACGACGATTCGGTATCTCTTTGAGGCCGAGGCAACATATTCACTAGGAGTTGTAGTGAAAGTGTCGAACTCGTTGACAACAGAGGTTAGGCGCTTATCCTTCATGTTCTCTGATCCCTTGAACAACTCTTCAAGAGTGTCCCAAATTTTTTTAGAAGATTTGCATAGTTTGATGTGCTCAAAGAGAGAGGGTGGAACACCAAACACCATTTCGGAAAAGGCAACTTGATCTGCAGTTTTTCGATGTCATCAGCAGTGAGAGGTGTTTGACGTTGTTCATCCTGTCCCATGAGAGTTGCAGCAGCATCTCTAACAACTGTTTGAACTAAAATATAAGGACCTTCTTTAACGGATCTCCAGATAGCTTCACCTTTTTCTTTAACAAGTAAAAATTTTTCCATTCTGACTTTCTAGTGATCACACTCTTCAACAACTAGTAGTGGGGAACGAGTAGGGCAACCCACGCTATTTGCTATTTGCATTGAATACATTTGCTGAGAATTAGAAGCAACCTTTAAAGTTAAGATATCTTGAGAAAAAGTGGTATATAGAAGAACTTTTATCCTGAACACAGAAATGATCGAAATACCAAGGTAATCTCGAATCAACTGTAATCTATTCTTATGGATTCAAAGGACAACCACTCAAGCTGTGATACCAATTGTGAGAACAAAGATCAGATTGCGCAGGGACAAGGTTTGTAAACTCAAACCTTGAGTTAATGCTTAAGATGAATGTCTGCTTCTGATTAAGTGTTCATGTCATGTCTGGAAAGACCAGTCGAGGCTGAAGATGAAAATCAACAAAGTACTTCAAGTATTAAATATAGAGTAATGAGTATAATCAA
This sequence comes from Lactuca virosa, assembly GCF_052849685.1. NCBI lineage: Eukaryota > Viridiplantae > Streptophyta > Magnoliopsida > Asterales > Asteraceae > Lactuca > Lactuca virosa. Next base: position 161,467,447 of record NC_136430.1, read on the forward strand.
AGTAAAGACAATAAATGAACAAGTAGAATGTTTGAAAGAGTTTGATTTGAGAGTAAAGTGCAAGTGAAGTAAATTCAAATATAACAATATTTTAAGAAACAATCTGTCGTTTATTCTTTTCATTAAACACTCCTTATATAGGAGAAAGGGTTACATCGTACTAACCAAATTACATACAAAGGACCGAATAAAAGAGTTACTTTTGACACTCTGATTATCCATTTTGACAAAATAAACTTAGTCCTATGTACTGTTACATCAAGCAAAACGACAAGAGTAATCAATGCAGACAGATTCATTATCTCGAAACATCTTCACTTCGAACATACTCCACTACTCCGGACACCAACTTCATCTCTAACCACAGACTGATCTCGTACCTCATCCCACTTCGGACCTAAGACTGACTTCGAAACTTCCAAAGGTTAGAGATTGCTAGAGGTTCACTTTCAAGTTCCAACAGGAACAGAAAATATGGTCAAACATCTTCCTGACATTGTTTGGAGCATCTTCACCGGCAACCCAGTGAACTACGGGAACATCCTCTGGGAGGATTTTCTTCAGTACGTATCCAAAGGTGCCCCAAAGGAAGGAACGACTTAACTCACTTTTGCAAGGTTTTGGTCTCTATGCTTGTTGGATCTTCATAAGGATGCCAACCTCATACTTGGAAGTGACATGAATCTTTTTTCTACAAGAGACCTCAAAAGGTACAATCCCTCCAAGGACCAATCAGTCTTTGGTCCTATTCGTCGTCTTCCCATGTATATTATTGAATCAATTGGACTTACCAAAATTGAGGTAACTCACCACATTTTGGCTACGAGTGATATTGCCCCATATAACTCTTCCTCGCCAAGGCCTTTTCAGCTTACCGAAGTCCAAGACCCACAACCCAAACATAAAAGGGTTAAATCCATAGCTGTCACAATACGAACACTTGTAAATGTTGTCATAAAGGGTGCGGGTGCTTCAAAGAAATGAAAACCCGAAACCGCAGAGTCCACTCCTCAAGTTCAACATTCTCCATCCAAGGATCATGACCCTCCAGTAAATGTCATCGATGACAGTTTAAGTGAGCCTTCACAGTCCGAAGATGTATTTATAAGGAAAAAGTTGAAACTAACCCCTAGTCAAGGCCAAAAGCAAAACGAGGCAAATGTCGGTGTCTCTCAAAAGATTCCCACAACCGTTCGAGTCCCTGCTGACTCACCTGAAGCAACCCAATCTAACCACTCTGATATAGTAAGTGTATCTGTTTCATCACAACGTGGAAACAAAAACCAATCTGGATTCTAAGTGGATCCAGATGTTGTTTCTCACCCTAAGGTCTCAAGGCTTCATGTCTGCACTTTCTCTCTCCCGAGGAGCTGAACTCCATTTTTCCTTCGTGTCAAACATACACAAAAAACACAAGTTGCACTGCAGGGTCCTTTTTCAAAGGCCCTAGCCAGAATAGAGCTGAGACCAGACTTTGTTTTAGACCAAGGAGACCGAGGAAGCTCTGGAAATCCTGTTCTGCCAACATTACATACAAGCGGTTTAGGTATGGTGAGGACAAATGTGCAAAGATCCATGAACCCGAGGGACACCTCGGTGCGACAAGGATTTGACGGTTATGTTTCTGATGATTCATGGTCACGTTACCGCCCAACAACAGAATTTGGGCTGAGAAAATTTGAAGCCTTCAAAAGGGATATTCAGGAAAGGAAAGCTCAACAAGTGCAACAGCAACAATAGAAAGAAGAACCTCTTCTGCCTGTGGCCAAGTGTTGGGCCTCTATGATCAACAATGCGAAAATGATGCATGATATCCTATCAATTCAGCAATGGATGTCAGATATGGAAAATATCGTGCAAAAGTTTCAAGAGATGGAAGATGTTGCTGGTACTTCTAAGCCTTCCCCAAACAACGAAGTTCATGATTCAAATGAAGATGGCACTGAAATTAAAATCAGTTTTGCACCAACCTTTGTCTTCGATGAAACAAGATTGATGATGTCCAACAGCCTCTCCCTTCAGATGAATTCATTATGGTTCTATATGACGAACAGTCCAGTAGTTCACAACACACCACCTCTAAGCCGAAACAGAAAAATAAGAAGAAGTTAGCTGTGTCTCGAAAGGAATTCCTAGATCTTCAATCCAAAGTTGATTAGATCTTAACCGTAGTCACTTTTCCAACCCCGCAAACCACTGATGTCCCCACTCCACAATCTCTAATTGATTGATTCGAAGTATTGGCAACCAGAGAAAGAACGTTTCTTCGCATATAGATGGGGATCAGACAACTTGATAATGAACGTACTCAGGATCACAAATAGTTTATGTCCAAGGCCACAGATCTTATAGAAGAGGTGAAAGAGCTCAAGACCGAACTTCAACAAACCCTGCAGTCTCAAGAAATCAAATCAAAATAGCTTGTGGAAGAAACTCACACTGCTTATGAATCAGGGTTTTCGGTTCTTCAAGAAATAATCAAAGGGTTAAGGAATTCCTTATCTGCCAAAGAAAGTGTTGATGAAATTCTTCGTCTCACAAAAGAAATTTATCAATCACTTTCTAACCCAGAGATTCCTACCAACAAAGTTGTGTGTGCCCAAACTGAAATACAGTTCAACACAAGTTTTTAGAAGCTCGATGATTTGAAACATTGGCTCGAGGAACAGATGGAGCTTGTTTCCTCAAAAGGGGGAAGTGATCAGAACAATGAAATAAGAATTGAAACGGTTTCTGAATCATCCAAGTGAAAAACTCACCCAGATAACCATTCCATCACTCCTCCTCAGGATCCACCCTCCTAAGTACACCTCAAAGATGAAACTCCTCAGGGTTCTCCTCAGCATCCAACTCCTTGGTCTTCTCCTCGGAAACGAACTCCTCCTCACTTGCAAACTCTAGAGGAAGAAATGTCATCAGATCACATCGATCACTCCCCCACAATAGCTCAAAAGAAACAAGACTGGAGGGCTGCAAAATTCATAGACGAGATCTGGAGAGCACAAGGGTTTGATACAAACATCGATGAAACCTTAATCAAATCATGGGTAAAGCCTACCCACAGACTCCTAGACTCCGATTACATTCCAGTTCTTATGTATGTTGAACTGTCTTTTATAGATACTGGGATATTCCAATCTCTCTAAGCTCAAAATACATCCCAGTATTCCAATCCTTTGAACTCACCATACCCGAAGACAGAAGGCTCCCCATGGAGTTTGAGCGACTGAATCCTTTCCATGCTAAACATGGTGGAAAATTCAAAGACATCTGGTCCAACTATAGACCAGAAGGACTGAAAAACTAAAAGGTCAGGAAATTCATGAAGAGTGAATTCTTTCAATACACTCTATCCCAGAAAGGATGTGATTATATCAGAACATAAGAAGACTTCGTTTGCATGAATCCTGAAGAGATTTTCCTAATTGCTCGTGTGTTCCTGTTAATGGCAGAAAAGTATCCCAAGATGAAAGTTTCTTTCGAAAGAGCATGTGATTTCCTTAAGGCCCTTGTGTGTGATTTTGGAAAGATAGATGCAGAGATTCATCCTGTTCTTTCTCACAAGTTTGATTTTCCTCCCTTCAATCACGTTCCAACTATCACTGAAGGATTTCAAGAGATGAACCTTGGTGCAACAAGCTTTCCAAAGCTCGGGATAGTATACAAGAAGTCTCAAGATAGTCTAAAATTATTCATTCATGTTACAGGAATCCATCGATTAACCAAGAAGCAACTGGATATCACCTTGACCTTGGTACAAAAGTCCAAACAAACCTCTGAAAAAGTAAAGTTTGAAATTTCAAGGAGGATCAAATGCATTTTTGAAGTCAGGAAGTTTTGTTGGATCATCATCAAGTTCCTCAAGATGAATCAAGCAAGAAATTAGCTGAGAGGTCACTTTGGGGGAAATTGTTGAAACAATAAAGTGACCCTCTTAAGCTAAGATGGACCCAAAGACCTCAATGCCTTGTGAACGGAAGAAGACTTACCCGGAGACTGTTTTTGTCTTCATGTGAACCTGAAGACCTGTAGAAGACTCGCAGACGAATACAAAATGAAAACTGTTATAAGTTACCTTTTACTGACTTTGCTTGTAATCGTGGTATTATCCGATGTACCATCCATGGTCACCAAAGTCAGTTGCTTTATGCTATTTTATTATTTCCATGTAACTTTTGGGACTCTATAAATAGAGCTTCCCACTTCATGTATTCTTACCACTTCAGAGCTTATCAATATAAGATCGTTAATCTCTATATCTCAAGTTATCTTAACTGATACTTAAACCGAGTACCTCTTCACTTTTGTTGTTCATGATATACTAACTTGTGTTTGCATGTAAACCATGTTACGATTCAACTAAGTGTCTACTTGTTTAATGGTTATTGATATAAATATGCTGATATTTACTTTCCTTATATTTGCGCAATCTAACTTATCTAAAATTTATTGTTGAGCTAACAACATCCATTGAGATTAGCTTATTATTCCACAACTTATTATCTCGTTACTAACTCTTATCAAGTTTCTCTCTCAACATGAACTATAAAAGTAACATTTTATATAATCTGATAACTGTTCACTTTTATATAAAAATATCTTTTAACTAAACAAAAAAAGTCAAAACTTGTAGAACTCACCAAGAATTTTTGTTAGCGTATTTTCAAACGCGTGTATTCTCTGGAAAATAGAAGTTGGATTTCAAGAGCCATGAGTTATGGAATAACCTATATTTTCTTGTCTTTTGTTGTTGGCGAACCTGTTCAGGTATTTTTTTTTTAAATTACGCTTTGCTAAACTTGTTATGTAAACTTGCATTTAGAAGTTTGAATCAATGTAATCCTTGTATTCAATTATATGAAGATATGTAATGTTATTCAAGTCTTGTACTATTTAATGTATGCTTTTTAACTGCGATCCGATTTTTGACGTCCCAACCTTAGTGGTTCTGCCCTCTACCAGGGTTTGGCAGATTGGTATCAGAGCTAACGACTATAGAAAACTACTGCTTTCTTAGGAAAACATGACTATAGTCTAGGGCTTAATCTTGTAGGACTAGGTATACCCTATCCAACAACATCAAACTCTAACATTCACTCTTTACAAGTACGACGCTCTATACGCCGAGTTTATTTTTATAAACCAATAATTAACAAATATTATTAATTTATATATAGAGTTATATATAAAACTCAAACCCAAATACAACGAAAGGTTTTGTGTCAGATACTTTAGCTAAGTTTTATTGTACATGGGTCAAACCACAACTGAACGTAGACTGATCACCTATGTTTAGTTTTGGTTAGACCAATGCACAACTGAACTTAGATTCAGTAGATGATAGACTAAAACGCTTGGAAATTCTAAAGCACTCAAGAAAGATCACATGTATGATGTTTAATGTACAATTACAATTACTCCATTATGATGCTCTACGGATATCTACTTCCAATCCTCGTGAAACTCTTGCACTGATAAACATCAATCATGTATGATGTTTAATGTACAATTACAATTACTCCATTATGATGCTCTACGGATACTCCTATTAGATATCTTATGAATACCTTACGAAATGCGAACATTCGCAGATCATTATGGAGTTCAGCTTAGATATTCAATTAATCTATTTCTTTATGCTATGGACTGTCCCGCATATGTGTGAACCATCCAATTTCAAAATAGGGCACCTGCACTTAACCATCATCTCATGTGGCCCTTTCGAAAGCAAAAACAATAGAATCATCAAAAACATAAAAATAAAATTTGTAGGAAATTTTGTCTAGTTTCTAGAAAATCTTGATTCAAATAAATAGGAGCCCTAAAACTCGAGATATGGTCAAAACAGCTAGTAGTGGTCAAATTTCTTTTCACTATTTTCTTCCCACTTTTGCACAGTACGTAATACTTTCCTTCCACTCATTATTCAGGTAAATTACATTATTTGTAATGATGTATAGTTACCTACCCATAATACTCATGGTGAACCTATACATGGACGAACCCTACGTCAAATTTAACATGATTGAAGTATTATCGCTTGTACTTACAACGATAAGTACACACGACTCATTTTCCCTTGAACCATTTATATGAAGAAACAATGTCTCACAAGAAATCAACGAGTGCGCATCCATCAACAACATAATTACTTGACACAACTACACTTAAGTTAATGATTAAACAACAAATTTCTAACACTCTGGCAACTTACGAAACCAATAAGAACAACGCCTCTGAATAAGGTAGAATTTGAATCAACATCCATGAGAGTAATAATGACGTTCCAAAGGCATGCACATACCTAGAAGTCCTAAACTACAAAACCAGATCCTTCTATGAAAATGAAGGAGTTGTAAGAATGACACTCTGGATTAAAAATATGGAATCAATATTCCATGAAAGTTCATGTGTAGAAAATTCTCGTGTTATGTTCTCTACCTGCACTTTTATGGATGCAGCCCTTACCTGGTTGAACTATTATACAAAAATCGTGTGCATTGACTCCAATTATGCCACAACTTGGGAAGCACTAAATATAAGGCACATAGAAATACACTACCTCCGGGATGAGATACAAAAATTAGAACAAGAATTGCAACACATAACCATGAAGGGAACGAAGATTTTACCTTACTCATCTCGATTTGACGATCTCACAATGCTATGTTTGTGTCTTGTAGGTACAGATGAAAGACCAGGATCTGGCCCCTGGCTATTATATGAAAGACTATGTTCTGGCCCCTGGTTCCTATTTGAAAGACCGAGATTTGGCCCTTGACAGGAAATTACTTGTAAGACTACGGTTTGGCCCATAGCACTATCTTATTTATGATTGGTATGTGGTACGTTGGGGAAACTCACTAAGCTTTTGCTTACATTTTGTAATTGTGAATTTAGGTACTTCGGTACTAAGGGGAAGGGCACGGCTTGACGGCTCAGTATTAACTCCTCATTATTTTCCGCATTTCTGATATTGTACTCTGATTATTGACATTATTGTTATGTGATGGTTTTTGGAACAATATGATGGTTGTAACTCCTGTTTTTTTAAAATTAAAAATTTTATATTTGGTTTTTGGGCTATTACAAGTTGGTATCAAAGCCTTTGTTTGAGGGATTCGGGCACACTTTTGAGTGTGTCAGAACTCAAACTGAGGAAATGATAATCCTTACAAATGAAGGAGAACTTTAATTTTTTTTTAAAAAGAAATTCTTTTAAGAAAGAGGGGAGTGCAATGCGTGCAATCAACCGAGATCAAGTAAGTGTTTCCCGGGTAACCCATACTTATTTATTGTGATTAGTATGCTTGATATGTGAACTGCATGCTAGATTAGGGCTAAGGATACCTTCAGCAATTGTATTATAGAACTGCCTGATTTGTGTGATGCCTTATAGCTCGATCGAATTTGAGACCAGGTATTACATGGAATTGATATCAACTCAGTTATTTTCTATGTGAATGCTTTCAAAGTTGTATATTCTTAGGATTGTATAGCCCTAGAATGATCGATTTAGCCTCATTTCCTGTTCCTCGGTTGGTTGTGGACTTAGCGTAGAATCTTCATTCGACAATTTTTTGTTGGATTAGTGTCTAAGTCCATAACTATTTTGGTATGTACTTGACCTGATTATGAGCATGGTCCTTTTGGGTTCCTTCACCATAGCAATATGTAGGATGAATTAAGGAGAGAAAGGTTTAATTATGATTTATTAATATATTATGAGAATAATATATTAAAGGAGAAATCATATTGTTTAATTAATATTAGTCAAGAATTAATAAAGAATTAATTTTGTGAGTAAAAGAGATTAATTAAACTTAAGGGACTTATTGTGTAATTATAAGATAATTACATAATTGGGCTATGGATCACCTTGGAATAATAGGTTGGACGAATTCTATGGGAAAGCCCATTAGAAATCGTCCAAGGCATGTTCCAGAAGGGGTCCATGGGCTGCTTAGAGCTTAAGCAGTCAAATTAGGGTTTCCTTGTTAGATAACCCTAATTACCTACCTATTTAAGGAGCCCCTAAATCCCAAAAACGTGGACAACTAATCCTTTAGGGTTTCCAGCTGTTTTTCATGCCTCCTCTCTCCTCCCTCTTCATCCAAGTTGCTTAGTGGTGTTTGTGACTCCATTAGAGGTGCAACACTTGAGACACTAAGCTTTCTGAAGCCAAGGATTGATTGTTATTGCTATATAACAATCAAAGGTAAGATCTAAACCCTAATTTCAGTTATAGTTTATTAGATCTAGGGTTTATGGCTTTGGATTATCAATAACATGTTCATTAGACAAACTAGATCCAAAGCTATTAGGGTTTTCATGTACACCATAGGGTTGATGTATTGCTCGAAACCCATCAGTGGTATCAGAGCCTAGGGCTGTTTGTTTGATGTATTTGATGCTATAGTTGATTATTCATGCTTAAAATCGAAAAATTTTGGGTTTCTAGGGGCTGGACTGGCCGAGTCCATAGATGAACTCGCCGAGTCCATAGTGAACTCGACAAGTCCAAGCTAGACTCGACGAGTCAGAGTCGCAGATGGAGCAGATTTCGGGATTTTTACCTGTTTTGACTGTGGATAATTGCCTAAAACGTTTTTTATTAATAAAATCCTATTTTTATCAATATTTGGAGATTATCCTTGCCAAAATAGAAGATAATTGTCAAAATTTAGATAATATTTTGTTTTATTAGATAAAGATTGATTATTTGTAATTTAGATTTGAATTATCTTGTGAAAAAGTTTCAATTTTCCCCTTTAGGTTTTATAGTTTAAATTTGAACTTAAAAGTTTTGTTTTTGAAATTTGAATAGTTGAACCCTAATGTTTTGAAAGGTTTCAAAACTTGTCCTCAAGTTTTGGAATTTAAATTTTTTGATTAAAAGTTAATTTTTGAAATATTTAAATTCTAAACCCTAATGTTTTGAAAGGTTCAAAACTTGCCCTCAAGTTTTGGAATTTAAAAGTTAATTAAAAGTTTAATTTTGAAATGTTAAGTTCTAAAACCCTCGTATTTTTTGGAAAAGTTCAAATTACACCTTTATGGTTTTATTAATTAATTAAAGTGTATAATTAAAAGAGATTTAATAATTCCATAAAGTTTTGGTTTATATTTGATTAAATTAAAAGTATAATTTATTAAATTGAACCACCTAGTATTTGAAAAGTGTAAAATACACCCTATACTATATATATGTAACATTAAAAGTCTAATATTATATATATGAGTAAAGAGTTAGTCTTACTGTTAGTAGGCCTCATTCACGAAGCTGGTCTATAAGGGGTGTTTAAGGAAATTGCCTATTAAATGGCGATTGAATGGGTATCCACTCTTACCCACCGCACTCTTGACTAGTGGAGGGTCGTTAGCCGAATGGGTAGGATAGGACCAAACCTTCCATTATAAGTATAATGAAGTACAAAGTAACTACATGCTTTTACAAATTCCCAAATCATAGTTACTTTAGGAAAAATGTGGAATTGTATGCTAATCCATGGAATTAGACTTTGTACCCTTGTCGAAACGTTAGTGGAGTGTGTGTGGTTAACCGGCACACTAATTTAGGATTGACATTGGTGGCGAAGGGTGGCTCGATGTTTATCATAGATCAATGGAGCGTGTGTGGCTAACCGGCACATTGATTAGGTGATAGTAGCAATTGGGTGCACCACGTGATTCGTATGGTTATTCACACCTTGTTTGTGATCCTCGGCATCCCAGTCGCAAACTTGAAGGGCATAATCGAGATTAAACATGTCATTGAAAAGTTCAATGAATCTCAAAAGATCTAGGAGTTTCAATTCATTTAAAACTTAAACTTTTTTTTTGTTTTTCATGGTGGAATTGGTAAATCGTCATTTACCTACCTTCAAATATTCTGCAACTAGATTACGACATCCCTCTTCTAGGTTGTAGAGTATTGTGTTGGATCCTAGCCTTGATGTTTCATTTGGGTGTTACATCAAGGATTCTTATCAACTAACTTGAATTTTCTCCCGTTTTGTAGATGTCTAAATCTTACAATGGTCTTCCCAAGTCCCTTGGAACAAGCTTTCCAAATGAAGATGACGTTCCACGATACGATCAAGGAAATGAGAGTCATGCTTCACTTCCTCCACCTCCTCCAATTATTCTCCATAACCCAAAAGTTCAAAGGCTTGAAAAGTTCAAGCTCACTCAAGCCCTTTTGTCAAGTAAACACGAAGATGGGAAACCTGTGTGTGCACACATCTTAGAGATGAAGTGACACATTGATAGGTTAAGGATGATGGGTATCGATATCTCAGAAATGTTGGCTGTTGACTGGGTTCTTCAGTCACTTCCTGAATCATATAGTGAGATCGTTAGAGAGTACTATATGATGGACCATGATGCGACCCTCATTTATTTGACCTATTTACTTATAGCTGCTGAATCAGAAATGATTTGGCGTGCTGATCGAGCAAATTTGTCTAACAAATCAAACTCCCAAACTTCAATGGACATTGAAAATGGTGACATTGGAAATCCAGAAAAGGTAAATTCTGAGATAGTTCCTTGTGCCATTCCAAAAGAGTACATCTACTTCTACTGGCAAGAGAAGGGGCATTAGAGACGAAGCTGCCCTGTTTACCTGAGAGATCTAAGAGATGGGAGAGTCAAGACGTATGGCTCTACTTCAGGTAAAATCTATTAACTAACTCTATAAGTTCCTATTCTTTGATTCTTAATACATGATGTGATAAGATTACATTTTGATGTTTTTTGCAGGATCGAAGAAAAGAGAGGAAGCTTAAGGAAGAAGCGTGCTGAATCTGATCATGAAGAAATGGATTTCGATCGCATGGACTCGAGGATCAGATTTTTGAGCTGCTACTCTAGAGTTAGGATAGAATGATACGAAATATGAAATAGCATAGTCTTTCAGTTGAATTGCATTGTAAGGACAAAATTTTTTCCTCAATAAAATAAATTTTGATTTTGTCTTATTTATTTATCCTTGCAATGGTGTGTATGAAAAATTGATGTTTGATTGTTTCTATTGTTAGCAATAATGGAATCTTTATTATGTTATTTGTGGAAATGTTGAGAATTTGCCAAATAAGGGAAGATTCTCATCGCCCAAGTTTCAGTTGGACAGAAACTTGGAGTCATGCAACTTGGTTGCGTGATGAATGAGAAACTTCGTATTCGGAAATTAGACTAATTCTTTGACAAAGTGTCAAGATAAGGACTAGGAGATCGAGTACACTAGGTTGTGCATTGATCAAGTTCACCACAAGAGTGATAAAGATATTCGTCATGATTTACTAAAGTTTAGTAAATATGGTTATACTTATAAGATTAAGTATAATTCTGAGTTGATTGAAAGAGTTTCAATCAATAGCAGAACAAATAAGAAGAATCAAGTAGGCAGAAAGATAAAAGTTTCTCTATTCTAAGAAGAAGGGAGAGTACCTTTTATTGTGTTTTATGATAAGTCTTAATGATTAAGAACCATATCTCAATTGATCCTCCAAGTGAGTCTTAATGCATTTGTATGTCTAAGAAGAGGAATCGAGAATTGTAGAAATGGTTAAAATCAAGAAGTCAATCATACTTCGTTCCAATATCAAGTCTTAGAGTTATATTCCAAGATTGTGAATTGAGTGACAATTCTTTAGTAGGTTTATAACACTCAACAAATGTGGAATTGGAAAAAGTCTTCTTATTCCTGCACATTTTAGATTGGTAAGTTGTGATGTCTTGGATAAGACAAAGACCAACTAGAACCAATTATGTGAAGTGATAGTCTTGATAAAAACTACACTAATTCTTGAATATTTGTTTTGTCAAGGAATGTTTCTTGACAAGAGAATCTTATATGTCAAGGAGTCAGTGGGAGTCTTAATGGTCTTGAAAGGTTTCAAGAACAAATCAAGAGTTAAACCTAGTTGATCATCACTAGCACACAACTTGAGGTTTAAAGCCTATCGTGGATGACATACTCTTTTTCTGTGCCATTCCAATTGAGTTAATATGCATGTGAGTACTATGAGTTCTCATTTGAATACATAAAGACAAAGCACCTTGATCAATGGAAAGTACATTCATATGAAAGGGTGAGTTGCTTGGAAGACATGGTGGGCATTCATGTTACCATGAGGCAAGAAATCGAGATTGAGCACGTTCGGTCCATATGAGTTTGGATTTGTCGCAAACTTTGGTTTTGACAAATTCACATGGATAGGAACACATACGCTTTAAAATCTAAGTGTCATGAGGTTTCCCTTCTTCATGAAAATGATTGTAAGGAAATGCTTTCACTAAGAGAGGTTTTAAGAAGATTGCAATTGTGAAAATTGTATTCTCAAATTCGATTATGATTACGGCATCCCTCTTCATAGTTCGAATTGTGAGATTTGGCAATTAATCTAAACATTTGGGACTTAGTAACATAAGTTCTGAATTTCTTTAGACACACATGTGAGCTGTCTAAGGCAAAGGTGTATGAGCTTACAAAGCTTAGATAAAGGTTTATCAAAGCATTAGATATTAGAAATATGAACTTAAGGAATTCAATAAGCATTGTTTTCTGGAAGTTCAATTGTTTTCTAAATACATGTCAAAGCTAGTAGGAGCATAAGTGTTATGCTGGTAAGAAAATAATCATCATGTTAGTGGGAGCATGATTATTATGGTAAGTATTGCAAGTTAGCAATATTAATTATAGAAAACAAAGATTCACTTTGCAAAGTTGCAATGGTTAAAAAGTTGTTTTGCTATAATAAAGGGAGAGAATATTATACTTTGTTTGAAAATTATAAAGCTTAGATCGAGAAATGTTAATAAATTTAGTCAAGGATACATAGTGCATTCTCAAAATTTTATTATGATTACGGCATCCCTCTTCATAGTTCGAATTGTGGGAACAGAGCACATAAAATATTATGGCAGAAGGATGATAAAGTATCATGTCTTTATGTGAGACATTATGTATCGTGTCCAATACGCTTTGGGTATAGGATCGATTGCATATGCTATAATATTTTACCATTCTAAAATTTTCCAAATGCCTAGGGCATTAAGAGGGAAAAGGGACTAGAACTGGTTTTGACTAAAATAATTAAACAACTATCAAACGACGATCTGAGGTTCACTGAGGATATGTCGCTTGTGAGTAGTTGGAAGTATAGTACTGGATGGACTATATTGACATTATTATGAATAGATAAGATTCTATTAAGAATGAGTTGTCATATGGCAAATATGGAAATGTTTCCATTAATGGGAGTTGGATATTAAGAAATATGTCTAGATTAGAAACTTTTATGCGAGAAGGATGTTCAAAGGAATGTACTTTGAATGTGAGACTTCACGTCTATGGAATTGTCTTGTAACAATTTCCGATAGAATACCTTGTAATTTCGTTAGCCGGGTCTTGGTGACTTTTGTGCCATGACATTACGAAAGAATCATTGCATAAAATGTTAGAATCTGACATATTCTAAAAGTGGCAAGAATTTGGTATTCTTATACTAATAATAAGGATTGGGGATTGTGAAATGAGTTTCATTGGAAAAGTTTTTAATTGATCTATTTCACAAAGTATGGACCATAGGAAACCAAAGTGTGCATGCTTGGAGCATGGGATAATTGTGGTTATAATTCGAGTAATAAGTTGATTTTCTGAAACAGTAAGCAATGAATAATGAGTAATCAATATGGTGTTTAAATAAAAGTGTTTTTATTTACGCTCAAAAGCTTTGGGGCCATATAGGATTAATATTATTATTGCGTTTCACTTTGCATGTTTTGACTTCCAGAATAACTAGGTTATTCAAACATCCACAGTCGGTCATACGTTGGAAGTAGGTATGAAGGAAGAATGTCATGAATCTGTCTATAGATTGTCTAAGTGTTTAGACACAACACAAGTTTGCTGCAGAGTTCATGAGTGCTTTAATAAGATTAGAGTATTGGATCAATCCCACGCTCACTTGAATCACTTCATGTTTTTTTATCATGATTAATTGTGAGACGATAACATTGTATATTCTTGAAACCGAGACGTGTGAGTTGTTATTTGTTGGTCGGTTGCATATTGATAATAAGAAAATGCACCAGTAACTTGGTGTTATAAAACTTATTGTTGTGTGTGATTCGATCAGTAAATGCAAGCGAGCATTTGAGTCGAAGTTTATCCATTCCTTTTACCCAAAGTGGGATAAAAGCAATATCTGTGGGCCACTCGATGATTTAGTGATGACCCTAAGCGCTTGGCCAAGCCGGGACTAAGTTGATGTGTTTAATTGTAGTCTGTTGTCAGTCGTCATAAATCGAAAGTCGGGAAACAATATAGAGAGAATGATCGAATTTCATGTCTTGTGTCTATATGATATCTTGAGAATGGAGGAATATATGATCCTTTATCTAAAGGACACACGTATATGATAAGATCAGAGTTGACAGCGGTTTTTGAAAGCTACGATTGCTGATCAGGTTCTGAAGTTATGCAAAATAGTTATTAGACTTATCCAAGTGGGAGATTGTTGAATTAGTGTCTAAGTCCATAACTATTTTGGTATGTACTTGACCTGATTATGAGCATGGTCCTTTTGGGTTGCCTTCACCATAGCAATATGTAGGATGAATTAAGGAGAGAAAGGTTTAATTATGATTTATTAATATATTATGAGAATAATATATTAAAGGAGAAATCATATTGTTTAATTAATATTAGTCAAGAATTAATAAAGAATTAATTTTGTGACTAAAAGAGATTAATTAAACTTACGGGACTTATTGTGTAATTATAAGATAATTACATAATTGGGCTATGGATCACCTTGGAATAATAGGTTGGACGAATTCTATGGGGAAGCCCATTAGAAATCGTCCAAGGCATGTTCTAGAAGGGGTCCATGGGCTACTTAGAGCTTAAGCAGTCAAATTAGGGTTTCCTTGTTAGATAACCCTAATTACCTACCTATTTAAGGAGCCCCAAAGCCCCAAAAACGTGGACAACTAATCCTTTAGGGTTTCCAGCTGTTTTTCATGCCTCCTCTCTCCTCCCTCTTCATCCAAGTTGCTTAGTGGTGTTTGTGACTCCATTAGAGGTGCAACACTTGAGACACTAAGCTTTCTGAAGCCAAGGATTGATTGTTATTGCTATATAACAATCAAAGGTAAGATCTAAACCCTAATTTCAGTTATAGTTTATTAGATCTAGGGTTTATGGCTTTGGATTATCAATTACATGTTCATTAGACAAACTAGATCCAAAGCTATTAGGGTTTGCATGTACACCATAGGGTTGATGTATTGCTCGAAACCCATCATCTTTGTGATCCTATTTTGTGTACAACTTGCATGTATAGGGCAACCAACGGTATTGATTGAGGTTCTTGGTACTGCTAGTGGTGAGGGTTGAGAGTTCCTACAAGAGTCTAGGATATGTATGTTGTGTAGATAGGTTGTTCTTGGTTGTAGTATGGTAACTTAGAGGAATCAGTATCTACCTTAGGGAAGGTACAGGTAGGTGTGGAAGGTAGTATTGGGCCCGTACTACTGGAAGCATAGGACTTGTACCTGGAACAAGTGTAGATCTGGGAATTCTAAGAGGGCTTGTGTGTTGTGAGATTTCCTCGAGTGTTTACTGATTGTTTATGTCATGTGTTTCAGTTTGAGGATGGTGGTCACTCGTTTGGGACCAGGAGCTACTAGTTCTCGCTCTGGATCGGGATCAGGATCTGCCTCAGGCTCAGAACCAATTGATGAGAGGATGTGTGAGCTCATTGCAGCCGAGGTTACTCTCGTTATTCTTGACGCTACCCCCGTGATCTTCGGTACCATCAAGGAGGGGATTTTGGAGCTCATGGTGGAGCGGCTCATGTCTTTTCGAGCCGAGATTGCTGCAGGACATGCTGGGGTGCGAACTCCCTCATTCTGGGAGTTCAAGGTGTGTGAAGAGCTTATGTTCTTGGGGGCTAAGGACCCCATCACTAGATGTCGCTGGATCCCTGACATGGAAAATGCTCAGAGAGCGAGCTTTTTCCCTGAGGAGGCAAAGGTCAGATTCGTGTCCTGCTTACTGAAGGACAAAGCATGGAACTGGTGGGATGAGGTTAGCCGAGTTGTGGGGATGGAAGGGGTGGTAGAGATGACATGGGGGATTTTGTTCAGTGGTTCCAAAGAGAGTTTTCACAAGCTATATAGGTGCAACAGCTGGCGAGGGAGTTCCAGGACCTTCACGAGACTACAGGGATTATGGCGGAGATCACCACCAAATTTAGTGAGATGGCATTACTTGTCCCACAGTACGCTGCGGATGAGTAAATAAGGAAGACGAGATATCATGCTATGCTGAGGGATGACATTAGGGAGTTCGTGAGATTCTCGGGGTGTAAGACCCTAAATGACATGGTCTGGTTCGTTGTGTAAAGTGCGACAAGCCGCACAGTGGAGCTTGTCAAGAAGCAGGTTCAAGATCTTTCAGTTGTGGCCAGTCAGGTCACATGAGCAGGGAGTGCCCCAATAGGCCTCTGACTTACTTTCATTGCAATCAGACCAGCCATAAAAAGGCCGATTGTCTGAGATTGTCTGGGGGAGCAGTGTCGGCGCCTGTGCCAGCCACCTTGAGGATTACGGATGCACGTCAGGGCAAGGCGGAGGCTCCTGTGGTGAAGAGCAGGTCCTTTTAGTTGACCATCAATGAGGCCCGTTCAGCGCCGAATGTAGTTACCCGTATGTGTTCTAACCCTATCTTTTATTTCTCTCCTTGTTTATGCTTATATTTATTATGATCTCGTATAAGGACCTTTTTGGTCAAAGGTTTGTATGCTCATGTTCTGTTTGATTCGGGGGCTACCCGATCCTTCATATCTCATGCTATCAGCAAGAAGTTTCGAGACGATATAGGGACTTTGGATTCCTATTTGGAGGTGGAGATTGCGGATGACTGTACCGTGAGTGCTTCGAGGGTTTTCCGTGGGTGTGTCTTGAACAAGTTTAGCGAGAGCTTCTCTATTGATTTGGTTTCGATCCCCTTGCGAGGATCGAATTTTATCATTGGGATGGATTGGTTGGCCCCAATGGGGCCGTGATTGATTGTGAGCGGCAGTTGGTTAGAGTTTAAACCCCAAGTGGGGGAGAACTGGTTATTAGTAGCGAGAGAGCTTCACATGGGCCAGCTCTCTGTTTAGCTGCGAGGGCCAGGAGATATCTGCAGCAGGTTCGTTCCAGGTTTCTAGTTTATGTTTTTGTCATACGGGTTGAGGCCACAACAGAGTTGAGCAGGGTACTCTTTGTGAGGGATTTTCCTGATGTTTTTCCCGAGGATTTCCCGGGAGTCCCACTCGAGAGGTAGGTTGATTTTCGGATTGATTTGGTGCCTGGTGCAGCTACGATAGCCAAAGCATCGTATCGCCTGGCTCCGCCTGAGATACAGGAGTTGTCTACGTAGCTGCAGGAGCTGCTAGACAAGGGTTTTATTCGTCTAAGCAGTTCTCTGTGGGGAGCACCGATCCTGTTTGTGAAGAAGAAGGACGGTTCGCACATGATGTGCATTGATTATCAGGAGTTGAATAAGCTAACGGTGAAGAACCATTACCCACTCCCGAGGATTGATGATTTGTGTGACAAGCTCTAGGGTGCATCTTGGTTTTCAAAAATTGATTTGCAATCAGGGTAGCACCAGATGAGGGTCAGGGATGAGGATGTGTAGAAGACAACCTTCAGGACTCGTTATGGTCATTACGAGTTCGTGGTGATGCCCTTCGGGCTCACCAATGCACCAACAGTGTTCATGGATCTCGTTAACCGGGTGTATAGACTGATGTTGGATTGGTCTGTGAATTTTTTCATTGATGATATTCTGGTCTATTCCAAGACCAAGGAGCAGCACGAGCAGCATTTACGAGAGGTGTTGGAGACCCTAAGGAGGAAGAGGCTTTATGCCAAATTTTGTAAATGCGAGTTTCGGTTGCGAGAGGTGCAGTTTTTAGGGCACATTGTTAAGAAAAAAGGGATCTTGGTTGACCCGACCAAGATGAAGGCGGTGATGCGTTGGGAGGTCCCTAGGACCGCATCTGAGATTTTGTGTTTCTTAGGTCTCGCGGGGTATTATCGGAGATTTATCTAGCATTTATCCAAGATTGATGTGCCCCTGACCTGCCTGACAAAGAAGAATATGACCTTCCGGTGGGGGCCTGATCAGTAGTTAGCATTTGAGACTCTGAGGCAGAGGTTGTGTGTGGCCCCGATTATGGTGCTCCCCGAGGGTTCGGATGAATTCGTGGTATACTGCGATGCCTCTATTTCAGGTTTTGGAGTTGTTCTGATGCAGAGAGGTCACGTGATGGAATATGCTTCGAGGTAGCTGAAGCCTCACGAGGCGAATCACCACACACACAATATGGAATTAGGGGATGTAGTGTTTGCCCTCAAGATATGGAGGCATTATCTGTATGGGGTTCAGTATACTATCTACACCGACCACAAGAGTTTAAAGTATTTGATGGATCATTCGAATTTGAATATGCGACAACGGAGGTGGTTGGATGTAGTGAAGGACTATGATTATGAGATCCATTACCACCCTGCTAAGGCCAATGTGGTGGCCGATGCTTTGAGCGCATTGTTTGAGGATGGCTTTCACTTTGCCTCTGATGGATTTGATGAAGAAGGCTCAGGTAGAGGGAATGAAAAAGGAAAATTGGAAGACCGAGCGGATTAGAGGACAAATTACTTTATTTTTCAGAGACAGTCGGGGGTTTTTGATGCAGTGTGGTACAGTTTGGGTTCCAGCATCAGTTGGGGTGAGGCAGACGATTTTGGAGGAAGCGCATAAATCTAAGTTTTCTATCCATCCGGGGGCAACGAAGATGTACCGAGATTTGAGGTTGAGTTATTGGTGACCCTTCATGAAGAGGGACATTGCTTGGTTTGTTGAGCACTGTCTGACTTGTAGAGAGGTTAAGGTCGAGCATCAGAGACCCCACGACAAGGTGCAGTCGTTGTGTAGTGGTCTATCTATGATGACGAATGCGGAATATGAAATGATTTAGTGAATCATTCAAGAATTAGGGACACGAAGAACACAAGACTAAATATATATATGGGTTTAGCTCTCATTTCTAGAAAGTATTATAAAGTGGGTTATGCAAAAATACTATCACTAGACTAATCCCTCACAAGTTCTAACCTAAAATGAGTGTCACTAACTTCTTTATAAAGGAAAGACAACTCATTACACATCAACAAAACGGTAAGCACACATGACATCCAAGAGTGACTTTGCACCCTAACACGTTGTCCATTCCCCCATTCCCATGTGGAAGTGGGAGGAGATCACTATGGATTTCATCACAAAATTCCCTAGGATGACACATGGTGTTGATTCTATATGGGCCATTGTGTACAGACTTACCAAGAGTGTGAATTTTATCATGATTGCTGAGAGCATATCCGTGGAGAAGCTAGCTGATATTTATGTCTGGGGGGTGGTAGTTAGGCATGGGGTTCCAGTTTCGGTGGTATCGGACTGGGACGTCACTTCACCTCCATGTTTTGGAGGAAGTTTCATGATGGGTTAGGAACGCAGTTGCATTTCAGTACGACATACCATCCTCAGACCGACGGCCAGAGCGAGCGGATGATCCAGACACTCGAGGATATGCTTCGGGCTTGTGTGTTGGATTTTGGAGGGAGTTGGGATACTTACCTTCAACTGGTCGAGTTCTCCTACAACAACAGTTATCATGCTAGTATTGACCGACCACCATTTGATATGTTGTATGGGAGGAGGTGCAGGACCCCAGTTTGTTGGGGCGATGTTAGTCATCGGGTCATGGGAAGCACTGAGGTAGCGCCTAAGACCACATAGTTGATTCAGAAAGTGTACGATAGGTTTCGAGTCACACAGAGTCGACAGAAGAGTTATGCTGATCAGCGTCGTTCAGACCATCAGTTTTAGGTGGGAGACTTTGTGTTGCTGAAGGTGTCACCTTGGAAGGGTGTCATTTGGTTTCGGAAGCGGGGCAAGTTGGGCCCCCAATTTATTGGTCCCTTCAGGGTTACTGCCCAGGTGGGCAGGGTTACATGCCGGCTGGATCTCCCTGATGAACTCAGTCAGATCCATAACACTTTCCACGTGTCTTAGTTGCAAAAGTGTGTAGCCGATGATTCAGCAGTGATATCACTGGATGGCATTCAGGTGAATGAGCGCCTAAATTACGTGGAGTGGCCAATTGTGATTCTCGACAGGAAAACTAAGACTCTACGCAACAAGGTGGTGAATTTGGTGAAGGTGCAATGGTAGCACCGAAAGGGCTCTGAGTGGATGTGGGAGCCGGAGGACGAGGTGCGGGAGCCCTACCCAGATATGTTTGCATCAGTGGACTTCGAGGATGAAGTTTAATTCAAGTGGTGGAGATTTGTAACATTCGAATCCATATATTTTCTATTTCTTCCTTGAAGTTTAAAATATGTTGCAAAAATGGTCCCCTCATACGTTGGGCATACATGTGGGATGCTTAGCGTACATGCGCGCCTTGGATCGGAAAGCTTAGCCACGTAAGCTGGGCATACATCGTGTATGCAGGTCATACATAACCAAAGACTAAACCCTAATTTTAGGGCATGAGCCCTATTTAAGCATCATTACGGCCTTTGGAAACTCACCCTTATTAGCCTCCACTGATATTCATGTCCCATTAAGCCCTATTTTACCCTTTTGAGTGTTCTTAAGCTTAGAAGTGATTTTTGTGGAATTTTTGGTGTGTTTTCAAGAAGAAGAACTTGGAGACCAAGCATTTGTTTAGGTTGAGCTTCTAGATTCTGAGCCTACATCAACTTAAGAAGCTTTTGAAGGTAAAAAATTATTATCTTGATGATTCATTTGGTTATTACAGTTTAGGGCTGGTTTATGAGTTCATTTTGGTCCCATGGGGTCTTTTGTGAGTTTGGGAAACTCCAAAAGTTAGAAGTGTTAGATCTCAATCACTTTGATGTTTTAGATTAATAAAAATGTCATCTTGGTGGTTGATATGAGTCCGTGCATGAATTTAAGTCCTTAAAGTGAGCCTTGTTGGAGAAAAATGGATGTTGGGTTCCCTTAAGACATGCTAAGGCGTAAAGTTGCCATCTTTATGTCTTAGAACCCCGTAATGGTCGAGATCTAAAAGTGGGGATCGGGTGGCTGTAAGGATTAAGCATCAAATAACTTAAGGTGGTAAGCAGCTTAGTACACTGAGCGTACTAAGGAGTACGCCGCGCGTACTAGCAAATGGGAGAGTACGTCGAGCATACGCCTGTTAGTGGGCTTTTGGACTTCGTTGGGCTTTGGATGGAGTACAGCAAATGAACACCCAAGCTCATTAACACCTACAGGTTGCGAGCCTGCCAACGTTCCACTGGACTGTCTTGAAAAGTCCGTGTTCGTCATCCATACTTCTCTAGATGACTGGATCACAATAACATCGAGGCCTCTCATCATTTTAACACACATCGGCTATTTCGTCTACCCAAGTTTTACCCAACATATTTGTAGATAAAATACATATACAGTTTAAAACTTGTATAAAACATCTATTCAACTGTCATCTCAATTAAACAATTAATATAATTACACATAGCACGTATTTTATAGAAAATACTTCATATCTAGGTGTAAGACGAAGGTGACTACACACTCACCTGATTTAATGATAATCGGGCAGCACTTCGTTTCCTAAAACAATCATTTCTAATAAAACCGGGAGTTTTATTGAGAAACCGGGCTCTGCGAGGGTTGGACTTTAAAACTGAAAATATAAATTTCGGGCACTTCGGGACATGTTTCGGGTGTTTGGTATGATACCGGGGCTTAGGGGGTAGTGAAAATAGCTAAAATATGAAATTAAGGGTGAAAGATGGCAAATTTCCAAAGTTACCCGGGAGGTCTCGCAGCCTCCCTTTTATAAGGCCGAGGTTCGGACCCGAAGCAACGAGAAGAAGAAATGCGTCGCAGCTGCGAGGTTCGGAGGTGAGGGAAGGCTGATGGCGGTGCGAGGCTCGGACACGTGTGGTCTTCGGATCGGTCCAGCTTCGGATGACTCACCTGCTTCGGATGACTCACCGAGATCGGACGCACGGGGCAGCTTCTGATTGGTCGAGCCTTCGGTGCGAGGAGGGTGTGACACGCCTCGCCAGCTGGACTCAATGACTCAGCAGTTCGGACATGTGGCACGCATGGAGCGAAGGTGACGTGGCCGAAGCATGACTATGCGAAATTTCTCGGTTTTAGCATTTTTTTCTCGATTTTTGTGCAAAATCTTCTAAAATTCATAACTTTTGCATACGGGCTCCGTTTTTTACGTTCTTTATATACACGCGTAGGTAGAATTATGCTCTACAACTTTCGTTTGGGCTTCGTCGGCTAATTTTGAATTTAATTTTAATATTATTATTTTTAACAGACCGGGACAGGAGATCCGTTAAAAATTCATAACTTCTTCATCCGACGTCCGTTTTCGTCTGTCTTTTTACCATTGTACTACTATTGACGAGACCTTCGATTCTCGTTTAGGCCGTGTCGGCTAAAAATCACTCAATCTAAAATTCGAGTTTTTAGCTGTCTACTACTAAGCTGAAACTTAGAAAAATCATAACTTCCTCATACGAAGTCAGATTTGGGTGTTCTGTTTATACATACTCTCGGTTTAACGAACACTATGACTTTCGTTTAGATCACTAAGGCTAAAAAGTAGTTTATCAAAAACTCACTTCTTACGTCATTCGGTACCGTGCCGGTTTTATCGCGGAACTTCGACTGGTCATAACTTCTTCGTTATAACTCGGATTTCGGTATTCTTTATTGTGACAAACCGATTATTTTCAAGTCTATGTATCATTCAAAAAGTCAAATATAATGAACTATTCGGAATCAATGAAATTAGCGTAAAAAATGAAGTGTTCTAAAATCTAAATTGGGATGCATAAAGTATTAGATATCGTGTCAAGGTTTCCAAAAATATAAAGAACACTCAAATCCGAGTTATAACGAAGAAGTTATGACCAATCGAAAATCCACGACACACCCGGTAAAACACTGTTAAGCGTAAAAAGTGAAACTTCAATAAAATACTTTTTAGCCTTAGGTATCGAAACGAAAGTCGTAGATTACATTAAACCTTGATCATGCATAAAAAGAACGCCCAAATCTGACTTCGTATGAGAAAGTTATGATTTTTCTAAGTTTCGGAACAGCGGTAGACAGCTAAAAACTCGAAATAAAGATCGAGCGATTTTTAGCCGACGCAACCTGAACGAGAGTTGAAGGTCTCAACAATAGTAGTACAACGGTAAAAAGACAAGCGAAAACGGACATCGGATGAAGAAGTTATGGATTTTTAACAGAATTATCATGTCCTGGCCTATTAAATAAAATATAATTAAAAATAAATTCAAAACTAGCCGACGAAGTCTAAATGAAAGTTGTAGAGTATTTTCTAACCTACGCGTGGATATAATAAACGTCAAAAACGGAGCTCGTATGCAAAAGTTACGCATTTTTGAAGTTTTTGGCACGCATTACGAAGCTTATCCGCAGAAGTACGCCCAGCGTACTTCGGAGTACGCCCAGCGTACTGAATGGAGGGCCTCGGATCGACCACGTCGCCCCTACACTCTACCAAAGACCGGAGACCGTGACATCATCGCTGACGTACGCCCCGCGTACGAGGTACGCCCCGCGTACTTCGGAGTACGCCCAGCGTACGAGGGCAGTCTTCCTCACCTATCAATAGCATGCGAGACCTCCGACTTTCCTTGCCCAATTCTCTCTTCTCTCTCACTTTTACTCCCTGTTTAGCATCCCGAGACGATCCCGACTTCCCGGTTTCATACCTCAGTCCCGACGAAGGTCCGATGCTCCGAGATTCCCGAGAATTACACCACTTTCCGGTCGAAGTGCCGCCCGAGAAAAATCTCGTTTTCTTCGAATCACTACACTTTCCAGGTGAGTTCATACCCCTACATTTTCACGTCTTTTCATGTTTTTAGGGGGGAAATACAAGTGCCTTACGAGAAAAACTTTTGTGCCAAGATATACATCGTTTCTTACAGATTCAAATACATCATCTACATTTTTATAAATGTTAAATAACATCGATATCAACGTTACACGTTACATGCAAAGTTAGTATTACATCAAGTTTTTACCACCAAATGGAACATTTTCGGAAAAACAATAATGGGTATAGTTTACGGGTTATTCATTTCATCTTTACGTAAACATTGTGAAAATGAAATATTTTCATCTACATGAAATATAGAATTTTCTTTTCGTAAATCTATTAATACTAAGGGTTGTGAGACATTCAG
The DNA here is from genome assembly GCF_052849685.1 of Lactuca virosa. Lineage (NCBI taxonomy): Eukaryota > Viridiplantae > Streptophyta > Magnoliopsida > Asterales > Asteraceae > Lactuca > Lactuca virosa. The sequence goes on from NC_136430.1 coordinate 161,491,783, forward strand.
CTTCAACGTACTCTCAAGTACGCATTTCAAGTCCTGTATTATAAACCATAATCTATTGGAGGGAGAGCGTGATACTTGTGTATAGATCTATACGAGATTGACAACCCCGCACCTAAACTGTTAGCTACAGTTAGACCGGCAGGTCTGGGGTGACAAATGTCATAACACTGCAACGCCTGAAGAACGTTGTTACAGGCAGTCTGGGTCAATAGCATGGTTATAAAACTCGCACGGAGTATTAAAATAAGTTTGATTTACGAGACTTTTAATGCATACAATAAATACATTATTTGAGTATAAATACACTTTCACCATTTAAGCACGAAAGATACTATTGCAATACCAGCCTTTGAACTTTTTCAAACTACATGTAGAAAATATTGGATTTTCTGGAAAACACGTTCAGTTATTTTTACCAAAGGACATACAAATTTTCAGTAGAAAACTCTTATGAACTCACCAACTTAATTGTTGACACTTTTTGAAAACTACTTGTATTTCTCAGGTAATCAGTAATACAGGTAACCATCAGCTTTTGGAGAAGGAACGCTAAGGCGTCTATTATCAAAACATTTTAAATCATCATATTTGTAATATTCTTTTGAAACATGTATTACACGCAACAATGTAAGTTTTTATTATATTTATGATGGTTGTGTTTACTTTCTTTACAATATTCAACTGTTATGATACTACGTGAAGTCATCCACCCCCGAATGATTCCGGCATTCTGGTTTGGGGTGTGACAGATTGGTATCAGAGCATTGTTTATAGTGAACTAAATATATCGAACCACATCAGATATACAACTATAAATGCAAAGGGACTAAAACCCTCTGATTTAAAAAGGTTTTCACAAGACATACTTTTTAAAATACTAGTTTTATAAAAGTATAAAATACATGCATGCATCGGTCTAGTATCATAGCCAAAAAACAAAAAAATTTCAAAAGTATTAAGACAAGTTGTGACGCTACGACTAGGCCTCGGGATATGTAATCAGATCAAGGATGAATATAGCCTGATCAACTATATTTATCCGATATATGACCAACATATGTTGGGGAATGGTCGTAGTAAGCAACAAGTCGAAAACTTACCAAATGAAATATTAGAATCAAACTTACAAATTTAAAATACTATAGGAATATTTTGCTAAAAGAACTGTTATAATCATGCGAACCTCGATATTTAGTTAAATTTAGGAAATCGTCAAATAAATAAAAATTTTAATTATCAAAAAAAATTACCTTTTTACTCCCAAGTTTTTATAAAATTCTCTTACCTCTATTTCTCGACTAGACAAAATTTCAGGATTTCACATTCCCGGGGATCCCTACTACCCTAACCAGGGTAATGGAGGCTGGATTGAAGAGGACCCAGAGGAAGATCCCGAAGACATTCCCGAGGAGGAGCCAGAAGAGGATTCCGAAGAGGATCCCGAGGAAGACCCAAATGAAGAGTCAGAAGAGGAAGGAGATGGTGGGAGCACTAACTCGGAACCCTAGATCTACAATCCTCCCCGAGGAGCAGCAAATCCCAAAAGGAACATTCAGGGCCTGGCGCCCCGCTGCGCTGTGGATCTGAAGCGATGGACTAGGGAACAAGGGCAACGCCCACCCTACGGCATGGCACGAGGCTTTTATAACCTCAGCAACGGGGGTTCGGCTGACAGAGCACTCCCTATCATGGTTCGTCGTATTGCCAACCAAGGCGAGCAAGCAAGAGCAAATACCAGCCAACTGTTGGATATTGGGGCCACCGTTGTTGTCACTGCGGTACGCCTTCATCGTCTGGACGAAGAGCATGAGCGAACAATAGAGCACACCTTTTCCATGCACAGGACATCACTGCTACTAGAGCCGAAGTGAAGAAGCTCCGTAGAAGCCAAGCCGCAATGGAGAGGCGCGTCATCGAGGCTGAACGTCAAGCAGCCCGACCTAGGAATTCTGCATACCATGGTCCACAGCGTGCCACCCGCTCAGAGTAGAGCGCGTACTTCTGGCGCTATGTATATACCTATGAAATAAGTGATGGGTTTTGCGCATTCTAACACTCCTAAGTGTACATGCAACCCTAAATACCTTGGATCTATGTTTTCTCTATTATACATGCAATTATGAACTTTCCAAGGTATTACCCTATCTAGCATACAATACTTGATACTTGGGTAATCAAATGGATAGAATACATACCTTTGTTTGATGTAGCTTGTCTCCATGAAGCCTGAGTGCCTAGTGCCCCAAGAGTGACACCTCAAATGGTTCACACAACACCAAATGCACATGGAATGACTTGAGAGAAATGGAACACTCCTTGAAATCGTCTAGCCCTCATATTCACACATTAGTGCACGATTTCTTGAGCCATGGGATTCTTTTATATGGTGGCTATTAGGGTTACACCATGTAACTCATAACTTTACCCATTCCTTATGCTCCATGGATTTTAACCTCCATGGAGTATCCATGGGTCACCCCATGGACTTAGTCCAACATAAGAAATCTTGGATCACAAGCCCACATATATAAGAATGAATGATTTACACAATCAACCCATATATTTAATTAGTCTACTTTTGATCGCTTAATTAATTCCAAATTAATTCTTGATCAATACTAATTAAATAACCTTATTAATATATTAGAACTTATAATATATTAACCAACCTTAAGTGTTATTTCTCTCATTATAGTCTATCCAAATACATGATGCCATGCAACCCAAATGGACCATGCCGGGTCGGGTCAAGTCTTACCAATTATAGTTATGGACTTAGACATTAATCCAACAGTCTCCCACTTGGATAAGTCTAAAACTATTATTGCGTATGACTTCAGGAACCGATCAGCAATCGTAGCTCTCAAAAGCTTCTTTCGAACTCTGACCTTGTCGATGACTTGTCCATTAGATAAGGGATCATATATTCCACCATTCTAGATATCATATGGACTGAGACATGGATTATCAATCAATCATTCTCTCTGTCCATTTGTTGTTTCCCGATTTCCGATTCATGATGACTGACTGATTGAACAAATCAAATCAGTCCTGGCTTGGCCAAGCACTCACATGTATCATCTTTAAATCATCGAGGGGCCCACAGATATCGCTTTTATCCCGAAGGTAAAAGGAATAGATAAACTCCGACTCATATGGCTTGTTCTACTACTTGTTGAATCATACACAAAGGCACGTTTTATAACATCGAGTTACCGAATGCGTTTTCGTGCAATCAATGTACAACCAACTCATAGTAACAACTCATATCTCTAGGTTTGAAGAATATAAGATATTATCGTCTCATGATCACTCGTGATAAAGTCCATGAAGTGATTCAAATGAGCGTGGGTTGAATCTAGTACTCAGAACTTATGAGCACTCATGAGTGTTGTAGCACCACTTTGTCCACCAACTTGGACCTCTACAAACCAACCCATGACAGTCTTGATTCATATCTACTTCCAACATATGACCGACTGTGGATGGTTTGAATAACTTAATCATTCAGGAAGAGCGACTTAGTTATTCTGGAAGTCAAAACATGCAAAGTGAAACACAAGAATAAATGAATCAAATATGGTATCAAACCCTATGAATATAAATAAACACTTTTATTTATCACCATACTGATTACTCATTATTCATTGTTTCGGTTTTATCAACTTTATACTTGAATTAAAAACATAGTTGTCCCATGCTCCAAGCATGTACACTATGTTTTTCTTAAACAATAGCGCCATACACCAAGTATGCACTCTATGTTTGTCTATGATCCTTACTTTGTGAAATAAACCAATTGAACATAATTTCAATGATTCTAATTTCACACTCCCAAATCCTTATCGAAAAATGTGAGAATTTCAAATTCCTATCATTTATCGAAATCTGTTTAGATTTTAAACTTATATGCACTAACCCTCCTGTAATGAATATGTACAAAGTCACAAAGACTTGTCAACAGTCATTATAAGGTATTCCAATGGAGATCAACTCCATGGAAACTAAGTCTCATATTCAAAGTACATTGCTTTGGACATGCTTCTTGCATTAAGTTTTCTAATCTTACACAGATAACTTACACCTATGGAGACAACTCCATATTCTCATTTTGACAATCACTTCTGAATAAGAGATGCCTCTTTTCAGAATATGTCAATATGGTCCTTCCAAAATTAGCACTATACTTCCAACTGTCCCTGAGCAACCAATCTTTGGTAAACCTCAGATTGTCCTCGACAATTGCTTAATCATTTTAGTCATATCCAAATCTAGACCTTTTCCCTTCTTAATGCCTTTGGGCATTTGGAAAAATTTAGAAATGACAAATATTATAGCACATGCAATCGATCCTGTACCCAAAGCAAATGGTACACGATTCATGATGTCTCACATAAAGACATGATTCTAGACCAGTCTTTTGCTACAATATTTTTATTTGCCATGTTTTCAAAATTTGACTATGAAGAGGGATGCCGTAATCATAATCGAATTTTGAGAACGCAATATATAGAATTTCCTTAAGTTGAACCAATCCAACATGAAATTCATATATATATTCTTGACTAAAGATGATTAAGGTCGTTTTGCTATAATTAAGGGAGAGAATATACTTCATTTCAGTTCTAAAGGCTTAGATTGAGACCTTAATCATATATATATTCTTGAGTAAAGATGATTAAGGTCTCAATCTAAGCCTTTAGAACTGAAATGAAGTATATCCTCTCCCTTAATTATAGCAAAACAACTTTTTCAATTCATGCAGCCTCACGAATTGAAACTTTTGTTTTCTATAATTAACATTGCTAACTTGCAACACTAACAATAATTATCATGCTCCCACTAACATGATGATTATTAGCATAACACTTATGCTCCCACTAGCTTTGACATGTACTCAGAAATCAGCTGGACTTCTAGAAATCAATACTTTATTGACTTTCTTACCAAAGTTCAGATTTCTGATACGAGATGCTTTGATAAAACTTTATCAAAATCATACACCTTTCCTTAGATAGCATGCATGTGTGTCTAAACAATTTCAGAACTATGAAAAGGGATGCCGTAATCATAGTCTCAATTGTTTAAACCTTTTGCCATCTGCTTCAAATCTACTTGGTCGAAGTGTTTCCTCACCATCATTTTCATGAATCGGAGAGAAACCTTATGACCCTTAGATTTTATGGTGTATGTGTTCTTATCCATGTGAATCGTCAAAACCATAGTCACAAGACAAGGATAATGACAAATCCAAACTCATATGGACTGAACTTATGCAATCTTAACTTCTTGCCACCTGGCAGTACAGGGCCTGCCATTGCTTCCAAGTTGTTATGCAACCGATTGAGAACTTTTAGAACTCCTATGCAAAGCCAACTTTAACTGGAATGGGCACAGAATATGTCAACACGATAGGTTATAAACCTCAAGTCGTGTGCTAGTGAAGAACCTCAGGTTTTATTCTTGATTAGTTCTTGAAATTCTTTTTAGGATCTTTAAGACTCCCACTATCCTCTTGACATATAAGACTATCTTGCCAAATATTCAAGAGATAGTGCGGACTCTTTATCAAGACAAACACTTCACACAATTGGCCTTAGTTGGTCTTTGTTTTATCCAAAACATCACAACTTACCAATTTCAAATGTACAAGAGTATGACACTTTTACTCTTACATTTGACAAGTGTTTTAAACCTTGCTTTAAGATATGTCACTCAAGTTACAATCTTGGAGTATGACTCTAAGAATTGTTTTGGAACGAAGTATGACTCATCTTCCTGATCTAACCATTTCAACAATTCATGACTCCTCTTCTTAGTCATAAGAATGCACTAAGATGACCTTTAGAGGACTAATTGTGATATTATTTCTAAATCATTAAGATGATCACAAACATGATACTAAAGTACTCTCCCATCTTTTCAGATTTGAGAAACTTTTATCTTTCTGCCTAATTTGATTCTTGCCATTCGTTCTGCCATACATTGAGACTTTTCCAATGTTTCAGAATTATACTTAAACTTGTAAGTATAACCATATTTACTAAACTTTAGTAAATCAAATAGTCTTAACGAGCTTTGTGGTGGACATGACCAGTGCACAAGAATGTGTACTCGATCCCTTTAGTCTTTCACTTGACTCACACATCCATGTAAACAAGTAATTAGTCTTGATTTTCCAATGCTTGAAAGTTCTCATTCATCATACTATTCAACTTGCATGATTCCAAGTTTCGGTCCAATTGAAACTTGGGTGATGAGGAACTTTCCTGATTTGGTAAATTTAGACACTACCACAAATGAAAGAATCAAATCCATTTTCCAATATTGCTGTCAGTGGAATCATATAAGCAACAATTTTCCACAAATGTCATTGTAAGGATACTTCAAATAAATAAAATTAAACAATTTTCTTTTATTTTAAAACTTTGCGGAAAAACTTATCCTTACAATCCACATGGAAAATTGTTGTTATCTATTCCTTAGCAATATATCATAACTTCTTAAGCAACTGCTCAAAATTCTGATGCGATCGAAATCCACCTTCACGATCAAAATCAACATATACTTCCTTTAAGATTTCTCTCTATTCTTAGATTCTTAAAACATCAACATGTGACCCAATCACATAATCTCAGAATAGAACTTAACAGAGTTAGATAATGGGCTCTACCTGCTGTAGAGTCAAACTTATTGACTTTAACATCCTTAGGTAAATTTGGCAGCTTTGCAATCAACGCCCCTTCCTTTGGCAAAATAAACATATGGACCCTTTGGTAATGTGACTATCTCAGACTTAGCCTTTCTCTTTACCATTTGGTCAACCGGGTTGACTATGGCCAATCCCTTTCCATTGGGAAGAGAATGCTTTTTTTGGATTTCCAGTGTCACCATTGTCACTGTCCATAAAGTTTTTGGGAAGTTGATCTTCTAATCAAATTTGCTTCACTATCGTTCCAAATCATTGCTGATTCAGCAGCACCAAGCAAATAGATATGATCATTAAGGTTCATGTCATAGTCTGTATCATAGTAGTCCCAAAGAAACTCACTATGTGACTTAGAAAGTGATTGAACATCCAACTTTCTCAAGACTTTGAAACCCAACTCTCCCGGCTTGTCAATATGTGACTTCATCTCTAAGATGTGATCACACATAGACCTTGCTTGCCATTAGGGCTTGAGTGACCTTGAACTTGTGGGTTAGGGAGAATAATTGGAGGAGGTGGAGGAAGAGAAGTATGACTTCCATGAGCCAAACTCGGGAAGTCATATTCATTAGGAAAGCTTGGTTTGGGAAGATCATTGTTGTCTAAACCAGACATCAACAATGGGAGAAATTCACGTAAAGTTGATTTAAGTCCTTAATATAACACCCAATATGATATATTAAGGCTAGGACCCAACAAACTATTTTATAACTTGGAAGAGGGATGCCGTAATCCAAGCTATAAAATATGTGAAGGTAGGTGAATGACGATTCACCAATTTCCACCAAGATAAACGAAATGTATTATTAGGTTTTAATTGGTTTTGAAACTCCTAGATTCTTTTGAGATTCATTGAACTTTTCAATGGCATGTTTCAATCTCGAGTGTGCCCGTCAGGTTTTGTGACTGGGATGCCGAGGATCAAAAAACAAGGTGTGAAGTAACCATGCAAATATACTTGGTACCCTTAATATTTACCCCTCAATCGATGTGCCGGTTAACCACACACGCTCCAACGATACTATGATAAACATTAAGTTACCCTTTGCCTACCTTGTTAAGTCCAGGTTAGTGTGCCGGTTAACCACACATGCTCCACTAACAGCTTAAACAAAGTGCAAAGTGTAATTTCATGGATTAGCACCTTATTCATATTTTCCTAAGTAACTAAGATTGGGAATTTATAAAAAGTTTAGTTACTTAGTATTTATCATTAATACTTTTAATGAAGGGAGAATTATAGTCCTTGTCCTACCCGTTCAGCTAACGACCCTCCACCAGTCAAGGAAGCGGTGGGTGAGAGTGGACACCCATTAAACTGTCATTTTATAGGCAGTAACCTTATACCCCCCTTATAGACCGGCTTCGTGAATGAGGCCTACTAACGGTAAGACTGACTTGCTCTTATACATATATTTATTATTAACTTATAATACTATAAAGTATAAGGGTTGAATTTTAACTTTTAAAATTCTAAGGGCTAACTTGGAATTAAAGTATTCATGGAGAAAACTTTACAAATTCCAAAACTTGAGGGCAAGTTTTGAAAATATTCAAAACTAATTAATTCCATAACTTATGTCTTTAAAGTAGTTTTAATTAAAAAAAAACTCTTCAAGTTCCGTAACTTGAGGAGAAGTTATGGAAGACTTTAAACTAATAAAAGAATGTAACTTTTCTTTATTTTTGTAACTTATGGAACTAATTAAGGTTACACATTTTATCATTTAATGAAGTGACTCTTGAACCTCCATAACTTGAGGACAAGTTATGGAGTCATAAAACCATTTAAAGAGGACAAGACTCTTCATTTTTGTAACCATTGCCAACTTTTTATGAGTTTTATGAAACTTAAATGTGACTTTTCATATAACTTGAGGACAAGTTACGAAAACACATTTTAGAATCAACTCTTAGATTAAAATGGATTGAAAACACATAATCAATTAACTTTTCTATTAATCTAATAAACTCATATGAACAAAGATAATTCACATCAAATTTGTTTTTTCAAGTAATTAGCATAACTTTTAAACTAATACAATTCGATTTTTCAGCTAATTTTGCAAGTATAACAAGAAAACAAGCCTTGGCTCTGATACCACTGATGGGTTTTGCGCATTCTAACACTCCTAAGTGTACATGCAACCCTAAATACCTTGGATCTATGTTTTCTCTATTATACATGCAATTATGAACTTTCCAAGGTATTACCCTATCTAGCATACAATACTTGATACTTGGGTAATCAAATGGGTAGAATACATACCTTTGTTTGATGTAGCTTGTCTCCATGAAGCTTGAGTGCCTAGTGCCCCAAGTGTGACACCTAAAATGGTTCACACAACACCAAATGCACATGGAATGACTTGAGAGAAATGGAACACTCCTTGAAATCGTCTAGCCCTCATATTCACACATTAGTGCACGATTTCTTGAGCCATGAGATTCTTTTATATGGTGGCTATTAGGGTTACACCATGTAACTCATAAATTTACCCATTCCTTATGCTCCATGGATTTTAACCTCCATGGAGTATCCATGGGTCACCCCATGGACTTAGTCCAACATAAGAAATCTTGGATCACAAGCCCACATATATAAGAATGAATGATTTACACAATCAACCCATATATTTAATTAGTCTCCTTTTGATCACTTAATTAATTCCAAATTAATTCTTGATCAATACTAATTAAATAACCTTATTAATATATTAGAACTTATAATATATTAACCAACCTTAAGTGTTATTTCTCTCATTATAGTCTATCCAAATGCATGATGCCATGCAACCCAAATGGACCATGCCGGGTCGGGTCAAGTCTTACCAATTATAGTTATGAACTTAGACATTAATCCAACAATAAGTGTTGGTGCTGCTCTTTCCTTTCAAAATGTAAACCCAGCGGATTGTGAGTACACAGTTCGGGGGTCGGAATGCGGTCAAATTTTCCATTTTCATTGATGTACCCTAGACCTATAAAAGGTCAAATTTTGCTGATCGTTGTATCATATACTAATATCAATGAAATTGACACACATTTATTATTTCCTTGAGTATTCCAATTAATTCCTAAAAGAATCATACACTTATTTTTGAAAGTTTCCATTAACATGCCGAAACCAGAAATGTTCAGAACCAAAACTTATAATACTAAAACCTTCCATAATCTAATGACTTATCAAGAATTCGTCTCTTAACTTGTGGCAGAATCATGCCACCAAGGAGAAATGCCCGACGCTTCAATACAAACGGAGCACCAACACCACCTCCACCACCCCCGCCATCAATGGATGCTGCTACCTTTCAGGCCGATGTAACAGCTACCGTAACCGTAGCAATGGCACAAATGAGTAACAATGGATCAGGAGGAGGAATAAATAGCTCTACTAATGGCCAAAACCAAGGTCGCTCCGGGGAGTGTACCTATAAGGACTTCTCCAACAGCAAACCCATCCCCTTTAATGGAACTGGGGGAGTGATGGCTCTATCCCAATGGATAGAGAAAACGACAGCCATGTTCGAGATATGCTCATGCCCCGAAGAGAGCGAGGAAAAAATTTGCCGCCTGTACTTTCTCCGAACGATCCCTAACGTGGTGGAATGGCCACGTCAAGTCACTAACTCTAGTAGTGGCAAACTCCATGGGTTGGGAGAACCTTAAAGAGATGCTACTGCGAGAGTACTGCCCAAGCGGCGAGATTCAGAAGCTCGAGCAGGAGCTTTGGGACCTTACGATGGTAGGCTCGGACATCACAAGCTATACAAATAGATTCAGTGACTTGACAATACTTTGCCCATGAATGATGGTTCTGGAAAGCCAAAAGGTGGAAAGGTATATCTGGGGGCTGTCGCCCCAGATTCGAGGAAGTGTGCTAGCTTCCAAACCCACGATGTTCAATAGTGCCAAAGAGCTAGCACAATCTCTCGTTGATCATGGGGTCTGCCAAAGTGTCACGACCTTCGTCCCGGAACCAACCAAAGGAAGCAACAACAATGACAGAAATGCCAACAACAACAACAAGAAGAACTTTTGGAACAAGAGGAAAGGTCAAACTTCGCAAGAACCTTCAAAGAAACAAATAGTGGCGGTCCATGCCGCTACTGCCCCCACTGCTATTCCCGTTACCCCTGCGCCGACGAAACAATATGCTGGGAACCTACCAAAGTGCAACAAATGCAATTACCATCACCAAGGTAATCGCCGGGAGATGCACTGTAAAAACTGCGACAGGAAAGGGCACACTGCCCGTTTCTGTAAGGCACCGGCGCGACCAATCACCCAAGTTCCTAGTACCGGAGTGAGCCAGGCATGTTATGGGTGTGGGGAAACGGGGCACTTCAAGAGGGATTGCCCTAAGGCAAAGAATGATGGCGGTGTAGGAAGAGTGTTGGCAATAGGGCAGAATGAGGCAATAGCCGATCCCACGGTGGTTACGGGTACGTTTCTCCTCAACGACATTTATGCATGCATACTCTTTGACTGTGGTGCGGAGAGAAGTTTCATGAGTCATAACTTCAAACACTTACTTAATCAAAAACCCCAGGCACTCAATAAAACATTTACAGTAGAAATGGCAAACGGTAAAACAGAAAGCACAAACGATTTGTATGTAGGCTGCACACTAGCTCTAAATGAACACTTGTTCCAAATCGACTTAATGCCAATCACCATAAGAAGTTTTGATGTCATCATCGGTATGGACTGGTTAAGCCTTCACCATGCCGATATTCTATGTCACGAAAGGGTTGTACGCCTAAATCTGCCAGGTGGCGAAACTCTTGTCATTTATGGTGATATATTGTTCAAAGTCTCATGACAAGTATGTTATAATATGATTAGATTCAATTAAGTACTAAGTATGCAAACAAGATCCACAACATACAAATACAAATCCAAATACGAACAACATTTATTACATCAAATTTAAATTGTCTTGTGGATTTCTAATGCACAACCTATTTTTCATCAATCTTCATTCTTCAAATCTGCATCATGGGTAAAAACAGGTCAACTACGAGAGTTGGTGAGTAATCTAATTTTAGTAGAGAAAATTGTGAAGTTGAAACATTTATAATTTGAAATTTGTTTTCTTTTGGAGTCGACAAACAATTGTATTTGAGATAATGGTTTATAAATCAAAAATTGATTAACAAATGATAACAACAACAATAAGTCCTCACCCTATATATATATATATATATATATATATATATATATATATATATAAATATATATAGGATGGAGCATCTAATCATCAAACACACTCAACCACGTGCGATCAATCACCTTAGCGTCCCAAGGCGGGGTGGTCAACCCAATAGCGCTATTATTGTCCATAACGTACCTCAAGAATACGGGCATAGTCATGGAGATTAGACTAAAAATGGTAATGCACTACAAGTACATGTAGCGTAAACAACAATAGTTATACAATTAATGACTCACGTATAAATGTCCCAACAATGTCTTAATTGTGATAAAACAATAAAATGAAGTTGGAACATATTAGAACCACATGATACACCCCAAAAGTATTGAAAATTATAAAATATGGGGTAGATTACTCACATTAGTCCCAAAACGAAATGCGTGTGTCGTACGATAGACGGTTCGGGTCAAAATGGCGTAGAACCTAATATAATTAATAGTTTTGGTTTAGGAACTGCTAAACGAGAATGGAGTATTAATACAAATAATTACACACATATTCTTATATTAGATGAATTAACAATAATTCATTTTGATTAGAATATTAAGGTATTCATTTGTTAAATGAATTTTAAATTGAATTAATTACTTTGCATAATTAATTTATATTTTCAATTTAGGCCAGATTTTAATAATTTCTTATTAAAATAATAATTTGCCCAATTATAATTATTTACAGATTTTAACAATTATTTATATGAAATAATCATTAAAAATGCATTTTTACATGCTTAAATACTTAGGAAAATGGTTTTAAATAGTAAACAGTATTGAAAAATTATGAAATTATTAGGAAATCATTATTTCATACAATATGAATTACTGTAAAATTTTTATATTTTTCTGAACTGTTTTAGTATTTATTTAATATTTTAATGATTAAACAACACAAAATTCGGGAACTTCTTATTTTATTGATGGTATTCTGAGAAAAATCAGGTTTATGCATAAAATGAGTTTTAGATATTTTTGTGGATTTAATTTGTTTCTTGTATGAATTTGAAACTTTTAACAACATACCTTGATGAATGCTTCAAGAGGGATGAAGATTTGAGTATAATAGATTGTTCTTGGCTGGAATATGAGTATCTCTTGGATGAATTTCGAGATTGAGAGTGAGAGAAAGAATAGAGAAGGTTTAAGTGGTGAAGAGAATAATATGTTGGGAGAAAAAGGAAAGGAAAGTGGATGGGAGGTGTGAGTGGGAGACCATGTGAATAATCTTTTTGCTTTTGGTGGTCTTCATAATTTCCCACTAACACAAGCACCTTTTATATAATTAATATAAGAGTTTTATAAAATTTAAAGTAAAGTTTATAAAAATAGAGTTTTATAAAATTTAATGGAAAGTTTATAAAAATGGAGTTTTATAAAAGATAGGTTATTATTTGATTATAACAATCTACTTTGATTTGAAGCTTAATTATATCATTCAAGTTTGATTCTTTTAATTTAATTAGAGCATTATACTTTGATTTGATTTTAATATGGTATCAAAATTTAATTTGATTATAGTTATAACGTTGTACTATACTATGTTGCTATTAACATCAATTTATATCGTAGTGTGTGGGTTTTGATCCTATTAGCGTCAAGTAATCTTGAGTAGGGTTTATTAAATTTCCAATTGGGTTGGGTTGACCCGAATCCATTTTAGTCGGATGTCACAGAAGCCAGAGAACATAGCAAGTGAAGCATTGAGAGGAGTGGACAAAAATCTTGAAGTCAGGGATGACGGAGTTCGTTGCCTCATGAACCGGATCTGGACACCGAAATTTGGTGGGTTCAGGGACGTTGTCATGAACGAAGCTCATAAAACTCGCTACTCAGTGCATCCCGACTCAGACAAGATGTACTTAGACCTCAAGAAACTGTATTGGTGGCCGAACATGAAAGCCGAAATTGCTACCTATGTAGGCAAATGTTTGACTTGCGCCAAAGTCAAGGTGGAATACCTAAAGCCCTCAGGATTGTTGCAACAACCGGAAATACCCGAGTGGAAGTGGGAGCGGATAACCATGGACTTCATAACCAAGTTACCCAATACGGAAAGCGGACTCGACACCATCTGGGTGATAGTCGACAGGTTAACAAAATCCGCGCACTTCCTACCAATCAAAGAAACGGATAAACTGGAAAAACTAACCAGAACATACATCAGAGAGATTGTACGACTGCATGGTGTACCAATATCCATTATCTCGGACCGAGATAGTAGATTCACCTCGAGGTTCTGGCAGTCGCTACAAAAATCTCTAGGAACAAGGTTAGACATGAGTACCGCTTACCACCCGCAGACCGACGGCCAGAGTGAGAGAACCATTCAAACCTTAGAAGATATGCTAAGAGCTTGTGTGATCGATTTTGGTAAGGCGTGGGACACCCATTTACCATTGGTCGAGTTCTCGTACAACAATAGCTATCACACTAGCATCAAGGTCGCCCCATTCGAAGCCCTCTACGGCCGTAAGTGCAGATCACCTCTGTGTTGGGCTGAAGTGGGTGACACACAACTAGCAAGAGGACAAGCAACCGACATCACTCTCACTGGACCAGAACTCATAAGGGAAACTACGGAGAAGATTGTTCAAATTCGGGAACAACTGAAGGCTTCAAGAGACAGACAAAAGAGTTATGCGGATAAAAGATGAAAACCCTTGGAATTCCAGGTTGGGGACCGGGTACTACTAAAAGTCTCACCCTGGAAGGGATTAATACGTTTCGGAAAGTGTGGGAAACTAAACCCAAGGTATATCGGACCATTCGAGATCCTTGCCAGGATCGGCCCGGTGGCATACAAACTTCGCTTGCCGCAGGAACTCAATAACGTGCACCCTACCTTTCACGTATCGAACCTAAAGAAGTGCTTGTCCGATGAGACCCTCGTTATCCCTCTGGACGAAATTGAAATCAGCGAGAATCTCCAATTCGTAGAAGATCCAGCAGAGATCATGGATCGGGAAATTAAAAGAACTAAACAAAGCCGCATATCCATTGTGAAGGTCCGTTGGAACGCCAAGCGAGGACCTGAATACACCTGGGAACGCGAGGATCAGATGAAACAAAAGTACCCGCATCTTTTTCCTAGAACTCTATCTTAGATTAAATTTCGGGACGAAATTCCCTCTAACGGGGGGATGATGTGACAACCCGATATTTTTCAAGTCTATGTATCATTCAAAAAGTCAAATATAATGAACTATTCGGAATCAATGAAATTAGCGTAAAAAATGAAGTGTTCTAAAATCTAAATTGGGATGCATAAAGTATTAGATATCGTGTCAACGTTTCCAAAAATATAAAGAACACTCAAATACGATTTATAACGAAGAAGTTACGACCAATCGAAAATCCACGACACACCCGGTAAAACACTATTAAGCGTAAAAAGTGAAACTTCAATAAAATACTTTTTAGCCTTAGGTATCTAAACGAAAGTCGTAGATTACATTAAACCGTGAGCATGCATAAAAAGAACGCCCAAATCTGACTCCGTATGAGAAAGTTATGATTTTTCTAAATTTCGGAACAGCGGTAGACAGCTAAAAACTCGAAATAAAGATCGATCGATTTTTAGCCGACGCAACCTGAACGAGAGTTGAAGGTCTCAACAATAGTAGTACAACGGTAAAAAGACAAGCGAAAACGGACATCGGATGAAGTAGTTATGGATTTTTAACGGAATTATCCTGTCCCAGCCTATTAAGTAAAATATAATTAAAAATAAAGTCAAAACTAGTCGACGAAGTCTAAATGAAAGTTGTAGAGTATTTTCTCACCTACGCGTGGATATAAAGAACGTCAAAACCGGATCTCGTCTACGAAAGTTATGCATTTTTGAAGTTTTTGGCACGCATTACGAAGCTTATCCGAAGAAGTACGCCCAGCGTACTTCGGAGTACGCCCAACTTACTGAATGGAGGGCCTTGGATCGACCACGTCGCCCCTACACTCTACCGAAGACCGGAGACCGTGACATCATCGTTGACGTATGCCCCGCGTACTTCGGAGTACGCCCCGCGTACGAGGGCAGTCTTCCTCACCTATAAATAGTATGCGAGACCTCCGACTTTCCTTGCCCAATTTTCTCTTCTCTCTCACTTTTACTCCCCGTTTAGCATCCCGAGACGATCCCGACTTCTCGCTTTCATACCTCAGTCCCGACGAAGGTCCGATGCTCCGAGATTCCCGAGAATTACACCACTTTCCGGTCGAAGTGCCGCCCGAGAAAAATCTCGTTTTCTTCGAATCACCACACTTTCCAGGTGAGTTCATACCCCTACATTTTCACCTCTTTTAATGTTTTTAGGGGGGGGGGGATACAAGTGACTTACGAGAAAAACTTTTGTGCCAAGATATACATCGTTTCTTACAAATTCAAATACATCATCTACATTTTTATAAATGTTAAATAACATCGATATCAACTTTACACGTTACATGCAAAGTTAGTATTACATCAAGTTTTTACCACCAAATGGAACATTTTCGGAAAAACTATAATGGGTATAGTTTACGGTTTATTCATTTCATCTTTACGTAAACATTGTGAAAATGAAATATTTTCATCTACATGAAATATAGACTTTTCTTTTCGTAAATCTATTAATACTAAGGGTTGTGAGACATTCAGCTTCAACGTACTCTCAAGTACGCATTTCAGTTCCTGTATTGTAAACCATAATCTCTTGGAGGGAGAGCGTGATACTTGTGTATAGATCTATTCGGGATTGACAATCCCGCACCTAAACTGTTAGCTACAGTTAGACCGGCAGGTCTGGGGTGACAAATGTCATAACACTGCAATGCCTGAAGAACGTTGTTACAGGCAGTCTGGGTCAATAGCATGGTTATAAAACTCACACGGAGTATTAAAATAAGTTTGATTTACGAGACTTTTAATGCATACAGTAAATACATTATTTGAGTATAAATACACTTTCACCATTTGAGCACGAAAGATACTATTGCAATACCAGCCTTTGGAACTTTTTCAGACTACATGTAGAAAATATTGGATTTTCTAGAAAACACGTTCAGTTATTTTTACCAAAGGACATACAAATTTTCAGTACAAAACTCTTATGAACTCACCAACTTAATTGTTGACACTTTTTCAAAACTACTTGTATTTCTCAGGGAATCAGTAATACAGGTAACCATCAGCTTTTGGAGAAGGAATGCTAAGGCGTTTATTATCAAAACATTTTAAATCATCATATTTGTAATATTCTTTTGAAACATGTATTACATGCAATAATGTAAGTTTTTATTATATTTATGATGGTTGTGTTTACTTTCTTTACAATATTCAATTGTTATGATACTACGTGAAGTCATCCACCCCCGAATGTTTCCGCCATTCTAGTTTGGGGATGTGACATTTATATATCCGTAATCCTTGATTAAATCCTAATAATTAAGCATAAAACACATAATTCACATGATATTCACATATTTCCTTTTCATTTCTTCAAAATGAGTTACAAAGGTTAACCTAGACTATTATGTCAATACTAATGCCTAGCCTAGAAACATGGGCGTTACAATTCTCTCGCCCTTAGGATGATTCCGTCCCCGGAATCACACATCAGCAAACAAATGCGGGTAGCGACTCATCATGTCACTCTCCATTTCCCAGGTGAGATTTGACCCATTCGTATGTTTCCAACGCACAAGCACTAAATCGACCATCTTGCGTCGCAACTTCTTAGTCTTACGGTCAACGATTGCCTCAGGTTCTTCAATTAACCTCTTGTTTTCATCCAACCTTAATTTAGAAATTGGAATTATTTCGGGCACATCTCCCATGAACTTTCTCAAATAACAAACATGAAAGGTGTTATGAATACCCTCTAATTCTTCTAGTAATTCTAGCTTGTAAGCTTGATTCCCGATCCTCTGAAGAACTTTAAATGGTCCAATAAACCTTGGACTCAACTTTACCCTTTTACCAAATCTTATAAGTCCCTTCCACAGCGAGACTTTAAGTAAAACCGAATCTCCAACTTCGAATGATATCGGTTGTCTTTTCTTGTCAGCATAGCTCTTTTGTCGATCTTGAGCTGCTAACATCCTTTCCTTGATTAGTTTCAACTTTTTAGCAGTCTGATGGACTATTTCAGGTCCCATAAACTGCTTTTCCCCAGCTTCCAACCAACATGACGGCGTTTGACACTTTTCTCCATACAAAGCCTGATAAGGTTCCATCTTGATGCTCGAGTGGAAACTGTTATTATAGGCAAATTTTACCAAAGGTAAATGTTCATCCCAGTTACCTTGGAATTCCAAGGTACATGCTCTCAGCATATCCTCCTGTGTTTGAATTGTTCGTTCGCTCTGACCATCGGTTTACGGATGGTAAGCTGTATTCAAACACAACTTGGTACGCAATTCCTCTTGTAGACTCCTCCAAAACCTTGAGGTAAAACGGTTGTCACGATCTGATACAATCGTTAACGGAACACCGTGAAGCCTCACAATTTCCTTCACATAAGAATTCACAAGTTTATCCATATACCATTTCTCGTTGGCTGCTATGAAATGCGCACTCTTAGTGAAGCGATCAACGACCACCCAAATCATGTCGTCACCGTTCCTTGTTCTGGGCAGTTTAATCACAAAATCCATGGTGATGTCTTCCCATTTATCCATGGGTACAGGTAAAGGTTCTAAACTCCCACACGGTTTCTGATGTTGTGCCTTAACCCTAGCACATGTTACACACTCGGCCACATACTTAGCAACATCGAGCTTCATCGTCGGCCACCAGTAATAGGGTTTTAGATCCCTATACATTTTTGTACTGCCGGGATGAATCGAGTACATGGTCTTGCGAGCTTCTTCTATCAGAAGATCTCTTACTCCTCCCGTCTTAAGTACCCAAATCCTATCTTGGAATACCTTCAACCCTTGGTTGTTTGTACCGAATACTAATGTTTTGCCCAAACGTTCTTCCTTTCGGTCATTTTTCTCTAAAGCTTCCTCTTGATCTTTCTTTATACTTTCCACAATTATCGAGACAACTTCAATTCTCAACGCTCTTGGCCTTTTTTTTCAAGTTTTACCTTCCGACTGAGAGCATCAGCAACAACATTTACTTTACCAGGGTGGTAAAGTATCTCACAGTCGTAGTCCTTGAGTAACTCTATCCAACGCCGTTGCCTCATGTTCAATTCCTTCTGATTAAAGAGATATTGAAGACTCTTATGATCAGTGAAAAGTTTATACTTTGTGCCATAAAGATAATGCCTCCATATCTTTATGGCGAATACTACCGCTGCCAACTCCAGATCATGAGTGGGGTAGTTCTTTTCATGCTCTTTTAATTGCCTCGATGCATACGCTATCACTTTATCCCTTTGGGCCAGAACACAACCTAACCCAACTCCAGATGCATCGCTATAAACTGCGAAGTCATCAACTCCTTCAGGCAAAGAAAGAATCGGTCCTTAACATAATTTCTTCTTTAACTTTTCAAAAGCTTCCTTATGCTTCTCATTCCAAGTATAAGTAGCTCCTTTGTGGGTCAAAGCTGTTAATGGAGTAGCGATCGAAGAAAAGCCTTGGATAAACCTTCGGTAATATCCAGCTAATCCTAAAAAGCTTCGAATCTCCGTAGGACTTTTTGGTTATTCCCACTTCATCACAGCTTCAATCTTTGCTGGGTCAACCATTATCCCTTCTTGGTTAACCACATGACCCAAAAATTGGACTTCTTGAATCCAAAATTCACATTTGGAGAACTTTGCATACAACTTCTCCTTTTTCAGAACTTCTAGCACTTCACGCAGATGCTTGTCATGCTCCTGCTTGCTTTTTGAATAAATCAAAATATCCTCTATGAACACTATCACGGATTTATCAAGGTATGGTTTACAAACCCTGTTCATCAAATCCATGAAAGTTGCTGGAGCATTGGTTAGTCCGAACGACATAACCAAAAACTCATAGTGTCCATATCTTGTTCTGAACGCAGTCTTTTCGATATCCTGCTCTCTTACCTTTGGCTGATGATATCCTGACCTAAGATCGATCTTCTAGAAATAGCTCGAACCTTGCAACTGATCGAACAGGTCATCAATCCTTGGCAACGGGTACTTGTTCTTTATTGTTGCCTTATTCAGCTCTCTGTAACCGATGCACATTCTCATGCTCCCGTCTTTCTTCTTTACGAATAACACCGGAGCTCCCCAGGGTGATGAACTAGGTCGAATAAAACCTTTGTCCAATAATTCCTGAAGTTGTGTCATAAGCTCTTTCATCTCTGTTGGTGCTAATCGATACGGTGCTTTTGCTATTGGCGTCGTTCCTGGTAACAAGTTGATACAAAATTCTACTTGTCGATCAGGGGGCAATCCGGGATGATCTTCGGGAAAGACTTCCGGATAGTCACACACCACCAGAATATTCTGCACCTCCTTCTTTTCCTTCTTAGCATCGATCACGAACGCTAGATATGATGTACATCCCTTGACCAAACACTTTCATTAGGGAAATGATTCGAGAGTTCACTCTGCGTTTGTCTCCATACACCATAAACGACTCTTTCCCTGGCGGTTTTACTTTTACTATCTTCTTTCTACACAATATTTCGGCATCATTGGCGCTAAGCCAATCCATTCCTAGAACTATGTTGAAACCATTTAACTCGATAGGTAATAATTCCTCGTGGAACTTATTCCCATTCAAGTCAATGAGGATGTTTTTCATACGATGGTTAACAGGTATAAACTTGCCACTAGCAATCTCGAATATTAAAGCATTAACTAGACTGTCTATAGGCAAAGCTAGTTTTCTACCAAATTCATGCGAAATAAAGGAGTAATTGGCTCCAGAATCAAACAAAATTTGGGCAGGCAATTCGTTTACGAGAAAGGTACCTGAAGCGACATCGGCTTCTTCTTTCGCAGCTTCAAATGTCATCTGAAAGGCTCTCGCCTTCGGCTTTGGTGGAAGATTGGGCTTTGCTGCATCCTTCTTCTTCGGACAGTCTTTCAAAACGTGCCCTTCTTCGTTACATCCAAAGCATACCCTCTTGTTGGACGGACACTCATTGTCATAATGCCTAATCTTTCCACATTTGTAGCAAGTCACCTCCTCACTACATTTCCCAGAGTGCTTTTTCTTGCACTTTTCACACCATTTCACTTCGCCTCCTCCTCTTCCTCCAAACTTCTTAGACTTTGAAATTTTGCTTTTCTTGTTGGAACCTGAAGTTCCTTCAAACTTTCTCTTTTCGCCGACTTTTGCCCTCTCTAGACCCTTCTCTCTGATCTGAGTCTCAACATTCTTAGCAGCCAAGATGGCGGCTTTCAAAGTGGTTGCTTGCTTCACCATCGGACCAATGTCCGCTGGTAATCCAAGGGCAAAATTGTTGACCTTGGAGAGTTCAGTCGGAACTAGATAAGGAACAAGCTTCATCTTTTCCGTAAAACTAGCAGCGTATTCAGTAACACTCATCTTTCACTTCTTCAAATTCTGGAACTCATTATTGATTTCCAGAAGATCTTGCTCAGAGCAGTATTGCAATTTCAGTTGTACCACAAAGTCTTCCCAAGACATCTTGCTAGCTTCTCCCTTGGGCATCGAATCAGCTAGTAACTTCCACCAGCTCAATACACCATATTTTAATAGAGGAATTGCAAGTGTGGTCTTTTGTTTGTTGCTGCACTTATAACTTTCGAACATTGTCTCCATTTCGGAGATCCAATTCATGACTTCCACCGGTGTCGGGCTTCCAGATAGACACGGTGGTTTGGATGCCATGAAATCTTTGTATTTGCATCCACGTCCATCACCTCCTCCATCCTGGTTGTTTCGTCTAACTATCGGTGGGTTGGCTTGACTAAGAGTCCCACTGTAGTTCCCTCCTTCTGATTGCCCTTCATTCAATTCGGGTTGTTCAACAGGTATCGTAGTTTCTTCCCTATTCTGTTGTAGTAATCGCCTTGTCTCCTCCATTTGGCGATCCAACATCATCTGCATCATTGCTTGTACCCCAACCATCGTCATTGGCTCAGGTGCAGCTCCTGCAACAGGTACTTGCTCAAGTACTTGGGGTTGAGGTTGTTGATTCCTGTTTCCGTTTGCATTTCCAACTCCACTGCGAGTTCTTGCCATTATAATCTATATACCGAATAAGGCGAATTTAGGTCTTTATCCACGATAGATATTTAAATTCTCCTTATCTCTCCGAAACGTTTACCTGTTAGTTCTAATATCGTAATCGTACGCTTAGAATCCTACAAACATAAGGTTTCCAGATCGGGTCGGCAACAGACCATAGATCCGAACAAATAATGGCATATATGGCAAACATATAGCATTTAGCACATAAAAGCATCTAAGGCATCTTTCCTAAAATAAACTAGTGCTCGTGTCTAAAATATACTAGACACCCATGTCACAATCATCACTTAGCATTCTAAGTTTAAGTCTAGAAATCCTACAAATTCCTAGTTCGCTTAAACTAATGCTCTGATACCAACTGTGACATCCCCTAATTTCTCGGTCAGAAAAGACCGATTTAATTTATGCTTTTCAAATAAAATCAGAGAAATCCTTTTAAAAGATGTTGCGGAATTGGTCCCCAAAACAAAACATGATAAAAGTTTATCAAAACCTTTCTTTAAGAAAGTATATATTTTCCTTTTATATCAAAACCTCAGGAGGTCATGTTCCGATACAGATCAAAAGCATAAACAAGACATTATAAGCCTTACAACAGTTTTTTACAACTACTGACCTATAATCCAAAAATCTCTCATCATCATCCGACTATGCTCGGGGTCCACTACCTGTAATATAAAAAAACTCAGTTGGTCAGGCTTGGGAGCCTGGTGAGCATATAGGGTTTTCAACCCACGATAATAATAAACTTATTAAGTTCATCAATCAACAATAACCCTGATTACCCATTCCTGTTATCCTCACTTTACGTCCCTAAACACCTATCACAAGGGACCTAGCCTAAGGATTTTCATCGGGGCGACAACACTGCTTTGGGGGTTTCCCAGCAATTTATGTCAAATAAGGCAACCATGTGGGGGATGGAGTACAACAAATGAACACCCAAGCTCATTAACACCTACAGGTTGCGAGCCTGCCAGCGTTCCACTGGACTGTCTAGAAAAGTCTGTGGTCGTCATCCATACTCTGCTAGATGACTGGATCACAATAACATCGAGGCCTCTCATCATTTTAACACACATCGGCTATTTCTTCTACCCATGTTTTACCCAACATATTTGTAGATAAAATACATATACAGTTTAAAACTTGTATAAAACATCTATTCAACAGTCACCTCAATTAAACAATTAATATAATTACACATAGCACGTATTTTTATAGAAAATACTTCATATCTAGGTGTAAGATGAAGGTGACTACACACTCACCTGATTTAATGATATTCGGGCAGCACATCGTTTCCTAAAACGATCGTTTCTAATAAAACCAGGAGTTTTATTAAGAAACCGGGCTCTGCGAGGGTTGGGCTTTAAAACCGAAAAGATAAATTTCTCGGGCTTCTCGGGCACTTCAGGACGTGTTTCGGGTGTTTGGTATGATACCGGGGCTTTGGGGGAAGTGAAAATAGCTAAAATATGAAATTAAGGGTGAAAGATGGTAAATTTCCAAAGTTACCCGGGAGGTCTCACAGCCTCCCTTTTATAGGGCCGAGGTTCGGACCCGAAGCAACAAGAAGAAGACACGCATCGCAGCTACGAGGTTCGGAGGCGAGGGAAGGCTGATGGCGGTGCGAGGCTCGGACACGTGTGGTCTTCAGATTGGTCCAGCTTCGGATGACTCACCGGCTTCGGATAACTCTAAGAGATCGGACGCACGGGGCAGCTTCTGATTGGCCGAGCCTTCGGTGCGAGGAGGGTGCGACACGCCTCGCCAGCTGGCCTCGATGACTCAGCAGTTCGGACACGTGGCGCGCATGGAGCGAAGGTGACGTGGCCGAAGCATGACTATGCGAAATTTCTCGGTTTTAGCATTTTTTTTCTCGATTTTTGTGCAAAAGCTTCTAAAATCCATAACTTTCGCATACGAGCTATGTTTTTGACGTTCTTTATATGCACGCGTAGGTAGAAGTACGCTCTACAACTTTTGTTTAGACTTCGTCGGCTAATTTTGAATTTAATTTTAATATTATTATTTTTAACAGACCGGGACAGGAGATCCGTTAAAAATTCATAAGTTCTTCATCCGACATCCGTTTTCGTCTGTCTTTTTACCGTTGTACTACTATTGAAGAGACCTTCGATTCTTGTTTAGGTCGTGTCGGCTAAAAATCACTCGATCTAAAATTCGAGTTTTTAGTTGTCTACTGCTAAGCTGAAACTTAGAAAAATCATAACTTACTCATACGAAGTCAGATTTGGGCGTTCTTTTTATACACACTCTCGGTTTAACGAACACTACGACTTTCTTTTAGATCACTAAGGCTAAAAAGTAGTTTATCAAAAACTCACTTTTTACGTCATTCGGCACCGTGCTGGTTTTGTCGCGGAACTTCGACAGGTCATAACTTCTTCGTTATAACTCGGATTTCGGTATTCTTTATATATTCGTAATCCTTGTCACGGCCACTACAAATTTTTTAATAGATATTGGCTTTATCTAATATTTATTTTCGACGCTCATTTTTATTCTTAATTAATTAATTCCTAATAATTAAGCATAAAACACATAATTCACATTTTATTCACATAATTCCTTTTCATTTCTTCAAAATGAGTTACAAAGGTTAACCTAGACTATTATGTCAATATTAATGCCTAGCCTAGAAACACGGGCATTACAAAAGATGTAAGAGTTGGGCCTTTTGGGCCTCCGTGCTCATTATTATGTTTTGGGCCAAGGTTGGTTAGGCCCATTATAGGAAAGGTGAATGGGCCTTTATCTTAGGAGTTTGGACTTGGGGCTTAGGCCCACGATTGTGGTTTATAACCTATATCTGATTAGGGTAATTTGCGTATGTTCACTGTGGGATTTTCCGGTTCGGTAGCGGAGTAGTTAGTTATTTATCAGCGGACCGAGGTGAGTTTTCTCACTATATAAATGGGTCGAAGGCACCAAGTCTGGCCCATTATTTGTGATATAGGTTGTTAGCTATATTTGAGATATGTGTATGAAAGACCAGGATTTGGCCCCTGGCAATTGTATGAAAGACTAGGATATGGGCCCTTGCAATTGTATGAAAGACCAACATTTGGCCCCTGGCAATTGTATGAAAGACCAGGATCTGGCCCCTGGGAATTGTCTGTAAGACCGAGATTTGGCCCTTGACAGGAAATTGCGTGTAAGACTATGGTTTGGCCCATAGCACTATCTTATTTATGATTGGTATGTGGTACTTTCGGGAAACTCACCACGCTTTTGCTTGCAGTTTGTAGTTGTGATGTCAGGTATTTCCGATACTAAGGGAAGGCCCCGACTTGACGACGCATCATTCACTCCTCGCTATTTTCCGCATTTCTGATATTGTACTCTGATTATAGACATTATTGTTATGTGATGGTTTTTGGAAAAATGTGATGGTTGTAACTCTTGTTTTTTTTTAAATGAGGAATTTTATCCTGGTTTTTGGGTTGTTACAATTTCATCGTGCATATAGTAGTACTCATATTAATATCCATTTTCAGGAACAAACAAATTTGAACAATAGACACACACAATGAACTGATTCCACTAAAAAAAATACAATCAATGTTTCAAACCTACCAAAGTGTCACCAGGTGCAAATTTTGCTCCAGTAACACTCCTCTATGCAAGTCATGTTCTTGAGGTGTGTTAGGACTAAATTGTGGTTTATACTTTGCTTTTCATAAGCTATTAGATTTCTCGTTCAAGGACCGAAAACACCATGTTTTGGTGTTGTTTGGACGGAAATCACATGTGATTTCGGTTAGGCTTTATATTGTTTTATTTGGGTTTTGGGCCGGGCCTTGATTATTAGGTCTAGGTATAAATAGTGTCATTTGAGCCTTGTAAAGAGTGTGGGACGTTTTTGGGGGCTGCCATATGCTTAGAACGTGATTTGGAGAGAAACAAGAGAGAACCAAGTGTAATCAAGAATCTTATGTACCCGACTATTCAATAATAGTGTGCATTGAAGATTAACCATTGTGTTCCTATTCTATATTTCGTCTTGACTAATTCACTTGATTGGGATTCCGCACCATCAAGTGAATCCGATTGATAAATCGTAGCATTTTGGGTTTTACAGTTGGTATCAGAGCTTTGATCGGTATCAATCGAATTGGCAAGATATTAAGAGATTCTTGGATTTTTTATTGGATTTCCGGGTCTTTTTGAATTGTTTTGGACGAATTTTTGGCTGTTTGTTCTTCGTGTTCTTCATATTTTTTGAGTTTTGATCGAATTTGGTTTTAAAATTAGCAAATTTTGTGTTTTTGGCAAGTTTTGGGTGATTTTTGGTCAAAATCTACGAGATTTCGGCGGCCAGCTTCGGATTCGGTCAAGCCCTAGCAGATCTCAGAGGCACAGCAGCAATTTCGGTTGGCGTCGCAAGTTCTCGGTTCCGAAGTCCTCGACCTCGTTCTCGGTCCGAAGCCTCTGAGTTCTTGGTCCAGTTGTTCTCAGCCTCCGATTTCAGTCTCGCGTTTCCGGTCAGCAACTCTTCTCGGTGCGAGACTTCTCGGTCAACATTAGAAGCTTCACATTTCGGTCTAAAAATCAAGTTTTCGGTATTAAAGCCTCGTTTTCGATACTAAAGCTTCGTTTTTGGTCCTAAAGCTTCAGATTTGGTCAAAAAGGCACATATTCGATCTGATACTCTCGTTTTCGGTCTAGAAATTTTCGTTTTCGGTCAAGGTTATTCTTTTTCGACAAAATTTTTGAATTTCATCTTTGACTTTCAAGTTTGACTTTTGACTTTCAAGTTTGACTTTTGACTTTCAAGTTTGACTTTTGACTTTCAAGTTTTCAAGTTTGAATTTTCAAGCTTGTCTTTCGAGGTTTCAAGTCAAAGGGATTTTTTCTTGGTATCAAAATCACTTCTATTGTTGGTAAGTTATTCTTTTCGGTGAATAATGAGTTCTTCAATCACCAAAGTAAGTGAAAACTCATGCTCTCAGTCTTGTGAACCTAAAATTAAACATTATCGTGATCAACATGAGCTATTAATTAGGGAAATTACGGACCTTAAATATGAACGATATACTATCAGAAAGGACCAAACACCTTTAAAAAATCAATTAGAGGCCAAAACCAAGGACTTTAGAAAACTTCATGAAGAATACATCACTAAATGTGAACACTATCACTATGCTCAAGAAAAGATTGCCAGTCTAACTACTTAGCTTATGATATTGAAAAATAAGTTTGAAAATGCAGACTTTAATTTTAAAAAGTTTGATGTGTCAAGTAAGAAAGTTGAGACAATGATAGAAAAAAGTTAAAATTTAAAGATAATCAGAATAAGGGTCTAGGGTATCACAATGTTCCACCTCCCTTCAATGATAACTATACCCCGCCCCTTGAATCAAATGAAATAGAGACACCTGCTCAATATGGCCAGCCCCCTGTACCAGCTTCAGTTGAGGGTGAACAACCTGGTCCCACTAGAAGTGTTGAGGTGAACGATTCTGATACTTCTACCTCAAGTGTAGAGCAGGTCACAGTGCAAGATGGGCATGAGCAGAACACAAATGTTCTTGAGCTTATGCTTGTGGAAGTTCTTCGAAACGAACTTCTGTTGGACAAGGACCAAGTCACAATCTGATTTATATGAAAATACAGACTTGCTTTAACTGTGGGACTCCCGGTCACATTGCCAGAAATTTCCCACATCGTTTATATGTTCCTTACTACAAACAAAGTTGGTAGAACGTGCTAAGAGGGAGATTCTCCAAAAGAAATCCTTCGAGGTCACATTCACGTAATGGTGACTGGAACGCGAAAAAGGCCAAGAATCAAACTCCCAAGGTCAAGAAGGGAATGTCGGACAAGATGCCAAATTCAAGAGATTGTTCTGTTCGACAAAGATCGGTTACGTCAAAGTCATCTCGGCGATCGGTTTCAAGTTCTAAAGCAAGTGCTGAGGCATCCATCCGATCAACCAAGAAATGGATTAAACCCAACTACAGATGGGTACCAAAGGTTCACACTCCCAAATAATCTAATGATTCCAACATTTATTCATCTTCTGTGTCTGATAAATAGGATATGTCATGGGAGAGATGTAAGGGTCGAAGACCTGTTGTAATATGTCGAAGACATAAGTTTATTTTACAAGGCATATATGTAACGAAGCTTAGATGTTTAGTCGTTGTAATTTTTTGTGTGCTTTCATGTTTCCTATAAATAGGGACATTACTTAGAGTTAGATAAGAGTCTTTGTACGAACTTGTCTATTTTCTCTTTGTAAAATTTGAAAGCATAATAGAGCTGAAACCAGATCATATTTACATCGTGTGTTCAATCTACATTTGTTTAACTTTGATTTGATTCATACTTGATTCTACACTTCATCAGTTGGTATCAGAGCAGGATTCATACTCTGAGATCTAATTTTCACTCTGATTCAAAAGGTTTTTGAATCAAATTTCTGGTTCAAAAAGTTCCGCACCTTTTGACGTGAAAAAGCGTTCTAGATCTTCAATTGTGATTTGATTATGGAACTGATTTGTTGAATCGAGTATTCTATTTGATATTTTTTGTTCAATTCAGCAATTTGCTTTCAAATTCTCTTTGATTTCTCAAAAATTCTCAAAAATCTTCTTCCGTACATCAATGGCGAACTTCAATCTCAACTCGATGACTTCATACTCTCATCTGCTAGGATCTTCAACTAAGATTCCTATGCTCATTCCGGAATACTATGATCAGTGGTCTGATCGTATGCAAGATTACTTGAATGGACTCGATGAAGAGCTTTGGTCTTGCATTTCAGGGAATGTTACTCTTCTGACGAATCTTCAACCAATTGGATCGTCGTCTGGTACTACGAGTGTGGATGCTCAAACTAATCGAATGAAGAAACTTGAAAAACGATGCATAAGGGAGTTACGTGGTGCATTGCCTCCAGTTGTGTATAACTATGTTAGAAGTTGTACAACTGCAAAAGACATCTCGAATAATCTCAAAGAAAAGTTTCAAGGTAGCGAGAAGACGAAAATCAATTCAGTTAAGCAATGTTTGATTGAATTGAAGGATTTCAAGCAAAAAGATGGTGAAACGATTGAAAGTTACTATGATAGGCTGAACGAGATGATTTACAAATGCAATTGTTATGGAATCATGAGGTCTGCCATGGAATTCAATCTCACCTTTGTTATGGGACTCCGTAAAGAATGGATGAGTATTAGCATGATGGTGAAAAATCAACAGAGTTTCGACACATCTTCTTTAAATGATTTGTAGAATCAACTGAAAACTCACGAAAGTGAAGTGAACGAAATGGCAGAAGAGTCGAAGCTTAGTCTGGGAGGTACATTAGCACTTGTCTCTAAAGTGTCTGATAAGGAAGTAGACAAAAAAGGTAATTCTGATGATGAAGAGGGATTTATCATGAATTCGGATGATGAGGCAATAACTTTTTACTCAAACAACCGAGTCAAAAAGTTTTTCAAGAAACCGTTTAATCCAAAGGTGAAGCAAAGTGAGCGAAAAGGAAGTTTCGTGAATAAGGTTGCAGGAGAAGAGAAGAAGAAGTATGAGAAGAATGATGGGAAGGGTGTTGAGGAGAAGAAAGAGAAGAAACTGAAAGGAGATTCTGGTATGGATTGTCATTATTGGAACGGAGAAAATCATCTAGCAAATGATTGCATGCTTCGAAAGAAGGATGAGAAAAAGAATAGAGTAAAGGATGAAGCGTATTATGTGGAGAGATTGGAAGAGGTGCGTACGAAGGCGAAAAATTTGTCTTTGGTGGCTCTAGGTGAACAGCAGAATGATGGCACATATCAAATTTGGTCTTCGGGCTCCGATGATGAAGAAATGCGTAATCCTACGCATGGAGCCATGTATGCGAAGCTGGAGGAAGATTCGCACGAAGAGGTAACGGGCCGATGCTTTGTGTCAAAGTCTGCTGATAAGTCTCCAATGACAACTAAAGTACGTAATATTCTTCAATCTTTCAATATTCCTTTGAGTGCATATGATTCTGAAATTGTTGCTTATTTTGATAATTTGGTTGTTTCTGCTAGCAATGAAGCTAAGAAATTAAGCAATAAATTGTTAGAGACTCAGAAGAAGTTAGATTCGAAAGTTGTCAAGATAGAATGTTTAGAATTGCAAATAACAAACATTATGTGTGATCGAGATTCGTTGTCTAGTGATGTAAAACTCTTATTAGCTCAACGAAATATCTACTGCAATTCTGCTAAACGTCTATATGGCAAGTTAACTGC
The DNA here is from genome assembly GCF_052849685.1 of Lactuca virosa. Lineage (NCBI taxonomy): Eukaryota > Viridiplantae > Streptophyta > Magnoliopsida > Asterales > Asteraceae > Lactuca > Lactuca virosa. The sequence continues at coordinate 161,522,095 of NC_136430.1, forward strand.
ATTGCATCATTCGTGTGAAATTAGCAAGGAACAACATAGGAAATTATTACCTTTTCTAGCATATGAGAGAGCGAAGGTTGATAATATTTCGTATGATTGTGAGAAAAATATTGTTGAGTTTGACAAAATTCCTGATGATAGATATGCTTATGGAATTGTCAAAATTGACGAATGTCTTGATTCAAGTGAATAGTTAATATTGTGAATGATACTTTGACAAAATCAGAACAAATCAAAATTTTGAAAAAGACTGAGAATTCAACATCTGATTCTCAATCTAGTTTTGCCGATATTGAAGATAACTCTGACAATATTAGCGAAATTAGTGATATTGAGGATGTTGATTGTTCTCAGTTGTCTGTCATTAATGTTGCATCAAAATATAAAGGAAAAGAAAAACTTAAGGATTTAATGGTTAAGATTGACACTGACAAACCTTCAACTTCGAAAGTTTGTGATCCCGAGTTTGTGGATATCCGAGACAGTCAAACGGATAACATTGATGATGAAAATGATGAAGAAGATTCGCACAAAAAGGTCTCATCAAGTGGTGTATCCAAATTTCAAGTGTACTGATAATGTTGTATTTCCAAATCAAGTGTTTGTCACTACTGTAAATGTTGAGAACATTAAACCAGAATTCAACAAAATGGTCAAAGATGACAACAAGAAAACAACAGACGAAAGATTCTTTTCAAATCAAAGCACTGTCGAAAATAATCTAACAAAGAATTCATATGTTTTTCAAAGACAAAAACCACAACGCAAATGGGTCGAAAAATCGAAAACTGTGAAAGAAGTTACAAAAGAGGTTGTTGTGGAAAATGAAACTGTTGTCAAATTAAATTCCAAAGAATTTAAAGAACAAATTGACAAGTTTTCAAAAGAAAACGCAATTTCAAAAAGACAAGCTCAAAAGAGAATTTTTTGGCAAACCGTGGAGTTTCGAAAGCAACAAAATGGTTTGACATTGAAAACAACTGAAAACACAAAGACTAAATCTGTTGAGAACAAGTCTTCACATTCAGCAATTCATTCAGATCAAAAGATAAATCCCGCTCAAACAAATAAAACTAAATCTGAATTTTATCCAAAAATAAAGTCTTCGAAAGTTCCAAACTCATCATTTTCTAAAGATAACAAAAATAACTCAAAGAGTGTTCAAAATCAACCATCAACACAACGATTTTCTTCTAATCAACAAACAAGGTTTTCTCAAAAACAAAAATTTCAAAATTGATTTTCTCAAAATATAAGTGATGCAAACAATGATGGAAGTCGATACGCAATGGCATTTCGACCTAAATCAAATGTTGATTTCTTCCCACAAAAACCGAATTTTCCAAATCCTACAGTGAAACAAACCTTAAAAGTTTCGTACACAAAAGGGTTGTCTCATGACAAAAACATCGATCATTGGCTTGAAGGAAAAGGACGAATGTATCAAACAAGGAAATATTCTCAACAACAAATTCACGAAGCTTATGAGCATTATGTGAATACTTCGTCAATTGAAAGCTCATCTTCAAATGATTCGAATGTTTCGGTAAAAACTTGGCAACCAGTTTCGAAAGAAAAGCATGATCATACACAATCTAAAAAGACGAAGGCATGTGTCAGTGACAATCCCAAACTAACAAAAAAGTTATGTTTCTGTTCCTTTACCTAGTGATGTGGACATAATTGATAGTCTCAAAACTAAAGTTTGTGATTGGGTTAAAAGTTATGCATTTCAATCTGTTGTCAAAACTAATTTCCAAGGACCCAAACAGCCTTGGGTACCTAAATTCTTTCATTGATCACAGGTATTATGTGACGAGCAATATGATGAGAAATGGTATATCGATAGTGGTTGCTCATGTCACATGACTGGACGAAAGGAAAATCTAAGAGATTTTCGAAGCTTGGAAAATACAGGAGTTGTGAAGTTCGGCAACAATCACAAGTGCTAGGTGAAAGGATATGGCAAAGTCACGAATGGAAAGTTCACTGTTAATCGTGTTGCTTATGTCGAAGGTCTTCAACATAACTTGATAAGTGTTTTACAACTTGTTGTGGGCACTGACAATCAAGTGGTGTTTAACGAAGAAGGCAACATCATTTCGAATGTTGAAACTAACGAAGTTTTGCACAAGTCCAAATGACATGGTGACATGTTTACTCTTGATATCAAACCAATCATCGGCAAACCCTCAGTGTGCTTACTTTCGAAAGCTTCCTCAGACATCAGCTGGCTATGGCATCGACATTTATCACATTTAAAATTTCGAAATTTGAATAAATTCGTTGTTGATGATCTTGTTCGAGGTTTACCTGTACTAAAGTTTGACAATGATACCTTGTGTGCAGCTTGTGAACAAGGGAAACAACACAGGAAAGGACATCCAATTGTGATAGATTCGAAAATTGTGGAACCGTTGGAACTTCTTCACATTGACCTTTGTGGACCATCAACTGTTGAAACTCTCAACAAGAAACGGTACATTTTGGTTATTGTTGATGATTTTTCACAATTTACTTGGGTATATTTTCTCAGGTTAAAATCTGAGGTTGCTCAAACAATGATCGAGTTTATAAAGAAAATTGAGATAAGTCTGAACAAAAATGTTCGAAAGATTAAAAGTGATAATGGATCTGAGTTTAAGAACAAAGTGTTGGATTCGTACTTAACCGAAAAAGGAATTTCACATAACTTCTCTTCGCCCTATACACCTCAGCAAAATGGTGTTGTTGAAACACGAAATAGGTCACTTTGCGAAGCAGCAAGAACTATGTTGACATATGCGAATCTTCCTCAATATCTATGGGCTGAAGCAGTTTCGACAGCATGTTTCACTCAAAATCGATCTTTCATTCATCATCGATTCAATATCACTCCGAATGACATCATCAATAACCGAAAACCTAATGTCAAATTCTTTCATGTTTTTGGTTGCAGGTGTTTTGTAATGAATCTTAAAGATAGCCTTTCAAAATTTCAAGCTAAGGCTGACGAAGACATATTTTTGGGATATTCACACAATTCGGTTGCATACAGGGTGTTAAATAAGCGCACACGAAAAGTAGAAGAGACATTCAATCTTACTTTTGATGATTATTATGTCAAACAAGTTGAAAAGCAATTTGAACAAAAACCAATTATTAATGAATCATCTGATGAAACTAAAGAATCAAATTCATCTGACTTTGATTATGATTTAACTTTTGGTATTCCTGATAGGGCTGTGCATGCTGAAGTTCATGCGAATGATAATCATCACTCTGAATCTTCAAAGCATACTGATGACTTGGAAATTCTTCAAACTATTGTAGATGTTAATTCAACAACGAATTCTCCAGGAGTTGGGGAAAGTATGCATAATAATCCAGTGGAGGGAGAGCAGTTGGATTCGAATACTCTGGTTGAGGGGGAGCATTCTTTCGAGGGGTATAATGGGAGAATGGATGAAGTTGTTGAGGGGGAGCATCTAGTTGAGGGGGAGCACCAATATGATAATTGTGTTGAGGAGGAGCATGAAGAAACTGATACAATAAATATTAATACAAATGATGATTTTCATGATCTAAATGATAATGTTTCTGTTGTAGGATCTAAAAATGAAGAGATGTAAGAAGATGCACCTTTGGAATTTGAGCCGGCATATCCATCGTTAGAGAAATGGACAAAGACTCATACGAAAGATCAAGTCATTGGGAATCCTCAAGATGGAGTATTAACAAGAGCTCAAATTCGTGCAAAGAATGAGGTATTAAATACTCATCAAGAATTTTGTATGTTCAATGTTTTCTTCTCGAAAATTGAACCAAAACAGTAAAGTTGCAATGGAACACTCATATTGGGTTGTTGCAATGCAATCTGAACTGGCTGAATTCGATAGAAACAATGTATGGAGATTAATTCCTAAACCTGAAAATGTTTCGATTGTCGGGTTAAAATGGATTTTGAAAAACAAAACTGACAAGGATGGAAATATTGTACGAAATAAAGCACGACTAGTTGTAAAAGGATATTTGCAACAAGAAGGGATTGATTATGAAGAAACCTTTGCCCCTATCGCAAGACTCGAGGTTGTTCGAATATTTTTAGCTTATGCAGCTCATAAGGATTTCGATGTCTATCAAATGGATGTGAAATGTGCTTTTCTCAATGGTGAACTTGAAGAAACTGTTTACGTTGAAAAACCTCCAGGTTTTGTAAATGAAATGCATCCTGATCATGTGTACATTTTAGATAAAGCGGTTTATGGGTTAAAACAAGCACCAAGAGCATGGTATGCAACTCTTACCAGTTTCTTAAAACAGTCGAAATTTAAACAAGGATCAGTTGACCCCACATTATTTCAAAAGAAAGTTGGGAATCATCTAATGCTTGTTCAAATTTATGTTGACGATATTATTTTTGGTTCTACTGACCCTGATTTGTCTAGTGAATTCGAAAATTTGATGAAAAGCCAATTCAAAATGAGCATGATGGGTAAAATCAATAATTTTCTTGGCTTAAACATTTATCAAAGCAGAGAAGGCATTTTCATCAATCAGGAAAAGTATATAAGGAATTTTCTCGAAAAAATTGGAATGACAAATAGCACGAAGCTAAGAGTACCAATGGCAGTGGGAACAAGGCTATTCCCTTCGTTAGAAACGTCTGCGGTTGATCTTACCTTATACAGGAGCATGATAGGTTCATTGCTTTATCTTACTGCAAGTAGACCTGATATCATGTTTTCTGTATGAAATTGTGCTAGGTATCAAGCAAATCCACGAGAACCACATTTAATTGCTGTGAAGAATATCTTTCGTTATCTCAAGGGAACAATTTTGTTAGGATTGTGGTATCCTTCGAAAACAAGATTTTTCATTCAGGCATTTTCAGATGCAGATCTAGGAGGATGTACTTTGGATCGAAAAAGCACAAGTGGTGGTTGTCAATTTTTGGATGGAAAGTTGGTTAGTTGGCAATCGAAGAAGCAGACGTGTGTTTCGATTTCTACTGCTGAAGTTGAATATGTTGCAGCTGCTGCTTGTACTTCACAAATTATTTGGATACATAGTCAGTTGAGAGATTACGCCATTAATATGAAAACGATTCCATTGTATTGTGATTCACAAAGTGCTATACGTATTTGTCATAATCCAGTACAACATTCGAAAACAAAACATATAGCTCTTCGTTATCATTTTATCAAAGATCATGTGGAAGATGACAATATAAAAGTCCATTTTATAAAAACAACGGATCAACTTGCTGATATTTTTACAAAAGCTTTGGATGAAAATCATTTGTTCGAATTTTGACAGGATTGGGAATGATCGAAGCATGTTCAGTTCCAGGAATGATTTCGAATGTATAACAATGAATTGTTATATAAATATGACGATTCAGAGGTCATCATGATTCGTTCAGAGGCTGATAGTATTAACCATTCAGAGGTTACCGTTCATAGTCAACGCTTCGACATGTTTCCTCTTCGTTACATTGAGCATTTTGGTTTGGAGTAACACTTTTCGTTAGATTTCCAAATTTTTTTTAATATCTCAGTTTTATTTTCGAAAAATCAAAAACTACAAAAAGATTTTATTTTTGTTTTGTCATTTTATTTTCGAAAAATCAAAAACTACAAAAAGATTTTATTTTTGCTTTGTCATTTTATTTTCGAAAAATCACAAAATCCAAAAAGATTTTCTTTTGTTAATTGTCTTCCTTTTTGAAAAACTTGCAAAAACACAAAAATATTTTTTTTCTTTTCGAAAAATCGAAATTATCAAAAATATTTTTGTTATGTTGTTCTTTGTTTTTTTTGTGTGTACAGATTTCACGAAAGTTATACGAGGATCATGCTTGTGTTTCTCTGGGAAGGTACAATTTCGACAACTTTGTACTAGTTAAACTGTCCCTAGAAGCATGCTGCAGCATGTCGACTGAAGCCTCCATAAACTCAATGTGTGTTTGCGAAAGCCTTAATGAAATTTTTCATACAAAAACTTCTTCCCAATTCAGGCTTATATTCACATTAGTCAAATGAGCTACCTTAGTCTTCTCAAATGAGTTAAGAGTTGTATGTTTAGTCCAATCATAACAGAGGTACAAGTGTTTTCGTGAACCAATCTTTTTCATCACCAAATTTCTTACACTTTCACACACGAAGACATATGTCCAAGAGATCTTTGATTCAACCCATCAAGATTTACACATGTCAAAATTCAGTGTTAATGATCTGACATCATGAGGCCATGATGAAAGTGAAACCCAAAATTCTATCTTCGTAAGGAATTGACGGGGAACTATGGTCCAGTTTTGACGAAACATTTGTTTCAGTACCACTTTTCGAAACTCCAAATCATATTCATTTCATATGAGTGGTCTTGATCAAATTATCGAAGCCCACGATGTTTGTTACCCAACAGGATTCAATATCAACTTTTTTCATGAATATGATTTCCGTGTGAGTTTCCTTTGCTTTTGAAGTCACTCTCAAAATAATTCAAAGAATACTTGTCACTGACTACACCGGTCAAACAGGTAATTTCGGTTACAATTACTCACCTTATGTTTAGGTTGATATGTAACGAAATTGTAAACTACCCATGAAGCCTTATAAAAGAAGCCCTTCGATACTTCTCTATAAGTATTCGATTGTAATTCACGGGAACATACACAAGCAGTTGATTATCTCTCTTGATAATTAATGAAGTAACCTTTGCCTGGGGTTTATCTTCTTTTGTGTCGAACATTTCTTTATTTGACATCACATATCCAAATTTTCATTAATTTGCTTCTTATCTTATCTTTGGAACACTGCACTCACGAAATCCTTGAGGTTCTGAGTAATACCAACTCAGGCTGATGATTTCAAACATCTGGCACATGACTTTGCTTTTTATCCCAAAAGTGAAAGAGCCTTACCTCCATCCGAAGATTGGTGACGGTTACAATTCAATTGGGATAAACGATCAGACTGTTTGAAAAGACGTTTTGTATTCAGTCCGGGTTTCTAAGTGATGTGACAGCTACTTTTTTATGCATGGCTACTTTATCGGCAGAGTGGTGCGAGATTCAAGGTGCCACGTCAAATCTCATTTAATGCCAGTCCCGCTTCAAATTCAAACACTAGGGTTACATATAAAAGGGGAATCAAAGGGTTTTATCAGTTTACGCTTTCAAACGTAAAATTCCCAACTTTTCTCTAAAAATTTCAGATTGTTCTTCAAAGCTTCACCAAACCCTAATCATGGCCAATTCTGCGGATGTCGTTGCTCACTCACAAAACACTGAAGATGTTACTTCCCACCCGATAATGAAGATTCAAGGCACGAACTATCAAGTCGAAGATGATGTTTCTCTTTATCCAGACGAATTGAAGATGTTGGTAGTTTCATTGAAAAGCTCTATTCTTTCAACTGCCATGTTCAATTCCTTTGGTGTTCCACTTTCATGGTTTTCACAAGCAGGATCCACTGCTACTTACAGCAAAGCAATGTATATCATCACTTTTCAACTGGTGAATGAAAAGAAGATCTGGTTGTCCAAGAAGATTTTTTGTCTGATTCTTGATATCCCTAATTCTCCAATATATACTAATCTTTCTTCTGCACAAGGCATCCACATGTTTAATGAGATGGGACATCAACCCCCACTCACCAAGATCAGTGATTTCAAGAAGTCTGGACTTCCGACTGTTTGGAATTTTCTCTTCGGAATCTTTCTACGCTGCTTGACTGGTCGTAGTGTTGGCTTGGATAAAGGTCGAATGGACGTTTATGCAATGGTAGCTGGTGTGTACTATGATATCACTGTGGATTATTCTACACAGTTGTGGAAGGAATTTCAGAAGAGTGTAGAAAACACGAATGTTGTTCAAGGAATTTCGTGTGCAAGGTATTGGAGTTTAATTCTTCGATATTTCTATGCCAAAGAAGGAATTACGGTGCCTACTGGTGAGGAGACAGTTGAATTCATCAAGTATCAATTTCCGAAGGAGGTTACTGATGATGCTGAAATCTTTACGCACATTGCAAGAATTCCAGATGCAATGTTACAGCGTGTTGATCCAACAAACTTGGTTCATCCAAGAAACGAAGAGCTGAAGATGTTGCTACACATATTTCCAAGAAGAAGTTAAAGAAAAGAAAGTTGGTTCTTCAAGCGGAATCATCTGAAGGGGAGAAAGTTCCTGAAACACCTGAAGCTACTATTCTCCAATCAACATCTATTCCTGAGAAGACTAAGGTCACACCACCTGAAGTTTCGTTAACCGAGTTAGTTATTGAGGAGGTTCGAACTTCAGACATCAATACACACGTATCAGATACGGATGTAAATGTCACTATGGGTGAAGGAAATTCGAATAAAGAAATTGTTGTTTCCACTCAAGGTCTTCCTGCATCTTCTGATACTTTTGTTTCTTTACCTCCGTTCATTGTTCCTATTTTGAACACTACCAATTCACCCACTTTTGAAACCATTCTCACTCAACCCATCACTAATTTGTTCTCATCTCAAACCACTGATCCACTTCTATCAACTGAGGATACTGATATTGAAGAAGGGGGTTTTGGAGGAACATTTGAAGAGATGGAATTTGATGAAGAAGAAGAAACTTTCCCCGAAAATATGTTAATGACGCTGAAGCAATTTAAGATTCTGAATAAGAAAATGAATTCATATATTCAGTCTCAAGCTGACATGGGGGGAAGTCAATCTATTTCAAGTTTGGAACTTGATGTTATGCTCAAAGCATTCGAAGCCAGGATGGTTAGTAAAGTTTCTAGAATGCTTCAAGATTCTGAATCTAAAATCTTGGAGAAGGTGGATCAAAATGATAAGTGTAATGAATTACGAGTGAAGTCTTAATCTTTGAATTTTGTGGGTGAAGTTCAAGATTTATGAAGGGTGGCTAAAGAACGACATGTCTTGTTTATTAAAGATGTGAAGCAAGTACGCGAAGATGTCAATCTCAAGCTTCAAGAACTTCGTGAAGATATGATCAAAGAGATTGCTAGTGCTCAGCAAGATTATGCATCTCTCAATCAAAAGGTGGATATTATTTGTGATGCTGTCACAAAGTATGTCAAGTTGTATGAAAGCTTGAGTCCTCAAGTAACTCAACTTTCTACGGATAATAGTCGCAGCTTTGTGGAGCTTACTTCTTTGTTAAAGGAGTTGAAAGACTTATCTACAACACCTGTTTCCTCTTCGATCATAACCCTAGAATTCTTATCTCAAAAGTTTTCTCAATTCGAGGCTGTGTTGCATAAACAGTTGGCTCCGTTATCCAAATTTTCAAGTCTTCTACCAACAGATGCCCCACCTGTTGTCACATGGGTGCAAGGGGGAGAAAAGAAGGTTGGTAATGCGAAAGTTGGTGAGGTTTCGCATGAAGCTGTGAAAACTATTGGGAAGATTTTTCAAACAACAATTCCATTATCAAAGCCAATTGTCTCAACTGCTGGGCCTATTACTTCAACAGTTGTTACAACAATGCCAATTTCCACGAAGCCAATTCTAAGACCAATTTCTAAAGGAATTATGATTGGGGAAGGTGGTAGTAGTTCGAAGCCCAAAGAAGTTGTTGATAGTTCTTCGATCAAAGACAAAGGGAAAACAATTTTGGTCGAAAAGTCGAAAGAGGAGAACAAAGCTGAAGCTGAAGCTGAGCTAGAGAAATTAAGAGTAGTTCAAAGAATTTTAAGTCTTCGTGCAAATGATCCACCTAGAATGAAAAAGGGTGATCCTGCAAAGCATTACAACTACGAAACAATTGAAGAAAAAGTTTCATATAATCATATGTACGCTCTTGAGAAGAAGTCGAAGCAATGCTATGCTGTTGTTAATTCTGATATGAAACAACTGGATTTCCCGGTGAATGAAATGATGTTCATAATGGCTCAGTACAAGATTGCGGAGAAATTTGATAATGATGATGATTACACATACATGAAGCTCAGGTTTCATGCTGTTCTAGGGAAACTTCCAGAGGAAATATGGTCACTTGTGAAGATAAAGAAGGTGATCAGTATTAAGAAGGATGTTTTGTTCGAGAACATGATGCAGAACCTTCATTTTTATGTTGCAAGGGAGAATGGTCAGGAATGTGATTTTTCTGTAGCTGATTTTCCACTGATGAGCTTGTATGATATTATACAAGTTGCATTAGTTTTGAAAGATAAAAATGCTTCTTATATTCGAGAGACTGATCCAGAAGTGTTTCGTCTTGGTCTTGCTCACATCAAAATATTCATAGATAAATACTATGAGTGTTTGGCCCTAACAGATGTGGAGTTAGCAACTGCGAAGGGGTTGGAAGTGAAAGTACCCATGGAACCAACGAAGACTCAACCTGAGTTAAAGAAGTATGCTGATGGGGAGATTTGCTTGAAGCCATTCGGTTTGGTATTCGCAGGAAAGGATAAAAATGGAAAACCCAAGAGATTCTTATACCAAGCATGTGAAGTGGAGAGATACACAAAGTCCCACTATACGAACTTTATTGTTCATATGAATAGCTGCAAGAAGAATAACGAAGGGGACAAGAAAGAGTTAAAGAAGATTATTTCTTGGTACTCTGAAATCCGAAGGGTGATGTTGTATGTTATACAGATTCTTTTGAACTGAAGATGGTCGACATTATTACAAAGGGGGAGAATGTAAGGGTTGAAGACTTGTTGTAATATGTCGAAGACATAAGTTTATTTTACAAGACATATATGTAATGAAGCTTAGATGTTTAGTCCTTGTAATTTTTTGTGTGCTTTCATGTTTCCTATAAATAGGGACATTACTTAGAGTTAGATAAGAGTCTTTGTACGAACTTGTCTATTTTCTCTCTGTAACATTTGAAAGCATAATAGAGCTGAAACCAGATCATATTTACATCGTGTGTTCAATCTACATTTGTTTAACTCTGATTTGATTCATACTTGATTCTACACTTCATCAAGAGAGTACCTTGTGTAGATGATAAAGGTCAACCCAGCTTCAAAATGGACTGGGTTCCAAAGACCAACTAATCCCGCATTCTGTGCTGGGGCAGCTATGGAGGAATATCATCAGACTTCGGTTTGTTGATAGTGGTTGTTCCAGGCACATGATAGGAGACATCTCTCATCTGTACGACATTCAGTATCTTCATTGAGAGTATGTGTTCTTTGCGGGAAAGGAAGATAGAAGAGGATCACAAATGGGGATTGTACTTAATGATGTGAAGAATTTTTGAATCTGTTCCGGAATTGAAACACAGCTAAGGTTGAATGTGTTGCTGCATATGCGTGTTCTTCTTAGATGATCTGGATGCTACTTAAATTGTTGAATTACGGTTTGAGTTTTCTTCTCGATACCTTTAAGTTTTTCTTAAAATGATTCGTTTTGAAGACAATTTTTTTTAATTTGCGCATTTATTCTGTTTTCCTTCTTCCCGATGCACAAATTATGGAGGAGAAATCAAGATACAAAAAAAATAATAAAATAAAAAATAAAAAATACAAAAATATGTTTTCTTTCGTAAGTATTTTTGGGAGGTGATATGAAATTTAGTGCTAAAGGGCAATATGAGATGCGTGTAATGCACTGAAGCCAAATTGTTTAGACTATGTGTTTAATTTGCTGGTAAGCACGAAGGATTCAAAAGGACTAGACATAGCTGAAAATGAAAGGACTTGACAATGTTAACTCATCTGGACTTAGATAGTTTCATTTGGACTGACCATACGACACTTGGATAGATTGAGCAGTGAGATAAACAAGGGAGACTATGAGATACATTAAAGTTACTTATCATCTAGAACTGTGGCTCAACATTTATTCGTGTACGGACTGTTTGTCCTTAATTCTGGTGCTGATAGGGTGACTGGGGGGTTCTGATAAAGTATGTCGGTGTGAAATTGTTTTTCTTTCTTATCCTCTCTGTCAGTCATATGTTGCCCCCTTTGCGTGATCGGAAGATCCGACCTGGGACGCATCATATGCACTCTATTTCTATGCATCTATATCTATGCTTCTCTCTATCTATCTATGTCAGTCATATGATGTCCCCTCTGCGTGATCGGAAGATCCGACATGGAACACATCATATGCATCTTTCTATTTCTTTCTATGTTAGTCATATGTTGTCCCTCTGCATGATTGGAAGACATCCGACCTGGGATACAACATATGCATTTCTATATCGATCTTATCTCTCAAATAATTGAGCACTCACCTAAAGTAAAGAGCTCTTAGGAATTCCTTGATTTCTAGGGTATGTCGTGAACTGGGGAACACGTTTTAGTGCACTTAAAATTGAATTAACTAAAGGTTGTCTGTAGATCTCGCTTCTAAATTTAAGTGGACAACAATATCCTTGGTCGTTGTCAGCAAAATGGTATATTTAGAAATAAGATCACAATGACTTGTCACTTATAATCTGTCCAACTTGTCAATATCCTTTGTGTTTAAGTGGACCACAATGTTGGTGATTGACCAGAGCTAATCATGCAGGTGTGTGCTGATAAACGATATTGAATTGCTTGACAACTTTGATCCCAAAAGTTATAAATTTAGTTATTATTTTTGTTTTTTTTTAATTTGTTCATATTTTTCCTCTATCCACAAATTTAGGGGGAGAATTAAAATTTAAAAAAAATCATAAAATTTAAAAAATCCAAAAATATGTTTATTTATGTTTTATTTCCTTTTCATAAAATTAAAAAAACAAAATTATTTTATTTTGAGTGTATTTTTAATTTTAATTTTATTTCTTAGTTACTTTTATTGTGTGCTAAGTTTATTTTTAGTTTTATATTTTATCTCAAAGTTTTGTTTGTCTTAAAAAGTGAATTCAAAAGAAAGAAGAGACTCAAGGAGACTTTATCGGATTTTTCTAAGCAAGGAGAACAAACTTGGAAAGGAGTTGATAGTCATTACACTTCACTCTATTTTCACAAGGAATTGAAGGATTGAAACTTTATAATTTGTCAGTTAGGTAGTATCTTTCTAAGAACTGTCGTATTTAAGGAATTAAAAGTCTGAAACTATACAGAGGTCATGGCACCAGGGCGATGCACCTCACATGGCACGATTATCGTTGAACATCTCGCCAAGGGCCAAGTTAACTTGTTAACTTAAAAAACTGTATTGAGATCTTTGATCTAGGATATACAGGGGCTGACATAAAAAAAGGGCCATGAGTAGTTCTCCGATACTCAACAAATCATAGTGCATTCCTCCGTGTTCACACAGATCCTGCGAGTAGTCTCCTTCTGAGCCAAGGCTGGGTCCTTGACCATTTGTGGCTAGAAGGGTCTTTATGATTCTATGATCCACAAGGACTTTTTAGTCTTGATTACTTTTCAAGGCGCAACGGTAATCGTTAAAGAATACTCATTCGATGGAACAAAAAGTAAATATTATATTTCAACATTCAATTTTTCAACCCCAGAAGCAAGGTGAAGCTGTACTTGAAGTTATGTGACAGATTGCATTGAAGCCTCCTCAATTAGTTTGTTGGTATCTATTGTGACAACTCGAAATTTTTATCTTGTACAGTCATTCAATTCAATCACACTCAGACTCGTTTATGTTATCCTTTAGCATTGTTTAGGGTCTGTTTGAGTGTTCTAAGCCTAGTACATTCAAGGTTTGGGTTTAGGGATAAGTTAACTTAGGTTCATCGGGTTGCATTCGGGCCAAACACTCCATCAAGAGGAGTGTACGACCGTACACCCAAGGTGGCCGTGAACCCAAACCCATATATAAGCTTTTCCCTCATTCTTTCACACTTTCTCACACTTTCACCTCAAGGACTTCCATTCTCCCTCGACTACAATCAAAAACACTCCTTCTAATCTTCAAAAGTGGTAAGTGATCCTTCATGTACCTTGTTATACTTGAAAGACCACTAGATTCAAGCTTTGATTCATCATGTTTCAACATCGTTTCATGATCTTGAAGGGAGTACGGTCGTACACCCTTCATAGATCCATGACCGTACACACCTAAAGACCCTCCAAAATGAGAGTTTTGTTCATCTTCTTGTTGTATATGCGACACACTAGTTTCCCCATGGATCAAACACCCATTTTTGCATGCTTCTTACATGAGTGTACAGCCATACACTCCATGGCCGTACACTCCATGGTCGTACACTACATAGGCCGTACACACCTTGGCCGTACACACCCTTGTGTGGCCGTAAACCCCTTTGATGCAATCACATGTGACTGTAACACTTCAATTCAAGTGTTTCCTAGTCCCTAAAGTGGTTTCCTATCATAATTATTTGTTATATATACTAATTATATCCATATATGTGTCATTATATGCTAATAGGATCCGTTTGTGCTCGAGACTTCACTTGACACTTAACATCCTACATCGACCTTTCACTCGAATCACTCACTACAGGTGAGTTCATACCCCCGTATTTTCATAGTTTTTACTGTTTTAAGGGGGGAATTCAAGTCTAACACAAAGATTTTGTGTTATAAACAAATGGTTTCAAATATCTTATCAAAATGGATTTTAGTTATCATCAAATCAAATGGTTTTCAATGATTGTATCAAAATGACATTAAGTCACCAAAATGTATTTCAAATTATTAAACTTCTTCTAATGTTTTTATAAACTTATATTTCTCCCAGAAATCATACTTGTATATATATATATACATATATATATATATATATATATATATATATATATATATATATATATATATCTATATATATATATATATATATATATATATATATATATTTATATAAATAAGATTTAAAAGGCTTAGGACTGATAACCCAGTTTGGTTCCTTTTCCTTTTTTGGATGTGGGATTATAAGAATCAGTTATTTGTCTGAGTGTCATTTAAATTTTACTTATATAAATTTGTATATGTATACAAGTATAAAAGTTAGTTCATTAAGTTATGATTCACAGAACATTAATTCATGATTCAAGTATACTAAATTACATTGTTTTACAAGAACAAAGGTTTGATTCAAAACTATTCAAGGGTATACATCTTTCAGATACATGTTAAGAATACTAATTCAAGAACATACTATCAATCGTTTATTTCAGAATGATTGCGTTTTCATAACTATTATACATGGAACGTTTATATGCTTTTTATGAGTCATTTGATACAGGTTGTTTAATTCATTTAAACAATATAGTTAAAGTCATGACATTATAACCAGAATCTCCAGCGAGGGATCGAAACAATGTGTGTATAGATCTATATTGGGATTGACAACCCCGCACTCAGACTGCTAGCTACAGTCAAGCATACATGCCTACGAGTGATAGTTGTTATCAACAGCTTTCAACACATTCATAGCGTTGGGTCAGGCCATCTAGTTAGTATGGTTATAATAACTCATATAAAAGATATTAACAATACGTTAATGTATAATTAACTAAACTTAAGTATATTTTTAAAGTACTAGTTTACATGATACAGTTTACAATATTACATTACAGTTTACAATAACAGTTGATGAAACCAGGCATACTCTCAGATACAAGTTTACAAAAGGATTTCAAATACAGAACATTGGTTTACAAATAGAACAGTTTTATGTAACTAAGACTACTTTTCATATACAGCAGGAAATATAGGATTTTCTGGAACAGTTTACATATTCAAGAAACAGAAAACATTCGTTCAAACATAAATACTTATGCACTCACTCAACTTTATGTTGATACTCTCTTTTCAAATTACTTGTATTCTCAGGGAACGAGTAGACAAGTACTCCCCGTGCTTTTGAGAAGATGGAGCTATTTATGTATTGTCTTCTTCTTTTGTATAACTATTTGGTTTTACTATACAATGATGAACACACATGTAAATACTTATACTTTTTAAATACAGTGGTTGTTTGTACTCTGATTACTATAATGCATGTATTGTGATACTACAAATGAAGTCCTCCACCCCCGGACGTTTCTGCCATCTGGTTTGGGGGTGTGACATCTATGAACTTGCTGAAGTGATCCAGAAGAATCGGTATCTCTGTTATTTTCTCTAAAGTATTTCAAAGCTGAAAGTGCTGATTTTCAAGAATCTTTACAAGAATCCCCTACACCCAATGTGCGTTCAAAGTCAAATTCTTAGAAGGAATTCCAACTACTAAAGATGAAGTTATTCATGAAGAAAATTCATATGTTCATCTTGAAGATGTGAAGAAATCGAAGATAAAAGCTAAAAGTCAAGATCAAAGAGAAGATTGAAAGAAAAGAAAGCTACAAACCCAAGGGGGAGATTGTTAGGATATAAGAAAAGAAAGCTATCAACCAAGGGGGAGATTGTTAGGAATAAATTATGGTTTATACTTTTCTTTTCAAAAGCTATTAGAGTTCTCGGTCTAGGACCAAAAACACCATGTTTTGGTGTTGTTTGGACCAAAATCACATGTGATTTCGGTTAGGCTTTATATTGTTTTATTTGGGTTTTTGGATGGGCCTTGATTATTAGGTCTAGGTACAAATAGTGTCATTTGAGCCTTGTAAAGAGTGTGAGACATTTTTGGGGGCTGCCATATGCTTAGAACATGATTTGGAGAGAAACAAGAGAGAACCAAGTGTAATCAAGAATCTTATGTACCCGACTATTTAATAATAGTGTGCATTGAAGATTAACCATTGTGTTCTTATTCTATATTTCCTCTTGTCAAATTCACTTGGGATTCCGCACCATCAACTGAATCCGATTGATACATCGTAGCATTTTGGGTTTTACAACGTGGAGATAAACCAACATATTATTCAAGATCAATCTTCAAACACAAATATGTAAGAATTCAAAATTCAGTTTTTCCTTGAAAAAAACCTTAGATCTGTATTTATGTGTTTGATTCGGTCCTCATATGAATGAGTTTTGTTGAGCCATTTGATTGATCGATAATTTTGGATAGTAAATAGATTGGAATCGTTCCTTACTTGATGTACTTGAATAACTTTTATAACATAAAATGAATTTGCATGGTTAGACCAAATGAATTTGAGGCCCTGGGCAAAAGTAGAAAATTAGGCCTTCTAAATTTCAAAATTTAGTAATCGTATATGATAATACAATGATGTATGTGGAGAATAGTATACTAACACTTTGATGAGAATAAAGCGCTATAGATCGAAAGATTCTAAACAGAAAAACAATATTAATCGAGTGAAGAACGCAGGAATGAATCAAATGGTGTTGAATGATTAATATCTCACACCTCAGAAGAGCTCGATGAAGAACTTCGACTGTAGATGTGTGCTAGGGTTACAATGCCAAAGCTATTAATGAGAACGATAACCTTAAACCTATACATGCATGCATAATATATAATCTAAACCTAATGAAAATCCACGGTTGGACAGGCCCAAACCGCTTAGACAAAATGGACTATTAAACGAGCCCAAAGACGCAACACTTAAACCCAACAATCTCCCCCTTTGCGTCAATAGAGGCGAGAGACTACTTCGGTTGAGAAACTTTAGTCTTCCTCACAATCTTGAACAACATGGGGATGATGGTAAGAAGAGTTTGACGAAACAAAATATACCACCGAAGCATATCAGTAAACATCTTTTTATCGGCTTCACTGTTCTGATTACACCCATGTCTAATATCCAAAATATTCTCCAAGCAGGCGGTGGAGAACATGTGTTTGTCAATAAGAGCGAACAGGCATTTTTGACCTTCGCCGCTAATGAACATAACAATATGAAACTTAGGGTCAATTTTTCCCTTAATCATCACGTTGACATCGCTTGCCCTCCCTATCGGTTTCATAGTGGTCTTCTTATGTATGGCAGAAGCGATTTCCTGATCCATCTTTGCGACTTCATGAATATAGCATACGAGCATTCGCTTGATGTGATCGATAATAGGTTGATACTCCTTTTGATTGGTCAGCAAAATGTTGTTCACGAGTATCCAATCATGAGGATTCAGGTTTGGCAAATCAGCCAGGGAAATCATACGAACCGAGCTATCAGAGCCTCGGGTCACTTTGAATTTGATGTTGATAAATTTCCCTGCTGAAGTGGGTTTCAACACCTTGACTGTTGTGATTTTCTGATTACTCCAGGTCAGGTATTGCGGCTGAGCAAACTCAAGATAAAACTCAAGCAGATCCCGATCAACCTTCGGGTCTGGGGAAGGAATGCCAGCCATTGACTCAAAACAGTGAAAAATGAATGCCTTTCGGGTGATTGGCATGTCAAACTGTGAGTCCTTGGAGTTCTCAAGCCCGAAAGAAAGAACCGGTTCGAGCCAATGAGTGCTCGGTGCATCGATAACCTCTCTCTGAAGCGATTCCGTAGACCATTCAGGAAACATAGACTTCTTTTGTTCTAGCATTTCGTTCACTTTCCTCTCCTTATCAAGAAGTTCCTTCTCTTTTTGAATCTTCGCCTGAATCTCTTGATCACTAGGCTTGACTTTCAGACTTTCAGTTTTAGAAGCGTTTCCTTATGTATCAGCGTCATCGTCGTTTTCATCCACATCATCATCACCAATTTTCTTCTTTCGCTTGTACTTCATACTGCCGGAAGCTTCATTACCCTTCGGCTCAGTAGTGACTTTCGGTTTTGGAGGTGGATGAGGTTGGCCCTTGCCCTGAGTAACATTATCTCCCCCTTGTTTCGGAGGGACAACAGACTCCAGAACACCCTTAATTCTGCTCAAAACATCCAGAGCAGGTCTCAACTTCTCAGCCAAGTGGCGTCGAATTAAGATGGTAAGAATGGAGTCATGGGCTTCCAGGAGGTGTAGGAGAATGGAGTGTACATCACCAACCAAACTTTTAATTATTTCACGCTCAGTTTTTAAGTCTTCAATCTCCTTGTTTGCAGTCTTGAGCTTGAGATTCTGAATTTTAAGCTGAGAAGTGCGCTTATCCAGCTCATCCATAATCTTGTTTTCCATAGCAAGCTCATCTTCAAGTTGAGTGAGACGAGCATCAACTGAAGTGTGAAGCTCTTTGTTAGCAGCCTGAATTGCTTGTCGAGCTTCCTCAAAATGTTTCTTTTCGGCCTCCAGTGAACGCGTAAGATTATCAACCGAAGCGTTCACTGTGTGAGCATTCTTCTGGGCTGCAGCTTGAAGAGAATCAATAAATAGTTGTTCATCAGAAACTAGTTTTTCGACATTTGTGTTCGCCTGCTTGCAGTCCTTGGTGGAGGCTTCAATTGCAAGTGAAGCTTTCTGACAGGTGGAGGTTGAGGCTTCAATGGCTTTAACAGCACTGGAGATGGAAGTGTCATGCTCTTTGACAACGGTTGCGAACAGAGCCTTGAGTGCTGCTTCCGAATATGCACTGGCAGAAGAGGAAGAGAGCAGTTGGTCAAGTTTGTCATTCATGGCCTTGAGATGCTTTTTGGTCACAGGAGCGTCATCATCGTCATCACTCTGTACTCGATAAGGACTGAAGTAAGCAGAGTCGAATTCCATGTCTTCCCCGCCAAGAACAATTTCAGATTCATGTGATGGAGGTGGGGATAAAGGTGTTGAGGTAATAGGAGGATCAGAACCGAAAGTAGATGCCCCCGTATCAGATACGTTGACATGAACATTAGGTTCGGTTGGATGAGTAGTAGTGGTAGTAAATGTAGTGAACAGTGGGGTTGGAATTGGGATTGAGGTAGCAGTGGTAGATGAGATAAGTGGAGGAAAGGGAGCGATAGTAATAGGAACCGAATGTGGAGGAGAACGAGGAGGTGAGTTTCGGTTACTGTCATTAGTTGGTGAGGGTGGAGATGAATTACCTCTAGGTGGACTTTCGGTTTCAGTAGCTTCGTCGTCAGTTGACTCGGGTTCATGCTGTGTGTCAGAAGGAACATACTCAGAGTCACTGGAAGATGGGGAAGGAGACTTCTGTCTGTGAGCTTTCATCTTGAGCTTTCGTTTCTTTGGAGCAGTACGCGCTGCTTGCTCAGACTTGCGTTTCTTGGGAGTAGAAACTTTGGAGGATTGACCGTCCTCTTCCCCTTTTTTATCAGGCCTCTTCCCTCGTTTTAATGGTTTGTCTGCAGCGTCAAGCGAGCTTTGCATCTCTGGAGTAAGCTGTCGTGGCCCTGAAGGGGTTAGCTTCTTGTATTCATTGATAAACTTGCTTTCAGGGGAAACACATCTGTACATTAATTTCGGAATTGAACCAATGAAGAGAAACTTGGAGGGATCTGAGACAAGGATCCTCGTCATGTGGAAGGTAGCAATCGATGACTTGAGTGAATCCGCCATTGTTGGAACATTAAACTTTTCCATCGCCCAATGAGTGACGATAGTCCAAAATCGAGCACATGAAATTTCAGAGTACCTTGAAGAAGAGCTTATACTCTGAACTAGTTGAGACCATATGATTGACCCATAATCCATATTAACCCCATGATACAGACGATATAAAAGGGTCATGAATGCCCTGCTCGTTCCATCTAAACCTGCAACCCTCTCCGATAAGCCCTTGGAGAGGAGAGTAAAGAGTCTGTTCCACTGAGGAGGAAGATAATATTTCTTGAACATGGTGACAGTGGTGAGAAGCTCTGTGTAACCCATATCATAGAACATCGTGAAGAGCTGAGTTGTTGTAATGGAATCTGGATTAATCATGGAATCGGCGACAGCAAGGTGTAGCAACAAGCAAAACCTAGCTTTTGAAATCGACGTCTTTTGATAGACAATCTCGAAGAAGATACGCTCCTTAGCTTTATCGTAAACAGCAGTGGAGTAGGCGTTAGAGAGCATCAACATTGGAACGCTTTCCACCTGTGTGAGAGCAACCACCAGTGGTGAATACTTGAGACATTCAACCACATGTAGCATGTACGAATCATAGACAAAGGGGTTCAGTACGATGATCAGATTCTGATTGGGTTTGATGCTCAGAAGAGAGGACTGAGCGGATTGTTCGTAAACCGATGAAGATTCAGCCATTGTTGCAGGTGGGAAGAAGAAGATGAATAGTAGAAAATCGCAGATTTGTTCTTGAGAGAGTTGAGATTAGGTAAAGTAACCCAAGAGGTGTGAGAAAACCTTTTATATCATCGCTGGGAGAGAGAAAAATCCACAGTAATGATTTGACTATCTTCTGAATCGACGCCTAAAAAAGTATGATTTGACAGCTGGGTTTTCCCAAGAAGACGTTATCAGGCGTGATATTAGGTGCCGTTTCAAATTCACACGCCTTTCCATCCTTATCTCCTGTTCAAATTTTGAACCGTTTCAAATTCATGCTGACTCACCCTTATTTTATTTTATTATTAAAATAAATCAACGCCACCATAAACGAGACTCATCCTTTCTCTTCATACTAAGGAACCTTCGCTCCATATTAAAGTGAACAACCATTTCTGTTAGAGCCGAAAGCACAAATCTAGAAAAGTGTCATGAGTACCACAAACAAGAATTTGGAAAATCATAAAGATCTTCGTGCTAGAGTGTGCCAATGAAAAAGAAATAAAGCAAAATATTTGTGGGATTTAAGTGATATATATTTAGACACGAAGCTGTGGATCCCGGGCACGAATCTCTTCCTTCAAAGTCAAGAGAGACTGAGAAGTGTCTGTGTGGTTTCCTGTGAAATACGATCAAATGTTTGTAAAGAAACATTGAAAGGCATCTTTTCAATTATAGGCTTTAGTGGGTAGTCTATCTTCAACCGAACATCGATACTTAAAATAAGACCGAAAGTTGGATGAAGTACTTGTGAGACCGATGTGGTTTGTTGAACAAGTAGGTTGGAGAATATATACAGTGACTGGATAATAATAAGAAATCTCAAAAACAAAAAGAAACTGGATCTTATGGGAAGAAACGTCCTGGTGTTAGACAGTTTTATAAAGATCACGCAAAAATAAAAAGAGATTTCGTGAGGTAACAAGTAACAGCTTGAAAATTTTAGCGTTCACCGTCAATTCATCGAAGGTGTTGGATTTTGGGTCTTACTTAGCACGTGGTAAACGAAACTAAGATCATCAACACAGAGATTGTGTAACCATAAACCTCAGTGGTAATTGCTGAGAGTCTCAAGGGTTACTTTTATGAAGCGAAACTTAATGGAGAAATGTGAGGAGATGGTGAAGGAACCGAAAGTACCTCTGCTACATAAGAATGACAAAGCAGAAAACTCTTAACTCACTATGAGAAGAGTAAGGTAGCTCGTGACTTGAGTCATTTTAGCAGCCTGATTGGGAATAAACAATTGGTGTTTATCGAATCATTAAGGCTTCACTCAGAGTCATGGAGGCTTCGGTCTACATGCAACAACATGCTTCTAGGGACACTTAACTAGTACATAGATAAGAATGTTATACCTGCCCCAACGTCATCATGTTTCGCATCTGTGAACTTGAATTAATTTTGAGAATTGAGAGATAAAACTTAAAAACACATAGAAATATCTTTGTAGTTTTTGGATTTTTCTGAAAAATAATAAAAACAGAAAAGAAAATATTTTTGGATTTTTGTAATTTCTGAAAAATAATAAAAACAGAAAAGAAAATATTTTTGGATTTTTGTAATTTCTGAAAAATAATAAAAACAGAAAATAAAATAAATACTAAATATAAACATGCGAAAGAATAAGAAAGCTTTACGAAAATATACAACCGAAACCATACCTTAGAAAAGATGAAGCGAAATGGGCTGAGCGATCGGTTCAATTTGGTTCCAAAAAAAATCCAGAGCCGAAATAGAGCGAGCGTTCGGTTCATTTCGGTTTCAGAAAAATTCTAGAGCCGAAATAGACCGAGCGTTCGGTTCATTTCGGTTCCCGAAAAATTCTAGATCCGAAATAGACCGAGCGTTCGGTTCATTTCGGTTCCCGAAAATTCTAGAGCCGAAATAGACCGAGCGTTCGGTTTATTTCGGTTCCCGAAAATTCGAGAACCGAAATAGACTGAGCGTTCGCTCTATTTCGCTTGTTCAATTTTAGTGAGAAGAAAGGGGTTTCGGTACTGACTCAGCTTCCATCATTCCCAAGCCTTGGAGTATGTTATTAAAGCTTGCTTCTGGTAAGGCCTTAGTGAAGATGTCAGCCAGTTGATTTGAGGACCGAACGAAGTGAACTTCAACATTACCATCTTCAACGTGGTCCTTGATGAAGTGGTATCTCAGTGCAATATGCTTAGTCTTGGAATGTTGCACTGGATTGTGACATATTCGAATCGCATTTTCAAAGTCAAAGTAGAGAGGGATCTTCTTCATGCTTAAGCCATAATCTCTAAGTTGGCTTTGTATCCATATGACATGTGATGTACAGGATGCTACAGCGATGTACTCAGCTTCGGATGCGGAAACAGACACACAAGTTTGTTTCTTTGACTGCCAGTTGACAAGTTTGCCATCAAGGAACTGGCATCCGCCGGTTGTGCTCTTTCGGTCCAATCCACATCCACCAAGATCAGCGTCAGAGAAAGCTTGAACAAGGAAGCCGGATTTTGCAGGATACCAAAGACCGAGAGACGAGGTTCGCTTCAAATACAGAAAGATATTTTTCACTGCAACCATATGAGGTTCTCTTGGATTTGCTTGAAACCTAGCACAATAGCAGACAGAAAACATTATGTCCGGTCTACTAGCTGTTAGATACATTAGAGATCCTATCATCTGACGATAGAGAGTCACATCAACAGCTGGTTTCTCAAGAGATGGAGTCAGCTTCGTGCCAAAGGCCATTGGAACCTTTACTTTGGAATCTTCCGTCATGCCGAACTTTGCCAACAGAGTCTTCGTGTATGCTTCTTAATTAATGAAGATGCCTTCTGGTCCCTGTCTTATATTCAGTCCAAGGAAAAAGTTAATCGGACCCATTGCACTCATTTCAAACTTAGTCTCCATCAACTTCCTGAATTCAACTGTTAAGCTAGGATTCGTGGAGCCGAAGATGATGTCATCAACGTAAATTAGAACTATCATTAAGTGTTTGCCTTCTTTCTTGCGAAAGAAGGTTGGGTCGACCGAACCTTGTTTGAATTTTGACATTTTGAGAAAGCGTGTTAGAGTTTCATACCAGGCTCTCGGGGCTTGCTTCAATCCATAGACTGCTTTATCCAGTATGTAGCAGTGATCAGGATACTTCTCGTTCACAAATCCGGGTGGTTGCTCAACGTATACCGTTTCTTCTAGTTCTCCATTAAAGAAAGCACATTTTACATCCATTTGGAAAACTTCGAAGTTTTTATGTGCAGCATATGCCAAAAAAATTCTCACTGATTCCAACCTTGCTACTGGAGTGAAGGTCTCTTCATAGTCTATTCCTTCTTCCTGGCAATATTCTTTCACCACCAGCCTTGCTTTGTTGCGAATGACGTTACCCTCTTTATCTAAGTTATTTCTAAAAACCCATTCTAAACCGACTATAGATGCATCCTTTGGTGTGGGAATCAGCCTCCAAACACGATTTCATTCAAACTCATGGAGTTCGTCTTGCATAGCTTGCACCCAATCAGAGTGATCAAGAGCATCATTTACCGTCTTCGGTTCAACTTTAGAGACAAACGAATTAAACATGCATAATTCTACTTGAGAGAGTAAAGCAGTTTGCTTCGCTTTCATTTCAGAGCGTGTGAGAACACCCTCAGATGATTCACCAATTATTTGAGTTTTAGGATGATCCTTTGTTCATTTTATGAGAGGAGGGTAATTTGGATCATAGGCAGGATCCAGCTCAGCATTGACTTCTTCTTCCAGTTCTGACAGATCGCCTTCGGCATTTGCATTTTCATTCTCCCCCTCAAATGGCAAACTGAATCCCATGTCAAGTTCAGTACTCTCCCCCTCAAATGGATCTTCATGGGTTGGGGTTTTTGATGGATTCTCCCCCTAGAAAGGCGTGTCGGTTGTTTTTGGTGTAGACGAACCCTCCCCCTGGAGTATAGTGCTTTCTCTTGGAGGGTCATTAGTAGCTGGATGATCACCTGATGCAGTAGGTTCTCTTTGAGTCTGCTTCTCGGTTGGTTGTTGAGGTTCGCTTTCCATGTCTTTAGTAGCTTCATCGATGATTTTCTTCAAGGTATCGATTTTTTTATCTGCTGCTTTTGCTTCTTAGTGGATCGCCTTCTCTGGTTCATCAAAGAGCAGCATGTACTCTTCAAACAGATTGGAAATGCGAATTGAGACTTGACCTGATTCCGGAAAGATTTCTTCCGTTGAACGTTCGCTTGCTTGAATCTTCTTCATGTAATTATCATCAAAAGTTACATAGTAGGTTTCTTCAATTTTCCTTGAGCGTTTATTTAGAACCCTATATGCTTTTGAAGTAAGCGAATACCCAAGAAAGATCCCTTCATCTGCCTTTACATCAAACTTGTTTCGGTTTTCTTTGGAGTTGAAAATAAAGCATCTTGAACCGAACACATGGAAAAACTTTACATTGGTCTTGCGATTGTTCAAAATCTCGTATGGAGTGATGGAAAATCGCTTGTTGAGGAAGGACCGGTTATGTGTGTAACAAGCAGCAGCTATAGCATTTGCCCAGAAGTATATGTTGGATATAGTGTCTAAGTCCATAACTATATTTGGTACGTACTTGACCCGACCCGACATGGTCCATTTGGGTTGCACTTCACCCGAACAATTTATGGATAATCGTTTGAGAATAGTATAAGTTATGATTTATTAATATATTATAATTCCTAATATATTAATATAAAATCATATTATTTAATTAGTATTGATCTATAATTAATTTAGAATTAATTTAGAGATCAAAAGTATGACTAATTAAATATGGGCTCTTGTATTTATATAGTGTGGGCTAATGCTTATTTGGAATGGGCTAGGCTTGCATGGAAAGTCCATGGATACTCCATGGAGCTTTAACCCATGGATCTCATGGAAATGAAAAGACATGGGTATTAGGGTTTACATGGATGTAACCCTAATCCACCCCACTATATAAAGGAGGCTTTGGTTCTTGAAATTGCACTAGTTGATGTGTGTAAACTAAGAGGGCCGATTTCAAGAAGTTTGTGACTATTCTCTCAAGTTTCCAAGTTTGTGGTGATTTGTGACTTCCATTTGAGGCATCCACATTATTGGTGCTAGGCTCTCAAACTCCAAGCAATCAACTACTACTACAAGGTAAGTAATTCTACTAGTTTTATTTGATTCAAGAATCCTATGCCATGCTAGTTAGGATAAGAACCTTGGAAAAATAATTATTTGCATGTATCTTAGTCAAACATAGATCCAAGGTTTCTAGGGTTGCATGTACACCATAGGAGTGTTAGAATGCTCAAAACCCATCAGTGGTATCAGAGCCAGGTTTGTTTATTTGATACTTGATGCAAAAAAAAAAATTAAAAATCGAAGTTTTGTTCAAAAGCTCGTATCAAAATTTCAAGTTTTGTATATGTACTTACGATTCTTGAAATTTTTAATATGAACATTCATAAACATATGAGTTTAGAAGATCATAGAAATTATGTGCTAATAATTTATTAGATTAACTCTTGATCTTTATGTGTTTTAATGGAGTCCATAACTAGTTCTTAAGTTATGGATAACCAAAAGTCATTTTTATAAATAACCATTAAAAGAACACATAGGTTACAAAAAATGAAGAGTCTTCATTTTTAATAACCATTAACTCATAAGTTATGAGAAATGAAGAGTTTTGAAAGTTTACAAAACTTGCCCTCAAGTTTTGGAACATGTAAAGTCATATTAAAAACTTTAGTTCCAACCCCTAGAATTTTAAAAGTTAAAATTCAACCCTTATACTTTATAATATTATAAGTTTAATAATATTTATATATGTATAAGATCAAGTCGTTTTACCGCTAGTACGCCTCATTCACGAAGCCGGTCTATAATGGGTCTATAAGGGGGGTATAAGGGGGGTATAAGGTCGTTAGCCGAACGGGTAGGACAAGGACTTATAAATTCTCATTAAAAGTATAATGATAATACTAAAGTAACTAAACTTTATTGAATTCCCAATCTTAGTTATTTTAGGAAAATGTGAATAAGGTGCTAATCCATGAAATTACACTTTACACTTTGTTTAAGTCGTTAGTGGAGCGTGTGTGGTTAACCGACACACTAACTTGAACTTAACAAGGTAGGTAAAGGGTGACTTAATGTTTATCATAGTATCGATGGAGCGTGTGTAGTTAACCGGCACATCGATTGAGGGGTAATACATTAAGGGTACCAAGTAATTTGCATGGTTACTTCACACCTTGTTTTGTGATCCTCGGCATCCCAGTCACAAAACTTGAAGGGCACACTCGAGATTGAAACATGCCATTGAAGAAAGTTCAATGAATCTCAAAGAATCTAGGAGTTTCTAAACCAATTAAAACCTAATTAAATATTTCGTTTTTCATGGTGGAAATTGGTGAATCGTCATTCACCTACCTTCAAATATCTTATAGCTTAGATTACGACATCCCTCTTCTAAGTTATAAAATATTGTGTTGGGTCCTAGCCTTAATATTACATTTGGGTGTTTTGTTAAGGACTATCTCTATATCTAATCTAATCTATTCCCTCTTCTTTTCAAATGTCTTCCAATAACAATGCTTCTGGCTCAAACCCTACTAGCTCCTTCTCTCTCATGAATCTTTGTGGGAGAGTCATCTTTGATGGGTCCAATTTACAGATTGGATCAGAAACATCAGGATGGTCACTCGGTATGAGAACAAAGAATATGTTCTCGATAAGGAGTTGAAGGTACCCGAGCCAATTGCTACTCCTGAAGAGCTTGCTGAATATGAGGTACATGCAAGAGATGCTACAAAAGTGGCATGCATCATGATGGCCACCATGACAGCCGAGATCCAAACGTCCTATAACGACTATTATCCTTTTGAGATGCACCAGGACTTGATGGACCGCTACCATCAAAGTGCTCGTCAAGAGCGATATGAAATAATCTCCTCCATGATAACAACCCGAATGAAGGATGGTGAACCTATCACGGGCCACATGTAGAAAATGCAAAGGTATGTGGACCGTTTACTGAAGCTGAAATGTGAACTTCCCTGAGAAGTTAGCAATAGACATCATTTTGCACTCCTTGCCATCGTGTTATGATCAATTCCGCATGACATATCACATGAACAAGGAAGAAGTCACCCTCAGCAAACTTCAAGGACTCTTGAAGACCGCCGAAAGTGGTCTAAAGGGTAAGTCGGTTGTTACTACTCCTACTCCTACTCCAACTGCGGCCAATGTCTTGGCAATCGGGCATGGCAAAGGGAAGAAGAGAAAGAACCCTTCTAAGGGTACCAAGGGTAAGACCCTTGAAGGCTCCTCTTCAAGAAAAACCAAGAAAGGTTTTGTCACTCCTTCTGCTAACCCTAATGAGGCTGAATGCTTCTATTGCCATGAAAAGTCGCACTGGAAGCGAAACTGCCCAAAGTACCAGCAAGATTTGAAGGATGGGAAAGTAAAACCCAACCATGCATGTATATACACTATATTGTCTAATAACTCACCTCATTCTAAGTCTTGGGTCCTTGATACAGGTTGTGGTAGTCACATATGTTGTGATTTGCAGGGACTAAAAAGAAGTGAGAATGTGGAGCAGGGAAAGATAAACTTGATCATGGGAAACAGGAAAGCTTCACCTGTCACCAAGATAGGAGTTTATTCCTTAGTGCTAAATAGTGGGTTTACATTAGATTTGAATAAATGTTATTATTCGCCAGAAATGGCAAGAAATGTTATTTCCTTTCATGCATTGTATAAACAAGGTTTTACCTTTTCTTTTGATAATAATAATGGTAGTATTGATGCTTTCTTTAATAATGTTCTTTATTTTAAAGCATTACCTTGTGATGGCGTGTATGAAACTGTATCTGCTGTAGATAATCTAGGAAATAATGTATTGTGTATTAACTCTTCCACTAGCTTAGATAAAGCATCCTTATGGCATTGTCGTCTTGGACATGTAAGCAAGAAACGCATAGGCCAACTCCAAAAGGATGGAGTCCTGGATTCATTTGACCTAAAGTCAGATGATAGTTGTGAATCTTGTTTGCTTGGTAAAATGACAAAGTCACCTTTTACTGGCACTTGTGCTAGGGGTGAAGGTTTGTTGGACCTCATACACACGGATGTGTGTGGACCCTTCAGAACCGCCACAAGAGATGCTAATCGGTTCTATGTGACTTTTACTGATGATTTTAGTAGATATGGATATGTCTACCTAATCAAGCATAAGTCAGAAACCTTTGAGAAATTCAAAGAGTTTAAGCAAGAAGTGGAGAATCAGTTGGGCAGGAACATTAAGATGCTTCGATCCGATCGTGGTGGTGAGTATCTTAATACTGAGTTCCTTGACCATCTTAAGGAATGTGGGATTGTCTCACAATTGACACCTCCTAGGACACCACAGTTGAATGGTGTAGCTGAGAGGCGCAATCGGACCTTGTTGGACATGGTTCGTTCCATGATGAGTCGAGCTTCGCTACCAATCTCATTTTGGGGGTATGCCTTAGAGACTGCCGCCCATATCCTTAATCTAGTCCCTACAAAGAAGTTTGCCAAAACACCTCACGAGTTGTGGACTGGAAAAGTTCCCAATCTAGACCATATAAGGATTTGGGGTTGTGAGGCTTTCGTGAGACGCGAGACTCACGATAAGCTCGAACCCCGAAGCGAAAGGTGTATTTTCATCGGCTATCCACAGAAATCCTTTGGTTACATCTTCTACAGACCCGGTCATAATGTGGTCTATGTAGCAAGAAGAGGATTCTTTCGAGAGAGAGAATTCATGAGCCAAGGAGACAGTGGGAGGCAAATTAACCTTGAGTAAATTCAAGAGTCAAGTGGTGAAGGAACCTCAAACCCTAGCCCTCAACCTGAGGAGGAAACTCATGTTGAGCCGACTGAAGAATCTATACCTCTGAGGCGTTCCACCAGAGTTAGGAATGCACCTGAGCATTATTATGGTTTTCATATTACTGCAGAAGGTGAGACACTTATCAGTGATAACACACTGGTAAATCTGGATGAGCCTAATAGCTACACGGAAGCCATGGCAGGCCCTGAGGCTGCTAAATGGAAAAAGGCTATGGATAGCGAGATACAGTCCATGTATGACAATCAAGTTTGGAACTTGGTTGACAATGTACCTGATCGTAAGATAGTTGGGTGCAAATGGATCTTCAAGAAGAAGACCGACATGGATGGTAATGTACACACTTATAAGGCACGACTGGTTGCAAAGGGTTATTCTCAAACTCCGGGAGTTGATTATGATGAGACCTTTTCACCAGTGGCCAAGATTAAGTCTATTAGGGTTCTGTTAGCCATTGCTGCATTTCATGATTATGAAATATGGCAAATGGATGTCAAAACCGCTTTCCTTAATGGAAAGTTGGCTGAAGATGTTTACATGGTTCAGCCAGAGGGTTTTGTCAGTACAGAGTACCCCAGTAGAGTGTGTAAGCTCGAGAAATCCATTTATGGGTTAAAACAGGCACCTCGCAGATGGAATCTTTGCTTTGATGAGAAAGTCAAAGAATTTGGCTTTTCAAGAAGTGAAGATGAATCTTGTGTCTATATCAAGGCTAGTGGGAGTATAGTCAGCTTTTTGGTACTGTATGTGGATGACATACTACTCATAGGAAATGACATCCCAACCCTGCAGGAAGTAAAGTCCTGGCTTGGGAAGTGTTTCGGTATGAAGGACCTTGGAGAAGCTGCCTATATCCTAGGGATAAGGATTTTGAGAAACAGGAGTAAAAGACTAATTGGACTTAGTCAAAGCACCTATGTGGACAAAGTGTTGAAAAGGTTCAACATGCATAACTCCAAGAAAGGAGAGTTACCCATCCAGAGTAACGCCAGATTGAGTAAGACACAAAGCCCTAGACTGAGGCTGAGATAGCATAAATGAGTCGAATACCTTATGCTTCAGCTGTAGGATCGATCATGTATGCTATGACGTGTACTCGAACTGATGTAGCCTTTACTTTGAGCATGGTTAGCAGGTATCAGGGGAACCCTGGCAAGGCACACTGCGGTAAAGAATATCCTCAAGTACCTATGGAGGACTAAGGACTGGGTCCTTACCCTCGGTGGCAGTGAGGACTTGAGAGTTGTAGGGTACAGTGATGCTAGCTATCAGACTGACAGGGATAATTTCCGCTCTCAGTTGGGCTGGGTCTTTACTCTAAACGGAGGGGCATTTACTTGGAAAAGTTCCAAGCAAGAGACAGTGGCTGATTCCACTTGTGAATCAGAGTATATAGCAGCAAGCGAGGCAGCAAAGGAGGCTTTATGGCTAAAGAACTTCATCGGAGACCTTGGAGTTGTACCAGCTATAAAGGAGCCAATGGAGATTTTCTGTGACAGCAATAGTGCGGTTGCCTTAGCCAAGGAACCAAGAGATCATGGGAGATCCAGACACATTGACAGAAAATATAACTTCATCAGACATCGAATAGAAGAAGGAATCCTCGTGGCAAAGAGGGTATCATCGGATGAGAACCCAGCAGATCCCCTCACGAAGGGACTGACTCGGGCTAAGCATCTTCAGCATGCTCGGAGCATAGGGCTGAAGGATGATATTAGTTTTAGTAGTTAGATAATCTTGAAATTTGTAAAATGTAATTGACATTTGATGATAAATAAAAGCTGTTATTTATGAGTAAATTGTTGCTATCTCTTGTCAATCGTTTACTATTATTTATTTTTGCATGTTTTGACTTCCAGAATAATTATGTTATGGTTTATATCATATTATTCAAACTCTCCACAGTCGGTCATGTGTTGGAAGTAGATATGAATCAAGACTGTCATGGATTGGCCTGTAGAGGTCTAAGATGTTAGACAAAGCGGGGCTACATCACTCATGAGTGCTCATAAGTTATGAGTATTGGACTCAACCCACGCTCACTTGTATCACTTCATGGAATTTATCTCGAGTGATCGTGAGACGGTAATATCATATAAGTCTTCAAACCTAGAGATATAATTTGTTGCCTATGAGTTGGTTATGCATTGATTGCACGAAAACGCATTGGTAACTCGATGTTATAAACCGTGCTTTTGTGTGTAATTCAACAAGTAGTAGAGCAAACATATGAGTCGAAGTTTATCTGTTCCTTCTAGAATTAGAAGCGATATCTGGGCCCCTCGATGATTTTGTTTTGACCTATGTACCGGGCCCGGTCATAACTAAATTGATGTGTTCAGTTAAGTTCTATGTCAAACAAATCGAAAATCGGGAAACAAATGCTGGACAATAAGCAAGACCATGTTCCATGTATTTGTCCGGCTGATATCTAGAACAGAGGATTATATGATCACTTATCTAAAATGGCGCTTCATAGTTCAACAGAGTTTAAAGAGCTACGATTGCTGATCGGTTCCTGAAGTCATACTTGCAACTATAGTTATTAGACTTATCCAAGTGGGAGATTGTTGGATATAGTGTCTAAGTCCATAACTATATTTGGTATGTACTTGACCCGACCCGACATGGTCCATTTGGGTTGCACTTCACCCGAACAATTTATGGATAATCGTTTGAGAATAGTATAAGTTATGATTTATTAATATATTATAAGTCCTAATATATTAATATAAAATCATATTATTTAATTAGTATTGATCTATAATTAATTTAGAATTAATTTAGAGATCATAAATATGACTAATTAAATATGGGCTCTTGTATTTATATAGTGTGGGCTAATGCTTATTTGGAATGGGCTAGGCTTGCATGGAAAGTCCATGGATACTCCATGGAGCTTTAACCCATGGATCTCATGGAAATGAAAAGACATGGGTATTAGGGTTTACATGGATGTAACCCTAATCCACCACACTATATAAAGGAGGCTTTGGTTCTTGAAATTGCACTAGTTGATGTGTGTAAACTAAGAGGGCCGATTTCAAGAAGTTTGTGACTATTCTCTCAAGTTTCCAAGTTTGTGGTGATTTGTGGCTTCCATTTGAGGCATCCACATTATTGGTGCTAGGCTCTCAAACTCCAAGCAATCAACTACTACTACAAGGTAAGTAATTCTACTAGTTTTATTTGATTCAAGTATCCCATCCCATGCTAGTTAGGATAAGAACCTTGGAAAAATAATTATTTGCATGTATCTTAGTCAAACATGGATCCAAGGTTTCTAGGGTTGCATGTACACCATAGGAGTGTTAGAATGCTCAAAACCCATCAGTATAATGGAAGGGAAGCGAAACTCAGCATGGTTCGGGCGGCTTCACACAATGAACGGTTTCGACTTTTAACGATCCCATTCTGTTACGGAGTATAGGGAGCAGAGAAGTTGTGAGTTACTCCCTTTTCAGCCAGAAACTCTTCAAAGTCTTTATTTTTGAATTCTAGACCATTATCGCTTCTTATGTTTCTTACAACCTTTCGCAGTTGCAATTCTACTTGCTTGATAAAAACCTTCAGCTTGGGAGTCGCCTCTGATTTCTGTTTAAGAAAGAAAACCTAGGTGAAGCGTGAAAAATCATCTAATATTACAAGTATAAACTTACTTCCACTGATGCTTCCGATAGCCGAAGGACCACATAAGTCGATGTGTAGTAGTTCAAGAGGTTCGATGATTTTTGTATTGATACGATAAGGGTGACTCTTTCTGCTTTGCTTGCCCATCTCGCATGTTGCGCACAGGTGTTCTTTATCAAATTTGAGAACAGGAAGTCCATGCACGTGATCACCAAGCACCAGTTTATTAATATCTTTGAAGTTCAGCTGCGATAGTCTTCGGTGCCACAACCAACTTTCATCTAAGTTCGCCTTCGACAGCAAACATATTGCTGGCTTTCCTTTTATCGGGTTGAGATTTAGAGGATACATCTCCCCTTTGTGCTCAGATTTCAACAAAACTTTCTTTGTTTGCTTTTCAATTATTTCTGATCCCTCATCATCGAACGAGAATTTCAAACCGGTTCCCACGACTAGTTGAGAAACACTGATGAGGTTGTGCTGCAATCCTTCCACGTAGGCTACTTTTCGTATTGAGAATTCTCCGTTGGTGATCATCCCATACCCTTTGATCGTGCCGTATGAGTTGTTTCCATATTTAACACATCCACCATCCTTAAGGGACCGAAACTCCCTAAGTTCTTCCCTCCTTCCTGTCATGTGATGAGAGCAACCACCGTCAATATACCATTCGTCGTCAAACTGCTCATCACTGATAACCTGCAAAATTAAGCAGATTTAGGAACCCAAAGTCTCTTGGGCCCTGGTGAGTCTTTTACAGAATAGGGAATTGCAACCGAAAGATCAACCATATATGTTCTTTTTATTAAATTAGTTTCATCTTCTTGTTTGATGGTGTAAACTTTGATTTTATTTTCATCTTGGTTTAACTGGTGTGTGTTATTGTTAGTTGTTTTCACAGTTGAGGTTTTCTTTGGAGTCCTAGGGTTAGCGGACTTTTTGGTATTTTGGACTTCAGAATCTGAGACGAGCTTTCCCTTTCCTTTGATATCCTTTACAGAGTTAGATTTTCGTTGGGAGTTAGGATGATGGGTTTTAGGACCGAAACTTGACTTTCGGTTCTGAGCACTTGTGTTGGGACCAAAACTGGACTTTCGGTTCTTGGCGTAGTAAGAGTTGGGACCGAAACTTGACTTTTGGTTCATGTGACAACTAGTATTAGGACCGAAACATGTCGTTCGGTTCACCTGACTGCATGACTGGCAGCGATTGACCTGTGCTTCCTTTTTCATCTTGAGATTAGAAGCTTTTTCAGAGCGAACATAAGTGGGGTTTTGGGATTGCCAAAACTATTTTCTCTCATTGAGGTTCTTCATTTATATTTTGTTCCTCTGGCGTTTCTGTTTAGCAAGTTTCTCTTGAGTCAAGTGAATGTTGGCCTTAGGTTTCGTTTTCTTCTCATGAGCTTCGGTTGTTGTTGATGATATGCTGGAAGCTTTCAGTGGTTAGTTTGGTATTTCTTTTGTACCACTTGAATTGGGTTTATCAAAGCTTGAGGGCTTGTTGAGGGGTTCGGGAATGTATCTTCCCTTAACTCTCCATGAGGTTTGCTCTGAAAGACCAACTGTTTCGTCTGCATTGTCGATAGGAGCGGACCAGAAGTGGTTATCACAACCTTCAGCATTATCTTCGTCAACCATGGACGTTAACTCCGCCGTTTGTTTCTTAGTTACTCCAGTGACTACATACACTTGGTTTGGTGTAGTTTGCACCTTCTGATAAACAATAGCCTTTTCTTTGAGTTTCTTGGATTTGTACTTTGACACCCGAGCATAGTCAATCGAATTTTCAGATATGAGTGGTTTTGCTGCATCAGGTTCGCTCTTAAGAAATTCTGAACAATCGACCTCGTCTTCTACTGAGATATCGCTCATCTCACTGTCCTCATCAAATTCAAAAGTGGTTTCTAAATTTATTTTATTTTCTGAACTTAATTTGGCCTTGGATGAGTCAAACTTCTGTATAGTCTCGATCTTGATTTTTAATTTATCGTTTTCGTCCAGTAAATTCTGAAGCATGCATTTATGTTCTTTGGACTCAATGAAAGATTCAATTTTGTCCAGTCCATATTTGTAGGTTACTGAAATCTCATCTGAAGACATTATAGATTCACATTCAGCAATGACTTCGTCTTCCTTAAATTCAAGGAAGGGCAAAATCATTTTATGAATCTTTTTACCTATCTCACAATCTAGATGCAACTGGGTGATATTTGTATATAAGCGTTTAGCAATCAAATAGAAAACATTTCTTTGTCTTAAAAACTTTAAATTGTCACGTTGCAAATAAATAAGTTCATCCCTAGACCTAACTAACTCTGACTCCTTCAGCTGAATCCACATCCTTCTCTCCTCACTGTTGGAAGATTCCCTGTTGAGTTGCTCTGTTAGGTTAGAGTTCGCTAAGCGACTTTGCATAAGACTTCCACTTAAGTTAGAAAACTTGAATTTTAATTCATTTAATTCTTTTTCGTAGTTTGTTACTGGTATTTTAAGAGATTCAAGTATGGATTGTACCTTCTTGATCAACTGATCGCAATCGTTGATCCTTTCACTCACAGGCTTAGCAGCGAAACAATTTTCATCCTTTAGTTTCGCTTCCTCATGCTCACCTTCGGTTGAATATCCCCTCATCTGCGATACCCCAGCTGACACCATTAAGCACCTCCCCGCTGAATCAGTAACTCCTTCTTTTGGCACATAAGCTCTTCCATGCGAGGGTTTGCGTACCTCTTCATCTTCAGAGTCTGTAGACCAGACTTCTACTCCTCCAAAC
Source organism: Lactuca virosa (assembly GCF_052849685.1). NCBI lineage: Eukaryota > Viridiplantae > Streptophyta > Magnoliopsida > Asterales > Asteraceae > Lactuca > Lactuca virosa. The sequence continues at coordinate 161,558,270 of NC_136430.1, forward strand.
TCATCATCAATAACATTTTCCTGCACAATCAAAGCATTCATTGAAACATTAGTTGCTTTCTTCTTCTTTATCTCCTCCAGCTTTCTCATGTAGTAAGCTTCATCATCTTCACCATCTTTCTTCTCAGCCATCTTCCTTAACATGCAATCCTTGGCAATGTGGTTCTTGCCATGACAGTAGTTGCAATCGTACCCAGAGTCTCCCACAATCTTACTCTCCTTCTTTTCGTCGTCCTTTTGAGAGGTGTTGTTTGTTTCTTCTTTCACCTTTTCTGAGCTGTAGCTTCCCTGCCAGTTTCGGTTCTTGTTGACCGGGAACTTTTTGCGAGCAAACTTCTTTGGGTTTGTAACCATCATTGCATATTCTTCACTGGAAAGATCACACTCTGACATATCAGATTCCTCCTCTTCGTCTGCTACATTCTTGCTCTTAGAAACAAGGTCCAGTGAACCCACACCCGAAACTATCTTCGCTTCCTTTGTCACCACACTTTCATGAGATTTGAGTATACCCATCAGTTTCGCCAGCGAATATGATTTAAATTGCTTATCAGCCTTCACGGTCGAGACCACTCCCATCCATTCGGGCCTTAAGCCATTCATGAATGTAACCTTTTGTTCGATTACCTTCCTTTCAATACCGTGCTTCATCATCTTGCTGAGTAGATGGTTGAAACGATCGAATGTCTGAATGAGTTTCTCTTCAGGTTTTTAACCGAATTCAGAGAGCAATAGGGTTTGGATCGAGTGCTCTAGATCCTCATCAGTTGAATATAATTCTTTCAACCTATCCCATATTTCTTTAGCTGTTGTGCATGAACTTACCAGAAGAAAAGTGTTGGATTGCAAGGCGAATCTGATCATCCTCATGGCTTTAACGTTGCATAACACCTTGTCTTTTTCGTCTTGAGGAATTTTCTCTACGTCCGCCAAGAGTTGATTATACTCTCTTTGAGTCTTGATCGTTCTATTTGTTCCAGAGTGAACAGACGGACCCAATGTTATTGCCTCCGAGATAAGATAGTCGTTGTCTTCAGATCCAACGACACAGTCTTCGAAGTGATGCGCCCATACTTATAATCTTGAGTATAAAGAATGGAAACCCTTGTAGTGGATCCTATACTGTTGGAGATGTCGATCGGATTGATTTGAGAGTCATCGTGAGACATGATGAACTTTTTCTTTTAATCTGCTAGAATCAGACTTGTAAAGTTGAACTTAGGGTTTTATCAAACACAAGAGATACCATCGACAAGAAGAAGAGAGCTTCTATATATTGATAAAAGCGGAAACCCTAAAGGATTCTTCAAACAGAAGAGATGCGTATGTATTACACAGTCTCCTGCTCTGATACTAATTGATGAGAATAAAGCGTTATAGATCGATAGATTCTAAACAGAAAAACAATATTAATTGTGTGAAGAACACAAGAATGGATCAAATGGTGTCGAATGATTAATATCTCACACCTCAGAAGAGCTCGATGAAGAACTTCGACTGTAGAGGTGTGCTAGGGTTACAATGTCAAAGCTATTAATGAGAACGATAACCTTAAAGCTATACATGCATGCATAATATATAATCTAACCCTAATGAAAATCCAGGGTTGGATAGGCCCAAACCGGGTAAACAAAAGGGACTATTAAACGAGCCCAAAGACGCAACACTTAAACCCAACACACTTACTATTAAATTAAACGTTAAATATGTTAAAAAAAAATTAACTTTGTTTAAGGGTAGTGAGTTATATATATATATATATATATATATATATATATATATATATATATATATATATATATATATATATATACATATATATATATATAGAGAGAGAGAGAGAGAGAGAAAAGTTCAATAGAGAATCAATATGGATCAAGGAACCAAAGAACCTATCTTAACCGTCTATTTTCTTTTAATCTTCGCCATTAACCCTTAATTAATCAAAAGAAACACAGAGGGGTATTTTGGTAAATTTAGGCTCTCATTTAATATTCCTTTTTTTCTCTGTTAGCTTTTGTTATTGTGCATCATCTTCACCACCGGTCCCGATCCAAAATACGCTCGTCGGTTCTTCGAAGTTTCAAATTTTTTCATCCAACTTACTAATACTTTTTTCAGATTTCAGCTATTAATCAGGTATTTTTAACATATATTCATCTTCCGTTTATGATTATTAGGTCAATTATGTATTTTCAATTTTTTTTATTCATTTGATCTTCCGATGAATCATTGTTTATCACAATCTCTTATTTTTATTGTTATTATGCTCGTTTGATTGTCAAATTCTCGTGATTTTACTGTTTAATATTCAAATAGTTATATTTTTTTTGTTAAATTGTGAATTTTTGTCGTATGTTGAATATGCATTTGATGTTACTGTTTTTTGTTCGATCATTCTTGTAATCATTCTTCTGTAACATTTTTAGTGTATAATGCATCTCTGGATCTTCGACATTTAGATAATCAATTTTATCTTGTGCATCTTCGACATTGAAATTATATCCAAACTTTTAGTGATTTTGAGAATCTCATCTTATCTTGTGCATATATTTTAATTTTTTGTGATTATCTTGTTTATTTGTTTCCTTTTTTGTACCTTTATCAATTCTGATCTCTATATAAACTCCAGGTTACCGATTCATTATGAGTTGTTTGAGTTATTGTTCAGAATTGTATTCAAGTATTAATGAACAATCATGTAAGATTCTTTTTTCTTAATGTGATTTTCATATTTTCTATGTAATGTAATAAAATAGATATTCTTTTTCTTTTGCACTTCATGATCAATCATCTTCAAGTATGAATATTGATCATTCAAGTAGCAGTAGTTCTCGTTATAGTTTTAATTATGAGCTCTATAATATTGAGTCTTTTAAGATTGTTGGTTATGATAAGTTGATACATAGGAAGCCTTTCAAAGGATTGTTGTTTGATTCGTTGGGCATTGGTCTTGACTTTTAGTAGACTTATGGTCAAGAATCAAGAATCAGGTTTTGATGTGAATCTTTCAAGTCAATAAAAGATATAATGATGGCACAATTCGTATTAGATATTCTACATGCAGTAGATCTAGTTTCACAGAGTCGTTCAAGAATGAAAATATTAATGTGAACGTTTCATATGTTAAGAAAAGGAGTGCTTCTTCTAAGAAGAAAGGATGCCCTGTTGTTTCAAACATCAAGAATCTCCGATGTTCTTTAATGTTGTACATTTATGAGTTTGTTGAAGATCACAACCATGAACTTGTTGCTCAAGAACAGTTGCACTTATTAAGGATTAATAGGAAAATCGATTTTCTTGATGAATCCTTTATACATAAGGTTGGTACTTGTAACATTGGTGCTTCAAAAGCTTATAACTTGGTGAGTAGTATGAGTGGTGGCTTTGATTCTAGGGGAGGGACTGCAGTCGACTACAAAAATGTTTATAGAGATTTAAATTCTAAAATTGGTGTAAAAGATTCCCAAAATAGGAAAATCGATTTTCTTGATGAATCATTTATACATAAGGTTGGTACTTGTAACATTGGTGCTTCAAAAGCTTATAACTTGCTGAGTAGTATGAATGGTTGCTTTGATTCTAGGGGAGGGACTGCAATCGACTACAAAAATTTTCATAGAGATTTAAATTCTAAAATTGGTGTAAAAGATTCCCAAAATAGTTGTGGATATAATGAAAAATAGAACATTGTGTTTCTCTAATTTTTCATTTGAGGTCCAAACAAATGTTGATGATCATCTTACTAGACTTTTTTTGGTTGATGATACTTCGAAAGCCAACTATAAGGAATTTGGAGATGTATTATCTTTTGATGCTAATTATCAAACAAACAAGTACTTCCTAATCCTTATTTGTTCTTTTTATGGTATTTGTTCTTTTTAATAATATTTTTAAAAAAATTAGGTATTCTATGGTATTTGTTCTTTTTGATGGAGTTGACTACCACAAGCGTTGTGTTACTTTTGTTGTTGGTTTACTAGCTCGTGAGACAGCAGATGCATATGTGTGGTTGCTTGAAGAGTTTCATATAGCATTTTTCAAGCCACCCATAATGATTGTAACATATTAGGATTCATCAATGAAGAAAGCTCTTAACTTTTTTTTCCTGAATCCAAGCATAGACTATGCATGTAGCACATCACTCAAAAACTTGAGGAAAATGTATATTCTTTTTCATTATTCTTTTTGTTATTTATAAAAATAATATGTAAATATTTGTCTATCTATCTTAGTTTTATTTTATATAAAATTTTCTTGTTAAATGTGTTTTTTTTATGAAAATTTTCTTGTTTATGTGTTTCTTTATTTCTTAATTCCTATATATGTCTATAACCATGTAGATCATAAAGCACACTATAAATTCATAATGTGAATTTGCATATGATGAAAGAAACAAATTTAAATCATAAATCACACTATGAATTCATAATGTGAAAAAATGTTATGTTACTATGAACTACATCAAATATTCAACTTATGTAATGATTCTTATGTGTTTCTTTTTTTTTTAGATTCCTATCGATGTTTATAACCATCTATACTTCCACAAGACGTTTTTTGATATTGTATGGAATCTTCAATGTTCTCCACAAGATTTTGAAAGTTCGTGGTCAACACTGTTAGATAAGTATCATCATCTCAAAGAAGTTGATCGGTTAAATAATGTTTTTAAAATAAAGGATTTATGGATTCCGGCTTATATGAGAGATCTTGAACTTTCTGGTTTGATGCGAAGTACTTCAAGATCAGAGAGCCTAAATTATGCTTTCTCACATTTTTTTCATCATAAATCAAATTTAGTGAAGTTCATGATGTCATTTGATAGTGCAATAGAGAAGGAAATACATCATCAATCTTTATTAGACTATCAGTCTACAACTACTATCCCTAAGCTAAGGACTCATTTTTCTATTGAAAAGCGTGCATCAGAAATTTATACACATAATATTTTCTTGGACATCTAGAAAGAGTTATACAAATATGTGTTTTATTGCTTTCAAGAATCTATAGTTATTGAAGATAAAAGTGAAGTTTATGTTTTGAGAGATAAGAAGAAAAAAAGTTGATTGATAAAAAAGTGAATGAGGATGAAGATTATGACGATTTCTATCGAGACAGTCTTCCTTCTCATTGTCCTAATACTCATTTCAAGGTATGTCTCTTTCTCCTAATAGAGTTTATTAAAGATAAAATGTAGATTAAAAATTCATATTGTGAATGTAGGATGTTTTGCTAATTCACAGTGTGAATCCTCATAGACTTATAAATTGGTTTGTACTTTTCATTAGATTAGTATGTAATATAGAATTTTTTTTGTGAATTTGATTTGAAGTACATATTTATGTTATGGTATTATGATTACTAATATTGATTAATAATGTGAATCAATGTTAATTTGTATAATTTTTATCGAATGGTATGAGATAGAATTTATTATTCACATATTGTTTATTAATGATAAATTTGTAGGTTGTATTTAGTATAAGGGGTGGTAGCATTAACATCAGTTGTAGTTACATGCTTTTTTGTCTAGGAAGGAGTGTTATGTCACCATATGTTTTTCATATTAAATATGAAAGAGTATGATGAAATTCCATCAAATTGCATTTTGAGGAGATGGGAAAAATATATCATAGCTGATGGATTGGTGAGAAAAAAGTACTTTTATTCTCATAAAGGCAGTAAAAATGAAGGTTTGATTCAAGATGCTTATGTTGTTCTTCATTTGTCCATTAACAAGATAACAAATAATGAGGATGAGGTAGTTAAATATATAAAGCAGCTTCAGGAGGTTCATAGTGGTATTCCTTTATGTACCCTATCAAGGGCATCTTCGAGTAGATCGGTTCACATTGAAAAAAGTTATTGGAGATGTAGTACCTGATGTTATCAACATTCATAATCCACAGTGGATCAAAAAAAAGGGATGGGCCAGTGGTAAAAGGATCAAGAGCACTAGAGAGAAAGAAATTGAGACATCTAAAAGGGTTTCGGGTTGTGCAGTTTATGTCATAAACCGAATTGCAATGCTAGGAGTTGCATTTTGAGGTTAAAGAAGTCTGATATAGAATCTAAGGTTACAGAATGCTGATTGTTTCTAATTTTTTTAAGACTACTAAAATAAGATTTGAGTTTTGTAATGATCGTTCAATGCATAAAAATGTTGAAATATTCATGTTAATTTTGATATTCATTGTTTTAGACTTTATTTCTAATAATAGAATATATTTTTTTCAAATTTATTGTTTTTGGTTAAAGATATTATTTTTATTGTTAGTTTTTTTAATATTTTCTAATAAAATTTTCATGTTAATGATTTCATTTATGTATTTTAATTATCATTGTTAATCTCACATATAAATTTTCGTGTTAAAGATTGTCTTTATGTAATTTAATTCACATTGTGAATCTCAATTATTAATTGTTCTAATGATGTATATGTACCGTAATTCACATTGTGAACCTCACATATAAAATATCCATGTTATAATATATACTGTAATTCACATTGTGAATCTCACATATAAAATTTTCACAAGGTTAATGTTATTGTACATAAAAAATGTAAATTTTATACATTTGTTGTAAAGTTGATTAATTACATTAATATTTATTCATTTAGACCAAAATAAATAGAGTAAATGCATGAAATGACAATGTACTTTTAACTCTTTATTCAAAGTAGAAATATACTCACTCCCCCCTCCCCCCACGCACACCAATAGCATATCTTTAATAAAACATGGAATTGTATAACATACATACAAACATTCACATGAAAATATAAATATATTTTAAGTATTAGTAAATTTAGAATGTAAATATACTATTCTTACCAATTCATTAGGTACATCATGATAAGCTCTTGAAAATTTTGCAACTGAATTCTTGTTGTCAATGACATCAACTGTTGGTTCCTCTAAGTTTATGCAGATTAGGTAAAAGTGATTTTTTTTATGAACTGGGAAAAACACATATTTTAATATTTTAAATTGTTAAACTTTGTTGAAAAGATGTAATATATTCAATATCATTTTTTATAATGAAAATAATAATTTTATTACCAATTGAACATTTTTGAATGTCAGAAGTTCTTTGTCTTTTTTCATTGCATCTTTGATATTTGACTTAAATTTGTCAAATCTTTCAATAAAATGAATTTTTTTGTCATATATGAATTGTCTATGTAAAAAATATAAATATACATCAAACTTTAATAACTAAATTGTTAAATTCACAATAAGGTATATTTTTAATTTATAATTATTCACACTCTAAATCATAATAGGATTCACTGTGTGAATTTTATAACTTATTGAAAAGATGTAATATATTCACAATAAGGTACATTTTAAATTTATAAAATTCACTGTGTGAATTTTATAATTTATTATATGATTAACATTTTCAATCCATTTATGTATATATAAATTTAAAATTTATAAACATTCTAACATTTGTAGTGATATTTATTTTGTAATTAACGTACCACCTTTGATGTATCAAATAAATACCGCTTCGGTGTAGATTTTGATTTATTATTTTCTTTATAGTTCAAAACATCAGTCCAAGCATCAATGACATGTGCATGTACCCATAATCATGGCTAAATGGTTTCGATCATTCCTTTTCCAAGAACATAACCTCTCTTATTTTGAAATACCTTCTCACTTAATTTGTAATCAAATAAAACAAAAAAAAGTTAATAGAAAATTAATTTATATTTGTATTTATACTATTTTATTTAAAGAAAAAATAATATGAATTATTACCTGCTATTACTAATCCTTGAAAATATTCTATCTGATACTTTTACTTCATCCAGATCTACAAATTTTGATGCAAAAACCTCTTTTTGATTATAAGGAGAAGATACATACATTGATGGTTTTTTAAAACGTTTTCCTACATTTCTTCTTCCCTCTTCAGCATCTTCAATTCCCAAGATATTGTTGTCATCTTCTGTTGTTTTTGAATCATAACTTCCTGCTTCATCAAGTTTTTCATCTCCTTCCTGAAACTCTTGTCTTAGACCAAGACCAAGTCCAAGTGAAAAACTAGGCATTGATGATTTTATAGTATCTATTTATATTTTTATCATCTATTATTGTTTTTTTAGTATTTTGTTTGGTAAATCTTTCTACATTAACAAAATCATCATCATCATCAAAATTTAAAATACATTGAGCACAATCAGCAATCTCATGTACTTTTTGAACATTATACACATTTCTTGGTGTTACCATTAATTTTAGGTTCATTCACATCTTTATCTTTCTCAGATTCATTCCCATCATGTTTTTCTTCATTTTCATTCATCATATTTGTTTTATCTTCTTTCTGACTTTTATAATTGAATTCTTGTTCAAAAACTTTCTTTATTTCTTTCGATTCATCGCTTTCTATGAATTTTGTTGTTGAAAACTCAATTAGCGTTCCAAACTTCATTTTATCATTCACCATTTTTTATAATTCTTTTTCACTTTGAATAACAATTTCTTCAAAATGAAATAAAAAATGTTAATGACAATGAATGTTTAAAAATTTTTCTATAATTCATTACAGTTCACAATGTGAACGAACTTTAATACATTAGATATTCACGCTGTGAATTTATTTCAACAAAAATAATAAAATATACTATTATATTCACAATGTGAATAACATTGTCAATGCATCTTAAACACAATTTAATATTGTATACCTGTAATATTAATTAGTGCAAAATGAAATAGTACAAAATATGAATGTATTTTATATTATATATCTATAATTCATTACAGATTCTCAATGTGAATGCACTTTATATTCACATTTTAAATGCATACAATTTTATAACATATATTAATATTATTCAAATGTAATTTTTCATAAACCATATTCATGTTCATATATGTGACAACCCGTTAATTTCAATCTTGTAAAAGTCCAACTTGGTCAACAAAAGGTCAAACATGTCAAATAAAAGTCAAATTGTTGTTTTGATTAACTTATTAAGGTTAGAATAATAAGCTCTAACCGTATAAACCTTGTTTTAAAAGTATTATGAGTTAAGAAGCAAAATGCACCCAAAACCGAGAATCCTCGCAAGTCAGCCACTTTGGACCGCAAACCGCCTCTGGCCGAGAACTCACTTCGGACCGCAAACGTCCGAAGCCGCAAACGGTTCGCAGCCGCAAACCCTCAGTCTTATCCTCTCGGTTCGCTAACCAACGAACATGTCCCATCGACTCTTATATCTTGCTATAACTAGCTTGGACCGGAAACATATCCTCACTTCTTCCCCTTCCAACCGAAAACACACTCTTTTCTCTCAAAAACATCAACCGAAAACCCACCATTCTCTTCGAACTATCATCTGAAAGGCCTTGTATCTCCTTCGGATCTTGCTAAGAACATCAAGTGTTCCTCATTTCTTCAAGCAATCATCTTCCATTTTGGTGATCTTCAGCCGAAAACGCACACATCTTCATGGTTTCACCAAGAACACCAAGAACACACCCCTTGAATCTTCATGTGGCCGATAACCCAAGGCTGGCCGAAAACTCTCATCAGCCTTCCAAAAATTGCTTCTAAAACTCTTATTTTGTAAGTGAAACTTACAAATTAGGCTAGTTCCTTAACATACTTGCGATTATATTCACTAACTCTATACATATATATTACGTGAAATGTTCGCACCCCAAAACCGAAACGGCGGAAACGTTCGGGGGCGGAGGACGTCATGTATAGTATCATAACAATGCACAATAGTAAAACAAGCAACAACATCATCCATTGCATTAATAATATAATTTATACATGAGTGTTCTGTGAATAGTTGTAAGATAGCAAAAATAATATCAAAATAAAAGATGAGTCTTGAACATGCTCCGTCTTCTCAAAACCTGGTCCAGTGTACCTGTCTACTGATGACCTGAGAATACAAGTTATTTTGGAAGAGTAGATCAGCATTTAAGCTGGTGAGTTCATAAGTATTTTTGTGTCAATTGTTTGTATTAGTTTTGATGAATATGTTTGTATATGTAGTAAAAAGGTTTGTATCTTTCCAGAAAATCCTATATTTTCTACTTAAATGAAAAGTAGTCTTCTACCAGGACTCAACTCTTTTGTATGCTTGTTCTTTTGTAAAATGTATGTTTTCCCAAGTTTATAACTATCTTTACTAGAAAATAGTTTGCATTTCTCGATGTGAGAATTTCACTATATGAATGTAATGGGAAAAAACGAAGATGTACAGTAGTAGTATTGTATAAAAGAACTACTGAAGTACTAACTACTTTAAAACCAATAAGTTAAATTAAGGTAAAATGTGATGAGGTTATAACCACGCTTGATTGACTAGTATAAAACACGACGATCAAAAGTCGTCGAAATGGTATGACATTTGTCACTCGGAGACCTGTAGGTCCTACTGTAGCTAGCAGCAAGGTGTAGGATGGTTAATCCCGTATAGATCTATACACAAACTCACGCTCTCCCTCCAGGAGACTCTGGTTACAAAACCTGACACAACAAGTATATTACTATGCCATGAAATAGTGGCTCACATTATTGTTATCTTGTTCTTGTTATAGAATATATGTTCTTTTCTGTTCCTGTTATAGTATGTATGTTCCTTTCTGTTCTAGTTATAGTATGTATGTTCTTTCCTGTTCTAGTTAAAGTATGTATGAACTGACTCATGTAAGTTTCACTGATCTAGAAATAGTAAGTAGTAATCCTCTAAACTATACCTATTATAGTTTACTAGTATGATTGTTCGAATGTTACTGATTTGTAGAAAAGCCTCAATTACTAACCATAAGCAACTAAGTTAAGTATGTACCTTAAAAATGGGTTTAATATTCATATATGTATTTAATAAGTATAACTATGATTTAACCGACATTCGGACTAGTGATCCTACCCCAAGCCCACAACCAAACAAGGAACGGGAGTCAAGGTATCTAGCAATAGTCATAAGTCTGTTAAAGCATACTTATACGTAAATAGATATACAAATATGATTTGATATAAAAGAAGTCTACAATAATTTAAAAGAGTTTTAACAAGTTTTTGAGTATAAGAAATCCTTTTGGGATGTTGTTTTCACATGTAAATGGTTAACACAATTTCATTGTGTTCTACTTGTATTCCCCCCCCCCCCCTAAAAGCATTTAAAAGCATTTAAAAGTGTATTTGTAGGGGTATGAACTCACCTGATGTGAGTGAATTGGATGAAAGTTCGATATTGGATGCTAAGTATGCCAAGTGAAGTCCCGAGCACAAACAGATCCTATTTAACATATATTTGTTGGATATAGTGTCTAAGTCCATAACTATATTTGGTATGTACTTGACCCGACCCGGCATGGTCCATTTGGGTTGCACTTCACCCGAACAATTTATGGATAATCGTTTGAGAATAGTATAAGTTATGATTTATTAATATATTATAAGTCCTAATATATTAATATAAAATCATATTATTTAATTAGTATTGATCTACAATTAATTTAGAATTAATTTAGAGATCAAAAGTATGACTAATTAAATATGGGCTCTTGTATTTATATAGTGTGGGCTAATGCTTATTTGGAATGGGCTAGGCTTGCATGGAGAGTCCATGGATACTCCATGGAGCTTTAACCCATGGATCTCATGGAAATGAAAAGACATGGGTATTAGGGTTTACATGGATGTAACCCTAATCCACCACACTATATAAAGGAGGCTTTGGTTCTTGAAATTGCACTAGTTGATGTGTGTAAACTAAGAGGGCCGATTTCAAGAAGTTTGTGACTATTCTCTCAAGTTTTCAAGTTTGTGGTGATTTGTGACTTCCATTTGAGGCATCCACATTATTGGTTCTAGGCTCTCAAACTCCAAGCAATCAACTACTACTACAAGGTAAGTAATTCTACTAGTTTTATTTGATTCAAGTACCCCATGCCATGCTAGTTAGGATAAGAACCTTGGAAAAATAATTATTTGCATGTATCTTAGTCAAACATAGATCCAAGGTTTCTAGGGTTGCATGTACACCATAGGAGTGTTAGAATGCTCTGAAAACCCATCAGTGGTATCAGAGCCAGGTTTGTTTATTTGATACTTGATGCAAAAAAAAAAAAAAACTTGAAAATCGAAGTTTTGTTCAAAAGCTCGTATCAAAATTTCAAGTTTAGTATATGTACTTACGATTCTTGAAATTTTTGATATGAACATTCATAAACATATGAGTTTAGAAGATCATAGAAATTATGTGCTAATAATTTATTAGATTAATTCTTGATCTTTATGTGTTTTAATGGAGTCCATAACTAGTTCTTAAGTTATGGATAACCAAAAGTCACATTTATAAATAACCATTAAAAGAACACATAGGTTACAAAAAATGAAGAGTCTTCATTTTTAATAACCATTAACTCAAAAGTTATGAGAAATGAAAAGTTTTGAAATATTACAAAACTTGCCCTCAAGTTTTGGAACATGTAAAGTCATATTAAAAACTTTAGTTCCAACCCCTAGAATTTTTAAAAGTTAAAATCCAACCCTTATACTTTATAATATTATAAGTTTAATAATATTTATATATGTACAAGATCAAGTCGTCTTACCGCTAGTACGCCTCATTCACGAAGCCGGTCTATAAGGGGGTATAAGGTTGTTGCCTATAAAATGGCAACTTAATGGGTGTCCACTCTCACCCACCGCTTCCTTGATCGGTGGAGGGTCGTTAGCCGAACGGGTAGGACAAGGACTTATAAATTCTCATTAAAAGTATAATGATAATACTAAAGTAACTAAACTTTATTGAATTCCCAATCTTAGTTATTTTAGGAAAATGTGAATAAGGTGCTAATCCATAAAATTACACTTTACACTTTGTTTAAGTCGTTAGTGGAGCGTGTGTGGTTAACCGGCACACTAACTTAAACTTAACAAGGTAGGTAAAGGGTGACTTAATGTTTATCATAGTATCAATGGAGCGTGTGTGGTGTACCGACACATCGATTGAGGGGTAATACATTAAGGGTACCAAGTAATTTGCATGGTTACTTCACACCTTGTTTTGTGATCCTCGGCATCCCAGTCAAAAAACTTGAAGGGCACACTCGAGATTGAAACATGCCATTGAAGAAAGTTCAATGAATCTCAAAGAATCTAGGAGTTTCTAAACCAATTAAAACCTAATTAAATATTTCGTTTTTCATGGTGGAAATTGGTGAATCGTCATTCACCTACCTTCAAAGATCTTATAGCTTAGATTACGTCATCCCTCTTGTAAGTTATAAAATATTGTGTTGGGTCCTAGCCTTAATATTATATTTGGGTGTTTTGTTAAGGACTATCTCTATATCTAATCTAATCTATTCCCTCTTCTTTTCAGATGTCTTCCAATAACAATGCTTCTGGCTCAAACCCTACTAGCTCATTCTCTCTCATGAATCTTTGTGGGAGAGTCATCTTTGATGGGTCCAACTTTACAGATTGGATCAGAAACATCAGGATGGTCACTCGGTATGAGAACAAAGAATATGTTCTCGAGAAGGAGCTGAAGGTACCCTAGCCAACTGCTACTCCTGAAGAGCTTGCTGAATATGAGGTACATGAAAGAGATGCTACAAAAGTGGCATGCATCATGAAGGCCACCATGACAGCCGAGCTCCAAAAGTCCTATGAGGACTATTATCCTTTTGAGATGCACCAGGACTTGATGGACCGCTACCATCAAAGTGCTCATCAAGAGCGATATGAAATAATCTCCTCCATGATAACAACCCAAATGAAGGATGGTGAACCCATCACGGGCCACATGCGGAAAATGCAAAGGTATGTGGACTGTTTACTGAAGTTGAATGTGAACTTCCCTGAGGAGTTAGCAATAGACATCATTTTGCACTCCTTGCCATCGTGTTATGATTAATTCCGCATGACATATCACATGAACAAGGAAGAAGTCACCCTCAGCTAACTTCAAGGACTCTTGAAGACCGCCGAAAGTGGTCTAAAGGGTAAGTCGGTTGTTACTACTCCTACTCCTACTCCAACTGCGGCCAATGTCTTGGCAATCGGGCATGGCAAAGTGAAGAAGAGAAAGAACCCTTATAAGGGTACCAAGGGTAAGACCCTTGAAGGCTCCTCTTCAAGCAAAACCAAGAAAGGTTTTGTCACTCCTTCTGCTAACCCGAATGAGGCTGAATGCTTCTATTGCCATGAAAAGTCGCACTGGAAGCGAAACTGCCCAAAGTACCAGCAAGATTTGAAGGATGGGAAAGTAAAACCCAACCATGCAGGTATATACACTATATTGTCTAATAACTCACCTCATTCTAAGTCTTGGGTCCTTGATACAGGTTGTGGTATTCACATATGTTGTGATTTGCAGGGACTAAAAAGAAGTGAGAATGTGGAGCAGGGAAAGATAAACTTGATCATGGGAAACAGGAAAGCTTCACCTGTCATCAAGATAGGAGTTTATTCCTTAGTGTTAAATAGTGGGTTTACATTAGATTTGAATAAATGTTATTATTCGCCACATATGGCAAGAAATGTTATTTCCTTTCATGCATTATATAAACAAGGTTTTACCTTTTATTTTGATAATAATAATGGTAGTATTGATGCTTTCTTTAATAATGTTCTTTATTTTAAAGCATTACCTTGTGATGGCCTGTATGAAACTGTATCTGTTGTAGATAATCTAGGAAATAATGTATTGTGTATTAAATCTTCCACTAGCTTAGATAAAGCATCCTTATGGCATTGTCGTCTTGGACATGTAAGCAAGAAACGCATAGGCCAACTCCAAAAGGATGGAGTCTTGGAGTCATTTGACCTAAAGTCAGATGATAGTTGTGAATCTTGTTTGCTTGGTAAAATGACAAAGTCACCTTTTACTGGCACTTGTGCTAGGGGTGAAGGTTTGTTGGACCTCATACACACGGATGTGTGTGGACCCTTCAGAACTGCCACAAGAGATGCTAATCGGTTCTATGTGACTTTTACTGATGATTTTAGTAGATATGGATATGTCTACCTAATCAAGCATAAGTCAGAAACCTTTGAGAAATTCAAAGAGTTTAAGCAAGAAGTGGAGAATCAGTTGGGCATGAACATTAAGATGCTTCGATCTGATCGTGGTGATGAGTATCTTAGTACTGAGTTCCTTGACTATCTTAAGGAATGTGGGATTGTCTCACAATTGACACCTCCTAGGACACCACAGTTGAATGGTGTAGCTGAGAGGCGCAATCGGACCTTGTTGGACATGGTTCGTTCCATGATGAGTCGAGCTTCGCTACCAATCTCATTTTGGGGGTATGCCTTAGAGACTGTCGCCCATATCCTTAATCTAGTCCCTACAAAGGAGGTTGCCAAAACACCTCACGAGTTGTGGACTGGAAAAGTTCCCAATCTAGACCACATCAAGATTTAGGGTTGCGAGGCTTTCGTGAGACGTGAGACTCACGATAAGCTCGAACCCCGAAGCGAAAGGTGAATTTTCATCGGCTACCCACAGAAATCGTTTGGTTACATCTTCTATAGACCCAGTGATAATGTGGTCTTTGTAGCAAGAAGAGGATTCTTTCGAGAGAGAGAATTCATGAGCCAAGGAGACAATGGGAGGCAAATTGACCTTGAGGAAATTCAAGAGTCAAGTGGTGAAGGAACCTCAAACCCTAGCCCTCAACCTGAGGAGGAAACTCCTGTTGAGCCGACTGAAGAATCTATACCTCTGAGGCGTTCCACCAGAGTTAGGAATACACCTGAGCATTATTATGGTTTTCATATTACTGCAGAAGGTGAGACACTTATCAGTGATAACACACTGGAAAATCTGGATGAGCCTAACAGCTACACGGAAGCCATGGCAGGCCCTGAGGCTGCTAAATGGAAAGAGGCTATGGATAGCGAGATACAGTCCATGTATGACAATCAAGTTTGGAACTTGGTTGACAATGTACCTGATCGTAAGATAGTTGGGTGCAAATGGATCTTCAAGAAGAAGACCGACATGGATGGTAATGTACATACTTATAAGGCATGACTGGTTGCAAAGGGTTATTCTCAAACTCCGGGAGTTGATTATGATGAGACCTTTTCACCAGTGGCCAAGATTAGGTCTATTAGGGTTCTGTTAGCCATTGCTGCATTTCATGATTATGAAATATGGCAAATGGATGTCAAAACCGCTTTCCTTAATGGAAAGTTGGCTGAAGATGTTTACATGGTTCAGCCAGAGGGTTTTGCCAGTACAGAGTACCCCAGTAGAGTGTGTAAGCTCGAGAAATCCATTTATGGATTAAAACAGGCACCTTGCAGATGGAATCTTTGCTTTGATGAGAAAGTCAAAGAATTTGGCTTTTCAAGAAGTGAAGATGAATCTTGTGTCTATATCAAGGCTAGTGGGAGTATAGTCAGCTTTTTGGTACTATATGTGGATGACATACTACTCATAGGAAATGACATCCCAACCCTGCAGTAAGTAAAGTCATGGCTTGGGAAGTGTTTCGGTATGAAGGACCTTGGAGAAGCTGCCTATATCCTAGGGATAAGGATTTTGAGAAACAGGAGTAAAAGACTAATTAGACTTAGTCAAAGCACCTATGCGGACAAAGTGTTGAAAAGGTTCAACATGCATAACTCCAAGAAAGGAGAGTTACCCATCCAGAGTAACACCAGATTGAGTAAGACACAAAGCCCTAGACTGAGGCTGAGATAGCAGAAATGAGTCGAATACCTTATGCTTCAGCTGTAGGATCGATCATGTATGCTATGACGTGTACTCGACCTGATGTAGCCTTTGCTTTGAGCATGGTTAGCAGGTATCAGGGGAACCCTGGCAAGGCACACTGGACTGCGGTAAAGAATATCCTCAAGTACCTACGGAGGACTAAGGACTGGGTCCTTACCCTCGGTGGCAGTGAGGACTTGAGAGTTGTAGGGTACAGTGATGCTAGCTTTCAGACTGACAGGGATAATTTCCGCTCTCAGTCGGGCTGGGTCTTTACTCTAAACGGAGGGGAAATTACTTGGAAAAGTTCCAAGCAGGAGACAGTGGCTGATTCCACTTGTGAATCAGAGTATATAGCAGCAAGCGACGCAACAAAGGAGGCTATATGGCTAAAGAACTTCATCGGAGACCTTGGAGTTGTACCAGCTATAAAGGAGCCAATGGAGATTTTCTGTGACAGCAATAGTGCGGTTGCCTTAGCCAAGGAACCAAGAGATCATGGGAGATCCAGACACATTGACAGAAAATATCACTTCATCAGACATCGAATAGAAGAAGGAATCCTCGTGGCAAAGTGGGTATCATCGGATGAGAACCCAGCAGATCCCCTCACGAAGGGACTGACTAGGGCTAAGCATCTCCAGCATGCTCGGAGCATAGGGCTGAAGGATGATATTAGTTTTAGTAGTTAGATAATCTTGAAATTTGTAAAATGTAATTGACATTTGATGATAAATAAAAGCTGTTATTTATGAGTAAAGTGTTGCTATCTCTTGTCAATCGTTTACTATTATTTCTTTTTGCATGTTTTGACTTCCAGAATAATTATGTTATGGTTTATATCATATTATTCAAACTCTCCACAGTCGGTCATATGTTGGAAGTAGATATGAATCAAGACTGTCATGGGTTGGCTTGTAGAGGTCTAAGATGTTAGACAAAGCGGGGCTACAACACTCATGAGTGCTCATATGTTCTGAGTATTGGACTCAACCCACGCTCACTTGTATCATTTCATGGAATTTATCTCGAGTGATCGTGAGATGGTAATATCATATAAGTCTTCAAACCTAGAGATATGATTTGTTGCCTATGAGTTGGTTATGCATTGATTGCACGAAAACGCATTGGTAACTCGATGTTATAAACCGTGCTTTTGTGTGTAATTCAACAAGTAGTAGAGCAAACATATGAGTCGAAGTTTATCTGTTCCTTCTAGAATTAGAAGCGATATCTGGGCCCCTCGATGAATTTGTGTTGACCTATGTACCGGGCCCGGTCAGAACTAAATTGATGTGTTCAGTTAAGTTCTATGTCAAACAAATCAGAAATCGGGAAACAAATGCTGGACAATAAGCAAGACCATGTTCCATGTATTTGTCCGGTTGATATCTAGAACAGAGGATTATATGATCACTTATCTAAAATGGCGCTTCATAGTTCAACAGAGTTTAAAGAGCTACGATTGCTGATCGGTTCCTGAAGTCATACTTGCAACTATAGTTATTAGACTTATCCAAGTGGGAGACTGTTGGATATAGTGTCTAAGTCCATAACTATATTTGGTATGTACTTGACCCGACCCGACATGGTCCATTTGGGTTGCACTTCACCCGAACAATTTATGGATAATCGTTTGAGAATAGTATAAGTTATGATTTATTAATATATTATAAGTCCTAATATATTATTATAAAATCATATTATTTAATTAGTATTGATCTATAATTAATTTAGAATTAATTTAGAGATCAAAAGTATGACTAATTAAATATGGGCTCTTGTATTTATATAGTGTGGGCTAATGCTTATTTGGAATGGGCTAGGCTTGCATGGAAAGTCCATGGATACTCCATGGAGCTTTAACCCATGGATCTCATGGAAATGAAAAGACATGGGTATTAGGGTTTACATGGATGTAACCCTAATCCACCACACTATATAAAGGAGGCTTTGGTTCTTGAGATTGGATGAGTTGATGTGTGTAAACTAAGAGGGCCGATTTCAAGAAGTTTGTGACTATTCTCTCAAGTTTCCAAGTTTGTGGTGATTTGTGACTTCCATTTGAGGCATCCATATTATTGGTGCTAGGCTCTCAAACTCCAAGCAATCAACTACTACTATAAGGTAAGTAATTCTACTAGTTTTATTTGATTCAAGTACCCCATGCCATGCTAGTTAGGATAATAACCTTGGAAAAATAATTATTTGCAAGTATCTTAGTCAAACATAGATCCAAGGTTTCTAGGGTTGCATGTACACCATAGGAGTGTTAGAATGCTCAAAACCTATCAATATTAACATATATAGGCATACCATTAGTGTTTATAACAACTAAAGTGTAAAGGTATCAACCTTAGGATCTAGGAAACACTTACAAAGAAGTGTTAGAATCGAAATTAGGAGGTTGAATGGTGATCACTGCCAAGCTTTGACTGTTCACGGCCTTGGAATGGTTCACGGCCCAAGATCCTAAGAAGGGTTCACGACCCTAGCTTGAATATATGAAGGGTTCATGGCCCTTGATGAAAGGTTCACGGCCGTGTTCTTGAAGATCTTGAAGATGGTGATAAAAAGTGATGAATCAATGGTGGAATCAAAGGGGTTTCAAGTATAACCAAAAATAGGGGATGAATGCTTACGCTTTTCAGGAGAAAAGAAGCCTTTATGTGGATGATACTTGAGAGGATTCTTGTAGATCACGGCCAAGAGGATGAGAAATGAGGGATAAATGATGGAAATTATGTATATAGAGGGGGGTTCACGGCCAACCAAGGGTTCACGGCCGTGAACCTAGTTTGCGGCCGTGAACACCCTTTGATGATGTTTCTGGTTCGAATGCATTCCGCTGATTTAAAGCTAACACTTCTTAACATCCAATCCTTAAGTGTACAAGGCTTAGAACTCATAAAATAACCCTTAACAAGGCTAAAAGGTAACAGAAACAAGTCTGACTTTTGATTGATTTGATTGACTTTACAAGATAAGAATTTCGGGTTGTCACATCATCCCCCCGTTAAAGGTAATTTCGTCCCGAAATTAGAATTAAACAAATACACATAGACTAAGGGAAAAGATGAGGATATTTAAGTTTCATTTGATCCTCCCGCTCCCAAGTGAATTCAGATCCCCGTTTTGCATTCCAGCGAACCTTCATTATCGGGATACGACTTTGTTTCGTTTGCTTGACCTCCATGTCCATGATTTCTACTGGTTCTTCCACGAAGTTGAGGCTCTCATTGATCTCGATTTCATCGAGTGGGATAACAAGAGTCTCATCGGATAGGCACTTTTTCAGGTTCGATGCGTGGAAGGTAGGGTGTATGTTACTAAGTTCTTGAGGTAGTTTGAGTTTGTAAGCTACAGGGCCGATTCTAGCGATAATCTCAAAAGGCCCTATGTACCTTGGATTTAGCTTCCCACGCTTTCCGAAGCATATCAAGCCCTTCCAGGGTGAGACCTACAATAGAACAAGGTCAACAACCTCGAATTCCAAAGGTTTTCGTCTCTTATCAGCGTAGCTTTTCTGTCGGTCTCTAGAGGCTTTCAATCATTCACGAATCTGAAAAATATTCTCTATCATTTTCCGGATGATTTTTGGACACGTGAGAGTGCTGTCGGGAACTTGTTCTTTAGCTAACTGCGTGTCATCCACTTCAGCCCAGCACAGAGGGAATCTACACTTCCGGCCATAGAGGGCTTCAAATGGAGCTGCCTTTATGCTTGTGTGATAAATGTTATTGTAGGAGAACTCGAAAAGGGGTAAATGAGTATCCCATGCATTTCCAAAGTCAATCACATAGGCTCGCAACATATCTTCAAGAGTTTGAATAGTCCTCTCACTTTGTCCGTCGGTTTGCGGATGGTAGGCTGTGCTCATGTCCAGCCTAGTTCCTAGGGACTTTTGTAGCGACTACCAGAATCTTGAATTGAATCTATTGTCTCTATCAGAGATAATAGATATGGTAACACCATGCAGTCGTACAATCTCCCTAATGTAATTTCTTGTTAGTTTCTCCATCTTGTCGGTTTCTTTGATTGGCAGGAAGTGTGCGGACTTAGTTAACCTGTCTACGATCACCCTAATGGTATCGAGACCACCCGTTGTCTTGGGCAATTTGGTTATGAAGTCCATTGTGATCCGCTCCCACTTCCACTTAGGTATTACCGGTTGTTGTAGTAAACCTGAGGGTTTCTGGTATTCGACCTTAACCTTGGCGCAAGTAAGACACTTACTCACGAAGGTAGCAATCTATGCTTTCATGTTAGGCCACCAGTATAACTTTTTGAGATCCATATACATCTTATCTGAACCTGGGTAAATGGAATATCGATTATTGTGCGCTTCATTCATGGCCACGTCCCTGAAACCACCGAGCTTCGGTGTCCAGATCCGATCCATGAGGTACAAGGCTCCGTCGCCCTTGAGTTCTAAGTTCTTATCCATCCCTCTAAGGGATTCACCCACCACATTTTCAGGCTTCAAGGATTCCTGCTAAGCCTCCTTAATCTGTGTGGACAGATGTGAATGGATCGTTATAGTCAATGCTTTGACTCTACGACCTGAGTATTCTTTCCGACTTAGGGCGTCAGCTACTACGTTGGCTTTACCAAGATGATAACGAATTTCGCATTCGTAGTCATTGAGTAGATCGACCCACCTTCGTTGCCTCATGTTGAGCTCCTTCTGGTCGAATATGTGTTGAAGGCTTTTGTGGTCTGTAATGATAGTGCTTTTCGTACCATACAGGTAGTGTCTCCAGTTCTTCAGAGCAAATACCACTGCTCCTGGCTCAAGATCATGTGTAGTGTAGTTGACTTCGTACGTCTTAAGTTGTCTTAAGGCATAGGCGATGACCTTTCCCCGTTGCATAAGAACACAGCCAAGCCATTGGTTGGATGCATCGCAGTAAACCACGAAGTCTTCTATCCCTTCTGGGAAGGATAATATCGGTGCGCTGCATAAGGCTCGCTTCAGTGTTTGGAATGCCTTCTCTTGTTTCTCTTCCCAGTCAAAGGTCACACCCTTCTGGGTCAATGTAGTAAGCGGTTTCGCGATCCTAGAGAAGTTCTGAATAAACCTGCGATAGTAGCCAGCGAGGCCTAGAAATTGACGAATTTCTATAGGTGTCTTTGGTGCTGACCAGTTCTCAATGGCTTTAATTTTAGAAGGATCCACGTGAATTCCCTCTTCGCTAACCACGTGACCCAAGAATTCGACTCTTCGAATCCAAAATTCGCATTTAGAGAACTTCGCATAGAGCTTCTCTGCTCGTATTGTTTCTAAGATCTGACGTAAATGTTGACTATGCTCTTCCTTACTACGAGAGTAGATAAGTATGTCGTCGATGAATACAATAACGAACTGATCTAAGTAAGGACGGCACACCTGGTTCATTAAGTCCATGAACATTGCGGGCGCATTGGTCAATCCGAAAGGCATCACTACAAACTCGTAGTGACCATAATGAGTTCGGAAGGCTGTTTTGGGAACATCTTCCTCTAAAACTCGTAACTGGTGATACCCGGATCTCAGGTTAATCTTGGAAAAGTAGTTTGCCCCTTGTAGTTGGTCGAACAATTCGTCTATACGTGGTAGCGGGTATCGGTTCTTCACGGTCAGTTTGTTTAGTTCTCGGTAGTCGATGCACATACGGAACGATCCGTCTTTCTTCTTTACGAACAAGACCGGTGCTCCCCAGAGTGAGGAGCTTGGTCTAATAAACCCTTTGCTGAGTAGTTCGTTCATTTGACCAGATCGCTCCTACATCTCTGTTGGTGCTAGTCGATAAGGCAATTTGGCTACTGGGGTAGCTCCTGGAACTAAGTCGATTCTGAACTCGACTTGACGTTGTGGTGGTAATCCTGGTAGTTCTTCGGGAAAGATGTCGGGAAAGTCGTGTACTTCTGGGATGTTCTTTATGTCTTTTGCCTACATGAGCAAGTAATGCATGACATTCGTTCCGTAAGTACTTCTCGGCTTGTATACTTGAGATGATTCTAAGGTTCGTGTCCGGTTTGTCGCCATAGATAACTAGGGTTTCGTTAGACGGTATATTAAGATGAACGGCTTTCTCAAAACACATGATGTCAGCACGATGAAGACTTAACCAATCCATGCCGATAATGACGTCAAAACTTTTAATTGAGACATGCAAGAGGTCGATTGGAAATGAATGGCTATCTAAAGTTAGGGTACATCCTATGTACATATAGCTAGTGCTCTCAATCTTTCTGTTAGCCATTTCTACAGTGAACGGTTCTTTTAGTGCTCGTGGTTGTTGTTTAAGTAAGTGTGCAAATTTTTGGTTCACGAAACTCCTCTCCGCTCCACTATCAAATAGTATGCATGCATAAAAGTTATCGAGGAGAAACGTAGCAGTGACCACTGTAGGGTCTGCTACCACTTCCTCATGGCCTGTCGCCAAAAATCTTCCTACTCTGCCAGAATTCCCTGCTTTCGGGCAGTTCCTCTTGTAGTGACCAACCTCACCACATCCGTAGCAAGCCTGGACTGCTCCAGCACCAGGGACCTGGGTGATTGGCCTTGCCGGAGCCTTACAGAAATGAGTTGTGTGCCCTTTCCTGTTGCAGTTCACACACTTCATCTCCCGGCAGGGGCCGTTGTGATGGAAGATGCACTTGTTGCATTTCGGCAAGCTCCCAGCATACTGTTTTGCTGGCGCAGTGGCAGCAGGTGCTGTTGCGGCATGAACAACCACGATCTGCTGCTTATTGGCAGAGTTCTGCGCCGCGTTGTTCTTCTTCTTGTCCCAAAACTTCCGCTTGTTGTCGACTGTTTTGGCTGGTTCTGGGACAGCAGGGGTTGTTATTGGTGTGCGGACACCATGATCAATGAGTCGTTGTGCCAATCGCTTGGCACTGTCGAAGGTAGTGGGGTTTGAAGCTAGCACATTCCCCTGAAATGGAGGCACCAACCCCCAGATGTACCTCTCGATCTGATGGGTTTTCAGCATTCTAACACTCCTATGGTGTACATGCAACCCTAGAAACCTTGGATCTATGTTTGACTAAGATACATGCAAATAATTATTTTCCAAGGTTCTTATCCTAACTAGCATGGCATTGGGTACTTGAATCAAATAAAACTAGTAGAATTACTTACCTTGTAGTAGAAGTTGATTGCTTGGAGTTTGAGAGCCTAGCACCAATAATGTGGATGCCTCAAATGGAAGTCACAAATCACCACAAACTTGGAAACTTGAGAGAATAGTCACAAACTTCTTGAAATCGGCCCTCTTAGTTTACACATGTCAACTCATCCAATTTCAAGAACCAAAGCCTCCTTTATATAGTGTGGTGGATTAGGGTTACATCCATGTAAACCCTAATACCCATGTCTTTTCATTTCCATGAGATCCATGGGTTAAAGCTCCATGGAGTATCCATGGACTTTCCATGCAAGCCTAGCCCATTCCAAATAAGCATTAGCCCACACTATATAAATACAAGAGCCCATATTTAATTAGTCATACTTTTGATCTCTAAATTAATTCTAAATTAATTATAGATCAATACTAATTAAATAATATGATTTTATATTAATATATTAGGACTTATAATATATTAATAAATCATAACTTATACTATTCTCAAATGATTATCCGTAAATTGTTCGGGTGAAGTGCAACCCAAATGGACCATGTCGGGTCGGGTCAAGTAAATACCAAATATTGTTATGGACTTAGACACTATATCCAACAGTCTCCCACTTGGATAAGTCTAATAACTATAGTTGCAAGTATGACTTCAGGAACCGATCAGCAATCGTAGCTCTTTAAACTCTGTTGAACTATGAAGCGCCATTTTAGATAAGTGATCATGTAATCCTCTGTTCTAGATATCAGCCGGACAAATACATGGAACCTGGTCTTGCTTATTGTCCAGCATTTGTTTCCCGATTTTCGATTTGTTTGACATAGAACTTAACTGAAGACATCAATTTAGTTCTGACCGGGCCCGGTACATAGGTCAAAACAAAATCATCGAGGGGCCCAGATATCGCTTCTAATCCTAGAAGGAACAGATAAACTTCGACTCATATGTTTTCTCTACTACTTGTTGAACTACACACAAAGGCACGGTTTATAACTTCGAGTTACCAATGCGTTTTCGTGCAATCAATGCATAACCAACTCATAGGCAACAAATCATATCTCTAGGTTTGAAGACTTATATGATATTACCGTCTCACGATCACTCGAGATAAATTCCATGAAGTGATACAAGTGAGCGTGGGTTGAATCCAATACTCAGAACTTATGAGCACTCATGAGTGCTGTAGCCCCGCTTTGTCTAACATCTTAGACCTCTACAAGCCAACCCATGACAGTCTTGATTCATATCTACTTCCAACATATGACCGACTGTGGAGAGTTTGAATAATATGATATAAACCATAACATAATTATTCTGGAAGTCAAAACATGCAAAAAGAAATAATAGTAAACGATTGACAAGAGATAGCAACACTTTACTCATAAATAACAGCTTTTATTTATCATCAAATGTCAATTACATTTTACAAATTTCAAGATTATCTAACTACTAAAACTAATATCATCCTTCAGCCCTATGCTCCGAGCATGCTGGAGATGCTTAGCCCGAGTCAGTCCCTTCGTGAGGGATCTGTTGGGTTCTCATCCGATGATACCCTCTTTACCACGAGGATTCCTTCTTCTATTCGATGTCTGATGAAGTGATATTTTCTGTCAATGTATCTGGATCTCCCATGATCTCTTGGTTCCTTGGCTAAGGCAACCGCACTATTGCTGTAACAGAAAATCTCCATTGGCTCCTTTATAGCTGGTACAACTCCAAGGTCTCCGATGAAGTTCTTTAGCCATATAGCCTCCTTTGCTGCCTCGCTTGCTGCTATATACTCTGATTCAGAAGTGGAATCAGCCACTGTCTCCTACTTGGAACTTTTCCAAGTAATTGCCCCTCCGTTTAGAGTAAATACCCAGCCCGACTGAGAGCGGAAATTATCCCTGTCAGTCTGAAAGCTAGCATCACTGTACCCTACGACTCTCAAGTCCTCACTGCCACTGAGGGTAAGGAACCAGTCCTTAGTCCTCCGTAGGTACTTGAGGATATTCTTTACCGCAGTCCAGTGTGCCTTGCCAGGGTTCCCCTGATACCTGCTAACCATGCTCAAAGCAAAGGCTACATCAGGTCGAGTACACGTCATAGCATACATGATCGATCCTACAGCTGAAGCATAAGGTATTCGACTCATTTCTGCTATCTCAGCCTCAGTCTAGGGCTTTGTGTCTTACTCAATCTAGCGTTACTCTGGATGGGTAACTCTCCTTTCTTGGAGTTATGCATGTTGAACCTTTTCAACACATTGTCCACATAGGTGCTTTGACTAAGTCCAATTAGTCCTTTACTCCTGTTTCTCAAAATCCTTATCTCTAGGATATAGGCAGTTTCTCCAAGGTCCTTCATAGCGAAACACTTCCCAATCCAGGACTTTATTTCCTGCAGGGTTGGGATGTCATTTCCTATGAGTAGTATGTCATCCACATACAGTACCAAAAAGCTGACTATACTCCCACTAGCCCTGATATAGACACAAGATTCATCTTCACTCCTTGAAAAGCCAAATTCTTTGACTTTCTCATCAAAGCAAAGATTCCATCTGCGAGGTGCATGTTTCAATCCATAAATGGATTTCTCGAGCTTACACACTCTATTGGGGTACTCTGTACTGACAAAACCCTCTGGCTGAACTATGTAAACATCTTCAGTCAACTTTCCATTAAGGAAAGCGGTTTTGACATCCATTTTCCATATTTCATAGTCATGAAATGCAACAATGGCTAACAGAACCCTAATAGACTTAATCTTGGCCACTGGTGAAAAGGTCTCATCATAATCAACTCCCGGAGTTTGAGAATAACCCTTTGCAACCAGTCGTGCCTTATAAGTGTGTACATTACCATCCATGTCGGTCTTCTTCTTGAAGATCCATTTGCACCCAACTATCTTACGATCTGGTACATTGTCAACCAAGTTCCAAACTTGATTGTCATACATGGACTGTATCTCGCTATCCATAGCCTCTTTCCATTTAGCAGCCTCAGGGCCTGCCATGGCTTCCGTGTAGCTGTTAGGCTCATCCAGATTTGCCAGTGTGTTATCACTGATAAGTGTCTCACCTTCTGCAGTAATATGGAAACCATAATAATGCTCAGGTGCAGTCCTAACTCTGGTGGAACGCCTCAGAGGTATAGATTCTTCAGTCGGCTCAACAGGAGTTTCCTCCTCAGGTTGAGTGCTAGGGTTTGAGGTTCCTTCACCACTTGACTCTTGAATTTCCTCAAGGTCAATTTGCCTCCCACTGTCTCCTTGGCTCATGAATTCTCTCTCTCGAAAGAATCCTCTTCTTGCTACAAAGACCACATTATCACTAGGTCTGTAGAAAATGTAGCCAAAGGATTTATGTGGATAGCCGATGAAAATACACCTTTCGCTTCGGGGTTCGAGCTTATCGTGAGTCTCGCGTCTCACGAAAGCCTCGCAACCCCAAATCTTGATGTGGTCTAGATTGGGAACTTTTCCAGTCCACATCTCGTGAGGTGTTTTGGCAACCTTCTTTGTAGGGACTAGATTAAGGATATGGGCGGCAGTCTCTAAGGCATACCCCCAAAATGAGATTGGTAGCGAAGCTCGACTCATCATGGAACGAACCATGTCCAACAAGGTCCGATTGCGCCTCTCAGTTACACCATTCAACTGTGTTGTCCTAGGAGGTGTCAATTGTGAGACAATCCCACATTCCATAAGATAGTCAAGGAACTCAGTACCAAGATACTCACCACCGCAATCGGATCGAATCATCTTAATGTTCCTGCCCAACTGATTCTCCACTTCTTGCTTAAACTCTTTGAATTTCTCAAAGGTTTCTGACTTATGCTTGATTAGGTAGACATATCCATATCTACTAAAATCATCAGTAAAAGTCACATAGAACCGATTAGCATCTCTTGTGGCGGTTCTGAAGGGTCCACACACATCCGTGTGTATGAGGTCCAACAAACCTTCACCCCTAGCACAAGTGCCAGTAAAAGGTGACTTTGTCATTTTACCAAGCAAACAAGATTCACAACTATCATCTGACTTTAGGTCAAATGACTCCATCACTCCATCCTTTTGGAGTTGGCCTATGCATTTCTTGCTTACATGTCCAAGACGACAATGCCATAAGGATGCTTTATCTAAGCTAGTGGAAGAGTTAATACACAATACATTATTTCCTAGACTATCTACAACAGATACAGTTTCATACACGCCATCACAAGGTAATGCTTTAAAATAAAGAACATTATTGAAGAAAGCATCAATACTATCATTATTGTTATCAAAATAAAAGGTAACACCTTGTTTAAACAATGCATGAAAGGAAATAACATTTCTTGCCATTTCTGGCGAATAATAACATTTATTCAAATCTAATGTAAACCCACTATTTAGCACTAAGGAATAAACTCCTATCTTGGTGACAGGTGAAGCTTTCATGTTTCCCATGATCAAGTTTATCTTTCCCTACTCCACATGCTCACTTCTTTTTAGTCCCTACAAATCACAACATATGTGAATACCACAACCTGTATCAAGGACCCAAGACTTAGAATGAGGTGAGCTATTAGACAATATAGTGTATATACCTGCATGGTTGGGTTTTACTTTCCCGTCCTTCAAATCTTGCTGGTACTTTGGGCAGTTTCGCTTCCAGTGTGACTTTTCATGGCAATAGAAGCATTCAGCCTCATTAGGGTTAGCAGAAGGAGTGACAAAACCTTTCTTAGTTTTGCTTGAAGAGGAGCCTTCAAGGGTCTTACCCTTGGTACCCTTAGAAGGGTTCTTTCTCTTCTTCCCTTTTCCATGCCCGATTGCCAAGACATTGGCCGCAGTTGGAGTAGGAGTAGGAGTAGTAACAACCGACTTACCCTTTAGACCACTTTCGGCGGTCTTCAAGAGTCCTTGAAGTTTGCTGAGGGTGAATTCTGCCTTGTTCATGTGATATGTCATGCGGAATTGATCATAACACGATGGCAAGGAGTGAAAATAATGTCTATTGCTAACTCCTCAGGGAAGTTCACATTCAGCTTCAGTAAACGGTCCACATACCTTTGCATTTTCTGCATGTGGCTCGTGATGGGTTCACCATCCTTCATTCGGGTTGTTATCATGGAGGAGATTATTTCATATCGCTCTTGACGAGCACTTTGATGGTAGCGGTCCATCAAGTCCTGGTGCATCTCAAAAGGATAATAGTCCTCATAGGACTTTTGGAGCTCGGCTGTCATGGTCGCCATCATGATGTATGCCACTTTTGTAGCATCTCTTTCATGTACCTCATATTCAGCAAGCTCTTCAGGAGTAGCAGTTGGCTCGGGTACCTTCAGCTCCTTGTCGAGAACATATTCTTTGTTCTCATACCGAGTGACCATCCTGATGTTTTTGATCCAATCTGTAAAGTTGGACCCATCAAAGATGACTCTCCCACAAAGATTCATGAGAGAGAAGGAGCTAGTAGGGTTTGAGCCAGAAGCATTATTATTGGAAGACATCTGAAAAAAAAAAAGAGGGAATAGATTAGATTAGATATAGAGATAGTCCTTAACAAAACACCCAAATGTAATATTAAGGCTAGGACCCAACACAATATTTTATAACTTAGAAGAGGGATGCCGTAATCTAAGCTATAAGATATTTGAAGGTAGGTGAATGACGATTCACCAATTTCCACCATGAAAAATGAAATATTTAATTAGGTTTCAATTGGTTTAGAAACTCCTAGATTCTTTGAGATTCATTGAACTTTCTTCAATGGCATGTTTCAATCTCGAGTGTGCCCTTCAAGTTTTGTGACTGGGATGCCGAGGATCACAAAACAAGGTGTGAAGTAACCATGAAAATTACTTGGTACCCTTAATGTATTACCCCTCAATCGATGTGCCGGTTAACCACACACGCTCCATCGATACTATGATAAACATTAAGTCACCCTTTACCTACCTTGTAAAGTTCAAGTTAGTGTGTCGGTTAACCACACACGCTCCATTAACGACTTAAACAAAGTGTAAAGTGTAATTTCATGGATAAGCACCTTATTCACATTTTCCTAAAATAACTAAGATTGGGAATTCAATAAAGTTTAGTTACTTTAGTATTATCATTATACTTTTAATGAGAATTTATAAGTCCTTGTCCTACCCGTTCGGCTAACGACCTTATACCCCCCTTATAGACCCATTATTGACCGACTTCGTGAATGAGGCGTACTAGCGGTAAGACGACTTGATCTTATACATATATAAATATTATTAAACTTATAATATTGTAAAGTATAAGGGTTGAATTTTAACTTTTAAAATTCTAGGGGTTGGAACTAAAGTTTTTAATATGACTTTACATGTTCCAAAACTTGAGGGCAAGTTTTGTAAACATTCAAAACTTTTCATTTCTCATAACTTATGAGTTAATGGTGTACATGCAACCCTAGAAACCTTGGATCTATGTTTGACTAAGATACATGCAAATAATTATTTTTCCAAGGTTCTTATCCTAACTAGCATGGCATGGGGTACTTGAATCAAATAAAACTAGTAGAATTACTTACCTTGTAGTAGAAGTTGATTGCTTGGAGTTTGAGAGCCTAGCACCAATAATGTGGATGCCTCAAATGGAAGTCACAAATCACCACAAACTTGGAAACATGAGAGAATAGTCATAAACTTCTTGAAATCGGCCCTCTTAGTTTACACACATCAACTCATCCAATTTCAAGAACCAAAGCCTCCTTTATATAGTGTGGTGGATTAGGGTTACATCCATGTAAACCCTAATACCCATGTCTTTTCATTTCCATGAGATCCATGGGTTAAAGCTCCATGGAGTATCCATGGACTTTCCATGCAAGCCTAGCCCATTCCAAAAGCATTAGCCCACACTATATAAATACAAGAGCCCATATTTAATTAGTCATACTTTTGATCTCTAAATTAATTATAGATCAATACTAATTAAATAATATGATTTTATATTAATATATTAGGACTTATAATATATTAATAAATCATAACTTATACTATTCTCAAACGATTATCCATAAATTGTTCGGGTGAAGTGCAACCCAAATGGACCATGCCGGGTCGGGTCAAGTACATACCAAATATAGTTATGGACTTAGACACTATATCCAACACGATCTTCTTCCCCTCAGTGGGGACCATTCCCGGACATAGAGCCACCAGATCACTGAACCTGGAAGTGTAGGCTACTATGTCAGAGCCCTTCATGGTTAGGCTCCAAAGTTCCTGTTCAAGTTTCTGAACATCGCCCCTCGGTCAGTACTCCTTAATCATCAGCTCCTTCAGAGCTTCCCATCCCATCGCATTAGCCACCACGAGAGTAAGTGACTTGACATGGCTATTTCACCATGTGAGGGCACTGTCCGAGAAGGTGCAGGCAGAAAATTTTACTTTGCTTCCTTCCGGGCAGGAGCAGATCTCAAAGATCGACTCAATTTTCTCGAACCATTATGATAGAGCAATGATCCCTCCAGTCCCGTTAAAGGTTATGGGTTTGCAGTTGGGGAAGTCTTTGTACGAACACTACCTAGAGTGCCCGTGACCGTCACCTTGAGTAGAAATAACAGTCGTTCCACCTCCGTTAGTACTGCTAGTGTTGAATTGAGCTAAGGCTGACATCACAGCCGCAACCACTGCATCTTGGAGAGCTGCTGGATCATATTGTGGAGGAGGTGGTGGTGGTTGAGTTCGAATTATCGGGGGATTGCGTCTTGTTGATCTACGTGGAGGCATCTTTTAACTATAAGTTTACAAATATGAAGATAATAGTAAGAGTTCAATAGTGAGAATAATAAGAGTGCTTCATGATCTAACACACCATAGACCAACATGAATTGTTTGAGTGTTTCCAATAAAGAGTTACCACAAGAAAGATGAAAGTATTTGAATATTGATTTTCCCAAGAGGATTGGATGCTAGTCAATATCATTGGCATTATAGATGCATAAATTCGGGAAAATTTACCTTGGAGTGGGTCTTACATCATACCAAAAAAAAAGAAAATTTTGACAGCATAAAGACCTAACAAACTGAAAGTTCAAGGTCTTAACATAAGCAGGAAGTTTATACTAGAGTCTATACATAGACCTAATTTATATCCAAAAGAGAGAGTATAGTAGGCTCTACTCATGAGGAGGGTTGTTCTGGTTGGTACTTGATTCAGCCCTGGATTAGGCCAGCTGTTGTTCTGATTCCCACACACGCCTTTGCAATGCCACCTGGTTTTGACGAAGATCCCTAAATTCAGATTGGCAGGCATTCAGCTCTACCTGTAGGGTGTCAGTGCGAGTCCTTTCTAAGTTCTGGTCATCGGTCAGATGATGGAGACGAACTGTGTTGACTCCAAAGTTAGCACGGATCTGCATGACTTGGTCGAAGTTTGCTCTTCCTTGCTCAGCATTGCGAGCTACACGACGCACCAAGACAGGAAGGACTCTGTCTGCTGACCCTCCCTCATTCAGATTGTAGAAGCTTTGGTCGCCATTGTAGGGAGGTGGTTGTCTCTGCTCGTGGCTCCACCTTCCCAAGTTCACCGCCCACAGAGGCGTCGGGCCTTGAAAATCCGGACGAGGGATAGGATTCTGAGCAACTTGGGGTGGATTATAGACCTCGGGGTCTGAGTCGGAGTCTTCATGATCATCCTCGTTCTCTTCATTAGAATTCTCCTTGGGGTCTTCTTCTGCTGGGACCACCGGGTTTTCTTCTTCGGGTTCAGCCTCAAGCCATCCACCGTGCCCTTGATCGGGAAAGTACGGGTCGCCAGGGAGATGGAATCCAGCCATGTTATCTAAGCGAGAAAAGGGTGTAAGAAACATATAATAGATGTACTACTAAAGATAATTATAGGATGATCCTTACCAGTTACTTCAATACTTGTGTAGTGCATACCATTCGTATATAACCAAGATAGAATAGATCTTCGAATAAGTGACCCAACTCTAAGTCCACAACCAAACAAGAAACAAGAAGTAAAGAAAAGATCACAGATTCTAAGTATATAACACCTTAGTCACATATAACCTTAGCGTATCCACTCAGCAACTGTTGACCTACTAGTAAAGACCTTTTACTTCTCACACAAGTAATTATAGTACCACAAATACTCCTATAGTATTTTAAGTTTATGTTATGTTCTAGAGTTTTCATTATAGTGGAGTTGGTAAGTATATAGACTTGTTGCAACACCACAACCGTTCTTAGGCACATGCTAATCACTTCTCGGATAGATATAGTTGATCAGGCTATATCATTCCCAGACCTGATTATATGTCCCCAAGCCTACTTGTGTTGTGCAACAACCGCAATACTTTTGTTCTGTTCTAGTATGACACTGATCCTAGTATGAATGCATGTATGTATACTTTAGTAAAATATTTTTATTATTTAAAAATATAAACTCTTGGTCAGGGTGTTTTAATCCTGATGTGTTTATAGTTGTATATCTTTTATGGGTTGATATTGGTCACACCCCCAAACCGGAATGATGGAAACGTACGGTGGCGGAGGACGTCATATGCAGTATCATAACAATGCACAATAGTAAAACAAGCAACAACGTCATCCACTGCATTAATAATAAAATTTATCCATGTGTGTTCTGTGAATAATTGTAAGACACCAAAAATAATATCAAAAAAAAATATGAGTCTTGAACATGCTCCGTCTTCTCAAAACCCGGTCCAGTGTACCTGTCTACTGGTGACTTGAGAATACAAGTTATTTTGAAAGAGTAGATCAGCATTTAAGCTGGTGAGTTCATAAGTATTTTTGTGTCAATTGTTTGTATTAGTTTTGATGAGTATGTTTGTATATGTAGTAAAAAGGTTTGTATCTTTCCAGAAAATCCTATATTTTCTACTTAAAAGAAAAGTACTCTTCTACCTGGACTCAACTGTTTTCTATGCTTGTTCTTTTGTAAAATGTATGTTTTCCCAAGTTTATAACTATATTTACTAGAAAATAGTTTGCATTACTCGATGTGAGAATTTCACTATATGAATGTAATGGGAAAAAATGAAGATGTACAGTAGCATTGTATAAAAGAACTACTAAAGTACTAACTACCTTAAAACCAAAAAATTAAATTAAGGTAAAATGTGATGAGGTTATAACCATGCTTGATTGACTAGTATAAAAAACGACGATCAAAATACATCGAAATGGTATGACATTTGTCACCCGTAGACCTGCAGGTCCCATTGTAGCTAGCAGCAAGGTGTAGGATGGTCAATCGCGTATAGATCTATACACAAACTCACGCTCTCCCTCCAGGAGACTCTGGTTACAAAACGTGACATAACAAGTATATTGCTATGCCATGAAATAGTGGCTCCCATTATTGTTATCTTGTTCTTGTTATAGAATATATGTTCTTTTCTATTCCTGTTATAGTATGTATTTTTTTCTTTTCTGTTCTAGTTATAGTATGTATGTTCCTTCCTGTTCTAGTTATAGTATGTATGAACTGACTCATGTATGAACTGACTCATGTAAGTTTCACTGATCTAGAGATAGTAAGTAGTAATCCTCTAAACTATACCTATTATAGTGTACTACTATGATTGTTTTACTGTTACTGATTTGTAGAAAAGACTCAATTACTAACCATATGCAACTAAGTTAAGTATGTACCTTAAAAATGGGTTTAATATTCATGTATGTATTTAATAAGTATAACTATGATTTAACTGACATTCGAACTAGTGATCCTACCCCAAGCCCACAACCAAAAAAGGAATAGGAGTCAAGGTATCTAGCAATAGTCCTAAGTCTGTTAAAGCATACTTATACGTAAATAGATAGACGAATATGATTTCATATAAAAGAAGTCTAAAATAATTTAAAAGAGTTTTAACAAGTTTTTTACTATAAGAAATCCTTTTGGGATGTTGTTTTCACATGTAATGGTTAACACAATTTCATTGTGTTCTACTTGTATTCCCCCCCCCCCCCTAAAAGCATTTAAAAGCATTTAAAAGTGTATTTGTAGGGGTATGAACTCACCTGATGTGAGTAAATCGGATGAAAGTTCGATATAGGATGATAAGTATGCCAAGTGAATTCCCGACCACAAACGGATCCTATTTAACATATATTAACATATATAGGCATAAGATTAGTGTTTATAACAACTAAAGTCTAAAGGTAACAACCTTAGGATCGAGGAAACACTTACAAAGAAGTGTTAGAATCGAAATTAGGAGGTTGAATGGTGATCACGGCCAAGCTATAACTGTTCACGACCTTAGAATGGTTCACGGCCCAAGATCCTAAGAAGGGTTCACGGACGTGTTCTTGAAGATATTGAATATGGTGATAAAAAGTGATGAATCAATGATGGAATTAAAGGGGTTTCAAGTATAACCAAGAATAGGGGATGAATGCTTACGCTTTTGAGGAGAAAAGAAGCCTTTGTGTGGATGATACTTGAGAGGATCCTTGTAGATCACGGCCAAGAGGATGAGAAATGAGGGATAAATGAAGGAAATATCGATATATAAAAGGGGGTTCACGGCCGTGAACCTAGTTTGCAGCCGTAAACACCCTTTGATGATGTTTCTGGTTCAAATGCATTCCGCTGATTTAAAGCTAACACTTCTTAACATCCAATCCTTAAGTGTACAAGGCTTAGAACTCATAAAATGACCCTTAACAAGGATAAAAGGTAACAGAAACAAGTCTGACTTTTTATTGATTTGATTGACATTCCAAGATAAGAATTCCGGGTTGTCACAGAAATGCTTTTAGGACTCGGTTTTGTTACGGGACTTAACTTGTAGAAATAACATCTTATGTCGAACCTTCAATCGAATCACTCACATAAGGTGAGTTCATACCACTTCGGACCGCAAACTGCACTCAAAACCGAGAATCCTCGCAAGTCAGCCACTTCGGACCGCAAACTGCCTCTGGCCGAGAACTCACTTCGGACTGCAAACTTCCGAAGCCGCAAACCCTCGGTCTTATCCTCTCGGTTCGCAAACCAACGAAGATGTCCCATCGACTCTTATATCTTGCTATAAATAGCTTGGACCGGAAACATATCCTCACTTCTTCCCCTTTCAACCGAAAACACATTCTTTTCTCTCAAAAACATCAACCGAAAACCCACCATTCTCTTTAAACTATCATCCGAAAAGCCTTGTATCTCCTTCGGATCTTGCTAAGAACATCAAGTGTTCTTTATTTCTTCAAGCAATCATCTTCCATTTTGGTGATCTTCAGCCGAAAACGCACACATCTTCTTGGTTTCACCAAGAACACCAAGAACATACCCCTTGAATCTTCATGTGGCCGAAAACCCAAGGCTGGCCGAAAACTCTCATCAGCCTTCCAAATTGCTTCTAAAACTCTTATTTTGTAAGTGAAACTTACAAATTAGGCTATTTCCTTAACATACTTGCGATTATATTCACTAACTATATACATATATATTACGTGAAATGCTTTTAGGACTCGGTTTTGTTACGGGACTTAACTTGTGGAAATAACATCTTATATCGAACCTTCAATCGAATCACTCACATAAGGTGAGTTCATACCCCTACAATCTACCTTTTTCAATGCTTTTAGGGGAGAATACAAGCAGAACACAATATGATTGTGTTAATACTTAAATACAAATGCAAACAATCAAAAGAATTCTTATGCTTATATATATTGTTAAAACCATTTTCAAACTCTTTTTAATCTATTTTTATATTTCTGTTTATATCAAAATCATATTCATTTGTATATTTATGTATAATTAGGCTTTAACAAACTTACGACTATTGCTATTACCTTAACTCCTGTTCCTTGTTTGGTTGTGGGGTTAGGGTAGGATCACCAGTCCGACTGTCGGTTAAATCATAATTATACATACTAAACATATACATGAGTATTAAAACTCATTTCAAGAACATACTTAACTCATTTGTATATGTTGAACAAATGGGTCTTTTCTACAAATCATTTACAGTACAGTCAAACATACTAGTAAACTATAATAGGTACTGATAGGTCATAATATAGTGGTTTGGGCTAGGCATCTATCTTGCAATTGTCTTGTTTGGGTCTTGGGGTTAGTTTTGGTGTATTGTATCTTTTGTATGGCTGTGTGCGGTCGAACACATGTGTGCGGCCGTACACCTTGTGTGCGGCCGCACACGCGTGTGTGGCAGTACACACATGTGCTGCTGGGTGTAGTATAAATAGCAGGTGTCTGTGTCTGTAATAGGGTGACGTATGTACGTGTTTTCCAAGGTGTATTTGACGTTTATCTGATATAAATGTATGCATGCTTGGTTTGATTCTATCTTTTACTCATTCTACACTCTGATTTATTGAATATCATTTGATCACTGACTTGGATCTAAAAATTAGGGACTTACAATTGGTATCAGAGCCAAATCAGTGTCAATTTGGATTTTTTTGAGTGTACGGTTGAGTTTGATTGAAGGTGTACTGCTGATGATTGAAAGTGTACGGTTGACAGTTGAAGGTGTACGGCTGAGTGTGTACGGTTGAGTGTGTGCGGCTGAGTGTGTGCGGTTGAGTGTGTGCGGTTGTAAGTGTGTACGGTTGAAGTGTGCGGCCGCAAACTATTTAGTAACTTAAACCTCTTAATTTCAAGCATCTTTCCTGTTAAGTTTTAGATCTGTTCATTTCTGACAAGCCAAAAACTTCAAATAAAAAATGGACTCACAAAACTCAGCAATACATCATGAACTGGATTCCATCATGGGAACAACCACTCGCATTCCCCGACTGCTATCTGCAAAAGGGTTCCTAGAATGGAAATACAGAATCGAAAAATACATCAAAATGAAAGATTTCAAGGTTTGGAGAAGCATCCTAAAAGGACCAGTCAGAATAACTACGAATCTTCCAGCTGGACAAGTAATTGACAAACCGTACGCTGATTACACCGATGAGGATTTCGAAAAGGTTGAAGAACAAGAAAGAGCACTGGCTACCTTGACTATGGCTCTATCTCCCGATATTGCGCAAGGCTTCAGAGAATACACTTCAGCCAAAGCACTGTGGGAAGCTTTGATAGAGGTTTACAAGGGAAATGAATATATGAAGGAAAGTCGTCAGGATATGTTAAGGCAAAAGTTCAACATGTTCAAATATGTCGTTGGAGAGACACTGGAAGCTCAGTTGCAGCGATTTACTACACTTACTACTGAGATGAGTACAGCTGGGGTTTACTTGACTAAGTCAGAGATAAACAAGAAATTACTGAACTCACTTCCAAAGTCGTGGGACATGAATGCGGCTGTTATCAAAAAGACAAAAGATCTAAATCATCTTAGTCTTGCTGAAACAATGGCAATCATCAAAGCATGTGATCTTGATGACAAGCAACGAGAGATGAATAATGTGAATTCCTACTCAACTACGAATCTTGGAATTTCCTCAAATAATGCTTTTTCATCTTATATCTCTTCATCAAGTCAAGCTTTTGCTGTTCAATAGCCTCAGAATCAAACATTTATCACTCCATCAATTACACCATATGTTGCTTCAGCATCTGTCTCCCATCCACATGTTGCTCCAGCATCTGTTTCTCATCAACAAAGTCAATCTTTCGGTGTTCCTTAAGCTGTTTCCTCCTCAAGTGCACCAGCTATGGCTCCAGTTCCCCATTCCAAAGAAACTGATGAGAACTTAGCTCTTGCTACTGGACTCGACAATTGCTACAATGCTTTTGTAGCTGGAGAGCTCCCACCTCAACTCTCATTTGCTGACCTAGATCAAATTCATCCAGAGGATGTGGAGGAAATGGACATCACTTGGCAAATTGATATGGCTGTGTTCAGGGCTAAGCAATTTGCTAAGAAAACAGGAAAGAATAACTGGGGAATGAATGCGGATAAGAAAGTAGGGTTTAACAAGGGAAAGTTGTGCTGCTACAACTGCCACGAGCCGGGTCATTTTGCTCGTGAGTGTCCCAAAACAGATAGAAGAGTAAACAGTGATCGAACAATGGTTCCAGTGGGAAATGGTCGTGGAAATGTTGTCGTCAACAGTGAGACTGCTAACTTAGCAGTGGTTGCTCAGTCCTTTGACTGGGAGGACCAGATTCAGGTACTATATATTTCAGGACCTGAAAATGCTCACTTGGCTCAAATCAATGATACTCCTGTGGAAGAAGCTGAAATTGATCCTGAAGAAGAAATGATGGAGTTGCAGTTTGCTTTCATGGTATCCTCCACTTCAGAACCTGAAAAGAATGAGGTAAGTCAGTCCTGTTGTTCTCAAACTTGCATTGATAAAGTTAACAATCTTCTTGAGCATATAGAATTATTACGGAGAGAGAACGACGACTTGAGATATGAAGGGTATCAACTTAGAAAATGAGAGAAACCCCTGAAGGCTGAATTAGAAGCAAAAACCATGGACTTTAGAAAACTTCAGGAAGAGTATAGTATTAAGAGTACACATTATAGATATGTAACTGAACAACTTGCTGAGGCAACTGATGAGCTTGACATATTAAAAAACAAATTTGAAAATGCAGATTTTACTTTTAGAAAATTTGATGTGTCAAGTAAATTAGTTGCATCAATGATAGAAACCAATTTGAAATTTAAATAGAATCAGTCCAAGGGTTTAGGATATGACAAAGTGCCTCCTCCTTTTAATCATACCTATACTAATGTCCCTTTGTCAAAAGAGGAAATGGATAGAGAGCAATTTCTTAAATATGGATTTGTGTCGGGAGGTAGTATTAATGTCGAAAATACTAACGTTTCTACTTCCCATGCAGATCAATTTTTAAGTCACTCAAAGCAAGAAGCTGCAGGATCTGTTTCTAAAAATAAACATGTTTCTGAACCTGATGTTTTTGTTTCAAAAAATGACTCTTTTGTTTCTGATGTTAATGTCCATGATACATCGTGTGATACTTCTGCATCGGATCATGTTGATTTAAATTTCTTTGACTTATTTGATGATTTGTTTGATAATTCTGATGTTCCTGAACTTGATGTTCCTGTTTCAAGCACATCCACTTCACCAATCACACAACCGGATTCACCCCCACCTATCACACAATCTGATACTTGCACATGTTCTTGTGGTAAAAGTAAGAGTGTCAATAAAGAGAGCAAATCAGAAAAAGGTAGTACCAGTTACAATAATAATAAGCAGATTTGTTTTAACTGTGGTACTACCGGTCACATCGCTAGGAATTGTCCTAATAGGGCATTTGTGCATTTTTCGTCTAAAAGAGGAAAGAATGAGTCTCGAGGAAGGTCTTTAACTAGAAAGTCCTTGATATCTTGTCCTCGAGATGATGATTGGAAGGCTAATTAAAACCAGAAAAGGGCAGTTTTTCAAAAGAACAAACAGGTTTTCAATAATAAAGCCACAAAAGGTTTGCCAAAATCGAGCTCAGCTAAGCCAAGGTCGGTTTCGTCAAAGAGTAAATCGGGATCTTCAACCACTACTGGTAGAAAATCCAAATGCTCAAAGCAAACTGAAAAGAAAATTTCTTCAAAATCACCCGTGAGTGTTATGAAACCTAAATGCCAGTGGGTGCCCAAATTATCTTCCAACCAATCATCATCATCCTCTGAAAATGTTTTACATGATGATTCAAAATCAAAAGGATTAAAAGATAAATCTGTTATCGTAAAGGGTTCACCCAGGAAAGAAATGACCTGGGTCCCCAAATCTAAATGATCCCGCTCATTTTGCAGGCACAATTGCGGAGGAATGTCGTCAGACCATGGTATGTCGACAGCGGCTGCTCCCAGCATATGACAGGAGACATCTCCCAATTGAACGATATTCAGACTTTTAACGGGGGATTCGTTTCTTTTGCCGGCGGTGATGGCAGAAAAATCACTCAGAGAGGAACGGTAACAAACGGAGTGCTGAGTTTCGAGAACGTCAACTATGCTCCCGAGTTAAAGCATAGCTTGTTAAGCGTCTCTCAGATTTGCGGCAAGGGTTATTCAACGCATTTTACTAATAAAGAGTGTCTGATCTTAAAGCCAGTCATTGTCATCCCGGATGAGTGGATTCTTGTCAAATCGAAGCGGGATGAAAATGCTTACATTATAGATACGAATAGCAACATACCTGAGCAAGTCACCTGCCTCTTTTCAAAAGTATCAGACCAAAATGCTATGTTGTGGCACTGACGACTCGGTCATGCTAACGCTAAGAATCTGAATCGTCTTGCTAAAAACAAAATGGTGCATGGACTGCCTGTCAGAGACTTCATAACATTTAAAAAGTGTGTGTCATGTGCCCAAGGAAAGCATCACAGGAAACCACACCTGCCAAAGCAAATCAACTCAATCAGCCAGGTGCTCCAATTGTTGCACATGTATTTGGTCCGATCAATGTCCTAAGCATCAATAGAAACTCATACAGTCTAGTTGTGATTGATGACTTCTCACGTTTCACGTGGATTTTCTTGTTAAACAACAAAGCTGGGGTATCTGATCTGATCAAGAAATTCATCGTGATGATTGAAAACCAAACAAATAACCGGGTGAAGGCGCTTAGAACTGATAATGGAACAGAATTCAAGAATGCAGTTCTTGATCACTTTTGTGCAGAAAAGGGAATTGTGTGTCAATACAGTTCAGTTCGCACGCCTCAGCAAAATGGTGTTGCTAAACGGAGAAATCGAACGCTGCAAGACGCTGCAAGGACGATGCTGTGTGACTCAAAGTTACCAGTTTTCTTTTGGGTTGAGGCGATCAACACTGCTTGCTATGTTCAGAATCGTGTTTTGATCAACAAAGCCCAGATGAAGACTCCATACGAGATTCTATACGGTCACAAGCCATCTGTCAGCCATTTCCGTGTATTTGACTGCCCTTGTACCCTTCTTCACCTGGAGTCCAACCCGAAGTTTAATGCCAAAGCTGATGACTGTTATTTCGTGGGGTATGCTTCTCGTACCGCGTATAGGGTTTACAACAAAAGAACAAAGAAAATTGTAGAATCCTTTGATGTGCGCTGGCTGGAGGAGAA
The DNA here is from genome assembly GCF_052849685.1 of Lactuca virosa. Classification (NCBI taxonomy): domain Eukaryota; kingdom Viridiplantae; phylum Streptophyta; class Magnoliopsida; order Asterales; family Asteraceae; genus Lactuca; species Lactuca virosa. The sequence goes on from NC_136430.1 coordinate 161,600,095, forward strand.
TGAAACAGATGCTAGAGTGGGTCCTGATTGGCTGTTTGATTACACATCCTTGTTCTAATCGTTCAATATGTGTTCCGATAGTTTATATGGTTCTACTTCTGGTTTGAAGATTGTACCTGAAGATGAAGATGAAGACGTTGTTTACAGACCGCCGATAATTTCTTCTGCAATTCCCTCGGTGGAGTCATCTGTTCCAATTCCTAGTCCAGAATCTCCAAGTCAACAACATGCTCCAGATGCTGATGCCACTCCTCTTACTCCTGATGAAAGAGAGTTCATGTCACGAGTTGCTTCCGCTGTTACTCAAACTTTTATGGAACTTCTCTTTCCCGAGCAGATTGATAATGAGTTTGTGGCAGATCCTTCTACTGAGACAGGTTCATCTGAAGTGGATCATTCAGCAAATGATGGAGTTATAAACATTCACAATCTTCCTATTTCACTTAATGACATTAGCCAGGATATACCTTCACGCATTCAACGCGATCATCCGATCGAAAATGTCATTGGCCAGCTGGGTGATGGTGTTAAAACAAGAAGTCAGAGTGGAGACATCAATACATGTCTCCATTCTTGCTTTATCTCTCAAATACAGCCAAAGAACGTTGAAACGACTTTGAATGAGCCCAGTTAGGTAGATGCTATGCACGAAGAGCTAAATCAATTTGAAAAACTTGGGGTTTGGAAGCTCGTTGAACTTCCTAAAGGAAAAAAGTCTCTTGACACTCGTTGGGTATACCGCAATAAGCAAGACGATTTCAGAGTCATAGTGCGTAATAAATCAAGATTGGTGGTTCATGCGTTTAGACAGATCGAGGGTCTTGACTACACTGAGGTTTATGCTCCGGTGGCTCGCTTGGAGGCTATCCGTATCTTCCTTGCATACGCTTCTTACATGAACTTCACTGTTTATCAGATGGATGTCACGACAGCCTTCTTATATGGCAAAGTGAAGGATGAAATTTACGTTGATCAACCTCCTGGGTTTGTTAACTCGAAGCTTCCCAATCCTGTCTATAAGTGTGATAAGGCATTGTATGGGTTACATCAAGCTCCTCGAGCGTGGTATGAAACTCTCACAAAGCACTTGCTCGAACATGGATACTCTCGCGGGAATATAGATCAAACTTTGTTCATCAAGAATGTGGGTAATGATCAGATTCCAGTCCAGATCTACGTTGACGACATTATCTCTTGGTCTACAAGTCCACAGCTTTGCAAAGAGTTCGAATGAGTGATGAAAAAGAGGTTCGAGATGAGCTCGTTAGGCGAAATGACCATGGTTTTGGGGCTTCGGGTCCAACAACAGTCAACCGGAATCCTGATTCATCAAGCAAATTACGTGGTCGATATACTTGAGAAGTTCGAGTTTCAAGACGCAAAACCTGCCTTGACGCCAATGGCCGAAAGACCCCTGTTGACTCCAGATACTGATGGCGAATCTGTAGATCAAACTCATTACAGATCAATGATCGGTTCGTTGATGTATCTAACTGCAAGCCGACCCGACATCATGTTTGCAGTTTGTCAATGCGCACGTTATCAGGCTAATCCTAAACTGTCACATCTTATTTTTGTCAAAAGAATCTTTCGGTACCTCAAAGCCACCCCAAAAATGGGTCTTTGGTATCCGAAAAATTCTGAATTTGATTTATATGCTTCTGCTGACAGTAATTATGGAGGCTGTGAGCTTGACAAGAAATCTACATCTGGGGGGTGTCAATTCCTTGGTGACCGGCTGGTGTCTTGGCAGTGCAAGAAACAGCACACCGTCTCAACCTCAACAGCAGAAGCGGAATATGTTGTTGGTTTTGCTTGTTGCTCTCAAGTTATATGGATCCAACATCAGTTGTTGGATTACGGTTTGAATTATTTAGAAACCCCTATATTCTGTGATAATGAGGCTGCGATTCAAATTGCTAAAAATCCAGTCCAGCATTCAAAAACCAAGCACATTGACATCAAAATTCATTTCATCATATTTTGTTATGAGCGTTCGCTCATTCGGCTGGAACAGGTTCCCACTGCTAATAATGTGGTGGATCTGTTCACAAAGCCGTTTAACAAAGCTCGATTCGATGTGCTTGTGAGCTTTTTGAAAATGATACGATTTGAGGACTAATTTTTGTTTTAGGTTAGCTTAAATTTGTGCATTTTAATTTCATTCTCACCCATGCACAAATTTAGGGGGAGAAATAAACAAAAACCAAACAAAAATTTGAAAATTTAAAAATCCAAAAACATTAGAAAATCAAAAAATCAAAAATATGTTGCTAATAGTTCTTGTTTGTAGGTGATGTGATGGGAAGTGAAATAATCATGTGATAACAGGCAATCTGAATCTGTGTAAGGTACCAAAGTTGAATTGTCTAAGCTCTGTGTTCGATGCGCTGGTAGGCACGAACGTTTTAAAATGGACTTGACTAGGATCAGATCAAATTAAGGAATTTAGAGACCTGACAAATCTTGACCTAGATAGTTCCACTTAGCTTGACAATACGACGCTTGGGTAGGTTGAGCAGAGAGATATACATGGGAATCTGCGGATACATTAAATGATCTGTATCTAGAACTGTGGATTAACTTTTCCTCGATGTGCGGACTTTGTCCTTAATTCCGGTATTGACAGGGCGACTGGGGAATTCCGATAAATTAGGTTTGTAGAAAGTTATTTTCTTTCTTTCTTACTGTCAGTCATATGTTACCTCTTCTGTGTGATCGAAAGATCCGACCTGGACTGTAACATATGCAACTCTGTCTCTCTGCATCTTCTTCTATGCTATTCTTCCTACCTGTTAGTCATATATTGTCTCGTTTGCGTGATTAACAATCCGACCCGGTATACAGTATATGCAACCTTCTACTTCTTAAACCCCTCTAAACTCTAGTTATTCATATGTTTCACTCTCTGCGTGATTGGAAGAGATCCGACCTGCGTGTACAGCATATGACATGAAGGTAGAAATACCGATAAGTGGATTAAGGCTGTCTCAGAAGGTAGAAATACCGATAAGCGGATTAAGGCTTGTCACTTATAGCATGTCCAAAAATCCGTCACAATCTTTCGTGCTTAAGTGGACCACAATATCGGCGATCGACCAGACATGGACATGAAGGGAGAAATACCGATAAGCGGATTAAGGCTGTCTAACAATTTTGATCCCTATATCACAAAAATATTATTAGCATTGGTAAATGAGAAATAGGTGTTGCTAAGAAAACCAGAAAATTAAAAAATTTTAATTTAGCTTAGTTTAAAAGTCTTAGATTTTATTTTATTTTATTTTCTTTTAATTGTCTTTTATTGTTTTAAGTTCTTGAAATGTATCAATTTTAAAAGGTGTATTGGGGTGTTGGGCTTAAGTTCATTTGGGTTGCAGCCCATTTTCAAAGGAGGAGGTATTTATAGGGGTTTGGTCGGACTCACTCCCTCCCCTCTGATTTCGAGTACAGCCGCACACCCAAAAAGCTTCCTCTCTCTCTCTCTTGATCCATAAAAACTCGTTTTTCTCTTGAAATTAACAACTCTTCTCTGTAAGTACAATCAAATCGACCCTCGTGATGATGTTTTTGAGCTTAATCGTCCATGAATTCACGGTTTATTGAAAGAATATCATTTTTCGGCAGCTTTGGAGCGTGTGCGGTCGCACAGGCGTGTACGGCCACTATGTGCGGTCATGCAGCCGTGTGTAGTTGCGCACCCGTGTGCGGTCGCATATCCGTGTGCAGTCGTGTATCACGTGTGCGGTCACACACCATGTGTGCGGCTGGACCTTTGTGTACAGTTGTGCATCCAAATTTGCCCTAAAATTTGAAATTTAACCTATGAAAACTGAATCTAATTGATTTTTGGGGAAATACTTGATGATTATTGATAAATCTTTCTGTGTTTTTCTCAGCTCAGTATGGAAAGACCCGAATTCGCTAAAGTTCACAACTTAGCCATTTTCCTTTTTGATCCTCCAGAGGCTCACTTCGAGTTTCAATTCATAGTGAATAGATTACGAAGATGCTGCCTGTTCCATGCTCTCACCTCAAGTCCGATCATCTTTCAACATCTGGTTAAAGAATTCTGGAGCAGCGCAATTATGAAGAAGGACAATGAGGGTGCAAAATTTCTTGAGGCCTCTGTGCGCGGAAAGAAAGTCTTGGTCACCGAACGGATCATTCGAGAATCTTTGCAGATCGATGACAAGTCTGAATTCCCAATCGAGATTGATCTTGACAGGGTTCAAGAGATTCTGAACCAAATGGGCTATGAAGGAACCTTTCCCCTCACTCTTAAGAAGCTACTACCTCCGTGTTGGAAGTACTTAGATCATGTGTTTGTAAGTTGTATTTCAGGACGGAGATCAGGAGCAAATGAAATTTCTCTGGTTAACACCGGAGCGATTGTTGCTTTAGCCTCTGGAACAAACTTCAATTTCTCAAAATTTATCGTGTATGAGATGATTTTGAACATCGAGGGAAATAAGAGGGACAAGTTCTACACGTACCCAAGGTTCTTGCAGCTCATCTTCAATGTCAATCACCCTAAAATCGAAAGAGGAGGAGAGACTCTGGATCTCAAGTCTATCGGCTCAAGTGCTTTTGGTCTGATGAAACAAAATTGATCTAGAAAGGTTAATTTTGAAGGAAAATTCCCTCTGATCAAGTTTGGAATATTTGCTGAAGTAAGTGAAAAGTCCGAATCCGATGCTCTTTCCAGCCCCGCCGAAACCGAGGAGATTGTTATCTCAGCATCTAAACATGAAAACGAGGAAGTTCGTGTTTCCCCTGTCGCAATCGTGGCAGAGGAGCATGACCAACTACGAGATGTGGAGGTTGAGAGTAATTTTGATGTGGAGAGTGGTGATGGAGAAAAAGATGGTGATGATGATTTTCTCAAAGACATGGACCTCTCTGGCTTTAACAATGAAGCAATCCCACTTAATCTTGATTTTGATAACGACGACCTAGGTCCAAGCTCAGAGTTTCTTGACAGGTTCTTTTTCAATGACAATGAAGTTGTTCAAACAGCAACTGAGTCTAGGGTTGTTGATGATGTTCTCAAAACAATGCCTCCCACATCAAGAGTGATGGTAGAATCTTCAAGTCACAAGGAAGCACTTTCAGAGATTCCTCCCTCTGATACAGCTATTCCTACATCTGTACCATCTTCTAGTAATCCGATACAGACACAGACCTCTCTGCCTCCTGTGAAAAGAAGGCGTCTTGATCCGAGGCAGAGCGTGATCATTCAACATCAAGCACCCCCATCTCCATCCACAGTCGTCACCACAACAACTACTACACCACCCATTCTTACCCAACAAGGCCCCAAGATCTTTGTATGAATCAGGAGGCTCTTCAGTTGTTCCAGAATACTCTTCCACAAGGCCTTCGTTGGATGAAGCCTCAATTAGGCTAGCAAGGCACTTGGCTCAACATAGTCCAGGACCCTCCTCACGTGGAAAAGGAATATATATCGAGGAAGGTCGTCCAGGGAATGATGATTCTGATGTGTCCTCTCTCAAAGAAGAAATTGGCATTCTAAAACAACAAAATATTGAGAAGGACATTTTACTTGGAAAACATGACGTCAGGATCGCTGAAGTTGAAGAAGACAACGCAATGAAGTCAAAACAGATTTCTGAGTTGCAAACTAATCTTGGATCTGTGATTGCTCTCTACTTCAGCCTGAAGAACAAGTTCTTTGAAGCCTTTGGTGACAAGTTCAAATCCTTGTTTCAACAGCCTCATGGTGTTGATGATCCTCCCACTGCTCCCAGTCAGCCTTCCGAAAACGCAATTCCTGTTGACCAACCCCCTCCAAGAACAACAAGAATTGCTGATCGATTTGAAAAAGAGCCTGTAAATGCCATTCCACGGATCAAAATCAAATATGGCCAAAGAACAGTCACTGCTGAGCAGAGGGAATGCTTGCTTTTCTTGGAAAGTTCAAATGAGAATCATAAAGCAGATAAACCTCAACTCACAGTGACTGATCTTAAAAAGAGAAAATATGGTGATGAATATGGTGATCGTACAGGGATCAAGATGTGGGGCTATGATCCTGAGCTTAAGTTGTGGGTGGTTAAGAGGAATTCTGGAAATCCAGAATACTACAAAAGCATTCATGATTTTAACTCCTGGGCGAAGGTCGATCTCTCTAAGCTCTCAAGGGCTCCATTCCACAATCCTTCTCAAGATCCTAGTGTTTCCAACTTCAAGCAGTTTTTGGACACACAGGTTAGGGATAACTTTCCAATGATGAAGACTGCAAAAGCGTTGGTTAGAAAGGACAAAGATATCCTTGACCCTGAAACTAACCAACCAATAAAGATAATGTTATGGCCAGCTACCAGTCAAGTGAAGGAGATTCCAATTCCACAACACTTTAATGATGGACATCTTGATGATATGGAATTTTGGGCCTATGATGATGAAACAGCAAGTGCTGCCATAAAGTTCAAAAACAACGAAACAGCTCTGAGGCTCATTAGCGCTAAGGATCTCCTGAGATTCAGAGAGAGAGACATTCATACCTTGGCTCGTCATCAAAACATTTGTAGAAGGGAGGTTATGGAAGCTGCTACAAAAGATTTCACCGGAATGGTTGCCACGATCATAAATGAAAAACTTTGGATGGGATCTATGGGTAAATATGACCTGAGGTTGTTCGAGAAACCAAGTGACTGAAGAGCTTGTCTATGCTAGCCTCAAACCAAGGGGGAGATTGATATGTCATAATATAGTGGTTTGGGCTAGGCATCTATCTTGCAATTGTCATGTTTGGGTCTTGGGTTTAGTTTTGGTGTATTGTATCTTTTGTATGGCTGTGTGTGGTTGAACACGTGTGTGCGGCCGCACACGCACGTGTGGCAGTACACACATGTGCTGCTGGGTGTAGTATAAATGGCAGGTGTCTGTGTCTGTAATAGGGTGACGTATGTACGTGTTTTCCAAGGTGTATTTGACGTTTATCTGATATAAATATATGCATGATTGGTTTGATTCTATCTTCTACTCATTCTCCACTCTGATTTATTGTATATCATTTGATCACTGACTTGGATCTAAAGAATTAGGGACTTACAGGTATAGTTTAGAGAATCAATTCATACTATTTTCTAGATCAGAGAAACATTACATGAAACAATTTACAAACATGTTAAGACACAACAATTTTCATAACAAAACGGAACGGACTTATAATTTATAATGAGTATAGTTAAGGGACAAACGAAACTACTTTTACAAGGTTATATGTTATAAACAAAAGGATTTTCTGTTATTACTCGTAATACGTTGAAACAATTTGTGAGTCATTTTTATGTACTTATCTAAGTACGGGTAAAAGTCCTGAGCTTATAACCAGAGTCTCTTGTAGGGATAGCGATGACAATTGTGTATAGATCTATTTCGGGACTGACAATCCCGCACCTTGGCTGTTAGCTACAGTTGGGATCGTTAGGTCTACGGGTGACAAATGTCGTTAACAGTTTTGACGCCTGAAAAACGTCATTATCGGGCACACAGGGTTAGCATTGTTATCAGAACTCACAGGGAGAAAATCATGACCTATTTACGAGTAATATTTATTAAAATAATTTCATTTGATGATAATCTCACAATCAGATTACAAAACAAACTTACTTCAATGGTGTTGTTTTAAACAATACTGCTGCAAGTCATTATTTTCCATTATATGCATACAGAAAGGTTCATACATGAACAAGCATACTATTTTACTAGAAAGGGTAGTCTACGATTATGGAAAAACATACATTATACAATTTCAGAGTACAAACATACATTATACAACTTTAGAGTACAAACATACATTATACAATTTTCAGAGTACAAATATATATTATACTATTTCAGAGTACAAAACCTACAAACATTTGGGTCTTAGGGTTGAAGACTACTTTTCATTTATTATAGAAAATATGGGATTTTCTGGAGAACATAAACTAACACTTTCATAGATCAAATACAAACATTAAATACTGAATAGTTATGAACTCATTAACTTAAATGTTGATACTCTCTTTCAAAATAACTTGTATTCTCAGGGAACCAATAGACAGGTACACCAGCACAGGTTTCGAGAAGACGGAGCGTGTTCAAGACTCGTCTTTTATTTTGCTATACTTTTAGTGTCATACAACTATACAATGAACACACATGTATTAACTATATTATTAATGCAATGGATGTTGTTGCTTGTTTTACTATTTTACATTTGTTGTGATACTGAGCATGACGGCATCCTCCCCCGGATGTTTCCACCATTCCGGTTTGGGGGTGTGACAGATTTGTATCAGAGCATTGTTTATAGTGAACTAAGTATACTAACCCATAAAAGATATACAACTGTAAATACAAAGGGACTAATATACTCTGACCAAGAGTTATACTTTTAAAATATAAGTATTCTTATATAAGTATACATACATATAGATATATATACTAGAACAAGTATCAAAAGAAGAACAAAACAGAAGTATTTAGATATTGGACACTACAGTCAAACCTAGACAGTTATGTAATCATATCTGGGATAAATATAGCCTAATCAACTATATTTATTTGAGATATGACCAACATGTGTTTGGGAGTGATAGCGGTGTTGCAGCAAGTCTAAAACTTACCAACTCCATATACAAAGGATTGCTAGAACAAAACATAAAGTTTAAAATACTATAGGAGTATTTTATGATACTATACAATAACAACAAGTCTAGGAACTTATCAACTTCATATACCAAGAAACTCTAGAATCAAACATATAATTAAAATACTATAGGAGTATTATAAGTACTATAACTAACTTATGTGAAAACTAAAAGACCTTTTCTGGTAAGGTTATAATTACTGAGTGCATACATTAAGGTTATATATAATTGAGATTTTATAGACTTAGAATTAGTGATTTTCACTCTACTTCCTGATCCTTGTTTGGTTGTGGTCTTAGAGTAGGATTACTTATTCGAAGGTCTATATGATCTTGGTTATATATAATCTATATACACTACGTAATTATAGAAAGACCCCGTAAGGATCATCCTCGTAAAAATTTATTTTTAATAGAAATGTTTTATTAATCTCATAGATTCTTTAGACACTCCCATTCTCGCACAACCGACACACCTAAACATCGCAAACAGCTAATAGAGGAGTCGAGGTAGAAGTAAAAGAGAGTTCACGAGGAGGATTCCGAGAAAGGATCGGACAAAGAAAAAGGCACTAGAGAGATCATTAACAAACCTTATCCTATCAGAAAAAACTAGAGAGCACCTTATACGCCATACTAAGAAAACCTAGTGAGTCAGTGATTACACTACTCACACTATGTGTTAAGTTTACCGTACCTTTCGTCACAACTAGCAATAGTAAAATCAAGAGAGATACTCCCTTCCAAAACCCATCAAACCCAATCAACTTAAGATTTCAATATCTATACTCTATTTGGTTGAACTTAACTTTGATAAAATATCTATTCCTACTCTCTACCAGAAATACATCATAGGTATGTAGGTCGAAACATTGAGAATTGTACAACAAAATGAGAAATTTATATGTATATATAAATAGATAGAGTACAACTAGCAACGATCATAGTTATTAACGAACTCGTTTCACATTATGTAACAGAATCATGTCTTCACATGGAAATAACCGGCCAACAGACGAAACCCCGATCCTGCATATAGACTCCGCTACATTCCAAGCTGTCGTAACAGTTGTTGTGACAACTGTCATGGCGCAATTCAATGCTAACAACCCAAACGAAAATAGGAACAGTGTCGACACTTCAGACCGTAGTAACAACCAAGGAAACCAACGAGCGCCTACCTACGAGAATACCCCAACCCACAAACCTAAAAGCCAGAAACGAAAGTTTTGGGATAAAAAGGAGTGCAGATTATCTCAAAGATTTGCCAAGAGACAACAACCTGTGGCAGCCCCTACAACCACAACATTTGTCACTCCATCACCTACGCAGTGCGACAATATGTTGGGATTCTTCCAAAATGCAACAAGTGCAATTTCCATCATTATGGAGCCTGCCGAGAGTTGCATTGCAAGAACCGCAACAAGAACGAGCATACTACCCGTTTCTGTAGAATTCCGATCCAACACATTACTTCAACCACCGATGCTGGTACAAGTCAAGTATGCTATTTATGTGGTGAAATAGGACATTTCAAAAGACATTGTCCAACAGAGAAAAATGACGGAGGAGAGGGAGGAGTTTAATGACAAGACATAAAGGAGCAACGAGGAACCCTTCTGAGATTTTTGGTACGTTTCCAAAACAACAATAATTAAACATCGTATTTTCACGAAAAATATTTGAAATTTTAAAATTTTAAAATCATAAATTAACACATCATTCATATAAAAACTAAGAACCCTTGTAGGTGAGCTATGATGGTTTAGTTTATACACTAGGGTCATTTCTAATTAACATATGTAGGCTTAGAGTGAGTGATTCCGCCTTATTTCCTGTTCCTTGTCTGGTTGTGGATTTAGGGCAGAGTCACTCAGTCGACTATCTTTCCAGTCTTAATTACACATGGCTTGTATACACCAAACGATTATAGTGGGACCTGGTAGGGATTATATTAGGAAATTTCATTATTTTCAATTATCAGAGCACTCGTACTGCTAGTACTCGTTAAATACGATTCAAAATGTTACAGTAGTAATAACAAAGATAAAACAGAAAACTTCTACATAGAATAGTAGAAGTTTTAACTTCTACGTTAAATAAGCACTGAAAACTTCTACATAGAATAGTTCGTCGTTCTAACACTCATTCCTTCCAAATCGACTTAACATCCATTACTATAAGAAGTTCTGACGTCGTCATTTGACGTGGAATTGTCTTGGCCCTCACCATACCAATTTTTTGTGCCACGTAAAAATCCTTCGCCTTAAACGATTGTCTAACGAATTCCTTTCAATCTATAACGAAAAACTCAAAATAAACCTCAATATCATCTCTCGTTTCAAAACATAGAAGTACCAATGTGAGGGGTACCACGCCTTTCTAACTTACGTCGTAGACAAGAAACATAAAGTGAACAACACCGAAGATGTTCCGAAAATCCGTAATATTCCCAAAAATATCCCCAACGAATCTCCCAGGAATACCACTTGCACAGCATGTCAATTTCAACAATAGAGACTAAGGACTTATACCACTAGTCTATCACTACTAAGTGTATGCGCAAGGGTGGTCATGATACCATTTGGGTAATCGTCGATAGATTAACCAAATCCGTACACTTCTTACCAATAAAGGAAACAGACGAGATAGAGAAGCTAACTAGAACATACATCAGAGAGATATTTAGACTGCACGGTGTACCAATATCTATTTTCTCTGACCAAGATGGTAGATTCACCTCACAATTCTGGAAGTCACTGCAGAAATCTCTGGGAACTAGGCTGGACATGATCACAGCCTACCACCCACAAACTGATGGACAGAGTGAGAGAACTATACAAACATGGGAAGACATGCTAAGAGCTTGTGTGATCGACTTTGGTAAAGCATGTGATATCCATTTACCACTGGTCAAGTTTTCATACAACAACAGCTACCATACTAGTACCAAGGTTTCCCCTTTCGAAGCTCTTTATGGTCGGAAGTGCAGGTCACCTCTGTGTTGGGCTGAAGTGGGTGATAAACAGATAGCTAAAGGACAAGTTCCTGACAGCATTTTCACTGGTCCGGAGATCATCCGGGAAATGACAGAAAAGATTGTACAAATCCGTGAGCGACTAAAAACCTCTAAGGATCGACAGAAAAGCTATGCTGATAAAAGACGGAAAACCTTGGAATTTCAGGTTGGTGACCTTGTGTTATTGAAGGTCTCACCCTGGGAGGGCATGATACGCTTCAGAAAGTGTGGCAAAATAAATCCAAGGTATATTGGGCCTTTCGAGATTCTCTCTAGAATCGGCCCGATAGCTTACAAACTCCGATTACCTCAAGAACTTAACAACGTACACCCTACCTTCCACGTATCCAACCTAAATAAGTGTCTGTCTGATGAGACTCTTGTTATCCCACTCGATGAAATCGAGATCAATAAGAGCCTCAACGTCGGGGAAGAACCAGTAGAAATAATGGATAGGGAAGTCATGCAAACCAAACAAAGCTGTATACCCATAGTGAAGGTTTGCTGGAATGCCAAGCGGGGACCTGAATTCACTTGGGAGCGGGAAGATCGAATAAAACATAAGTACCCATAATCTTGCAAAAGTCCAACTTGGTCAACAAAAGGTCAAACATGTCAAATAAAAGTCAAATTATTGTTTTGATTGACTTATCAAGGTTAAAATAATAAGCTCTAAGTGTATAAACCTTGTTTTAAAAGTATTGTGAGTTAAGAACCAAAATGCACCCAAAACCGAGAATCCTCGCAAGTCAGCCACTTCGGACCGCAAACTGCCTCTGGCCGAGAACTCACTTCGGACCGCAAACTTTCGAAGCTGTAAATGGCTCGCAGTCACAAACCCTTGGTCTTATCCTCTCGGTTCGCAAACCAACGAACATGTCCCATCGACTCTTACATCCTGCTATAAATAGCTTGGACCGGAAACATATCCTCACCTCTTCCCCTTTCAACCGAAAACACACTCTTTGCTCTTAAAAACATCAACCGAAAACCCACCATTCTCTTTCAACTATCATCCGAAAAGCCTTGTATCTCCTTCGGATCTTGCTAAGAACATCAAGTGTTCTTCATTTCTTCAAGCAATCATCTTCCATTTTGGTGATCTTCAGCCGAAAATGCACACATCTTCTTGGTTTCACCAAGAACACACCCCCTGAATCTTCATGTGGTCGAAAACCCAAGGCTGGCCGAAAACTCTCATCAGCCTGCTAAATTGCTTCTAAAACTCTTATTTTGTAAGTGAAACTTACAAATTAGGCTATTTCCTTAACATACTTGCGATTATATTCACTAACTATATACATATATATTACGTGAAATGCTTTTAGGACTCGGTTTTGTTACGGGACTTAACTTGTGGAAATAACATCTTATATCGAACCTTCAATCGAATCACTCACATAAGGAGAGTTCATACCCCTACAATCTACCTTTTTCAATGCTTTTAGGGGAGAATACAAGCAGAACACAATATGATTGTGTTAATACTTAAATACAAATGCAAACAATCAAAAGAATTATTATGCTTATAATTATTGTTAAAACCATTTTCAAACTCTTTTTAATCTATTTTTATATTTCTGTTTATATCAAAATCATATTCATTTGTATATTTATGTATAATTAGGCTTTAACAGACTTAGGACTATTGCTATTACCTTAACTCTTGTTCCTTGTTTGGTTGTGGGCTTAGGGTAGGATCACTAGTCCGACTGTCGGTTAAATCATAATTATACATACTAAATATATACATGAGTATTAAAACTCATTTCAAGAACATACTTAACTCATTTGTATATACTGAACAAATGGGTCTTTTCTCCAAATCATTTACAGTACAGTCAATCATACTAGTAAACTATAATAGGTATAGTTTAGAGAAACAAATCATACTATTTTCTAGACCAGAGAAACATTACATGAAACAATTTACAAACATGTTAAGACACAACAGTTTTCACAACAAAACGGAAACAGACTTATAATTTATAATAAGTATAGTTAAGGGACAAACGAAACTATTTTTACAAGGTTATATGTTATAAACAAAAAGGATTCTCAGTTATTACTCGTAATACGTTGAAACAATTTGTGAGTCATTTTTATGTACTTATCTAAGTACGGGTAAAAGTCCTGAGCTTATAACCAGAGTCTCTTGTAGGGAGAGCGATGACAATTGTGTATAGATCTATTTCTGGACTGACAATCCCGCACCTTGGCTGTTAGCTACAGTTGGGACCATCAGGTCTACGGGTGACAAATGTCGTTAACAGTTTTGACGCCTGAAAAACATCGTTATTAGGCAGACAGGGTTAGTATGGTTATAAGAACTCACAGGGAGAAAATCCCGACCTATTTACGAGTAATATTTATTCAAATATATTCATTTGATTGATAATCTCACAATCGGATTACAAAACAAACTTACTTAAGTGGTGTTGTTTTAAACAATAGTACTGCAAGTCATTATTTTCCATTATATGCATACAGAAAGGTTCATACATGAACAAGCATATTATTTTACTAGAAAGGGTAGTCTACGATTATGGAAAACATACATTATATAATTTAGAGTACAAACATACATTGTACAATTTCAGAGTACAAACATACATTATACAATTTCAGAGTACAAACATACATTATACAATTTCAGAGAACAAAACCTATAAACATTTGGGTCTTACGGTTGAAGACTACTTTTCATTTATTATAGAAAATATGGAATTTTCTGGAGAACATAAACTAACATTTTCATAGACCAAATACAAACATTAAATACTGAATACTTATGAACTCACCAACTTAAATGTTGATACTCTCTTTCAAAATAACTTGTATTCTCAGGGAACCAATAGGCAGGTACACCAGCACACGTTTTGAGAAGACGGAGCATGTTCAAGACTCGTCTTTTATATTGCGATACTTTTTAGTGTCATACAACTATACAATGAACACACATGTATTAACTATATTATTCATGCAATGGATGTTGTTGCTTGTTTTACTATTTTACATTTGTTGTGATACTGAGCATGACGTCATCCGCCCTCAGACGTTTCTGTCGTTCCGGTTTGGGGGTGTGACAATATATACAACATTCATAATGTTATTTATAAAATAATAAAATGAAAATTTTATTAAATATATAAATTATGAACTTACATCGAGTTTCATATCTTCATTTTCATCGGTGTTAGATTCTTCATCAGTCTCTATAACATCATCATCCCATTCACTACTATAAAACAAACCTTTAATGGCACGCAAATTACGACACTCACCGATTTAGGATATGCAAATGTGAACATCGTTTAAAAAATGTCATCGCTTATAAAATCTGAAGGATTCAGGACACGCATTTTTGCGTGTCCTAAATTTAAATGTCGTTTGATAATTATTTAGGTAAGGTGAGTCTTTTTTTCGTTAATAGCTAGCAGCGGAAAAAAAATCCCAAAAAATTAAAAAACTCGCCTCATGTTCTTCTCTACCCTAAACTTGCTTTCCAGCTTTCATCGTCTTCACAAAATGGACAAAGGGTATCCACCCCTCATCCACCTCCATCGCCTCCAACCTTCACCGCCTCTTCTAGTCCCTCTCCCCCTCCATGGCATGGATTGTAATTTCATTTCTTTTGGTGGCGCAGGAAACGATCATTAAGTTTATGTTGCAAACGATTATAAACTTTAGGGAGCAAAGTGTCATTAATACTTTCAATGCCAACATTTACCCCATTTTGACCCGCGGTCGTCATAAAAATTCTGCTACACAATTTTGCAAGAGCAGCTACAAGCTTTCCCTCGTCACCGACTTCGTTTCTGCAGCGCCGCTGAGAAACCCTAATTCACTTGTTGTAAGTTCTCTTCATTAAAAGTATTCCGGATCTTATCAAGAAACAATTTTTTGAACGAATTTTTGTGTATACCTTTGATTTTTGACTATTTTGA
This sequence comes from Lactuca virosa, assembly GCF_052849685.1. Lineage (NCBI taxonomy): Eukaryota > Viridiplantae > Streptophyta > Magnoliopsida > Asterales > Asteraceae > Lactuca > Lactuca virosa. The sequence continues at coordinate 161,615,723 of NC_136430.1, forward strand.
ATAACAACTATTGTTTTGATTCAATAAAAAGAAGAAATCAAAAGATGTCGACGACGCTGACGGAGGAAGATATCAAGAGGTTGTACAGAATAAGGAAAACAGTGATGGAGATGTTAAAGGACAGGAATTACTTGGTTTGAGATTTCGAGTTGGAGATGGATAGAAGATAGTTTATTCATATGTATGGAGATAACATGAAACGTGGAGATCTAGTTATCAACAAATCCTTGAAGACTGATAGCTCCGAACAGGTTCTAATCTTTCTTTAATGAAATTATTCCTATATGATTTAGTGATTCGATTGTGTAGAAACTTTAGTAATCGGTGCTTATAGAATGTAATTTTGAATATCCTCTTACTGTTGTGAATTACTTCTACTAGCTATAAGTTTGAACCAGTTATCACTACTAGAAAAATACCATTTAATGATACGTGAACCATGACACGCATTGTCTTATGATACGCAAAAGTGTGTGCCCTAAAAATAATGTCTGCTCTCCCAAAATTTGAAGGATTTAGGACGCGCATTTTTGCATTCCCTAAAATTAGTGTCACAACAAAAAATAACACGGAGGGCACCTTTCATAAAAAGCGTGTCGTGAAATCATGTTGTTTTATACATTTTTAATGAAGCGCGCGTATCTTCATCTTTAGTAGCTAACGGGGAAAAATGAAATCCCAAAAAAATTTAAAATCTGTCGTATTCAACTCTACCTTCTCTCCATCTTTCTACCTCCTCAAGCTTCTCTCTTCTCTCCCCGATTATCTCTTTCTTTCTCTCACTAGAATACTCAAAAATCCCTAATATCACAATCACTCTTCTTTCTCTCTATCGAGTATCCATAAACCTTCGATCAATAGTGGCCACTCTTCCTTTCTCCCACACCAACATCGCACCACCACCAAACCCCCGATCTTGCACCACCAAGTATCTCTGACCATCTTCTAGGGCTCGAATGAATATATTACACTGGAAATGTTTTTCCCCTTTCATTATTCCCATTCACTTTCACCTTCATAGTATAACATTGTTAATCGATAACCCCTACCCTTTTAGTGTTATATCTATGGCTCGAATCAACATCTCCACTGCAACTTCATTGAAGGTGCATATTTTACCCTGATTTGGTCATCGATCCCCATTTCAACATCAAGGAAGTTTTAGGGAAATGTGGTAATTATACTTGTTTTCTGATGTTTTATCCATAAGCGACTAATATTGTGTGGTTTAATGAAAACCTTAATTATTTTTGTTCAGTTTTGGATTCAAATTTGACACGTTTCTACTATTATCATGTGAAGAGCAAATCCAAGGTTCTAACTTTTTACTAATTTTCCATCATTTAATTTTTTCTTCCATTTCTCTAAGTGTGATGTGATTTTCTCAAATATTTTGTAAGCATCATTAGCATAATATAAAATAGTGGACATTGAGCTTAGTTTTTTATCGGAAGATGGATTATTGCACACAACATGTGGGACCCCAAACTATGTTTCCCCTGAGGTAAGTTATATTTTGGTCCCAAATACTTTTTTTACAATCCATTGTTTTATTATCCGAAACAGGTTAGACTCTGGTATCTTCTTTGTAAACGCTTTAATAAAATTCTATTGTAGGTGTATTCAGAAAGAGGGTTCCATAAACAATGCAAAGAAATGTATGTTAAGATGTTGGGCTTGAAAGACATAACATCGAATGAATTCATAGTAATCAACATCCTGGAAGCATGTTCACATTCAAACAATCTTGATTTTGGGATGAAAGTTCTTAGATTTTTTATAGATAGCGAAATCGAAAAAGATCTCCCAGTTTGCACTGTGTTTATCAAGATGTACACAAAATGTAATGGTATGATTAGGTTCAATGCACATCAAATGTTTGTGGAAATGACTAAGAAATATGAGATTAGCTATGGCTCTATGATTTTTGAGTACATGCTACACAGTTTTTATTCGAAGCCATGAATCTTTTCAGGGAAATGAAAAAACCAGGTTTGAGTATATGGAATGTTGTGATCTCAGGTCATACTCAGAACAATCACTATAAAGAGGTAGATAGAATTGTGATTGATGAAGCACATTGTGTAAGCCAATAGGGACATGATTTCAGACCAGATTATCAGGTATTTATATGTTACAAATTGGTTCAAAACTTTGTGGTTTTTCTAGGTTCTTGTATAACAATGTTTCTATGTACTATGTACGGATTCTTGGTATTTTTAAACAGAAGTATCCAAATATACCCATGTTGGCATTAACTGCTACTGCCACATCCAGTGTCAAAGAAGATGTTGTGCAGGCTCTTGGTCCTTTTGACTATATTATTTTCAGACAAAGTTTCAACAGCCCAAATTTAAGGTATGAGTTTAATATAATTATAATGGGATTTTCAAAGTGTTGACCTATTAAACATGTCAATATTTCCGGTTTTCAATTATACCCAAAACAAAAAAAATGTATGGAGGATATTGACAAGTTCATTAACGACAATCATTTTGATGAATGTGGAATAATTTTTTGTCTTTCAAGGATGGACTATGAGAAAGTTGCAAAAAAGTTGCAGGTTTCTTCTTTTGTGTTCTGTTGTCTTTCTCTTTGTTTATTGATGAAGCCACTTGTGAGTTGTGATGTTTAGGGTATTGAGAAAGTTGCTAAAAATTTCCAGGTTTCATCATGTTTTGAATCGTGTGGCAGGGGAAACGAGGTATTGATAAACAATCTTTTCAACTTCTTGACTTCATTGCAGCCACTGCGATTGAGAAAATTAGACAAGTAAGATTTTTTTTTACTCTAGTAACATCTTTTGTTCCTCTAGTTTGTGGATTTTGATGGAATTCAATGGAATTGGAATTTGGGATTCAATTCCATTGCATGTTGACAGAATCCTTTAAATTTTGTGTTTGATTGATTTTACCCTTCGTGCGAAGGGAATGGCGGAAGGAATTCAGATCCATTCTTTCTTTTTTAGTAAATTACTGAAATACCCTCGTTATGCATATGTTGTAATAAATATAAACAAAATTTAGTTACATATATACTTTCAAAAAAAAATTTCCATATTGGTATGGAATTTAAAATTACAATATGACTGATCTATATTTATGTAATTTTTAATTACTGATTTCTTTATTTTTATTAGATTTCAGTATTATTTTTTAAGCATAACTAGAATATGTGCTCTTTATTATAACCTTATTTGAATTTTAATGATCTTCGTTATATTTAACTTTTAATTCTATTAAAGTTCATTTATTATAATAAATCTCTAAACTAGAGCCAAAACTATACTTTGTGTTGTTTATTCACTTACTTTTTTATTTTTCTCAACTACTTTCTTGCATCTTTTGACATGCTTACATTGAAAAGGAAGACAATAAGAAGCTTAAACAGAACCAACGGGAGCGAATGCAAACAAAAATGGGAAAAATGGACATGGATTATCATTGAAAAGGAAGACAATAAGAAGCTTAAACAGAAGCAATGGGAGCGAATGCAACCCAAAATGGGAAAAATGGACATTGATTATCAGGTTTTTATATTTTTATTTTTATTATTACTAAAAATTATAATTTCTTCAATGATTCCTTTTGCTAATCATCATACAATATACATTGTAACCATTATATGATCATGTATGTTACAAGTACTTCACAATGCTTTCTTCAAATACCAAACTAAGCCAAAGTTACATATGGTGTTACTTTTCTTTCAGGAATTTGATTGTACGAGCTGCTGTACTTCTTCCTGGTAGGCAATTTTACATATGATCTATAGGTTTCTGTATACATTGCTGAGATCTCACCTCAAAACATGAGAGGTAGCTTAGGATCTATTAACCTAATTAGTTATGATTCTTTTTCTTTCATCATGAAAACTTATCATCTATTATCTTTTTATTATTTTATGAACTGGCTTAAATACATTAATATAATTTACTTATTTTTAGCTCTCTGTCACTATTCGAATAATATTGACCCAAATTTTTTAATTTTATGTCTTGTTTACACCATGAACAACAAGAAATCTGAAAGATCATGCAAACCCAAGAGAGGTTAAACACCCTTATCTTTTCTCTTACTCTTAATCCAAACATGTATCTAGACAGAATGGTATAACAGTCCTTTCCCATTTCCAGGTCCCTACTTCCTTCACCTTCGGTTCCTCAAATATACAAGCCATATCCAAGCTTGCAGAAGTGATTTCCATTTCTGCCCTTGAAAGCACCAAAAGGGGTTTTCTAGTTCTTCCTTTATTTTATGTATATTTATTTTGGGGTAAATTCAAGATATAACTTAGTTTTATTTTCAGGTATGATTGGCTAAAATCTTGAATATGTATAATGATGATTTATTCACACTCTCTGATAAAAAATTGCCATAGAATGCAGCTTCCATGACTACTAACATTCACATGAAGAAGGTACCAAAGTTGTTAGCTTTTCTTGGATAGTTATTTTATAATCTACACTAAAATTATATGTGATCTTTCAAGGTTATGATATTGATATTATTGTTGCATAAAGGAAACTCTGTTGTGAAAATGGTATCTACTTTCATCATAAGCAGATGCTTAATTGTGGCAAGTACTGTAACAGGTCGAATCCTTTTGCCCCGTTTTCAAAACGGGCAAAACAGTTTCAGAGGAAATCAACAACACCAATCATCATATACTCAGAAGGGAATATAAAATGACTTTCTATTAACTCTTGTTATTTTCTGCATTCAATATGTTCTTGTTATATATAAACATTAAATCTTTATTGTTTTTTTCAGGTTTTTTTTTGTAGATATACAAGAGTTGCATTCTTCATTTCAATTGTTACTTGTACTACTGATGATGGAAGCTGCTAATAAAGGAAATGGAGGAAGCCATGGAAGCTGCTTAAAATGTGTCAAGAAAGCTTCGCTTATTTAAAGATCAGATACATAAGGCCAGTTTATTATATTATGCTCTTCCTAGGTTGCTTAAGGAAATGGTTTCTTTTGATTATACATTTATTGTATGAAAGAGAGTTTTTGTATGAAACACAAAAGTAGATTAGATGAATGAATGTTGGTATATTTAGTGTATGAAATAATTTTTTTATTATATAATGTATTTTATGTTGTGTTATGAAACATTAATTGTCATTTAATTTGAAAATTAGTAAATCTATAAAAATATAAATATATATTTTAAAAAAAATATTTTATTTAAAATTATGACACACAATGTGTGTCGTAAATGTGCGTTATAAGGTTACGACACGCAAATACATGTCCTCTTCATTTATGACAGGGGCTTCCTTAATACGCATTGCATGCCATCTATGCGCATCGTAAATGCGTGTCGTAAGGTTATGACACGCAAATACGTGTCGTCTTCCTTTTTAACAAGGCCTTCCTTGACAGGAATTTGCGTGTCGTCTGTGCGTTTTATGACACACAATGCGTGTCATTAAAAGGTATTTTGTAGTAGAGTATCTGTCTAATTCCTCTTAATGACACTAATTTCCAGCTCACTTAGTATCAATAGTATATTTCTATCTTGTATTTGTATATAAATTCTTTCATATACAATAGAATAAGAACCGCAAAACTTAGAATTTTAGGATTAGAGTAAATATCTATTTCTAAGGATTCGATGAGTTGTTGTGCATAAGAAACCATTTTGTATATGAAAACATGAATCAGGAAACAGTTTATTGAATGCTACTATTCTTAAACATTACCACCCCCTTTTCCATTTAACTTTGTAACTAAGATGGGTGCGTGCTAATTTTCAGTCGGGTCTATGTCTTCTTCCCTGATGAAGCAAAAGTTGGAGTAAAGACAATAAAGAATTACATAAACCGAATGAAGTCAGAGAATTTCACACAAGGAATCTTGGTTGTGCAATAAAATCTCACTCCCTTTGCCCGAACTTTCCATCATTTGAAGTTCGCCTGACAGCCTAAATACATTCACAAATATATTTGTTGGAGACTTTTTGGTTTGATTATTTGTTAACGATTGTAATGTTATACTTATTGAACCAATGTAGGGAGTTGGAAGCACTGATGCTTTTAATGGCCCATAAATGGAGATGGTGTCATCATAAGTATAAAATGTGAAAGAGTGGAAGCAGAGAGGCTAATCTGCTACTTAATGCTCTATCTCAGGTACATTAATGTCATTTGGAGAAATAAACGTAGTTGCTTTCAAGACCAAATGCAAGAAATAGCAATGTACTTTGCTATTTCTTGCATTTAAGTTTTCTTTTACTAGAAATAAGTTGAAGTAAGTTTCTATTTCATGCATTTAGATATTTTTGAATAAAATGCAAGAAATAGAAGCTTACTTAGTTCATTAGACCTGGAAAAAAAACATAATTTACTCTTTTTACTACGTAAGTCATTTTATGTCCTCAAGTGCAGGAAATTTGTTGAAAAAGAGTCAACACTTGAAGTTGCAAGACTTAAAGATGCCATGAAGATTATCTAAGGAGAACTTACTCACGATTTCCTTTTAATGTTGTGTTTTGTTTTTCTATAATAATAAATATTATACAATATTAGCAATTTATAACATTTTGTTACTATTGGAATGATTATTTGTATTTGACATATTATATTTTGTGCAATGAATTATCTTTGTTGTGTATGGTATTTTATTTTGTATTACAAAGCTTTAAATGTGTCATTAAATTTGAAAATAAGTAAATCTATTAAAATATATATTTTTTAAAACATTTAAAATTATGACATGCAAAAATGTGTGTCGTCTTTCTTTATGAAAGGGGTTTTAATGATACGCATTGTGTGTCGTAAATGCGTGTCGTAGATGCGCATTGTAAGGTTACGACACAAAAATTCATGTCGTCTTCCTTTATGACATGGCCTTCCTTGACACGTATTTGCGTGTCATCTGTACCCTTTTATGACATGCAGTGCGTGTTATTAGGGGGTATTTTTCTAGTAGTTATTCCAAGGTTCCAAAGCCACCACTCTTTAACTCAACTTTTTCCATTTTGACCATCATGTCATAATCCGAAAAATGTATTGCATGTATTTGTCATTTTTCATTCTTATCATTTCTCATAAACTCCAAATATACTAGTTGTTTATGTAAAAAATATGATTAATTAGCGTTCTTATAATAATATAAATAAAAGTGTTAACTACAAGAAATTTCCTTACCAATAAAACAAGAAGTGGCCCACAATAGTAGTTTCCTCTATATGTTTCATCCCACGTTGTCTTTGACATTTTCAAGCAATTGGTTATAAAACCACACCAATCCATTTCTCTAATTGGTGTTTTGCCTAACAAATTTGGCAATACTGTTGTTTTGCATGTTCCAGGCTTATGTTGTTCATAGATTATATTAACAAATAGTATAACAAAGTTTATTCTGAACATAATCCCCGAATCTGAGGATTCTTTAATCCTCTCTTCGACATTGGATGGTCTCATAGCTTTCAAATTGTATTGTTGCTTCGAAACCATTAATTATTTTCCTTCACATTGATCACTTTTGTATATATCTGTTCCAGCAAGAGGAATTCCGAGCAAATCATGAACAAGAAATGGTGTTACATCTGTGTTTCCATTATACAGTTGTATCTTCATATATGCTGGATTGAATGAATTTACAACAAAGCGTGCCATTATTATTTAAATTATTATCGAAATTATTATTTAAATTATCTTATTAATTTAAATACGACGTCGGTATAATTATTTTTAGGATACGACTCTTGTCACGTATTCTAACCCGAGGATCGTTCGTAATCACTTGGAGTCCGATCAAGCACACGCACTATATGTGAGTTCACACCCCTATGTTTTCACTATTTTTCACTGTTTTTAGGGGGGGATACAAGTAAAACACAAGTACTCTTGTGTCTAAACGATTTTAAAACCGTTCTAAAACATTTGAAGTTACTTCAAACAAATTTAGTAATTATGTTTTATCAAATTGTATTTATATATATTTATATATATAAATAAGGTTCAACGGACTTAGAATTGACAATTTCGTCCTGAAACCAGTTCCTTGTTAGGTTGTGGGTTCAGGATACAATTATTTATTCGACTATCTTTTCATTCTTATTTATATATGTTGTGAATATACGTGAATATAAAATATTATTCGTTAAATTTAAAACCCTTTTGTAATACGTCGAGCAAAAGGGTATTTTTCATAAGTCTCTTACCATTGTCTTATACATTGCTAAATTGCAAAGTTTTCCAGTTCATTACAAAGCTTACATCTAAACTATAATAGGTATAATTTGTGCGTCACTACACTATTTTCAATGATTCAAGAAAAGATACAGGAACACTACTCTATTTTACTAAGATCGTGGTTACATAACGAAATAATTATTTAAGTATAATTATTTTAAATTACAAAGTACACCACAACAGGATAATACAAACGGTTACAAATACAAGAGAACACTATAACACTACACTTAAACTAGTTAATACAGGGTTGTGAGGCACTACTTCATTGTACCCCCCATGGTACATGTTCAAATCTTACAAATTATAACCAGAGTCTCCTGGAGGGAGAGTGTGAGTTTGTGTATAGATCTATACGGGACTGACAACCCCGCACCTGAGCTGCTTGCAACAGCTAGGCCGGCAGGCCTGGGGTGACAAACGTCATAACGTTCCGACGCCTGAAGAACGTCGTACAGGTCACTAGTCATTTATCATGGTTATATGAAACTCACAATAGTATCAACTAAACGATGTTTACGGGATTAACACTACTTCATAGGTTTTATTATAATAATAAGACCACACTGTTTTACAAGTAACATGAACATACAAATCAGAAGGGACCTATAATGTTAACACTATGATTCCTTAGTTTATGCGTCAAAGGTTATTTATATTTATAGGGTCCGATAGGTAGTAGGATGGGTGACTTCCGCTTCATTTCCTGTTCCTTGTTTGGTTGTGGGTTTAGAGCAGATTCACACAGTGTACTACCTATTCGATCTTGGTTATATATGACCTGTATACACTAAGTAATTATAGGGGGAAATAGGTATGGGTCGGATCACTATATACAAGTACAGTATGCTGTTTTATACTACAAAACATACTTTTATGAAAGAACGTATAACAAAGTACAGGCACACAGAATGGGTTGCACTACAAACACAACTGTATTACATTACTTTTCCAAGCACGAGTCAGCAGAACTTACATTTCATTAAATAAGAAAATATAGGATTTTCTGGAGGAATATACTTACATTTCAAAAAGAATCATTACAGTTAACTCTATAAGTACCTAGTGAATGTGTTACGGTTATATACAATGAAGATCTGATAGACAGTGGAATGTGTGACTTCCACCTCATTTCATGTTCCTTGTTTGGTTGTGGGCTTAGGGTAGAACCACACAGTCGACTGTATGCTCGATATTAATTATATATAACATGTATACACTAAGTACTCATAGAAGGAACTAGCATGGGACACATTTCTTACTTTACATCGCATCAGAAAATATAGGATTTTCTGGAAGAACATACTAAGGTTTTCAATGAACAAAGAACATGCTTTCTAAAACAAATGCTTATGAACTCGCGAACTTTAATGTTGACACTTTCAAAACCACTTGTATTCTTCGGACACTAGTAGACAGGTAGTCGCGTAGGTTCTAGAAGACGGAGCATAGTTGCTTCAAGTCTTTATTTTGCTCATTATTTTTGGAGTTAATCATATGTGATTCAAATACAATGTAAACACTATATTATTAATGCAATCATTGTTGTTGCTTTGATTACTATTATTCAATTGTTGTGATACTTTACATGACATCCTCCGCCCCTGAACGTTTCCGTCGTTCTGGTTTGGGGGTGTGACAGATTGGTATCAGAGAATTGTTTATAGTGAACTCGGTATATCAACCCATAAAAGATATGCAATTATAAATACAATGGGGCCGATGTGCTCTGACTAAAAGTATACTTTAAAATCGAAGTATTTTATAAGAAGTATACAAACAAGCATACATACTAGAATAAGTATCACGAGAAGAACAAAACAGAAATATTTAGATGTTGGACACCACAGTTAAACCTAGGCAGTATGTAATCATATCTGGGATAAATATAGCCTGATCAACTATATTTATTTGAGATACGACCAACATGTGTTTGGTAGTGATAATGGTGTTGCAACGAGTCTAAAACTTACCAACTCTACATACAAAGGATCTACAGAACAAAACATAAAGTTAAAATACTATAGGAGTATTTTAGTATACCATACAATAACAACAGGTCTAAAAACTTACTAGGTTCATATACCGAGAAACTTTACAATTAATCATACAATTAAAATACTAAAGGAGTATTTTAGGCACTATAACTAATTTATGTGAAAACTAAAAGACCCTTACTGGGAGTTCTATAGTTGCGAAGTGTATACTCCCAGGATTATATATAATTGAGATTTTATAGACTTCGAATTTGTGATCTTCGCTCTACTACCTGTTCCTTGTTTGGTTGTGCTCTTAGAGTATGATCACTAATTCGAAGGTCTATTTGATCTTGGTTATATAGAACTTGCATACACTGCGTGATTATAGGTGGGCTCGGTGAGGATCACCATAAAAATTTCGGTGGAAATGTTCCCATTAGTCTCATAGATTCTTTAGACATTCCTATTCTTGTACCAACAACATAGCTAGGTATAGCCACCCACTGAAACAGTCAACAGAAGAGCCAAGGAAGAGCAAGAAGAGGTTTGTGGAGATGATTCCGAGAAGGAATCACTCGTGGATCTTACAAGAAGGTAGAGCACCTTATGTGTCGCACTAATAACTAATAAACTAATATAACCTATCGAGTTAGTGATTACACTGCTCACACTATGTGTTAGGCTTACCGCCTCTTTCACAACAACTAGTAACAGTAAAACAGGTCGCGGAATTTCACTTACAAGGTGGTCACTATAAATAATTCATAAATCTATTTTGCATAGACCTTTGTTATGAATTGTTTTCAGAACACTATAAAAGTTAGAATATAACTCACTCAGAACTAAGATAACTTAGATTCAAATAACACTCAGCTTGTAACCACAACTAAAGGCTTACCACCGTTTCATCTTTTAAACCTTATGGCAGAAGGATGCCACCGAAGAAGTTGAACAGAAACAAAAACAACGGACCACCGCCACCACCTCCACAGTATGATCCGGTTCTCTTTCAGGTGGCAATAACAGCCGCAGTGACAGCTGTCATGACTCAAATCCACGCAAGTGGTGCCAGCGAATCGGGTAGTGGTACTAACAACTCTAACCATGGAGAAAGCCATGGACGCACAAGAGAGTGTTCGTACAAAGACGTCATGAATTGTGAACCTAAATCCTTCTATGGAAGTGGGGGATTCATTGCTTTAATGCGATGGTTCAAGAAAACGGAGTCCATCTTCGACATATGCGCGTGCCCAGAAGAGAGCAAAGTCAAGTTTGCTACTTTTACCTTCTCCGACAGGGCCCTGACATGGTGTAATGGCCATGTCAAGTCACTGACCCTACCAGTGGCTAACGTGATGGGCTGGGAAAATCTTAAGGAGATGATGATAGGAGAATAATGCCCGAGGGGCGAAATACAAAAACTGGAGCAAGAGTTGTGGAACCTTACCACGGCAGGCTCAGACATAGTAGCCTACACTAACAGATTCAGTGATCTAGTGGCACTATGCCCCGGGATGGTTACCCCGGAGAGCAAGAAGATAGAGAGATACATTTGGGGACTATCTTTTCCCATCCAAGGAAATGTGATAGCGGCGAAACCCCTCACGTTTGACAGCGCCAAACGTCTGGCTCAAACACTAGTGGACCATGGAGTCCGCCAAGGCTTGATGACTCCCACTCCCGAGCCGACGAAAGGGGACGACTATAAGCAAAAGTCCAAGAACAAGAAAAAGAGGCAACCAACTCAAGAACCCTTGGAAGGACAACAAATTGTTGCGGTTCATGTTGCCACAACACCTACCACTCCAGCATCGGTCAGGCAATATGTCGGAACCCTCCCGAAGTGTAACAAGTGTGGCTTCCATCACACGGGACGGTGCCAAGAATTGAAATGAAAGAACTGCCTCAGGAAGGGGCATACTACTCGTTTATGTAGGGCACCGGCACGACCAATCTCCCAGGTCCCATGCACCGAAGTAAGCCAGGCCTGTTATGGAGGTGGCGAAACGGGACACTACAAGAGGGACTGTCCCATAACACAGAACTCTGGCAGCGACAGAAGAGTGCTGATGATCACTGCATGGGAGACTCTTCCGGAACCACCTGTAGACCGCGGTACGTTTTCCAAATAAAAATATTTTGAAACTTAAAATTTTTACGGACACGGTCAACACCTAAATCGTAATCATAAATTGCTCTCTCGTCTGAACAAATTACAACATGCATATAAAATGTAACATCCGGATTTCCAGGTATGATAAATGAGCATTATTTTCTAAGTTATGATGGGTGACTCGACGAGTTGGCGCCTTGACTCGTCAAGTAGGATTGCGCCTTGGTGACGTGGAAAATAAATGGACTCGACGAGTCGACAAGCTGACTCGCCGAGTCAGCGCTGTTGGCAGAAACCCTAATTCTTTCGGGCTTGGGCCTATTTAAAGGCACTTATAGCCTCCTTGGCCCTTCCCACCAGTGTATTCGTCCCTTGAGAGAAAACCTAGAGTTATTGTGAGCTAGAGAGGGAAAGAGGCTAAGTGGAGGTCATTTCTTTGAAGAAGAAGGCCAAGAGTGTTGCAAGGATCTCAGAAGAGAGTTGGTGGATCTGCTTCATCTTCATTCAAGCTTCAGATTTGGTACAAGTTCTTGTCTCCTTGGTGTTTGAATAAATTTCCTTTGGTTGTTGAGTTAGGGCTTGTATCACCATTTGACGGGGTTTTGGGTGCATCCAAACCCTTTTTCGGCCTATTTTGTAGATCTGGACCTTGTGAGGTCCAGAGAACTTGAAAGTAGATAGCTTTGAGTGATTAACTTTGGAACCTTGAAGCTATGAAGCTTCAATGGAGTCATAATGGTGTATAGAGCAAAATACACCATGCATGAGCCTCAAGTTCAGACCTTTACGTGATTTTTGGGTGTTAGAAGGCCAGATCTATAAGTTAGAGAAGCAGATCTGACCTCAGAAGGTCAAATGAGTGTTGCCATGGAGGAAACTCGCCGAGTCCATAAGAGGACTCGAGGAGTCGGATCGGGTTGCCCCGTGATTCGTGATCAGTGGTAACCCGTCGAGTGAAAGGTTAACTCGACGAGTCGAGTAAGGCCTTAGGAGGATTTAGAGGACACGCATGGACCCGCCGAGTCACCTTAGTGCACTCGACGAGTCTGGTCAAAGTTGGACCGTTGACTGGAGTTGACTTCAGTTGACCTCAGAGTTTGGTCAAGCTGATTCAAGAGAGGCCATGGAGGGGTAGAATGGTCTTCTACCCATTCCTTAGAGATGAGAATATAAGAGAGTATTGATCAGAGAAATTATCATTTTGATAGGCGGAGGCTAGATCGAGCATATCGAGCACGAGAGTTTACTAGACATCATACGAGGTGAGTCTTCTCACTATATATTACCTAGAGTGGTATCTATGTGCAGACCGGAGGGTCTTATGTGTTATGTGTATGATTGAGATTATGTGCATTGTGTTATGTGTATGCTATGTGTTATATAGACCGGACCGGAGGGTCCAATGACTTACGAGGCCAGAGGGTCCTCGATTAGACCGGACCGGAGGGTCCAACGATTTAGACCGGACCGAAGGGTCCAACAAGCTAGACAGGACCAGAGGGTCCAACGAGCTACGGGACTGGAGGGTCCCGCTGATACACATCGACCGGAGGGTCGTACCGAGTTATAGCCTTGAGTGGCGTATGTGATGTATGTGGTATTTTGGGGAACTCACTAAGCATTTATGCTTACCGTATTATGTGATATGTGTTTCAGGTACTAGCGAGGATCGCGGGAAGGCGCCGGCATGATCTGTACACACTGATGGAGTATTATGTATTTGATATTTTGGGATATGTTTTACTGTGATAACATGTTATACATTTTGAGTTTTGAGATTACTTTATGAGACATGTCGTGTTTGAAAAATGAAAAATTGTTTTGAAAATTTCACGGCATTACATAAAACTAAAGACCCTCGCAGGTAAGCTATGATGGCTTAGTGTATATGCTAGGCTTATATATAATTAAGTACCCACAGACTTAGAGTGCATGATTCCGCCTTATTTCCTGTTTCTTGTTTGATTATGGATTTAGGGCAGAATCACTCAGTCTACTGTCTTCTCAGGTTTAATTATATATGACTTGTAGACAACAAGCGATTATAGACGGATCTGGTGGGGATCGTAATATTAAGTATCAATACTATCTATCAGAACCCTCTTATTGTTAGTACTTGCTTAAGGCAGTACAAAATGTTTACAGTAGTAATAACAATGTTAAAACTGAAAGCACTAGAAACGTACGCATAGATGCACTATCGCTCTAGCAAACACTTCTTTTGAATCGACTTAACAAATGTGTCACTAAGAAGTTCCGACATGGATTGGATTGGTCCTCGCCATAACAATCGCATGTGTTACGAGAATGACCCTTCGCCCTAAACCGACCGACTAACGAAACTCTCGTAACTCATAACGACAAACCGGATACGAACCTCAGAATCGTCTCTCATTTCAAATCTCCGAAGTACTCATGCGAGAAGTACCATACCTTATGAAACCCTCCTGGATTATTCCCCGCAGACCTTTCTGGAATACCACGTGTGTAGCAAGCCAAGTTCAAGCATAGAGGCCAGGGAAAAATACGGTTAACCTATCACTGTTAAGTGTATACGCGAGGGTGGTATATAATTAAGATTCTATGGACCTAGGATGTGTGTTTCCGCCCTATCTCCTGTTCCTTGTCTGGTTGTGGACTTGGGGTAGAGTCACCCGTCCGACCATCTTATCAATCTTACTTATATACGACTTGTATACATGAGGCGATGATAGATGAACCATGTATGAGTCCTACTATAAACTTTAGGACAAAAGCTGCATAGGACTATGAGTGTACATTCTACCATTTGGATGAACATAGACAAGTAAACCAAACCCATACACTCCCTACCAACTGAAACAACAGACGCAATAGTGAAGATCCGCTGGAACGCCAAGCGAGGATCAAAATTCTCTTGGGGACAAGAAGATCATATGGAACAGAAGTACCCACCTCTCTCCCTAGTTCATGAGTAACCACTTAGGATTCGAATTTCGGGACGAAATTCCCTATAACGGGGGGATGATGTCACAACTCAAAATTTTAGACCCAGTAAAGCCTAAACCCTAACCTAACACAAGTGAAACTATATTGCAATGCTTGTTGCATTGTATCCTCTAAAGTCTTTAGAGCTTGTTTATAAATTAATAACTATGTGTGTATTGAAAACCTAAGCTAATTTAGAGTGGTATAAATGAACATAAGTTGAAAGATTAAGGGTTTAAACCATAAATAACCTTTATATAATGTGTTTTTGCCTAAAGTAATTAAAGGGTATAGGGTTTACGGTTTTGTAGTTGAATTATTTAGGGTTCACGGATTAGAAACTCACTCATAAAGGGTGTTCGCGGCCTAGGAAATTAAAGGCCAAGGAGTTCATAGCCAAAAAAATGAATTGAAAAGTGGTTCACGGTTGGAATTGGGAACCAAATGGTGTTCACGGTCAAGGTGTGTCCGAAAACTCAATTTTTGGAAAGGCTTGATCGTAAACACAAAAGGACTTGGCCCATTAGGACCATAAACCCAATCGTATATATTTGTTTGCTTCCGAAAACAACCCCATTTGCCACATTTACATCCGAAAACACTCCAACTTTTGCTCTCAGCTATCATCCGTGAACACCATAAATTCATAGAATCCTTACCCAGAATCTTCAAATCTTCATAAGTCCCTCAAGAACATTCATATTATCCTTCATATCTTCAAGTCTCCTCTAGAACACCAAGCACATCTTCAAATATTCATATTCCATCCAAAAACACCAAGAACAACTCCAAATAATTCCTAATAAATTTTGTAAGTATTTCTTACATAATTTAGTGTTGTCTAACACTTTAAATTATTATTTAAATTATCTTATTAATTTAAATATGACGTCGGGTATAATTATTTTTAGGATACAACTACTGTCACGTATTCTAACCTGAGGATCGTTCACAATCACTTGGAGTCCGATCAAGCACACGCACTAAAGGTGAGTTCATACCCGTACGTTTTCACTATTTTTCACTGTTTTTAGGGGGAAATACAAGTAAAACACAAGTACTCTTGTGTCTGAATGATTTTCAAACCGTTTTAAAACATTTGAAGTTACTTCAAACTGATTTAGTAATTATGTTTTATCAAATTGTATTTATATATATTTATATATATAAATAAGGTTCAACGGACTTCGAATTGACAATTTCGTCCTGAATACAGTTCCTTGTCTGGTTGTGGGTTCAGGATAGAATTATTTATTCGACTGACTTTTCATTCTTATTTATATATGTTGTGAATATACATGAATATAAAATATTATTCGTTAAATTTACAACCCTTTTGTAATACGTCGAGCAAAAGGGTATTTTTCATAAGTCTCTTACCATTGTCTTATACATTGCTACAATGCAAGGGTTTCAAGTTCATTACAAAGCTTACATCTGAACTATAATAGGTATAGTTTGTGCGTCATTACACTATTTTACAAGATTCAAGAAACGATACAGGAACACTACTCTATTTTACTAAAATAGTGGTTACATAACGAAATAATTATTGAAGTATAATTATTTTAAATTACAAAGTACACCACTACAGGATAATGCAAACCGTTACAAATACAAGAGAACACTATAACACTATACGTAAACTAGTTAATACAGGGTTGTGAGGCACTACTTCATTGTACCCCCCATGGTACAGGTTCAAATCTTACAAATTATAAGTAGAGTCTCCTGGAGGGAGAGCGTGAGTTTGTGTATAGATCTATACGAGACTGACAACCCCGCACCTGAGCTGCTTGCAACAGCTAGGCCGGCAGGCCTGGGGTGACAAGCATCATAACGTTCTGACGCCTGAAGAACGTCGTAGAGGTTACTAGTCATTTAGCATGGTTATATGAAACTCACAATAGTATCAATTAAACGATGTTTTCGGGATTAACACTACTTCATAGGTTTTATTCTAATAATAAGACCACATAGTTTTACAAGTAACATGAACATACAAATCAGAAGGGACCTATAATGTTAACACTATTATTCCTTAGTTTATGCGTCAAAGGTTATTTATATCTATAGGGTCCGATAGGTAGTAGGATGGGTGATATCCGCTTCATTTCCTGTTCCTTGTTTCGTTGTGGGTTTACAGCAGATTCACACAGTTTACTACCTATTCGATCTTTCTTATATATGACTTGTATACACTAAGTAATTATAGGGGGAAAATAGGTATGGGTCAGATCACTATATACAAGTACAGTACGCTATTTTCTCCTACGAAACATACTTTTCTGAAAGAACGTATAACAAAGTACAGGCACACAGAAAGGGTTGCACTACAAACACAACCGTGTTACATTACTTTTCTAAGCACGAGTCAGCAGAACTTACATTTCATTACATCATAAAATATATGATTTTCTGGAGGAATATACTTACATTTCAAAAAGAATCATTACAGTTAACTCTATAAGTACCTAGTGAATGCGTTAGGGTTATATACAATGAAGATCCGATAGACAGTGGAATGTGTGACTTCCGCCTCATTTCCGGTTCCTTGTTTGGTTGTGGGCTTAGGGTAGAACCACACAGTCGACTGTCTTCTGGATCCTAATTATATACAACTTGTATACACTAAGTACTCGTAGAAGGAACTAGCATGGGACACATTTCTTACTATACATCACATCAGAAAATATAGGATTTTCTGGAAGAACATACTAAGTTTTTCAAAGAACAAAGAACATGCTTTCTAAAACAAATGCTTATGAACTCACCAACTTTAATGTTGACACTTTCAAAACCACTTGTATTCTCAGGACACTAGTAGACAGGTACTAGCGCAGGTTCTAGAAGACGGAGCATAGTAGCTTCAAGTCTTTCTTTTGCTCATTACTTTTGGAGTCCATCATACGTGATTCAAATACAATGTAAACACTATATTAATAATGCAATGGTTTTTGTTTCTTTGATTACTATTATTCAATTATTATGATACTATACATGACGTCCTTCGCCCCCGAACGTTTCCGCCGTTCCGGTTTGGGGGTGTGACAAATCCAAATCCCATTTCTCTGACAGATTTTTTCTGTTTTTTGCTTAAATATTTAACTATATCATAAAACTTCTTTGTGCCCATTCTTGTTCTCAAAGATACTGTGCCATTTGGTTTTATTGGCACTTTTGCCTTTTTTTTCTTTGACTACTTCAAGAGTCTTTTTCTTGACAATCTGATTTTGTATCTTTATATCATTTGTTTTTCTTTTTCTTTTACCTGTTAGTCATTAACTTTTGTAAGCTTCTCACAGTATAACATATACTATAAAATAATTAACAATACAAAAAATTCACATGTGAAGCTTTTTAAAAAGTTTGTTATTAAATAAAATATCATTCACATAGTTTTGTTTTGCAAAATATAATATAATACTTAAAATAAACATGTAAATTTGTTAATAACTTTGTAAATTAAAAATGTGAATAGTAATAAACAAGCCTTTTGCTTTTTTGTCAGATTCTTTCTTTAGAAGGCTATCATCAGAGTTAATAGGAATCACAGATTTTGAGTATTCAATCATTTTAAGTCTTGGACTTTGTCTGATTTATATTCATTAAAAAAACAAAACTAATAAGAATTGATTTTATATATTAAAGTAAGTTATAATTTTATAAATATTGTGTTGTTTTCTTTTCAGGTGTCTTCAAAACAGATTCATCTTGCTTCATTAACTTTTTTGTTTGCTTTTTTTGAAGTCTTGGACTTTGTCCGATTTCTATTCATTTTTAAAAAAGAAAATTAATGATAATTGATTTTATATATTAAAGTAAATTATAATTTTATAAATACTAACATTGTGTTGTTTTCTTTTCAGGTGTCTTCAAAACAGATTCATCTGGCTTCATCAATTTTTTTGTTTGCTTTTTTTGAATCTTCTCACCTTCTAAAGTTTTTTTCTTTTTCAACATTTTCATCACGAGTCTTTTCATCTACATTTTTTCTTAATTTATTAACAATTTCCTCCACGGTTCTCCTTGCAGTGTTTTTGGTATATTTTTTTTAACCTTCAACTACACAATGTGAAATTGTTAATCTCAATGCCAAAAAAAATACAAGTAATATTATGAAATACATGTCAAAAAATGTAAAACTCAACATGTGATAATCAAATTGCAAAAACTTTTTAGAAATATCACATTGTGAATCTTTGAGAATGTGAGATACATCAAAGATTCACAATGTGAATCTTTGCATTTCATGCCAAAATAGGTCAAGGGTCACCATGTGATGTACACATACACATGGTGAATCTTTTCATGCATTGTGTCCATAGTGAAATCAAGTGAAATGGAAAAGCAAATGGCAATTTTTTTTAGAAAATTCACATTGTGAATCTTTGAGAATGTGAGATAAATCGAAGATTCACAGTGTGAATCTTTGCATTTCATACCAAAACAGGTCAAGGGTCACCATGTGATGTACACATACACGTGGTGAATCTTTTCATGCATTGTGCCCATAGTAAAATCAAGTGAAATGGAAAAGCAAATTGCAAAAACGTTTTAGAAAATTCACATTGTAAATCTTTGAGACTGTGAGATACATTGAAGATTTACAATGTGAATCTTTGCATTTCATACCAAAAAAGGTCAAGGGTTACCATGTGATGTACACATACACATGGTGAATCTTTTCATGCATTGTGTCCATAGAAAAATCAAGTGAAATGGAAAAGCAAATTGCAAAAACTTTTCAGAAAAATCACAGTGTGAATCTTTGAGAATGTGAGATACATTGAAGATTCACAATGTGAGTCTTTTAATTTCATACCAAAACAGTTCAAGGCTCACCATGTGATGTACACATACATATGGTGAATCTTTTCATGCATTGTGTACATAGTGAAATCAAGTGAAATGGAAAAGAAAATTGCAAAAACTTTTTAGAAAATTCACATTTTGAATCTTTGAGAATTTTAGATACATCAAATATTCACAATGTGAATCTTTGCATTTCATACCAAAACAAGTCAAGGATCACCATGTGATGTACACATACATATGGTGAATCTTTTCATGCATTGTGTCCATAGTGAAATCAAGTGAAATGGAAAAGTAAATTGCAATTTTTTTTAGAAAATTCACAGTGTGAGTCTTTGAGAATGTGAGATACATCGAAGATTAACAATGTAAATCTTTGCATTTCATACCAAACAGGTCAAGGATCAACAAGTGAGTTTCAATAAGTATGTAGTATATGATTAGATAAATTAGTTTTTTTTAATCTCAATGTGAATGTTCTAGCCTGTTTTTTTATGTTGGATATCTTCACTTTTGTCACTAGTAGTTGAAGGTTGAACATCTTTCACATTTTTTTGTCAATTTCATTCTTTTCTTATTATTCGTTTTTTCATTCGTTTTATCTTCATTTCCTGTTTTTGATTAACAAAGTAAGTCACACATGAGTTTGATGATATGAAATTTATGATTTATACATATAATTCACAATGTGAATTAGTATTTTAGATCACTTTAACATAACATTGATTAACATTGTGAATTACATTGTGAATCAAAACATTACCAATACAGCTCTTTATAAATTCATAATGTGAAGCAGAATAAGAGAGACAAGATCAATCAAACACAAATGCACAATGTGAATTTTCATATGATGAAAGAAACAAATGTAAATTCATCTGTAAAGCACACTGTGAATTCACAATGTGAATCAATATTATGTTAAATTGATCTGTAAATCTGATTCACTTTGTGAAATTCACAAACATTGAATATTTAGAAATTTACAATGTGAAATTACCTTTTAAGTTTAATGAATAAACTCAAAAACGACTTAAGATTCATAAAGTTTTAGGAAATTATTGTTTGTAATTTAGATATTCATGATTTATGTATCGATTTGAAGAAATTTAAATCATTAGGTTTTCGGTATTTATACAAATTCTCAAAAGTTCATGAAATTAGGGTTTCGATTTAATGAATAAACTCATAAACGAGTTAGATTCACAAAGTTTTAGGAAATTACGGTTTGTAATTTAGATATTCATGATTTTTGTCTCGATTTGAAGAAATTTAAATCATTAGGTTTCGTTATATATACAAATTCACAAAAGTTCATCATCCGAGGGTTTCAAATCAGTCTAAAACGATCTTGTTAATAAAATCGTATTGGCAAATTCATCGAATACATAATGTAACAGATAGTTTAGATTTTAGGTTTTGAAATTTATCAATCGGAAAATTTCATGTTTAAATTAAATGAGATAATCGGAACTGAATAGCAGTCGAATATACCTTCTAGATTCATTTTTACAAACTTTCCGACATGATTCACGGTGTATATTGACTGAATCGTCGCCGGCGATGTGTTTGAAATCGATGTCGTCGGTGAAGTAAAAGATCGCTTTCAATGAGAGGGTAAAATCGATTTCACTGAGATGTGGTACAGTTGAACATTAACGTTGTTAATTCACCGTAAGAGTTAATAAGTTTCAGGTTGATGAAAATGTCCCTTTAAGTTCGGTGTTTGCTTATAATCAGTTGCACACTATTATTTTTCATATTTTTACAACTGAAATCCAATGGCTGTTATTTTATTTATCCAACCATCTTAATAGGTTCCTTGGTTCTTTGACCCATATTGGTTCTCTATTGAACCCCTCCATATATATATATATATATATATATATATATATATATATGCTTAGGTTATTCTATTCAAACTAATTATTGTGTTATTGTATTCATAAATGTGGGCCAATCATTTTACTTATTTTAATAAAGTGATTAATAAATATTATTCAATTAAAAATAATCGAAAAATACCGTCTAATTTAACTAGAATGGTATTTTAGTCAATTAATATATAGTTAATAAAGGAAATTTGCATATTTTAAGGGATCATAGATTCTATTAATTTTAAAAATCCGATTTTATGAATTATAAGGTTTTTAATTCGGAAATTCTGATAGAATGTGTTTGAGTATGTTCAAAAATAAAAATATTCTAGAACGATAAAATAATAAAAATATTCTTGAACATATTTCTTGTAGAATAACAAATTCTTGAACCAGCAATTGAAGAATTAAAACAAAAATTATATTAATTCTTATAGAATACATGTAACAATTGCTAAGAATTACATTTATTGTTAAAGAATAAAACTAAAAAACTTTCAAATAGGGAAAAAAAAACATCAAAATCTAACAAATAACCCTAATTCATTCTAAAAGAATAATGTTGCTAAGAGGCGTTGTTCAAATGTCGTGGTCCGTTCTTCAAGCATCAGCTTTTGTGGAAACAAATCCATTGAATAAATTAGTGAGAAAATATCCATAATCCATTCCAACATAATTGGAATTCGTGATTCCATTCTGATAGAATTGGAATTCATTTACCAATAATTATATTAAATCGTCTCATCCTAACAGAATATGTTCATGATTATCATAAAAAACATTCTTTTCTTATAGAATACTATAAACGAAGAAATACCATTCATTTGAAGCATTTTAGCGAGCGTTTGGTGTGCATCAAAACAACTTTCAATTTCCTGTAAATATTAGACAATCATAACAAATTCCAAATTCACCAAAAATATTACACCTTGAAAGAATTAGAAAACAAACCTAAACAAATCCAAAATTTCTTTGATTTTTGTGAAACAATCAACCCAAACATCCATTCTATATATTGAAATCAAATCAAATTAAAAAAAACCCATTTGAAGATTAAACTTCATTGGTTTAACATTGTTCCATAACCTAAGATAGCACCTTCAAACTGTTACAGAGTTGAACAGACAACACACCTACAAATTGTTCCAGTTATCATATAAGCATCTTAAGAATAAGATCTAGGTTCAATTGAAAACTGAAACACAAACACATATACAAGCAAAGTGTTACATAACAGAAAATTTGGGGTTTGAAATTCAAACTAACGTAATGAACAAAAATTGTTATAGAATATAACTCTTCCGTATTTTAGTTCTATCTTTTATTTACAAATAATTTGTGGTCTTTTTATTGTTTGTGTGTAAACTGAAAGCCCCCTTTTGTTTTATTATCATCAGTAATACACATCTCATGAAATTTGAAGTGAGAACACAGATTAGAGAGAAAGAACAGCAATATCAAGAAGAGGAAGCGAACTACGACTTAGGTTACTTCCTCCGTTCCATTTTCCTTTGAATTAAAGATCTGCAATGCATACAGAACCTATTGGAAGCTGAAAGAAGTTGTTGCATAAACCCTAAAAGATTCGCATTTCGTTCTATTTTAGAGCTGTTTTATGAATTTGTTATGCATCAATTGATAGAACAACAAAGAAATATAACAGAAACCAGGGAAAAGAAGAAAGAGTGAAAGCTAGTAAAAAAATCGACATCAGGGAGGACTCGACAACAGGAAAAATCGGAAAAAAACAAACCTTAGCTGTTGAGTGCGACGGTCTCCGACAGGTGGTTCACAGGGGATAATACTGGCTAACGGCGGTGAGGGCTTGCTTGAGAGGCACGACCGAGAGAAGCGGGGGCGTAGGTTTTTGTCACTGTATGAGTTTGTTATGCATCCATTTTCCTCCTTCGCACCCTATCGACGGAGAAGCAAGAACGCAGCCTCGCTGCTCATTCCCATCTCCCTCTTCGGCCTCGTCAGTCCCTTGAGATACCCTCTACACCATCGATCAGAAAGAAACGGATTAGCCGTCTGCGAGATTCCTCATGATGGGATCGGTCGGAGGTGAGGGAACGAGATTTAAACCATATAGATTAGGTTAAAAGTCAATACCATGATTATAGGGATTATTTTTGGAAGTTATTAAACAAATTACTAAATTACCCTTATTTGTTTATTTAATTATTTAATTTTTTTATTTAATTTTGATTGGCCCACATTTATGCATACAATAATACAATAATTACTTTAAATACCTGAACCTATCTTTCTTTCTTTCTCTCTCTCTCTCTCTCTCTATATATATATATATATATATATATATATATATATATATATATATATATATATATATATATATATATATATATATAATATACTCTAATAAATGAAGGGTTTTTTGCCACATGTCACTCTCATTTAATTTGTCAAATATCATTTGGTGGTTATTTTGAATTTGTAGGGTTTCAAAGTACTCCATGGATGATGGCAATGGGCCCCCTTGATGAAGTGTAGGTTAAAAGCCCAAGACTTGTCTTTTCCCTATAAATAGTCATGTATTATTCATAATTAGGTTTAAGAGTGAGACAAAATGTAGCCGCCACGTTGTGAGGTTTCTTGTAGAGTTAGATTCTTATTCCTTAAAGTGTAATCTGTTCCTCATAATTGAATAAATCGAGTGATCATTCGACATATCTTCATATTTGTGTTTGTTCTTATTTTCTACATCTTGTTCATCAAATCACAATTAGGGTTTTAATCCCAACAAGTGGTATCAGAACGGGTCTTTGAAGATCTATTGATTTTTGAAGTATCGGTTCTTGATTTGATGATTTTCTGCACAAATTATTGAATATTATTGGTGTTTTGGCGTTCTGTTCAAGTTACTGTTCATGAAGATTTATGATGTTCTTCTACTGTTCAACTGGTATTTTTTTTAATCTTATTTGTTCTTCTATTCATATTAGATATGCTCTTTTGCTTAAATCCAAAAATCCCTTTGTTTTGACCTAATTGGATCTATTCGAATCTGATTTTGATCTGGCCCAATCTCTTGGTCGTTCACTGTTCATGGTCCACATGTTATTATCGATCCATTTTTTCTTTTCTTTGGCCCTAATATTACATTTGAGTCTCCGATTGCCTCTTGTTCTGTGCTCAATTCGATAATTCTTGTTTGTCTATTTCAACATATGTGGCTATCGACTAAGGATATTGGGTTTTAATCCCAACAAAAAGTTTTGGCGATCGTTTTTGTTTTCGGTTCTCACCTGTCGCACAATTTTTTTTTAATAATCGAAATCATGTCTTGTTGGAGTCTAATAATCGAAATCCAAGTTGTATGATGTATTTGACATCGATTATGGCCGATCGTTTGTTATGGTTATGATAAATCTTCTTGATCTAGAAATCGATTTTGAAAGTGCAATTTGATGGGTGTTATACTGGTATTTCGAGCACCGGTGCTGAACAGACGAAGATTGGATGAACAAATCTGAGTTTTGATTTTGATGGTAAAAGAAATAAAAATCAAAATTGGAATGAATGATTTCTCCTGTGAATTTAATCGATACGAATGACATGTGAATCGTAATCGGCATTCCATTTGGTAGCGTTCGGAACTAGAACAGGATTGGGTCTTCATAAACAGATTTGCTGTGTAATGTGTCTTGGAATCGGGGCTTACGTCAAAATCGATTGTGTGATGCGAACGAAAGAATTCGAAATTGAAACTTAAATCAGAAGTATGGTTCGTATTGGATAAGTTTCGCCATCGGATTTGGCCTTAACTGGGATTACTTAGGGGTGTTCGCCATTTGCAGGTCATACCTCAAAGTCAGATTAGGTGTGAAAAACCTTACCTGCGAACCTACCCTGCGAACAACCAACCTGTTTGGGATGAACAAGAGTCAAACTGAAAAGTCAAAATTGACTGTGAATTGGGTTGAACTTTCTTTGAATCTCACTGTGTTTTCCACGAAAAACGAACCTGTGACGAACATTCGCTTTTGGATGTGTAATGTGAACGAATGAATTGCGAATCAAAATTCAATCAGGAGGAACAAGGGCGAATATCATACTTGTGAATGTTCGCATTAGGTCTGTGGTCGATTAGGAGCGAAAGGGCGAGGAATCTGGGATTGTAATTCTGGGTTCGCACTCACTCCCCATACGAACGTCAAAATCGGTTATGTTCGCAGTTGGCACTTGGCTTGGATTCGCATTCTCGGAACGAAAGATTTGATCGGTGTTATTGGTTGATTGGAATCGGGCTTGAGGTTTCGTATGCGAACGATCGTTTGAATCACCGTTCTTGTGGTTCTTTTTAATCAGACGTCGTATTAGGGAAGAAGATATCAAGTTACGTTTTTGGTCCCTGAAACTTCAATGATTTGACACTTTTGATCCATGTTGTTTTCAAAGGTTGGCAATTTTGGTCCATTTCCAAAAACTGTTACAATTAAAAAAAGGGAAATTGATGCAGAATTACCTTTTCAATCCCAGAATTTCAGCAAAGTGAGAGTTTCAGCCCATTTTTCGAAAAGTTTGCAAATTTGAGGGCTGGTGAACAGTTTTGGATTTTTTAACGCACATATTTTTTCGTGAACAGAAAATTAAGGATTCCATCAAGTCTTGACGGTTCGGAAAGTCGTTTTTCGTGATAACGTCAAATGTTTTCGACTTTTTCGGATTTTATACTTCATCGTTTATATCATTTTGTCACAGGGAGCATAGTAATTTTTACCCATTCAAGATCATTCTCATGACCATTTGAAGGCTTTATAATCACGTTTTTTATTATAAATTGGGGGAGAATTTGGTATGGCCATTCGAAATTAGATTTGTGACTTTTCAAATTTGAAGATTTTTTATAAAGCTTTTGGTAGAATTATGAATGTAACTTTTACAGTAGCAGTTCTTCATCAAACTCTTCTAAAGCTTTTACAGAGAAGTATCCTTTACAGTAGAAGTTCTTCATCAAACACTTCTAAGGACTTGTTATATCTCCGACTTCTAGTATTTTCTCGATCAAGTGGCGTTACGAATCTTAAAATTTGGGTTGTTACATGATAATTTTTGGTGGGTTATATCATTAGCTTATTTGAAGATCATTGTGACTTGGAGGGGGAGTTCTTCAAAGACAAGAAGTGATTTGGTTTCTTAATTCTGAAATGGGTTTTTATGGCGGGTTGGGCTTTATTGAAGATCTTTGGGATTACTCAGAAAATGAAGTTTAAAAACATTAATTCAGTGTTTGGTTTATATATATATATATATATATATATATATATATATATATATATATATATATATATATATATATATATATATATATCCTAGAACCCGTTGTTGAAGACTATTGAAGAATCAAGATTCGTGGATTGCTTCAAATATTCCTCGTTGCGAGATCTTTTCTTATTTGCTAGATGCTTGTTTTGGAAGTTAAAGCATTGTCATCCATTCCATACTTTGAGGGGGAGATTGTAGGGTTTCAAAGTACTCCATGGATGATGGCAACGGACCCCCTTGATGAAGTGTAGGTTAAAAGCCCAAGACTTGTCTTTTCCCTATAAATAGTCATGTATTATTCATAATTAGGGTTAAGAGTGAGGCAAAATGTAGCCGCCACGTTGTGAGGTTTCTTCTAGAGTTTGATTTTTATTCCTTAAAGTGTAATTTGTTCCTCATAATTGAATAAATCGAGTGATCATTCGACATATCTTCATATTTGTGTTTGTTCTTATTTTCCGCATCTTGTTCTTCAAATCACAATTAGGGTTTTAATCCCAACATAATTAATTTCTTTTCCACATGTCATTTTATGAGTTTTTCTATTTTAATAAAGTCCACATAATACTTTAATGTAATAATTACAATAAATTTAATAATAAATGAAAATCAATTTCATTAATGGACTTACCTTCTTATTTTAAAATCCCAAAGTAAAGATTATTAGTTTATTTTGTTTATTTATTTAAATTTAAAACATAAAAAAAGTTAATAATTTATTATTTTTCTTATTTTTTTATAAATCCAAAGTTCTTAAATATCTAGACATTTATATTTAATTTTTTTAATTAACCAATGAAATACATGGGTCTTACACCTAGTGCGTATATATATATATATATATATATATATATATATATATATATATATATATATATATATATATATATATATATATATATATATATAGAGTGAGAGAGAGAGAGAGAGAGGTAAGTTCAATTGAGAAAATAAAAAACGTTGAGAATGGGGGAACCATTCTCAGCCAATCATTTATCTAACATGTACACCTTAAAAAAATGTATGTGTCATTTTTCATTAAGGGTATCTTTGTAAATTAGCCACTTTTTTATATTGAACTTACCTGTTCATTGTAATCAGTTTCTGATTTGATGATATCTTTAGCTCGTTTGAATTGGATATGAGGAATTCATTATCAAGATTCTTTTCTTTATATAACTCGTTAGCAATTATACGTAGTTTTTCCATTAATCGTGAAGTTTCGCATCTGTATTTCAGTTTTCTTCTTCGTATTCAGTTTCCGATTTGATCAGGTATGTATATCGTTTGAATCGGATATATCGGAGTTCGTTATCAAGATTATTGCTTTATATAATTTGTTAGGAATTACGCGTATTATTTCCGTGTTTGCTGAAGTTTCGAATATGTATTGGAGTTGTTTCATCGGATTTTTGTTATGTAGTTTGAGATCTCTATTTCAAACCAGAGCTGATTTAATTTTCAATCAGATATATCGTTGTAGTTTTTACGCTCTGAACTGAGAGAGATTGCTTAATTGCATCATCTGACTGAGCTGATTTAACTTTCTTTCAGATATTTTGTACGTTGAGGTGAGATATATTCGAAATTAACCAGGTTTTCATATTTACGACTTTTTTTTGTGAGATATATTCGATATTAAGATTGTTTTTGTTTATTTATACAGATCATTTGGTTTATTATGTCAAATTCTAGTGTTGTTGATGGTGATTTGTATTCTTCTATGTGTAAGAGTGAAGAAGAAGATGTTGAGAACTCATTTTTTGAAGGTATCGGTTATTGAATTATTTTGTTGCTTTTAATTTGGTTGATTATCATTTATTGACATATGAATATGTTAATATGAATAAATTGTTGTCTTATTCATATATGAATAAACGTGTGATAATTGTAATTTCGAATTTATTATTATTTTCGTTTTATTCATATATGAATAAGTTATGTTTATTTTATATATTTTGAATCCTCATGAATTTTATGTATTCATATATGAATGTTTTATTAATCCATTAATAAACATTGTTTTTTGTTTTATTCATATGAATTTCATGTATTCATATATGATTGTTTTATTCATATATGATTGTTTAATTCACACATTATTAGATTGATTTAGATTTTTAGTTTTTTAGCTGGTAAATCTTCGAGTTCAGTAGATGATGCGCAATATTGTGGTGATATAATTGGAGAACATGTCTATAAGCCAGATGTATCTGTTCAACTTATTCCATTTAAAGATTTAATCTTCAAATCATTAAAGTTGGCCCTCAAAACGTATTCTGAGTATGCTGAAATTGGTGGTTTTGATGTGAGACTGAGCACACAGTCAAGATTTGATAACAAAATTATAAAGAAGAAACATGTTATATGTAATCGTGGTAGCAAACAGAAAAAGAAATATTGTGACACATTGGGTACAAGTGGTGTTAGGAGGAAACGAAATTCAAATTCAAGAGTTATTGGTTGTCAAGCAAAGATTTTTAGTTGAATTTGTGTATGGAACTCCAGATTATAAAGTTTTTCAGTTTGATGAACTTCACAACCATCCACTTAAGAAGAGAAGTGATTTAAAAAAAGCGAGGCAAATGTCATATTCAGAAAAAGAGTTTATAGTGCGTTCCTCCACATCAAAAATAGGCCCAACTATGGCTCATAAGTTGAGGGCAAGTCTGAGAGGTGGGTATGAGTTTCTAAAGCCCAAAGTAGTTGACTATAAAAATTTAAGGATAGATATCAACAGGGTTATAGGTTATAAAGATGCTCAAATGATAGTAAACATAATGAATGACCGTCGAGCTCACTATCCAAATTACTCATTTGAGTTTAATTGTCAAGATGATGTTTTGGCCTGTATGTTTGGGCTGATGAAATGGAGAAGGCATATTATGCTGAATTTGGTGATGTTATCTCGTTTGATGTGACTTTCCAAACAAACAAGTAAGTTATTCTATCTACTTTTTATTGCTTATTCATATATGAATATTTTAACTTTTATGTTTAATGTTCAGTTTTTATTGTTGAAATTATTCTAATAATATACTGTAACTATA
Source organism: Lactuca virosa (assembly GCF_052849685.1). NCBI lineage: Eukaryota > Viridiplantae > Streptophyta > Magnoliopsida > Asterales > Asteraceae > Lactuca > Lactuca virosa. Next base: position 161,646,019 of record NC_136430.1, read on the forward strand.
TTCGTACATGAATATTTTTATATTACTTATGAATACATCAAAAATTGACTTTAATGAACACTTTTTTTTGTGTGTTAGGTATCGAATGGTTTTTGTTCCATTTATTGCTATTGACCATCATAAAAAATTAGTTACTGTTGGAGCGGGTTTGCTAAGCAATGAAAGCACTGAGTCCTACTCTTGGTTGCTTAAAGCGTTTCTTAAAACTCATGGGCAAGAACCAACACTTGTTTTAACCGATCAATATGATGCAATAAAACAAGCTATTGAGAATGTTTTTCCTAATTCAAAGCACCGATTATGTATGTGGCATATAATGAAGAAGTTGAAAAACAAGGTATTATTTTAATATATTTCAAATATGTATGATAGTATTTAGTTATTCATAGATGAATATAGTAATTTTTTCAAATATTAGTACATTCATTTATGAGTATTTATTGTTATTTTACTTATTAATATTTATTCATTTATGAATAAATATAGAAGTTTATTTTATTTTTGTTTTAATACAGATATCAGATGATTTATTTACGAACACAGACTTTAGAAAAAGATTCTCGAAGCTTGTTTGGGACATTAATATGAAACCTGATGTATTTGAGGTGAAATGGGGTTTTCTTATGAAAGAATTCAATCTGGAAGACACAAGATGGTTTAAAGACATGTTTACAAAATGTGATTCATGGATACCTAGATATTTTAATGATATTGCAATGTGTGGGTTGATGAAGACTACGTCGAGGAGAGAGAGTATGAATTCATTCTTTAATACCTACTCAGAAAGTGGTAATTTACTTTTGAATTTCATGATGAATTACGACACTGCCATTCAAAAGCAAAGGAATACTCAACGAGAGCTTGATAAGGCATCAAAGAAAGCATCATATAAAATGCAAACACCTTGAGAAATAGAACTGCAAGCATCAAAGGTTTATACAAGTACATTATTTTTTGAGGTGCAAAAGGAAATATATAAAGCAAGTTTTTTTTTACATACTTGTATGTTGGTATTGAAGATGCGTGGGATGTTCACAATGTGCAACACAACAACAGTAAAGCGAATTTAAAAATGAATTTTTTAAGGTGATTTAGTAGTTTTTTTATGAAAAATATAATGTGTATATATGAATATGAGAATATTCATATATGAATATGAGAATATTCATATAAATGATTATTCTTATCATTTTAAAATTAGAACATTTTCATATATGAATATTTATTTATTATTATTTATATATGAATATGTATTATTGTATATGATTAGAATGTAACATTCATATATGAATACTTATATATGATTGTTCATATATGAGTATTCATATATGAATGTAAATGTGTAATTTTTGTTTAAATTGTTTTTTTATTTTTTTATTATGTCTTTGTATCAGGTTGAAATAAAAGCTGAAGAGAAAGAAATAAATTGCAGTTGTGAACATTTCAAACGTATGAGTGTTTTATGCAGACATGCTTTTACAATAATGATGAGATTGTTGGATTAGGTGTCTAAGCCTATAACTATAATTGGTATGCACTCGACCCGAGAGTAGCATAGTCTATTTGGGTTGCCTTCTCCAGAACAATCTGATAGGATGGATATTTGAGAAAGATGTTATTTATGATTTATTAATATATTACAAGTATAATATAGTTGAAATCATATTATTTAAGACTAAACTGCATTCATGTTATTAATATATTACAAGTATAATCGTGAAATCATATTATTTAAGACTAAACTGTACAAATAGTCCCCGTGGTTAGCTGAAAATTGCCACTTTGGTCCAAAAAGGTTTGGACTAGCACCAGAGGTCCAAACTTTTCAATTTGTTGCGAGTTTGGTCCAATTTTCTATGAACTTTTTTATAATGAAGATTTTGCCCTTCGTTTTTTCTTTTTCAGTTTTTTTTCATTAATTCTATTAATTTTTTGATTCAAATAATCAATAAACAAAACAAAAAACTAACTAACCCCTCCGTCTCTCTCTCTCTCTCTCTATCTATCTATCTCTTTCTCCATTGTGTCCCCGAAAACCATTGCAAGCTGCCGAAAGCCACCGTCATCTGCCGGACACCACCACAATCTGTCGGAAATCGCCGTCACAACCACATTTCTATCAACATTTCATCTTTCTATTTCTTCACTTTCTTCTTCTCTGAAAACCTCATGAACTACCACCACAATTTGATGAATTCAAACATAATTTTTCCAAATATGAAGAACAAAACATTCTATTTTTCCAGATCTTGAAGAACAAGAACTATTTATAGACTTGTAAACCACAAGATCAACTAGATTTGTAAAGGCACAAGAACTCTTTACAGATTTGTAAAAGCTTAACATTATTAAATCAAAATTCAAAAAAATGACACTGATATGGATCAAGAAAGACGAAGACGACACTGATATGGATCTAGAAAGACCAAGATAAAAAAATTTGGCAGCGAATACATGGCCTGAGTCGTTCGACGGTGTTGAAACCCCTTCATCTTGCTCAGCCTTCTCACAGTTGTCGTTGGAACTAGGGTTTTCTCACTCCCTCCCACAACTCCTCTTCTCTCTCTATTTATCTTCATCTGGGCAACGACGATGGTGCTCCGTCCTGAAAATCTAGCTACCACTGTGGGATGGGTTTTCAGATATGAAGAGGAAGGGTTTCAGATCGACATATTTGAAGAAGGTTTTCAGACTTCACCGGCGCAGATCTGTTCTCGTCTGAGGAGGAGATTGGAGACATGAGCTCACGACTGAAGATTGCAGTCGGAGAGATGAGGTAGAGAGGCGAATTTCGATTTACGGTTTTGGCCTCCGTCGTTTCGTCTTCAGATCACCATGTGTGTGTTCAGATGAAGAACCCGATAACCCATGAACTTGATCTGATTTCTTCTTCATGATTTCGTCTTCTAATTCGGTTTTCTTCTTTCTCCCTTATTTGATGTGCCCTCTATTTCCCCTTCCTTGAGTGTTTAGGAAGAAAAATCTAGAAGAAACAGATATGGTTTTGGTTTGACGAGAGAGAGAGAGAGAATTTTATTTTTGTTTTATTTTAACTGTTTTTTAATCACTGTAATAAAAGAAAAATGTAAAATAAAATAATAAAGGGAAAATCCGTCATTATAAAATGTTTCAAAATTTTTGGACCAAACTCGCAACAAATTGAAAAGTTTGGACCTCTGGTGCTAGTCCAAACCTTTTTGGACCAAAGTGGCAATTTTCAGCTAACCACAGGGACCATTTGTGCAGTTTAGTCATTATTTAATTAGTATTGATCAAGAATTAATTTGGAATTAATTTAGTGATCAAAAGAGACTAATTAAATTAACGGGGACTAATTATGTAAATCAGTGATATATATAGTGTTTGGGCTATTGATCCATGTTGAGATAAGTTTTATGTAAGTATCCATGAATAGTTAGCCCACATTAGATATGGATCATAACCTAAGTGTATGGATTAGGGTTTACCCATGACTCTTGGAATGCTACACTATATATGTGTTATCCCTTAGCCAAAATCGGTTACCCCAAGCATTCTAAGAGTTCTAAGAGAACCCTAGCCGATTTTGGTGGTGCTTAACCTCTCTCTTAAAGTCCTCCTTTGTTCATGTTGTTTGTGAACCATTTGAGGCATCACACTTGAGGTGCTAAGCTCTTGAAAGGCCAAGAACTACAAACTACATCAAGAGGTATTCATCTAACTTGTTTTTATATGGTATATCCTCTATTGTATGCTATTTAGGATGTATGCTTTGGAAAGTTCAAATTGCATGTATAATTAGAGAAAACATAGATCCAAAGCATCTAGGGTTGCATGTGCACCATAGGAGCGTTATAGTGCTTAAAACCCAACAGTGGTATCAGAGCCTAGGATTGTTTTCTGTTATATTTGATGCTTGGTCATTTTTCAAAGCTGAAAAATCGATTTTCCGGCCTCTGACTGATGGACTCACCGAGTCCAATGCCTGACTCGACGAGTTCATTCACTAAAAGGGCAACTCGACGAGTCCAGTTCATGAACTCGTCAAGTAGAGGCTTTTGGTTGTAGAATTTTGAGTTTTTGGCCAGAATTAGATTAGGATCATTACCACAAACTATTTTGTAATCATAAAAATCATATTTTCTGATTTGGTGATGATGATCCTCATTCAATTAAAGGAAAATTGTCAAATTTTAAGATAATAAGATAATTATTTGTATTATTTGATATGAATTGCCTTGCTATGAGTTAGATTAGATCAATAGTGAAATTATATGATAATGTTGTTAGTTAAAATTGATCTAAGTTGTTCTTGAAGTGAGTTTTGTAACTTGTCCTCAAGTTATACAAAGAGTCTCATTCATGAACATTAAAACTCATAAGTTTTCATAAGTTATGGAAATGAAAAGGTTTTCAAGAGTTACAAAACTTGCCCTCAAGTTTTGGTATTTGAAAAGTCTCAAATTATAAAAACATTAACTCTAGTAATTGAAAGGTTTCAAAAGATGCAACTCTTGGGTTCATAACTTAAAAATTAATTAAATAGTTTTCAGTTTGAATTTTTAATAACCTAGATGCTTTGAATAGCTCAATTACTCCTTATGGACTTTATTAAATTAATTAAAGTGTTTAATTAAAGGTGAAGATTAATAAATCCATAACAACATGGTTTAAGTTTAATTAAATTAAGAGTATAATTTATTAAAAGATTAAACCACCTAGTATTTTAAATGTTTAAAATACACCCTTATACTAGATAAAATTAAAAGCTTAATATATTATATGTATAAGTAAAAGGTCAGTCTTACCGTTAGTATGCCTCATTCACGAAGCCGGTCTATAAGGGGTATAAGGTTACTGCCTATAAAATGGTGGTTTAATGGGTGTCCAGTCTCACCCATCGCTTCCTTGACTTGTGGAGGGTCGTTAGCCGAACGGGTAGGATAGGACATTAATTCTCATTAAAAGTATAATGAAATACCAAGTAACTAAATACTTTTATAAATTTACAATCTTAGTTACTTAGGAAAAATGTGAATTTGATGTTAACCCATGAAATTGCACATTGCACCTTATTAGTCGTTAGTGGAGCGTGTGTGGTTAACCGACACACTAATATGGGACTAATAAAGGATGGAAATGGGTAGCTCGATGTTAATCATGGATCAATGGAGCGTGTATGGTTAACTGGCACATTGATTAGGTGATTTGTAACATTAAGTGTTCCAAGCTAATTTGCATGGTTATTCACACCTTGTTTGTGATCCTCGGCATCCCAGTCACAAACTTGAAGGGCATAATCGAGATTTAAACATGCCATTGAAAAGTTCAATGAATCTCAAAGAATCTAGGAATTTCAAATCATTTAAAACCTAAAATTCATTTTCGTTTTTCATGGTGGAAATTGGTAAATCGTCATTTACCTACCTTCAAATATTTTGCAATTGGATTACGGGATCCCTCTTCCGAATTGTAAAATATTGTGTTGGGTCCTAGCCTTAATATTTCATGTTGGGTGTTATATTAAGGACTTAAATCAACTAAAATTGAATTTCTCCCTTGTAGATGTCTAGTTCAGACAACTATGGTCTTCCCGAATCATTTGGAAAAAGTTTTCCTCATGAAGATGATGTTCCCAGAAATCATATTTTACTTCCTCCACCTCCTCCAATAATTCTCCCTAACCCACATGTTCAAAGACTTGAAAAGTTCAAAGTCACTCAAACCCTATTGGCTAGCAAACACCAAGATGGAAGGTCTGTGTGTGCACATGTCTTGGAGATGAAGTCACACATTGATAGGCTGGAAATGTTAGGAGTCGTTGTGTCGAGGAAGTTGGTTGTTGACTTGGTTCTTCATTCACTTCCCGAGTCGTATAGTCAGTTTGTTAAAGACTACTATATGACAGACCACGACGTGACCCTTATTTATCTTACCTATTTGCTAATTGCTGCTGAATCAACAATGATTTCGCACACTGGTCAAGCAAATTTGATTGGAATATCTATTTCCCAAACTTCCATGGACATTGACAATGGCAACATTGGAAGTCCAGAAAAGGCTTCTCATCCTAATGGGAAAGAATCAAAGAGAAAGGCTAAGTATGTTATTGTCCCGTGTACCATTCCAAAGGAGTATGTTTGTTTCTATTGCCAAGAAAAGGGACATTGGAAGCGAAGCTGCCCTGACTACCTGAGAGATCTAGGAGATGGTAGAATCAAATTGTATGGTTCTACTATAGGTAAGCTCATTATCTAACTCTATTAAGTTCCCATTTATTGATTCTTAATACATGATGTGATAAGATTGCATTTTGATGTTTTGTAGGATCAAAGAATAGAAAGGAAGCTTGAAAGAAGAGTAAGCTGATTCTGATCGCGAAGAGATGGATTTCGATCGCATAGTTCGATGTTTAGAATTTTGATTTGCTGCTTAGGAGTTATGATAGATTGCTTAGAAATATCTAGCGGCATAGTTTTCATATGTACTTGCATTGTAAGGACAAGATTTCCTGCGTTTTATAAATAAAGAAAGAATTTTAATTTTATCTTATTTATATTTCCTTGCAATGGCATTTCTGAAAATTGATGTTTGTATGTTTCTATTTTTAGTGATATGGATTTGATTCATTCGTTTGTGTTAGTGTCTAAATTTACCAAATAAGGAAAGATTCTCATCACCAAGTCTCAATTGGATAGAAACTTGGAATCATGCAACTTGTATTATATGATGGATGAGAACCTTCGTCTTTGGGAAATTAAGACTAATTCTTTGTTCACATGTATATGTGAGTCAAGTGAAGGACTAGGTGATCGGGTACACTTGGTTGTGTACTGGTCAGGTCCACCACAAAGAACGATAAGACTATTCGTTATGATTTACTAATAGTTTAGTAAATATGGTTATACTTACAAGATTAAGTGTAATTCTGGATCACTGAAAAAGTTTCAATGTATAGCAGAACGAATAAGAAGAATCAAATAGGCAGAAAGATAAAAGTCTCTCCAATATAAAAAGAAGGGAGAGTACTTGAGTATCGTGTTTTATGATCATCTTAGTGATTATGGAACCATATCACAATTGATCCTCTAAAGTGCACTTGTATGGCTAAGAAGAGGAATCGTGAATTATTGAAATGGTTAAATCAAAAGGTGAATCATACTTCGTTCAAAAATCAAGTATTAGAGTCATACTCCAAGATTGTGCCTTGAGTGACATAATCTTAAGAAAGGTTTATCAAATGTAGAGTAAAATGTTTTCTACTCTTGTACATTTGAAATTGGTAAGTTGTGATGTTTTGGATAAAACAAAGATCAACTAAGACCGATTGTCAGAAGTGTTTGTCTTGATAAGAAACCGCACTAACTCTTGAATATTTGTTTGTCAAGTAATGTTTCTTGACAAAGAGAATCTTATATGTCAAGAGATCAGTGGGAGTCTTAAAGATCTTGAAAAGTTTCAAGAACTAATCAAGAGTAAACCCATCGTTAATCACTAGCGCACAACTTAAGGTTTGTAACCTATCGTGTTGACATATTCTTGTTTCTGTGCCCATTCCAGTTAAGTTGACTACGCATGTGAGTTCTGTGAGTTCTCAATTGTTTGCATAACAACTTGGAAGCAATGGTAGGCCCTTGAGCTACTAGGTGGAAAGAAATTAATATTGAAGAAGTTTAGTCCATATGAGTTTGGATTTGTCACTAACCTTGTCTTATGATTATGGTTATGACAAATTCACATGGATAGGAACACATACACCATAAAATTTAAGTGTCATAAGATTTCTCTTCGATTCACAAAAATGATTGTGAGGAAACGCTTTCACTAAGTAGATTTTAAGCAAATATCATTTGTGATATTTGCATTCTCAAATTCGATTATGATTACGGCATACCTCTTCATAGTTCGAATTGTGAGAAATGGCAAATAGTTTGAACATTCAAAACTTATTGTTGTAAGTTCTGAATAGTTTAGACACACATATGAGCTTTCTAATAAAGGGTGTATGAGCTTTGATAAAGGCTTATCAAAGCATCTCGTGTCAGAAATCTGAACTTTAGTAAGAAAGTCAATAAGTATTGATTTCTAGAAGTCCAACGGATTTCTGGATACATGTCAAAGCTAGTGGTAGCATAAGTGTTATGCTAGTAAGATAATAATTATTATGCTATTGGGAGCACAATTATTATGGTAAGTGTTGCGAGTTAGCAACATTAATTATAGAAAACAAAGGTTTCAATTCACAAAGTTGCAGGGTTTAAAAAGTTGTTTTGCTATAATTAAGGGAGAGGAGCATATACTTCATTTCAATTCTAAAAGTTTAGATTGAGATTTTAATAAAATTTAGTCAAAGACATATATGACTGTTATGTTGAAAAGATTCGACATAAGGAAATTCTATATATGGAAATGTTATAGCAAGAGACTGGTAAAGTATCAGGTCTTTATGTAAGACATTATGAATCGTGTCCCATATTCTTCGGATATAAGATCGATTGCATGTGCTATAATATTCTCCTGTTCTAATTTTCCAAATTGCTAGGGTATTAAGAGGGAAAAAGGACTAGAACCGGATATGACTAAAGTTATTAAACAACTGTCAAAGACGATCTAAGGTTCGCTAAGGATTGGTTGCTTAAGGACAGTTGGAAGTATAGTAATGAATGGACCATATTGATATGATTCTGAATAGATAGAATTCTATTAAGAATGGATAGTCATATGACAATTATGGAAAAGTTTCCATAATGGGAGTTGGATATCAATAATCTATGAAATTATATTGTATTGTAACAATTTCCAATGGAAGGATGTTCAAAGGAATGTGCTTTGAATATGAGACTTCGTATCTATGGAATTGTATTGTAACAATTTCCAATGGAAGTTTTGTAATTGGCAAAGTCTCTGTGACTTGTGTACATTGTCGTTACAAAAGGATCACTGCATATAAGCTTAGAATCTAACAAATTACAGTAAGTGGCAAGGACTTGGTATTCTTACACTTACGATAAGGATTTGGAATTGTGAAATGAGTTTCATTGGAAATGTTTACAATTGATCTATTTCATAAAGTAAGTACCATAGGTAAACATAGTGTGCATGCTTGGAGCATAGGATAACTATTGTATTAATTCAAGTGTGAAGTTGATAAATCGAAACATTATACAATGAACAATGTGTAATCAATATGATGATTAAATAAAAGGTGTTTTATTTATATTCAAAAGTTTTGAGACCATATTGGATTCGATTATTCTTGTGTTTCACTTTGCATGTTTTAACTTCCCGAATAACTAGTTTATTCAAACCATCCACAGTCGATCATAATTTGGAAGTAGGTATTGAAGCTAGACTGTCATGAATGGGTCTGTAGATTGTCTAAAGGGGCTTAGACATAGCACAAGTTTGCTGCAGTGTTCATGAGTACTCCTGTAATAAGATTTGAGTATTGGATTAAACCCACGCTCATCTGAATCACTTCATGGATTTTATCATGAGTGATTGTGAGACGATAATATCTTATATTCTTGAAACCAAGACATATGAGTTGTAGTTTACAAGTCCGTTGCACATTGACATATGTAAATACACCAGTAACTTGGTGTTATAAAACATATTGTTGTGTATGATTTGATGAGTAAGTACAAGCAAGAATTTGATTCGAAGTTTACCCGTTCCTTTTACCTAATGTGGATAAAAGCGATATATGTGGGCCCCTCGATGATTTAGTGATGAAAAACCTAAGTGCTTGGCCAAGCCTGGACTGATTTGATTTGTTCAATTAGTCGTTCGTCATAAATCGGAAATCGAGAAACAACACATGAAAAGAGAGAATTGTTATAATCCATGTCTCAGTTCATACGATATCTAGAATGGAGGAATATATGATCCCTTATCTAATGGACGCATGATTGACTAGGTCAGAGTTCGACAGTGGCTTTCGAGAGCTACGATTGCTAGTCGGGATATTGGAGTCGTACTTGCAATAATAGTTATTAGACTTATCCAAGTGGGAGACTGTTGGATTAGGTGTCTAAGCCCATAACTATAATTGGTATGTACTCGACCCGAGAGTAGCATGGTCCATTTAGGTTGCCTTCACCAGAACAATCTGATAGGATGGATATTTGAGAAAGAGGTTATTTATTATTTATTAATATATTACAAGTATAATATATTAATTGTGAAATCATATTATTTAATTAGTATTGATCAAGAATTAATTTGGAATTAATTTTGTGATCAAAAGAGACTAATTAAATTAACGGGGACTGATTATGTAAATCAGTGATATATATATATATATATATATATATATATATATATATATATATATATATATATATATATATATATATATATATATAGTGTTTGGGCAATTGATCCATGTTGGGCTAAGTTTTATTTAAGTATCCATGAAGAGTTAGCCCACATGAGATATGGATCATAACCTAAGTGTATGGATTAGGGTTTACCCATGACTCTTGGAATCCTACACTATGTATGTGTTATCCCTTAGCCACAATCGATTACCCCAAGCATTCTAAGAGTTCTAAGAGAACCCTAGCCGATTTTGGTGGTGCTTTACCTCTATCTTAAAGTCCTCCTTTGTTTATGGTGTTTGTGAACCATTTGAGGCATCACACTTGAGGTGCTAAGCTCTTGAAAGGCCAAGAACTACAAACTACATCAAGAGGTATTCATCTAACTTGTTTTTATATGGTATATACTCTATTGTATGCTAGTTAGGATGTATGCTTTGGAAAGCTCAAATTGCATGTATAATTAGAGAAAACATAGATCCAAATCATCTAGGGTTGCATGTGCACCATAGGAGTGTTATAGTGCTTAAAACCCAACAGAGATAATGTGTGAAAGAAATTCCTGAAAGGCACATTCTGAAAAGATGGAGAAAAGATGTGATATCAATAAATTATCGTTTTAGTTCTCTTCAATATGATTCAGTGGATTGTGAGAATGTGAAGCTAGTCAATGATTCATATTATAATTTTGAATCATCTTTGGATATTGTAAGAGATGACAAAAAGAAATTGGCTTTGTTTGATGAGAAACAACAGATGTTGTTGAAGGAATTTGAGAGTGAGAGTGATTATACATCTGCTGGATTGAAAAGCAAGACGGATGGTGAAGTCGTATGCAAGCTTATGGGTGTTTCTATTCCTATTCCAAAAGAGATTAATATTCATGTTCCTCAAGTTCAAAGCAATAAAGGTTCTGGAATCAAGAAAAGAATTCCAAGTGCAGGTGAAGTAGTACATGAAAAATCTAAAAAAGAACATAGAATGTGTTCAGGATGTGGAAAACGAGTTCCTCACAATTTACGTACATGTCCAGTAAAATTGCAGCTGCTCAATCAACAAAAGACATTCAGGGTTTTTTTTATATGTTTTTTGGTTTTATTCATTTATGAATAATACACATTTATATTGATATGGTAAATTGATATGTGAAATATATTTTCTTTTAAATGAATATATCATATTTGTTTTTTATTTTACTATTAAATAAGTTATATTGATATGGTAAATTTATACGTAAAATACACATATTTGTTTTTTATTTGTGGATTAATTTATCATTGAAGATGTTATTATTTACATATTTAAAAGTAAATGAATACATAATGTGGGTATTCAATTATGAATAAACTTAAATAAAATTGAAAACTATCAGAAATGAATATAAATATGTGAACTTTGTTATAATAATAAATAAATTATATTCATATCTAAACTTTGTTATATTTATATATAAACTTTTTTATACTAACATATTACTCCTAACTTAGTAACTTAAACATAAATGAATATATCATATTCGTATTCATTTATGAATAAATAGAAATAAACTTTAAAAATATTTGAATATAAAAAAATGACAGAAATAAGCAAACTTGTTTCTACTCATAAATAAGTTATATTCATATCTGAAATTTGTTATATTCATATCTGAACTTTGTTATACTGACATATTACTCCTAACTTAAACATAAGTGAATATATCATATTCGTATTCATTTATGAATAAACAGAAATAAACTTTGAAAATATTTGAATATAAAAAACTGACAGAAATAAGCAAACTTGTTTCTATTACATAATCATTCAACACAAGATAATAAAACCTATTCATAAGCATTTCACTCCCCACAGTATCACAACATCCCTTTCGCTGACTAGTGAGTACTACGGCTCCCCGCAGTATCATAACATCCTCTCGCTGACTAGTGAGTACTACGGCTCCCGGCAGTATCACAACACCCTCTCTCATCACCCCACAATCTCATCCTCAGGTCATTACTTCACTGTGTTGACTAACTCACGCTTCGTGGCCCAACGTAGATAGGTACACGCACCCACCCGGCTAGCATCACTACTCCTGACGACCACCGTCGGGACAACCACTTTTTCTTGCTGCAATTCCCATTCTCAGATAACCCGATTGATGTCAATTCGTTGGAAGGCTCCCACTAGAACCGAAGATACTTGATACACCACTTTCCATCTCAAACTCAAAACTCAAAATAATCCGAGATTTAGGACATTAAACTCAGATACCCCGGTATACCATCACAGCGCCTCGCAGTGTCTTGACTCTACCACTGATCTCATACTCATGGCATCATACTCAGATACCGCATTGCTTCCTCGGAATCTCGCAACCGATCTTTCTCTCGTGCCACTTGTAACCCCAGAATACTCCATCTCCCAAATTAAAACACAGAGAAATTGCCAACGACTCAGAACACGAAGATGGCCCTTCAAAACTCTTCCCTCTATTGCTCAAAACCAAGCGAGATTACGCATGCCGACCCGAAAATTGTATGTCCGATCATCTCTTACCCTTTCCAAAGAGCATAGAATAATCCATTCATTGAACCAAAATTTCCTAATTGCAGAAGTATCCCTATGAACCAACCACCTCGAAAAATTCTTATCTACCACAAGGCCTCTGACCAATGGCCACCTGTCATGCAGACACTCATTCTTTCTTGAACGCGTACCACGTGCATTATCTCCCTCTGCAACTCACCTCAACCACCAATAACCCTGGTCTCATGAGTCCATAGTGTATTTCTCTATCCAGTTCCCTAACCGCTCTTGAACAATTCTCTGATCATCTCGATAGAATACCCGGTTCTCCCCCACTCAGGGTTTGAACCATCACCAATTGGCGCACCAATAATCTATTCCATAGACTGTTTCCACCAGGAACATCACACTTACTCGTGGAAGGTACTATGCAATGCTCGTTGGTCTCCCCGATAGAGACCCCACAACTCCAAATGCCCCGAATCTCAGATGAAATCCTCAGAAACTTCTCATCATGATTGCCTCTAATCATACAGAGTCTCATATCATCCCATTACCGGACATCTCAACTGTCCAGTTGTAAGTCTGACTCCTAATCTGAAATAATGAACTATCATACTCCTCATCCTCGACTCTTCAACCAACGTTCCATCATGTGGGTTGTAATAAGAGCGGAGTCCTCATTACCACACTCGATACTCATCATAGACAATAAGAGCCACCGCCCCAATATCCTCTTCTTGATCGTCTGCCGCTGCAACTAATACATGCCCTACTATGCTCAAATACGGTGTATCCTTGTCCTTAACCATCTCAGTCCCCACTGACAACCTGCTCATGCTCTAACATTACCTCTCGGCAGACATACTGCCCAAATACTCTGATGGAAGGTCGCCATCAATGCTAACCCGCAGGGTTTTACCCCCAAGCTCAGAAACCGAAATCTCAACACTTCTTATGTTTCCCACAGGAAATGGAAATAATACCACCCAGGTCACAGAAGGCGACATATCCACTATCGGCTGATTGCTCAACTCATGTCGCAATCCTCCATAAATGCCATCTCTACTCATCCTTGAGCCTTGCGACTTCATCGGACATCTCACCAAAAATACCTTGGAATCATCTCGACTTCCCTCACAAGGGATGCTTTGCTAGAACTTGTTCCACATGACCCTCTGACCTCATACTCTATCGCATCCGATCTCGGTCTAACCAATTACCACAGAATAACTGGTAGAACCAATAACACTAACTGCCACAGGTCATGGTACTCAAACCATGTGGCCACCTCTCGATCTGCTATAAACCATGGTACTCGATCCATGTTATCTCATCTTAATCTACTACGGATCATGGTACTCGAACCACGACATCACCAATCAATCTGTCACTTAGCATGGTACTCGAACCATGACATCACCAATCAATCTCTCACTTAGCATGGTAGGCTGACATAACAAAAACTAGATGAGACTAGATTGCCCGAAAATCCATGAACAATTCTTCTGTTAAAGGCTGGTTCACTGATTTCCTGAGAATACATGTGATTTGAGGGTCAACACAAGGTTGGTGAGAGTTACAGGTTTTCTGCTAACTGCAGTAATGATACTTTATAAGTCTATAAAGTATTTCTTTTGTGGTTAAAACCATGCTTGATAAAGAAAGAAATCATAAGTAAATTTGTGATTGAAATGTTTGTTAAAGAGATAAACCCAAAGTAAATCCATACTTAAAATGTTTGAATAATAGATAAACCTTAAGTAATCCATACTGAAAATGCTTGATAAAGAGTTAAACCATAAGTAAATTCATACTTAAAATGTTTGGTAAATAGATAAACCATAAGTAATCCATACTGATAATGCTTGATTAAGAGTTAAACCATAAGTAAATCCATACTTAAAATGCTTGATAAAGAGTTAAACCATAAGTAAATCCATACTTAAAATGTTTGATAAAGAGTTAAACCATAAGTAAATACATACTTAAAATGTTTGGTAAATAGATAAACCATAAGTAATCCATATTGATAATGCTTGATTAAGAGTTAAACCATAAGTAAATCCATACTTAAAATGTTTGGTAAATAGATAAACCATAAGTAATCCATACTGATAATGTTTGATAAGCAGAGAAACCGAATCTGTGGTTTCTAGTTAAAGAGTCCAATTAATGCCTATAGTGAGTCCTATAACCGAGCTATGTGACCCGTTATAATCCCTGCACAATGCTTCATTAGACGTCGTAGTTATACCAAAGATAATTATCACCCGCTCCGATTGATCAGTCGAGGTTGTAGCTAGCAACCGCAGGTGGGGGTGTCAACCCGTATAGATCTATACATGCATATCTCGCTCCGAGGATTAACGATTATAGTTTAAATGGGAATACTAAGTGGTTAAACTTAGGTAATGAATACTGCCTCACTATAGAGGTCATTAACTAGGTTATACGGTAAAGTTTCACTATAAAATCCGAGTAAGTTCGATAAATCCGTAAAAATGTATGTCACTCGCTTAAAAAGATAAAATGTTTCTTCACATGCATGAATGATTTCCAATATATAATTTTTATAATTTGTACATATACAATTAATAAATATGTTTGTACATGCTCGAAGCAAGTGAAAAAAAATTATGCACAAGACTAATAATATTTTTAAACGCATGTATATCATAAAGAAATCGGTTTATAATACATTATTTTGACAATAATAAGTATTAAAACTAGATATATGTTTTATATGTGTATTCCATAGCCGATATATAAATTTAGCATGTTTATAAACACATTTCATAACCGGAAAATATATTTATATATATTTCACATGTATTCCCCCCCCCAAAATAATAAAACATAAAAAGGGGTCGTAACACTCACTTTTGTAGCGTGATTTCGAGTAAGCTAAGCGCAAGATTTGAGTCGGGAAACACCGGGAGAACACGAACTATCAATGATCCAAAACGGGGATTGTATTGCAAAAATATATTAAATAAGGGATTGTTTTGTTAACTTAATCCCAAGGGAAGGTACTTATTAAATAAATTGTAATATGGTTTTGGAAAAGGGACTAATTTTGTAATGAATTTCAAATGAGGGCTGAAATAATTATTTTGGAATGTAAGTTTGGTTTTGAGTCTTTTTCTTTTCTGTTTACGTGAGGGTGCAAGTATGGCCCACAAAAATAAAATGGGGGGACAGGGGCTTAATGTTGAAAAACTAACATAACTCCAAGGTTTGTCTTAATTAAATGGAAAGAAAGTTTGAGGTGTGGGTTTTTGAGTTTGCTGTGAACTATTTTTCTTTCATGGGTTTACGATACAGAGAGTACATAGCTTCTTATTTCAGGGCAAAATGCATGAAATTTTACTAACAGAAGTAAACAAAGAGATTAGATTTGTAAAACAATTTTAAAAGAGGGTATAAGCTATTTATTTGAAATGAGAGTTTGGTTTGACTAACAAAACCAAGAACTTGCTGTGAATCGTTTCTATCATATTTATATGGGTTTATATTTAGTAACCAGAATGGGAAAACAAAAGGTATGGTTTTCTTACCCTGGCTTTTATCGAACAACACAGGAAATCAAACAAGAAAAAGTGAAAAAAAATATATTTGTGTTTTAGAGTTTTGAAAACGTACTGTGATCGTCAAGGTGTGCATGGGAAAGTAACACACACAGCAATATACAATGAGAAGTTTTGTTTCTTGGCTGGAAGTCGAACCATACACAACAATAAATAAATAAGAAGAATAAGGAGTTGGAGGCTTACGGTGAAAGAAGGTAGTCGCTACAGGGGGTCGAAGATGGCAGCAGGGGGTGACGGCGTTATTGCTGCCTCGTCCTTCCTTCTTCCAGTAGTGGGTTGACCAGAGGGAGGGAGGATGGAGGGAAGGGCTGGTAATTTCAGGGGGTAAAAAGGGGCCAAGGTTGTGTTATGGTGGAGGAATGGTGGGGGAAAGAGCACCCACCGGTGGTAGACGTTCTTAGCTGAGGGTAAGAGGATAAGTGAAAGTTGATGAATTTGTGGGGAGAGTGGGTTTTCAAGCTTTCTATTTAACCCAACAAAGGAGAAAATGGTGTTATCCTCGTGAGTGATGCTCCAAGAAGAAACAAAAAGTCTAGTTTTCTTTCACTCATTTGCATGATTCTCTCTGGTAAATGAAGAAGGTAATTCCCTGATCATACCCTCAATGCACAAGTTTGACTTTCATTTACAGACATGACACATGAAGTAAGATGGATAGAGACATATGAGAGGGAGAGAGAGAGAGAGAGAGGGTCACGTGAGAGATGAGAGAGAAGGGATACATATTGTTGAACTATTTCGATATATATATATATATATATATATATATATATATATATATATATATATATTCATGGTGTATTATCTCATTAAGCTTTGAAAACGGTTCTCGTTTTGCGTGTTTAATTTTCGACGTTGGAAAATTTTTCTGATAGTGCCTATCGTTAGATTTTAGTTATAGGATTCTTAACACCCGAACAGATAAATTTTTAGAGATGTAGAACTCCGAGAATTTGCGTTTAAATTTTCGCGTCTATTTCGTCTGAAACGTCTGATTTTACTGAATTTTACAAATATTTTTACTAAAATAAGCATGTAAATTCAACCGGTCAAGATACAAAAGATCCGCGGTGAACTAGCCGTTTACAGACTCAGACCTAATATCCGAGATGTCACATTATCTCCCCGTTAAAGAAATTTCGTCCCGAAATTATCTCGTTCCTACAACTATTTCGTTCAACTAGTGGAGGGGCCACTGCTAAACAGTTGTGGCTACTTCTGCTTCATTTGGTATTCGCGTTCCCAAGTAAACTTTGGCCCTCTACGTGAGTTTCATCGGACTTTACTATAGGTACACGGCTTTGTTTGAGGAGTTTGATTTCTCTATCCATGATCTCTACTGGTTCTTTTACAAAGTGAAGTTTAGTGTTGAGTTGTATCTCCTCGAGAGGAATCACAAGGTTCTCATTAGAGAGACACTTTTTGAGATTGTATACGTGGAAAGTATCGTGGACTTTGTTGAGTTTTTGAGGTAGTTTGAGCTTATAAGCCACTGGACCAACCCTTGCTAGAATTTCAAAAAGTCCGATGTATCGAGGATTCAGTTTGCCTCTTTTTCCAAATCTAATGACACCCTTCCGTGGTGCGACTTTCAATAGTACACGGTCTCCGACTTCGAATTCGAGGGGTTTACGTCTCGCGTCAGCATAGCTTTTCTGACGACTATGTGCGGCCTTTAACATTTCCCTGATCTGAAAAATATTTTATGTGGTTTCCTAAATGATTTTGGGGCCAGTACGTAAAGTATCACCGGCATGTTTTCCAGCCAGTTGTGTATCGCCAATTTCTGCCCAGCATAGTGGAGAACGACATTTACGCCCGTACAAGGCCTCGAATGGCGGAGCCTAGATGCTAGTGTGGTAACTATTATTATATGAAAATTCAACTAGTGGTAAGTGGACATCCCATGCATTACCAAAGTCTATCACACATGGGCGGAGCATGTCCTCCAGGGTTTGTATCGTCCTTTCACTTTGTCCATCCATTTGAGGATGATACGCAGTACTCATGTCGAGTTTGGTTCCTAAAGATCTCTGCACGTTTTCCAATACCTGAAAGTGAATCTGCTATCTCGGTCTGTGATAATATATATTGGTACTCCGTGCAGTTTGACTACTTACTTGATGTAGGTCCTGGTGAGTTTCTCCAACTTGTCAGTTTCTTTTATGGCTAGAAAATGAGCAGACTTTATTAGACGGCCAATCACTATCCAGGTGGTGTCATAACCGCTCGAAGTCTTCAGTAACTTCGCTATGAAGTTCATGGCTATTTGTTCCCATTTTCATTCCAGAATCGATAGTTGTTGTAGTAGTCCTGATGGCTTCTGGTACTTTGCTTTGACTTTGGCCCAAGTCAAGCATTTATCGACATACATGGAAATCTCTGCCTTCATATTGGGCTACCAATAAGGCTTCTTAAGATCTAGATACATCTTATCATATCCCGAGATGTATCAAATATCTCGACTTAGGAGCTTCGTTTAAAGCTAGGTTCCTAACTTCACCAGACCTTGGGGTCCAAATTCGGTTCATCAAATATTGTGTTCCGTATTTTTTGGCTTCAAACTGTTTGTCCATTCCCCACAGTTTCTCTCACACGATGTTTTCAGGTTTGAGGGCTTCCATATGGACGGCTCGAATTTGGGTGGTGAGACTAGAGCGGATTTTTAAGGTTAGAGCCTTTACGCGAAGTGGTTTTGCTCGTTCATTCCTATTCAAAGCATGTGCTTCAACCTTTGCTTTACCGGGATGACAACGAATTTCGCATTCGTAATCATTTAGCAATTCAAACCACCTTCGTTGTCTCTTGGTGAGATCCTTCCGATCAAAGGTGTGTTGGAGGCTTTCGTGATTGGTGAAAATGACACACTTTGTTCCATATAGGTAGTGCCTCCAATTCTTTAAGGAAAACACTACCGTTCCTACCCCAAGTCGTGGTAAGTGTAGTTCATCTCGTTTGACTTAAGTTGTCTGGATGTGTATACAATAGCTTCATTCCTTTGCATCAGCATGCATCTTAATCCTTGGTGAGAGGCATCACAGAATGCTACCAAGTCTTTTGGTTCCTCTGGGGAAAGGAAGGATCGGTGCACTGCACAACGATTGTTTCAATCTCTGGCAGGCAGACCCTTGACTGTCCACCCAATCGGATTTCTTGTCTTTCTGGGTTAGAGAAGTTGGAGGCTTGGCTATTTTAGAGAAATTCTCGATGAATCTCTGGTAATAGCCCATAAGCCTTAATAATTAGCTACTTCGGTTGATGTCATTGGTTCTTTCCAATCCGTATTTGCTTCAATCTTTGTAGGTTCACTATGAATTCCTTTGCTATTGACCACATGATCAAGGAAACGCTTCTCGTTGATCCATAATTCGCATTCTAAGAACCTTACATAAAGTTTCTCCTTCCTTAGTAGTTTCAGAATCAAACGCAAGTATTGACCATATTATTCCTTGGTTTGTGAGTCTGTTATAATATCATCGATAAAGACGATCTCGAACTTGTACAAACGGGGTTTGCACACTCGGTTCATAAGATCCATGAATATTTTCGGTGCATGGGTGAACCCGAAGGGCATAACCAGGAACTCGTAGTGAGCGTACCAGGTCCTAAATGTCGTATTGAGAGTGTCTTCATCTTGAACTCTGAATTGATGAATATCAGATCTTAGTTCGATCTTCGAGTGGTAGCAGGGTCATTGCAACCGGTCGAACAGGTCATCGATCCTCAAGAGTAGGTATTGGTTCAACTCTCGATAGTCGATGCATATCCTGAGCGATCCATGCTTCTCTTTGACAAGCAACACCGGAGCTCCCAAGGTGAAAAGTTTGGCCGGATAAAGCCTTTGTCAATTAGTTCTTGGAGTTGACCGGATAGTCCTTGCATTTTCGATGGTGCCAGGCGATAAGGAGATCTTGGCACTAGCGCTACACCCGGGATTAAGTCGATTTGGAATTCCATCTGGTTGACTGGGGGTAGTCCAGGTGGATCCTCTGAGAATACGTTCGGGCAATCGCACACTTGTAGAATATCTTTGATTTCCTTACCCTTTCCTTGCATATCCATCACGTGGGCCAAGAAAGCGAAGCATCTTTTTTTGTAAGCGCTTTTTTGCCTTCATGCAAGATGGCTCTTAGGTTCTTCCCTAATTTATCTCCATAAATCACAAGAGTTTCTTCGTTGGGTATGGGTAATCGGACGACTTTCTCATAGCATAGAACTTCGGCTCAGAGAGGTGATAACCAATCCATTCCGATAATCTCATCGAAACTTCCAATGGTCATGGGTATTAGGTTGACGTGAAAGACGTGGTAGTTCAAGGTGAGGGGGAAATTGGTAAGTATTTCTAAGGTGCGTTCTACTTGGCCGTTGTAGGATTTATGATTTAGCATGCTTCTAAACTTATGGTCAATGAAGCTTATACTGACACTAGTATCAAATAGTACAGATGCATGTGTTTGGTTGATAGGAAATATACCAATAACAATTTTGTTATCAACAAGCACTTATGAGTCGTATCATATGGTAGTGTATTAGCGTAACTTATTCCAGAAATCCTACAAATTTCTAAATGATAGACAGATCGATCGATTTCCTAAATCCTAGATGTTCCCAAATGATAGAGAGAGAGTTGGGATCCTATCGATTTCAAATGATAGAGAGAGAATTGAAATCCTATGATTTCAAATGATAGGGAGAGAATTGAAATCCTACGATTTCAAATGATAGGGAGAGAATTGAAATCCTACAAATTTCAAATGATAGAGAGGTAGTGATCGATTTCGAAAATCCTACAGATTTCTAAATGATAGAGAGAGAACTGGTAATATATACGACCTTTGAAACAACTCGATAGCATAAACACGTGCATTCTGGTTACATATTGTCATACCCAGTTTCTAAACATGGGTAAGGTTAGTAATGGGCAAAGCTTCATCCACTGAGAGACATAGGAAGGATAAATGTTTGCATATAATCTAGTTTCCTATTATTTCTAACCTTGACCTAAGGGTACTAGTCTCCCTAGGTAAGCTTGTTAGAGATTTAAAATGACCGATTAGCATATTGGCTAGCTCCTCGAGCTGGTTAGGAATTTCACGCACCCTTTGGTTTGTTATAATCGTTGGATACCTAGTCTGCTTTAGGTCAGTTGGACTCTATATTCTACAGTATATATTTTGCGGCCATAGGTAGTAACCTTTATTTGGTTAATTGACATGTTGGCATAGTGTATGGGTAGTACCATTTTCATCATGTGGTTCTTTCTTGAGTTCTCTGACTCTCTGACCTAGAGTGCAAGTGACGTATGATGGGTGTTTAGCATTCTAACACTCCTATGGTGTACATGCAACCCTAGAAACCTTGGATCTATGTTTGACTAAGATACATGCAAATAACTATTTTTCCAAGGTTCTTATCCTAACTAGCATGGCATGGGGTACTTGAATCAAATAAAACTAGTAGAATTACTTACCTTGTAGTAGAAGTTGATTGCTTGGAGTTTGAGAGCCTAGCACCAATAATGTGGATGTCTCAAATGGAAGTCACAAATCACCACAAACTTGGAAACTTGAGAGAATAGTCACAAACTTCTTGAAATCGGCCCTTCTTAGTTTACGCACATCAACTAGTGCAATTTCAACAACCAAAGCCTCCTTTATATAGTGTGGTGGATTAGGGTTACATCGATGTAAACCCTAATACCCATGTCTTTTCATTTCCATGAGATCCATGGGTTAAAGCTCCATGGAGTATCCATGGACTTTCCATGCAAGCCTAGCCCATTCCAAATAAGCATTAGCCCACACTATATAAATACAAGAGCCCATATTTAATTAGTCATACTTTTGACCTCTAAATTAATTCTAAATTAATTATAGATCAACACTAATTAAATAATATGATTTTATATTAATATATTAGAACTTATAAAATATTAATAAATCATAACTTATACTATTCTCAAACGATTATCCATAAATTGTTCGGGTGAAGTGCAACCCAAATGGACCATGCCGGGTCGGGTCAAGTACATACCAAATATAGTTATGGACTTAGACACTATATCCAACAGTCTCCCACTTGGATAAGTCTAATAACTATAGTTGCAAGTATGACTTCAGGAACCGATCAGCAATCGTAGCTCTTTAAACTCTGTTGAACTATGAAGCGCCATTTTAGATAAGTGATCATATAATCCTCTGTTCTAGATATCAGCCGCACAAATACATGGAACATGGTCTTGCTTATTGTCCATCATTTGTTTCCCGATTTCCGATTTGTTTGACATAGAACTTAACTGAACACATCAATTTAGTTCTGACCGGGCCCGGTACATAGGTCAAAACAAAATCATCGAGGGGCCCAGATATCGCTTCTAATCCAAGAAGGAACAGATAAACTTCGACTCATATGTTTGCTCTACTACTTGTTGAATTACACACAAAAGCACGGTTTATAACATCGAGTTACCAATGCGTTTTCGTGCAATCAATGCATAACCAACTCATAGGCAACAAATCATATCTCTAGGTTTGAAGACTTATATGATATTACCGTCTCACGATCACTCGAGATAAATTCCATGAAGTGATACAAGTAAGCGTGGGTTGAATCCAATACTCAGAACTTATGAGAACTCAAGAGTGCTGTAGCCCCGCTTTGTCTAACATCTTAGACCTCTACAAGCCAACCCATGACAGTCTTGATTCATATCTACTTCCAACATATGACCGACTGTGGAGAGTTTGAATAATATGATATAAACCATAACATAATTATTCTGGAAGTCAAAAATGCAAAAAGAAATAATAGTAAACGATTGACAACAGATAGCAACACTTTACTCATAAATAACAGCTTTTATTTATCATCAAATGTCAATTACATTTTACAAATTTCAAGATTATCTAACTACTAAAACTAATATCATCCTTCAGCCCTATGCTCCGAGCATGCTGGAGATGCTTAGCCCGAGTCAGTCCCTTCGTGAGGGGATCTGCTGGGTTCTCATCCGATGATACCCTCTTTGCCACGAGGATTCCTTCTTCTATTCGATGTCTAATGAAGTGATATTTTCTGTCAATGTGTCTGGATCTCCCATGATCTCTTGGTTCCTTGGCTAAGGCAACCGCACTATTGCTGTCACAGAAAATCTCCATTGGCTCCTTTATAGCTGGTACAACTCCAAGGTCTCCGATGAAGTTCTTTAGCCATATAGCCTCCTTTGCTGCCTCGCTTGCTGCTATATACTCTGATTCACAAGTGGAATCAGCCACTGTCTCCTGCTTGGAACTTTTCCAAGTAATTGCCCCTCCGTTTAGAGTAAAGACCCAGCCCGACTGAGAGCGGAAATTATCCCTGTCAGTCTGAAAGCTAGCATCAATGTACCCTACAACTCTCAAGTCCTCACTGCCACCGAGGGTAAGGACCCAGTCCTTAGTCCTCCGTAGGTACTTGAGGATATTCTTTACCGCAGTCCAGTGTGCCTTGCTAGGGTTCCCCTGATACCTGCTAACCATGCTCAAAGCAAAGGCTACATCAGGTCGAGTACACGTCATAGCATACATGATCGATCCTACAGCTGAAGCATAAGGTATTCGACTCATTTCTGCTATCTCAGCCTCAGTACTAGGGCTTTGTTTCTTACTCAATCTGGCGTTACTCTGGATGGGTAACTCTCCTTTCTTGGAGTTATGCATGTTGAACCTTTTCAACACTTTGTCCACATAGGTGCTTTGACTAAGTCCAATTAGTCTTTTACTCCTGTTTCTCAAAATCCTTATCCTTAGGATATAGGCAGCTTCTCCAAGGTCCTTCATAGCGAAACACTTCCCAAGCCAGGACTTTACTTCCTGCAGGGTTGGGATGTCATTTCCTATGAGTAGTACCAAAAAGCTGACTATACTCCCATTAGCCTTGATATAGACACAAGATTCATCTTCACTCCTTGAAAAGCCAAATTCTTTGATTTTCTCATCAAAGCAAAGATTCCATCTGCGAGGTGCCTGTTTTAATCCATAAATGGATTTCTCGAGCTTACACACTCTACTGGGGTACTCTGTACTGACAAAACCCTCTGGCTGAACCATGTAAACATCTTCAGCCAACTTTCCATTAAGGAAAGCGGTTTTGACATCCATTTGCCATATTTCATAATCATGAAATGCAGCAATGGCTAACAGAACCCTAATAGACTTAATCTTGGCCACTGGTGAAAAGGTCTCATCATAATCAACTCCCGGAGTTTGAGAATAACCCTTTGCAACCAGTCGTGCCTTATAAGTGTGTACATTACCATCCATGTCGGTCTTCTTCTTGAAGATCCATTTGCACCCAACTATCTTACGATCAGGTACATTGTCAACCAAGTTCCAAACTTGATTGTCATACATGGACTGTATCTCGCTATCCATAGCCTCTTTCCATTTAGCAGCCTCAGGGCCTGCCATGGCTTCCGTGTAGCTGTTAGGCTCATCCAGATTTACCAGTGTGTTATCACAGATAAGCATCTCACCTTCTGTAGTAATATGAAAACCATAATAATGCTCAGGTGCATTCCTAACTCTGGTGGAACGCCTCAGAGGTATAGATTCTTCAGTCGGCTCAACAGGAGTTTCCTCTTCAGGTTGAGGGCTAGGGTTTGAGGTTCCTTCACTACTTGACTCTTGAATTTCCTCAAGGTCAATTTGCCTCCCACTGTCTCCTTGGCTCATGAATTCTCTCTCTCGAAAGAATCCTCTTCTTGCTACAAATACCACATTATCACTGGGTGTGTAGAAGATGTAACCAAAGGATTTCTGTGGGTAGCCGATGAAAATACACTTTTTGCTTCGGGGTTCGAGCTTATCGTGAGTCTCGCGAATCACGAAAGCCTCGCAACCCCAAATCTTGATGTGGTCTAGATTGGGAACTTTTCCAGTCCACACCTCGTGAGGTGTTTTGGCAACCTTCTTTGTAGGGACTAGATTAAGGATATGGGCGGAAGTCTCTAAGGCATACCCCCAAAATGAGATTGGTAGCGAAGCTCGACTCATCATGGAACGAACCATGTCCAACAAGGTCCGATTGCGCCTCTCAGCTACACCATTCAACTGTGGTGTCCTAGGAGGTGTCAATTGTGAGACAATCCCACATTTCTTAAGATAGTCAAGGAACTCAGTATTAAGATACTCACCACCACGATCGGATCGAAGCATCTTAATGTTCCTGCCCAACTGATTCTCCACTTCTTGCTTAAACTCTTTGAATTTCTCAAAGGTTTCTGACTTATGCTTGATTAGGTAGACATATCCATATCTACTAAAATCATCAGTAAAAGTCACATAGAACCGATTAGCATCTCTTGTGGCGGTTCTGAAGGGTCCACACACATCCGTGTGTATGAGGTCCAACAAACCTTCACCCCTAGCACAAGTGCCAGTAAAAGGTGACTTTGTTATTTTACCAAGCAAACAAGATTCACAACTATCATATGACTTTAGGTCAAATGACTCCAAGACTCCATCCTTTTGGAGTTGGCCTATGCGTTTCTTGCTTACATGTCCAAGACGACAATGCCATAAGGATGCTTTATCTAAGCTAGTGGAAGAGTTGATACACAATACATTATTTCGTAGACTATCTACAACAGATACAGTTTCATACACGCCATCACAAGGTAATGCTTTAAAATAAAGAACATTATTAAAGAAAGCATCAATACTACCATTATTTTTATCAAAATAAAAGGTAAAACCTTGTTTATACAATGCATGAAAGGAAATAACATTTCTTGCCATTTCTGGCGAATAATAACATTTATTCAAATCTAATGTAAACCCACTATTTAGCACTAAGGAATAAACTCCTATCTTGGTGACAGGTGAAGCTTTCCTGTTTCCCATGATCAAGTTTATCTTTCCCTGCTCCACATTCTCACTTCTTTTTAGTCCCTGCAAATCACAACATATGTGAATACCACAACCTGTATCAAGGACCCAAGACTTAGAATGAGGTGAGTTATTAGACAATATAGTGTATATACCTGCATGGTTGGGTTTTACTTTCCCATCCTTCAAATCTTGCTGGTACTTTGGGCAATTTCGCTTCCAGTGCGACTTTTCATGGCAATAGAAGCATTCAGCCTCATTAGGGTTAGCAGAAGGAGTGACAAAACCTTTCTTGGTTTTGCTTGAAGAGGAGCCTTCAAGGGTCTTACCCTTGGTACCCTTAGAAGGGTTCTTTCTCTTCTTCCCTTTGCCATTCCCGATTGCCAAGACATTGGCCGCAGTTGGAGTAGGAGTAGGAGTAGTAACAACCGACTTACCCTTTAGACCACTTTCGACGGTCTTCAAGAGTCCTTGAAGTTTACTGAGGGTGACTTCTTCCTTGTTCATGTGATATGTCATGCGGAATTGATCATAACACGATGGCAAGGAGTGCAAAATGATGTCTATGATGGGTTTTGAGCATTCTAACACTCCTATGGTGTACATGCAACCCTAGAAACCTTGGATCTATGTTTGACTAAGATACATGGAAATAATTATTTTTCCAAGGTTCTTATCCTAACTAGCATGGCATGGGGTACTTGAATCAAATAAAACTAGTAGAATTACTTACCTTGTAGTAGTAGTTGATTGCTTGGAGTTTGAGAGCCTAGCACCAATAATGTGGATGCCTCAAATGGAAGTCACAAATCACCACAAACTTGGAAACTTTATAGAATAGTCACAAACTTCTTGAAATCGGCCCTCTTAGTTTACACACATCAACTAGTGCAATTTCAAGAACCAATGCCTCCTTTATATAGTGTGGTAGATTAGGGTTACATCCATGTAAACCCTAATACCCATGTCTTTTCATTTCCATGAGATCCATGGGTTAAAGCTCCATGGAGTATCCATGGACTTTCCATGCAAGCCTAGCCCATTCCAAATAAGCATTAGCCCACACTATATAAATATAAGAGCCCATATTTAATTAGTCATACTTTTGATCTCTAAATTAATTCTAAATTAATTATAGATCAATACTAATTAAATAATATGATTTTATATTAATATATTAGGACTTATAATATATTAATAAATCATAACTTATACTATTCTCAAACGATTATCCATAAATTGTTCGGGTGAAGAGCAACCCAAATGGACCATGCCGGGTCGGGTCATGTAGATACCAAATATAGTTATGGACTTAGACACTATATCCAACAGTCTCCCACTTGGATAAGTCTAATAACTATAGTTGCAAGTATGACTTTAGGAACCGATCAGCAATCGTAGCTCTTTAAACTCTGTTGAACTATGAAGCGCCATTTTAGATAAGTGATCATATAATCCTCTGTTCTAGATATCAGCCGGACAAATACATGGAACATGGTCTTGCTTATTGTCCAGCATTTGTTTCCCAATTTCCGATTTGTTTGACATAGAACTTAACTGAACACATCAATTTAGTTCTGACCGGGCCCAGTACATAGGTCAAAAAAAATCATCGAGGGGCCCAGATATCGCTTCTAATCCTAGAAGGAACAGATAAACTTCGACTCATATGTTTGCTCTACTACTTGTTGAATTACACACAAAAGCACGGTTTATAACATCGAGTTACCAATGCGTTTTCGTGCAATCAATGCATAACCAACTCATAGGCAACAAATCATATCTCTAGGTTTGAAGACTTATATGATATTACCGTCTCACGATCACTCGAGATAAATTCCATGAAGTGATACAAGTGAGCGTGGGTTGAATCCAATACTCAGAACTTATGAGAACTCATGAGTGTTGTAGCCCCGCTTTGTCTAACATCTTAGACCTCTACAAGCCAACCCATGACAGTCTTGATTCATATCTACTTCCAACATATGACCGACTGTGGAGAGTTTGAATAATATGATATAAACCACAACATAATTATTCTGGAAGTCAAAACATGCAAAAAGAAATAATAGTAAACGATTGACAACAGATAGCAACACTTTACTCATAAATAACAGCTTTTATTTATCATCAAATGTCAATTACATTTTACAAATTTCAAGATTATCTAACTACTAAAACTAATATCATCCTTCAGCCCTATGCTCCGAGCATGCTGGAGATGCTTAGCCCGAGTCAGTCCCTTCGTGAGGGGATCTGCTGGGTTCTCATCCGATGATACCCTCTTTGCCACGAGGATTCCTTCTTCTATTCGATGTCTAATGAAGTGATATTTTCTGTCAATGTATCTGGATCTCCCATGATCTCTTGGTTCCTTGGCTAAGGCAACCGCACTATTGCTGTCACAGAAAATCTCCATTGGCTCCTTTATAGCTGGTACAACTCCAAGGTCTCCGATGAAGTTCTTTAGCCATATAGCCTCCTTTGCTGCCTCGCTTGCTGCTATATACTCTGATTCACAAGTGGAATCAGCTACTGTCTCCTGCTTGGAACTTTTCCAAGTAATTGCCCCTCCGTTTAGAGTAAAGACCCAGCCCGACTGAGAGCGGAAATTATCCCTGTCAGTCTGAAAGCTAGCATCAATGTACCCTACAACTCTCAAGTCCTCACTGCCACCGAGGGTAAGGACCCAGTCCTTAGTCCTCCGTAGGTACTTGAGGATATTCTTTACCGCTGTCCAGTGTGCCTTGCCAGGGTTCCCATGATACCTGCTAACCATGCTCAAAGCAAAGGCTACATCAGGTCGAGTACACGTCATAGCATACATGATCGATCCTACAGCTGAAGCATAAGGTATTCGACTCATTTCTGCTATCTCAGCCTCAGTACTAGGGCTTTGTTTCTTACTCAATCTGGCGTTACTCTGGATGGGTAACTCTCCTTTCTTGGAGTTATGCATGTTGAACCTTTTCAACACTTTGTCCACATAGGTGCTTTGACTAAGTCCAATTAGTCTTTTACTCCTGTTTCTCAAAATCCTTATCCCTAGGATATAGGCAGCTTCTCCAAGGTCCTTCATAGCGAAACACTTCCCAAGCCAGGACTTTACTTCCTGCAGGGTTGGGATGTCATTTCCTATGAGTAGTATGTCATCCACATTCAGTACCAAAAAGCTGACTATACTCCCATTAGCCTTGATATAGACACAAGATTCATCTTCACTCCTTGAAAAGCCAAATTCTTTGATTTTCTCATCAAAGCAAAGATTCCATCTGCGAGGTGCCTGTTTTAATCCATAAATGGATTTCTCGAGCTTACACACTCTACTGGAGTACTCTGTACTGACAAAACCCTCTGGCTGAACCATGTAAACATCTTCAGCCAACTTTCCATTAAGGAAAGCGGTTTTGACATCCATTTGCCATATTTCATAATCATGAAATGTAGCAATGGCTAACAGAACCCTAATAGACTTAATCTTGGCCACTGGTGAAAAGGTCTCATCATAATCAACTCCCGGAGTTTGAGAATAACCCTTTGCAACCAGTCGTGCCTTATAAGTGTGTACATTACCATCCATGTCGGTCTTCTTCTTGAAGATCCATTTGCACCCAACTATCTTACGATCAGGTACATTGTCAACCAAGTTCCAAACTTGATTGTCATACATGGACTGTATCTCGCTATCCATAGCCTCTTTCCATTTAGCAGCCTCAGGGCCTGCCATGGCTTCCGTGTAGCTGTTAGGCTCATCCAGATTTACCAGTGTGTTATCACAGATAAGCATCTCACCTTCTGTAGTAATATGAAAACCATAATAATGCTCAGGTGCATTCCTAACTCTGGTGGAACGCCTCAGAGGTATAGATTCTTCAGTCGGCTCAACAGGAGTTTCCTCTTCAGGTTGAGGGCTAGGGTTTGAGGTTCCTTCACTACTTGACTCTTGAATTTCCTCAAGGTCAATTTGCCTCCCACTGTCTCCTTGGCTCATGAATTCTCTCTCTCGAAAGAATCCTCTTCTTGCTACAAATACCACATTATCATTGGGTGTGTAGAAGATGTAACCAAAGGATTTCTGTGGGTAGCCGATGAAAATACACTTTTTGCTTCGGGGTTCGAGCTTATCGTGAGTCTCGCGAATCACGAAAGCCTCGCAACCCCAAATCTTGATGTGGTCTAGATTGGGAACTTTTCCAGTCCACACCTCGTGAGGTGTTTTGGCAACCTTCTTTGTAGGGACTAGATTAAGGATATGGGCGGCAGTCTCTAAGGCATACCCCCAAAATGAGATTGGTAGCGAAGCTCGACTCATCATGGAACGAACCATGTCCAACAAGGTCCGATTGCGCCTCTCAGCTACACCATTCAACTGTGGTGTCCTAGGAGGTGTCATATGTGATACAATCCCACATTTCTTAAGATAGTCAAGGAACTCAGTACTAAGATACTCACCACCACGATCGGATCGAAGCATCTTAATGTTCCTGCCCAACTGATTCTCCACTTCTTGCTTAAACTCTTTGAATTTCTCAAAGGTTTCTGACTTATGCTTGATTAGGTAGACATATCCATATCTACTAAAATCATCAGTAAAAGTCACATATAACCGATTAGCATCTCTTGTGGCGGTTCTGAAGGGTCCACACACATCCGTGTGTATGAGGTCCAACAAACCTTCACCCCTAGCACAAGTGCCAGTAAAAGGTGACTTTGTCATTTTACCAAGCAAACAAGATTCACAACTATCATCTGACTTTAGGTCAAATGACTCCAAGACTCCATCCTTTTGGAGTTGGCCTATGCGTTTCTTGCTTACATGTCCAAGACGACAATTCCATAAGGATGCTTTATCTAAGCTAGTGGAAAAGTTAATACACAATACATTATTTCGTAGACTATCTACAACAGATACAGTTTCATACACGCCATCACAAGGTAATGCTTTAAAATAAAGAACATTATTAAAGAAAGCATCAATATTACCATTATTTTTATCAAAATAAAAGGTAAAACCTTGTTTATACAATGCATGAAAGGAAATAACATTTCTTGCCATTTCTGGCGAATAATAACATTTATTCAAATCTAATGTAAACCCACTATTTAGCACTAAGGAATAAACTCCTATCTTGGTGACAGGTGAAGCTTTCCTGTTTCCCATGATCAAGTTTATCTTTCCCTGCTCCACATTCTCACTTCTTTTTAGTCCCTGCAAATCACAACATATGTGAATACCACAACCTGTATCAAGGACCCAAGACTTAGAATGAGGTGAGTTATTAGACAATATAGTGTATATACCTGCATGGTTGGGTTTTACTTTCCCATCCTTCAAATCTTGCTGGTACTTTGGGCAATTTCGCTTCCAGTGCGACTTTTCATGGCAATAGAAGCATTCAGCCTCATTAGGGTTAGCAGAAGGAGTGACAAAACCTTTCTTGGTTTTGCTTGAAGAGGAGCCTTCAAGGGTCTTACCCTTGGTACCCTTAGAAGGGTTCTTTCTCTTCTTCCCTTTGCCATTCCCGATTGCCAAGACATTGGCCGCAGTTGGAGTAGGAGTAGGAGTAGTAACAACCGACTTACCCTTTAGACCACTTTCGACGGTCTTCAAGAGTCCTTGAAGTTTACTGAGGGTGACTTCTTCCTTGTTCGTGTGATATGTCATGCGGAATTGATCATAACACGATGGCAAGGAGTGCAAAATGATGTCTATGATGGGTTTTGAGTATTCTAACACTCCTATGGTGTACATGCAACCCTAGAAACCTTGGATCTATGTTTGACTAAGATACATGCAAATAATTATTTTTCCAAGGTTCTTATCCTAACTAGCATGGCATGGGGTACTTGAATCAAATAAAACTAGTAGAATTACTTACCTTGTAGTAGTAGTTGATTGCTTGGAGTTTGAGAGCCTAGCACCAATAATGTGGATGCCTCAAATGGAAGTCACAAATCACCACAAACTTGGAAACTTGATAGAATAGTCACAAACTTCTTGAAATCGGCCCTCTTAGTTTACACACATTAACTATTGCAATTTCAAGAACCAAGGCCTCCTTTATATAGTGTGGTGGATTAGGGTTACATCCATGTAAACCCTAATACCCATGTCTTTTCATTTCCATGAGATCCATGGGTTAAAGCTCCATGGAGTATCCATGGACTTTCCATGCAAGCCTAGCCCATTCCAAATAAGCATTAGCCCACACTATATAAATACAAGAGCCCATATTTAATTAGTCATACTTTTGATCTCTAAATTAATTCTAAATTAATTATAGATCAATACTAATTAAATAATATGATTTTATATTAATATATTAGGACTTATAATATATTAATAAATCATAACTTATACTATTCTCAAACGATTATCCATAAATTGTTCGGGTGAAGAGCAACCCAAATGGACCATGCTGGGTCGGGTCATGTACATACCAAATATAGTTATGGACTTAGACACTATATCCAACAGTCTATTGCTAACTTCTCAGGGAAGTTCACATTCAGCTTCAGTAAACGGTCCACATACCTTTGCATTTTCTGCATGTGGCCTGTGATGGGTTCACCATCCTTCATTTGAGTTGTTATCATGGAGGAGATTATTTCATATCGCTCTTGACGAGCACTTTGATGGTAGCGGTCCATCAAGTCCTGGTGCATCTCAAAAGGATAATAGTCCTCATAGGACTTTTGGAGCTCGGTTGTCATGGTGGCCATCATGATGCATGCCACTTTTGTAGCATCTCTTTCATGTACCTCATATTCAGCAAGCTCTTCAGGAGTAGCAGTTGGCTTGGGTACCTTCAGCTCCTTGTCAAGAACATATTCTTTGTTCTCATACCGAGTAACCATCCTGATGTTTCTAATCCAATCTGTAAAGTTGGACCCATCAAAGATGACTCTCCCACAAAGATTCATGAGAAAGAAGGAGCTAGTAGGGTTTGAGCCATAAGCATTGTTATTGGAAGACATCTGAAAAGAAGAGGGAATAGATTAGATTAGATAAAGAGATAGTCCTTAACAAAACACCCAAATGTAATATTAAGGCTAGGACCCAACACAATATTTTGTAACTTAGAAGAGGGATGTCATAATCTAAGCTATAAGATATTTGAAGGTAGGTGAATGACGATTCACCAATTTCCACCATGAAAAACGAAATCTTTAATTAGGTTTTAATTGGTTTAGAAACTCCTAGATTCTTTGAGATTCATTGAACTTTCTTCAATGGCATGTTTCAATCTCGAGTGTGCCCTTCAAGTTTTGTGACTGGGATGCCGACGATCACAAAACAAGGTGTGAAGTAACCATGCAAATTACTTGGTACCCTTAATGTATTACCCCTCAATCGATGTGCCGGTTAACCACACACGCTTCATCGATACTATGATAAACATTATGTCACCCTTTACCTACCTTGTTAAGTTCAAGTTAGTGTGCCGGTTAACCACACATGCTCCACTAACGACTTAAACAAATTGTAAAGTGTAATTTCATGGATTAGCACCTTATTCACATTTTCCTAAAATAACTAAGATTGGGAATTCAATAAAGTTTAGTTACTTTAGTATTATCATTATACTTTTAATGAGAATTTATAAGTCCTTGTCCTACCCGTTCGGCTAACGACCCTCCACCGATCAAGGAAGCGGTGGGTGAGAGTGGACACCCATTAAGTTGCCATTTTATAGGCAACAACCTTATACCCCCCTTATAGACCGGCTTCGTGAATGAGGCGTACTAGCGGTAAGACGACTTGATCTTATACATATATAAATATTATTAATCTTATAATATTATAAAGTATAAGGGTTGAATTTTAACTTTTAAAATTCTAGGGGTTGGAACTAAAGTTTTTAATATGACTTTACATGTTCCAAAACTTGAGGGCAAGTTTTGTAAACTTTCAAAACTTTTCATTTCTCATAACTTACGAGTTAATGGTTATTAAAAATGAAGACTCTTCATGTTTTGTAACCTATGTGTTCTTTTAATGGTTATTTATAAATGTGACTTTTGGTTATCCATAACTTAAGAACTACTTATGGACTCCATTAAAACACATAAAGATCAAGAATTAATCTAATCAATTATTAGCATATAATTTCTATGATCTTCTAAACTCATATGTTTATGAATGTTCATATCAAAAATTTCAAGAATCGTAAGTACATGTACAAAACTTGAAATTTTGATACGAGCTTTTGAACAAAACTTCGATTTTCAAGTTTTTTTTTTTTTCATCAAGTATCAAATAAACAAACCAGACTCTGATACCACTGATAGGTTTTTAGCATTCTAACACTCCTATGGTGTACATGCAACCCTAGAAACCTTGGATCTATGTTTCACTAAGATACATGCAAATAATTATTTTTCCAAGGTTCTTATCCTAACTAGCATGGCATGGGGTACTTGAATAAAATAAAACTAGTAGAATTACTTACCTTGTAGTAGAAGTTGATTGCTTGGAGTTTGAGAGCCTAGCACCAATAATGTGGATGCCTCAAATGGAAGTCACAAATCACCACAAACTTGGAAACTTGAGAGAATAGTCACAAACTTCTTGAAATCGGCCCTCTTAGTTTACACACATCAACTAGTGCAATTTTAAGAACCAAAGCCTCCTTTATATAGTGTGGTGGATTAGGGTTACATCCATGTAAACCCTAATACCCATGTCTTTTCATTTCCATGAGATCCATGGGTTAAAGCTCCATGGAGTATCCATGGACTTTCCATGCAAGCCTAGCCCATTCCAAATAAGCATTAGCCCACACTATATAAATACAAGAGCCCATATTTAATTAGTCATACTTTTGATCTCTAAATTAATTCTAAATTAATTATAGATCAATACTAATTAAATAATATGATTTTATATTAATATATTAGGACTTATAATATATTAATAAATCATAACTTATACTATTCTCAAACGATTATCCATAAATTGTTCGGGTGAAGTGCAACCCAAATGGACCATGCCGGGTCGGGTCAAGTACATATCAAATATAGTTATGGACTTACACACTATATCCAACAGTCTATTGCTAACTTCTCAGGGAAGTTCACATTCAGCTTCAGTAAACGGTCCACATACCTTTGCATTTTCTGCATGTGGCCTGTGATGGGTTCACAATCCTTCATTCGGGTTGTTATCATGGAGGAGATTATTTCATATCGCTCTTGACGAGCACTTTGATGGTAGCGGTGCATCAAGTCCTGGTGCATCTCAAAAGGATAATAGTCCTCATAGGACTTTTGGAGCTCGGCTGTCATGGTGGCCATCATGATGCATGCCACTTTTGTAGCATCTCTTTCATGTACCTCATATTCAGCAAGCTCTTCAGGAGTAGCAGTTGGCTCGGGTACCTTCAGCTCCTTGTCGAGAACATATTCTTTGTTCTCATACCGAGTGACCATCCTGATGTTTCTGATCCAATCTGTAAAGTTGGACCCATCAAAGATGACTCTCCCACAAAGATTCATGAGAGAGAAGGAGCTAGTAGGTTTTGAGCCATAAGCATTGTTATTGGAAGACATCTGAAAAGAAGAGGGAATAGATTAGATTAGATATAGAGATAGTCCTTAACAAAACACCCAAATGTAATATTAAGGCTAGGACCCAACATAATATTTTATAACTTAGAAGAGGGATGTCGTAATCTAAGCTATAAGATATTTGAAGGTAGGTGAATGACAATTCACCAATTTCCACCATGAAAAACGAAATCTTTAATTAGGTTTTAATTGGTTTAGAAACTCCTAGATTCTTTGAGATTCATTGAACTTTCTTCAATGGCATGTTTCAATCTCGAGTGTGCCCTTCAAGTTTTGTGACTGGGATGCCGACGATCACAAAACAAGGTGTGAAGTAACCATGCAAATTACTTGGTACCCTTAATGTATTACCCCTCAATCGATGTGCCGGTTAACCACGCACGCTTCATCGATACTATGATAAACATTAAGTCACCCTTTACCTACCTTGTTAAGTTCAAGTGAGTGTGCCGGTTAACCACACATGCTCCACTAACGACTTAAACAAATTGTAAAGTGTAATTTCATGGATTAGCACCTTATTCACATTTTCCTAAAATAACTAAGATTGGGAATTCAGTAAAGTTTAGTTACTTTATTATTATCATTATACTTTTAATGAGAATTTATAAGTCCTTGTCCTACCCGTTCGGCAAACGACCCTCCACCGATCAAGGAAGCGGTGGGTGAGAGTGGACACCCATTAAGTTGCCATTTTATAGGCAACAACCTTATACCCCCCTTATAGACCGGCTTCGTGAATGAGGCATACTAGCGGTAAGACGACTTGATCTTATACATATATAAATATTATTAATCTTATAATATTATAAAGTATAAGGGTTGAATTTTAACTTTTAAAATTCTAGGGGTTGGAACTAAAGTTTTTAATATGACTTTACATGTTCCAAAACTTGAGGGCAAGTTTTGTAAACTTTCAAAACTTTTCATTTCTCATAACTTATGAGTTAATGGTTATTAAAAATGAAGACTCTTCATTTTTTGTAACCTATGTGTTCTTTTAATGGTTATTTATAAATGTGACTTTTGGTTATCCATAACTTAAGAACTAGTTATGGACTCCATTAAAACACATAAAGATCAAGAATTAATCTAATCAATTATTAGCATATAATTTCTATGATCTTCTAAACTCATATGTTTATGAATGTTCAGATCAAAAATTTCAAGAATCGTAAGTACATATACAAAACTTGAAATTTTGATACGAGCTTTTGAACAAAACTTCGATTTTCAAGTTTTTTTTTTTTTTTTTGCATCAAGTATCAAATAAACAAACTAGGCTCTGATACCACTGATAGGTTTTTAGGATTCTAACACTCCTATGGTGTACATGCAACCCTAGAAACCTTGGATCTATGTTTGACTAAGATACATGCAAATAATTATTTTTCCAAGGTTCTTATCCTAACTAGCATGGCATGGGGTACTTGAATCAAATAAAACTAGTAGAATTACTTACCTTGTAGTAGAAGTTGATTGCTTGGAGTTTGAGAGCCTAGCACCAATAATGTGGATGCCTCAAATGGAAGTCACAAATCACCACAAACTTGGAAACTTGAGAGAATAGTCACAAACTTCTTGAAATAAGCCCTCTTAGTTTACACACATCAACCAGTGCAATTTCAAGAACCAAAGCCTCCTTTATATAGTGTGGTGGATTAGGGTTACATCCATGTAAACCCTAATACCCATGTCTTTTCATTTCCATGAGATCCATGGGTTAAAGCTCCATGGAGTATCCATGGACTTTCCATGCAAGCCTAGCCCATTCCAAATAAGCATTAGCCCACACTATATAAATACAAGAGCCCATATTTAATTAGTCATACTTTTGATCTCTAAATTAATTCTAAATTAATTATAGATTAATACTAATTAATTAATATGATTTTATATTAATATATTAGGACTTATAATATATTAATAAATAATAACTTATACTATTCTCAAACGATTATCCATAAATTGTTCGGGTGAAGTTCAACCCAAATGGACCATGCTGGGTCGGGTCAAGTACATATCAAATATAGTTATGGACTTAGATACTATATCCAACAGTCTATTGCTAACTTCTCAGGGAAGTTCACATTCAGCTTCAGTAAACGGTCCACATACCTTTGCATTTTCTGCATGTGGCCTGTGATGGGTTCACCATCCTTCATTCGGGTTGTTATCATGGAGGAGATTATTTCATATCGCTCTTGACGAGCACTTTGATGGTAGCGGTCCATCAAGTCCTGATGCATCTCAAAAGGATAATAGTCCTCATAGGACTTTTGGAGCTCGGCTGTCATGGTGGCCATCATGATGCATGCCACTTTTGTAGCATCTCTTTCATGTACCTCATATTCAGCAAGCTCTTCAGGAGTAGCAGTTGGCTCGGGTATCTTCAGCTCCTTGTCGAGAACATATTCTTTGTTCTCATACCGAGTGACCATCCTGATGTTTCTGATCCAATCTGTAAAGTTGGACCCATCAAAGATGACTCTCCCACAAAGATTCATGAGAGAGAAGGAGCTAGTAGGGTTTGAGCCATAAGCATTGTTATTGGAAGACATCTGAAAAGAAGAGGGAATAGATTAGATTAGATATAGATATAGTCCTTAACAAAACACCCAAATGTAATATTAAGGCTAGGACCCAACACAATATTTTATAGCTTAGAAGAGGGATGTCGTAATCTAAGCTATAAGATATTTGAAGGTAGGTGAATGACGATTCACCAATTTCCACCATGAAAAACGAAATCTTTAATTAGGTTTTCATTGGTTTAGAAACTCCTAGATTCTTTGAGATTCATTGAACTTTCTTCAATGGCATGTTTCAATCTCGAGTGTGCCCTTTAAGTTTTGTGACTGGGATGCCGACGATCACAAAACAAGGTGTGAAGTAACCATGCAAATTACTTGGTACCCTTAATGTATTACCCCTCAATCGATGTGCCGGTTAACCACACACGCTCCATCAATACTATGATAAACATTAAGTCACCCTTTACCTACCTTGTTAAGTTCAAGTTAGTGTGCCGGTTAACCACACATGCTCCACTAACGACTTAAACAAATTGTAAAGTGTAATTTCATGGATTAGCACCTTATTCACATTTTCCTAAAATAACTAAGATTGGGAATTCAGTAAAGTTTAGTTACTTTAGTATTATCATTATACTTTTAATGAGAATTTATAAGTCCTTGTCCTACCCGTTCGGCTAACGACCCTCCACCGATCAAGGAAGCGGTGGGTGAGAGTGGACACCCATTAAGTTGCCATTTTATAGACAACAACCTTATACCCCCCTTATAGACCGGCTTCGTGAATGAGGCGTACTAGCGGTAAGACGACTTGATCTTATACATATATAAATATTATTAAACTTATAATATTATAAAGTATAAGGGTTGAATTTTAACTTTTAAAATTCAAGGGGTTGGAACTAAAGTTTTTAATATGACTTTACATGTTCCAAAACTTGAGGGCAAGTTTTGTAAACTTTCAAAACTTTTCATTTCTCATAACTTATGAGTTAATGGTTATTAAAAATGAAGACTCTTCATTTTTTGTAACCTATGTGTTCTTTTAATGGTTATTTATAAATGTGACTTTTGGTTATCCATAACTTAAGAACTAGTTATGGACTCCATTAAAACACATAAATATCAAGAATTAATCTAATCAATTATTAGCATATAATTTCTATGATCTTCTAAACTCATATGTTTATGAATGTTCATATCAAAAATTTCAAGAATCGTAAGTACATATACAAAACTTGAAATTTTGATACGAGCTTTTGAACAAAACTTCGATTTTCAAGTTTTTTTTTTTTTGCATCAAGTATCAAATAAACAAACTAGGCTCTGATACCACTGATAGGTTTTTAGCATTCTAACACTCCTATGGTGTACATGCAACCCTAGAAACCTTGGATCTATTTTTGACTAAGATACATGCAAATAATTATTTTTCCAAGGTTCTTATCCTAACTAGCATGACATGGGGTACTTGAATCAAATAAAACTAGTAGAATTACTTACCTTGTAGTAGAAGTTGATTGCTTGGAGTTTGAGAGCCTAGCACCAATAATGTGGATGCCTCAAATGGAAGTCACAAATCATCACAAACTTGGAAACTTGAGAGAATAGTCACAAACTTCTTGAAATCAGCCCTCTTAGTTTACACACATCAACTAGTGCAATTTCAAGAACCAAAGCCTCCTTTATATAGTGTGGTGGATTAGGGTTACATCCATGTAAACCCTAATACCCATGTCTTTTCATTTCCATGAGATCCATGGGTTAAAGCTCCATGGAGTATCCATGGACTTTCCATGCAAGCCTAGCCCATTCCAAATAAGCATTAGCCCACACTATATAAACACAAGAGCCCATATTTAATTAGTCATACTTTTGATCTCTAAATTAATTCTAAATTAATTATAGATCAACACTAATTAAATAATATGATTTTATATTAATATATTAGAACTTTTAATATATTAATAAATCATAACTTATACTATTCTCAAACGATTATCCATAAATTGTTCGGGTGAAGTGCAACCCAAATGGACCATGTCGGGTCGGGTCAAGTACATACCAAATATAGTTATGGACTTAGACACTATATCCAACAACGTATTCATGCCTTCTATCATGCATTCAATTTGTTGTCTTAATTCGAACACTTTGTTCAATTGGGAGAAACACAACTTTATTGATAGATTTGTCAATAAGCAGAACAGACTTGGGGAGTGATGATTTGTCATTCTTGTTCCTCGAGACTATTATTTCTCTCTTAGAGTGTTCATGAATCATCACAGCTCTTGTAACGACGTTTGCTTCCTTTTGGTGGAAGTATCACATCGGGAATGAGGGGGAATCCTCTTCTTAGGGGTATCCGTGCGAAGCGTTCCACCCGAAATTGATCAATAGAGGTAGTACACATGTGGCGTTTGAATGGTGGACTCTTCATCTGTTAGTCCTTCTCTTTCGATGTTTTCTTCAACTGGTTGTTTATCTTTGATCGTTCCCTTCTCTTCTTCAGATTCCTCCCCTTTCGTGGGTTCTTTATGTGGTTCATATTTGGAACGATCTTTTTCGTCTTTGGAAGATAGGGGAGATAGAAGTTTGGAGACTACCGAACGATCGACCGGGAACTATAGGTTTCTTCGTTACGAATGTAATAGAGCTATTGGTTCTTTGTCCTTTTTCGGATTTAGGTAAATCAGGAAAATCTGGACGTTATCCCAGACTTTTAAGTATTTTATGATTTTTAAGATGTTTGTGTTGTCTGGGAGTTGATATATGTATTCAAGGTACTAGGTATCTGCATCGAGTCTTGAGAACATCCTTCAATCTCTAAAACTCTCAACCATTGTAGTCTGTCAAACTCATCGCTTAAGGTTGGTTGTTCACCAGCCCGACCATAAATAACATAGGCGCGCGTTTCAGGTTTATTTATGGTATGGCTTATACACGATACTAACCTTAGTTGAGGCTTTTGACCTAAAGGGTTGAGTTGGTAGCTTTAGTTGAAGGCATGTCAGAATTTTTATTAAGTGTTCTCATCGCGGGTTAGAGTATATATATAACTCTTATATATTATTGTTGGTGAGGTTTGTAGTATTATTAAATTTTTGGTTTGTACTCAAAGACTACTAAGTACAGATGAGGGTCAGACAGGAAACACCGGGGGCCAGGACCATTGTGGCAATTAAGCCGTTTTGAAGTCCAGTAACCCTAGCGTCCTTTCAAATCAGCTGCCTCTCCCGCGAATAGTCGAGAAGTAGTATATTTATTAATAATACTTTTATTAGGAGCCTGTAGCTATAGTTGTATTTCCTCTTTCGATGATACAATTTCTCTATAGCCAATTTAGCTCTGATACCAATCTGTCACACCCACGGCCGAGGCGGCGGAATACGTCGGGTTGTGCGACTTAGTTCATGGATCACAAGCAAATTGAATATACATCGCAAGTTACAACCATAACGACATAGCAATTACATTCCAGTTTAAAGTTCGAATACAAGGTTCATACATATAATAATAGGTTTGGAAATTCGCCTTAA
The DNA here is from genome assembly GCF_052849685.1 of Lactuca virosa. Taxonomy (NCBI): domain Eukaryota; kingdom Viridiplantae; phylum Streptophyta; class Magnoliopsida; order Asterales; family Asteraceae; genus Lactuca; species Lactuca virosa. Next base: position 161,687,933 of record NC_136430.1, read on the forward strand.
CAAGTAGGCTGACATAACAAAAACTAGATGAGACTAGATTGCCCGAAAATCCATGAACAATTCTTATGTTAAAGGCTGGTTCACTGATTTCCTGAGATTACATGTGATTTGAGGGTCAACACAAGGTTGGTGAGAGTTACAGGTTTTCTGCTAACTGCAGTAATGATACTTTATAAGTCTAGAAAGTATTTCTTTTGTGGTTAAAACCATGCTTGATAAAGAAATAAATCTTAAGTAAATTTGTGATTGAAATGTTTGTTAAAGAGATAAACCCAAAGTAAATCCATACTTAAAATGTTTGAATAATAGATAAACCTTAAGTAATCCATACTGAAAATGTTTGATAAAGAGTTAAACCATAAGTAAATTCATACTTAAAATGTTTGGTAAATAGATAAACCATAAGTAATCCATACTGATAATGCTTGATTAAGAGTTAAACCATAAGTAAATCCATACTTAAAATGCTTGATAAAGAGTTAAACCATAAGTAAATCCATACTTAAAATGTTTGATAAAGAGTTAAACCATAAGTAAATCCATACTTAAAATGTTTGGTAAAAAGATAAACCATAAGTAATCCATATTGATAATGCTTGATTAAGAGTTAAACCATAAGTAAATCCATACTTAAAATGTTTGGTAAATAGATAAACCATAAGTAATCCATACTGATAATGTTTGATAAGCAGAGAAACTGAATCCGTGGTTTCTAGTTAAAGAGTCCAGTTAATGCCTATAGTGAGTCCTATAACCAAGCTATGTGACCCGTTATAATCCCTGCACAACGCTTCATTAGACGGCGTAGTTATACCAAAGATAATTATCACCCGCTCCGATTGATCAGTTTGAGGTTGTAGCTAGCAACCGCAGGTGGGGGTGTCAATCCGTATAGATCTATACATGCATATCTCGCTCCGAGGATTAACGATTATAGTTTAAATGGGATTACTAAGTGGTTAAACTTAGGTAATGAATAATGTCTCACTATAGAGGCCATTAACTAGGTTATACGGTAAAGTTTCACTATAAAATCCGAGTAAGTTCGATAAATCCGTAAAAATGTATGTCACTCGCTTAAAAAGATAAAATGTTTCTTCACATGCATGAATGATTTCCAATATATAATTGTTATAATTTGTACATATATAATTAATAAATATGTTTGTACATGCTCGAAGCAAGTGAAAAAAAAATTATGCACAAGACTAATAATATTTTTTAACGCATGTATATCATAAAGAAATCGGTTATAATACATTATTTTGACAATAATAAGTATTAAAACTAGATATATGTTTTATATGTGTATTCCATAGCCGATATATAAATTTAGCATGTTTATAAACACATTTCATAACCGGAAAATATATTTATATATATTTCACATGTATTCCCCCCCAAAATAATAAAACATAAAAAGGGGCCGTAACACTCACTTTTGTAGCGTGATTTCGAGTAAGCTAAGCGCAAGATTTGAGTCGGGAAACACCGGGAGAACACGAACTATCAATGATCCAAAACGGGGATTGTATTGCAAAAATATATTAAATAAGGGATTGTTTTGTTAACTTAATCCCAAGGGAAGGTACTTATTAAATAAATTGTAATATGGTTTTGGAAAAGGGACTAATTTTGTAATGAATTTCAAATGAGGGCTGAAATAATTATTTTGGAATGTAAGTTTGGTTTTGAGTCTTTTTCTTTTCTGTTTACGTGAGGGTGCAAGTATGGCCCACAAAAATAAAATGGGGGGACAGGGGCTTAATGTTGAAAAACTAACATAACTCCAAGGTTTGTCTTAATTAAATGGAAAGAAAGTTTGAGGTGTGGGTTTTTGAGTTTGCTGTGAACTATTTTTCTTTCATGGGTTTACGATACAGAGAGTACGTAGCTTCTTATTTCAGGGCAAAATGCATGAAATTTTACTAACAGAAGTAAACAAAGAGATTAGATTTGTAAAACAATTTTAAAAGAGGGTATAAGCTATTTATTTGAAATGGGAGTTTGGTTTGACTAACAAAACCAAGAACTTGTTGTGAATCGTTTCTATCATATTTATATGGGTTTATATTTAGTAACCAGAATGGGAAAACAAAAGGTATGGTTTTCTTACCCTGGCTTTTATCGAACAACACAGGAAATCAAACAAGAAAAAGTGAAAAAAAAATATTTGTGTTTTAGAGTTTTGAAAACGTACTGTGATCGTCAAGGTGTGCATGGGAAAGTAACGCACACAGCAATATACAATGAGAAGTTTTGTTTCTTGGCTGGAAGTCGAACCATACACAACAATAAATAAATAAGAAGAATAAGGAGTTGGAGGCTTACGGTGAAAGAAGGTAGTCGCAACAGGGGGTCGAAGATGGCAGCAGGGGGTGACGGCGTTGTTGCTGCCTCGTCCTTCCTTCTTCCAGTAGTGGGTTGACCAGAGGGAGGGACGATGAAGGGAAGGGCTGGTAATTTCAGGGGGTAAAAAGGGGCCAAGGTTGTGTTATGGTGGAGGAATGGTGGGGGAAAGAGCACCCACCGGTGGTGGACGTTCTTAGCTGAGGATAAGAGGATAAGTGAAAGTTGATGAATTTGTGGGGAGAGTGAGTTTTCAAGCTTTCTATTTAACCCAACAAAGGAGAAAATGGTTTTATCCTCGTGAGTGATGCTCCAAGAAGAAACAAAAAGTCTAGTTTTCTTTCACTCATTTGCATGATTCTCTCTGGTAAATGAAGAAGGTAATTCCCTGATCATACCCTCAATGCACAAGTTTGACTTTCATTTACAAACATGACACATGAAGTAAGATGGATAGAGACATGTGAGAGGGAGAGAGAGAGAGAGAGAGAGAGAGAGAGAGAGGGTCATGTGAGAGATGAGAGAGAAGGGATACATATTGCTGAACTATTTCGATATATATATATATATATATATATATATATATATATATATATATATATATATATATATATATATACATACATATATATATTCATGGTGTATTATCTCATTAAGCTTTGAAAACGGTTCTCGTTTTGCGTGTTTAATTTTCGACGTTGAAAAATTTTTCTGATAGTGCCTATCGTTAGATTTTAGTTATAGGATTCTTAACACCCGAACAGATAAATTTTTAGAGATGTAGAACTCCGAGAATTTGTGTTTAAAGTTTCGCGTCTATTTCGTCTGAAACGTCTGATTTTACTGAATTTTACAAATATTTTTACTAAAATAAGCATGTAAATTCAACTGGTCAAGATACAAAAGATCCGCGGTGAACTAGCCGTTTACAGACTCAGACCTAAATTCCGAGATGTCACACATCACTTCTCGATCTGCTACAAATGATGGTACTCGAACCATGACATCACTTCTCGATCTGTTACTAATCATGGTACTCGAACCATGACATCACTTCTCGATCTGCTACAAATCATGGTACTCGAACCATGACATCACTTCTCGATCTGCTACTAATCATGGTACTCGAAACATGACATCACTTCTCGATCTGCTACTTAGATTCTCCGGAATACTCCCTGCATTGAGTATGGGTCCTCTACTTTCAGTAGTACGGGCCCATACTACCTGCCACATCTACCCATACTTTCTGCACAGACCATCCCAGAGTCCCTAAGTAGCTGCTCAACCTTCTCAATCACCAATCCCGACACACGTGCTCGCTTCCCAGAAAAATGCTCTACTCTATCAGCGTACTCATCTGACTAAAGTCACTTCCTAGGCTCTTCCTAGGTTCTCACACTTCTCCGCCATCAGCTGCTGAGAAACTCCTTATGATGCCAGTCATCTACCTCCTAAATATCGTCACATTCACTTGGTAGCTGACTCCCATCATCGGGAGTTCCACAAAGCACGAAGCAAGCAGCATTTGGGCATCGAATAAACACGTAAAACCCACTCTAGGTGATAACTCCACTTGTTCTACTCATACTCAAAAGATATCACCGAACTCAGCAACTCTACCCCTCGCGGGTATCTAACTACTCTCTCAATAGGCTCCACAAATGCTCATCTATGTATCTCTCCTAGATTACTCCTCTACTCAAATCCCTCTCTAAAAGGATTCATGCTGGATACTCTTACTCAGCACATGCTCGAAAGCACATCACAGATAACAGTAACTCCTAAGCTAAGGCATCACAAATCAGGCCACTCTAGTCCTAACATATGAAATACCTAGCCTATCTCTAGCATGCATAATATCTCATAGCATATCTCATAAATATCTCATAATACAAACGTAAGGGTATTTTGGGAAATCACCATTCGGGCTCTGGCTGATTGTACACACTGCTCCAACTCGTATTCTTTTAGAAACTCTTGCTCGTTTTAGAAAAATCATTTCCTTGAAAATTTTTCTCAAATCCTCAGTTTGAGTCCAGATCTACCCGAAGGTGCATCCGAATCCCTCAAACCAAGGCTCTGATACCAACTTGTAACACCGTAATTTTTCAAACAAATTTTTCATTTTACAATCGCATACTTTTCATAACATATTGCATAGAAATCTTGTTTATTCAAATTATAAAACACAACTCCATTAATAATCCAGGATCCTCAAAACATAACTCTTTCTCTGGTGTGTACACTCAAGCCGGTTCCTTCCCGCGATCCTCTGAGATACCTGAAACACATAACACATAACACGGTAAGCACGAAGCTTAGTGAGTTCCCCAAAATACTACATACAGCACATAAGCCACTCGAGGCTGTAGCTCTACGAGACCTTCCGGTCAATGTGTCTCAGGGGCCTTCCGGTCCCACAATCCGAGTAGACCTTCGGTCCTACTCTGTTGACCTTCCGGTCCATGCACAGCTGACCTTCCGGTCCATACCCTGTTGCTCAAAACATACATAACATATACATATCACATAGCAACATATATCACATACTCGCCATAGCACATAAGACCTTCCAGTCACACATAATTACCACCCTAGGTAAGGTATAGTGAGAAGACTCACCTCGGCTAGCAGGTGAGCAAATAACCTCGTGCTCGGATCTCGAACTAGCCTCCTCCTAACACAAGGATGAATATCTCTAATTAATACTCTTTTCATGACTCAGATAACCGGAGGCGATTCCTTCTCTTTCTAACTCTTTGAAGTGGGTAAAAGACCATTTTACCCCTCCAAGGTCTCTATCACTTATGTTGACCAAAACCCCAAAGTCAACAGAAGTCAAACTCGAGTCAACAGTCCAAGTTTGACCCGACTCGTCGATTGCACTCATGCGACTCGTCGAGTCCCCTCGTATCCTCAGAAGTCTCAAAAGTCCAGCTCAACTCGTCGAGTTGACCCCCAACTCGCCGAGTTATCGCACAATCAATCCATCAGGACAAACCCTCGCCGACTCGTCGAGTCAGTTCATGGACTCGGCGAGTCCCTTTGATCTGATTTCTCATTCAGACGATTTAATGCAGATCTATCACTCCAATCACTAGATCTACTATTCTAAGGCTCGATTAGCACGTAAAGCTGCAAGCTTTACGGTCATGCATGGCATGTAAGGCTCATAATGCCAAAACATGCTCCAATAAGGGCTAGATGTACAAGAGCTTGCTTCCAACTCAATAAAGCTCGGGTTTCTGGACTCACAAGGCCACTCATAGTCCAGATCTGAGGTCCCAACCTCAAACCATACACAAATCACTCCATGACACAAGATAAATGGAAGAAAGCCCTAAAAGTTCCCTTAGAACAAGATCTTATAAGGAAATGATCAAGATAGCATCTTTTTACCTTCAACTGAAGCAGAACTCTGAAGAATCTCTGGATCCAAAGCCTTCTCTTGATCCAAGCCAAGATGCTCTCCAAATCCCCTCTCAAAATTACACAAGAACACCCAATTTAGCCACTCTCTCTCACAATGGATGGAACTAATCTAGGGTTTCCCACAGGGCTCTCTGGAGATAAGGGAGGCGGAAATAAGGGCTTAAGGCCATTTAAATAGGGCACAAGTCCGGAAAATTAGGGTTTCTCTGCCCAGCGCCTACTCGGCGAGTCCCTTCTATGACTCATCGATTCCCCTCATTAAATCCACGCGGCAATCTCGACTCGACTCGGCGATTTGGACCCTTAACTCGTCGAGTCTCTTCTTCAACCTCAAGGTTAACATATACAATAATATTCCTGAAAATCTGGATGTTACATGAATATACATAATTATCTTAATGAATACATCATATTGGTATAATCATATGTGAATTTCAGTTGTAAAAAATATAATATTCATAAATGAATACATCATATTGGTGTATTCGTTTATTAATAAAGAAGAAATTAAGGTTAGAACATAAACTTATAGAAACTCCAACTTTCGAGAAGAATTTGTATGGTGAATTTCTAAAATCCCTTCCCAGTTCTTGGTGGTTAAGTAAATCAGCCCAAGTGTCTAAAACTTCTCCAAAAATCTCTGTGCTTGCATATAGACTTTCCATAATTACTCTTTCTGTTATCTGACCATATTTTTTCTGGACAACCACTTCTCTGCAAATATATAATCAAAATGCCATACATTATTATCTATATAATAATCATATATGAATGTTTCTAAAATAAAGTTACTTACGATGTATTCCCTTGCAAATTGAATAACCACTCACAGACAATACTCTCCTGATATGTCAGCTTAGGCTTTGTGTCTATTATTCTGCATTTGAAAGGTGATTTGAAAGCATCGGCAAGCTTCTTCTCTCTTGGTTCATCCAGATCAAGCTTTGATGGTCCTACTTCAGTAGGAATTGCTATAGAGATTGGATTTGGATTAAGAACATTTTTGTATGCTAATCTTATCACAACCTTTTGATGGTCGTCTTTGATTTGTTTCTTTGTAAGTGGTTTTTTTGGTGAAGATTCATTAGATTTTTTACTTGAAGTTTGATTTGAATCTTGACTGAGACCTAGACTAAAGCTTGGATGAGTATCTGCATGCCAGGAGATTTATCATATAAATAGTTCTAAGTTAATTATAATATTTTGTTTTATTTTGAAAAGTTTTTCCAAATTGTTACCTCCTTCATTTCATTTTGTCCTGTCAGCTTTTTCTCCTTTTTTGTTTTCATTTTCTGACTTTTTCTTTCCTGAAAGATAAAGAACCTATATAAATATGTTAATTTTTTTGATTAAGTAATTCATTTGTGAATAAGTAATGTATTCATTTATGAATAAGTAATGCATATCATTATTTATGAATAAGTAATACTATATTTTTTATTTATTCGTATATTGTGTTATTCATTTGTGAATAATAAAACTTATTATATTCATTTATTAGTGAATCAACTATTTACCTCTATCTTCTGCATTTCCTTTCTCAATTTACGTTTGTTTATCTGCACCTCCATCTTTCGTGTTCTTAGCTTCTGCTCCTCCTTTATTTCCATGTTCAGAGTTTTCCTTGCCTGAAACATATACATCATATATGAATATTTTATATTTTTTACTCATTTTTATAGTGTATTATTCACTTATGAATAAACAATGTTATTAAAAAAATCAGTATAAGTATTGTAATATATTTTAAATCATTCATTTACCTGTATCAACTCCCTTTGTTTTTTCAACTTCTTTTCCTTGTTTATGTACACATTTTGATTTTCCCTTTTCTGCAAGATCCATTTAATATTATATATTAAATATAATTAATTAATGAATTTGTGAATAAATAATAAGTTGATAGTAGCATACCTTGAATAACTTGACTGATCAGAGTATTAGTTTTACTTCTAGTCATTGGTGACCCTGGTCAAAATTTAATAAACAAAATTGTTATTGTGTATTAATATTTTTATATATTTTTATAAAATAAAAGTAAGTCAAAATTTACCTATATCAATATTATCCAAAATAGTTTTCATTTCAGGGTCATTCCAGATTTCATCTTCTTGACTATTTAAACTTGAAAATCCAATTCCAAGGACATTATCCACAATAACATATTTTCATTTTCAGTTTGTTGAATAGTCTCTTCATGATTATTTATTTCTTCAGCATCATCTTCTTTTTTCTCTTCATCATTATCATTTTTATTGTTCTTTGCATCTTTCTCTTTTACTTCAGTTTCACCTTCTTTTTGATTCTTATCTCCATCATTCTTTATTCCTTCATTCTCTGCTTCATTTGAATCAAGCAAATAATCTACTTCCGGTTGACTTTCATCATTACCATTGTATTCTTCACCATTTCCCTCTATATCTTCATTTTCTTTTTGATCATTTGGTTTTTGACCCATTATTGGTGTCAAATTGATTCCTTCAACTCCAGTTTCATTACTTGGAAATTCAAAAAGTGTTGTGCTTTCAGTTTTTTCTTCAATAATTATATTTGTCATCTTTTCTTTGAAAATCCTAAAACTTTCTTTTTCAGGGAACTTTGTTATCGCATCATTGAGTTTTGAATTCAGCTTTTTCTTCATCCTCTCAAAACTATTAAGCATTTTAGATAATTTTGATTCATATGGCTATGTAATAAAAAGAAGTATGATTAGAATTTAATATAATAATTTATGTAATCATATATTATTAACATGTTGAAACTAATTACCTCAACAGAATGATCTTCATCTTTATCAGAATCACTGTCTTCGAGATTTGTATCTCCTTCATCCTGTTCATTAACAAATTCTTCATATAATTCTCCAAGTCCAAATCTACATTTTTCTTGTTCAAATCTCTCTCGATTTCTAATCTTCTCTGAACTCCAATAACAAATTGTTGGACGTTTACGTGTTACCGTTAAAGCTTCTGAGTGGATGTTATCAGCATAGAACAACTGCACATAAATGATAACTAATTGATATTCATATATGAATAAGTAATTCAAACCATTACTTATTCATATATATATATATATATATATATATATATATATATATATTCATATATGAACAAGTAATCTTATTTTTTACTTATTCATATATGAATAAGTAATGTAAAGCATTACATGTGAACAAGTATATTTTACTTATTCGTATATGAATATGTGCTATTCAGTTATGAATAATTAATATTATTAAAAATTGAGTATAAACATTATAATAACTTACCACCAAGAAAGTTGAAGGTCCAACAAAGTAGTTGTTATCTAAGTATGGTATGTATGAGTTCTTTGTTCTGACAAGATAGTCCAAAACATAGCTGCACCAGTCTATGTTGCTGATATCTGTTTTTCTTGAAATATAACTCAAAGGAAACATGTTGCATCTTCCCATTGATGTTGACTCACAAAACGTGTTGAATAAAAAAACTAAGAAGTTCAATTTGAAATTGAAATCAGCTTCTGTGGTACTAACAGTAACTTTTTTTATTGCATTCATTCGGATGATTGCTCATTCTTTAAATTGTTGCTTCCATTCATCATAACTTGTATCATCTTTAAGCCATTGATCCAGTTGTGTAAGTATGGTTCCACCTTTTGGAATGCCCAACATGTCATGAACAGACTGTGTTGTTACTTTCAGTTCCTTTCCTTTAACATCTATCACCATTCTCTCAGAATCAAATTTTTAAAGAATATAAAATCCCAGCTTCAGTGGTATATCTGTGATTTTCAATTTTAGCAAACTTACAAAACCCATAGATCTTACGCATTCTTTTTGTTTGTTGCTCAACCCTAGGATTATAGATAGTAATGACTCTGGTGAACATCTGTTTTTCATCGAGTAAAATTCCTTTACCACTGGTGTTTTTTCTCTTTCTTGATTGGTGACTCCTTTTTTTTGCCTTCTTTGATGGACGACTACTTTCAAAATCAGAGTCTGAATGATGTAGTTATCGTTTTTCAGGAGTTTTCCTTTTTGATGGACTTTTTCTGCTTTGATGCTTTGTTTTCTTTGGTGTTTTTTTTTATCTGGGAAATGAAAACATATAATATTTGAATAAGTTATTGATATATGAATATGATATATGTTCGTTGATTTATTAATATTTATTTATTACAAAAATATAACTAAGATATACAAGTTTATTCATATATGAATATATTAGGTATGATAGGAATTTTGTACCTTTCACATTTTTCCTCTTCAAATCTGTTTCTATCATTGTTGTTGGGTCTTTATCAGAAATGACAATCTTCTTACATTCATACATTAGTGAGTAGAAGATAAATAATTTTGAAATACATTTTACAAAGAAACTATTTTATATTCATAAATGAATAAATGAAGATAACAGTTATATATATATATATATATATATATATATATATATATATATATATATATGTGTGTGTGTGTGTGTGTGTGTGTTATATTTATATGTGAAGATACTGAAGATCAATCACCAATTTCAAAAGAAAAATGTTCCAAAAAAAACAACATAAAGGTATGAATAATTGTTTTCATTCACATATGATTATCTTTTGAATACAAACAAAGTTAAGTCATATATATTTATTATTATATGAATACAGGAATTCAATAGTTTTTTTTTATTATAAAACATATCCAGATTGAGATTGAAAGTATTCATATGTTAATAGAAGAAAATTATAGATGCGATATATAAGTTATTCATAAATGAATATAACAGATGTATCCATATTTATATATTCACATGTGAATATATATATATATATATATATATATATATATATATATATATATATATATATATATATATATATATATATGTTATATTCATATGTGAAGATACTAAAGATCAATCACCAATTTAAACAGAAAAATGTTCCAAAACAATACAACATAAAGGTATGAATACTTGTTTCCATTCAGATATGATTAGCTTTTAAATATAAACAAACCTAAGCCAAATATAATTATTCATATATGAATACAAGAATTCAATAGTTTTTTTTTAATATAAAATATATCCAGATTGAATTATCCATATGTTAATAGAAGAAAATTATAGCTGCGATATACAAGTTATTCATAAAAGAATATAACAGATGTATCCACATTTATATATTCACATGTGAATATATATATATATATATATATATATATATATATATATATATTCATATGTGAAGATACTAAAGATCAATCACCAATTTCAAAAGAAAAATGTTCCAAAACAAAACAACATAAAGGTATGAATACTTGTTTGCATTCAGATATGATTTGCTTTTGAATATAAAAAACCTAAGCCATATATAATTATTCATATATCAATACAGGAATTCAATAGTTTTTTTTAATATAAATTATATACAGATTGAATTATTTATATGTTAATAGAAGAAAATTATAGCTGGCATATACAAGTTATTCATAAATGAATATAACAGATGTATCTATATTTATATATTCACATGTGAATATATATATATATATATATATATATATATATATATATATATATATATATATATATATATATATATATGTGTGTGTGTGTGAAGATACTAAAGATGAATCACCAATTTCAAAAGAATAATGTTCCAAAACAAAAGAACATAAATGTATGAGTAATTGTTTCCATTCAGATATGATTACCTTTTGAATATAAACAAAGCTAAGTCATATATTTATTCATATATGAATAGAAGAATTCAATAGTTTTTTTTAATATAAAACATATCCAGATTGAATTATTTATATGTTAATAGAAGAAAGTTATAGGTGGGATATACAAGTTATTTATAAATTATACAGGGATATAAAAGATATGATGTGTATTTTATACCTTTTTGATTTTTCTGCATTGATCGTGTTTCTCTCATTGTTGGTGAATCTTTATCGGAAATGTTAGTCTTCTTACTCTCATTCAATAGTGAGTAGAAGATAAATGAGTTTGATATTCACAAATGAATATTTGAATAAAACATATATATTCATATTTTTTATTCACATATAAATATGTATGTTATATTCATATGTGAATAGAACATATATATAAGTCATTTTTGTTGTATTCATATTGGAATAATGTATATATGACAACAAATTATGTTCTATTCATATGTGAATATAACATATATAATTTGGTTTTGTTTGTGTTCAGAAGTAAACAAAACATATCAAACAAAATTATCTTCAGCATCTTCATTTTCTATTGTATTTTTAAGTAAAATCTCATCTAAATGTTGACAATCACTTATTATGAATAAAGTTAATCAGATTTAAATGGAATACTTATTTTATTTTATTTGTTTTTTGTTAATATGTATGCTTCACTATTGGTGTTGTTTCTGTAAGGGTAAGTAGTTAATATTAAGAAAACATACGCGAAATGTGAAGTAACGTTTATATTTTGACAGAAAAGTTGTGAGTAATTATGAAAAATGAAGAGAAGATGTAAAATCATTTATATATCACCTAATAATGGATGATTCTTACAAAAATTTCAAGTAAATCAAGTAATAACGAAGAAGGGTTACGAGAATGAACGATTATCACAAAATTTGAAGTAAACAACCTAGTTTGAAGAATGAACAGTGTGAATACAAAATTTTTAGTTCTAAATCAACTAATAATGAACGACGATTACGAAAAATTTCAAATAATCAAGTGATAATTTTAGAAATGATTAGAAATCGTTAAAAATCGAAGAAAAAAACACTGATGATTACCTTTCGTAGTCAACAGTGAGAAAATGGTTTCGTTTATGTTTTCGTCGGAATACATTTTTCTTCGTTTTCTTCTTCTCGATGTTGAGAATCCTTTATGTTATTGAATCCTTCTGCAAATGATTTTCGTGTTATGGGGTATCGAAGAGGGAAATGATGGTTTTCTGTCGAGATTTGATATGTGATGAAATTACTCAAGTGCGCTGGCGGTTTAATGTTTTTGGATTATTTACAAATTTGTCACCGCTCATTAATGTATTTGGATTATTTACAAGTTTGCCATCGCGCGTTTTTTAAGCTCATTAAATGATTGACTGATAATGGTTTTCTCATTCTCAACCTTTTTTTTCACAATTGAACCCTTCTCTCTCTCTCTCTCTCTCTCTCTCTCTCTCTCTCTCTATATATATATATATATATATATATATATATATATATATATATATATATATATATATATATATATATATATATATAACGAAATAGAAAAACTTGATATTTTCTAAAAGTAGGTGTTTACAAGTTTGAAAGGAAGAGCCGATAATTGAAAACTTTTGTATGGTAATCTAAAAATGCATATAAAGAGATTCTAAAAGCGTTCGTAATCAACTGAACTCAAGATTACCTTTTGGAATGTGTTAACACAAATTATATATATATATATATATATATATATATATATATATATATATATATAGGGAAGGGTTATTTGGAAAACAAAAAAACCCTAAAAATCATAAAAATGTATAAAAAAAATACTTAGAAATCACAAAACTTTTTTTTGCATTTTTTTATGAAAAAATCGCAAATTTTTTAATAAAATCGCTGAAAAAAAAATAAAAAATTAATTTTTTTTTTATAAAAAAAAAGAGGTTTTTTTTTAAAAAAAAATTTCAGCGATTTTGTATTAAAAGCAGCGATTTTTTCATAAAAAAATTCAAAAAAAAGTTTTGTGATTTCTAAGTATTTTTTTATGCATTTTTATGATTTTTAGGATTTTTTTTACGGTTTTTTGTTTTTCATAGAACCTAAACCTATATATATATATAGGCAAATTCGGAGACTGAAAATAATTTATGTGACATATATATATATATATATATATATATATATATATATATATATATATATATATATATATATATATATATATATATATGTCACATAAATTATTTTCAGTCTCCGAATTTGCCTACCCTATTAGGCCGGCCGTGTGAATTTGGTTCATCATCATATTCAACGTCAAGATGGTTAAATCTGGATATTCACACCTTTACTATGCTAGACCTAAACTCCATTTTTATCAATCACAGATCTGGGTATGCAGGCCTCCTACAATGAAATCTGGATATCCACACCTCAACTAAGTGAATATAAAAGAGCCTACTCTAATGTTTAATATTACAAAAGAATATCAATGTATGTATATCATCCATCAATTTATCCTTTAAGGCCTTTAATTTGTTAAAAATGACATCGTTCTTTGTTTTCAATAAAACCCAAAAAATGGTCCCGATAAGAGCTTGAACAACCTTCTGTTTTTTAGTATTCGAGTCTGAAAATGAAGAAACGTTCTAAAATAGCTCCACGAAGGAATTTGGGAGCCCAAATTTGACATTAGCCCAAACTGAAGTCCATGCCCATAACCCCATTTGCAGTTGGACAGTGAATAAACAACTAGGTTGCATCTTCTTATTTTGTAAAGCACAAAGCGATCACGTAAGAGTTTATTTGTACACCTATGTATATCAAATTGTTTGTGGGTTCAGGCCCAGTTCCCTTATTATTCCATTTAGCCCAATGAGATTCATCTCAGCCTACATCGAAGGGAGTTTAAGCGTAGATCCCATTTTGATTTCTTGTTACCTTCTTCACCCGTTTTATTGTAAAACGTATCTGATTCATTACAAACATCCCATCTCCAAATTTATTTATTTATAGACCAATTACTAACCTGTAATTTGTAAATTGTTTCTACTCTTCATACTAATATATATTTGCAAAAATCATATAATATAATTTCTAAAAATTTCGGGCTTTAGTCTTGTTTACAATAATAGGATTTCATGTCCAGTTATCTCACTTAATCGAAATTCAGTCGGTAGAAATATGAACACGGGATTCAACCTTACGTATACAAAACTTAATCAACAATCTTAACAAAATTGCCTAATGGATTTACCTAGAGACCGCAATGAACAACCAATGAGGTTATGTGATGCAGCATACAAAACAAACATAAATAAACAAGAGAGAACATGTTGATTCTAAAAGAATAACAATGTCAATCTCTTCAAAACCACCTTAATTCTAAGAATACCGTGGGATTGGCTTCAAAATTTGAGTTAACACGCACAAAATTTTGGGAGAAAATGAAAGTTCATAGAATTGATGATCGATCTTCCAAATTACATCAAAAACAGTTAAATAAGAAGCAGAAATTAAAACGGAACCCTAAAAGTCCATGGGCCAAATACAAACCTAAAAATTAAGGAAAAATAACAAAATTGTTCATAACTCTATTTAGAAAGCGATTTTTGGACTCAAATATGGGTAAGTCCCCTTTGGAGACTTATCTAGAAGTGCTCTTTGCTCCAAGCTTCAATTTGACTGGTTGTAAGCCCAAAACGGAGATTCATAGCCAAAGTTATGACCATTTCCGTGAATCCCCCTTTAGTCACACGATCGTAGGCATCTAGGAACGCAAGGGTCCGATCCTCCACACTAGGACCCGCATCATTATGTGATATTCCACCACACAAAAGTTCGATACACTAATACCGAGTAGTATTTTATAGGTAAATGTAAAAAAGTAAACAAAAAAATATATTTTAATCTGATAATATACAAATGCTGCCAAAATAAATTTATTGAAAAAAATATTAGAATCCGTATAGTTTGAAAAATATTTAATAACTTATTGTTTTTTTTTTCAGTTTTTCTTACTGTTATTTATTTATTTTAAATATCCGTTTTTTACTTTTTCTTTTATTTCAGGCTTTACTATCTTTTTTATTTTATTTTTAAAATATTAGTTTTTTTTCCTAAATATACATTTAACATAAATGTATTTACGCTATTTATACAAATTATACAAATTATTTTTAACATCAAATTTTAGTCTTTTAAATTAGAACTACCATTACACATCCGAGTTCACCCCGCTTCCTCATAAAGCTTATCGACCACAATCACCTTTTAGTGTATTACTTCTAAATTTAAAACTATTAGGTAGGGGTGTTAAAATATTCGAATCTAAACATCCAATCTGAAAATCCGAAAATCCGATTTTTTGGAGACCCGAAACTCGGATATCCAATTTTTCGAATTTGGATACGGATAGTGATTTCATAGATTTTCAGATATTTCGGATATCCGATATCCGAAAAATATCTATTTAATATTTTTTAAAATTATTTTAAAACGCAAAAAGTCCATTAAAAGAAAATTAATACTATCGATTATGCATGCTAACATTGAATATTTTTTTTGTATGTTACAGTATAACTAATCGGGTATGGACTTAAATGAAGCTAATTAGTGATAATATCTTTTGTTGTTTAATACTTGCTAAATTGAAATATAAATCTTAAAATATATAATAGACTTGTTGTTCATTTGATACCTATTTGTTCCACAAAGAAATTCGTTAGAGTATAACTAATCTAATGCACACTTGTTATCATGGTTCAATAGATGCCTATTTGTTCCATTTTCTTTTATCTTTTATATAGTGATTAATGTGTTTTTTGGAAATATTTTTACCTTAAAAACATTGTATAATGTTGGAGTTTTTGCAGCTAAAGAACATTTTATGCGTAATGGTAGTTTTAATTTAAGATGGCTAAAATTTGATGTTCAAAAAGGTTTGTGTAATTTTTATAAATAACATCAAAACATTTATCTTAAACGTAAATGAATAAAAAGTAAAAACGGGAAAAAAAAAGAAAAAAAGAAAAAAAAATTGATATTTAAAAAAAGGGTTATTGTCACTGTTGGGTAACGAACTTTATGAATTGGTTTAAATGGCCCCTTTGGGTTTTTTTTTTCTTGCGTTCTAGGGGCACAAAGTACATTTTGTAGGGTTTAAAGGCCACTTTCAGAAATGTGACCATGCTACCCCATAATTCAAATGATGTGGCGGTCCAATTGGCAATATGGTCAAGATATTGTCTATATGGAAGTTTGGTCAACACTTATTTGACTTTTCAAGACTTCACGACCCTCATATTGTCGTCATCTTCAACACTCATCATCTTTAGAACTCCATAGCCCACACCCTAAAAAAGTTTTATTGTTCATTTTTGTCCTTGAACTCAAGGTCCTGATATTCACTGTGCTTCTTCTTCAGCAAATCCCAAACACAAATCTTCATGTGCTTCCATCAGTCTTTCTTTGATCTAGTTTTGGGTCTTCGATTAAGCAATAAACATCTTCGTCTTGCTTTGACAGTGGAATCCAGTAATGGATTTTGGGTTCGATTTATGCATCGATTCTTCTTTTCCCGTGTTATTTTAAGCTTTCAATATCTTCAACTTCTACACCTATTTTTTACTTAGAACCCGATCCAATAAATATCTTCAACTTCTTCATCTTGCTTTGAATTATAACTCAGAGATCTATTTTATCATCTTCGAAAATCGAGTGGTGGTGTAGTGCTATAATTATATTAAAAACAACCATAGAGTGTTTTAGAATGACAACCTTTGAAGCCTTTTAACCCACCTGGTTTTAGGGTGTTGATGAAGATAGAAAAAATTCAAGAGTAGAATTTCTTTATGTGTATCCACCATCAAGATTAAAGCACTTGGAATGCTAGTTACTTATTGTATAAAGTACTTATTTAACCTTTAAGTGCTTAACTCAAATAATCACGAAAGGAGAAACACTTTAACCACTAAAGACTTGAACAATCTTTAAAAGAAAGCAAGCGAAAATGCACCAGGCATCTTATGGTTTTGGTGAGAGAGAAGAGGGAAGAAGAGAGTGTTTCTAAGACTAAAACAACTAGCCGAAATTCATGTAAGACACATCCTTTATATACTCATGAAAAAGCAAAAGCAACCCCATATTATAATATAAAGCAATCACCTTACTTTAGATGCATGAGGGACAAGGGAGAGAGCTAGACAAGCAACCTCCCATGCTCCATGATAGTTTCGACCATGCTCTTTTAAAGAAGAAGAATTCTTTAATTTTTATAAAATCAAAGTTTATAAAATATAAACTTTGTCTTTAGGTAAAAGACAAAATGATTCAACTAGTCCAAAAGGTCGTGCATGACTTATTAATTCATACCATATGAAATAATAACTAGTTATACTCTCTTATAATTAATTTTCATAAAACAATAATTATTCCTTAATTAAATACAATAATTTATATTATTCATTAATAATCATATTACTAATAAATATACAAAATGTGCAAACATGATAAATGTGTGACCCTATCGGATCATATATTATTAGCAATGTCACTCAATAATGATTCTTGGGCATATAGATTCAACAACTACTATTTGATTATTTATTAAAGTAATTTGATTATTAATAAATATAATCAACTCTTGTATTTCATTGGAAAATTATTATTTTGTGAAAATAATATTTTAACAACTAATTGGGAATTACCGTTTCTAGAAAATAATAATAAAAGAGAAACAGTAATTCCTAATTAGTTGTCTTTTATTAATGCTATTCTTCACTTTATTGTTTACTTAAATCTAGTTAGTTACACATGTAATTAGAAGATTACTCAAATTTCCCAAATAAATGTAATAGAGTTTAAGGATTTATAATTTGCTTCTCATTAAAACTAATTTGGTATTAGTTATTAAGGCTTAAGAACAACTTAATATAAGTGAAGAATAGCATGTTTTAGTGGTTTCTTGGTGGATGCCTCTATAAAGCTTCTACTTTGGAGCTTCATGCCTCACTTCATCAACTTCCATCTCCCATGACAATAAAAGACTTCAAAGGTTTTAATATTTTCATTCTATGGTTGCTTTAATTTTTCCATGCTTTGCAAAATGATCATTGGTGGGTCATAATGGTTTTAAGTTTATTCATAATTTTTAACCTTCTGCTTCCATTTTTAGTGCTTTTAGAAACCAATTTTTGAATACACCCCAACACATATGTTACTAGAAAATATCATTTTATAATGATTCTTGAGAATATACATTTTTCATAAAAGTCAGATGTGCTCACTTCAAATACTTAGGATTTCTAAATGTGGATCATATTTCCTTCTTGTCCTTTATTGGAGTTCTTGAGCCTTCTATGAAATTAATCATTTTAATTTATTTATTCAATTCACTATCATACAACTCATGCTTATAATGTGTGTGCGCACACACACACTGATATATATATATATATATATATATATATATATATATATATATATATATATATATATGTATATATATATATATATTAACTTCATTATTTGACAACTCATTAAATGTTTTTTTATTGTTGGCCCTTTATATGTTATTAACATCACATAAATGTTTTTTTATTGTTGGCCCTTTGGTTATAAACATCACTTTTCTTATATTAATTATAAACTTATGAGATCATAACTCTTTGTATTTGTTTATTTCAACTTTTATAATGTTTTTCTATAGTTTCATTTCACACTCATAACATATAAATGATAAGTATCACTTCCTTTAACAATTTACAAGTCATATGAATTAGTTTTCTTCATATTATTGTCTAACCATATTGACATTTAATCCATGAACATATAACTAAGTAATAATGTCCATTACATGTTATTTATCGTGAATAACATGTTTATACTAACTGAATTATGATTAACTAACTTCATTTTCCGCATATGATTAAATCCTTAAATTAGGGTTCATAAATTCATCTCATTATTTCCACTTTTAATCTATACAAAATGAAGGGATTTGCTTATTATATAGTTTTCTTCAATTGGATATCAAAATTACCTTGAAGTTTTACTTATATATATGATATACATAGATACACACCAAGAACACACATACTAGAGGTGAGTCATTTCTTGTGGTTGTTTAAGTACATGTATGGGAAAATGCATGCTTTAGTACATATGTATGGTATAATTGATTGTATGATGTTTACAATATGATTTTGTGAAGTAGTGTAGAAAAAATGATTTGGAAAAGCTTTTGTATGCTAGAATTCTTTAAATGGACATTTTGTGCATAAAAAGAGTGTTAGGACTATGTTAATGATGAGGATTATTTATTATGTTTAAATATGATGTTATGCATGCTATGTTTCTGTTTTTTCATGTTTGAATGAAACTAGGAAGTACATGCTTAAATATGATATTATGTGGCAATTTTGAGTATATACCTTTGAATTATGACATGTGATGTAATATATCTTGAATTAATAAATGAAATACAAGCATGATTACATAATTTTAATGGCGAGGCGTGTTTATGACCCATACGAGAGAATTAATTAATTATAAAATTAACTAAAACAAAAGGGAATACATATAGTGGGGGTAAAAGGGTAGAAACCTACTTAGGTGCTTGACTTATTAGATGTCGCAGTGGAAGGATATCATTGGAGAAAGAGAACTTAAGCCAAGTCGATGTCGAGTGGTTTTCTAGATAACCATTTCAAAACATGGTTTCAGTGCATGTCAGTGCACTAGACTGGAGTGATGTTGGCTACTCGGAGATGTTGGATCAAGCATCATGTTTGGGTGGGGGTATGTGTCCGTAAGTACCATTGTACCACCCTAGAAGGACAACACGTCATGCTCGTACATGCAAAGTCGTATTAGTGAACGCGGATAACCAGAGAAAATGTTACAGGTGGGAGTCGCGCTATAAAAGTAACTATAGCGAGGTAAATAATATAATAATTGTTGCGATAAAAAAATGTCCAGATTAATATATGTACTATATATTAATATATGTATTATATAATTATTGTGAAGTATAAAATATGGTAATTACACTCTGTATTGATAACAATAATCAATTACATTAATTGGTATGAATTGATTACAACACTAAACATAATGTACGAAGTATGTTTGTTTCCATATCTATGTGCTTGAGATTGACTCAGTGCGTTGATGTTGACACTTGTTTCTTTGCTTGTTGTTTTGGGTCTTGGATTGGAATAGGTAGCTTGATTTGGTACGCCCAGCGTACGCGACTGTCACTCACTCAACCTATTAAGTGCTTAATCCCTATGCACTTACATCTAAAATCCAGATATACACCCTAAAAGGTGTTCTTAACCATAAAGTTTCCAGCTTTATGGTTTTGCATGGCCATTAAGTCCTTAACATCAAAAACCATAGCTTCTTGACCCATTACGACAACCTAGATCATGCATGGGAAGAAACTAATGACCAAGATCACATTTCAATGACTTAACACACCCTGAAACAGCTGAAAGGACAACTTAAAGGTCCTGGAGTATGCCATACTCACAATGATCAATATTTTGGACAGAAAGGTGCCAACTTGTGACAACCGTCAATTTTGGCCAAGTCAAAGTCAACTAAAGTCAACAAGTCAAACCGGTTAACTCATCTAACCCTTGTATATTAGGGTTTCCATTATGTTTCTTATTGAACAACTCGCAATCTTAATACAAAGTATCACTTAGAGTTTTCACGTGTTCGGAAATTCTAAACCCTAATCAGGGCAAGTAATGAAACTACTCGATAAAACATTATTCCTTGACCCTCGGGGGCATATAACAATCATAACAAGACTTAACGAGGTTTACGAACCTTGAATTACAGAGCCAAACACTCAAAAAGGTCACAAAAGAAGTCTCTCCCAATCTCTTTCACTCTAACTCTCCCAAAACTCTCTAAGTAGGAGAAATCTCTCCAAGAATGCGAAATCTCTCCCAAATCTCTCTCTGTATGAGAAATCTCTCTAAGAATGTGAAATCTCTCCTAAATCTCTCTCTGTATGAGAAATCTCTCTAAGAATGTGAAATCTCTCCCAAATCTCTCTCTGTATGAGAAATCTCTCCAAGAATGTGAAATATCTCCCAAATCTCTCTCTGTATGAGAAATCTCTCTAAGAATGTGAAATCTCTCCCAAATCTCTCTCTGTATGAGAAATCTCTCCAAGAATGTGAAATCTCTCCCAAATCTCTCTCTGTATGAGAAATCTCTCCAAGAATGTGAAATCTCTCCCAAATCTCTCTCTGTATGAGAAATCTCTCCAAGAATGTGAAATCTCTCCAAGTATCTCAAATCTCTCCCAAATCTCTCTCAAAACCTCTTTTGATTTTTTTTGTAATCATTTGGGGCATCCCGACACTTGACTTGGTGAAAAACCATTCGAAACGGGATGATACCTTGGAAAATAGCCTTTTAGGGCCGAAGTCTCTCTATAGGGACCAAACCCTCCTTGAGCCGAAGCTCCAAGAACCAAAACCGAAGTCTCCTTGAGGAACCGCAGCCATCGGACCGGAACGACTAAGGACCAGAACTGCTGAGGACTGAGGCTGATGAAGACCGCAACGCTGAACCGAACCCGAAGCTGGAGCACCGGACCTGACCCCCGCCTTCGGTCCCTTCTGATGAGTCCGCCTGCGGTACCTGCTCGGACCGAAGTCCCTTCCCCTCAGTTCCAATGCACCAACCAAAACATCACTCCTGTTCTAAGGCTGCTAAGACCGGATCCTCGCCCCTGACTGCGGATTTTCCCACTTTTCACCCGGTTTTCAATATCTTTAGCGTTTTGAGCCCGTTTTTCGAGATTTTAACACGGGATTTTCACCCAAACTCGTATTTTAACATAATAAGCCCTAAATATTGATATTTTGATTATATTTTGGGGAAAATCATTGCCTATGAATAAAATCTATTAGGTAAGATCTTATGGTGGAGTGTTGACTTTGCCTTAGTGTATGACACAAGCAACCACCCCATGCCCACTCCATGACCAACCATTGTCCTTCCACCATACCTAGTCACTTCCATCGTCATTCCCATCATTTTCTTCCAGCCATACACTTGAACAAAAGGTAGAATCATTATATCTCCTCTCTCATTTCTCTCATTTCCACCAAAGAACAAACACCTTTCTCTCTCACTTCTCTCTCTCGCAAATTCGAGATTCAAGAGCTGATCATCAAGTTTTCTTTCACTTTTGGTAAGTGATATTATCCTCCTTATGATTATTTCACTTCCTTCTACTCACATCATAGATATCTTACACAAACATCATCACATTCATGTTAGATCTTCGAACCTTCAAGGCATCTTCTAAGTGTTCTTGAGTGGAACACTTCCTTTTCTTCAACATCCATCCACTAAGAACACACAAGGTGAGTTCATACCCCTATCTTTTCATGTTTTTCTTAAGTTTTAAGGGGGGGGGGGGGAATACAAGTTAAAGCACCAAGAACACAACTAAACTCATTTAACAGCCTTCATCAGAAAAGTTTAACTCCATTCACGGACTGTTTTGGTCAAATTAAACATTTTAGTTTTCAAAACTGTACTAGGTGCAAATAGTTCAGGTTCATACCTTTAAAATGACTACTTGCACATCTCCATACGATTTTTCTACAATTTATGGTGATTTTTACAAAACTGCCTATCATTTCAGAAACGAATTTGGACCAGTATGTGAATATGAGCATTTTAACACAAGTTAAAGACTTCTAAAAATCATAATAAAAATTACGAATAAACTAGACACATTTTATGAACTCTCAGAATTTGCGGATTCAGTTTTCGACTTCGTATGATTTTTCTATGAATTTTCTAAAACAGTGCAGAAGGGTTAAAAACTAGGTTAACAACTTATAACTTTCATAACACTTTGTATTATGTTGAGCAAAGTGTATAACAATAAGTTCTAAATATTGAATGTATTTTCTTGTTAGTTTATCATCATAAACTGAAATTTAGTCATTCATGATAAGGTTTACTCATTCATTTCGAACACATATAATAAACTTCAATAAACATAGTTTATGGATTTTACTACATGAAAAAGGTTTTACTCTCAAAACGAATGAGTTTTTCATATCCTACGTGATAAACTATAATAGTAAAAAGTTTAAGGATTACATATCACTAATTTATTCAGAAAAGGTTATTTTACTTCCTCCACGGAAGAGGTTTTAATATCAAACTATGTGTAAACTAGTTAACTTAGGTTGTGAGGCAATTCTCTCCCCATACGTTCGAGTACGGGACCCCAATTCCTGTAAGTTATAACCAGAGTCTCTTGTAGGGAGAGCGTGATAATTATGTATAGATCTATATTGGGATTGACACCCCACACCTCGCTGCTAGCTACAGCCGGACCGGCAGGTCTGCGGGTGACAAGAGTCATAGTATCTTAACGTCTGAAAAACGTTGTGCAGGTTATTTCTCGTCATAGTATGGTTATAGCGACTCACATAGGTAGTTAACAATCTTTCAAGTTTACATGGAAAATTCTACTTTAAAAAGGGGTTTTACTTCTAAACTAAACGAGTTTATGTCGATTTAAACTTGCATGAATTACTTTGAGTATGGAAAAACACTTGTTTACTCTCGGTCCTGGGATTTTGGACTACATAACTTTTATAAGGAAAATATTGGATTTTCTTTGGAAACATATTTCTATTAACACTACATCTCGTCTAGAATTGTTAGACTTCAACTGTTTATTTAACTCAAATTATATATAACTTATATACGCTGAGTGATCATAGAAGGAATCTATGGGTCCTTCTAGAGTTCATTATTGCATAACATAGAAGCATTCATTCCACACTTAATAAAAAAAATATTGGGTTTTCTGGAAACATACTTTGTCGCTTTTACAAGGAAAACGGTTTCTTTCTCAAACAAAACTCTTATGAACTCACCAACTTAATTGTTGACACTCTTTTCAAAACTACTTGTATTCTCAGGAAATCAGTGAAACAGGAAAACCAACAGCATTTTGAGGATGGGACGATAAATCGTCAAACAGTTCATTTTGTCATCATAATGTAATTGATTTTGAAACACGTAAACTTATTCTATGGTGTAACCTTTTCAATTATATTTATGATGGTTGTATTTACTTTGAGCACTATTATACTCGTTGTTGTGATACTATACATGAAGTCCTCCACCCCCGGACGTTTCCGCCATCCTTGGTTTGGGGGTGTGACACAACTTTAAGCTAAACTAGATCTTAATTAAATATTCATCAAGGTTGGAGCTTTATACCTAAAGAAGATGCACAAGAGAGAGTAGTTGATGGATCCAAAGCCTTAAGTGAACCACCACAAATTCTAGGTTCCTCCTTCACCACCAAGAGCACTAAAATGGCTCTCCAAGCTTCAAAACACACTCACACACTTTAGGGTTTCTAGATAGGGATGGAGGCTGAAGATAAGGAAAGGTGTGGGACTATAATGATGCTTAAATAGTGTCCAAACCCTAAAATTTAGGGTTTGCACCCTAGTCTCGTACGCCCAGCGTAAGCGAGACTTGCCCAAAATTTACAAAAATGCCCCTTGGGACTAAATTTGCAAACCAAACTCAAATCAAGGGTCAAATTTGAAAATACCTGGAAATCAAGATGTTACAACTCTCCCCCACTTGAACTAGACATCGTCCTCGAAGTCTTCCGCTGTGAATAAATCATAGTAGTGATCACGCATCTCCGCCTCAAGCTCCCATGTCTGTTCGGAACCCCTCCGATGTTGCCACTGGACCTTGACCAAAGACACTTCTTTGTTGCGCAGGGCCTTCGTTAAAAAAATCCAATATCAACACTGGTCTCTCCACATAGTTCAGACGTTCATCCACCTGAATATCATCCAAGGAAACAACCGCAATTTTATCGGCCACACACTTCCTAAGCTGAGACACATGGAAGGTGTTGTGAATCTGGCTGAGCTCATCGGACAAATCCAGCCGGTATGCAACCTTGCCCACCCAGGCAAAAATCCTAAAGGGACCAATGAATTTAGGGCCGAGCTTGCCCCGCTTTCGAAATCAGATGACACCTTTCCAAGGTTACACCATTCCAAGGTTAGACCTTCAGAAGAACCAAATCTCCCGCCTAAAACTCGAGGTTCGAACGTCGAAGATCTGCATAACTCTTCTGTCGGTTTTGCGCGACTTGCAACCTGTTGCGCACATGCTGAATCAATTTAGTGGTCTTGAGTACCACCTCAGTACTCCCCATGACCCGATACCTGATCTCCCCCCAGCAAACCGGGGTCCTGTACCTCCTTCCATATAACATCTTAAATGGCGGTCGGTCCATACTGGAAATATAACTGTTGTTGTAGGAGAACTCGGCCAATGGAAGGTAAGTATCCCAACACCCTCTAAAATCTAATACAAAAACCCTGGGAATATCTTCGAGCGTCTGATCGTCCGCTCGCTATAGCAGTCGGTCTAGGGGTAGTATGTTGTACTAAAATGCAACTAAGTACCCAACTCCTCATGAAACTTCCTCCAAAACCTGGAGGTGAAATGAACATCCCGGTACAAAACCACCAAAACTGCCACCCCATGCCGAACTACCACCTCCCGAATGTAGATGTCAGCTAACTTCTCAGCAGATATACTCTTGACAATCGGTATCAAATGTGCACTCTTGGTAAATCTATCAACAACAACCCATATAGAATCAAATCTATGTGCCATTATGGGCATCTTTGTGATGAAATCCATAGTAATTTCTTCCCATTTCCACATGGGAATGGGTAATGGTTGCATCTTGCAGTGGGGTCTCAGATGTTCAGCCATGAATTTCCTGCAAGTCAGGCACTGCTCAACAAACCAAGCTCTTTACCTTTTCTTACATGGCCACTGATAACTCAACTTCATATCCCTATACATCTTCATGGCCCCTGGATGGATCGAGAACTTTCACTTATGTGCTTCCTCCAAAACTGTTTGCCTCACTCCACTAGTTATCGGAACCCAGACTCTACCACACTGAGTCAGCAACCCACGACTGTCTCTGACAAATAAGGGAATCTGCCCTCTAATTCGCTCGGCCTTCCAATTCTCCTTTTTCAATCCCTCCACCTTAGCCTTTTTGATCAAATCCAACAAAGGCAAAGTAACCACCATCCTCAAACAAATATCCTTGATAGGAGAACTCATGACCTTATGACTCAAAGCATCGACCATAACATTGGCCTTCCCAGGGTGGTATAGGATCTCGCAATCATAATCCTTCACCATATCCAACCATCTCCGCCGCCGCATATTCAAATTCGGTTGATCCATTGTATCTCAAAATCTTGTGGTCAGTGTAAATATTACACCTAACCCCATACAGATAGTGCCTCCAAATTTTGAGGGAAAAAACCACAGCCCGTAACTCTGAATCATGCATAGGATAATTTGCCTCATGAAGCTTTAGCTGCCTCGATGCGTAAGCAATCACATTACCCCTCTGCATAAAGACAACTCCCAAACCCAAACTAGAGACATCACAATAAACCACAAAATCATCCAAACCCTTGGGAAGCACGAGAACCGGGGCCTCACACAATCTCTGCCTCAGAGTCTCAAAAGCCAACTGCTGATCAAGCCCCCACCAAAAGACCACATTCTTCTTCGTCAAGCGGGTCAAAGGCACTGCAATCTTGGAGAACTCCTGGATAAATCTCTGATAATTCCCTGTGAGGCATAAGAAGCTCTGAATCTCACATGGGTTTTTCAGGACCTCCTATCGCATCACGACCTTAATCTTGTCCGGGTCGACCAATATACCCCTCTGGTTGACGATGTGCCCCAATAACTGCACCTCTCACAACCAGAACTCACATTTGGAGAACGTGACATAAAGCCTCTCCCTCTTAAGGGTCTCCAAAACCTCAGACAAATGCTCCTCATGATGCTCCTTGGTCTTGGAGTAGACCATAATATCATCTATATATACGATCACTGACCGATCCAACATCGTCATGCAAACCCGGTTCATGAGATTGATGAACGCTGCTGGTGCATTGGTGAGCTCGAAAGGCATCACCATGAACTTGTAATGACCATAGCAAGTCCTGAAGGTTGTCTTCTTCACATCATCATCTTTGACCCTCATTTGGTGGTAACCTGATTGCAAATCAATTTTGGAAAACCAAGATGCACCCTGAAGCTGAATGAATAAATCATCAATCCTCGGAAGTGGACAATGGTTCTTCACCGTTAACTTATTCAACTCCCAGTAGTCAATGCACATCCTGTGTGAACCGTCCTTCTTCTTCAAAAATAGGATCGGTGCTCCCTAACGAGAGCTACTCGGCCGAATAAACGCCTTGTCTAAAAGCTCCTGAAGTTGCGTAGAAAACTCCTGTATCTCTGGTGGTTCCAAGCGATACAATTCCTGGGCTATCGGAGCCGCACCAAGAACAAGTTCAATCCGAAACTCGACTTGCCTATCGGGAGGCACTCCTGGAAAATCCTCAAGAAATACATCAGGGAAATCCCGAACAATGGGCACCCCACTCAACTCCGTAGTGCCCTCAACTCGAGTGTCTACAACATAACCTAGGAACCCAAAACAACCCTGCTGAAGATATCTATTGGCCCTCGCAGCTGAACTAAGAGCCAGCCCATGCGAGGCTCCTTCTCCAGGAATAACCAGTTCTCCCCCACTTCGGGTTTGAACTCTTACTAGCTGACGCTCGCAATCAATCATGGCCCCATTGGGGCCTAACCAATCCATCCCAATGATAACCTTCGACCCTCTCAAGGGAATCGACACCAAATCAATAGAGTATCTCTCACTAAACAGATTCAGGACATATCCAAGGTGAAACCTCGAAGCACTCATGGTACGGTCATCTGCAATTTCAACCTCCGATGGAATATCCAGAGTCCCGGGAGCATCACAAAACTTCTTGCTAAGCGCAAGTGATACAAAGGATCGGGTAGCACCTGAATCAAACAAAACATGAGCAGACATACCATTAACCAAAAAGGTCCCTATACAAGATCAAATATAATCATAAGCATAAATAAGGAAATCAATAAAAGACAGAAATGAGTCACATACCCATAACCACATTCGGTGCTGCACGGGCCTCATCGGTGGTCACCTGAAATGCCCTTCTTTTCACCATAGGTGCCTGCGCCTTGCCTTGGCAGTCATCGGTAATCCTCAAGGTGGTCGGCGCAGACGCCGCCACTACTCCTCCTTCCAGTCTCAGACAATCGGCCTTTTTAATGGCCAGTCTGATTGCAATGGAAGCAAATCAGAGCACCCCTTGGTCAGTCCCTACTCATGTGGCCCGAATAACCACAACTGAAACATCCTAAACCCATCGCTCGACAAGCCCTACTATGCGGCTTGCCGCACTTACCGCAACGGCCCTGACCCTGCTGGCCTCTGGCTCGGGAATCAGAGGTCTTGGGCCTCTTAGCCCGACCCAAAACTGTATGGACCCGCAATGTCTTGTGCTTCGACCGAAGCTCCGACTAATCTGCTGCTCACGGTCCCTCTCGATCATATCATTTAGGATCTTTCACCCCAAGAAGCTCACAAACTATCTGATATCATCTCTTAGCATGTCATGATACATCGTCTTCTTCATCTCCTCATCTGCAACGTACTATGGGACCAAGAAAGCCCTCTCCCTGAATTTCGTGGTAATATCTGCCACGGTCTCCGTAATCTGACGAAGGTCCTGGAACTCCCTCACCCGCTGGTGCACCTTAATAGCTGGTGAAAACTCCCCCTGGAACCTCGAAATGAAATCCTCATGGGTCATGATGCCACTGCCTCTGACCTTACAACTTGGCTAACCTCTTCCCACCAGTCTCGTACTCAGTCCCTCAGTAGGAAGGATGCAAATCCCACCTTTGCCCCCCCCCCCAGGGTAAAAACTCATCCGCTGAGCATTCTCCATGTCAGTGATCCAACGTCAGCTAGCAATGGGGTCCTTAGCCCCAAAGAGCTCAGGAGCTCCACAGGACTTGAACTCTCGAAATGAGGGAGTTCGAGCTCCTATCTGACGTGCAACAATGTCACCTCGAAAAGACCTTAGCCTCGCATCCATTAGCTCCATAGTCCCCTACTTGATAGTACTGAACATCACAGGAGTAGCATCCAAGATACCGCTAGTAACCTCAACTGAAATGAACTCGCACAACCTCTCATCAATTGGTTCTATGCCTGAGCCAGAACCAGAACCAGAACCAGAACCAGAACCAGAACCAGAGCCAGAACCTCCTCGAGTAGTCATCACCATACTCAATCTGAAACAGAAACAGAAACATATAAATAATCAATATAAAACTCGAGGAAATTCTCACTATACAGGCCTCCTTAGAGTTTCCAGATCTACTCTTGTCTTAGGTACAGATCACGTGCTTCTAGTAGTACGGGCCCAATACTACCTTTCACACCTACCTGTACATTCCTCAAGGGTAGTTATGATTCCTCTAAGTCACCACAATAAAACCATATACCAACCTTATACTAACATCATACATATCCTAGGTTATCCTAGGAAGTATCAACTCGCACCGCCTGCAATACCAAGAACCTCAATTAACATCGTTGGTTGCCTTATGCATGCAAGTTATACACAAAATAGGACCACATAGACTGTCAAATGATGATTTTACCCTAATTCCACAACCAAACAAGGAACAAGAAATGAGGCCAAATCGATCATTCTAGGGCTATATAATTCTAATCGTATACAACTTTGAAAGCATACACTTAGCAATTTACTGAGCCGATATCAATTCCAAGTAATACATAGCATCCAATCCTCCTAGGCTATAAGGCATCACAAAAATTAGGTAATTTTATCATATGATTCTTGAAGGTATCCTTAGCCCTAATCTAGCATGCAATTCTCATATCAAGCACACTACTCATAATATATAGGTGTGGGTAATCTTGGGAACCGCTTTCTTGAGCTCAGCTGATTGCATGCATCGCACCCCTTTTCTTAGAATTTCTTTTAGAAGTTCAATTTCATTTTTCTTTTAAAAAAAGATTACCATTTTCTCAGTTTCAGCACTGACACACCCGAAAGTGTGCCTGAATCCCTCAAACCAAGGCTCTGATACCAACTTGTAACAACCCAAAAACTGTAGTAATTTTTATTTATTTATTTTAAGGTCCATCAAAAGATTCATCAATTGTTTCAAATCCAAAACCAAATCATAATATTCAAAACATCATAATACAATTATTCAAATTGCGGAAATCATGTGGGGAGGATGTTGTGCCATCATGTCGGGCCCTTCCTGTAATATCCAATTTATTAAATAAATAAATAGATAAAATTTAAATGAGTAGTAGCCCTAAAGGCGGAATAATTTAGCAAGGCGCTGGTCTTTGGGAGTTAAAAAGTCATAATTGGAAGTTTAGGGGTTAAAATGTAACTTCCGGATTAATTTGTAAAGATTTTGGAAGGTTGAGGGATGTTTAGTAAGTTAAGGGTGTATTTTGAAAAGGATTTCAGAAGTTAGGGTGGATTTGGTAAATTATGGACTTATTATGAAAGAATTTATGGAGGCAGGGGCTAAAGTGTAAGTTTTGGAGTTAAATTGAAAACAATATTGTGGGGAGGGACTAATAATGGATAATTGAGTTAAAGTTTGGATGGATACGCGACCTAACCCGGTGTCCTCCCCCACGTCGCATCCTCAAACCGTAAACCTAACAGACCATTTTCCAACCGCCATGCGAGACGATCAGCCGCCACCACCTCTCCCTTTGTCGCTCTTCTGATCAGATAGGACCGCTAAGCGGTTGCCTCGTCGGCGAGTGCCGCCTCAATAACTCCCGCTGCCAGCAACGCCGCGAACAACCGAGAGATGCATCGAAGGCCGTAGGAGGTGTCGTGTTCGTTGTGTGAGGGTCGGGAGCCACTCGAAATGCATGGTAAGCCCACCTGCAACTCATCTTTTCTCATTCTCTCGTTCTTTTCAGTGGATGACGTCGGGAATCGCCACTGCCGTCGGCGGTGGTCATGGGGCTACTGTTGCGTTTTTCCGGCAGCGGCTGCCGCCTAAACGGTGACAATATGTTTGCATTTTCGAGTGTACATGTCGACTGCTGTATTGTGAGGATTATACGTGCTTTATTTAGCCAGAAACCCACCGCCACCACCATGAGGTGGTGGCTGCCACCGCTTCGCCACCACCAGCCACCGTATGGTGTTGGTTGTGCGTGTGTGTTATGGTGTGTGAGTGTTTTTAGTAGAGAAGTGGGTCTTGTTTAAGCATTTTGGTGGAAGGATTGAGGGAAAAACCACCACCACAGCCGTGAGGTGGTGGCTTCCGCCATGAGCCTCCATCGACCACTACTGCCCGAGGTGACAGTGGGTGGTGCTCGACATAGTGAAACCCTAACCGGCCCAATAGTTTGATCTTGGACTTCTTTGGCTTGTGATTGGGTTGAA
Organism: Lactuca virosa; assembly: GCF_052849685.1. Taxonomy (NCBI): domain Eukaryota; kingdom Viridiplantae; phylum Streptophyta; class Magnoliopsida; order Asterales; family Asteraceae; genus Lactuca; species Lactuca virosa. The sequence continues at coordinate 161,719,849 of NC_136430.1, forward strand.
AACCCGTAATTAGGGTTTAGAAAACCCTAATTTTATAAAATGTTGGTTTGGACCTATCGGGACCCGCATGTGGACCAGTGGACTGAAGTTATGATTTATCCCGATTCCATTGTATGATGGCTTAGTGGAATAATGGACTTAATGGGTTAAGTGAGAACACTTAACCTTAATCGTCATTTCATGTGAAAATGCTAATTGTGTTGGGTTTGAGTTGGGCCTTTTCTGTTGGGCCTAGATGTTTGGACTATTGATGGGCCATCCAAGAACAAGTATATGGACTAGAATATATTGATTGGGCTTTAGGATAAGGCCCATTGGACAGGCTTGGGCCCAATTGGGAAAAATTGGGCCATAGATGGGCCATAACTAGGCCTTGATGATTATGAGATATTGGACCATTGGATTGCCAAGTGTTTGGACCAGAATAAATGGTTGGGCCTTAAGGTAAGACCATGTAGGGGTGTGGGCCCAATTTGGAAAATTGGGCCATATGTTGGGCTTTGGTTCATTATTAGACTTTTGGGCCTTGGGCTTGAATCAAGCTAAGTTAGGACTAAAGTAGTCTCTTACCCCAAGCATGGACTTATGGATATGTGATGGGACCCAATTATTAAATGGGTATTATTTTGATGTTGACAGATTTGAGAATCTGCCATCTAGCAGCTAAGGTTTTGTCCGCCGGACATCAGGAGTGTGAGGTGAGTTTCCTTCAGTCCAGACGGGTCTACGACACCAAGGCCAACCCGTATATGTGATGCGTTAGTAGCTGAGTATGGGCGGGGCCCGTATCTCATTATTACTAGAGTATAGATATCAGTCAGATTGTTGGATTGTTATATTTGTTGTCTGTGTGATACTTGTATGTGTTTGTTTATGTATGTGAGTGTGGGCGGGGGAAGTATCTCACTATTATTCGAGTGTGGGCGGGGCTTGTATCTCATCATTAGCTGAGTGTGGGCGAGGCCCGTATCTCATCATTACTTGAGTATGGTTACTAGTATAATTGTAGGTTGTGTATTTGTTGTCTGTGTGATACTTGTATGTGGTTGTTTATGTATGTGAGTGTAGGCGAGGCCCGTATCTCATTATTATTCGAGTGTGGGCGGGGCCCGTTTCCCATGATTGGTTGAGTGTGGGTAGGGCCCGTATCTCCTAGTCAGCGGAGTGTGGGCGGGGCCCGTATCTCCTAGTCAGCATAGTGTGGGCGGGACCCGTATCTCCTAGTTAGGAGAGTGTGGGCGGGGCCCGTATCTCCTAGTTAGCGGAGTGTGGGCGAGGCCTGTATCTCCTAGTTAGCGGAGTATGGGCGGGGCTCGTATCTCCTAGTTAGGGGAGTGTGGGCGGGGACCGTATCTCCTTGAGTGTGGGCGGGGCCCATACCTCTCAGTAGCATGATTATGTGTATGGTATGTGGTAGTTTGGGGAGACTCACTAAGCTTCGTGCTTACGGTTTTTAGTTTTGGTTTCAGGTACGTCGGTTTTCAAAAGAGGAGCTCAGGATGATTGCAGTGCACACACCATTTGTTCAGCCTGGGATGTTTATACTCTGATATATTTGGCAGTTGCTATGATATTTTGAGATACACTGTTTATCATTTTTATATGATGTTTGATGACTATGGTTTTATTATTAAATTAAAATGAAAATTTTAGACTGTATTTTTGGGAATTTTCAAGTTGGTATCAGAGCCTTGGTTTGAGGGATTCGGGCACACTCTCGGGTGTGTCTGGACTCAAACTGAGGACTTGGAATGAAAATTTTCAAAAGAAAATCATTTTTATAAAAATAAATTTGAAAAGAGAAAAGAATTTTGAAAAGAGAAAAAGAACTTTGAAAAGAGAAAAGAGTGTGGTGCATGCAATCAGCCGAGCTCAAATAAGTACTCCCAAATTACCCATACAATTTTATGTTATGATATGTGTATCAGCTTTATGAGAACTGCATGCTAGATTAGGACTAAGGATCTAGGAAGGATGCCTTATGTGCCTGTTATATGTGTATCAGCTTTATGAGAACTGCATGCTAGTTTAGGGCTAAGGATCTAGGAAGGATGCCTTATGTGCCTACTGTATGAGCTTATTGGACTGTATGCTAGTACTGATTAGTCAGTAATATGTTAACCTGAGAAGAAAATGCTTGATTATGTTACTCAATTCTCGAATGTTGCTTGCTTTGTGCTTTTAGGTGTTCTAGTTATCTTTAACTAACTAGTAAACGAATATGTTAAGCTACATATTACGACGACTAAATAATTTCAGAAGGTTAGGTTTAGCTCTATTTCACAGCTCTTGTCTGAGTCCAACCGTTTTAGGGTAGGACCTCTCTTTCGAAGAATTATCAAGTCTTTGTGATATGTAATGGTATTCGCGAGCTAGTTAGGGGAGATAGCATGGACTTCTTATGCAGCTGATGGCGGAGAGTGGATTGGTGATTACCCTAGGGCAAGCCTAGGATGAGAGTAGCAGAGAGCAGTAGCAGTAGAAGGGACTTGGTGGAGTCAAGGCAGTTCTTGAGGAAAGTACGGATAGATGTGGAAGGTAGTATGGGCCCGTACTGCTGAAAGCAGAGGATCCGTACTCGAATCAAGGAAGGCTGAGATGAACCCAGGAAACTTGTAGTGTGTGAGATCCCTCGAGTTATGATGAGAATTCTGATGATTGTGATGGTATATTTCCGAGTGTGGTGACGCTATGTGGTAGACCAGATGGTAGTTATGGTGCCGTCAAGGGATCGGGCTTGGACTTTAGAGCCGGACAGCTTGATGGTCAGATGAGGGAGTTCATTCCATCTGAGAGTACATACAGTATCACTTACCAGAATCTTGTGATCTTCGGTATGATCAAGGAGGGAATTTTAGAGATTTGTGATGAGAGGCTGAGTGCATTCTGCACTGAGATAGAAGCCATGATAGGCACGCATATGTTGATGATTCGGGAATTCAGAGCTTGTGAAGCTCCAGATTATTATGGGGTTAGTGACCCCATTGTTAGCAGCAGAGGGTTGGCAGATGTCGCGAACACTTTTCGTACCAACCGTTGCACAAGAGGGATAAGGTCCGATTTACTTCCTGTTTCCTGAAGGACAGGGACGCGATTGATGGGAAGAGGTTGGTGGTGAGTTGGGTGATGATGCGGTCAATGCTATGTCATGGGATGACTTTTCGACCAGATTTTGGGCAGAGTTTGCCTAGGCGATTAAAGCGCAGCAGTTGGAACGAGAGTTGTTAGATCTCCGCCAAACTACTGAGACTATGGCAGAGATCACTGCCAAGTCTCGGGAGAGAGCTTAGTTGGTACCGCAGTATACAACATACGAGGAAATTAAGAAGGTAAGGTATCATGACATACTGCAGAATGATAGCAGGGAGATCGTGAGTATCTCGGGGTGTGAGACCCTGAATGATACGACTTCTAGAGCCCAGGAACGGGATATTGACTTGGAGCACATTGGGAAGAGGGAACCAAATCAGTTGGATATACTGGAAGGTCTTAGGAAGAGACCCAAGATTTAGGATCAACTTTTGAGAGGACAGCAGGGCCAGATTCAGTGCAACACATGCAGGAAAATTCACGATGGAGTCTTTCGTTCCAAGGGTTTGAGTAAGTGTAACTCTAGATTTATCCTCTGTCTGTGTTTGAATTATATTTTCAAGAGATGTCATATGCCAATTGCACACCGAGAATTATTAGTGGGTAGCAGAAGGTCATTTCCCTAATTGTGGATTCGGGAAGTATTCATCGGGTTCTTGGAAGTGGTGTGATCTTTTGGATTGGCTAGTTTTGGAACACTAGAAATGGTAAGCGTGGTTTCCAGCAGATTGTTAATGGGATGGTAAGAAGGATTGAGAATCCTTCCAGTATTGTGTGCCATAAGATATTAGTTGAATCAAAGTGGGGGAGAATCGTCCAAGGATTCAGAAGCAGGAGCAGTTTTGAAACTGGGATATGTTTCGCATCCTTGTCAGAAAGGGAGACAGCCCAAGCGACTATATGCATTGAGGATAGTGTGAGTTGGAAGTTCGAAAAACTTGCCAATAATGAGATCACGTTCTCGGAATGTTTACTGGCAAGCCTTATGGAATCAGGTTGGAGATTCCAAGCAGGACATGAGATCAGTTTGGGATGATAGGTCGTGTGTATGCTTGACGTTGGATGTGTTCGGATTAGTAATCAGAAATTGAGATAGTATGGAAATTGTTGTAAGTCTGCGGGTGTAGCCGTAGCATTTACTAGCAGCCATATAGTGTTTGAGTGTTGTAAGTATGCGGGTGTAGCCGTAGCATTCACTAGCAGCCAGATAGTGTTAGAGTGTTGTAAGTTTGCGGGTGTAGCCGTAGCATTCAATAGCAGCCAGATAGTGTGACAAAGTGTTGTAAGTCTGCGGGTGTAGCCGTAGCATTCACTAGCAGCCAGATAGTGTTAGAGTGTTGTAAGTCTGCGGGTGTAGCCGTAGCATTCACTAGCAGCCATATAGTGTTAGAGTGTTGTAAGTCAGTGGGTGTAGCAGTAGCATTCACTAGCAGCCAGATAGTGCTAGAGTGTTGCAAGTCTGCGGGTGTAACCGTAACATTCACAAGGTTGGAAGATAGTGCTAGAGTGTTGTGAGACTACGGGTGTAGCCATAGCATTCACTAGGTTGGTAGATAACATGGGAGTGTTGTTAGATCGCAGAAGGAACAGTGGTACCCACCAGTTCGGGTGCAACAGTGAGGGCGTGGAAAATCCACATATTGGTTTACGGATTTCCCCAGATGAATTAGACCTGTTCGAGCCAGTGATAAGACCGTAGGAACATCACTGCAGTAAGGGGATCAAGGAAGCGATGTATCGTTTAAGGTCGTTTGTGATATAAGGCTACCCTTGGTAATGTAGCAATCACTTTTAGCCTTGGATTTGGTAACGTCCGGACTCGACGTATGGACCCGATCGGTTGGATCAGGAGATCGTTAGAGCCATAGTGGTAAGATAACAATTTGCAACTATTGACAGAAAAGGATTTCGTTCGGAAATCGTATGGAGCGATCACGTGGGAGTCCTTTGGCTCCGCAACCGGGCCGAAACTTGGTATTTCAGATGACTGCTGAACGAATTGAGACCAGGGAGGTCTCGGTAGATTTTGGAAGGCAGCCAGGGCGCCGCATACTGTTTCAGGCAGTTCAGTGTTTTAGGCAGTTCAGTGCTCCGGACAGTCTCAGTGTCTCAAGCAGTAATGGTATTTTTGGATTTCATGTATGGATAGAGTCACAGATAGCTTGGGTTATGCTAAGTCACTCACAGCGGGATTATCTGAGCCTTGGCCAAGTATAAGTGATCTGCAGGGATAATTGGGTCTGTAATTCTGTTTTCTAGTGGGAACCTCGAGTTATCAGAAGTTGAGTAGTCAGTTGAGAGATAAGTGGACTGGATTCGACTATAATGATTCTATATGGACGGTCTGTCAGGGAGTAAGACCATATCGAGACTTCGGATTTCAAATTGAGTAGTGTGATCATAATGCCAGGAACTCGTGCATCTTCGGTTTTAAGAACCCTGCGAGGAATGGTTTTGGTTCCCTTGGAAAGGCTAGGTTATGCTCGGGATTATGGTAATGGCGTTCAAGTTGTCTGGCGTGTAAGGGATGGTAAGGAATGATTTCGAGAACGAAATATAATTTAAGTGGGGGAGAGTTGTAACATCCCGTTTATTAAATAAATAAATAGATAAAATTTAAATGAGTAGTAGCCCTAAAGGTGGAATAATTTAGCAAGGTGTTGGTCTTCGGAAGTTAAAAAGTCATAATTGGAAGTTTGGTGGTTAAAATGTAACTTCCGGATTGATTTGTAAATATTTTGGAATGTTGAGGGATGTTTAGTAAGTTAAGGGTCTATTTTGAAAAGGATTTCAGAAGTTAGAGTGGATTTGGTAAATTATGGACTTATTATGAAAGAATTTATGAAGGCAGGGACTAATAATGGATAAATTGAAATACTGGCCCCACCCACACTCGAATTTTTGGAGTTAAATTGAAAACAATATTGTGGGGAGGGACTAATAATGGATAAATGAGTTAAAGTTTGGATGGATACGGGACTTAACCCGGTGTCCTCCCCCACATCATAACTTCAAACCCTAAACCTAAGAGACCATTTTCCAGCCGCCATGCAAGATGATTAGCCGCCACCACCTCTCCCTTCGCCGTTGTTCTGATCAGACAAGACCGCTAAGCGGTTGCCTCGCCGACGAGTGCCGCCTCAACAACTCCTGCTGCCAGCAACGCCGCGAACAATCGAGAGATGGATCGAAGGCCGTAGGAGGTGCTGTGTTCGTCGTGTGAGGGTCGGGAGCCACCGGAAACGCATGGTAAGCCCACCTGCAACTCATCTTTTCTCCCTCTCTCGTTCTTTTCAGTGGGTGACGCTGGGAATCGCCACTGCCGTCGGCGGTGGTCGTAGGGCCATTGTTGTGTTTTTCCAGCGGCGGCTGCCGTCTAATCGGTGACAGTACGTTTGCATTTTCGAGTGTACATGTCGACTGCTTTATTGTGAGGATTATACGTGCTTTATCTGGCAAGAAACCCACCGCCACCACCATGAGGTGGTGGCTGCCACTGCTTCACCACCACCAGCCGCCGTATGGTGGTGGTTGTGCATATATGTTATGGTGTGTGAGTGTTTTTAGTAGAGAACTGGGTCTTGTTTAAGCATTTTGGCGGAAGGATTAAGGGAAAAACCACCACCACTGCCGTGAGGTGGTGGCTGCCGCCGTGAGCCACCATCGACCACCACTGCCTGAGGTGGCAGTAGGTGGTGCTCGACATAGTGAAACCCTAATCGGCCCAATAGTTTGATCTTGGACTTCGTTGGCTTGTGATTGGGTTGAAAACCCTAATTAGGGTTTAGAAAACCCTAATTTTAGAAAATGTTGGTTTGGACCTATCGGGACCCGCGTGTGGACTAGTGGACTGAAGTTATGACTTATGCCGATTCCATTGTATGATGGCTTAGTGGAATAATGGACTTAATGGGTTAAGTCCTTAATGGGTTGAGTGAGAACACTTAACCCTAATCATCATTTCATGTGAAAACCCTAATTGTGTCGGGTTTGAGTTGGGCCTTTTCTGTTGGGCCTAGATGTTTGGACTATTGATGGGCCATCCAAGAACAAGTATATGGACTAGAATATTTGGATTGGGATTTAGGATAAGGCCCATTGGACAGGATTGGGTCCAATTGGGAAAAATTAGGCCATAGATGGGCTATAACTGGGCCTTGATGATTATGAGATATTAGACCATTGGATTGCCAAGTGTTTGGACTAGAATAAATGGTTGGGCCTTAAGGTAAGACGATGTAGGGGTTTGTTCCCAATTTGGAATTTTGGGCCATATGTTGGGCTTTGGTTCATTATTAGACTTTAGGGCCTTTGGATTGGGCCTTGGGCTTGAATCAAGCTAAGTTAGGGGTAAAGTAGTCTTTTACCCCAATCATGGACTTATGAATATGTGATGGGACCCAATTATTAATTGGGTGTTATTTTGATGTTGACAGATTCAGGAATCTATCATCCAGCAACTAGGGTTTTATCCGTGGGACTTTAACAGTGTGAGGTGAGTTTCCTTCAGTAGGAACGGGTCTATGGCACCAAGTCCAGCCCGTATATGTGATGCGTTAGTAGCTGAGTGTGGGCGGGGCCCGAATCTCATTATTACTAGAGTATAGATATCAGTCAGATTGTTGGATTGCTATACTTGTTGTCTGTGTGGTACTTATATGTGTTTCTTTATGTATGTGAGTGTGGGTGGAGCCCGTATCTCATTATTATTCGAGTGTGGGCGGGGCCCTATCTCATCATTAGCTGAGTGTGGGTGGGGCCCGTATCTCATCATTACTTGAGTATGGTTACTAGTATAATGGTAGGTTGTGTATTTGTTGTCTGTATGATACTTGTGTGTGTTTGTTTATGTATGTGAGTGTGGGTGACGCCTGTATCTCATTATTATTCGAGTGTGGGCTGGGCCCGTATTGTTGTATTAGATGTCTAAGCCCATAACTATTATTGGTATGTACTTGACCCGAGAGTAGCATGGGCCATTTGGGTTGCATATCATCATGACAATTTGTTAGGATGGACTTTTGAGAGAAGGTTATTTATGGTTTATTAATATATTATAAGTTATAATATATTAATATGAAATCATATGTTTTAATTAGTATCGATCAAGAATTAATTTGGAATTAATTTAGTGATCAAAAGAGACTAATTAAATATATGGGGACTAATTATAATAATTAGTTATATTTATATGTGTTGGGCTTATGATCCATGTTGGACCAAGTTTATGTATGGATACATAAAGAGTTGGGCCACATGAACCATGGATCATAAAACCCATGGGTATGGATTATGGGTTATACCCATGACCCTTGGAATCCTACATATAAATAGGTTACTCCATAGCCAAAATCACCACTTCTTTTCTTAGAGAAATATGGAGGTGTTTTGGTGCATGGAATTCTCTCTCAAGAGCCACCTTTGTCCTAGGTGTGTTGTGATTCCATTTGAGGCATTTCATACTATTGGTGCTAAGCTCTTAAGGCCAAATACATCAAGACTTCAAGCCACATAAAAGGTATGTTTCCCTAACTAGTATATTATATGGTTTATGTCAAATGCATGCTAGTTATAGGTTTAATGCCTTGGAAACCATTTGCATGTATAATAGAGAAAACATAGATCCAAGGTATTTAGGGTTGTATGTGCATCATAGGATGTTGTAGTATACTAAAACCCAAGAGTGGTATCAGAGCCATGAGTTGTTTTCTATTATATTTGATGCAAATGTATTTTTTTTTCAAGTTGAAGGAAAAAAAACATGAAGTTTGTCAAATTTTATGATAATTACTTGATTTTATGAAAAACTAATTATTTATAAAATTTGAGTCACTTTACTACAAGAGTTGAATTAGGTCAATTTATTAAAAGATAGAATGATATGATTATTTTATTTGTTTTAAAAGTTTGATCTAAATGGTTTTAAGGAGTTACAAATTTTGTCATAAAATTTTGGAACTCAAAAGTTTTTTTAAAGTTATGATCTTAAGAGTTTTGAAACTTCCATAAGTTATGGATGTGAAATGTCTCATTTATTAACTCTTTAGGTTATGAATTCCAAGAGTCTTCAAAGGATAATTGTCAAAGTTTCAAGATTTGTATTAGTTTATATGATTATCTAATTTCTTGAAAATTGTTGATGTGAATTATCTTTACTTATGAGTTTAATCTAGATCATAGAAAAATTATTTGATTATTGTGTTAATTGGAATATTTGATCTTAATGGTTTTTATGAACTCCATAACTTGTCCTCAAGTTATGGAAAGTGAAGAGCTTTTCTTTTTAAAGTGTCATTAAGTCTCATAGGTTATGAAAATAGAAGAGTCACTATTTTTAATGTCATCATTAAATGATTTAATGTCTTTCATAACTTGTCCTCAAGTTATGGAACTTGAATTTTTTTTTCATTAAACCTTAATTAAACTCATAAGTTATGAAAAATCCAAGAGTTTTGAAAGGTTTCAAAACTTGTCCTCAAGTTTTGGAATTTGTAACGTTACCCCCCATGTATACTTTAATTCCAAACTAGACCTTAGAATTTTAAAAGTTTAAAATTCAACCCTTATACTATTATTATAATTTTAATTATATAGATATGTATAAGATAAAGTCGTCTTACCATTAGTAGGCCTCATTCACGAAGCCAGTCTATAAGGGGGGTATAAGGTTACTGCCTATAAAATGGCAGTTTAATGGGTGTCCACTCTCACTCACCGCTTCCTTGACCGGTGGAGGGTCGTTAGCCGAACAGGTAGGACAAGGACTATAATTCTCCCTTCATTATAAGTATAATGATAAATACTAAGTAACTAAACACTTATAAATTCCCAATCTTAGTTACTTAGGAAAATGTGAATAAGGTGCTAATCCATGAAATTACACTTTGCACTTTGTTTAAGCTCTTAGTGGAGCGTGTGTGGTTAACCGGCACACTAACCTGGACTTAACAAGGTAGGCAAAGGGTAACTTAATGTTTATCATAGTATCGTTGGAGCGTGTGTGGTTAACCGACACATCGATTGAGGGGTAAATATTAAGGGTACCAAGTATATTTGCATGGTTACTTCACACCTTGTTTTGTGATCCTCGGCATCCCAGTCACAAAAACTGAAGGGCACACTTGAGATTGAAACATGCCATTCAAAAGTTCAATGAATCTCAAAAGAATCTAGGAGTTTCAAAACCAATTAAAACCTAATAACACATTTCGTTTATCTTGGTGGAAATTGGTGAATCGTCATTCACCTACCTTCAAATATTTTATAGCTTGGATTACGGCATCCCTCTTCCAAGTTATAAAATAGTTTGTTGGGTCCTAGCCTTAATATATCATATTGGGTGTTATATTAAGGACTTAAATCAACTTTACGTGAATTTCTCCCATTGTTGATGTCTGGTTTAGACAACAATGATCTTCCCAAACCAAGCTTTCCTAATGAATATGAATTCCCGAGTTTGGTTCATGGAAGTCATACTTCTCTTCCTCCACCTCCTCCAATTATTCTCCCTAACCCACAAGTTCAAGGTCACTCAAGCCCTAATGGCAAGCAAGGTCTATGTGTGATCACATCTTAGAGATGAAGTCACATATTGACAAGCCGGGAGAGTTGGGTGTCAAAGTCTTGAGAAAGTTGGATGTTCAATCACTTTCTAAGTCACATAGTGAGTTCCTTTGGGACTACTATGAAACAGACTATGACATGACCCTTAATGATCTTATCTATTTTCTTGGTCAGCAATGATTTGAGGACTAGTAAAGCAAATTGATTAGGAGATCAACTTCCCAATGGACATTGATAATGGTAACATTGGATATCTAGAAAAGCCTTCTCATCCCAAAGAAAGGGTTTGACCATAGTCAACTAGGTTGACCAAATGGTAAAGAGAAAGGCTAAGTCTGCGATAGTCCCATGTACCATTCCCAGTGAGTCCATATGTTTCTCTTGCCAAAGGAAGGGGCATTGATTGCGAAGCTGCCTATTTACCTGAAAGATCATAAGGTTGATCAAGTCAAGAAGTTTGACTCTGCTTCAGGTAAAGTTCACTATCTAACTCTGTTAAGTTTCTATTCTGAGATTCTTATTACATGATGTGACTTGGTTACATGTTGATGTTTTAAGAATCAAAGAAAAGTGAAGAAACTTAAAGGAAGTATATGCTGATTCTGATCGCGAAGATGGTTTTCGATCGCATGGTTCGGTGATCAGAATTTTGAGCTGTTGCTTAGGAGTTATGATATATTGCTTAGGAATAGATAACAACAAGTTTTTCATATGCATTTGCATTGTAAGGATAAGTTTTTCCGGAAGTTTTAAAATAAAAAAAAACAGTTTTGATTTATTTATTTTAAGTATCCTTACAATGGCATTTGTGAAAAATTGTTGTTTACATGTTTCCATTGATAGCAATATTGGAAAATGGATTTGATTCTTTCAATTGTGGTAGTGTCTAAATTTACCAAATAAGGAAAGTTTCTCATCACCCAAGTTTCAATTGGACCGAAACTTGGAATCATGCAAGTTGTATAGTATGATGAATGAGAACTTTCAGCTTTAGAAAATTAAGACTAATTCCTTGTTTACATGTATATGTGAGTCAAGTAAATGACTAAAGGGATCGAGTACACATTCTTGTGCACTGGTCAAGTCCACCACAAAGATCGATAATACTATTCGTCATGATTTACTAAAGTTTAGTAAATATGGTTATACGTACAGGCTTAAGTGTAATTCTGAAGCATTGGAGAAGTCTCGATGTATGGCAGAACGAATGAGAAGAATCAAATTAGGCAGAAAGATAAAAGTTTCTGAAATCTGAAAAAGATGGGAGAGTACTTTAGTATCATGTTTGTGATCATCTTAATGATTTAGAAATCATATCACAATTAGTCCTCTAAAGCTCATCTTAGTGCATTCTTATGACTAAGAAGAGGAGTCATGAATTGTTGAAATGGTTAGATCAGGAAGATGAGTCATACTTCGTTCCAAAACAATTCTTAGAGTCATACTCCAAGATTGTAACTTGAGTGACATATCTTAAAGAAAGGTTTAAAACACTTGTCAAATGTAAGAGTAAAAGTGTCCTACTCTTGTACATTTGAAATTGGTAAGTTGTGATGTTTTGGATAAAACAAAGACCAACTAAGGCCAATTGTGTGAAGTGTTTGTCTTGATAAAGAATCCGCACTATCTCTTAAATATTTGGCAAGATAGTCTTATATGTCAAGAGGACAGTGGGAGTCTTAAATATCCTAAAAAGAATTTCAAGAACTAATCAAGAATAAAACCTGAGGTTCTTCACTAGCACACGACTTGAGGTTTATAACCTATCGTGTTGACATATTCTGTGCCCATTCCAGTTAAAGTTGGCTTTGCATAGGAGTTCTGAAAGTTCTCAATTGGTTGCATAACAACTTGGAAGCAATGGCAGGCCCTGTACTGCCAGGTGGCAAGAAGTTAAGATTGCATAAGTTCAGTCCATATGAGTTTGGATTTGTCATTATCCTTGTCTTGTGACTATGGTTTTGACGATTCACATGGATAAGAACACATACACCATAAAATCTAAGGGTCATAAGGTTTCTCTCCGATTCATGAAAATGATGGTGAGGAAACACTTCCACCAAGTAGATTTGAAGCAGATGGCAAAAGGTCTAAACAATTGAGACTATGATTACGGCATCCCTTTTCATAGTTCTGAAATTGTTTAGACACACATCATGCTATCTAAGGAAAGGTGTATGATTTTGATAATGTTTTATCAAAGCATCTCGTATCAGAAATCTGAACTTTGGTAAGAAAGTCAATAAAGTATTGATTTCTAGAAGTCCAGCTGATTTCTTAGTACATGTCAAAGCTAGTGGGAGCATAAGTGTTATGCTAATAATCATCATGTTAGTGGGAGCATGATAATTATTGTTAGTGTTGCAAGTTAGCAATGTTAATTATAGAAAACAAAAGTTTCAATTCGTGAGGCTGCAGGGATTGAAAAAGTTGTTTTGCTATAATTAAGGGAGAGGATATACTTCATTTCAGTTCTAAAGGCTTAGATTGAGACCTTAATCATCTTTAGTCAAGAATATATATATGAATTTCATGTTGGATTGGTTCAACTTAAGGAAATTCTATATATTGCGTTCTCGAAATTCGATTATGATTACGGCATCCCTCTTCATAGTCAAATTTTGAAAACATGGCAAATAAAAATATTGTAGCAAAAGACTGGTCTAGAATCATGTCTTTATGTGAGACATCATGAATCGTGTACCATTTGCTTTGGGTACAGGATCGATTGCATGTGCTATAATATTTGTCATTTCTAAATTTTTCCAAATGCCCAGAGGCATTAAGAAGGGAAAAGGTCTAGAATTGGATATGACTAAAATGATTAAGCAATTGCCGAGGACAATCTGAGGTTTACCAAAGATTGGTTGCTCAGGGACAGTTGGAAGTATAGTGCTAATTTTGGAAGGACCATATTGACATATTCTGAAAAGAGGCATCTCTTATTCAGAAGTGATAGTCAAAATGAGAATATGGAGTTGTCTCCATTGGTGGAAGTTATCTGTGTAAGACTAGAAAACTTAATGCAAGAAGCATGTCCAAAGCAATGTACTTTGAATATGAGACTTAGTTTCCATGGAGTTGATCTCCATTGGAATACCTTATAATGACTGTTGACAAGTCTTTGTGACTTTGTACATATTCATTACAGGAGGGTCAATGCATATAAGTTTAAAATCTAAACAGATTTCGATAAATGATAGGAATTTGAAATTCTCACATTTTTCGATAAGGATTTGGGAGTGTGAAATAAGAATCATTGAAATTATGTTCAATTGGTTTATCTCACAAAGTAAGGATCATAGACAAACATAGAGTGCATACTTGGTGTATGGCAAAGCTATTGTTTAAGAAAAACATAGTGTACATGCTTGGAGCATGGGACAACTAGTGTTTTTAATTCAAGTATAAAGTTGATAAAACCGAAACAATGAATAATGAGTAATCAGTATGGTGATAAATAAAAGTGTTTATTTATATTCATAGGGTTTGATACCATATTTGATTCATTTATTCTTGTGTTTCACTTTGCATGTTTTGACTTCCAGAATAACTAAGTCGCTCTTCCTGAATGATTAAGTTATTCAAACCATCCACAGTCGGTCATATGTTGGAAGTAGATATGAATCAAGACTGTCATGGGTTGGTTTGTAGAGGTCCAAGTTGGTGGACAAAGTGGTGCTACAACACTCATGAGTGCTCATAAGTTCTGAGTATTGGATTCAACCCGCGCTCATTTGAATCACTTCATGGATTTTATCACGAGTGATCATGAGACGATAATATCTTATATTCTTCAAACCTAGAGATATGAGTTGTTACTATGAGTTGGTTATACATTGATTGCATGAAAACGCATTTGGTAACTCAATGTTATAAAACGTGCCTTTGTGTATGATTCAACAAGTAGTAGAACAAGCCATATGAGTCGAAGTTTATCCATTCCTTTTACCTTCGGGATAAAAGCGATATCTGTGGGCCCCTCGATGATTTAGCGATGACACATGTGAGTGCTTGGCCAAGCCAGGACTGATTTGATTTGTTCAATCAGTCAGTCATCATAAATCGAATATCGGGAAACAACAAATGGACAGAGAGAATGATTATAATCCATGTCTCAGTCCATATGATATCTAGAATGGAGGAATATATGATCCCTTATCTAATGGACGCGTCATTGATTTGTTCAGAGTTCGACAGCGTCTTTAAGAGCTACGATTGCTAGTCGGGTTATGAAGTTGTACTTGCAATAATAGTTTTAGACTTATCCAAGTGGGAGACTGTTGGATTAGATGTCTAAGCCCATAACTATTATTGGTATGTACTTGACCCGAAAGTAGCATGGTCCATTTGGGTTGTATATCATCATCAGGACAATTTGTTAGGATGGACTTTTGAGAGAAGGTTATTTATGGTTTATTAATATATTATAAGTTATAATATATTAATATGAAATCATATGTTTTAATTAGTATCGATCAAGAATTAATTTGGAATTAATTTAGTGATCAAAAGAGACTAATTAAATCTATGGGGACTAATTACGATAATTAGTTATATTTATATGTGTTGGGCTTATGATCCATGTTGGACCAAGTTTATGTATGGATACATAAAGAGTTGGGCCACATGAACCATGGATCATAAAACCCATGGGTATGGATTATGGGTTATACCCATGACCCTTGGAATCCTACATATAAATAGGTTACTCCATAGCAAAAATCACCACTTCTTTTCTTAGAGAAATATGGAGGTGTTTTGGTGCATGGAATTCTCTCTCTAGAGCCACCTTTGTGCTAGGTGTGTTGTGATTCCATTTGAGGCATTTCATACTATTGGTGCTAAGCTCTTAAGGCCAAATACATCAAGACTTCAAGCCACATAAAAGGTATGTTTCCCTAACTAGTATATTATATGGTTTATGTCAAATGCATGCTAGTTATAAGTTTAATGCCTTGGAAACCATTTGCATGTATAATAGAGAAAACATAGATCCAAGGTATTTAGGGTTGTATGTGCACCATAGGATGTTGTAGTATACTAAAACCCAACAAGTATCTCATGAGTGGTTGAGTATGGGCGGGGCCCGTATCTCCTAGTCAGTGGAGTGTGGGCGGGCCCGTATCTCCTAGTCAGCGAAGTGTGGGCGGGGTCCGTATCTCCTAGTTAGCGGAGTGTGGGCGGGGCCCGTATCTCCTAGTTAGCAGAGAGTGGGTGGGGCCCGTATATCCTAGTTAGCGGAGTGTGGGCGGGGCTCGCATCTCCTAGTTAGCGGAGTGTAGGCGGGGCCCGTATCTCCTTGAGTGTGGGAGGGGCCTGTACCTCTCAGTAGCATGATTATGTGTATGGTATGTGGTAGTTTGGGGACACTCACTAATCTTCGTGCTTACGGTTTTCAGTTTTGGTTTCAGGTACTTCGGTTTTCAAAAGAGGAGCTTAGGATGATTGCAGTGCACACACCATTTGTTCAGCTTGGGATGTTTATACTCTGATATATTTGGCAGTTGCTATGATATTTTGAGATACACTGTTTATGATTTTTATATGATGTTTGATGACTATGGTTTTATTATTAAATTAAAATGAAAATTTTAGACTGTATTTTTGGGATGTTTCACTTCCCTCTAAAATCAGAACTACCATAAACCATAAACATAAATTGTAAGCACAACTAAGCTCCCCAAAGTACCACATACCAAACATACGAATATGGGCCCTGCCTTGGGGTATATTTCAACCCAATAAAAAAATATGGGCCCCACCTTGGGGTATATTTCAACACGACATACCATAGTGGGCCCCGCCCTGGGGTGCATTTGAACCCGATCACATAAACAAATATATATACCACATAGAAGCTAGCATTCTACATAACCGAATAATGGGCCGACATTGGTGTCTTCGACCCATAGATACACTTAGGAAACTCACCTAACAGGCATATGAGAAACTGAAACAATACGCTGCTCTAAAATCAACATTATCGGTCACCTTTAAGAATACAGTGACCAAAACTCAAAATACAGATCAAAATATCCAAAATACCCCTAGGTCAACTTTGGTTAAAATCCAGGTCAAATTCAACCGATTCAACAGGGTCAACTCGGTGAGTACGCTGGGCATACTCAACATGTACGCGGGTCGTACTGCATGCTTGACTAAAAAGATGAAGGGTTGACCAAGCACACACAATGTACCCTTTGGTACGTCCAGTGTATGCGGCTGTCACCCACTTAACCCATTAAGTGCTTAATCCTTAAGCACTTACGTCGAAAATCCAGATCTAGACCCTAAAAGACGTTGTTAACCATAAAGTTTCCAACTTTATGGTTTTGCATGGCCATTAAGTCCTTAACATCAAAAACCCTAGCTTCTTGACCCATTAAAACAACCTAGATCATGCATGGGAAGAAACTAATGACCAAGAAAACATTTTTATGACTTAACACACCCTAAAACATCTAAAAGGACAACTCAAAGGTCCTGGAGTATGCCATACTCACAATGATCAAGATTTGGGACAAAAAGGTACCAACTTTAAGCTAAACTAGATCTTAATGAAATATTCATCAAGGTTGGAAGTTTATTCCTCCAGAAGATGCACAAGAGAGAGTGGTTGTTGGATCCAATGCCTTGAGTGAAACACCACAACATCTACGTTCCTCCTTCAACACCATGAGCACTAAAATGACACCAAAATGGCTCTCCAAGCTTCAAAACACACTCACACACTTTAGGGTTTTGAGATAGGGATGGAGGCTAAAGATAAGGAAGGGTATGACGCTATAATGATGCTTAAATTGGGTCCAAAACCTAAAATTTAGGGTTTGCACCCTGTCCACGTAAGCCCAGCGTACAAAACGTACTACCAGTGTACGCGAGCCTTGCCTAAAAATTACAAAAATGCGCCTTTGGACTAAATTTGAAAATGAAACTCAAATCAAGGGTCAAATTTGAAAATACCTGGAAATGAAGATGTTACACAACCATGTAATAAGCTGAAATGTTTTCAGCTTTTGTGCAATTATGATTTCTTCTAGCTTTGACCTTCACATCTTCCTCATTAGAACTCCATTTGAAATGATGTTTATTTCATTTTTAGTTCATATCAAAGTTATTTAGTGATAAATTACACTCTTAATTGGACATTGATAAAACATACTTTTTAGATCTCAAACATAAATTTCTCTAGGGGAAATGACTTATTAGGGTAATTAACTATTGCTCTTGTACTCAATTGGTCACTTTTTTTTTTGTATCTCATTTACCATTGAACTTGTTGTAGGTGTTCACAGAAACCATTGAAACCGGCTATTGAAGGTTTCCAACAATTTCTTATCTCTGGCGACTCTCCGGTCGTCTTCTCCGGCGAGCCTCCGGCAAAAATGAGTTTTTCCGGCGGACTTTTCTCGACTGCCATCCAAGCGGCATCCACCGCCGGTGTTGCTGCTTAGCTTTCTCCACCCTCCCCTCTCTCCCTCCTGTCGATTTGCTGCCAGAAAAAGGAAGAAGGGACGCAGGCAGCAAGCCACCTGCCACCTCCTGCTGCCATCATCGGAACCCACCTGCCACCTCCCTTTTGCAGCCAGTTAACCACCATTACCACCTCCTGCTGCTTGCTGCTGTTATAAGTCATCAAGCCGAGACCCAATGATCCGTCGAAAATCTCATTTTTGCCGGAGGCTCGCCGGAGAAGACGACCGGAGATAAGAAATTGCCGAAAACTTTCAATAGCCGGTTTCAGTGGTTTCTGTGAACACCTACAACAAGTTCAATGGTAAATGAGATACAAAAAAAAGGAAAATGACCAATTGAGTACAAGGGCAACAGTTAATTACCCTAATAAGTCATTTCCCCATTTCTTTATTTTGCTTCATAGATTCTTCCCATTCAGCCTAAATCAATTATTAATCATTAAAAAGTTTTTTCAAGTGTTAACCATTGAATAAATCATCCTATAAGAGTTGCTATGCTTATTTTATTCTTCCATCAAGTTTGAACCAAATGAATTTATAACAAACTTCCAATTTTATAGCCTTAAATATATAATCCATTTAGATTGATTAATTTTACTACATTTTCTACTTTATATTGCATATACATTAAACTAAATATGTTAGAACAATAAAAACCCTACAATTATGAGTGATTTATTAGGTTAGAATATTCCTTGTATGAGAGCATATTCCCTCCACTAGTATATAAAGTGGAGGCGAGTGGTCATTTGAAAAAGAAGAGTGCACCATGTAGACTTATAGTTTAGAGAGAGTTGGCTGGGGAATTCTCCTAAGCGATAAGTGTTTTTCATGAAATATGTTATATCTCTTTATCTATACCTTGTACTTTACTCACATTATATTCATACTCGATTATCTTCTTGATATTATTATTCCGTACCAATCCAATCGATAAAATGGGAACCTACAAGTGGTATGAGAGCCTCACCTTGAAGATCCAACTAATTATTTCAAAGAACAACTCCGATTGGTTTAGTATCTTGAAGATTTTCATCATTCTTGAAGAATTTCTCAGCCCTCGCAACTGGAGATTTTTTTGTGAGTTTTTTACTGTTTTGTTGGTGATGTTGCTTGAAAAAAAAAATTATGTCATTCTGTTCATATACATTTTGCTACTGTTAAATCTGAGTTATGAAGAAAATTTTATTTTGTGCTAAAGAACATGACGTTCTTGCTAAACATATAGTATTTAATCTGTTTATTCCCATGCAAAATGTGTTTTGTATGAGAAAAAATTTTATTTGGGTAAAACAATATTTATACTCGAAAGAAATGGATTTTAGTGTGTCTGAGTTTTTATTTCGGATTGTACAAGTTGATTGAGTTGGTGATACAATGTCTATTTGCATGTATTTTCCGAGATCGTGCTATGTGCATGTGGTTCTCAAAAACCTATTGGTCCATGAAAGTGGAACATAACCCTGACTCATTTAATGCTGATATGGTGGGTGTCTTATTTCATGTGAATGATAGTATTTGTCTCTAAGCGGGAAATGTACATTAAATGCAGTTGAAAATTTGGAGACAGCCGGACTTTTACTCTTTTTGTCGGAGTATGAACGAACGCACCAATCATTTCGTGACAACTCATTAGGCACTGGGTCCCACTTTTGCCGGCTGTTAGGCTAGAGGGACTGGTTACATCCCTAGCACCTTGCCACATCACTTTTTTTACTCTCAGTTTTTTTTGTCTACCATCTTATTCTTAGCATTTCATATGGAGTGGTAGTACTTCTAGCACTCCATTTGTTTTTATTTTTTTTCAAAGTTAAATAAATTATACGAGTTTTTTTTTTCAAGTTTAAATTAATTATATTGTTTAATATTTGATTTTCTTTTTCAGATTTACATTAATTATATGATTTACATTAATTATATGATTTTCAATTTTTTTTAATATTAAACAAATTATATTTTTTTAACGCCAAACACTTAATATTAATAAAGAAGATTACAATTATGTAAAACATAATATATGAATAAAAAAATTAAAACTAGACTTACTACCTAAAAACTTTAGTTAAAACCTACAACACGATTTACTACCAGACTTAAAACATAAATTAAAACTACATCTATGATATAAAAATACCACGACTTATCCCAATTGTATTGATTAGCAATATCCTTCCTTGCATTGTTGAAAATCTGACGATCCTCCTCATACAAGTTCTTTCTTGGGTTTAAGAAAAGCTTTAGCGTACAGTTGCTTTCTTTTTCCTTCCCAATTCCAAAAACCATCAAGCTTAGCATCCAACCCTTTGATGTCGCTCCTTATCTCCTCCACTTTACTCGATGAACTTTGTACTCCTTTCATATTTCTTTTTACTCTGTCTCGTACCATACGGCAAGTTGGAGCTTCATATGGATCGTCGTTGTTGAGGTCAATCCCCCCGATACGTGTATCAGAAGATTGACTATGGGTTGACTCGAAAGTTTTTCTTCATTTTGACATGCCCGCATAATCAACACTTTTTAGATTAAGCCATTTTGGTTTGTCCTTCACAACTCTCTATAATGCCTCATTGCCAAAAGGTTTTCCGACATTCGCCTTATAAATATTATGAACTTTTGATAGGACATCACCTCATTATCACCACCTCGGGGGTTGTGGGTCGCGTTTATGTAGATGCCATTGAACTCCATTGAGGCTTTGTTGGCAGTCCATTTCGAGTAAAGTTGATTAGCATCACAGTGCTCCTTTTTTGTTCGGGCACAAAAACTAATCCAAACTTTTTTTAAAGGTTGTCGAATCTTGGTCATCGCCCATTGCCTTATTCTCTGACACATCAACCTATGTTTGTGCTAATGCCATCTATTCATCATCCGTCCACCCTTTACTTTTTCCTTTTGGTTCGACTTTGGGCTATTGAAACGAATCTTGAACAGGCTCTTGAACGGGGCCTTCATCGGAAGAATCAGTTGAGTCATCTAATAAGTTTCAGGTTGAGGTTGTGAAAAGAATTGGGTTTCTTGAACCGTATCAAACAGATCAAGATAGAAATTTAGACGAGGTATTGGTTGGGATTGGAAATTAGTTTGGGGTTGGTTTAAGTAAAATGGAATGGGTTGAGAAGAGTACGGATTGAATAAAAATGGTGGAGCCATAGTAGGATAGTAAAAACTAGCGGTGTTGATGCATAAAAGTGAACCTCTAGCAATTCGAGCCAAACCAGATCCGAAGTCAATGCAATACAAAATGTGAAGAGTTCCGAAGTCTGTCTACTTCCGAGATGAAGAATTTTTCGAGAATTCTGAAGTTAGTCTTTTGATATGATAGAGTCTGTACTAGCTTTAAATTTACTTTGTCGTTTTGTTGAGTGAACAGTTCATAGGACCAAATCAAGTAAATCTTTTATGTGTCAGATTTGTGAACCTCTTAGTTTTATCTAGTCCATATAATTTTCATGGTTTGTACTATGTCACTCCTTTGATATTTAAAGGAGATGATCTTTTCATGCATTGTAAGAAAGAAGTAGCATTATTCTTTTCATATCAATTACTATTTCTCTTGCAAGTCAAATCTCTTTCACTATCGTTCTTCTTGTTCTTAAATTGTGTTTACTTTGCTCATACTCATTTTAATCTACTTAAATATTTTGTTGAGCACTTTGTTGATTTTCATACTTCAAGTCTGGCTGGTTTACTAGACTTGACTGGACCAAAATATTAACAGTAGACATTGATCTTAAAAGTTAATTCAAGGTTTGAGTTTTTGAACCTTGTCCGCGCATTGAATCTTGAACTCTCAATTGGTATCAGAGCTTGAGTGGCTGTCCTTCGAATCCATAAGAACATATTATAATTGATCTGAGATTATCTTGGTATCTCAATCATTTATGTGTTCAAGATAAAAGTTCTTCTATATCCCGCTTTTGCTCCAATACTTTAACTTCAATGGCTGCTCCTAATCAAACTCAACAAATGTACTCGATGCAAGTAGAAAATAGCGTGGGTTGCCCTTCTCGATCCCCACTGCTAGTTGTTGAAGAGTATGATCACTGGAAAGTAAGAATATAAACGTTTTTACTTGGAAAAGAAAAAGGTGAAGAAATATGGAGATCTGTGAAACAAGATCCTCTTGTTCCGGTTAGACAAATGATCAGAGATGTTGCTGCAACTCTCATGGGCCAAGAAAAACAATGTCCAACACCACTTACTGTTTCAGACATCGAAAAGCTGCATGCTGACTAGATTGCATGTTCCGAGATGGTGTTTGGTGTTCCCCCGTCTCTCTTTGAGCACATTAAGTTGTGCAAATCTGCCAAAGAGATTTGGGACACTCTTCAGGACTTGTTTGAAGGATCCGAAAACATTAAAGATAAGCGTCCAACTTCGGTTGTCAACGATTTTGATACCTTCACCACAACTCCCGGTGAATCTGTAGCCTCGGCTTCAAATAGGTACATAATTGTTGTACAAAATATAACTGCACAAGGTATAATCAGAACTCCTCTCGAGTACAATTGAAGTTTATCAATAGCCTCGGTAAAGGCTAGGGGAACGTCAAGTCATGTATTCAGAGTAATGGATCTATGAAGAAACTAAAGCTTTATCAACTATTTGCTGAGCTACAAGGCCGTGAATCTAACGTTGTTCAAACGTTAAGAGAACTTTTAGGAGGTCCTCTTGACTTGGTTAGTTGTGTTAACCCACTTATTCCGAGCCAATCCGCGTCAGTTCCCTTTGGAACCATCTCACTTGTTTCTCCTAGTCAACTAACATTTCCTACTCCACTCACTCCACCTGTTCCAAATCGTTCATTTGATGAAAATCTTGATCTCGATCCAGCCGAATCCGAACTTTGTTTTCAACAAGAATTTGCACTATTGTCCATGAGATATAGTCACAAACCTTATCAAAACCGATTTCATGCCCCTCATCAAAGTAACCCTCAATAATTTCCGAAACCTTCAGAAAACCCACCTGCTTACCGACCCAACATCCCCTCATCAAGTCACTCCTCAGAATCCTAAGAAATTCCGAAATCAGACAATCCTAAGATAGTTTGTCATAAATGCGGTCTTGGTAACCATTTTGCCATAGACTGTTTGGTTGAAACCTCTCAGAAACTGAAGGTAAAATATTCCTCACACTCTACCCGTAGAGCTCAAGAGATGGTAGTAAGTGAGAGCTTTTTTTACTACTGTGTCAAGAGATATTGAAGGGTACTGGTCTTCTGGAGATGAGGATGAAGTGAGAACTGGAAGGAATATGTGTCTTATGGCAAGATGTGATGAAGGATACTGTTCTTCAGGATCAGAAGAAGACGAGGAAGATGCTGAGCCAAACTTTTGCTATATGGCAACTAATGATCCACCAGGCAGAAGCATCGTCCAACAGGTAAGATCTACGATCATTGAAAATAATTTTTATTTATCTATTTGTGAACCATATCTAACCCAAATCCAATTTGATATGACTGTCATTCATAAAGCCTATGAGTCTGCCATAGAAGTTAGTGAGAAGTTGGAGAGTGAACTGACTCGCCTTAGATTACGTTTTGAAGATCGCAAGCTTAAGATAGAATCACTACAAAGAGAGCTTGTAATGTCTAACGATGAATGTACCATTTTAAAAGACAAATGTGAATTACTTTTTGTGAAAGGAATATCTTAGTTTCTGATCACAAAAGTCTTAATTCCATAATTGATGCTTTACATAAGTCAACTGATATTCTTGAAGCAAACAAACGGATGAAACATAATTTTCGTCACCCATGGTCCAAAGCACTAGGGTTTGGAAGCGAGTTTCCGAAACCTATTGCTCCTCCCTTGAAGGAGTTGCAAAATCTAACGTTTATGGGAGATGTTTTGAACCATACTCATTTGGATACCCCTGTCTCACCATTGTCACCCATTCCTGAGACTTCAGACCAATTCCAATCTTTGATTTCTGAGTTCCAACCTATCATTGTTAAATGTCCTGATTCCATGCCTCATCCACCTCTGATACCCCGAACCTAAAGCAGTCTTCGGATTCATTCCCTGACACCAACTCTACTGGAGTTCAAATTCGAAACTCCGGTCCTCCGAACAATTGTGTTGTTGAGGAAATAATTACCGAGAAAACTGGTCACGACTCTGATAAATCCGACTTCGTTTGGGCATCATTTGATAGTGACATTGATGAAAAAATTGTATGTGACGATTCATCTGACTCTTGTATCTCTAACTCTGATGGGATTTCGAAAACAACTCTAGTGCCAATTACACATAAGTTCGACAATCCATCATTTAGAAAAACTTCCAAGTCATCATCTAACTCTTGAAAGAAACCTTGGTTGAATAAGAAAGTTTTGTCCATCCTAAGAATGAAGCCAAGAATGTTGTTAAGAAAGAAATTCAGTCTAGGCAAGATTCCATATTCACTGAAAAATCCGAAAAGGAAGTGTCTCGAACAGTTTGTTCAGCCACTAGGAACCGCAATGCGTTTATACATGTTAAGATTCTTAAGAAGCCATCCAATCCTCCAAGTTCGGTTGTTCATAACTAATCTGCCAATAATAGTCCGAAAAAGACCACTGTTGAGACTTCTTCTGTGAAATCTGACTCTCCCGGTCAGTTTCTTCTATGTTTGTCGCTAAATACGATGGCACGATTTTCAAACCAAAACAATTTCCAAAACCAAATGTGCCTTCGAAAGTATCTAGCAAAGAACATGTTGCTAAGAACACTGTTGTTCAGAAATCCTCAAAAGATTCAAAACAAAAATTTGAGTGGAAAGTAAAAAAGGTTGAAAATGCACCTGTAACATCTGTCAACACAATGATTCCTACAGCATCTCAAAAAATTGTTGGTATGAGAAAAGCAGTATCGAAACAACCTTTGGTTGAATATGATTTTTGGATAAATATAAAGACCATGACATTCTGCTTCTTTCCCAAAGAATCTTGGAACAAGCTCTCCGAGATGCCAGTTTCTCAAAAGTCACCATCCAGGTCAAAATCCCATGCCAAAGTCCCTAACCTAACTCCGAGCCTAACAACTCCAAAATTCACTAACTTTGCAGTTACTCTGTACTTCAGAACAAGATACAATATGGTATATTGGTAGTTCTTGTTACATGCACATGACCGGGCAGAAAGACTTTCTACATGATCTAAAGCTCACTCCCAATGCTAGTTACGTGACGTATGGAAACAACTCAAATTACAAATTCGAGGTTATGGTGTCTTGACCAATGTAAGTTTGTATGTCTTTAACGTGGAATATGTGGCTGATCTCAAGCACAACATCATTAGTGTAGCTCTACTCACTGATGCAAACCGAAGAGGTGAATTCTGCAAAAAGCATATCTACGTTATGACATAAGTCTGGAAAAAAATGTCTAATCAAATCTGATCGCAACAAAACATGTATCCATTAGACATCAACATGATCATCGGAAAACATCAAATTTCTCTTCTCTTAAAGGCCGTTCCTGACGTCAGTTGGCTATGGCATCGGAGGCTCACTCATCTCAACTTCCGATATATGAATGGTCTTGTTTCTGGTGAAATGGTCCAAGGTCTGCCACTCCTCAAATTCGAAAATGATCATCTATGTACTGCATGTAAATGTGGGAAGAAATCCAAGAAAGGCCATCCTGTAATCATTGAAAAGTCAATTTCGGAACCATTAGGAATTCTTTATATTGATCTTTCTAAACCCTCCACCGTAGAAAGTCTTCATCACAAAAAGTACATGCTTGTGATTGTTGATGACTACACAAGGTTCACATGGGTCTTCTTCCTTAGGCTAAAGTCCGAAACAACCTATGAACTTATTAATTTCATCAAAGGAATTAAAGTTCTTGTCAAACTTCCTGTTAGAAGAATCCGAAGTGATAATGGCTTGGAATTCACCAATGTCACCATTGAGAAATTCCTCTCCGACAAAGGCATCAACCATAATTTCTCTGCTCCCTAAAATCCTCAAAAAGACGGTGTAGATGAAAGAAGAAACCAAATTCTTGTTGAATATGCTTGATCGATGTTGAACTTTCCAAATCTTCCTCTCTATCTTTGGGCTGAAGCTGTGTCTACAGCCTGCTTCACTCAAAACCAAAGCATCATTAATCGACGTCTCAACATGACACCGTATGAAGCCATGAATGGTCGCAAGCCGATTATGTCATTCCTACATGTTTTAGGCTACCAATGCTTTATCAAAAACAACTATGATCAACTCACCAAGTTTCAGCCAAAAGCTAATGAAGCAATCTTTTTGGGATACTCAGCCAAATTCAAAGCCTACAGAGTTCTGAATCGTCAAACTTGTGTACTTAAAGAAAGCTTTGATGTCACCTTGATGACAACTTTGTTCGAAATTCTTGTCCAACTTATGTTACAACTCACATAATGGAGTCTGATGCTCCACCACCAGGATCTCCGAATTCCCAAATCATCTATGAAGTCGACTTTGAAATCCTGTTTGGACCATTAGAAACTGCTCTTGATTCAGAATCTCGATCAAGACCGTCCTCCTCAACTGCAACTCCAATTCTCAAAACGTTTCTGTTCCGACACCTACCTTTCCTCCATTTGATTCTGATCCATTTCAACCTTATCATATTGAGGGGGAGAATGGTCATCCTTACCTCGAATCAAATGTTGATGCATTTCAAGATGCAGCTGATCAATTCGTTGAATTTGATCCTATTCCAAACAATAACAATGACAATGCTAACTTCTTTGAATTTCCGAACGATGACAACGTCGACATATCCGGTTCAACAGTTCAGGGGGAGCCTCATCCTCAAATTCAAATTGTTCAGGGGGAGAAACACAACCCCATTTTTGATATCGGATCATCCGCTGCATAAGAACTTTCGAGATTACACATTTAGACAAGGGATCATCCTCCAAATCAAGTAATTGGAAATCTTAATGCTGGTGTTCAAACTCGTTCTGCTATGAACAACCAAAATGAGTGCCACTTCTCGGCATTCATTTCAATGGTTGAACCAAAATCCATCAATGAAGCTTTAGAACATGCTGAATGGATTACAACCATGCAAAAAGAGTTAGCAGAATTTGACAGAAAAGAAGTGTGGACTCTCGTCCCTCCTCCTTAGGATCACCCTATTGTTGACACAAGATGGGTCTTCCGAAAGAAGCTTGGCGACGCCAGAGTTATAATCAAAACCAAAGCCATATTGGTGGCCAAAGGATTCACTCAGATCGAAGGACTCGATTATGACGAGACTTTTGCTCCTATTACTCTTCTTGAAGCCATCCGAATCTTTCTCGCATATGAAGCTCAGAAAGGCTTTAAAGTTTACCAAATGAATGTTAAAAGTGCTTTTCTCAACGGTGAACTGGATACGGAAGTATATCTTCAATAGCCCCCTGGTTTTGTATATCTTTCATATCCAAACTATTGTTACAAACTTCAAAAAGTTGTTTATGGCCTCAAGAAAGCTCCACGCGCCTGGTACGAGACTCTCACTGATTTTCTAAAGCGTTCCGGTTTTCAAAGAGGAACTATTGATCCTACCCTATTCCAAACATCAAATGGAAACCATCTCATGTTAGTCCAAATATATGTTGATGACATCATCTGTGGATCCACGGATTCAACGATGGTTGCTGATTTTGCAAAGTTAATGGTTAGTCGATTCTAAATGAGCATTAATCATGAATTAAGTTTTTTCCTCGGACTCCAAGTCAAGAAAACCAACAGATGAATCTTTATTCATCAGGAGAAATACATTTCTGAACTTCTAAAAAGGTATTAAATGGACACCTGTGCCTCTGCAAAGGTTCCAATGGGTTTCAGATATAAGTTCTTCATGGACCCATCATGTGTTGCTGTTGATCAAAAGAAGTATAGGGGAATGATTGGATCTCTACTCTACCTTACAGCAAGTCGTCCGAACATCATGTTCTTAACATGTATGTATGCTAGATTCTAGGATAATCCGAAGATGTCTCATCTTCTGGCAGTTAAGCAAATATTCTGATGTCTCAAAGGAACAAGGAACCTCAAAATTTGGTACCCCAGAAATGAAAGTTTCCTTCTTCAGGCATACTCCGACTCAAGCTATGGAGGTCTTCAACCGGATAGAAAAAGCACTTCAGGAAGTTGTCAAATTTTAGGTGGAAGACTGGTTAGCTGGTCATCTAATAAACATAACCGTATTTCTCTATCAACAGCTAAAGCATAATACATTGCTGCTGCAAGCTGCACTTCACAAGTTCTTTGGATGAAATCTCAGCTTCTGGACTATGGCTATCGATTTCAACAAATCCCAATCTGTTGGGACTCTCAAAGTGCAATTGCGATTTATCATAATCCAATTCAACACTCCATGACCAAGCACATTGATATTCGGTACCATTTCATTAAAGATCATGTTTTAAAAGGAAACATCGAACTCGTTTTTTCCATCTGACGATGAAATTGATGATGTCTTTACTAAGACATTATACGAAACCAAGTTTAACGGGTTTCTGAACAAAATGGGAATGATGATGCCTGATCCACAATTCTTCTAAGAGGCTTGTACTCTCTGATGGAAACATTAGAAAGTAAAGAAATTCCGAAGCCAAATTCGTTTCTACTTGGAATCACTTCCTCTCAGAAAATATAGGATCATTTTATGTGTCTTTTTTTTTTCTAACCTCTTCTTCTAGTTTTAAGTTTTTTTTAGCTTTTCTCATATCTTGAAGGATCTGACCGATATAGTTACATTGGAAGTGATTACAATCATCTCATTTCGGGGTTCATGTCAAAATAGTGTGTTATGAAGTTCATCTCAGAATTCAAATCCAAAACGGTAATGTGAGTTCATCTCTTATCTTCATCCGAGATGTGATCCTTCAATTCTTGGAATCTCAATCTTATGAAACTTTCCCTCTAAGATCTTTATGCATTTTTACCTATGATATTCAGTTTGACACTGTGCCATCTTGAACTCTATACCATGTACTAATAATGTATTTTTATTCTTTCCGAAGTATCTTATGACATCTCATCTTGGAATCCAATTATTCTGAGATCCTCAGCTGTAAAAGAATTTCAAAGATTTACATTAAAAGTTTTTTTGATAATCCGAAACATTTTCTCATTTATATATTAATGGTAACTTTTTTTTTGAACCGGCAAATTTAATCTACTCCTAAGCTAACAACACCAATTTCACCTATGTCCACGACGAGACTTGAACCCTCGACCTCAAAGAGGGAGGGTACCACCTGATACCGCTGGGCTACAAGCCCTTTGGTTAATGGTAAATTTTCTTGATGATTATCTTTTAATTCTCAATAAACGTGCTTTGGCACACGTTCCTATAAAGCACATGTCAGATTAGAACTGAAACTTCGGTTTTCTTCTTTGGAACAAACGGACGTCCCATCTTTTGTATATACCAGTTGTTTAGTATACCATTTTTTGCAATGCATTAAATGCAACCTATTTCATGGTCAGGTGTCATCATTGCTGTCTATTCGGATCGAACCGAAATATCCAACCTATAAAATGATTGTGAATCCTAACTGTTCCCACTTTTTCACTTTTGCTATCATCTTCTTAGAGCCTTTCTCTGTACTCTGTTCTTCGAATCTTTCAAGCATTCATCAATTGTGTCTTCCTAATATATTCCTGAACTTTCCGAACCTGCAACCAAGAAGAAATCTTCCAAGGGTTCCGCCTCATCGTCATCCACTAAACCTATCCTTAGGGAAACAACCAAACCTTTTGTCACACCCCTGAACCGGGACGGCGGAAACGTCCGGGGGCGGACGACGTCATTGTATAGTATCATAAAAATTGAATATGAATGAAACATAGCAACCAAACAACATACATTAAGAGATACCATCATACGTTGTTTACATATTGTATTTGTTCATCAGTTACACAAAAGTGACATAAAGTATAAAATTCCAAAATGCCACAAATCCGGTTCTTAGTACCTGCTTACTGGTTCCCTGAGAATACAAGTCATTTTGAAAATCTTCAACATTGAATGTTGGTGAGTTCATAACCACATTTGTATGAAAAGATTTGCAACATCTTTATTTGTAATAATTTGTATGACTCCAGAAAATCTGATATTTTCTATGAAAATGGTTTGTAATTCTTGTTCCAAAACTGTGAATATATGCATGCCTGTCCTTTGTTTTCTTTTGTTTGTGAATGTTATGTCTGTATGACGTTCTTCAGGTGTCAGAATAGGTAAGATATTTGTCACCCTAGACTGGCCCCGTCTAGCTGTAGCGAACATCTCAGGTGTGGGGGTGTCAATCCCCGTATAGATCTATACACAACTATCTTACTCTCCCTCCAGAAGACTCTGGTTATAATGCAGGACTTAGAATGTACACCAGGTAGGTACGGTGAAGACAGTGTCTCACTGGAGCCTTAATGGATTTACGCAAACTTTGACTCTCATTATTGAATAATGAAAATGACATTACTAGTGTGAATTTATGACTGAAGTTTTACGACACGCGTTTTACAGCTTTATGACATACAGTTTATTACCCATGCTTTAAAAGTCTTATGTTAGGCAGATTATGACACGCGAATGTTTTTGTCATAAAATCTGTTTTGTATACCATGTTGGTTAAATTATTTATAGTACTTTATATAAATAATCATTAGTGGACACGTCTAATTGTAACATATTTTGTGAAAATAACATAATATCTTAGGTTTTAAGCCCTCAAAATAGTGACAACATAGTTACGACTATTTTACTAATAAAATTAATTTTAGCAAAATATCAAACTTTGTAGTTTGTTTAACACACCAAAATCGGTTTGAAAGTTTAGTAACACAAAATATTCTATTTTGTTGTGACTCTAATAAGTCACGATTTCTACAAAAACACATATAATAACCTTGAGATTTATTATATTCAAATATTTGTGTAAAGTATAAGAGTTGAAAATGCATATGTCCAAGAGTTAAACATGTTGGAGCACAACACTCATATTTTCGCCATTTTTTAGTGTACAACCATGACCACAAAAATTTTATATCACAAAGATGTTATCAATATTTACTTCACGATTTTAACACATGTTAAGAACCTTTTTATTGAAGAACTTGTTCCATTTTCAACCTATAACTATGATGCATGCAATTATCCAAAGGGTAAACGAGATTTGACTTGTATTCCCCCCAAAAAGTATAAAAACACGACAAGATGGGGGTATGAAGCTCACCTTGGTATTTTTCGTGTGATAGGAAGAAGAAGAAAGTTGTTGTTGAGCCTAACTTTGTGTAGCTTGAAGACCACTCGAAATGGATGATTTTCTAAGAAGCTACACACGAAATGTGTGCAAAAATGGAGTTCTTAACTTAAATATGTAAAAACACTAGAGTTTTACAAGGGACTTACCTAGTTCTTGTGAGTTACTTGAAGAGAAAACCCTTAGGGATGGCACCACACACAAAAACTTTGAGAGAGAAATGAAAGAAACTTGTGAGTGAGTTGAGAGAAAATGTTAGGTGTGTGGGTGTGGGATCGGCGTATCTCTCCCTTAAGTGGGGGATTGGTTGACTTTTTTTAGCTTAGATACATGAAGGTTAATAGTACATGAGCATGGATACATGATGGTTAAATACGTTGAGGTTCGTGGGATAATAATGAGGTGTTACCACTTTTTTGTATTTCTTTTTCCTTTTTTTTTGTTTCACTTGGCTCTCAAATCCGATTTCATTGTCTTGAGTGAGGTTTTTCGGGTTCAGGGTGGCCGAAAACACCCTATCTGATTAAGGGTTTGCTGTTTTTGATGAGTGTGGGGGCTTTTGGGCTTAATTTGGCCCAATCTAAGAGTTTTCGGTCCAAGAAGGCCCAAAGGAATTGGGTTTTCGGCCTAGAGTGTTTGGGCCAAAAATTCTTGGGTCAAGGCCCAAAACTGATTGGGCTTAGCTATTGGATCAAGTTTTGGGCTTGCATGAGGCTATTTCAGCTTGATTTTAAATGTACGCTCATATGTATTCAAATAACATTGTAGTTTGAATTTCACTAATTTGATGTTGCAAGGTTACGCTCATATGTATTCAAATCGCTAGTTGTGACATCATCCCCCCGTTAGAGGGAATTTCGTCCCGAAATTCGTTCTAAAGCAGCTTTCATGAAGTAGGGAAAAGATGTGGGTACTTTTGCATCATCTGGTCTTCACGTTCCCACATGAACTCTAGTCCTCGTTTGGCACTCCATTGGACCTTCACAATGGGGATGCGACTTTGTTTGGTTCGTTTCACTTCTCTATCCATAATTTCAACTGGTTCCTCAACGAAATAGAGATTTCATTCACTTCAATTTCGTCAAGCGGCACAACGAGAGTCTCGTCAGATAAGCATTTCTTCATGTTTGACACATGGAAGATAGGGTGTACATTGCTGAGTTCTGGTGGTAACTATAGCTTGTAAGCCACCAGACCAATCCTGGCAAGGATCTCAAATGGTCCGATGTACCTTGGATTCAATTTTCCCCGCCTTCCAAAGCGTATCATCCCTTTCCATGGAGAGACCATTAGCAGTACGCGATCTCCGACTTGGAATACTAGGGGATTCCGTCGTTTGTCAGCTTAGCTCTTTTGTCGGTCTCGAGACGCCTGGAGTGGTTCCCTAATCTGAACGATATTCTTAGTTGTTTCCATGATAATCTCGGGCCCAGTAAGAGTGTTGTTTGGTACCTGCTCTTTTTCCAGCTGTGTATCCCCCACCTCAGCCCAATAGAGGGGTGATCTGCATTTTCGTCCATATAGAGCCTCGAAGGGAGCGACCTTGATGCTCGTGTGATAGCTATTGTTGTACGAGAATTCAATCAGTGGCAGGTGGGCATCCCATGCCTTGCCGAAGTCTATCACACATGCCCTTATCATATCCTGTAATATTTGGATGGTCCTCTCACTCTGTCCATCTGTCTGGGGATGGTAGGCGGTGCTCATATCGAGCTGGGTCCCTAATGACCTCTGAAATGATTTCCAAAATCGCGATGTAAATCTGCTATCTCTGTCAGAGATAATAGATTTTGGCACGCCATGCAGTCTCACAACCTCGTTTATGTAGATACGGGTCAATTTTTCCATTTTATACATTTCCTTTATTGGCAGGAAATGGGCGAATTTGGTCAACCGATCGACAATCACCCAGATGGCATCCAGTCCGTCTGCCGTCTTGGGCAATTTGGTTATAAAAGCCATTGTTATTCGCTCCCATTTCCACTCGGGTATCTCTGGTTGTTGTAGGAGACCCGAGGGCTTCTGATATTCTACCTTAACCTTAGCGCAAGTCAGGCACTTGCCCACGTAGGTAGCAATTTCGGCTTTCATATTCGGCCACCAGCAATGTTGTTTGAGATCCAAATACATTTTTTTGGAACCCAGATGGTCGGAGTACTTTGTCTTGTGTGCTTCATTCATGACCACGTCTCTGAACCCATCAAATTTTAGGGTCCAGATCCGGTCCAAGAGGCAGTAGGCTCCGTCCTCTTTGATCATAAGATTCTTGTGCATCGCACGTAAGGCTTCGTTTGCGATGTTTTCCGGCTTCAAGGCTTCCAGTTGGGCATCCTTGATTTGTGAAGACAAGTGGGAGTGGATGGTCATTGTTAGCGATCTTACTCAGCGACCCGAGTACTCTTTCTGGCTTAGGGCATCGAACACTACATTGGCTTTGCCCGGATGGTAACGGATCTCACATTCATAATCATTCAACAGCTCAACCCATCACCGCTGCCTCATGTTTATCTCTTTCTGGTTCAAGATATGTTGGAGGCTTATGTGGTCTGTGAAAATCGTGCATTTCGTCCCATAGAGATAGTGCCTCCAAATTTTTAGAGTGAAGACCATAGCTCCCAGCTCAAGATCGTGAGTGGTGTAGTTCACTTCGTGGGTCTTCAGTTGTCTTAATGCATATGCTATAACCTTCCTTCGCTGCATAAGTACACATCCTAACCCCTGATTGGAAGTGTCACAATACACCACAAAATCTTATGTTCCCTCTGGAAGAGACAAAACCGGAGCACTGTAGAGG
The DNA here is from genome assembly GCF_052849685.1 of Lactuca virosa. Taxonomy (NCBI): domain Eukaryota; kingdom Viridiplantae; phylum Streptophyta; class Magnoliopsida; order Asterales; family Asteraceae; genus Lactuca; species Lactuca virosa. The sequence goes on from NC_136430.1 coordinate 161,753,999, forward strand.
GCTTGTTTTAAAGTTTGAAAGGCAGCCTCTTGTTTCTTCTCCCAGGTGAAAGGTACACCCTTCTGGGTTAAAGTGGTGAGTGGCTTGGCAATCTTGGAGAAATTCTGTATAAACCTCCGGAAGTAACCTGCAAGGTCTAAGAATTGCCTGATCTCCGTTGGGGTTCTTGGGGTTGCCCAACCTTCAATTGCTTTGATGTTGGAAGGGCCCACATGTATCCCCTTTGTTGGGCTTTAGGTACTATAACACTCCTATGGTGCACATACAACCCTAATAGCTTTGGATCTAAGTTTTCTCTAGTTATACATGCAGCAAAATTTCCAAAGCTTGAAACCTACAACTAGCATAGAATTTGACATATGAATCATAAAAGTAAGTTAGAAGATTACCTCTTTGTTGTAGCTTGTAGGAATTGGTCTTTCAAGAGCCTAGCACCTCAAGTGTGATGCCTAAAATGTCTTATAACAAACCATGAACAAGAGTAGGAACTTGAGAGAGAGGTTTGGAGACATAAAAATCGTCTAGAGCTTCTTAGAATCACTAGTGCACGATTTTTGGCTTAGGGGTTACATTTATATAGTGTAGAATCCAAGAGTTAAACCCTAATCCACTTCCTTGGGCCTTAATCCAATAATCCATATGATAAGCCCTTTGGACTAACTCTTCATGGAGTCTTACATGAACTTAGTCCATTACTAATCAATATGGATCATTAGCCCAAACTATATATATCATTGATTTACACAATCAGTCCCCGTTAATTTAATTAGTCTCTTTTGATCACCAAATTAATTCCAAATTAATTCTTGATGAATACTAATTAAATAATCTGATTTCTTAATTAATATATGATACTTATAATATATTAATAAAGCACATTAACCTCTTTCTCAAATATCCATGCTATCAAATTGTTCCAGAGTGTTACAACCCAAATGGACCATGCTTGTATCGGGTCAAGTACATACCAGTTATAGTTATGGGCTTAGAAACCTAATCCAACAGCCTCCCACTTGGATAAGTCTAATAACTATTATTGCAAGCACGACTTCAGAATCCGATTAGCAATCGTAGCTCTCAAAAAGACTGTTGTCGAACTCTGATCTTATTAGTAAGACGTCCATTAGATAAGGGATCATATATTCCTCCATTCTAGATATCGTATGGACATGAGACATGGATTATAATCATTCTCTCTGTCCATGTGTTGTTTCCTGATTTCCGATTTATGACGACCGACTAATTGAACAAATCAAATCAGTCCAGGTTTGGCCAAGCGCTTAGGGTTGTCATCACTAAATCATCGAGGGGCCCACAGATATCGCTTTTATACCTCTTAGGGTAAAAGGAACATATAAACTTTGACTCATGTGCTTGCTCTATTTACTCATCAAATCACACACAATGATACGTTTTATAACACCGAGTTACTGGTGCGTTTACATATCATCAAAGTGCAACCGACTTGTAAACTGCAACTCATATCTCTCCGTTTCAAGAATATAAGATATTATTGTCTCATGATCACTCGTGATAAAATCCATGAAGTGATTTAAATTAGCGTGGGTTTAGTCCAATACTCAAATCTTATTACAGGAGTACTCATGAATACTGCATGAAACTTGTGCTATGTTTAAACACCTTTAGACAATCTACAGACCCAGTCATGACAGTCTAGCTTCAATACCTACTTCCCAAGTATGATCGACTGTGGATAGTTTGAATAGTTTTATTATTCGGGAAGTCAAAACATGCAATGTGAAACACAAGAATAATCGAATCCAATATGGTCTCAAACTTTTGAATATAAATAAAACACATTTTATTGAATCACCATATTGATTACACATTGTTCATTGTATAATATTTCGATTTATCAACTTTATACTTGAATTAAAACAATAGTTATCCCATGTTCCAAGTATGCACATTATGTTTACCTATGGTCCTTTCTTTGTGAAATAGATCAACTGAATACATCTTCGATGAAACTCATTTCACAACTCCAAAGTTATCACATGTGTAAGAATGCCAAATTCTTTTCACTGTTACAATGTGTCAGATTCTAAACGATTATGCAATGATTCCTCTCGTGATGTCGAGGTACAGAAGTCACGGAGACTCTACCAACGATATTACAAAGTATTCCTTTGGAGATTGTTAGAAGAACAATTCCACGGAAGTGAAGTCTCATTTCAAAGTACATTCCTTTGAACATCCTTCTGCACAAAAGTTTCTAACCTACACATAGATTCTTAATATCCAACTCCCATTATGGAAATTTTTCCATATTTTCCATATGACAACTCATTACTAATAGAATCTTGTCTATTCATCATAATGTAAATACAGTCCATTCATTACTATACTTCCAACTGCCCATAAGTGACCAATCCTTGGCGAACCTGAGATCGTCATTGATAGTTGTTTAACCATTTTAGTCATATCCGGTTCTAGTCCTCTTTCCCTCTTAATGCCCTAGGCATTTGGAAAATTAGAACATGAGAATATTACAACATATGCAATCGATCCTATACCCGAAGCATATGAGATACGATTCATAATGTCTTACATAAAGACATGATACTTGACCAATCTTTTTGCTATAGTTTTTCCATATATAGAATTCCAATGTTGAAACATTTCAACATGGTAATTATATATATCCGTGACTAAGTCTAATTAATATTTCAATCTAAGCTTTTAGATTTGAAATAAAGTATAAGTTCCTCTCCCTTAATTATAGCAAAACAATTTTTCAAACTCTGCAACTTTGCGAATTGAAACTTTTGTTTTCTATAATTAACATTGCTAACTCGCAACACTTAAGGTAATAATTGTGCTCCTACTAGCATAATAATTACTTTCTTACTAGCATAACAGTTATGCTCCCACTAGCTTTGACATGTACCCAGAAATAAGCTGGACTTCTAGATAGCTTCTCAAAATCATACACCTTTCCTTAGATAGCTCACATGTGTGTCTAACCAATTTTATAACTTACAACAATAAGTCTCAAATGTTTAGACCTTTTGTCATTGTAGTGTTGTTGATTATGATGGCTTGTGCGGAATAAGAAAATATCTAGTGAATCATCACGTAAACTCAAGAACACAAGAAATAAATAAATCTGTGTAAGCTCATATTAGATCTAGAAAGGATATACAAATGGGTTTGTACAAATTTCTCTTTCTAGTCTAACACTCCAAAATGATCATCCTAAATATGATTGTCACTCACTTCCTATTTATAGGAAAGACAACTCATTTACACATCAATAAGGGTAAAGCACAAATACATCTAAGCATGACTTGCACCCTAACATTCTTCCCCTTAAAGTTAGGATTGGATGTCCGGCTTCACTATCCAACGAGCTCGCGCAATCAAGACCAAACTCCCCCTCGAAGTAACACCAGTCTTCAAATCCGCAAATGAATACCCGAAAAACTCGCTTCGAATACCCATTATTCTCCCCCATTTTATAATAAAAAAATGATTATAAAACCCATTAAGGGTGAGAAGCGCCCGAGGAATGAACTTCACAATACTCCCCCTTGATGTGTACCAAAAATGAATCACCAAAAATCTTGCACGGAAAAACAATCACGGAAAAGCCTCAAAAAATTTCCAAATTGTGAAATTTTTTGACTTTTTGGGTGAAAGTTGCAAGATTTTCCAAAAACCGGGTAAAAAATGTCTCTTTCTGAATTCTGCAGGGACCCGTTGCGCCAAAAACAGCCAAATATGCGAAACTCTACCCCATTTGCGAAACTGGGCATAAAGCGTAAATTCGCACAAACTGTAGGGACCAGAAATGAACATTCTTTAATTTCTCAGAAAATTAGCCCAATTTTGAAGTTGGGTATTTGTTGCCAACTTTTTGAAACTTCAGCGACTCATTTCGAAACTTCTGCATTCTTCACTTCCAAACTTTCGAAAATCAGTCCAACTTTCGAATATGGGTATAAACTGTCAAACTTTTGAAAGTTGCAAGGATCAATTCGAAAATTTTGCCTTATTTCTTCCAAACTGTCAAAAATTACCACAAATATCGAAAGTGGGTAAAAGGTGTCAAACTTTCGAAACTTGAGTGACTAATTTCGAAACTTGTTTGCTTTCTTCCCAATTCGTTTCCCAGTTCACGAACGTCCAAAACATTCATTCGTTAACATCAATGCTCAAAGTTTCGACAGTAAGACAAAAATCTTCGCGATCAAAAATCTTCGTTAGTCAACATCAAATTTTCGAAACTTTTTAACCCACATTCATGGACACCAAAAACGAATTCACCAATATGTTTGCTTTTTCATTCACATACCCAGTCAATAAAAGCTTCGTTACGTTATTACAAGCCATCGATTCCAAAATTGATATCGAAACCTTCGTTTTTCCAGTCCAACCATTCGATTGTTCATCTCGTTCAATTATCAGACCTTCAAAATCAAAGTACAGACTTCAGTTTTTTTTATCTTACCAAAATTGTAGAGCACAAACCAGTGAACCTTGATTTCAACTTTCTTTTTCAAATCAGATGTGACGAACCATCTGATTCAACGAAATCGAACACTAGTTGGAACCAAGCATCGATATCAGCCTACTTCTTTCACAGATCGATTACTTTTCCAATACATTCAAAATCAATTTCCATATAACATCTTGAACCACTAACGAAAATCAATCGTTCCTTATGCATCGAGCGACCTTCGAAATCAATCCATTGACTTCAAAAGCGAACTTCCACCCATCGATTTCCAAGAACATAAAACATATGTCGATTCTAACATCAAAAATCGAATTCAACTGCTAACCCCAAATCATTAACCATCGAATTTCTTTAATTGTTCGCTTCGTTTTACAGGAAATATCCATTGACATTAACGCTTCAGTTTCAATATCGATTCACAGTCCCACTTCAATTTCTCGACCCTCGATCTCAATGCTTCAATCGTCGACATAGATAATTGAATCCCAAACCTTCGAAGTTGACTCAACAATCAACCACTCAAACTCAATCCTAAGTTGATTTTAGTACTCATTCGACATCAAAATCTAAAATCAACTTAATCATCACCAATTGAACCTGATGTCGAAATCAAATCAAGTCATACAAGTCAAATCGAAACAGATTTTGACTTCAAGAACAAACATCAGTCGAAATTTTCGTTCCTAAAGCAAATCAAGTATCAATTCCGATTACTCTTCAAACATAAAAAATGAATCCTCTTGAATTGCCAATACGATCGAAATGGATTTCAGTTCCAAGATTGCGTTCATCTTCAACTCACTCAACGAACTAGCAAGTAAACGTTGATTCCAACTCAACGCAAATCGAATTCTGATTTTATCAATTTTGACTTTTAACTTTGTTGAATCAAAGTCAGAAATCCGAGAATATGAGATAATGATACTAAGATAATGAACAATGAACTGATATCAAGTTGGTCTCAATGGATTGATAAATTGAAATATCAAGATTTGTGTTCAAGATGAACAGTAATGGACATTTGATTTTCGAAAAATGATTTCAATCTTGTTGGGCTAGATGAACAGTAATGATTTTGAACAGTTGAGATAAAAAATATTGATTTCGAAATTAAAAAAAAATTATGAGAATATGATTTTAATTTTTGGAATTTTGATCTAAACAAAAATAATTGGATCAATCAATGGGGTTGAAACAGATTTGATCCAATGAGGCAAATCGATCAAAAATGAAAAACGTAAAAACATGAATCAAAATCATGGACGTTTTGGAAACCATTTGAGAATTTGAGATACCTTTTTGAAAAATCGAGATCCATTTGCAACGAACGAATCAAATTTAGAAGATCTTGGTTCTTTTGTCGGAACGAGAAAATCTCCAATTTGAACATTGTACCACCTACGATGCGTGTTGTACAACTCGTTCTTCGTGTTCTTCGTGTTCTTCATCGATCCAAGAACATCTTCAAAAGAACCACCAACACTTTTAGGTTTTGACTTCAAATTCAATGCAACATTTGGGATTGTTGCTTTGGAATCCAAATTTGCTTCACGAATTTCAGATTCACAACAATATTCGACGATTTTTGTGAATAAACCCGCTTGTTCTTCCGTTTAATCTTCTTCTTCTTTTTCTTCCTCATCTTTTTGCATCTTGAAGACTTGATTTCATGAACAAACCCACTTTCCACAACTTCAACTTTTTGAGTTTGACTCAAATCTTTTGGAGTTTGATACTTGTGAATTTCTTGGATCACCGGATTTCGATAAGGAATCATTCCTTCAAATGAATCACAAGAACACAAAATATCATCAGTTTGAACTCCAATCGAGCAAAAAACTTTTTCATCTTCATGAGAATCAACTTGAAATCCTTTTTCTTGAACATCAAGAACATCACATTGAACTCCATTGTCAAGAACTTCAACAAACTTAAGAGCACGAAGATCATTCGTATTTTCAATTAGAGAAATGTATTTCTTATTAAACAAATCTCTTTCTTCTCCTTCCTTTTGATTTCTACTACGGACTAATATGGACAATGCAATTTTATTCAACCATACAATCTTACAAAGTGGTTGAAAAATCAAGCTTCCATTATCATCCTTCAAATCTCCATAAGAAACCATATTACCCCATGAAATCAATTTTCTTAACACCAACCCATAAAATTGATCTTCATTGACTTTGTATTTGATATCTTCAACGATCACAATCCAAGAATCATATGGCAAATCCATCATGATCACAAAACTTGAAGATTTCTAGAGAGAGAAAGTGATTTTGAATGGGTTTTCTAGAGAGAGAAAGTAAAAATCACTTGAATTCTAGTGAAGAAAATCGAATTATGAGTAGAAACAATGATGAATTCGATTTCTAGAATCCAAAACTCTCTAAAACACGAAGATCAATGATAAAAACGAAGAATCACCAAAACTAGAAAGCCACCATGGATCAATTCTTGATCAATTCAAGAACACCCGCTCTAATACCAATTGTAGTGTTGTTGATTATGATGACTTGTGCGGAATAAGAAAAGATCTAGTGAATCATCAAGTAAACTCAAGAACACAAGGAGTAAATAAATCCGTGTAAGCTCATATTAGATCTAGAAAGGATATACAAATGGGTTTGTACAAATTTCTCTTTCTAGTCTAACACTCCAAAATGATCATCCTAAATATGAGTGTCATTCACTTCCTATTTATAGGAAAGAAAACTCATTTACACATCAATAAGGGTAAAACACAAATACATCCAAGCGTGACTTTGCACCCTAACAGTCATTTCTGACAATTTGAACTATGAAGAGGGATGTCGTAACTATAATCAAATTTGTGAATGCAATTACCACAACTGCTAACTCCTTAAAGGCTTCTTAGTGAAAGCGTTTCCTCACAATCATTTTCATGAAGTGGAGATAAACCTTGTGTCACTTAGATTTTATGGTGTATGTGTTCGTATCCATGTGAATTTTTCATTTCCAACCATTACCATAAGAAAAGGTCTCTGACAAACTCAAACTCATATGGAGTGAACTTGTTCAATCCTAATTTCTTCCCACTTGGCAGCACATGGTTCTACCATGTTTTCCAAGTTGCTTAGCAGCTCACCCTTGCTGATCAATGAACTTTCACTGATCAAGGTGCTTTACCTTATGCAAACAATCGAGAACTCATAGAACTCACATGCATAGTCAACTTTAACTGGAATGGGCACATAAACAAGAATATGTCAACACGATAGGTTACAAACCTCAAGTTGTGTGCTAGTGATAAACAATAGATTTATTCTTGATTAGTTCTTGAAACTTTTCAAGATCTTTAAGACTCCCACTGACTTCTTGACATATAAGATTCTCTTGTCAAGAAACACTCCTTGACAAACAAATATTCAAGAGTTAGTGTGGATTCTTATCAAGAAAAAAAACTTCATACAATTGGCCTTAGTTGGTATTTGTCTTAAGGACATCACAACTACCAATTCTAAATATGTTATAAACCTACTTAAGATATGTCACTCAAGTCACAATCTTGGAGCATGACTCTAAGACTTGGTTTTGGAACGAAGTATGATTCACCTTAATTGATTTAACCATTTCAACAATTTTCAATTCCTCTTCTTAGCCACACAAATGCACTAAGGTGTCCTTAGAGGATCAATTGTGACATGGTTCCATAATCATTAGGATGATCACAAAACATGATACTAAAGTACTCTCCTCACTTTTCAGATTGGAGAAACTTTTATCTTTCTGCCTAATTGATTCTTCTTATTCGTTCCGCCATACATTGAAACTTTTCCAATGATTCAGGATTACACTTAATCTTGTAAGCATAACCATATTTACCAAACTTTTAGTTAATCTTGATGAATAATCTTATCGTTCTTTGTGGTGGACCTGACCAGTGCACAACCAAGTGTACCCGATCCTCTAGTCCTTCACTTGACTCACATATACATGTGAAGAAGGAATTAGTCTTTGTTTCCCAAAGACGAAGGTTCTCACTCATCACACAATACAAGTTGCATGGTTCCAAGTTTCTGTCCAATTGAAACTTGGTGATGAGAATCTTTCCTTATTTGGTAAATTTAGACACTACCAAAAACGAAAGAATCAAATCCATATCGCTAACAATATATAAACACCAGTTTTCACAAATGCCATTGAACCGAAATATAAAACAAGATAAAATCAAAAATTTTCTTTATTTACAAAATGCAGAAAATCTTGTCCTTACAATGCAAGTACATATGAAAAGTATGTTTATAAATATTCCTAAGCAATCTATCATAACTCGTAAGCAGCAACTCACGATTCTGATCATCGAATCATGCGATCGAAATCCATCTTTTCGCGATCAGACTCCGCCTGCTCTTTCTTTATGCTTCCTTTCTCTTCTTCGATCCTACAAAACATCAAAATGTGATCTCATCACATCATGTATTAAGAATCTTCAAATAGGAACTTAATAGAGTTAGATAGTGGACTTTCCTGAAGCAGAGTCATACATTTTGACTTTACCATCCTTATGGTCCTTCAGGTAGATACGGCAGCTTCGCATCCAATGCCCCTTCTCTTGGCAATAGAAACAAATAGACTCTCTCAGAATGGTACACGGGACAATCACAGACTTAGCCTTTCTCTTTACCATTTGGTCAAACGGTTTGACCTTGGCGAATCCCTTTCCATTGGGAAGATAAGACTTTTCTGGACTTCCAATGTTTCCATTGTAATGTCCATGGAATTTTGGGAAGTAGATCTTCCAATCAAATTTGCTTTACCAGTGCGCCAAATCATTTCTGATTCAAAATCAATTAGCAAATAGGTAAGATCGATAATGGTGATGTCGCGGTCTGTCATATAGTAATCTTTAATGAACTCACTATATGACTTAGGAAGTGACGAAATAACCAAGTCAACAGCCAACTTCCTCGACACAACGACTCCTAACATTCCCAGCCTGTCAATATGTGACTTCATTTCCAAGACATGTGCACACACATACTTTCCATCTTGGTGTTTGCTTACCAATAGGGTTTGAGTGACCTTGAACTTTTCAAGTCGACAAACATGTGGGTCAGGGAGAATTTATTGGTGGAGGTGGAGGAAGTGAAGTATGACATTGAGGAATATCCTCTTCATGCGGAAAGCTTTTTCCAAAAGATTTGGGAAGACCATAGTTCTTAGTAATAGACATCTACAAGGGAGAAATTCAAGTTCTGTTGATTTAAGTCTTTAATATAACACCCAAAATGAAATATTAAGGCTAGGACCCAACACAATATTTCACAATTCGGAAGAGGGATGCTGTAATCCAATTGCAAAATATTTGAAGGTAGGTAAATGACGATTTACCAATTTCCACCATAAAAAACGAAAATGAATTTTAGGTTTTAAATGAATTGAAATTCCTAGATTCTTTGAGATTCATTGAACTTTTCAATGGCATGTTTAAATCTCGATTATGCCCTTCAAGTTTGTGACTGGGATACCGAGGATCACAAACAAAGTGTGAATAACCATGCAAATTAGTTTGGTACTCTCAATGTTACAAGTCACCTAATCAATGTGCCGGTTAACCACACACACTCCATTGATCCATGATTAACATCAAGCTACCCTTTTCCACCCATGTTAGTTCCAAATTAGTGTGCCAGTTAACCACACACGCTTCACTAACGACTTAGCAAGGTGCAAAGTGCAATTTCATGGGTTAGCATCAAATTCACATTTTTCCTAAAGTAACTAAGATTGGGAATTTATAAAAGTTTAGTTACTTTATATTTCATTATACTTTTAATGAGGATTTAAATGTTCTGTCAAACCCGTTCGGCCAACGACCCTCCACTGGTCAAGGGTGCGGTGGGTAAGAGTGGATACCCAATGGCAGTCTTATTATAGGTTGCTTCCTTAAACACCCCTTATAGACCAGCTTCGTAAATGAGGCCTACTAACGGTAAGACTGACTTTTAACTTATACAAATATAATATATTAAACTTTTAATTTTATATAGTATAAGGGTGTATATTGAACATTTAAAATACTAGGTTGTTTAATCTATTAATTAAACTAGACTTTTAGTTTAATTAAACTCATACCATATAATTATGGATTTATTAATACTCTTTTAATTAATCTTTTAATTAATTATCAACAAAATCATAATTAAGACTTTTAATTCTACACTTAAGTTATGAAGTCAAAAGGTTTAGTATTTAATATTTCACAATTAAAACCTTTTCAATCAAATTTTAAATTCCAAAACATGAGGGAAAATTTTGTAACTCTTCAAAACTTTTCGATATCCATAAAAGAGACTTTCCAAGTTCCATAACTTGAGGGCAAGTTATGAAACTCTTCAAAGCCATTTAGATCAAATTTTGTAACCTTCCAAGACTCTTGGAATTCATAACTTAATGAGTTAATTAGTTTTATGAATGAGACTTTTCATATCCATAACTTATGGAGGTTTTACAAACTCTTTAGATCAAACTTTTAAACTAATAAAATTAAAAAATAATTTTATCTTTAACTAATGTGACTTAATTCAACTCACATAGCAAAATGATCCAAAATTTTACAAATAATTAGTTTTTCATAAAATCAAGTAATTATCTTAAAATTTGAAAATGATCATGTTTTTGGATGGGGATAGTCATTACCATATTAGTAAAATCAAATTTTATGAACCAAAACAATTTGTGGTAATGATCCTAATCCAAAATAGGCCAAAAGCTCAAAAAATCTGCCATCTGATGATCCAACTCGTCGAGCCAGGCAATGGACTCGTCGAGTTCATGACCAAATTCATCCAACTCGTCGAGTCCCTCTTAGGACTCGCCAACTGATCTTTGGATACATGTCAAAGCTAGTGGGAGCATAAGTGTTATGCTAGTAAGAAGTAATTATTTTGCTAGTGGGAGCACAATTATTACCTTAAGTGTTGCAAGTTAACAATACTAATTATAGGAAACAAAGGTTACAAGTTTGCAAAGTTGTTTCGCTATAATTAAGGGAGAGGAACTTATACTTTATTTCAAATCTAAAAGATTAGATTTAAATATTAATGGAAATTAATCATAAAAATATATATGAATGTTATGTTGAAATGCTTCAACATTGGAAATTCTTTATATGGAAATATTGTAGTGAGAGACTGGTAAAGTATCATGTCTTTATGTAAGATATTGTGAATCGTATTCTATAAGCCTCGGGTATAGGATCGATTGCATATGCTATAATATTTATGTGTTTTGAATTTTCCAAATGCCTAGGGCATTAAGATGGAAATGGGAACAGAACCAGATATGACTAAAGTTGTTAAACAATTGCTAAGAACAATCTGAGGTATACCAAATATTGGTTGCTTATGGACAGTTGGAAGTATAGTAATGCATGGACCATATTGACATAAATTTGAATAGATAGAACTCTATTAAGAATGGATTGTCATATGGAAAATATGGAAATGTTTCCATAATAGGAATTCGATATTAAGAATCTATGTGTAAGTTAGAAACTTTCATGCAAGAAGGATGTTCAAAGGAATGTACTTTGAATGTGAGACTTCATATCTGTGGAATTGTCTTGTAACAATCTCCAGTGGAGTACTTTGTAATATCATTGTCCAGGTCTTTGTGACTATGGTGCATTGACATTACAAAAGGATCATTGCATGATAGTTTAGAATCTAACACATTCTAATAGTGGCAAGAATTTCGTATTCTTACACTTACGATAAGGATTTGGAATTGTGAAATGAGCGTCATTGGAAATGTTTTCAATTGATCTATTTCAAAAAGAAAGGACCATAGGTAAACATAGTGTACATGCTTGGAGCATGGGATGACTATTGATTTAATTCAAATTTTAAGTTGATTAGTCGAAACATTATACAATGAATAATGTGTAATCAATATGGCGATTAAATAATAAGTGTTTTTATTTATATTCAAAATTTTTGAGACCATATTGGATTCGGTTATTCTTGTGTTTCACTTCGCATGTTTTACATCCCTAATAACTAGGTTATTCAAACATCCACAGTTAATCATACTTTGGAAGTAAGTAATGAGGTAAGTGTTGGATTAGGTGTCTAAGCCCATAACTATAATTGGTATGTACTTAACCCGATAGTAGCATGGTCGATTACGGGTTGCCTTCACTACAACAATTTGATAGATGGATATTTGAGAAAGAGGTTATTTGTGATTTATTAATATATTATAAGTATAATATATTAATTGAGAAATCATATTATTTAATTAGTATTAGTCAAGAATTAATTTAGAATTAATTTAGTGATCAAAATAGACTAATTAATATGGTGCATATGGATTTGGCTAATGATCCATGATTGATTTGTGATGGGATAAGCTTATGGGTTAATCCATGAAGTATTAGTTCTTCTTCTTCCTATCGCACGAAAAATACCAAGGTGAGCTTCATACCCCCATCATTTCGTTTTTTCATACTTTTCGGGCGGGGGGGGGGGGGGATACATGTCAAATCTCGTTTACCCTTTGGATAATTGCATGCATCATAGTTATAGGCTGAAAATGGAATAAGTTCTTAAATAAAAAGGTTCTTAACATGTGTTAAAATCGTGAAGTAAATGTTGATAACATATTTGTGATATAAAAGTTTTGTGGTCATGGTTGCACACTCAAAAATGGCAAAAATATGAGTGTTGTGCTCAAACAAGTTTAACTCTAGGACATATGCATTTTCAACACTTATACTTTACACAAATATTTGAATATAATAAATCTCAAGGTTATTATATGTGTTTTTGTAGAAATCATGACTTATTAGAGTCACAACAAAATAAAATATTTTGTGTTACTAAACTTTCAAAACGATTTTGGTGTGTTAAACAAACTACAAAGCTTGATATTTTGCTAAAATTAATTTTATTAGTAAAATAGTCGTAACTATGTTGTCACTATTTTGAGGGCTTAAAACCTAAGATATTATGCTATTTTCACAACATGTGTTACAATTAGACATGTTCACTAATGATTATTTATATAAAGTATTATAAATATTTTAACCAAAATGGTATACAAAACAGAATTTATGACAGAAAAATTCGCGAGTCATAATCTGCCTATCATAAGGCTTTTAAAGCATGGGTAATAAACTGTATCTCATAAAGCTGTAAAACGCGTGTCGTAAAACTTCAGTCATAAATTCACACTAGTAATGTCATTTTCATTATTCAATAATGGGAGTCAAAGTTCGTGTAAATCCGTTAAGGCTCCAGTGAGACACTGTCTTCACCGTACCTACCTAGTTTACATTCTAAGTCCTGCATTATAACCAGAGTCTCCTGGAGGGAGAGCGAGATAGTTGTGTATAGATCTATACGGGGATTGACACCCCCACACCTGAGTTGTTCGCTACAGCTAGACGGGGCCAGTCTAGGGTGACAAGTATCTTACCAATTCCGACGCATGAAGAACTTCATACAGGCATAACATTCACATCAAGCATGGTTTTAATAACTCACTTAGGGATTGACAATACTATCTTGATTACGGGAAGCTTATACTTCACCGGTTTTATAAAAAAAACTGCATTTTTCCTCTCGGTACACTATTGTTTCCACTACTGGTCTAGGGTATAGGACCATAGTTTTTCATACAATAGAAAATATTGGATTTTCTAGGAACAATGCTTTACATTCACAACAAAAGAAAACAAAGGACAAGCATGCATATATTCACTGTTTTGGAACGAGACTTACAGACCATTTTCATAGAAAATATCGGGTTTTTTGGAGTCATACAAATTACTACAAATAAATATGTTACAAATCTTTTCATACAAATGTGCTTATGAACTCACCAACATTCAATGTTGACGATTTTCAAAATAACTTGTATTATCAGGGAACCAGTAAGCAGGTACCTAAGAACCGGATTTGCTGCATTTTGGAATTTCATACTTTATGTAACTTTTGTGTAACTGATGAACAAATACAATATGTAAACAATGTATGATGGTATCTCTTAATATATGATGTTAGGTTGCTATGTTTCATTCATATTCAATTGTTATGATATCATACAATGACGCATCCGCCCCCGGACGTTTCCGCCGTCTCGGTTCGGGGGTGTGACAGATTGGTATCACAACATTGTTTATAGTGAACTAGTATATCTAACCATACAAGATATACAACTATAAATACAATGGGACTAAAAACACTCTGACTAAAAAGGGGTATACTTTAAAAATATAATTATTTTATAAAAAGTATACATACATATGTGTATAATAAGGATAGTGTCATTACAAAGGAACTAAAAAAAAGTGTTTAGAGGAGTTGGACATCGGGACTAAACTTAGACAGTTATGAAATTATATTTAGGGTAAAATAGCCTGATCAACTATATTTATTCGAGATATGACCAACATGTGTTTAGGAGTCGTCAAGGTGGACAACAAATCTAAAACTTACCAACTTTAAAACCATAAGGTTCTAACAACAAAATTAAAAGAAATAAAATACTATAGGGGTATTTTGACATGCTATTTATTTCTCGTACTTATATATTCTCGTGCAGACGCCATGGCAGACTTTCACCACCCAGGAGATCCTATTTCCCCAAACCAGGGGAACGGGGGATGGATAGTGGAGGACCCGGAGGAGGATCCGAAAGAGGTCATGGTGGAGTTCGAGGAAGAGGAGATCGATGAGGATGTCGACGAGGAGGAGGAGGATGATGATTCGGACGCAGAGTCCGAAGTCATCGAACCTCTCTACATGGCGAGGGTACCAGCGCACCAATGAGGCTACAATGGCCCTACGCCCCCTGGGCATACGATCTAGAGAGATTGAGTCGGCACCAGGGGCAGCTTCCACCTTTTGGGATGGAGCGAGGGTTTTATGATCTTCGTCATGGAGGGCCCGCAGACCGAGCCCTTCCCATCATGGTCAGGAGGATTACAGACATCGGAGACCAGGCTCAGACGACAGCACACTGAGTCATGGAGATGAGGGCTGCTATAGAGGTCACAACCGCTCGCACTCGAGACCTCCATAGGGATTACTAACCTATGGATCGGCTCGTCGAGGACCTTACTACCGTGCGAGCGGAAGTGAGGGAATACCAGGAGAGGCATGCTTCCTTGGAGGAGAGGGTGCGGGTAGCCGAGTGCCGTTTGGCCGAGTTGCAGGGCGCCTCTACATCATCCCAGGCACCACAGGGGACGAATCGACGTGAGTTGGATCTATCCTACTCACTAGTTGATAGACTAGATGTTTGGGTATGCGTTAGTGCTACCCCTTTTCTGTTATTTTGTATGTAGGACCGACCCTACGTTTAAGTGATTACACTATTCGGAGGGTCGACATGCTGTCAGATTATTATCATGATGTATTATAGACCTTATAAAGGTCAAATTTTTCCAAAAACTTATGTACCAAAACTTTATTGTTAATGAAACAAATATGTGTTTTATTTATGGACGTCATTATCTGCTATGTCTTATTTTTTCATTTTTATTTGGTGAAACAAGATTTCGATTGTATGTACAAAATAATGTTCAAAAATCATTATACCTGACGTATCTAAACGCAATGTTTCATTACAATAGTATCCACATCGTAAACCTTACTAAAAACTTATTAAATTCCACTTGTAGCAGTAGAATGCCGCACCGAAGATACAACCGCCGAAAGAACAACGAAACAGCACCACCACCGCCTTCACCACAAATGGATTCGTCTGCGTTCCAGGCAGTGGTTTCAGCTGTAGTCACTGCGGCTCTGGCACATATTAACAATAACGATGCAAATGGAGGCGGAAGCGGGAATGGTACAGATAGATCCAACCAGGGAGACAACCGAGGTCAACCAAAAGAATGCACATACAAAGATTTTGCCAACTGCAAGCCTAAGCCTTTCAACGGAAGCGGAGGATTTATCACCCTAACGCGGTGGTTTGAAAAAATTGAATCGGTGTTCGAAATATACGCTTGCCCCGAAGAGAGCAAGGTGAAATTTGCAGCTTGCACCTTTGCGGATAGGGACCTTACATGGTGGAACGGCCATGACAAGGCCCTTACTCTCCTAATGGCAAATTCAATGAGTTGGGGGACCTCAAGATTCTGATGCTCGATGAGTACTGCCCCCGGGGTGAAATCCAGAAGTTTGAGCAGGAATTGTGGAATCTCACTGTAAAGGACTCCGACATTGAGGCTTACATTGCCAGGTTCAGCGATCTCGCACTCTTGTGTCCAGGAATGATCACCTTTGAAAGTAAGAAGGCCGAACGTTTTATTTGGGGGCTAACTCCCCTGATTCAATGGAATGTGATTGCTACACACCAAACAACGTTCGACGGCGCCAAACACCTCACGCAAAAGCTATATGACCATGGGGCACAAAAGGGCACGACAACTTCCGTCACTGAATCGAAGAAAGGGAATGATAACAAGAAAAATTCGGGAAACAGGAGGAAAGGGCATCAAACCCAGGAACCCTCCATAAAGCAACAAATAGTGGCGGTTCACGCCGCTACTACTCCTGCCACATCAGCTCCCACAAAGAAATATGTCGGTAACCTACCAAAGTGCGATAAAATTCCCCTTCCACCACCACGGAGCCTACAGGGAGATGCAATGCACGACGTGCAACAATAAAGGGCACACTGCCCGATGGGGCAAGTCAAGCTTGTTATGGGTGTAGAGAAACTGTCCACTTCAAAAGAAACTGTCCCAAGGCCAACAATCGGAATGCAGGGGGAACAAGCAGAGTCCTAGCGATAGGACATGAGGAGGTTGTAAAGGATCCGGCGGTATTCATTGGTACGTTCCTCCTCAACAACATCTATGCATGCATTTTATTTGATAGCGGGGAAGAAAGAAGTTTCATGAGTCATAAATTTAAGCACTTACTCAATCAAAATCCCCAAAAGTGCATTTTATTTAATGTTAGTTACTATTAGAAGCTTTGATGTGATCATCGGTATCGATTGGTTAAGCCCCCACCGTGCCGATATTATGTTTTATGAGAAGTTCGTTCGCCTTCACCTACCCAACGATGAAACCCTGATAATCTACGGTAATAAATCTGGTGCAAACCTCCGTCTCATATCGTGTATCAAGGCACAAAAGTGCTTAAACAAAAAGAACCATGCCTTCCTAGCCCACGTGATGGATAAAAAGAAAGAAGAAAGGAACATCAAGGACATCCCGGAAGTGTGTGATTTTCCCGACGTGTTTCCCAAAGACCTTCCGAGAGTACCTCCCGAATGAGAAGTCGAATTTCGGATCGACTTGATACCCAGAGCTACACCAATCGCTAAGTCGCCATATAGGTTGGCTCCTGCGGAGATGCAAGAGCTTTCCAGTCAATTAAGTGAACTACTGGTCAAGGGGTTCATAAGGTCAAGCTTCTCACCCTGGGGAACTCCGGTCTTGTTCGTGAAAAAGAAGGATGGGCCGTTTCGCATGTGTATCGATTACCGTGAGCTCAACAAGCTCACCGTCAAGAATCGATACCCTCTTCCTCGGATAGACGATCTATTTGACCAACTGGAAGGAGCAATTTATTTTTTCAAAATAGATTTAAGGTTTGGATATCACCAACTACGGGTCCGAGAAGAAGATATTCCCAAAACCGCCTTCCGAACTCGTTACGGGCATTATGAATTCGTGGTAATGCCCTTTAATCTGAAAAATGCACCCGCGACATTTATGGAGCTGATGAACCGAGTCTGCCGACCTTTCCTTGAAAACTGCATGATAGTTTTTATCGACGACATACTGGTTTACTCACGGAGCAAGGAAAAGCACAACCAACATCCGCGGTAGGTTTTGGAAACACTCAGAGCGGAGAAGTTGTACGTGAAATTCTCCAAGTACGAGTTTTGGATTCGCAAAGTGGATTTTCTGGGACACGTGGTCAGTGAAGAGGGTGTTGGATTGGGTGTCTAAACCCATAACTATAATTGGTATGTACTTGACCCTATACAAGCATGGTCCATTTGGGTTGTAACACTCTGGAACAATTTGATAGGATGGATATTTGAGAAAGAGGTTAATGTACTTTATTAATATATTATAAGTATAATATATTAATTGAGAAATCATATTATTTAATTAGTATTCATCAAGAATTAATTTAGAATTAATTTCGTGATCAAAAGAGACTAATTAAATTAACGGGGTTTGATTGTGTAAATCAGTGATATATATATAGTTTGGGCTAATGATCCATATTGATTAGTAATGGACTAAGTTCATGTAAGACTCCATGAAGAGTTGGTCCAAAGGTCTTATCATATGGATTATTGGATTAAGGCCCAAGGAAATAGATTAGGGTTTAACTCTCAAGTTCCTTCTAGAAATCAATACTTATTGACTTTCTTACTAAAGTTCAGATTTCTGATCCAAGATGCTTCGATAAAACTTTATCTAGACTTCTCAAGCTCATACACCTTTCTTTAGACAGCTCATATGTGTGTCTAAACTATTTCAGAACTCACAGCAGTAAGTTCTGAATGTTCAGACTATTTTCCATTTCTCACAATTCGAACTATGAAGAGGGATGATGTAATCATACTCGAATTTGAGAACACAATTAACACAACTACCAACTCTTTGAATTCTACTTAGTGAAAGCGTTTCCTCACAATCATTTTCATGAAGCGGAGAAAATCCTTTGCCACTTAGATTTTAATGGTGTATGTGTTCCTATCCATGTGAATTTGTCATAACCATAATCAGAAGACAAGGTTTGTGACAAATCCAAACTCATATGGACTGAACTTGTTTAATCTAAATTTCTTGCCATCTGGTAGCACAAGGGTCCTACCATTGCTTCCAAGTTATTGAGCAGCTCACCCCTACAGATCAATGTACTTTCCATTGATCAAAGGTGTTTTGCCTTATGCATTCAAATGAGAACCCATAGAACTCACATGCATAGTCAAACTAACTGGAATAGGCACGAAAACAAGAATATGTTAACATGATAGGTTATTAACCTTAAGTGGTGTGCTAGTGATAAACAATAGGTTTACTCTTGATTAGTTCCTGAACCTATTCAGGACCATTAAGACTCCCACTGACCTCTTGACATATAAGATTCTCCGTCAAGGAACATTTCTCGACAATCAAATATTAAAGAGTTAGTGTGAGTTCTTATCAAGAATGACACTTCATATAATTGGTCTTAGTTGGTCTTTGTCTTATATAAGACATCACAATTACCAATTTCAAATATGCAAGAGTAAGACACCTTTCACATTTCTTGATGTGTTATAAACCTATTTAATATTATGTTACTCAAGGCATAATCTTGGAGTATAACTCTAAGACTCGATTTTGGAACGAAGTATGACTCACCTTTTTGATTTAACCACTTCAACAATTCTTGATTCCTCTTCTTAGTCATGCAAGTGCACTAATGTGTCCTTAGAGGATCAATTGAGATATGGTTCCATAATCATTAGGATGATCATAAAGCACGATACTAAAGTTCTTTCCTTTCCTTTCAAATTGGAGAAACTTTTATCTTTCTGCCTAATTGATTCTTCTTACTCGTTCTGCTATACATTGAAACTTTTCAAGGTATTAGAATTACACTTAAACTTGTAAGCATAACCATATTTACTGAACTTTCAGTAAATCATGACGAATATAAATTATCGTCCTTTGTGGTGGACCTGACCAGTACACATCAATGTGTACTAGATCCTTTCATCTTTCACTTGACTTACATACATATGTAAACATAGAATTAGTATTAATTTCGCAAGTACCAAGATTTTCATACATCATATGATTCTAGGTTTCTATCCAATTGAAACTTGGGCGATGAGAATCTTTCCTTACTTAGAAAATCACGACACTACCACAATTGATATAACTAAGAATCAAACCATTTTCAATATTGCTATTAATAGAAACATATAAACAACAAATTTCACAAATGCCATTGCAAGGAAATATAAAATAAAATCAAAATTTTTTTATTTATTAAAGTGTGGAAAAACTTGTCCTTACAATGTAAATACAAATGAAAACTATGTTGTTATTTATTCCTAAGAAATCTATCATAACTCCTAAGCAGCAGCTCAAAAAATATGATCATCGAACCATGCGATCAAAATCCATCTCTTCGCGATCAGAATCATCTTACTATTCTTTCAAGCTTCCTTTCTCTTCTTTGATCCTACAAAACATCAAAATGTAATCTTATCACATCATGTATTAAGAATCTATAAGTTGGAACTTAATAGAGTTAGATAGTGAACTTACCTGAAGTAGAACCATACAATTTGATTTTACCATCTCTTAGATCTCTCAGGTAGTCAGGTCAGCTTCACAACCAATGCCTATTCTCTTGGCAATAGAAACAAACAGACTCTCTCGGAATGGTACACGAGACAATCACAAACTTAGCCTTTCTCTTTACCATTTGGTCAAACGGTTTGAACTTGGCCAATCCCTTTCCATTGGGAAGAGAAAGCTTTTCTGGACTTCCAATGTCGCCATTGTCAATGTCCATGGAAGTTTGGGAAGTAGATATTCCAATCAAGTTTGCTTTACCAGTGCGCCAAATCATTGCTGATTCAGCAGCAATAAGAAAATAAGTAAGATCGATAAGGGTCACATCGTGGTCTGTCACATAGTAGTCTTTCACAAACTCACTATATGACTCAGGAAGTGAATGAAGAACCAAGTCAACAACCAGCTTCCTTGGGAACACGACACCCAACATTCTCAGCCTATCAATATGCAGCTTTATGTCCAAGACGTGAGCACATATAGAATTTCCATCTTCATGTTTACTTGCCAATAGGGATTGAGTGATCTTGAACTTTTCAAGTTGACGAACATGTGGGTCAGGGAAATCTATTGGAGGAGGTGGAGGAAGTAAAGTATGATTTCTATTTTCATGATCGAAACGTGGAGCATCACCTTCAAGAGGAAAGCTTTTTCCAAAAGATTCAGGAAGACCATAGTTATCAAAACTAGACATCTACAAGTGAGAAATTAAAATTAGTTGATTTAAGTCCTTAATATAACACCCAAATGAAATATTAAGGCTAGGACCCACCACAATATTCTACAATTCGGAAGAGGGATGCCGTAATCCAATTGTAAAATATTTGAAGGTAGGTAAATGACGATTTACTAATTTCCACCATGAAAAACAAAAATGAACATTAGGTTTTAAATGAATTGAAATTCCTAGATTCATTGAGATTCATTGAACTTTTCAATGGCATGTTTAATCTCGATTATGCCCTTCAAGTTTGTGACTGGGATACCGAGGATCACAAACAAGGTGTGAATAACCATGCAAATTAGGTTGGTACTCTCGAAGACATTTATGACTTAATCAATGTGCCAGTTAACCACACACACTCCATTGATCTATGATAATCTATGAGCTACCCATTGCCATCCTTCATTAGTCCCATATTAGTGTGCCGGTTAACCACACGCGCTCCACTAACGACCAATAAGGTGCAATGTGCAATTTCATGGATTAGCACCAAATTCACATTTTTCCTAAAGTAACTAAGATTGGGAATTTATAAAAGGTTTAGTTACTGTATATTTCATTATTCTTTTAATGAGGATTTAAATGTCCTGTCAAACCCGTTCGGCTAACGACCCTCCACTGGTCAAGGGTACGGTGGGTAAGAGTGTATACCTAATGACAGTCATTTTACAGGCCGCTTCCTTAAACAGCCCTTATAGACCAGCTTCGTGAATGAGGCCTAATAACGGTAAGACTGACTTTTAACTTATACATAGATAATATATTAAACTTTTAATTTTATATAGTATAAGAGTGTATTTTACACATTTAAAAATACTAAGTGGTTTAATGTATTAAAAATTAGACTTTTAGTTTAATTAAACTTAAACCATGTCATTATGGATTTATTAATTCTCTCTTTTAAATAAACATTTAATTCATTTAATAAAGCCATAAGAGTTGAATTTTAGAATTTTAAAATTCAAGAGTTTAGAATTAAAGTTTCATAAGTGAGACTTTTCAAGTTCAAAAACTTTAGGACAAGTTTTCTAACTATTCAAAACCTTTTGAATTCCATAAATTAAGGAGTTAATGTTTCATGAATGAGACTTTTCAAATTCCATAACTTGAGGGCAAGTTATGAAACTCTTCAAGACTTTTGGATTCCAAACTTGATGGCAAGTTTAGTAACTCCTTAAAAAACTTTTGAGTTCCAAAACTTAATGACAAGTTTTGTAACTCTTCAAAAACATTTAGATCAAATTTTAAACTAATAAAATAATCATATATCTTTATCTTTTACCAATTTGACCTAATGTAACTCATATAGCAAGATGATTCAAATTCTACATATACTTAGATTTTTCACAAAATCAAGTAATTATCTTAAAATTTGACAAGATAATCACAATTCAAAATTTACAAATGATTAGTTTATTATATAATCTAATAATTATCTTAAATTTCGACCATTATATTTTAATTTAGATGAGGATAATTATTTTCATAACATAAAAATTGAATTTTGATCAACAAAACAATTTTTAGTAATTATCCAAATCCAAATTAAGCCAAGAAATCTGAAATCTGCCATCAGACCCGTTACCACCTCGTGGTATCAGGCAGAGTCCAAAAAACGATTTTTTCAGCTTTGAACAATCAACCAATGCATCAATATAACAGAAAACACCCATGCTCTGATACCACTGTTGGGTTTTAGGTACTATAACACTCCTATGGTGCACATACAACCCTAATTCCTTGGATCTAAGTTTTTTCTAATTATACATGCAATTTCATATTATCCAAAGCATGAAGCCTAACTAGCATTCAAATTTAATATTTGAATCATAAAACCTAGTGAGATGATTACCTTTTGTTGTAGCTTGTAGAGGTTGACCTTATGAGAGCTTAGCACCTCAAATGTGATGCCTCAAATGGTTCACAAAACACCACCAATAATTGGAGGACAATGAGAGAGAGGCTAGAAACACCAAAATCGTCTAGGGTTTCCTCATGGAACACAAGTCCGATTTTAGGGTTGAAGGGGTTACATATATAGTGTAGAATTCCAAGGGTCACATGTAAAGCCTAATTCCTACACTTAGGCTTTTAATCCAATAATACTTCATGGACTCCATATAAACTTAGTCCATTACTAATCAATTATGGATCATTAGCCCAAACTATATGTATCACTGATTTACATAATCAACCCCTGTTAATTTAATTAGTCTCTTTTGATCACTAAATTAATTTCAAATTAATTCTTGATCAATACCCATTAAATAATATGATTTCTCAATTAATATATTATTCTTATAATATATATTAATGAATCACGAATAACCTCTTTCTCAAATATCTTTCCTATCAAATTGCTCCGGTGAATGCAACCCAAAATGGACCATGCTACTCTCGGGTGAAGTACATACCAATTATAGATATGGGGTTAGACACCTAATCCAACACCTCTTTGCCCATTGATCATAGTACTCTGGGATCAACATAGGTATTTTTGTTGAAGAACCAAGAAGATGTGAATAAGAAGTCATTGTGTTCATATTGAACTTCGCCATTGTTGTACGGATGATTTTTTGAAAAAGCTTTAGAAATTAAGATCTAATGGACGAAACTTTCATAAATCAAACACAAAACTACTCGATTTTTCAAACTAAAAGCAGAATCGAATCAATATAGATGATCTGAATAGATCTTCATAATCAAAAGTGCGGAATATTTTAAATCTGGAATGAGACTCAAAATCTTTTGATAACTAGATAAAATCAGAGAACAGCTATCTGAATCCTGCTCTGATACCAAATGTAGTTGATATAAATCGAGTACAAGAAACGAGATCAAAGTTTGAAATGAATTATGAACACATGGAGTAAATATGATCTGGTTGGCTCGATTATGCTCTTGAAAGATACAAAGAGAATATAGAGTACAAGTAGCAAAGACTCAAAGATGACTCTAAATCTAGTACCTATCCATATTTATAGGGATGACAAAAGCATACAAAAAATACATAAGCGATAAAACATTAATGCTTCGATATACAGATACCCTTATGCAAAACATAAAAAACAGACTTCGACACTAATACATGACCAGGAAGACTTCCACACCTCACAACCAATTTCGATCTCAAAAAAGCACAAGGCAAAGAAAATCTGATTTTTTTTGCCTCTTGGGTCATATGTGGTCCCCACATGGGGCTATACCCCAATTAAATGCCCAAAACACACAAAACCGGTTGCGTTGGGATCCGTGTATCGAGATTTTTTTTGAAAATACCGTTAGATAGAGTTTAATTCAAGGATTACGGAACATCAAATGGATTAATTTTTGGAGTTACGAAACTCTGGGAAATTGCGTTTGAAGTTTTGTGTCTAAACGGCTCGCGGTGTCCGTTTTCGTGATTTTTGTAAATATTTTTCTTAAAAATATTTCGAGTGTGAAATTAAATAATAGGCTATAGCTTGAGCTCAAAAACGTTTTCGGAAATACCGTCAGCAAAGTGTAAGTGCCTTAACGGATCGATTCTGTTTTACGTGATTAAAGAAAAACAGTGTTTTACCGCTTGTTTTCTTAAAACTGTCATTTCTTTGCATACGAACTCCGTTTTGGAACGTTCTTTATATTTTCAGAAACAGGGGAACATATACTATAATACTTTCATGTTTGTTTTGCTCAAAACCGTATAATGCAAAATTTCAGTTTTTCAAATGCATTAATTAGCGTTGCTGTTTAAGCGGTTTGATTCGGTTAACGGTTTACACATTTGGAAGTAAGGTATCATATCACATCATATAATAATTGAATTAAAATTATTTATTTTACTTTAGATGTACTAAAACTTAATAATTCAGATTATCACAAGGTTCGCGGTGAATTGGATGATTATAATGTTTGCCCTAAATTCTGGGATGTCACATTACCTCCTCGTTAAAGGAAATTTCGTCCCGAAATTGAGTTCATACTGATAGTACATGGAGATTCGATAAATAGTAATGTTTTTCTGTGGTACATGATCCCTGCCTGGTTTTTCTATAATCGCCTCGTGCATGCATGTCGTATATAATCAAGATCGAATAGATAGTCGAATAAGTGATTCTACCTTAAGCCCACAACCAGACAAGGAACAGGAAGTAAAGCGGAGTCACAAATCCTAAGTCTATAGAATCCTAATTATATACAAACCTAACGTATACACTTAGCCAACAGAGATTACCAGCAAGGTTCCTTAGTTTCTATAAGAATGACATGACTATCCTGGGTGAGTAGGCAATTAGCGAGTATATCTAAAATGCTTTTGTCGTATCTTTTGTGTAGGTTTCATTAAGTTTGCGAAATTGATGTTTTTTCGTGCTTCGAAACCTATGGTCGGTAAAGATTTTATCGGCAACAGTATTAATATATACCAAACTAAACATTGTTGATATGAAACGTACCAATAACAATAGGTGGTTCTAGGAGAGCATCTCCTACAGTGATCATAAGTGCCCTTCCATTTCCACCCTGTTTCTTCAGTTGTGGGCAGTCCTTCCTAAAATGCCCTGGTTGATTGCATTCAGAACACTTACGGCTTCCTCCTGACGTAATGGTTGGGGTTCTTCTACAGTACCTCGAGATGTGACCACTCGTGTTACACTTGTTGCAGATTAAGTCCCTGCAATTCCCGACATGGTGGAAATTACACTCTATACAATGAGGTAAAGTCCCAGTGTAGGACTTTGCTGGGGTGGGAGTACTGGTAATTGCAGTGATGACATCCAACGTTTCTGGTTCAGTCTTGTGATGCTTGGAATCCTCCTTTTATTTCCCATGAAACTTCCTTTTGGTACTTCCAGTATGCTTCTTCACTACTGGTTGGGCCATGGTGTAACAACCCGTAATTTCAATCTTGTAAAAGTCAAACTTGGTCAACTAAAGTCAAACTTATCCAATAAAAGTCAAAATTGTGCTTTGATGTAATCTTAAGGTTAGATTAATAACCTTTACATATTAAACACTTAGTTAAAAGGGGCGTGGAAATTCGAAATTTAAACACTCAAACCCCGAGGAGCCTCGCAGGAACCGAAAACCCCCCTTTGCAACCGTAAACGTCTCGCAACCGAGAACCTCGTTCTCGGCTGTGAACTCACTTCTGACCGTAAACCTTCGGTTCGCAGCCGCAAACTCCTTCGGACCGCAAACTCTACCTTATATATATATATATATATATATATATATATATATATATATATATATATATATATATATATATATATATATATATATATATATATATATATATATTTCTATCTGAAAACAATCCTCACTTCTACTTTTCAAACCGAAAACTCAAGCTTTTCTCTCAAGATCTTCAGCCGAAAACTCAAAGTTTTATCTCAACTATCATCTGAGGATCATTTGATTCACCTTCGCATCATGATAAGAGCATCTAGTGTTCTTCTTTTTCATCAATCAATCACCCTTCATCCCTGGGTTTACAGCCGTAAACCCTTGAATCTCATTGGTTTCACCAAGAATACCAATAACACGTACTTGAGTTTATAGTCGAAAACACTTAAATCTTCAAGTGGCCGTGAACCGTTTGCGGCCGTAAACACCGAAGCCCAGCTGTGAACTCCAAGCAGTCACTCGATTTCATTTCTAACACTTCTTTTCTAAGTAATTATTACATCCTAGGTTGTTTCCTTAACACATTTGAGGTTATATTCACTAATTTCATGCCAATATATCGCGAGAATTGCTATTTAGGACTTGGTTTTGTCCCAGGAGCTAACTTGTGGAAAAACATCCTATATCGAACCTTCAATCCAATCACTCACATAAGGTGAGTTCATACCCTTACGTTTTTACTATTTTTCAATGTTTTAAGGGTGGGGGGGGGGGGGGGAATAAGTGTAAAAACACAAGGAAATCTTGTGTTATCATTTAAATAACTTCGAAACAGTCTTAAAAACATTTCAAGCTAATTCAACATATTTAAACTATTTTAAAAAGGGTTTTCAAACTACATAAATTGTTTTATTCTTTTATTTCCTGAAATACATGTTTATATATATATATATATATATATATATATATATATATATATATATATATATATATATATATATATATATATATATATAAAGATATATAATTAAGATTCAACAGACTTAGGACTGATGTTTTCTACCTTATCTCTTGTTCCTTGTCTGGTTGTGGACTAGGGTTTGAACCATTTGTCTGACTATCTGTTTGATCTCAATTATATATGTTTTATATATATATTGAAACATGAAACTTATTTAAATAAAGATTTACCCCTTTTTGTAAACATGTACAGTAAAAGTTTTCATCATCAAATTATTTCATTGTCTTATAAAAACTGTTATATTACTAAGATTATGCTTTCATAAAGAGCATACATGTAAACTATAATAGGTATAATTTAGGGAACACTAATACTATTTTACTAAGTCATGAATATCATACTAAAACGATTATTTAAAGTATAATTATTGTACACTACCGGTACAATGTAATTCATACATTTTCAAGCACAAAAGAACATTAGTATTCTCTTCGTGTCTAGTTATACAGAGTTGTGAGGTACTACTTGGTGGTACCCATCAGGGTACAGGCTTCTAAGTCTTATAATTTATAACTAGAGTCTCCTGGAGGGAGAGCGTGAGTTTGTGTATAGATCTATACGGGACTGACAATCCCGCACCTTGCTGTTAGCTACAGAGGGACCAGCAGGTCTACGGGTGACAAATGTCATAACTTTTTCGACGCCTACAGAATGTCGTGTTTTACCGGTCCAATCAAGTATGGTTATATAAAACTCACAATAGTATCAACTAAGGCGTTTAGATTATGGGATTTCATAACTTCAAGTAGTTTTACTAAACAATAGAACTACACTACACAACTTTTCTAGTAACATGAACATACAGTTAGAAGAGGCCTATAATGCTAATTCTATGATTCCTTGGTTTACACATCAGGGTTATATATTAATAGGATCCGATAGCCAATAGAATGTGTGCTTTCCGCTTCATTTCCTGTTCCTTGTTTGGTTGTGGGCTTAGAGCAGATTCACACAGTCTATTATCTATTCGATCTTGGTTAAATATATATAATCCGTATAAACTAAGTAATCATAAGGGGAAACAGGTATGGGTCAGGTCATAACATACAAGTACAACATACTATTTTCTAGTACAAAAACATACTTTTAAGATGGAACGTTTAACTAAGTACATTCATATACAATGGATTTCATACAAATACAACGGTTTTACATTACTTTCTAAGTACAATGTAGATGTCACTCAAAAAATGACCAACAATGTTAACTCTGTAATTACCTAGTGTATACGCCAGGGTTACATACAATGTAGATCCAACAAACAGTGGAATGTGTGGATTCCGCCTCATTTCCAGTTCCTTGTTTGGTTGTGGGCTTAGGGCAGAACCACACAATCGATTGTATGTTCGATCTATATTGTATATAACTTGTATCTACTAGGTGATTATAGAATGAACTTAAAGGTCACATTTTTCTTACATTAGATTTACATCAGAAAATATTGGATTTTCTGGAGGAACATACTATGGTTTTCAAGGAACAAAGAACATGCTTTCTAAAACAAAATACTTATGAACTCACCAACTTAAATGTTGATTCACTTTCAAAATCACTTGTATTCTCAGGAAACTAGTAGACAGGTACAAGCACAGGGATTCAGAAGATGGAGCATAGTAGCTTCATGTCTTTGTTTTGCTATTTACTTTTGGAGTCAATCATATGTGATTTGAGTACAATGTAAACACTTTAATATTAATGTAATGGATGTTGTTGCTTGTTTTACTATTCTAAATTTGTTGTGATACTGAGCATGACGTCATCCACCCCCGGACGTTTCCGTCGTTCCGATTTAGGGTGTGACAGATTGGTATCAGAGCATTGTTTATAGTGAACTGAGTATATCAACTCATAAAAGATATACAATTATAAATACAATGTGATAAAAACACTCTGACCAACAATTATACTTTTAAAATATAAGTATACATACATACATATATATGTTGGATTAGATGTCTAAGCCATAACTATTATTGGTATGTATTCGACCGGAGAGTAGCATGGTCCATTTGGGTCGCACTTCACCGGAACAATTTGTATGGATAGTCGTTTGAGAATAGTATGTCTATGGTTTATTAATATATTATGAGTTGTAATATATTAATATGAAATCATATTATTTAATTAGTATTTATCAAGAATTAATTTAGAATTAATTTAGTGATCAAAAGGAACTAATTAAATATGGACTCTTATATATAGCATGGGCCAAGTTCATTTAGGTTGGGCTAAGCTTGCATGGATATTCCATGGAGTTTTTAACCCATGGATCCTATGGAAATGAAAGGTCATGGGTATTATGGTTTACATGGATGAAACCCTAATCCTCCATACTATATAAAGAGATCTTTGGCACATGAAATGGCACCAGTGTGTGAGTAAACAAGAGTGGGCCAATTTCTAGTGTGCTTACTATTCTCTCAAGTTTTCCAAGGTGTTTTTGGTGATTTGTCATTCCAGTTGAGGCTTCCACACTATTGGGGATAAGCTCTTAAAGACCAAGACTTGAAGCTCCATCAAAAGGTATGTCATTTAACTAGGCTTTTGTAGTATAGTTGCTTCATATTATGCTAGTGTGACAACCGTCAAATTCTGGTCTAGTCAAAGTCAAATAAAGTCAACAAGTCAAACCGGTCAACTCTACTAACTCTTGTATACTAGGGTTCACTTTATGTAATTACTGTACAACTTACTATTTTAATAAGAAATCATCACTTGAAAAGTTTGTATTTTTAGATTTCTTGAACCCTAATCGGGGTAAGTGAGGTAGCAAAGCGATAAAACACTATTATATACCCTTCGGAGGTGTGTAAGACTCTTAAACATGGCTAAACGGGGTTTGCGGACCTTGCGTTTCAAAGCCAAACACTCAAAAAGGCCACAAAGGAAGTCTCTCCCAATCTCTTTCACTCTATCTCTCCCTGCCTCAAATCTCTCCAAGTATGTAAAATATCTCCCAAATCTCTCCAAGTATGCCAAATCTCTCCAAGTATGTCAAATCTCTCCCAAATCTCTCTAAGTATGTGAAATCTCTCCCAAATCTCTCTAAGTATGCCAAATCTCTCTAAGTATGTCAAATCTCTCCCAAATCTCTCCAAGTATGCCAAATCTCTCCAAGTATGTCAAATCTCTCCCAAATCTCTCTAAGTATGTGAAATCTCTCCCAAATCTCTCTAAGTATGTGAAATCTCTCCCAAATCTCTCTCTGTATGAGAAATCTCTCCAAGAGTGTCAAATCTCTCTCAAAATCTCTCTCAACTTTTTATAATCACTCGGGGCATCCCGACCCTCGAATTTGACGAAAACAGCTCGAAAACGGAAGTCTACGCGAAAAACAGTCTTAAGGAGCCGAACCTTCTTAGGAACCGAACCTTCTTAGGAACCGAGCCTTCTTAGGAACCCAACCTTCTTAGGAGCCGAAACCTTGCATCAGAACCGAAACCCTCTCAGCCGAAATGGACCGAGGGTTCGGAATATTTCGGTCCCCTGACCATTCCGAACCGAGACCTGACCTTCGGCTCTCCCCTTCCCACCTTAGGTCCTAGAGGACTACACCTTCGGTCCGAGAGGTGACCCTGCGCAGCCGAACCCTACTCTCGGTTCCTCTTCTACTTTGGGTTCTAAGGGCTAGGACCGAACCTCCGGCCCTGAATGTGACAACCGTCAAATTCTGGTCTAGTCAAAGTCAAATAAAGTCAACAAGTCAAACCCGTCAACTCTACTAACACTTGTATACTAGGGGTCACTTTATGAAATTACTGTACAACTCACTATTTTAATAAGAAATCATCACTTGAAAAGTTTGTATTTTTAGATTTCTTGAACCCTAATCGGGGTAAGTGAGGTAGCAAAGCGATAAAACACTATTACATACCCTTCGGGAGTGTGTAGGACTCTTAAACATGGCTAAACGGGGTTTGCGGACCTTGCGTTTCAAAGCCAAACACTCAAAAAGGCCACAAAAAGAATCTCTCCCAAATCTCTCCAAGTACGCCAAATCTCTCCAAGTATGTCAAATCTCTCCCAAATCTCTCCAAGTATGTCAAATCTCTCCCAAATCTCTCCAAGTATGTGAAATCTCACCAAGTATGTCAAATCTATCCCAAATCTCTCTCAAAACCTCTTTTGACTTTTTTTAATCATTTGGGGCATCCCGACACTTGACTTGGTGAAAAACCATTCGAAACGGGATGATACCTTGGAAAATAGCCTTTTTGGGCCGAAGTCTCTCTATAGGGACCAAACCCTCCTTGAGCCGAAGATCCAAGAACCAAAACCGAATTCCCCTTAAGGAACCGCAGCCATCGGACCGGCACGACTAAGGACCGGAACTGCTGAGGACCGAGGCTGATGAAGACCGCAGCGCTGAACCGAACCCGAACCTGGAGCACCGAACCTGACCCCCGCCTTCGGTCCCTTCTGATGAGTCCGCCTGCGGTACCTGCTCGGACCGAAGTCCCTCCCCCTCGGTTCCAATACACCAACCAAACCATCCCTGCGGTTCTAAGGCTGCTAAGACCGGAACCTCACCCTGACTGCGGATTTTCCCATTTTCCACCCGGTTTTCGACCATGACTCCGTTTTAAGCCCGTTTTTAATTATTTTAACGAGGGATTTTCACCCAAGCTTATATTTTTGACATATAAGACTCCATATATTCATAAATTAAGCATATTTTTAGGGAAATCCTTATTTAAGAATAAAAATCTATTAAGTAAGATCTTGTGGTGGAGTGTTGACTTTGCCTTAGTGTATGACACAAGCAACCACCCCATGCCCACTCCATGACCAACCATTGTCCTTCCACCATACCTAGTCACTTCCATCATCCTTCCCATCATTTTCTTCCAGCCATACACTTGAACAAAAGGTAGAATTATTATCTCTCCTCTCTCATTTCTCTCATTTCCACCAAAGAACAAACACCTTTCTCTCTCACTTCTCTCTCTCTCTCTCTCTCTCAAATTCGAGATTCAAGGGCTGATCATCAAGTTTTCTTTCATTTTTGGTAAGTGATATTATCCTCCTTATGATTATTTCACTTCCTTCTACTCAAATCATAGATATCTTACACAAACATCATCACATTCATGTTAGATCTTCGAACCTCCAAGACATCTTCTTAGTGTTCTTGAGTAGAACACTTCTTTTCTTCAACATGCATCCACTAAGAACACACAAGGTGAGTTCATACCCCTATGTTTTCATGTTTTTCTTAAGTTTTAAGGGGGGGAATACAAGTTAAAACACCAAGAACACAACTAAACTCATTTAACAGCCTTCCTCATAAACGTTTAACTCCATTCACGGACTGTTTTGGTCAACTTAAACATTTTAGTTTTCAAAACTGTATTAGGTGAAAATAGTTCAGGTTCATACCTTTAAAATAACTACTTGCACATCTCCATACGATTTTTCGACACTTTATGGTTATTTTTACAAAACTGCATGTCATTTCAAGAACAAATCCGGACCAGTCTGTGATTAAGGACTTTTTCACACAAGTTGGAGGTCACTAAAAATCATAATAAAATTTATGAACAAACTAGACTCATTTTCCAAACTCTCAGAATTTACAGATTCTGATTTGGACCTTTGATGATTTTTCTATAAGTTTTCTAAGAAGAGTAATAGAAATGTTAATACTAGAAAAATGCTATCAATTTCATGTGCACCTTGTACCTTGTTGAGCAAGGTGTGTATCATTATGTGAATATATGTTTTTACATTATGTGTCATTTCGTCTTGATAAATTGACATACATCAGAAAACAAATGGAGTTTACCTTCACAAGTATGGTAATTAATTTATTGTTATAAACAAAGTTTACCTCCACTATATACAAACATTTGATAAACTATGGAAGTATAGTTTATGTTGCTTTTACATTATAAACGATTATAATAAACTATAATAGGTATAGTTTATGTCTCATTACATTTCAAACTCTTTACCTAAGGTTTTCAGTTCACGTTAATCTGTTAATGAATAAATTTGTGAGACATTCGCTTCGCGTTACATCCAAGTAACGAAATCAAAAGTCCTGTAAATTGTAACCAGTGTCTCTTGTAGGGAGAACGTGATAGTTGTGTATAGATCTATATTGGGTCTGACAAACCCACACCTGAGCTGCATGCAACAGCTAGACCGGCAGGTCTGGGGTGACAAGTGTTATTTAACTTGCGACACCTGAAGAACGTCGTATTACGAGGCCGTCTGAGTCATAGTATGGTTATAATAACTCACATGTGGTGTTAACAAAACATAAGATTTATGGGTTTTACTTCTAAATTTAACGACTTTATGTCGATTTAAACTTGCATAAATTTCTTTAAGTATAGTAAAATACTTGTACACTTCGGTCTTGACTTTTAAGACTACAATGCATTACATAAGAAAATATGGGATCTTTCATGAACAAACATCATTTTTACAAGAAAAGGATTTTAGCATCACCTTCAAAAGCTTATGAACTCACCAACTTAATTGTTGACACTCTTTCAAAACTACTTGTATTCTCAGGAAATCAATAAACAGGTAACCAAGTGCTTTTGAGGATGGGACGTAAGGCGTCAAACATTTCATTTTTGTCAACATAATGTAATTGATTTGGAAACATGTAAACTCATACAATGATGTAACTCGTTCAATTATTTTTATGTTGGTTGTGTTTACTTTGATCATTATTGCAAATTGTTGTTATGATACTATACATGAAGTCCTCCATCCCCGGACGTTTCCGCCATCCTAAGTTTGGGGGTGTGACACTGAACTTTGGAAATTGGCAGTTTTTGCCCGGTTTCCAATATTTTTAGCGTTTTGAGCCCGTTTTTCGAGATTTTAACACGGGATTTTCAACCAAACTCGTATTTTAACATAATAAACCCTAAATATTCATATTTAATTATATTTTTAAGAAAATCCTTACTTAGGAATAAAAATCTAATGGGTATGGCTTAGAGGTGGACTCTTGACCTTGCTTTAGTGTATGACACAAACAACCACCCCATGCCCACTCCATGAACCACCCTTGTCCTTCCACCATACCTAGTTATTCCATAGTACTTTTCCCACCATTTTTCAGCCACACACTTGGTCAAGAGCTGGAAAGCCCTCCCCTCTCCTCACATTTCCCTCATTCCCCTCATTTTCCACCAAAGAACAAACTTCATTCTCTCTCACTTTCTCTCTCTAATTTTTGAGATTCAAGGCTATTATCCAGACTTTTCTTCTACTTTTGGTAAGTATTATCATCCTCCATATGATTATTTCACTCCTTTCTACTCCAATCATAGGTTGCTTACACAAACTTCATCATATTTGTGTTAGTTCTTCGAATCTTCAAGCAACCTTCTTAGTGTTCTTGAGTTGAACACTACCTTTCTTCAACAGCCACCCACTGAAACCACACAAAGTGAGTTCATACTCCTATCTTTTCATGTTTTTCTTAAGTTTTAAGGGGGGGGGGGGGAATACAAGTTAAAACACCAAGAACACAACTAAACTTACCCAACAGCTTTCATCAGAAAAGTTTAACTCCATTCACGGAATGTTTTGGTCAACTTAAACATTTTAGTTTTCAGAACTGTATTAGGTGCAAATAGTTCAGGTTCATACCTTTAAAATGACTATTTGCACATCACCATACGATTTTCCTACAATATATGGTGATTTTTACAAAACTGCCTATCAGTTTAAGAACAAATTCGGACCAGTCTGTGAATATGGGATTTTTCACACAAGTGGGAAGTCACTAAAAATCATAATAAAATTTATGAACAAACTAGACACATTTTCCAAACTCTCAGATTTTACAGATTCTGATTTGGACTTTTGATGATTTTTCTATAAATCTTCTAAGAACAGGAATAGAAATGTTAACACTAGAAAAATGTTATCTATTCAGTCACATCTTCTAACTTGTTGAGCAAGGTGTGTATCATTATGTGCATATATGTGTTATATTATATGTCATTTTGTCTTAGTAAATAGACATACAACAGAAAACAAATGGATTTTTACCTCCAAAGATGGTAATTTTTCTAAAATAAACAGAGTTTATATCCATTGCATTCAAACATTTTGATAGACTATTGTAAGCATAGTTTATGTTCGCTACTACTACTATCATTTGATAAACTATAATAGGTATAGTTTATGATGCACTACACAACAAGTTCATTACTAAAGGTTTCATTTACACAAAAAGGGTTTTCATTCACTTCACGTAAATCCGTTAATGACTAAATTGTGAGACATTCGCTTCATGTTACTTTTCAAGTAATGCACTATAAGTCATGAATTGTAACCAGAGTCTCTTTGAGGGAGAGCGTGATAGTTGTGTATAGATCTATATTGGGATTGACACCCCACACCTTGCTGCTAGCTACAGTAGGACCTCGAGGTCTACGAGTGACAAATGTCATATCAGTTCTGACGCCTGAAGAACGTCGTTTCAGGCCATCTAAGTCATAGTATGGTTATAATAACTTGCATAAAGTATTAACAACTCATAGGAATTACGCGAATTTCATTAAATCAAATGAGTTTATGTCAATTTAAACTTGCATTGTTTTACTATAAGTATGGAAATTACTTGTACATTTTGGTCTTTGGATTTAAGGCTGCAATTCACACTCTAAGGAAAATATTGGATTTTTCTGGAACAAACATTTACTTTTACAAAGGAAAAAGGTTTTCATCCCTACATTCAAAAGCGTATGAACTCACCAACTTAATTGTTGACACTCTTTCAAACTACTTGTATTCTCAGGAAATAAATAAACAGGTAAACAAGCGCTTTTGAGGATGGGACGTTAAGGCGTCAAACATTTAATTTTTGTCAACATAATGTAATTGATTTGGAAACATGTAAACATATACTATGATGTAACTTTTTCAATTATATTTATGTTGGTTGTGTTTACTTTGATCACTATTAAAATTGTTGTTATGATACTATACATGAAGTCCTCCACCCCCAGACGTTTCCGCCATCCTTGGTTTGGGGGTGTGACAGATTGGTATCAGAGCAATGTTTATAGTGAACTAAGTATATCGAACCACATAAGATATACAAACTATAAACACATTTGGGACTGAAAGTCTCTGATTGAACATTTTCAAATGACTATACTTTTAGAAAGTAAACGGTTTCTTGTTAAAAGTATAAGTACATACATACATGCTCGCATAGTGTCATAACTAGGAAAAACATAAGGTAAAAGAGGAGGAGTTGTACGTTACGAGTATGCCTTGGGATATGTGGTCAAGTCTGGGATGGATATAGCCTGATCAACTATATCTGTCCGAGAAGTGACTTGCATATATTGGGGGATAGTCGTAGTGGACAACAAATCTGACAACCTAACATCACCCTATAATGAATACACTAAGAACCAAACATAACATTTAAAAATACTATAGGAGTATTTTGTAAATTTATAACTTGACATTTTAGATTCATTTCATATCTCTTACACCCCTATTCTCGTACAGACAACATGGCGGGATTCCACCTACCTGGAGACCCTTACTTCCATAATGAGGGAAACACTGGATGGCTCGAGGCAGAACCCGAGGAGATGATCGAGGAAGATCCTGAGGAAGACCCCGAAGAGATTGAGGAAGAAGAGGAACCCGAGGAGGAAGAAGAAAGGGGGGACGAAGAAGAAGAAGAAGAAGAGCCAGAGGAGGAAGTCATCAACCCTCCTTACAGCGCCAGCATGCCTGCGAACCGTTTTGGCTATAACGGGCCCGAGCCCCGTTGGGCAACAGTGATCGAGCGATGGAGCCGTCAGCAACGACAACGATCACCATTTGGCGATCAACGAGGTTACTACGACCTCAGCCACGGGGGACCGGCTGACAGAGCGCTTCCAGTCATGACTCAACAGATAACTAACATCGATGATCGTGGTAGAGCGACGACGGACCGAATTCGGGAGCTGGGTGCCAATATAGAAGCTACTACTACCAGCACCAGAGACGTAGAGAGAGACTCTTACTTCAGGGACCAACTCATCAAGGACCTCCTCGCCGCTCGAGCAGAAGCAAGGGAGTATCAAGAAAAATACTTGGCACTCGAGGAAAGAGTGATTGCAGTCGAGCGACGATTGGCCGAACTCCAGGGCGCAACGACCTGGTCCCAAGCACCACCAGGGACTGATCATCGTGAGTAGAACTCATGCTACTCGCACGTCCTTGTAGAGTAGGTTTATGAGTATGCGTTGGTGCTACTCTTTTTGCATGTAATCTAACCCTGCGATTAAGTGATTACACTACTCAAGGGGCTATGTTATGCCAAAATTTTCCGTTACATTGATGTAGACCTGCTTAAAGGTCAAATTCTCCTAAACAATATGTATCAAATTATATCAATGAAATTGACATGTATTTTATTTCATTGCGAGTTTATGATAAATCTCACAGCATGGCAGTGCAAACAATTTGCTTTCGGTGTTTCTGAGATTCTTAATGTACACCTCCTGGTTAGTTGTAATTGTGAGATGATCGACTTAGAAATGGTGAGTCCACCTTAGGTCCTGTTCCTTGTTTGGTTGTGGGCCTAGGATAGACTCATTAAGTTCAACGACCTATTGGACCATAATCACAAATAACTGGTGTGCATTGAGTGATCATAAGAAGGGACCAGGCATGACCAAAGATTACAGAATTACATTTGGGTCACTACTAAATTTTGGTAGTTTGAGCGCAAGAACTTTCTTCATAAATCTTTCTGAATGTTTTAAGTCGAGACATATAACAAATAATCAAATTCAATAAACTCCGACTTACAATTGAAGACTTACTGATTTTTCGTCTTTATAACTTTTGACAGAACTATGCCGCCAAGGAAAAGACCCAGACCTTCAGGCAACATAGCACCACCTCCTCTGCCGCCACCTACACAGTTTGATTCCATGATGTTCCAGGCTGCAGTAACAGCAGCCGTGGCGGCCGCAATGTCGCAGCTCGGTACAAACGGTGCTGGTGGTTCTGGATCTGGTGCTGCGCACTCTAACCACGGGGACAGTACGGGGCGGACAAAAGAGTGTTCTTACAAAGACTTCACGAATGGCAAACCTGATTTTTTTAATGGAAGTGGGGGAGTGGTCACACTAATGCAATGGTTCGAGAGGACTGAACCAGTTTTCGAAATCTGTGCTTGTCCCGAAACGAGCAAAGTCAAGTATGCGACATTCAATTTCACCGGTAAAGCTCTCACTTGGTGGAATGGCCGAGTTAAGTCACTTACTCCTACGGTGGCTAACTCTATAAGTTGGGAGGACTTGAAAGCTTTGATGCTAAAGGAGTACTGCCCGAGGGGCGAAGTGCAAAAACTTGAAGAAGAACTCTGGAACCTCAAGATGTCGGGCACATACCTTGAAACTTATACTACCCGATTCAATGACCTCGCACTCCTCTGCCCAACAATGGTCACTCCAGAAGAGAAGAAGGTGGAACGATACCTCTGGGGCTATCATCCCAGATTCAAGATAGTGTGTTGGCCTCGAAACCCACTACTTTTGACAGTGCCAAGGAATTGGCACAACAGCTTATCGATCATAGAGCCAGCCACGGTACTGTTACTACCACCCATGATTAAGCTAAGGGGGGAGCAATAAAAGAAAATTCTAGAACAACAAAAAGAAACAGTCGGTGCCAGACTCCTCCAAAAAGCAACAGACAGTTGCTGTCCGTGCTGCCACTACTCCTGCCACTCCAGCACCACCGAGGCAATATGCTGGAAACCTTCCCAAGTGCAACAAGTGTAATTTCCACCACACCCGTGCTTGTAGGGAAATGCACTGCAAAAATTGCAACAAGAAAGGGCATACCGCTCGCTTCTGTAGGGCGCCAGCCCAACCAATCACTCAAGTCGCCAATACGGGGGCAAGTCAAGCCTGTTACGGTTGTGGGGAGACAGGACACTTCAAAAGAAACTTCCCAAAGGCACAAACCCCTAATGCTGGTGGCGTGGGGAGAGTCCTGGCTATAGGACTAGGAGAAGCAATCAAGGACCCCACGGTGGTTACTGGTACGTTTCTTCTCAATAACTCATATACATGCATACTCTTCAATAGTGGAGCAGAGAGGAGTTTTGTGAGCCATCAATTCAAACAATTACTTAGACAAGATCCCCAATTACTAAAAGAAACATACGTCGTAGAAATGGCAAACGGAAAGGCAGAGCGCACTAGCGATATATAGTCAGGGTGTACCCTCACTCTAGATAATCTTTCATTTAAAATCGACCTAATGCCGGTAACAATAAAAAGTTTCGACATAATCATCGGTATGGATTGGTTAAGTTCTCATCGTGCCGACATTCTGTGTTACGAAAGGGCTGTACGTCTCAATTTGCCATGTGGCGAAACCCTTCTCGTCTACGGTGATAAACCCAGTGCAAACTTACAAATCATCTCTTGCGTCAAGGCTCAAAATTATCTCCGAAAGGAATACCACGCCTTCTTAGCCCACGTAGTAGATAAGAAACAAGAGACGAAGGATATCAAGGACATTCCAGAGGTGTGGAACTTTCTCGACGTATTCCCTGAAGACCTTACCGGCGTACCCCTTGCACAGCAAGTCGAATTCCGAATCGACTTGGTCCCAGGAGCTATCCCAGTAGCCAAAGCTCCATACCGCCTAGCATCGGTAGAAATGCAATAATTGTCCAGTCAATTGAACGAGCTGTTAAGCAAAGGGTTCATCAGGCCGAGCTTTTCACCTTGGGGAGCACCGGTCCTGTTTGTAAAGAAGAAGGACGGATCTTTTCGCATGTGCATCGACTACCGCGAGTTAAATAAGCTTACCATAAAAAACCGATACCCTCTACCCCGAATCGACGACCTCTTCGACCAACTTCAAGGAGCAAGCTACTTTTCAAAAATCGATCTGAGGTTGGGTTACCATCAGCTACAAGTTCAAGAAGAAGATATCCCCAAGACAGCCTTCAGAACTCGCTATAGGCAATACGTGTTTGTAGTGATGCCCTTCGGGTTAACCAACGCACCTGAGGTATTCATGGACCTGATGAATCGAGTGTGTCGACCCTACTTAGACAAGTTCGTGATCGTGTTCATCGACGACATTTTGGTCTACTCACAAAGCAAGGAAGAGCATCGCCAACACCTGCGACAAGTGCTAGAGAAGTTGAGAGCTGAGAAGCTTTATGCTAAATTCTCTAAGTGCGAATTCTGGATCCGAGAAGTGGATTTCCTTGGCCATGTGGTCAGTGAGAGAGGGATACATGTGGACCCCTCCAAAATCAAGGCAATCGAGAACTGGTCAGCACCTACAACACCAACGGAAATCTGACAATTCTTGGGGCTTGCTGGGTACTACCGAAGATTCATCCAAAACTTCTCCAAGATCGCTAAACCGCTCACCACCTTGACTTAAAAAGGTGTGATGTTTAAATGGGAAAATAAACAAGAAGTTGCCTTCCAAACGTTAAAACAAGCCCTTTGCAACGCACCAATCCTGTCTCTGCCCAAAGGAACCGAAGACTTTGTAGTCTACTGCGACCCATCAGATCGGGGGCTTGGGTGTGTATTAATGCAGCGAGGAAAGGTCATTGCCTACGCATCGAGGCAATTGAAAACGCACGAAGTCAACTACGCCACGCATGACCTCGAATTGGGAGCAGTAGTGTTCGCCCTAAAGATCTGGAGGCACTACCTTTACGGAACAAAGTGTACTGTCTTTATCGATCACAAGAGCCTTCAGCACATTCTCAATCAAAAGGAGCTCAACATGAGGCAAAGACGATGGGTAGAACTACTGAACGATTACGAGTGTGAGATTCGTTATCACCCAGGTAAGGCAAACGTAGTAGCAGATGCCTTAAGTCGAAAGGAATACTCGGGGCGCCGAGTAAAGTCATTAACGATGACAATCCATTCACACCTGTCCACACAAATCAAAGAGGCTCAGCTGGAGGCCTTGCAACCAGAAAATGTGACGGGTGATGCATTAAGAGGAATGGATAAAAACCTAGAAGTCAAAGACGACGAAGTTCGTTACCTCATGAACCGAATCTAGACACCGAAGTTCGGTGGTTTCCGAGACGTCATCATGAACGAAACACACAAGACTCGATACTCCATCCACCCAGGTTCAGATAAGATGTATCTGGATCTCAAAAAGTTGTACTGCTGGCCAAACATGAAAGCCGAAATTGCTACCTATGTAGGCAAGTGTTTGACTTGCGCCGAGGTCAAAGTAGAATATCAGAAACCCTCAGGACTTCTACAACAACTTGATATACCTGAGTGGAAGTGGGAACGGATAACCATGGAATTCATAACCAAGCTACCCAAGACCACGGGCGGGCTTGATACCATATGGGTAGTCGTAGACAGATTGACCAAATCGGCGCACTTCCTATCGATAAAAGAAACCGACAAGATGGAGAAACTGACTAGGACGTACATCAAAAAGATTGTACGATGGCATGGTGTGCCAAAATCCATTATCTCAGACAAGGATAGTCGATTTACCTCACGATTCTGGCAATCACTTCAGAAGTCCTTGGGAGCTAGGCTGGACATGAGTACAACCTATCACCCACAAACCGACGGGCAAAGTGAGAGGACCATTCAGACGCTAGAAGACATGTTTAGAGCGTGTGTGATATACTTTGGTAAATCTTAGGATATCCATTTATCACTTGTCGAATTCTCGTACAATAACAGTTATCACACTAGCATCAAGGTTGCACCATTTGAAGCCCTCTATGGCCGCAAGTGCAGGTCACCTCTGTGCTGGGCTGAAGTGGGTGACACGCAACTAGCTAAGGGACAAGTCCCTAATAGCACCCTCACTGGCCCGGAAATAATAAGGGAAACTACAGAGAAGATAGTTCAAATCCGAGAACGATTAAAAGCTTCTAGAGACAGACAGAAAAGTTACGCAGATAACAGACGAAAGCCTTTGGAATTCCAGGTTGGGGATCGTATGCTGTTAAAGGTCTCACCCTGGAAAGGTTTAATATGTTTCGGCATGCGAGGAAAGCTGAACCCTAGATACATCAGACCATTCGAAATCCTTGCCAGGATTGGCCCGGTAGCATATAAACTACGATTGCCACAGGAACTGAATAACGTACATCCTACCTTCCACGTATCTAACTTAAAGAAATGTCTATCCGACGAGACCCTCGTGATACCACTCGACGAAATTGAAATCAACGAGAGTCTCCACTTCGTGGAAGAACCGGTAGAAATCATGGATCGAGAGATAAAAAGAACAAAGCAAAGTCGTATTCCCATTGTGAAGGTCCGATGGAACGCTAAACGAGGACCCAAATTAACCTGGGAACGCGAGGATCAGATGAAACAAAAGTATCCACAACTCTTCCCAAATTCTTGAAGTCGCAGTCAAAAAGCTAATTTCGGGACTAAATTCCTTCTAACGGGGGGATGATGTGACAACCGTCAAATTCTGGTCTAGTCAAAGTCAAATAAAGTCAACAAGTCAAACCGGTCAACTCTACTAACTCTTGTATACTAGGGTTCACTTTATGTAGTTACTGTACAACTCACTATTTTAATAAGAAATCATCACTTGAAAAGTTTGTATTTTTAGATTTCTTGAACCCTAATTGGGGTAAGTGAGGTAGCAAAGTGATAAAACACTATTACATACCCTTCGAAGGTGTGTAAGACTCTTAAACATGGCTAAACGGGGTTTGCGGACCTTGCGTTTCAAAGCCAAACACTAAAAAAGGCCACAAAAGAAGTCTCTCCCAATCTCTTTCACTCTATCTCTCTCTGCCTCAAATCTCTCCAAGTATGTCAAATCTCTCCCAAATCTCTCCAAGTATGCCAAATCTCTCCAAGTATGTCAAATCTCTCCCGAATCTCTCTAAGTATGTGAAATCTCTCTAAGTATGCCAAATCTCTCTAAGTATGTCAAATCTCTCCCAAATCTCTCCAAGTATGCTAAATCTCTCCAAGTATGTCAAATCTCTCCCAAATCTCTCTAAGTATGTGAAATCTCTCCCAAATCTCTCTAAGTATGTGAAATCTCTCCCAAATCTCTCTCTGTATGAGAAATCTCTCCAAGAGTGTGAAATCT
Source organism: Lactuca virosa (assembly GCF_052849685.1). NCBI lineage: Eukaryota > Viridiplantae > Streptophyta > Magnoliopsida > Asterales > Asteraceae > Lactuca > Lactuca virosa. The sequence goes on from NC_136430.1 coordinate 161,797,731, forward strand.
CTCTCAAAATCTCTCTCAACTTTTTATAATCACTCGGGGCATCCCGACCCTCGAATTTGACGAAAACAGCTCGAAAACGGAAGTCTACGCGAAAAACAGTCTTAAGGAGCCGAACCTTCTTAGGAACCGAACCTTCTTAGGAGCCGAAACCTTGCATCAGAACCGAAACCCTCTCAGCCGAAATGGACCGAGGGTTCGGTGTATTTCGGTCCCCTGACCATTCCGAACCGAGACCTGACCTTCGGCTCTCCCCTTTCCACCTTCGGTCCGAGAGGACTGCACCTTCGGTCCGAGAGGCGACCCTACACAGCCGAACCCTACTCTCGGTTCTCTACTTTCGGTTCTAAGGGCTAGGACCGAACCTCCGGCCCTGAACTTCGGAAATTGGCAGTTTTTGCCCGGTTTCCAATATTTTTAGCGTTTTGAGCCCGTTTTTCGATATTTTAACACGGGATTTTCAACCAAACTCGTATTTTAACATAATAAACCCTAAATATTCATATTTAATTATATTTTTAAGAAAATCCTTACTTAGGAATAAAAATCTAATGGGTATGGCTTAGAGGTGGAGTCTTGACCTTGCTTTAGTGTATGACACAAGCAACCACCCCATGGCCACTCCATGAACCACCCTTGTCCTTCCACCATACCTAGTTATTCCATAGTACTTTTCCCACCATTTTTCAGCCACACACTTGGTCAAGAGCTGGAAAGCCCTCCCCTCTCCTCACATTTCCCTCATTCCCCTCATTTTCCACCAAAGAACAAACTTCATTCTCTCTCACTTTCTCTCTTTAAATTTCGAGATTCAAGGCTATTCTCCAGACTTTTCTTCTACTTTTGGTAAGTATTATCATCCTCCATATGATTATTTCACTCCTTTCTACTCCAATCATAGGTTGCTTACACAAACTTCATCATATTTGTGTTAGTTCTTCGAATCTTCAAGAAACCTTCTAAGTGTTCTTGAGTTGAACACTACCTTTCATCAACATCCACCCACTGAAACCACACAAGGTGAGTTCATATCCCTATATTTTCATGTTTTTCTTAAGTTTTAAGGGGGGGAGTACAAGTTAAAACACCAAGAACACAACTAAACTTACCCAACAGCTTTCATCAGGAAAGTTTAACTCCATTCACGGACTGTTTTGGTCAACTTAAACATTTTAGTTTTCAAAACTGTATTAGGTGCATATAGTTCAGGTTCATACCTTCAAAATGACTATTTGCACATCACCATACGATTTTTCGACAATTTATGGTGATTTTTACAAAACTGCCTATCATTTCAAGAACAAATCCGGACCAGTCTGTGAATATGGGCTTTGTCACATAAGTGGGAAGTCACTAAAAATCATAATAAAATTTATGAACAAACTAGACACATTTTCCAAACTCTCAGGTTTTACAGATTCTGATTTGGACTCTTGATGATTTTTCTATAAATCTTCTAAGAACAGGATTAGAAATGTTAACACTAGAAAAATGTTATCTATTCATTCACACCTTCTAACTTGTTGACCAAGGTGTGTATCATTATGTGCATATATGTGTTATATTATATGTCATGTTGTCTTAGTAAATAGACATACAACAGAAAACAAATGGATTTTTACCTCCAAAGATGGTAATTTTTCTAAAATAAACAGAGTTTATATCCATTGCATTCAAACATTTTGATAGACTATTGTAAGCATAGTTTATGTTCGCTACTACTACTATCATTTGATAAACTATAATAGGTATAGTTTATGATGCACTACACAACAAGTTCATTACTAAAGGTTTCATTTACACAAAAAGGGTTTTCATTCACTTCACGTAAATCCGTTAATGACTAAATTGTGAGACATTCGCTTCATGTTACTTTTCAAGTAATGCACTATAAGTCATGTATTGTAACCAGAGTCTCTTTGAGGGAGAGCGTGATAGTTGTGTTTAGATCTATATTGGGATTGACACCTCACACCTTGCTGCTAGCTATAGTAGGACCTCGAGGTCTACGGGTGACAAATGTCATATCAGTTCTGACGCCTGAAGAACGTCGTTTCAGGCAATCTAAGTCATAGTATGGTTATAATAACTCGCATAAAGTATTAACAACTCATAGGAATTACGCGAATTTCATTAAATCAAATGAGTTTATGTCAATTTAAACTTGCATTGTTTTACTATAAGTATGGAACTTACTTGTACATTTTGGTCTTTGGATTTAAGGCTACAATTCACACTCTAAGGAAAATATTGGATTTTTCTGGAACAAACATTTACTTTTACAAAGGAAAAAGGTTTTCATCCCTACATTCAAAAGCTTATGAACTCACCAACTTAATTGTTGACACTCTTTCAAACTACTTGTATTCTCAGGAAATAAATAAACAGGTAAACAAGCGCTTTTGAGGATGGGAGGTTAAGGCGTCAAACATTTAATTTTGTCAACATAATGTAATTGATTTGGAAAAATGTAAACATATACTATGATATAACTTTTTCAATTATATTTATGTTGGTTGTGTTTACTTTGATCACTATTAAAATTGTTGTTATGATACTATACATGCAGTCCTCCACCCCCGGACGTTTCCGCCATCCTTGGTTTGGGGGTGTGACAGCTAGTTAGGATGAAACCTTGGAATATTGAATATTTGCATGTATAATAGAGAAAACATAGATCCAAGGTTTAGAGGGTTGCATGTACACCATAGGAGTGTTGGAATGCTCAAAACCCATCAGTGGTATCAGAGCCTAGGGTTGTTTTCAATTATACTTGATGCTACTTGCTTTTTAGGGCTGAAAATCGAAGTTTTTTGCTGTCTGGACAGCTGACTCGACGAGTCCAGGGAGTGACTCGACGAGTCCATGCCTAAAAAGTGCCTAAAATCATCCAACTCGTCGAGTTGGTTCATGCACTCGACGACTTGGACCCCCAGACAACATATTTTCGAGTTTTAAGGCTGGAATTGGACTAGAATCATTACCCTAAGCTGTTTTTGAACTTATAAACCTGTTTTTGATGTGGTAATGATCATTCTAATCCAATTCAAAAGATAATTGTCAATAGATTTATGTTTTGTATTAGTTTAATTGTTAGGCTAATTACATGAAAATTGTTTGATTTGAATTGTCTTGTTCATATGAGTTTAATATAGATCATAGTTTTCCTTGACATATTTGTTTGTTTATTTGATGATCTAAATGGCCTTTAATGGATTCCATAACTTGTCCTCAAGTTATGGAAAACCAAAAGTTTTTTCTTTAAAAGCATTATGAAAGAGTCTTAAGTTATGAACTTGAAGAGTTTTTTTCCCATAAATTGTTTTATGAGCTCCAAAACTTGTCCTCAAGTTATGGATGTCCAAGAGTCTTGCCATTAAAAGCCATATTAAACTCATATGTTATAGAAATGAAAAGTTTTTGAGTAGTTTCAAAACTTGCCCTCAAGTTTTGGAATTTGTAAAGTCTCACACACACTTTAATTCCAAACCCTAGAGTTTTAAAAGTTAAAATTCAACCCTTATACTTTATAGTATTATAAGTTGATAATATATATATATATATATATATATATATATATATATATATATATATATATATATATATATATATATATATATATTAGAGCAAGTCAGTCTTACCGTTAGTAGGCCTCATTCACGAAGCCGGTCTATAAGGGGGTATAAGGTTGTTGCCTATAAAATGGCAGCTTAATGGGTGTCCACTCTCACCCACCGCTTCCTTGACTGGTGGAGGGTCGTTAGTCGAACGGGTAGGACAATGACTATAATTCTCATTATATGTATAATGATAAATATAAAGTAACTAAACCTTTTATAAATTCCCAATCTTAATTACTTTAGGAAAATGTGAATTTGGTGCTAATCCATCAAATTACACTTTGTACCTTACCAAGTCGTTGGTGGAGCGTGTGTGGGTAACCGACACACTAACATGGACTAGTAAGAATGGAAAAGAGTGACTTAATGTTTATCATAGATCAGTGGAGCGTGTGTGGGTAACCGGCACATCGATTAGGTGATAAAGATAAGGGTACCAAGTCAATTTGCATGGTTATTCACACCTTGTTTGTGATCCTCGGCATCCCAGTCACACACTTGAGAGGGCACAATCGAGATTTAAACATGCCATTGAAAAGTTCAATGAATCTCAAAAGATCTAGGAGTTTCAAACCAATTAAAACCTAATTCCTATTTCATTTTTCATGGTGGAAATTGGTGAATCGTCATTCGCCTACCTTCAAATATTTTATAGCTTGGATTACGGCATCCCTCTTCCAAGTTATAAAATATTGTGTTGGGTCCCAGCCTTAATATTTCATATTGGGTGTTATATTAAGGACTTAAATCAACTAACTTGAATATCTCCCATATTAGATGTCTGGTTCAGACAACTATGATCTTCCCAAATCTCTTGAAACAAGTTTTCCTAATGAAGATGATGGCCCGTGGTTGGATCATGGAAATCATACTTCTCTTCCTCCACCTCCTCCTATTATTCTCCCTGACCCACAAGCTCGATTGCTTGAAAAGTTCAAGATCACTCAAGCCCTACTTGCAATGAAACATAAAGATGGAAGACTTGTATGTACTCATGTCTTAGAGATGAAGTCACACATTGACAGGTTGGGAATGTTGGGTGTCAAAGTCTTGAGGAAGTTGGTTGGTGACTATGTCCTTCAATCACTTTCTAAGTCACATAGTGAGTTCCTTTAGGACTACTATATGACAGACCATGACATGACCCTTAATGATCTTACCTATTTGCTTGATGCTGCTGAATCAGCAATGATTTGGAGCACCTGTAAAGCAAATTTGATTGGAAGATTGACTTCCCAAACTTCCATGGACATTGACAATGGTAAGATTGGAAATCCATAAAAGCTTTCTCTTCCCAATGGTAAGGGATCGGCCATAGTCAACTCGGTTGACCAAATGGTAAAGATAAAGGCTAAGTCTGAGATAGTCCCATGTACCATTCCCAAAGGGTCCATATGTTTCTATTGGCAAAGGAAGGGGCATTGGTTGCGAAGCTGCCCTAACTACCTGAAAGATCTGAGAGAAGGAAGAATCAAAAAGTTTGACTCTGCTTCAGGTAAGTCCACTATCTAACTCTGTTAAGTTCCTAATTGTTGATTCTTAATACATGATGTGACTAGGTTGCATTTTTATGTTTGGCAGGATCAAGCAAAGGGAAGGAAGCTTAAAAGAAGAGTATGTTGAATCTGATCGCGAAGATACGAAAATGGATTTCAATCGCATCGTTCGAAGATTGGATTTTTGAGCTGCTGCTTAGGAGTTATGATAGATTTCTAGGAGATATGTAATAGCATAATTTTCATTTAAAGTTGAATTGTACGGAAATTCCGCATTTTATAAATAAATAAATTTTTTTGTTTTATTTTATATATATCCTTGCAATGGCATTTATGAAAAATTGATGTTTGTATGTTTCTAGCAATAATGGAAATATAAATTTGATTCTTTCATTTGTGGTAGTGTATAAATTTACCAAATAAGGAAAGATTCTCATCACCCAAGTTTCAATTGGACAGAAACTTGGAATCATGCAAGTTGTATTGTATGATGAATGAGTTTTTTCATCTTTGGAAAATTAAGACTAATTTCTTGTTCACATGTATATGTGAGTCAAGTGAAGGACTAAGGGATCGAGTACACATTCTTGTGCATTGGTCAAGTCCACCACAAAGATCGATAAGACTATTCGTCATGATTTACTAAAGTTTAGTAAATATGGTTATGCTTACAAGTTTAAGTATAATTCTGAAACATTGGAAAAGTTTCGATATATGGCAGAACGAATGAGAAGAATCAAATTAGGCAGAAAGATAAAAGTTTCTCAAATCTGAAAAGATGGGAGAGTACTTTAGTATCAAGTTTTGTGATCATCTTAATGATTAAGAAACCATATCACAATTGGTCCTCTAAGGACATCTTAGTGCATTCCTATGGCTAAGAAGAGGAGTCATGAATTGTTGAAGTGGTTAAATCAAGAAGATGAGTCATACTTCGTTCCAAAACAATTCGTAGAGTCATACTCCAAGATTGTAACTTGAGTGACATATCTTAGAGAAAGTTTATAACACTTGTCAAATGTAAGAGTAAAATGTTTTATACTCTTGTACGTTTGAAATTGGTAAGTTGTGATGTTTTGGATAAAACAAAGACCAACTAAGGCCAATTGTGTGAAGTGTTTGTCTTGATAAGAATCCACACTATCTCTTGAATATTTGATTGTCAAGGAATGGTTCTTGGCAAGAGAGTCTTATATGTCAAGAGGACAGTGGGAGTCTAAAAGATCCTGAAAGAGTTTTAAGAATTAATCAAGAATAAAACATGTAGTTTATCACTAGCACACGACTTGAGGTTTGTAAACTATCGTGTTGACATATTCCTATTTTTGTGCCCATTCCAGTTAAAGTTGACTACGCATCTGAGTTCTACATATTGTCAGTTGTTTAAGATTGCACATGTTCAGTCCATATGAGTTTGGATTTGTCACTAACCTTGTCTTGTGATTATGGTTTTGACAAATTCACATGGATACGAAGACATACACCATAAAATCTAAGTGTCATAAGGTTTCTCTCCGATTCATGAAAATGATGGTGAGGAAACACTTTCACTAAATTGATTTTAAGTAGATAGCAATTATGATATTTGCATTCTCAAAGTCGTTAGTGGAGCGTGTGTGGTTAACCGGCACACTAACATGGACTTGTAAGAAATGGCAAAGCTCTAAACAATTGAGAGTACGATTACGGCATCCCTTTTCATAGTTCTAAAATTGTTTAGATACACATGTGAGCTATCTAAGGAAAGGTGTATGAGTTTGATAAAGTTTTATCAAAGCATCTCGTATCAGAAATCTGAACTTTGGTAAGAAAGTCAATAAAGTATTGATTTCTAGAAGTCCAGCTGATTTCTGAGTACATGTCAAAGCTAGTGGGAGAATAAGTGTTATGCTAACAATTACCATGTTAGTGGGAGCATGATAATTATGATAATTATTGCAAGTTAGCAATGTTAATTATAGAAAACAAAAGTTTCAATTGGGAAAAGTTGTTTTGCTATAATGAAGGGAGAGGAAATTATACTTCATTTCAATTTTAAAAGCTTAGATTGAGATTTTAATCATCTTTAGTCAAGGATATATATATATATATATATATATATATATATATATATATATATATATATATATATATATATATATATATATATATGAATTTTATGTTGGAATGGTTCAACATAAGGAAATTGTATATATATTGCGTTCTCAAAATTCGATTATGATTATGGCATCCCTCTTCATAGTCGAATTATGAAAACATGGAAAATAAAAATATTATAGCAAAAGATTGATCTAGGATTATGTCTTTATGTAAGAAATCATGAATCGTGTCCCATATGCTTTGGATAAAGGATCTATTACATGTGCTATAATATTTATCATTTCTAAATTTTCCAAATGCCTAGGGCATTAAGAGGGGAAAAGGTCTGGAATTGGATATGACTAAAACTGATTAAGCAATTGTCGAGGACAATCTAAGGTTTACCAAAGGTTGGTTGCTCAGGGACAGTTGGAAGTATGGTGTAGATTTTTGGAAAGGACGATATTGATATATTCTGAAAAGAGGCAACTCTTGTTCAGAAGTGATAGTCAAAATGGGAATGTGGAAATGCCTCCATAGGTGGAAGTTATTCAATCTGTGTAAGATTAGAAAACTTAATGCAAGAAGGATGTTCAAAGGAATGTACTTTGAATATGAGACTTCGTTTCCATGGAATTGATCTCCATTGGAATACTCTGTAATATCTGTTGACAAGTCTTTGTGACTTTGTGCATAATCATTACAAGAGGATCAATGCATATAAGTTTAGAATCTAACAAATTTCGGTAAATGGCAGGAATTTGGAATTCTTACATTTACGGTAAGGTTTTGGGATTGTGAAATGAGAATCATTGGAATTATGTTCAATTGATCTATTCCAGAAAGTAAGGATCATAGACAAACATAGTGTGCATACTTGGTTTGTGGCATAACTATAGTTTGGATAAACATAGTGTGCATACTTAGAGCATGGCATGACTATTGTTTTGATTCAAGTATGAAGTTGATTATTCAAAACATTATACAATGAATAATGAATAATCAATATGGTGTTTAAATAAAAGGTGTTTTATTTACTCTCAAAGGTGCTTGGGGCCATATAGGATTAGTATTATTCTTGTGTTTCACTTTGCATATTTTGACTTCCCGAATAACTAAGTTATTCAAATTCTCCATAGTCAGTTATATGTTGGAAGTAGATATGAATCAAGACTGTCATGAAGTTGGCTTGTAGATGTGTAAGGTGTTGGACATAGCAAGAGTTTCTACAACATTCATGAGTGCTCGTGGAATAAGATTCGAGTATTAGATTAAACCCACCCTCATTTGAATCACTTCATGGATTTTATCACGAGTGATCATGAGACGATAATATCTTATATTCTTCAAACCTAGAGATATGACTTGTTGACTATGAGTTGGTTATACATTGATTGCACGAAAACGCATCAGTAACTTGATGTTATAAAACGTGCATGTGTGTATGATTCAACAAGTAGTAGGACAAGCATATGAGTCGAAGTTTATCCATTCCTTTAACCCTTGGAGGGATAAAAGCGATATATGTGGGCCCCTCGATGATTTAGTGATGATACCCCTAAGTGCTTGGCCAAGCCTGGACTGATTTGATTTGTTCAGTTAGTTAGTTGTCATAAATCGGAAATCGGGAAATAACAAATGGACAGAGAGAATGATTATATGCCATGTCTCAGTCCATATGATATCGAGAATGGAGGAATATATGATCCCTTATCTAATGGACAAGTTATTTGACTAGGTCAGAGTTCGGCAACGACTTTAAGAGCTACGATTGCTAGTCGGGATCTTGGAGTCATACACAATAATAGTTTTAGACTTATCTAAGTGGGAGACTGTTGGATTAGATGTCTAAGCCATAACTATTATTGATATGTATTCTACCCGATAGTAGCATGGTCCATTTGGGTTGCACTTCACTGGAACAATTTGTATGGATAGTCTTTTGAGAATAGTATGTCTATGGTTTATTAATATATTATGAGTCGTAATTTATTAATATGAAATCATATTATTTAATTAGTATTGATCAAGAATTAATTTAGAATTAATTTAGTGATCAAAAGGAACTAATTAAATATGGACTCTTATATATATAGCATGGGCCAAGTTCATTTAGGTTGGGCTAAGCTTGCATGGATAGTACATGGAGTTTTTAACCCATGGATCTTATGGAAATGAAAGTTCATCGGTATTAGGGTTTACATGGATGAAACCCTAATCCTCCATACTATATAAAGAGGTCTTTGGCACATGAAATGGCACTAGTGTGTAAGTAAACAAGAGTGGGCCAATTTATAGTGTGCTTACTATTCTCTCAAGTTTTCCAAGGTGTTTTTGGTGATTTGTGATTCCACTTGAGGCTTCCACACTATTGGGGCTAAGCTCTTAAAGACCAAGACTTCAAGATCCATCAAAAGGTTTGTCATTTAACTAGGCTTTTGTAGTATAGTTGCTTTATATTATGCTAGTTAGGATGAAACCTTGGAATATTGAATATTTGCATGTATAATAGAGAAAACATAGATCCAAGGTTTATAGGGTTGCATGTACACCAAAGGAGTGTTAGAATGCTCAAAACCCATCAATATACATACTAGAACAAGTATCAGAAGAGGAACAAAGCAAAAGTATTTAAATGCTGGACACTACGGTCAAACCTGGACAGTTATGTAATCATATTTGGGATAAATATAGCATGATCAACTATATTTAATTCAGATACGACCAACATGTGTTTGGGAGTGATGTGGTGTTGCAACAGACTTAAAACATACCTAACACTATATACAAAGGATCTCTAGAACAAAATACAAAGTTAAAATACTATAGGAGTATTTTATGATACTATAAGATAAGAACAAGTTTAAAACTTACCAAGTTCATACCATTAAAATACTATAGGAGTATTTTAGGCAATATAAATAACTTATGTGAAAATTAAAAAGACCCTTACTGATAGGTCTATAATTTCGGAGTGTATACTCCCAGGGTTTTATAGAATTGAAATTTTATAGACTTAGAATTTGTGATCTACGCTCTGCTTCCTGTTCCTTGTTTGGTTGTGGTTTTAGAGTAGGATCACTTATTCGAAGGTCTATTTAATCTTAAATCATATACAACTTGTATACATTGCACGATTATAGAAGAACCTGGTACGGATCATCCCATAATGCTCCACTTAATCTCATAGATTATTTAGACACTCCCATTCTCGCACAACAAACCTAGATAGATGTAACAACTCCACCATAGCAGTCAGCAGAGGAGTTAAGAGAAAGAAGAGATTCATGAGGAAGATTCCGATAAGGGGTCATCCGAAGAGACCAAACATCTAATGTGTCACATTAATAACTAATAAAACTAATATAACCTAGTGAGTTAGTGAGTACACTACTCACACTATGTGTTAGGTTTGTTTCATCTTTCGTAACAACTTGTAACAGTTATTTAATTCACAGAAATTCATTCGAGGGTAGTCACTACATATTCATAAGTTTATTTTATATAGACTTCCATTATGAATTGTTTTCAGAACACTATGAAAGTTGGAACATGATACACTCAGAACTAGGATAACTTAGTTTAATCAACACCCGGCTTATAACCACTACTATGGACTTATCACCGTTTCATCTTGTAAACGTTATAGCAAAAAGATGCCTCGCAGTAGACCTATAAGGCGCGTAGTTGGAACACAATAGAAAATCCACCACCACAACACGATCCTGCTGTTTTCCAGGCAGCAGTAACAGCCGCAACGATAGACGCTATAACTCAAATCCGCGCAAGTGGTACCAGTGGATCTGGTAGCGGTGCCCACCTAACTAACCCCGGAGTTACCCACAGACACCCACGGGAGTGTTCGTACAAGGACTTCGTGAACTGCAAACCCAAATCCTTTAATGGAGATGGGGGAGTCATTGCTCTAATGCAATGGTTCGAGAAAACAGAATCAGTTTTCGAAATCTGCACGTGCCCAGAAGGGAGCAAAGTGAAGTTTGCTGCCTGCACCTTCTCCGACAGAGCCCTAACATGGTGGAATGGCCATGTTAAGTCACTGACCCTATCAGTGGCTAACTGAATGGGCTGGGAGAACCTGAAAGAGATGATGATGTAAGAGTACTGCCCAAGAGGCGAAATACAAAAGTTGGAGCATGAGTTGTGGAGCCTTACCATGGCAGGCTCAGACACAGTAGCCTACACTGACAGGTTTAGCGACCTGGCAGCACTGTGCCCCGGGATGGTTATCACAGAGAGTAAAAAGATAGAGAAGTACATATGGGGTTTATCTCATCAGATTCAAGGGATTATACTGGCTTCCAACCCAACTACCTTCGATAGCGCCAAACGCCTGGCCCAACGACTCATTGACGATGGAGTCATCCATGGCGTGGTGGCCCCCGTTTCTGAGCCGACATAAGAAGGAGACTATAAACGAAAGTCGGGGAACAAGAGGAAGGGACAAAAAACACAGGAATCTCCGCAGGAGCAACAGATAGTTACTATACATGCTGCCACAACACCTACCACTCCAGCACCTGTTAGTCAATATGTTGGAACTCTCCCGAAGTGTAGTAAGTGTAACTACCACCACACCGGAGCTTGCCGGGAGATGCAGTGCAAACATTGCCGCAGGAAGGGCTACACTACCCGTTTCTACAGGGCGCCGACACAACCAATCTCCCAGGTCCCCGGAGTTGAAGTAAACCAGGCCTGTTATGGGTGTGGTGAGACGTGGCACTACAAGAGGGACTGCCCAATAACGAAGAACTCTAGCGGGGAGGGGTTAATACTGATGATCACCGCAGGAGAGACTGTACCTGAGCCAACAATGAACAGTGGTACGTTTTCTAAATAATAGTAAAATTTTAAAACTTAGTATTCCAATTAAAAAGTAAAATTTAAATTACTCACTCGTCCAAACAAATCACAACATTCATATAAGAACTAAAGATTCGTGCAGGTGAGCTGTGATAGCTTAGTGTGTAAATCAGGGTTATGCATAACTAAGATTTTGCAGGCATAGAGTGAGTGATTCCGCCTCATTTCCTGTTCCTTGTTTGGTTGTGGATTTAGGGCCGAGTCACTCAGTCGACCGTCTTATTCATCTTAATTATGCATGACTTGTATACACCAAGCGATCATAGGGGGACCTGATAGGGATCATAATATGAAGTATCATCACTAATTATCGTAACACTTTTACTGCTAGTACTCGCTTATTGCGGTACGATAATGTTGCAGTGGCAATAACAAGGAGAAAACTGTAAGCACTAGAAAATATACACAGAATGCACTATTGAGTACACACGGAATACACTATCGTTATAACGAACGTTTCTTTCGAATCGACTTAACACTTGTTACTATAAAGAGTTCGACGTCATCATTCGACGTGGATTGGCGTGGTCCTCACCATACCAAGTTCATGTGCTGCGAAAACCTACCGCCTTAACCGACTGACTAACGAAACCCTCGTCACTCATAACGACAACCCGACACAGACCTCAGAATCGTCTCTCGTATTCAAAACCCCTAAGTACTCATGCGAGGAGTACTTTGTCCTCCGAAACCTTTACGACTTATATCCAGCAGACCTTCCAGAACTACCACTCGTGCAACAGGTCAAGTTCAAGCACAGAGGCTTAGAATGTATGTTTCTGCCCTATCTCCTGTTCCTTGTTTGGTTGTGGACCCGGGGCAAATTCGCACATCCGACTGTCTTCTTAATCTTAATTATATACGACTTTTATACACGAGGCAATGATAGATGGACCAGGTATGAATCATACTATGAACTTTAGGACAGAGTTGCCGAGGACTACGAGTGGACATTCTACCATTCAGATGAGCATAACCCCTAAAGTCCTGCTAAGAAAGCTAATTTTGGGATGAAATTCTCTTTAACGGGGGGATGATGTGGCTAATGGGTTATGAGCACTACATCAATCCTATGGTGTTCATGCAAACCCTAAACCTTTGGATCTAGTTTGTCTAATATATATGCAATAATTATCCAAAGCTCATAAACCCTAATTCTAGCATACAATAATCGAAATTGACAAAAGAATAGAGTTTAGATCTTACCTTGATTGTTATGTTGCGATAACAATCTGAATCCTTCTTTTAATTGACTTCTGAAAGCCTAGTGCCTCAAATGTTGCACCTCTAATGGATTCACAAACACCATGAGCAACTAGATGACCTAGGAGAGAAGGAGGAGGCACCAAAAACGTCCTAGGGTTTCTCTTAGAAGGTTAGGCACGTTTTTGGCTTGCCAAGGGTTCCTTTTATACTTAGGCTATTAGGGTTTTCAACCAGGAAACCCTAATCTAACTGCTTAGGCCCTAAGCAGCCCATGGACTCCCTCCTTAGAAATCTTAGACGAATTCTAATGGGTTTCCCATAGATTTCGTCCACTTTAACTTCTATGGAGTCCATTAGCCCAATATTCAACTATCACACAATTGACAGTTCTAGTCCCCTTTATTTAATTAATATATTTTAGCCACATAATTAATTCTTATTAATTCTTGACTAATATTAATTAAACAATATGATTTCTCTTTTAATATATTATTCATATAATATATTAATAAATCATAATTAATCCTTTTTCTCCTTAATTCATCCTATCAGTTGCTATGGTGAAGGCAACCCAAAAGGACCATGCTCACAATCGGGTCAAGTACATACCAAAATAGTTATGGGCTTAGACACCTAATCCAACAGTCTCCCACTTGGATAAGTCTAATAACTATTTTGCGTATGACTTCATAACCTGATCAGCAATCGTAGCTTTCAAAATCCACTGTCAACTCTGATCTTATCAGTAACGCGTCCTTTAGATAAGGGATCATATATTCCTCCATTCTAGATATCGTATGAACTGAGACATGGATTTTAATCATACTCTCTGTTCATGTGTTGTTTCCCGATTTCCGATTTATGACGACTGACAACAGACTACAATGAATACATCAACTTAGTCCCGGCTTGGCCAAGCGCTTAGGGTGTCATCACTAAATCATCCAGGGGCCCACATATATCGCTTTTATCCCACTTTGGGTAAAAGGAATGGATAAACTTTGACTCAATGCTCGCTTGTACCTACTCATCAAATCACACACAACAATATGTTTTATAACACCAAGTTACTGGTGCGTTTACATATTATCAATGTGCAACCGACTTGTAAATTACAACTCACACGTCTCGGTTTCAAGAATATAAGATATTATCGTCTCACCAATAACTCGTGATAAAATCCATGAAGCGATCCAAGTGAGCGTGGGTTTAATCCAATGCTCAAATCATATTGATAAGCACTCATGAACATTGCAGCAAACCTTTTGCAATGTCTAATACACTTTAGACAATCTACAAGCCAATTCATGACAGTCTTCTTTAATACCTACTTCCAAAGTATGAGTGACTGTGGATGGTTTGAATAATCTTATTATTCGGGAAGTCAAAACATGCAAAGTGAAACACAATAATAATCGAATCCAATATGGCCCCAAAATTTTGAGTATAAATAAAACCCCTTTTATTTAGTCACCATATTGATTACACTTTATTCATTGTATAATGTTTCGGATAATTAACTTATTACTTGAATTATAACAGCAGTTGTCCCATGCACTAAGCATGCACACTCTATTTACCTGTGGTCCATAGTTTGTGAGATAGATCAATTGAAAACATTTCCAATGATGCTCATTTCACAACTCCTAATCTTTATCGCCACTACTAGAATATGTTAGATTCTAACATTTTATGCAATTATCCTTTTGTAATCTTATTGCACAAAAGTCACCAAGACTTTGCCAATGAAATTACAAAGTATTTTATTGGAGATTGTTACAAGACAATTTCATAGATATGAAGTCTCACATTCAAATTACATTCCTTTGAACATCCTTCTTGCATATAAGTTTCTAATCTAGACATAAATTCTTACCGTCCAACTCCCAATATGGAAACATTTCCATATTTTCCCTACGACAACTCATTATTAATAGAATCATATCTAATCATAATAATGTCATTATGGTCCATTCATTACTCTACTTCCAACTGCTCACAACCGACCAATCCTTAGCGAACCTTAGATTGTCCTTGACAGTTGTTTAATTATTTTAGTCAAATCCGGTTCTATTCCTTTTCCCTCTTGATGCCCTAGGCATTTGGAAAATTTTAGAACGGTCAAATATTACAACATATGCAATCGAACCTATACCTGAATCGTATGGGACACGATTCATAATGAAAAACGTGATACTTTACCGGTTTCTTGCTATAATATTGCCATATATATGATTCCCATATGTTGAATCTTTTCAACATAACATCCATATATGTCCTTTGACTAAATTTAATTAAAATTTCTCGATCCAAGCCTTTAGATTTTGAAACGAAGTATAATATTCTCTCCCTTAATTATAGCAAAACAAAATTTCAACCCCTACAACTTTGCAAAGTGCAATTTTTGTTTTCTATATATAATATTGCTAACTTGCAATACTTAAAATAATAATCATGCTCCCACTAACATGATGATTATATCCTTATCAGCATAACACTTATGCTCCCACTAGCTTTGACATGTATTTAGAAATCTGCTAAACTTCTAGAAAAACAATACTTATTGATTTCCAAAGATCATATTTCTAATACGATACGCTTCGACTGTCACGCCCCAAAACCGGAACGGCGGAAACGTTCGGGGGTGGAGGACGTCATGTACAGTATCATAACAATGCAAAGTAGTAAACAAGCAACAACATTATCTATTGCATTAACAGTATAATTTAATACAAGTGTGTTCTTTCATGGTAATAAGATACCAAAAACAAGTAATCAAAATAAAAGACGAGTCTGGAACACGCTCCGTCTTCTTAAAACCTGGTCGACTGTACCTGTCTACTGATGACCTGAGAACACAAGTCATTTTGAAAGAGTTTATCAGCATTAAAGCTGGTGAGTTCATAAGTATTTAGTGTCATTGTTTGCACGAAAATGTTTGTAAGTTTTGAAGAAAATGTTTGTAATTGTTCAATGTAAATGTTTGCTGCAAGTAATTGTATCTCCTAGAAAATCCTATATTTTCTACTAAAAGTAGCCTTCTACCAAGCCATCAAAATGTTATGTATGTTGGTTTCTTGTAAATGTGTGTATTTTACCAAGTATGACTATCATTAACTAAATATAGTTTATACATTAATGAGTGTGTGATAAGATCACAAAGTAAATGTAATAGGGAAAATAATGTTTTACCTCAGCAGTGACACTGCTGGTTATAAAGTGATAAAATACAGACTCCAGGTAGTATTAAATGTACAATACCCCTCGGGGAGTCTTTTTCCTTTAATCCCAAGTTGGTTAATTAAAGGTTTAAATGTGAACTCGTATGTAACCATGCTGATCGACGACTGAATAAAAGATGACCCTCCGGTGTCATATGTAGTGAGGTGACATTTTGTCACCCTTTGGCCTTATCGGCTGGGACTGTAGCTAGCAGTCGGGGTGTGGGAGTGTCTGTCCCGTATAGATCTATACACAAGATGCCCTCTCTCCCTCCAGGAGACTCTGGTTACAATATAATACAACACTGTCTTGTATCCTTAAATGGTATGTCACATTAAATTATCGTATATCGGTGTTTGTATACTAAGTCATAACATAGTAATGTTCTTTCTGTACTAGTGTATAGTATATTCTCCTAGTTTCTCATAATAGTATGTTCTTTTAGTTTTGTCATAATAGTATGTATTGACTCATGTATGAACTGACTCTTTGTATGTTTCATTGTTCTAGTAATAGTATTAGTAACTTCCTAAACTATACGTATTATAGTTTACTAGCAATGTTGTTTGTATGAATGAACATGTTTGTATACCTTTGCTACCCAAAGGTATTGAACAAAATGAAGGAACTTTTATATCTATATACATATACATAATATATAACTAAGATTCAAACGACCTTCGGACAAACAACCGATACCCTAAGTCCACAACCGAACAAGGAACAGGAAGTAAGGTGAGCTATCAGTCCTAAGTCCTTTCAATCCTACTTATATAACTATATCTATATAGATACACATTTGACAAAATATAAGTTTAGAAAGAAGTTTTGTAAAACCTTTTAAAGAGTTAATATAAATATTGATGACTTGGTTTCATTTCATAAGACGATTTAAAAGCAGTTTGGCATATAAGACCAAGTTTAATAGAAAGTATTTAACATGTAAAAGAGTTTATAAAATGATTGGAAGTAGTTTGTTTGATAACACAGTTTGAAAAGTAAGAAATCCACTTGTTTGGTAGTTATTAATCACAGGTGATTGATATAATAACTATATTAGTTCAACTTATATTTCCCCACATAAAAGCATTTAAAATCATTTAAAAGGTTGATTAAGGGGTATGAACTCACCTGTAGTGAGTGTTTTGGACGAACGAGTGGTATAGGATGCTAGGTGTCAAGTGAAGACTTGAGCACACACACGGATCCTATTTATCATATAATGACACATATATGGTTACAATTAGTGTTTAAACAACTAATTATGCAAGAAAAGACACCCTAGGACATGGAAAACACTTTAATCCAAGTGTTAGAAGTACAAAGGGTTGCATCTAAGGGGTGTAGGTCCTCACATAGGAGTTTTACGGCCCAAATGGTAATACCCTCATGAGTTCACGGCCCATGGGTTTACGGCCCAATGAGTTTATGGCCGTAAACTCATGGTATCTTGTACCATTTTGATGTTTAAGGTCCTATACTCATCTTGGAAGTGTTCTAGACCTAGATCCAAGGCTTAGGAAAGTGTTTGTGGCAACTTTGCACCAATAAGTAGAGTTTACGGCCAAGGGAGATTGCCTTGGACGTAAACACCCTTGTGTCCATGATTTCTTTGTGTTTTAAGGTCTTACAAGTCAATAGGAAGTGTTCTAAGTTCAAGTCTAAGCCTTAGGAAGGAGTAGTGGCACAAATGCACCACTTATGATTGTTTACGGCCCAAGGAGATTGCCTTGGCCGTAAACACCATATGTTCTTGAGTTCTTGATGATTTCCAGGTGTAAACTAAGTGATTCAAGCATTAAAACAAGCTAAGGCAAGTGTACTTACAAGATAGAAGCTTGATAGGGTGTTTAAGGTTCAAGAACACTAGTGTGTGTTCTTGGCGTTCTTGGTGAAATGAAGAACACTTGAAGATCTAACCAAAAAAAGGGATTTCATGGATGAAATCATGTATATTCACTAGATATGGAAGGATATCAAGTTGAAAATGGAAAGATTACTTACTAGATTGAAGATTGGAATGAAAGTTCTTGATGATACTTGAGAGCAAAACCGAGTTCTAGGCTTGAAAGTGTGATAATGAATGAAAATGGCCAAGTATATATAGGCATGGAGTTTACGGCCACCATGAGTTTACGGCCGTAAACCCATGGTCTCATGGCCGTAAACTCCTCATTTGAGGGTTTAAGGCATGTTTGGCCGTAAACCCATTCTAGTATTTGATCCTTTGATGTATTAAGCTCAGGATGCCCAAACAGACTCAAAATAGTGCTAAGAGTTAGCAGAAGCAAGTTTGACTTGATTGAAATGTAGGGTTTGTACAAGATAGAAATATTGGGTTGTCACATCATCCCCCCGTTAGAGAGAATTCTGTCCCGAAATTAGAGTTTAAGCAAATATGTAGTTACAAATAACTAGGCGAAAAGATGAGGATATTTAAGTTTCACTTGATCCTTGCACTCCCAAGTGAATTCGGGTCCTCGCTTGGCGTTCTAGCGAACCTTCACTTATCGGGATACAGCTTTGTTTCGTTTGCTTGACCTCTCGGTCCATGATCTCTACAGGTTCTTCCATGAAGTTGAGGCTCTCGTCGATCTCGATCTCGTCGAGTGGGATTACAAGAGTCTCGTCGGAAAGGCACTTTTTCCAGTTCGTGACGTGGAAAAATAGGATGTACGTTACTGAGCTCGCGAGGTAGATTGAGTTTGTAAGCTACAGGGCCGATTCTAGCGAGAATCTCGAAGGGCCCTACGTATCTTGGATTTAGCTTTTCACGCTTTCCGAAGCGTATCAAGCCCTTCCAGGGTGAGACTTTCAAAGGAACTCGGTCTGCCACCTGGAATTTCAAAGGTCCGAAGATCATTCGGGACCTTTGGAGCAATTACCACTGCCTCTAACTCTAGATCGTGTGTCGTATAGCTGCTTCGAGTGTCTTAAGTTGACGGGAGGCATAGGCAATGACCTTACCTTGTTGCATCAGAATACAACCGAGCCCTTGATTTGACGCATCGCAATAGACCACGAAGTCTTCTATCCCTTCGAGGAGGGATAGTATCGGTGCGGTGCATAAGACTCGCTTCAGCGTTTGGGATGCTTTCTCTTGCTTCTCTTCCCAGTCAGAGGCCACGTCCTTCTTGGTCAAAGTCGTAAGAGGTTTCGCAATCTGGAGAGAAGTTCTGAATGAATCTACGACAGTAGCCAGCGAGGCCTAGAAATTGACGAATTTATGTAGGCGTCTTCGGTGCTGACCAGTTCTCAATGGCTGACAACGTGACCCAGGAATTCGACTCTTCGAATCCAAAATTCGCATCTAGAGAACTTCACGTAGAGCTTCTTTGATCGTAATGTTCCCAAGATCTGACGAAGATGTTGACTATGCTCCTCCTTACTACGAGAGTAGATAAGTATGTCATCGATGAAGATGATGACGAAGTGATCCAAGTAAGGACGACACACCCTATTCATTAAATCCATGAATACTGCGGGCGCATATGGTCAATCCAAATGGCATCACTACAAACTTGTAGTGTCCATAACGAGTTCGGAAGGCTGTTTTCGGAACATTCTCCTCTAGCACTCATAACTAGTGATATCTGGATCTCAGATCTACTTTTCAAAATAAGTTTGCCCCTTGAAGTTGGTCGAACAAATCATCTATGCGAGGCAGAGGGTAACGATTCTTAATGGTATGCTTGTTGAGCTCCCTATAGTCGATGTGCATACGAAACGATCCGTCTTTCTTCTTGACGAACAAGACCGGAGCTCCCCAGGGTGAGAAGCTTGGCCTTATAAAGCCCTTGCTGAGCAGTTCATTAAGTTGACCGGACAGTTCCTGCATCTCTGCAGGTGCTCGGCGATAGGGCGATTTGGCTAATGGGGTAGCCCCTGGAATTAAGTCGATTTTGAACTCGAATTTGACTTTGAGGAGGTAATCCTGGAAGTTCTTCTGGAAAGATGTCGGAAAAATCATGTACTACTGGAATGTCCTTTTTGTCCTTCATCTCTTGGCTCATATCGACAACATGAGCAAGGAATGCACGACATTCCTTCCGCAAGTATTTATGGGCTTGAATACTCAAGATGATACGAAGGTCCATTCTTGATTGTCGCCGTTGATAACTAGAGTTTCGTTGTTAGGGAGGTTAAGACGAATTGCTTTCTCAAAGTACATGATGTCGGCTCGATGTTAGACTCAACCAATTCGTACCGGTTATGACGTCAAAACCTTGTGGTGGATTAGATGTCGTGTAGATCTAAAAGAAAGTATGATTACTTCATAAATTAAGGAAAATGATAGGTACTTCTGTTCCATCTGCATCTCTTGTCCCGATCGGCGGAAAGAATATTTGTTTGGCTTCTAAGTTTATTCGCGTGGCAGCACGATCACTCGTAGTCTTGAGTAGTCTCCGTCCTGAAGTTCATATTTGGAAATCATATTTGGTTCATCAATCACAGCTTCGCATATACGGGTCGTATATAATTAAGATTGAATAGGCCGTCAAATAAATGATTCTTCTCTAAGCTCACATCCAAACAAGGAAAAGAAGTTAAAGCGGAATCATCAATTCTAAGCATGTAGAACCTTGATTATATACCACCCTTGCGTATACATTCCTCAACGATAGATTAACCGTATGGGTCTTCGGATTGAACTTGACGTACTGCACGAGCGGTATACCGGGGAGGTTTCTTCGGGAAGGATACGAAACATAAGATACCCTACGCATGAGTATCTCGGATCTCTGGAATGACGGCTTCGCTATAAAGGTGATTACGGGGAAAAGAATTTTCGCACGAGACTAGCATTGTGAGGATCGAATTGACTCAGGTTACATGATAATGTCGGATTACTCGGAATAAAAGGAGTTACACTAGATCATAAAGGTGTTACAAAAACATAATGGTGCAACTTTGACAGAGTTTCAGTACTTTAATTTTATCTTACAAGACTACTGCTGCGAACAAGGTATATTACAGAAAGCAAGTACACGCAGCACGAGAGTCCCTTGACTGAATGGATCTCGCAAAAAGATATGACTCGAGTTGCACTAGTTTTTAACACTTTATAAGTCTACTATAACAAAACGCCCTAGAATTTCAACGTGGGTCCGGAGTAGTCTCTCCTGCAGTAGTGATCCTTAGTATTTTCCCGACTGCCCCAGAGTTCTTTGTTATTCGACAATCCTTCTTGAGATGTCCTATCTCACCGCATAAATGACATATATGGCTTGTACCAGCATCGGTGGTGGAAGTGATGTGTCGGGTCGGAGTTATGTGGACACGAGCGCTTTCATTGTTCCTCTCTTTTGGACAATTACTTTTATAGTGTCCGGTTTCACCACAACCATAACAAGCCGGGCTGACCCCGATGCTAGTGGCTTGGAAGACGGTTCGTGCCGGTGCCCTACAGACACGAGTAGTGTGCCCCATTCGATTGCAATTCATGCATTGCAAATCATGGAAAACTCCGTTATGATGAAAATTACACTTTTCACACTTCGGGAGTGTTCCCTCATATGGTCTGATCGGTGTTGAAGTCGCAGGGGTCGCCACTTGTTGCTATTGCATGGCAAGTCTTTGAGATTTCTTGCACTCCTTTTGGGCTTGACGCTTTCGTTTCCTATACTCATATTTGTGGCTTTGGGTGTTTGTGACAGTTATCATTTGTTGATTTCCCGTATTGTTACAACGATTTGAATTGTCAACACCTTTTCCACCTTTTTTTGCGTTACCAACGTTGAGTTGTGCTAGGACAGCTGCCACGGCAGCTGTTACCGCGGCTTGGAAGGTGGCGGCGTCTATATGAAGGATCGGGGTTTCGTCGTTCGGCTGACCATTTCTGGATGACGACATGATTCTGATATATGACAAGGAAAGGAGTTCGTTAGTGATTATGGTCGGTCCTAGATGTATTCTACTCATTCATGTAAATGTAAATTTCTCGTTTTGTTAAACTGTTCTTGATGGTTTGGCCTACATCCCTATGATGTAGTACTGGTAAAGAATAGAAGTAAGTTCATAGAATAGTCACAAGACGTTTTTCATCCGAACCAGGCTATCATTGGTTGGTGAATAACGTAATCCAACTTCCGAAAAGAATTGGAAGTGATCCATGAGTTAAATTACCATAGTTCGATGAATTTGACGAGAGTGAGATTTACATAGAATTCTAATGATAGTAGAATGAAAGTATTTGAACAAGGATTGCCACAGGGATTAACCGACTGTCAATATCAGTGATATTTAAGATGTAATATGTTAGGGAAAATTGACCTTGGAGCTGGTCTTACATCATATCCTAAGTAGAAAAGTTTCGACATAACTAGGGCCTACGAAAAGTACTTACAGTACAGGGGTAGTTACATAGGAAAGTGCTAATTAGAGCATAAATAGGAAGACCATTCCTTAGCCCAAAAAGGAAAGAAGGTAGAGCATCTCCTACTGACGGCGAGTATCCCTCAGGTGAACCCTTAGTTCAGCCAGCTGACGCTCCACATCAAGTAGGTGTCTTTCGTATACCCTCTGGCGTACTCGGAGCTCTATGACTTCGGCTCGAGTCACAGCAAGCTCTTGCTGCAGGGCCTCGTGGTCTCTCCTAGACCTCTCACGAGCATCTTCAAGATGAATGGTGCGGATGGTATGCATTCTCGCATTGGCATCAACTTCCGTGATTCGATCGAGAGCTGTCCTGCCCTGAATTTTGTTTCAGGCAGCTCTGCGGACCAGGATTGGCAAGACCCTGTCTGCTGAGCGCCCTTTTCTCAGCTCATAAAAGCTTTGGTCTCCATTGAATGGTATGGGCTGATTCTGCTCTTGGCTCCATGTTTCCAATCTTTCCACCCACGGAGGCGTCGGGCCTTGAAAAGCCGGACGAGGGTTAGGATTTGGGATTGGAGCCACTGGGGGTAGATTCTCCACTTCTGGCACGAGATCAAGATCCGCCAGAAGGTCTTCTGCCAGATCATCATCTAAGTGGAGTCCAGGTTCTGCTTCTGGTTCTGCATTTAGCCCTCCTCCATTCTCTTCGCCGGGAAAGTAAGGGTTGCCGGGGAGGTAGAATTCAGCCATGTTATCTAAGCGAGAAGAAGGGTAAGAGAAATAATTAATATACGAACTAATTAAGATAATTATAATATGATCCTTACTAGTTACTCCAACATTTGCGTAGTGCATACCAGTCACATGTAACCAAAATCGGATAGACCTTCGAATAAGTGACCCTAACTCTAAGTCCACAACCAAACAAGGAGCAGGAAGTAAAGCAAAGGTCAGAGATTCTAAGTCTATAACACCCTAGTTACATGTAACCTTAGCGTATCCACTCTGCAACTATTGACATACTACTAAAGACCTTTTTAGTTTTTAAATAAGTAATTATAGTAACACAAAATACTCCTATAGTATTTTAGGTTTATGTCCTGTTCTAATGTTCTCGTTGTAGTAGTGTTGGTAAGTTTTTAGACTTGTTGCAACAACACAACCATCCTTAGGCACATGCTAGTCACTCATCGGAAAATATAGTTGATCAGGCTATATCCCCCCAGATTTGACTATATGTCTCTAGGCCTAATTGTGTTGTCCAACAATCGTAATACTTTTGTTATGTTCTAGTATGATACTGACCTTAGTATGAATGCAGGTAGGTATACTTAGGGGTCGTTTGATAGTTGCTGACTGAGAAAGTGCTGATTGAGAAAGGTCTGTATGAGTAATAAATTCTGACTGACTAAGAAATCATGCTGTTTGATTATACATCTGACTGAATGTGCTGACTGATGCAAAATGACAATTTTACCCTGCTGCTCTTTATAATAATAATAATAATAATAATAATAATAATAGTAAAATTAGTAATAACAATAATAATAATAATAATAATAATAATAATAATAATAATAATAATAATAATAATAATAATAATAATAATAATAATAATAATGTATACAAAACTTTCAGCATAAATGACATTAAATATACTATTTTAGAGATTAAAACACAAAAAACCCTTTAGCTTGCTGGTAAACGCCATTGTGTGTACAGGGGAGACCCGAGTTCAATTCCCGTAACCTCCCATTTCACTTGTTGAGCTGCGATTTTTATTCAAAGGCCCAAGGGTATTATTGGAAAGCCTTGCTTTCTTTCTCAGTCAGCCTTCTGCCAACTCCTTTCTGGGTCAGACATTTCTTACCGAGTCAGATGGCCAAAGTTGGATTATCAAACACATTTTGCTGACCGAGTCAGCCAAAAACGTCTGACTTGACTCGGTCAGATGCATATCAAACGGGGCATTAGTTAAATATTTTATTATTTAAAAGTATAAACTCTTGGTCAGAGTATTTTAATCCCGATGTGTTTTATAGTTTGTATATCTTTTATGGGTTGATATACTCGATTCACTATAAACAATGCTCTGATACCAATCTGTCACACCCCAAAACCGGAACGGCGGAAACATTCGGGGGTGGAGGACGTCATGTACAGTATCATAACAATGCAAAGTAGTAAACAAGCAACAATATCATCCATTGCATTAATAGTATAATTTAATACAAGTGTGTTCTTTCATGGTAATAAGATACCAAAAACAAGTAATCAAAATAAAAGACGAGTCTGGAACATGCTCCGTCTTCTCAAAACCTGGTCGACTGTACCTGTCTACTAATGACCTGAGAATACAAGTTATTTCGAAAGAGTTTATCAACATTAAAGTTGGTGAGTTCATAAGTATTTAGTTTCATTGTTTGCACGAAAATATTTGTAAGTTTTGAAGAAAATGTTTGTAATTGTTCAATGTAAATGTTTTCTACAAGTAATTATATCTCCTATAAAATCCTATATTTTCTACTAAAAGTAGCCTTCTACCAAGGCATCAAAATGTTCTGTATGTTTGTTTCTTGTAAAAGTGTGTATTTTCCCAAGTATGACTATCATTAACTAAATATAGTTTATACATTAATGAGTATGTGATAAGATCACAAAGTAAATGTAATAGGGAAAATAATGTTTTACCTCAGCAGTGACACTGCTGGTTATAAAGTGATAAAATACAGACTCCAGGTAGTATTAAATGTACAATACCCCTTGGGGAGTCTTTTTCCTTTAATCCCAAGTTGGTTAATTAAAGGTTTAAATGTGAACTCGTATGTAACCATGCTGATCGACGACTGAATAAAAGATGACCCTCCGGTGTCATATGTAGTGAGGTGACATTTTGTCACCCCTTGGCCTTATCGGTTGGGACTGTAGCTAGCAGTCGGGGTGTGGGAGTGTCTGTCCCGTATAGATCTATACACAAGATGCTCGCTCTCCCTCCAGGAGACTCTGGTTACAACATGATACAACACTGTCTTGTTGTATCCTTAAATGGTATGTCACATTAAATTATCGTATATCAGTCTTTGTATAGTAAGTCATAACTTAGTAATGTTCTTTCTGTACTAATGTATAGTATATTCTCCAAGTTTCTCATAATAGTATGTTCTCTTAGTTTCTCATAATAGTATGTATTGACTCATGTATGAACTGACTCTTTGTATGTTTCATTCTTGTAGTTATAGTATTAGTAACTTCCTAAACTATACCTATTATAGTTTACTAGCAATGTTGTTTGTATCAATGAACATGTTTGTATACCTTTGCTACCCAAAGGTATTGAACTGAATGAATGAACTTTTATATCTATATACATATACATAATATATAACTAAGATTCAAACGACCTTCGGACAAACAACCAATACCCTAAGTCCACAACAAAACAAGGAACAGGAAGTAAGGTTAGCTATCAGTCCTAAGTCCTTTCAATCCTACTGATATAACTATATCTATATAGATACGCATTTGACAAAATATAAGTTTAGAAAGAAGTTTTGTAAAACCTTTTGAAGAGTTTATATAAATATTGATGACTTGGTGTCATTTCATAAGACGATTTAAAAGCAGTTTGGCATATAAGAACAAGTTTAATAGAAAGTATTTAACATGTAAAAGAGTTTATAAAACGATTGGAAGTAGTTTGTTTCATAACACAGTTTGAAAAGTAAGAAATCCACTTGTTTGGTAGTTATTAATCACAGGTGATTGATATAATAACTATATTAGTTCAACTTGTATTCCCCCCCCCCCCATAAAAGCATTTAAAATCATTTTAAAGGTTGATTAAGAGGTATGAACTCACCTGTAGTGAGTGGTTTGGATGAACGAGTGGTATAGGATGCTAGGTGTCAAGTGAAGACTTGAGCACACACACGGATCCTATTTATCATATAATGACACATATATGGTTACAATTAGTGTTTAAACAACTAATTATGCAAGAAAAGACACCCTAGGACATGTAAAACACTTTGATTCAAGTGTTAGAAGTACAAAGGGTTGCATCTAAGGGGTGTAGGGCCTCACATAGGAGTTTACGGCCCAAATGGTAATACCCTCATGAGTTCACGGCCCATGGGTTTACGGCCCAATGCGTTTACGGCCGTAAACTCATGGTATCTTGTACCATTTTGATGTTTAAGGTCCTATACTCATCTTGGAAGTGTTCTAGACCTAGATCCAAGGCTTAGGAAAGTGTTTGTGGCAACTTTGCACCAATAAGTAGAGTTTATGGCCAAGGGAGATTGCCTTGGCCGTAAACACCCTTTTGTCCATGATTTCTTTGTGTTTTAAGGTCTTACAAGTCAATAGGAAGTGTTCTAAGTTCAAGTCTAAGCCTTAGGAAGGAGTGGTGGCACAAATGCACCACTTATGATTGTTTCCGGCCCAAGGAGATTGCCTTGGCCGTAAACACCATATGTTCTTGAGTTCTTGATGATTTCCAGGTGTAAACTAAGTGATTCAAGCATTAAAACAAGCTAAGGCAAGTGTACTTACAAGATAGAAGCTTCATAGGGTGTTTAAGGTTCAAGAAGACTAGTATGTGTTCTTGGTGAAATAAAGAACACTTGAAGATCTAACCAAAAGAAGAGATTTCATGGATGAAATCATGTATATTCACTAGATATGGAAGGATATCAAGTTGAAATTGGAAAGATTACTTACTAGATTGAACATTGGAATGAAAGTTCTTGATGATACTTGAGAGCAAAACTGAGTTCTAGGCTTGAAAGTGTGATAATGAATGAAAATGGCCAAGTATATATAGGCATGGAGTTTACGGCCACCATGAGTTTACGGCCGTAAACCCATGGTCTCATGGCCGTAAACTCCACATTTGAGGGTTTAAGGCATGTTTGGTGGTTTGGAACTTTAGTTCACCCATTCTAGTATTTGATCCTTTGATGTACTAAGGTCAGGATGCTCAAACAGACTCAAAATAGTGCTAAAAGTTAGCAGAAGCAAGTTTGACTTGATTGAAATGTAGGGTTTGTACAAGATAGAAATTTCGGGTGTCACATCGACAATATTTTATCTAAGCTTCTAGAAAACAACTCATACACCTTTCCTTAAATAGCTCACATGTGTGTTTAAACAATTCTAGAACTTATAGCAATAAGTCTCGAATGTTAAAACTAATTGCCAAATCTTACAATTCGAACTATGTAGAGGGATGCCGTAGTCATAATCGAATTTGAGAATGCAATTTACATAATCGTTATCTCATTAAAATCTTCCTAGTGAAAGCGTTTCCTTACAATCATTTTCATGAAGGAGAGAAACCTTATGACACTTAGATTTTATGGTGTATGTGTTCCTATCCATGTGAATCTGTCATAACCATAATCATAAGATAATGTTTGTGACAAATCCAAACTCTTATGGACAGAACTTGTTCATTCTTTATTTCTTGCAATCAAGGGTCCCACCATTGCTTCCAAGTCTTTGAGCGGCTCACCCCTACCTATCAATGTACTTTCCATTGATCAGGATGCCTTGCCTCTATGCAATCAATTGAGAACTCATAGAACTCATATGCATAGTTGACTTAAACTGGAATGGCACAGAAACAAAATGTGTCAACACAATAGGTTACAAACCTCAAGTCGTGTGCTAGTGTTTAACAATAGGTTTACCCTTGATTAGTTCTTGAAACTTTTCAAGATCATTTAGAATCCCACTGACCTCTTAACATATAAGTTTCTCTTGTCAAGAAACATTTCTTGATAAACAAATATCCAGGAGTTAGTGAGGATTCTTATCAAGACAAACAGTACACACATTGGTCTTAATTGGTCTTTGTCTTATACAAGACATCACAACTTACCAACTTCAAACATGCAATAGCAAGAAAACATTTTCCTACTTCACATTTGATGAGTGTGTTAAAATTTCTTAAGATGATGTCACTCAAATCACAATTTTGGAGTACGACTCTAAGACTCGATTTTGGAACGAAGTATGATACACCTTTTGATTTAATCATTTCAACAATTGCCGATTCCTCTTCTTAGCCATACTAGTGTACTAAGGTGTCCTTATAGGATCAATTGTGATACTGTTTCAAATCACTAAGTTAATCATAAAATAGATACTTAAGTACTCTCCCACTTTTCCAGATTAGAGAAAATTTTATCTTTCTGCCTTATCGATTCTTCTTATTCGTTCTGCCATTCATTAAAACTCTTTCAACAACTTAGAATTATACTTAATCTTATAAGTATAACCATATTTACTAAGCTTTAGTAAATCATGACGAATAATTTATTATTCTTTGTGGTGGACTTGACCAATGCACAACATTGTGTATCAACTCTCCCAGTCCTTCACTTGACCTTTTGTCAAGGAATTAGTCTTAATTTTCCAAATATGAAGGTTCTCATTCATCTCACAATACAAGTTGCATGATTCCAAGTTTCTGTCCAACTGAAACTTGGGCGACGAGAATCTTTCCTAATTTGTTAAATTCTCGACATTACCACAAATAACATAACTAAGAATCACATCCATTTCAACATTTCTAAAAATAGAAATACACAAACATCAATTTTCATACATGCCATTGCAAGGAAATATAAATAAGATAAAAAACTAAAACTTATTTTATTTATAAAAGGTGCGGAAAAACTTGTCCTTACAATGCGATTACAAATGAAAACTATGTAAATATTATTTAGCAATCTGTCCTAACTCTAAAGTAGCAGCTAAAAAATCCGATCTTTGAATCATGCGATCGAAATCCATTTCTTCATGAACAGATTCATCTCACTTCTTTCTTTTAACCTTCCTTTTTCTTCGATGCTACAAAACACCAAATGTAATCTTATCATATCATGTATTAAGAATCTAAAAAGGAACTTAATAGAGTTAGATAGTGGATTTCACCTGAAGTAGAGTCATACATCTTGACTCTCCCATCTCGTAGATCTCTCAGGTAGTCAGGGCAGCTTCGCAACCAATGCCCCTTCTCTTGGCAGTAGAAACACACAGATTATTTGGGAATGGCACAAGGGACTATCTCAGACTTAGCCTTTCTCTTGCGTAGAGAAAACTTTTCTGGACTTCCATTGTTGCCATTGTCCATAAAAGGTTGGGACATTGATTTACCAGACAAATTTGCTTGACCAGTCCGCCAAATCATTTCTGATTCAGCAGCAATAAGCAAATAAGTCAAATCAATGAGGGTCATGTCGTGGTCCATCATATAGTACTCTCTAATGAACTCACTATATGAGTCAGGAAGTTATTGAAGAACCAAGTCAACAGCCAGCTTACTAGGGACTTTGACACCCAACATTCCCAATCTGTCAATATGCAACTTCATATCCCAGACATGAGCACATACATACTTTCCATCTTCATGTTCGTTTTCCAATAGGGCTTGAGTGACCTTGAACTTCTCAAGTCTTCGAACACGTGGGTCAGGGAGAATTATTGGAGGAGGTGGAGGAAGTGAAGCATTATTTCCATTTCCATAATCCAATCGTGGAACATCATTTTCATGTGGAAAACTTTTTCCAACGGATTCAGGAAGACCATAGTTGTCAGACTTTGACATCTACAAAACGGGAGAAATTCAAGTTAGTTGATTGAGTCCTTAATAAAACACCCAAAAGAGATATTAAGGCTAGGACCCAACACAATGTTCTACAACTTTGAAGAGGGATGCCGTAATCCAAATTGTAGAATATTTGAAGGTAGGTAAATGACGATTTACCAATTTCCACCATGAAAAAGGAAAATTGTAAATTAAGTTTTAAATGAATTGAAACTCCTAGATCTTTTGAGATTCAATGAACTTTTCAATGGCATGTTTAAATCTCGAGTGTGCCCTTCGTTTGTGACTGGGATGCCGATGATCAAAATAAGTTGTGGATAACCATGCAAATATAAATGGTGCCTCCAATGTCACAGTCACCTAATCGACGTGTCGGTTAACCACACACGCTCCATCGATCTATGACAAACATCGAGTCACCCTTTGCCACATTTGCTTAGAGCCCAATTAGTGTGTCGGTTAACCACACACACTCCACTAACGTCTTAGCAAGGGTACAAAGTTGTCACACCCCCAAACCAGAACGGCAGAAACGTTCGGGGGCGGAGGACGTCATGTACAGTATCACATCAACGAATAATAGTAAACAAGCAACAACATCATCCATTGCATTAATAGTATAATTTTAATACAAGTGTGTTCAGTAGTTTATAAGACACCAAAAATGAACAATCAAAATAAAGACGAGTCTTGAAAGCTCCATCTTCTCAAAACCTGGTCATCTGTACCTGTCTACTGGCGACCTGAGAATACAAGTTATTTTGAAAGCATAGATCAGCATTAAAGTTGGTGAGTTCATAAGTATATTAGTGTCATTGTTTGTATAAGTTTGAAGAAATTAATTGTAAATGTTTGATGTAAAAGTTTGTAAGTGTTTGATGTAAATGTTGTAAACTTCCTAGAAAATCCTATATTTTCTACTAAAGTAGTCTTCTACCAAGACCCAATTGTTCTTTATGTTTGTTCTTTTGTAAAAGTGAGTATTTTCCCAAAGTATGACTATCATTACCAAAATATAGTTTTCATTACCGTTCATGTGAGAAGATCACAATGTGAATGAGATGGGAAAAATAAAGATGTACTATAGTTTATCTAAGTGACTACCAATGTACTAACTACCTTAAACTTGTTTGTTTAATTAAGGTAAAATGTGATAAGATTGTAACCATACTTGATCGACTAGTATAACATGACGTTCGAGACGTCGAAATGATATGACATTCGTCACCCGTAGACCTGCAGGTCCCACTGTAGCTAGCAGCAAGGTGTAGGAGGGTCAGTCCCGTATAGATCTATACACAAATTCACGCTCTCCATCCAGGAGACTCTGGGTACAAAACGCGACGCAGTAGTATATTGTCGAGCTATGAAGTATTATCTCACATTATTGTTATAGTATTCTTGTGTTTGTATAGTATGTTCTAGTGTAGTGAATGTTCTTTCTGTCTAGTGTATAGTATGTTCTATATGTTTCTCTTTATAGTGAGTATTGTTTCTCGTTATAGTATATTCTCTAGTGTATAGTGTATAATACGTGTTTTTTCTCGTTATAGTATGTTTCAACTGACTCATGTATGAACTGACTCTTGTATGTTTCATTGTTCTAGAAATAGTATTAGTGACTTCCTAAACTATACCTATTATAGTTTACTGGCAATGTTGTTTGTATGAATGAACATGTTTGTATACCTTTGCTACCCAAAGGTATTGAACTGAACGAAGAACTTTTATATCTATATACATATACATAATATATAACTAAGATTCAAACGACCTTCGGACAATCAACCGATACCCTAAGTCCACAACCAAACAAGGAACAGGAAATAAGGCGAGTTATCAGTCCTAAGTCCTTTCAATCCAACTTATATAACTATATCCATACAGACATGATTTGAAAAAGTATAAGTTTAAAAGAGTTTGATAAATGGATTTTTTAATATAAAAGAGTTTGTAAAACGATTTAAGCAATTTGTTTGAAAACAAAGTTTGAAGTATAAGAAATCTATATGTTTGATAGTTATTAATCACATGTGGTTGATATAATAACTATAATAGTTCTACTTGTATTCCCCCCCCCCCATAAAAGCAATTAAAATTATTTAAAAGATAAGTTAAGGGGTATGAACTCACCTGCAGTGAGTGATACGAATGAAAGATCGGTTTGTAGGATGCTAAGTGCCAAGTGAGGACTTGAGCACACCGGATCCTAATAAGCATATAATGACACATATATGTATATAATTAGTGTTTATACAACTAATCATGTAAGGAAAACACCCTAGGACTTAGGAAACACTTAGATTGAAGTGTTAGAAGTACAAAGGGTTGCATATAATGGGTGTACGGCCACACAAGTGTGTGCATGGCCACCAGGTGTACGGCCATGGAGTGTACGGCCGTACACTCCTTGAAGAAATGGTCAAAAAGTGTATTCCAAGGTTTTATCTCGCATCCCCTAAGTGTCCATGACTTTGTGCTAGCATATAACATGAGTTTGAGGCCAATATCTACTAAACAAAGGGGTGTACGGCCATATGAGGTGTGTATGGTCGTACACTCCTTGATAATCATGGTTTGGACGATTTCTAAGGAGCATATCTAGTAAATAACAAGCATAGGAAGTGGTACTTACGATATAGATGCCTTTAGGGGTGTTTCAGGTCCAAGAACTTAGTAGGTGTTCTTGGTGAAACTAAAGAACACTTGAAGATCTACCAAAATGAAGTGATTTCATGGATGAAATCAATGATCCTTACAAGATAGTGAAAGGAATCAACAATTCAAGGGAAGAAACACTTACAATCTTGAAGATCTAGATGAAAAATCGGATGGTAGTTGAGAGAGAAACGGGTTATTGGCTTAGGAGTGTGAAAAGAGCTAAATGAAGGCTAAGTCTCTTATTTATACTTGGGAGTGTACGGCCAGAAGGGGGGTGTACGGCCACACACCCAAGTGTACGGCCGTACAATCCTCATGTTGGAGTGTTTGGCCATTTTGGGAAGTGGTGAACTTGTGGAACCCAATTCTAAACCCTAACTTTGAAGGTACTAGGCTTAGAACACTCTAACTGACTCTAAACAATGCTAGAAGATAGCAAAAACGAGTCTGGCCTTGATTGATTTGAATAACTATACAAGATAGAAATTTCGGGTTGTCACAAAAGTGTAATTTCATGGAATAGCACCAACTCCACATTTTTCCTAAAGTAACTAACATTTGGGAATTTATAAAACATTTAGTTACTTCGTATTTCATTATACTTATAATGGAAGGTTGTGTCCTATCCTACCCATTCGGCTAACGACCCTCCACTAGTCAAGAGTGCGGTGGGTAAGAGTGGATACCCAATGGCGGTCATTTTACAGGCCGCTTCCTTAAACACCCTTTAGAGACCAGCTTCGTGAATGAGGCCTACTAACGGTAAGACTGACATTTACTTATACATATATAATATTAGACTTTTTAATTTTATATATAGTATAAGGGTGTATTTTACACTTTTAAAATACTAGGTGGTCTAATATAATAAGTTATACCTTTAATTTAATTAAATATAAACCATATCATTATGGATTTATTAACTCTCTTTTAATTATACATTTAATTAATTTAATAAAACCATAAGGGTGTAATTTGAACTTTTCAAAATACTAGGGTTTTAGAATTTAGCATTTAGAAATTAGAACTTTTAATCAAAAAAAATTTAAATTCCAAAACTTGAGGGCAAGTTTTGAACTTTTCAAAACATTAGGGTTTAGAATTTAAATATTTCAAAATTAAACTTTTAATCAAAAGATTTAAATTCCAAAACTTGAGGGCAAGTTTTGAAACTTTTTCAAAACAATCTAGATCAAATTACAAATAATTAAATTAATCAAATAATTGGTAATTATCTAAATTTGACCTAATTCAATTTCTTACAAGATAATTCAAAACAAAATTACAAATAATTAATATTTATCTTATAAAACAAGTAATTATCTTAATTTTGACAATAATCTACTATTTTGGTAAGGATAATCACTCAAAATTAATAAAAATCGGATTTTATCAATAAAAAACGTTTTTGGTAATTATCCCACAACAAAATAGGTTAAAAACCCGAAAAATCCGGCATCTGATACACCGACTCGTCGAGCCAACCTTGGACTCGTCGAGTTCCATTGAACTCGGCGAGTTCACATAAGGACTCGGCGAGTCCAGCCTCCAGATTTAAGATTTTTGGATTTCCAGCTTTGAATAATCATCAAAAACATCAAATACATCAAACAAACAACCTAGGCTCTGATACCACTGATGGGTTATGAGCACTACATCAATCCTATGGTGTTCATGCAAACCCTAAAGCTTTGGATCTAGTTTGTGTAATATACATGCAATAATTATCCAAAGCTCATAAACCCTAATTCTAGCATACAATAATCGAAATTGAGAAAAGAATAGAGTTTAGATCTTACCTTGATTGTTATGTTGCAATAACAATCTGAATCCTTATTCTAATTGACTTCTGAAAGCCTAGTGCCTCAAATGTTGCACCTCTAATGGAGTTGAAGGGTCTAGTTTATGGTTTGGGCTAGGCTATCTGATGTATAGGTCTTAATGGGTCTTTTATCATGTAATAGAGTTGTTTGGATATGTTTCCGGTCAAAGTCTGTTTACGACCGTGAACAGGTTTACGGCCGTAAACCTGTTTACGGCCAACCTTTCCCCTATATATAGGGCTTGTCAGAGTCTGTCAGTAGTTGTTGTCAGTTCAGAGAGTTTACGGTCTATGTGTGTGTGTCCAATATAAACGTGTGCAAAGCTTGGTTTAATCTTCTTCTACTCCATTCTAATCTTGTTTGATTGTTATTTGTTTGATCACTGGTTCGGATCCTACATTTTAGGGCCTTACAATTGGTATCAGAGCAAATCCAGTGTCAAATCATCTTACAATCAAGTTCACGGTCAAAGGAGCTTGGTTTCGTCATTGTTCGAGGCCTGATTTGGTGTCTTCGTAGCAAAAGGAGATCAGATCTGCTAAGAATTCGTCTTTTCGTCAAAATCTGGGCATTTACGGTCAAGAGTTCACAGTCGTAAACTCCTATTCACGGCCGTAAACTAGCAATCTTCAGTGACCGTAAATAGTGTATCTTCAAAAACCGTAAAAAGACAATCTTCAAAGACCGTAAACTACCAACCGTAAACTGCCTCAACTGTAATCAGCCAACCGTAAACTGCCTCAACGGTCGTAAACTAGTGGGCCGTAAACTACCTTTTTGGTGTTTTAGTTTATTTTTTAAGTCATTTTAAATTTAGAAAATTAACAAAAACAAAAACAAAAATGGATTCTCAAAGCCCAGCAATTCATCATCAATTGGATTCAATCATAGAAACAACCACTCGCATTCCACGCTTGTTATCTGCAGAAGGGTTCTAGGAATGGAAATACCGGATCGAGAAATACATCAATATGAAAGACTTTAAGGTTTGGCGAAGCATTCTCAAAGGAACAGTCAGAATCACTACTACTCTTGCGAATAGACAAATAATTGACAAAGTGTATGCTGATTATACTGATGAAGACTTCGAAAAAGTTGAAGCACATGAAAGGGCGTTGGCTACTTTAACTATAGCTTTATCTCCTGATATTGCTCAAGGATTTAGAGAGTATGATTCAGCCAAGGCATTGTGGGAAGCTTTAATTGAGGTCTATGAGGGTAATGAAGACATGAAACAGAGTCGCCAAGACATGTTAAGACAGAAATTCAATATGTTTAATTATGTTCTTGGAGAAACTCTAGAAGCCCAGTTGCAGCGTTTTACCACACTCACCACTGAAATGAGTTCAGTCGGGATCTATGTGACTAAGTCTGAGATAAACAAAAACCTGCTGAATTCACTTCCGAAGGCATGGGATATGAATGTGGCTGTCATCAAGAAGACGAAATATCTCAATCGTCTCAGTCTTGTTGAAACTATGGCAATCATCAAAGCCTGTGATCTTGATGATAAGCAAAGAGAGAACAATCATGTGAATTCCTACTCGACTGCAAATCTTGGGATTTCTTCAAATAATGCCTTTACATCTTTTACCTCCTCTCCAAGTCAAGCTTTTGCCGTTCAACAACCTCAGAATCAAACCTTTGTTCCTCCATCAGTTGCACCATTTGTTGCTTCATCATCTATGTCTCATCCACAAAGTCAGTCTTTTGTTGTTCCACAAGCTGTTTCCTCCTCCAAAGCACCAGTTATGGTTCCTGCTCCCAATCCCAAAGAAAGCGATGGAAATTTAGCTCTTGCCACTGGACTTGTCCATTGCTATAATGCTTTTGTAGCTGGAGAGCTTCCACCTCAACTCTCATTTGCTGATCTAGATCAAATTCATCCAGAAGATTTGGAAGAAATGGATATTACTTGGCAGATAGCAATGGTAGTGTTCAGGGCAAAGCAATTTGCAAAGAAAACGGAAAAGAACAACCGGGGGATGAATGCAGACAAGAAGGTTGGGTTTAACAAGGGCAAGCTTCGATGTTACATTTGCCACGAGCCAGGTCATTTTGCTCGTGAGTGTCCGAAGCAGACAGAAGGGTAAGCAATGATAGAACAATGGTTCCAGTGGGAAATAGTCGTGTAAGTGCTGCTATCAACAGTGAGACTGCTAATCTGGCAATGGTTGCTCAGTCCTTTGACTGGGAGGACCAGATTCAGGCACTGAGTATTTTAGGACCTGAGAATGCTCACTTTGCTCAAATCGATGATGCTCCAGAAGAGAAAGCTGAGGTTGATCCTGAAGAAGAGATGATGGATTTGCAGTTTGCCTTTATGGTATCTTCTACTCCAGAACCTGAGAAGAAAGAGGTAAGTCGGTCTTCCTGTTCTCAAACATGCATTGATAATGTCAAAATTTTACTTGAGCATATAGAATTATTGCGTAGAGAGAACGAGGACCTAAAATATGAAGGTTATCAACTTAGAAAAGGACAGAAACCTCTACAAGCTCAATTAGAAGCAAAAACAAATGATTTTAGAAAACTTCAGGAAGAGTATACCAATAAGTGTGCCAATTATAGATTTGTGACTGAACAACTTGCTGAGTTAACTGCTGAGCTTGACACATTGAAAAACAAATTTGAAAATGCAGATTTTAATTTTAGAAAATATGATGTGTCAAGTGAAGTAGTTGCGTCCATGATAGAACATAATTTGCAATTCAAAAATAACCAGCAAAAGGGTTTAGGATATGAGAAAGTGCCTCCTCTTTTTAATCATAATTATCAGTTTAAGCCATTGACTGAAGAAGAGATGGACAGAGAGCCATTTCTTAAATATGGATTTGTGTCAGGAGGTAGTATTAATGTTGAAAATACTAATGTTTCTACTTCCCATGCAGATCAATCTTTAAGTAAATCAAAGCAAGAAGCTGAAGGATGTGTTTCTGAAAATAAAAATGTTTCTGAACCTGCTGTTTCTATTTCAAATGATAACACTTTTGTTTCTGATGTTAGAATAAATGATGTATCTTGTGATGATTCTACATCACAAAATGATAACTCAAACTTTTTCGATATATTTGATGATTTGTTTGACAATACCGATGTTTCTGTTTCAAGGACATCCACTTCACCAATCACACAACATGGTTCACCCTCATCAATCACACAATCTGATTCTTGCACATGTTCTTGTGGGAAAAGTAAGGGTGTCAGTAAAGAAAGTAAATCAGACAAAGGTAGTACCAATTACAATAATAATAAGCAAATTTGTTTTAACGGTGGTACTGTCGGTCACATCGCTAGGAATTGTCCTAATAGGGCATTTATGCATTTTTCGTCTCAAAGAGGATAGAATGAGTCTCGAGGAAGGTCTTTAACTAGAAATTCCTCGAGATCTCGCCCTCGAGATGATGATTGGAAGGCTAATCAAAACAAGAAAAGGGCAGTTTTTCAAAAGAACAAACAGGTTTTCAATAATAAAGTCACAAATAGTTTGCCAATATCGAATAAGGCTAAGCCGAGGTCGGTTTCGTCAAAGAGCGGATCTGGATCTTCAACCACTTCTGGTAGAAAATCCAAATGCTCAAAGCAAACGGGAAGGAAAAATGTTTCAAAATCACCCGTGATTTTTAAAAAACCTAAATACCAGTGGGTGCCCAAATTAACTTCCAACCAATCATCTTCATCCTCTGAAAGTGTTTTAAATGATGATTCAAAATCAAAAGGTTCAAAAGATAAATTTGTGATCGTAAAGGCTCAACCCAGGAAAGTAATGACCTGGGTCCCCAAATCTAAATGATCCCGGTCATTTTGCAGGGACAGTTGCGTAGGAATGTCGTCAGACCTTGGTATGTCGACAGCGGCTGCTCCCGACATATGACATGAGACATCTCCCAGTTGAACGACATTCAAACTTTTAATGGGGGATATGTTTCCTTTGCGAGCGGAGGAGGCGGAAAAATCACTCAGAAAGGAACTGTGTCAAATGGAGTGCTGAGTTTCGAGAACGTCAACTATGCTCCCGAGTTAAAGCATAGCCTGTTGAGCATCTCCCAGATTTGTGACAAGGGTTATTCACGTCACTTCACTGATAAGGAATGTTTGATTCTGAAGCCAGACATTGTCATCCCGAATGAGTGGATTCTTGTTAAATCAAAGCGGGATGGAAATGCATACATCATCGACATGAATAGCAACATTCCTGAACAAGTCACCTGCCTCTTTTCAAAAGTCTCAGAACAAATTGTTATGTTGAGGTGTCACACCCCGAAACCGATGGCGGAAAAGTTCCAGAGCGGAGGTGACGTCATGCGTAGTATCACAACAGTGGTATCATAGTAAGCATGGTAAACACAACCATTACATTATAATAACAATATTTACATTGTTCGAAAACATGGTTTATACATATCAGCATATATAGCAAAAGTAAAAGATGTGACTTTAGGATGTTCCATCTTCTCCAAAAGTTAGCAAAAGTACCTGCCTATTGAAGCCCTGAGAATACAAGCAATTTTAAAATATCAGCATAAAGCTGGTGAGTTCATAAGCAGTTAATTCTGGTGAAAGTAATGTTTCCTTGATTCTTTGAAAAGTTGTTTCCCAAGAAAATCCCATATTTTCTTATGAAAGAGGTTTGATTTCCCATTAGTTATATGATAAATCATCTGTTTATGAAAGGTTGAGTTATCTCAAGAAAATCCTATATTTTCCTAAAGGTTGATAGTTGATTATCCATACGCGAGTATCTACCATACTCGGACAGCAGTCTTCTTTTCGAAGCTCTGGTTACACCCAGAGGAGTACATTAGCCGTATTTTCGAAGCTCTGGTTACACCCAGAGGAGTACATTGGCCGTATTTTCGAAGCTTTGGTTACACCCAGAGGAGTACATTGGTCGTATTTTCGAAGCTCTGGTTACACCCAGAGGAGTACATTGTCCGTATTTTCGAAGCTCTGGTTACACCCAGAGGAGTATATTAGCCGTATTTTCGAAGTAAATTTCCGCTACCTAAGTTGTGAGTGCCATAACCGTACTTAGACTGGATAAGGCACGTAAATGGGCTAGTATCTTTTATGACTTTGTCACCCCTGAACCCTGGGTATTAGGGTTGTGGGATAGTCAGTCCTATATAGATCTATACACAAAAGTCACGCTCTCCCTCCAAGAGATTCTGGTTATAAGTCGTAGTCCTCCACTCACAAATCTGGGGGAGTGTTACCGAGGACATGTCTCAAACTTAGCCTAACGAACTTACAAATAACAATGTTGAAAATCCTGTTTATAATTTGCGTGAATCCTTTATGAAATAATACATATTATGATAAGGTTCACAAGTTCCTTGCTTTAGATTTGAAAACTGTTTCTACGAGTTGATTTCTAAATCGAGTGGTAAAACGATTTTCTGTGTTTGAAAGCATACTGAACATGCAATTATTTTAAACAAAATAATATATTTCAGCACAAGTTTCCTTGTACTTTTGCTTGTATTCCCCCATGAAAACATGAAAACTCGGAAAAGTATAGGGGTATGAACTCACATTTTATCGTAGGATCCGAAAGCACAATTGGTTACGAGTGTTGAGTGTCAACCGATGTTTCGTACGCAAGTGGATCCTATTAACATATGATAACACATATGTGTGTTAGAATTAGGGTGTTTCATGGCTAAACATGACGGGAAATCACCCTAAAGACTTGGAAATGCTTGTCGGGACCCTATATGATCAAATAAGGGAGGTGTACGGCCATTTGAATTGGTGTGCGGCCAGGGTGTGCGGCCAGGTTGTGTGTGCGGTTGCACATAGGAGTGTGCGGCCGTAC
This sequence comes from Lactuca virosa, assembly GCF_052849685.1. Classification (NCBI taxonomy): domain Eukaryota; kingdom Viridiplantae; phylum Streptophyta; class Magnoliopsida; order Asterales; family Asteraceae; genus Lactuca; species Lactuca virosa. Next base: position 161,838,467 of record NC_136430.1, read on the forward strand.
AGAGGGTGTGTGCGGCCGTACACAGGAGTGTGTGGCCGTACACTCCTCATTTGTGTCCGAAATGTCGATTTTTGAGGTGTTTTGAGGTGTTCTAGTGCTAATACCAAGTCCAACTAGCAAATGAAGGCCAAACTCTTCACTTTGGAGAGTATTTAAGGCGTGTGCGGCCACCTTATGAAGGTGTGCGGTCGTACACCTTCAAAGGGTGAAGAACACGAAGAACACAATGAGTTTTAGGCTTAGATTCAGGTGTCTTACCAAGATAACAAGCTGAAAGATGAAGTGGTTCGCGTTTTTGAGGCCTTTAGAGTGTTCTTGGGTGAAGTTCTTAGAGAGAGAAAGTAGTAGAGTGCAGCCAAAGGAAAGGAATGAGTGAAGGGGTCTCCTTATATATATAAGGGACGAGTGTGCGGCTGGGGGATGGGTGTGCGGCCGCACACCCGTGTGTGCGGCCGTACACACCTCTCATGAGGGTGTATGGCCCGATTTTGCTTCTGAACGATATGTTGACTCATTCCTAATCTCATTCCCAACTGTACTCAAGCTTAGAACACTTAAACTAGCTCTTAAACGGCATTAAAAGATGATAAAATCGAGTTTAATATTGGTATAAAGATCGATTGTATAGGATAAAAGTTTTGGGTTGTCACATCATCCCCCCGTTAGAGGGAATTTCGTCTGATCATGGATTAGAAAAGAGATGCGGATACTTCCGTTTCATCTGATCTTCGCGTTCCCAAGTGTATTCAGGTCCCCACTTGGCATTCCAGCGAACCTTCACTATCGGGATGCGACTTTGTTTCGTTCGTTTGATATCTCTATCCATGAATTCGACTGGTTCTTCCACAAAGTTTAGATTCTCGTTGATTTCAATCTCATCGAGAGGAATAGTAAGAGTCTCGTCGGATAAGCACTTTTTAAGGTTCGAGACGTGGAAGACAGGATGAATGTTGCTAAGCTCTTGAGGTAATCGGAGTTTGTAGGCTACAAGACCGATCCTGGCGAGGATCTCGAACGGTCCTATGTACGTCGGGTTTAGCTTTCCACGCTTTCCAAAGCATATCATGCCTTTCCAGGGTGAGACGTTTAGAAGGACACGGTCTCCAACCTGGAACTCCAAGGGTTTTCGTCGTTTATCGGCATAGCTCTTTTGTCTATTGCGAGAGGCCTTAAGTCGTTCTCAGATTTGTACAATCTTTTCTGTGGTTTCGCGGATGATTTCTGGACCAATGAGAGTGCTATCGGGGACTTGCCCCTTGGCTAGCTGCGAGTCGCCCACCTCAGCCCAACACAGAGGGGATCTGCACTTGCGGCCATAGAGGGCTTCGAAAGGCGCAGCCTTGATGCTGGTATGGTAACTGTTGTTGTAGGAAAAGTCAACCAAAGGAAGATGAGTGTCCCAAGACGTGCCGAAATCGATGACGCAGGCTCTCAACATGTGTTCCAAGGTTTGGATGGTTCTCTCACTCTGTCCATCTATTTGAGGATGGTAAGCTGTGCTCATATCCAGTTTAGTTCCAAGAGCCTTCTGTAGTGACTGCCAGAACCTCGAAGTGAACCTGCTATCTCGATCGGAGATAATGGACACAGGCACACCATGCAGTCGAACTATCTATCGAATGTAGATTCTCGTGAGTCTCTCCATTTTGAAGTTTTCCTTGATTGGCAGGAAATGGGCGGATTTAGTCAGTCGGTCGACAATTACCCAGATGGCGTCGTACCCACTCGGAGATTTGGGTAATTTGGTGATGAAATCCATAGTAATCCTCTCCCACTTCCACTCAGTTATCTCTGGCTGGTGGAGTAGACCTGAGGGCTTCTGATATTCAACCTTCACCTTGGCGCAAGTCAGGCACTTGCCCACGAAGGTAGCGATTTCTGTTTTCATGTTCGGCCACCAATACAGTCTCTTGAGATCGAGATACATCTTGTCCGATCCTGGTTGAACGGAGTATCTCGTCTTGTGAGCTTCGTTCATTACAACCTTTCTGTAACCACCGAACTTTGGGGTCCAGACCCGGTCCATGAAGTAATAGACTCCGTCTCCCTTGATCTCTAGGTTCTTTTCCATTCCTCTCAAGGCTTCACCCGGCATTTTCTCTAGTCTTAAGGCTTCCAACTAAGCCTCCTTGATTTGCGCAGATAAATGGGAATGGATAGTCATGGTCAGTGCCTTCACTCTACGACCTGAGTACTCCTTCCGGCTGAGGGCATCTGCTACCACATTGGCCTTGCCGGGATGGTAGCGGATTTCGCACTCGTAATCACTGAGTAGCTCAACCCATCGCCGTTGTCTCATGTTTAACTCCTTCTGGTCGAAGATATGTTGTAGACTTTTATGGTCAGTGAAGATGGTGCACTTGGTTCCGTAGAGATAATGTCTCCATATCTTCAGTGCGAAGACCACTGCCCCCAATTCTAAGTCATGCGTTGTATGGTTAACTTCGTGTACTTTCAGCTGTCTCGAGGCGTAAGCAATAACTTTTCCCCGTTGCATGAGCACACAGCCTAGGCCCTGATTGGATGCATCACAGTAGACAACAAAGTCCTCCGTCCCTTCGGGCAGAGACAGGACAGGTGCACTGCATAGGGCCCGCTTCAACGTTTGGAACGCAGTGTCTTGTTTTTCACTCCAACAAAAGGGTACGCCTTTCTGAGTTAGAGTGGTTAAGGGTTTGGCAATTCTGGAAAAATTCTGGATAAACCTGCGATAGTAGCCAGCGAGACCCAAGAATTGACGGATTTATGTGGGTGTCTTCGGTGCTAACCAGTTCTCTATCGCTTTGATTTTGGAGGGGTCCACGTGTATGCCTTCTTCGCTTACCACGTGACCTAGGAAGGTTACTTTTCGAATCTAAAATTCGCACTTGGGGAACTTTGCGTAAAGCTTCTCCATCCTTAAGGTTTCCAACACCGATCTCAAGTGTTGTCGATGATCTTCCTCACTTCTGGAATAGACAAGTATATCGTCGATGAACACGATGACGAACTTGTCCAAGAAAGGACGGCACACCCGGTTCATCAGGTCCATGAACAATGTCGGTGCGTTGGTTAGACCGAAGGGCATTACTACGAACTCGTAGTGACCATATCGAGTCCGAAATGTTGTCTTAGGAAAATCACTCTCATGAACTCGCAGCTGATGGTACCCTGATCTCAGATCTATTTTCGAGAAGTAGCTGGCTCCTTGAAGTTGGTCGAAGAGATCGTCGATTCGAGGAAGAGGGTAACGGTTTTTGACTGTGAGCTTGTTCAACTCCCGATAATCGATACACATCCGAAAGGATCCATCCTTCTTTTTCACGAAACAGATCGGGGCTCCCCAGGGTGAGGAACTCGGTCTGATGAATCCTTTGCTGAGAAGCTCATTGAGCTGACTAGATAGCTCCTGCATTTCTGCTGGTGCTAGGCGATATGGAGATTTAGCTACGGGAGTAGCCCCGGGGACTAAGTTGATGCGAAACTCGACTTGGCATTCAGGAGGGATTCCCGGAAGATCTTCGGGAAAGACATCGGGAAAGTTGCAGACTTCGGGGATGCTCTCGAAGTCTTTAACTTCCTGCTTCTCGTTGATAACATGGGCTAGGAATGCATAACACTCCTTTCGCAGGAGTTTCTGAGCTTTGATGCACGAAATGATGCGAAGGTTTGAACTGAGTTTATCACCGTAGATCATGAGGGTTTCTCCGGAGAGAAGATTGAGACAGATAGCTTTTTCGTAACAAAGAATATCAGCACGATTGGGGCTCAACCAATCCATGCCGATGATGACATCAAAGCTTTTTATAGAGACTGGCATAAGATCGATGGGGAATGAATGGTCGTTCAGAGTGAGGATACAACCCACGAATATGTCTCTAGTGCTCTCTTTCTCACCGTTAGCCATTTCGACGGTAAACGTTTCAGTTAAAGGTTGGGATTTATGTTTAAGAAAATGCTTGAATGCATGACTAACAAAACTTCTTTCAGCACCGGAATCGAAAAGAATGCATGCATAAGAGTTATCGAGGAGGAACGTACCCGTCACAACAGTAGGGTCAGCCACGGCTTCCTCTTGACCCATCGTTAGCACTCTCCCTGTGCCACCTGCTGTTGTTGCCTTGGGGCAGTTTCTCTTGAAATGCCCGATTTCCCCACAGCCGTAACAGGCTTTACCGACACCTGCTCCAGAGGCCTGGTCGGTTGGTTGGACTGGTGTCTTGCAGCTTCGAGCCATGTGGCCCTTCTTGCTACAGTTGCTGCAGAGCGTTTCACGGCATGGGCCGGGGATGCGGTGATGATAGTTGCATTTGCTGCACCAAGGGAGGGTACCAGTATATCCACTGGTAGGTGGTTGAGTGGTAGGAGCAGCAGCAGGAGTAGTAGCAGCGTGGACTGCTACCGTGTGTTGCTTCTTTGAGGGTTCCTGCGAAGATTGGCCCTTTTTTTGTTTCCAAAATTTTCTTTTCTCACCACTCCCTTTAGCCGGTTCAGGAGTGGCTGTCACTTCATCGAGATCGACTCCATGATCTATGAGGGTCTGCGCCAGACACTTAGCGCTGTCGAAGGTGTTTGGCCTGGCAGCCAAGACATTTCCTTTGGTCGGCTGGGTCAGCCCCCAAATGTATCATTCAACCTTTTTGCTTTCCGGGGTGACCATCCCCTGGCAGAGAAGCGCTAGGTCTTCAAACCTAGATGTGTAGGTGGTAATATCAGAACTCTTCATCTTTAGGTTCCAGAGTTCGTGCTCCAGTTTCTGGATTTCGCCCCGTGGGCAGTACTGAGCAAGCATGAGCTCTTTCAAGCTCTCCCAACCTATAACATTTGCTATTGGAAGGGTTAGGGACTTGACCCGGCCATTCCACCAGGTCAATGCTTTGTTGGCGAAAGTGCAAGCGGCGAATTTCACCTTGTTAGCTTCAGAACAAGAGCAGATTTTGAAGACGGACTCGATCTTTTCAATCCATCGAGTCAGGGCAATAACACCTCAGGTGCCGTCGAAGGACGTGGGTTTTGCGTTCATGAAGTCTTTATAGGAGCACTCCTTCTGGTGTCCCTGACCACCTTCCTGATTCTGGGGATGAGTACCACTTCCTTGCCCACTAGATCCACCAGAATTAACTTGTGCCATCGCAGCAGTCACAGCAGCAGTAACAGCTGCTTGGAACATAATGGGATCGAACTGAGGGGGCGGTGGTGTTGGTGGAGTGTCGTTGTTCCTTCTGATTGGTCTTCTTCGGGGAGGCATCTTGTTCTAAAAAGAATCAGGAAGAAGAGGGTGGTAAGTCCTCCGAATCGAACCAAGAGATATGAAGCAAGAATATATATCTCATTACGATGGTTGGAGTGTTCTACTAAGCGATAAGCAAGGGAAAGTTACTAATGCAAGTAAGTTATCGCTAAGAAATGAATAGGTAGCAACACTAAGAATGAATTTCTACCATGTATTCGGATCTGACTAAAATACTCCTATAGTATTTTAAGTTGTATGGATATCGGGTAAGTTTTAGGCTTGTTGCAACACCAAAGTCACTCCCAAGCACATGTTGGTCATGTCTCGAATGAATATAGTTGATCAGGCTATATTGACCCTAGACATGATTACATAACTGCCCAGGTTTAACCGCAGTGTTCAACATCCAAAATACTTTTGTTTTATTCTACTTAGGACACGGATTCTGCTACTCGGGTATACTTGTATACTTTTTGTAAAAATACTTATATTTTAGAAGTATACTTTTAGTTCAGAGCAATATAGCCCCTTAGTGTTTATAGTTGTATACTATGTAAGGTTCGATATACTTAGTTCACTATAAACAATAGCTCTGATAGTAATCTGTCACACCCCGAAACCGATGGCGGAAACGTTCCGGGGCGGAGGTAATGTCATGCGTAGTATCACAACAGATGTATCATAGTAAGCATGGTAAACACAACCATTACATTATAATAAGAATATTTACATTGTTCGAAAACATGGTTTATACATATCACCATATATAGCAAAAGTAAAAGATGTGACTTTAGGATGTTCCATCTTCTCAAAAAGTTGGCAAAAGTACCTGCCTATTGATGTCCTTAGAATACAAGCAGTTTTAAAATATCAGCATAAAGCTGGTGAGTTCATAAGCATTTAATTCTGGTGAAAGAAATGTTTCCTTGATTCTTTGAAAAGTTGTTTCCCAAGAAAATCCCATATTTTTTTATGAAAGAGGTTTGATTTCCCATTAGTTATATGATAAATCATCTGTTTATGAAAGGTTGAGTTATCTCAAGAAAATCCTATATTTTCCTAAAGGTTGATAGTTGATTATCCATACGCGAGTATCTACCATACTCGGACAGCAGTTTTCTTTTCGAAGCTCTGGTTACACCCAGAGGAGTACATTAGCCGTATTGTCGAAGCTCTGGTTACACCCAGAGGAGTACATTAGCCGTATTTTCGAAGCTCTGGTTACACCCAGAGGAGTACATTGGCCGTATTTTCGAAGCTTTGGTTACACCCAGAGGAGTACATTGGTCGTATTTTCGAAGCTCTGGTTACACCCAGAGGAGTACATTGGCCGTATTTTCGAAGCTCTGGTTACACCCAGAGGAGTACATTGGCCGTATTTTCGAAGCTCTGGTTACACCCAGAGGAGTATATTAGCCGTATTTTCGAAGTAAATTTCCGCTACCTAAGTTGTGAGTGCCATAACCGTACTTAGACTGGATAAGGCACATAAATGGGCCAGTATCTTTTATGACTTTGTCACCCCTGAACCAAATGGTTCCACTGTAGCTAGCAGCGAGGGTGTGGGATAGTCAGTCCCATATAGTGTTAGATATAGTGTCTAAGTCCATAACTATATTTGGTATGTACTTGACCCGACCCTGCATGGTCCATTTGGGTTGCACTTCACCCGAACAATTTATGGATAATCGTTTGAGAATAGTATAAGTTATGATTTATTAATATATTATAAGTCCTAATATATTAATATAAAATCATATTATTTAACTAGTATTGATCTATAATTAATCTAGAATTAATTTAGAGATCAAAAGTATGACTAATTAAATACGGGCTCTTGTATTTATATAGTGTGGGCTAATGCTTATTTGGAATGGGCTAGGTTTGCATGGAAAGTCCATGGATACTCCATAGAGCTTTAACCCATGGATCTCATGGAAATGAAAAGACATGGGTATTAGGGTTTACATGAATGTAACCCTAATCCACCACACTATATAAAGGAGGCTTTGGTTCTTGAAATCACATGAGTTGTGGTGAGTAAAGTAAGAGGGCCGATTTCAAGAAGGTAATTACTATTCTCTCAAAGTTCCAAGTTTGTGATGATTTGTGATTTCCATTTGAGGCATCCACATTATTGGTGCTAGGCTCTAAAACTCCAAGCAATCAACTACAACTACAAGGTAAGTAATTCTACTAGCTTTATGTGATTCAAGTTCCCCATGCCATGCTAGATAGGATAAGAACCTTGGAAAAATAATTATTTGCATGTATCATAGTCAAACATAGATCCAAGGTTTCTAGGGTTGCATGTACACCATAGGAGTGTTAGAATGCTCAAAACCCATCAGTGGTATCAGAGCCAGGTTTGTTTATTTGATACTTGATGCAAAAAAAAAAAAAAGAACTTGAAAAATCGAAGTTTTGTTCAAAAGCTCGTATCAATGTTTCAAGTTTTGTATATGTAGTTACGATTCTTGAAAGTTTTTGATATGAACATTCATAAACATATGAGTTTAGAAGATCATAGAAATTATGTGCTAATAATTGATTAGATTAATTCTTGATCTTTATGTGTTTTAAAAGGAGTCCATAACTAGTTCTTAAGTTATGGATAACCAAAAGTCACATTTAGAAATAACCATTAAAAGAACACATAGGTTACAAAAAACGAAGAGTCTTCATTTTTAATAACCATTAACTCATAAGTTATGAGAAATGAAAAGTTTAGAAAACTTGCCCTCAAGTTTTGGAACATGTAAAGTCATATTAAAAACTTTAGTTCCAACCCCTTGAATTTTAAAAGTTAAAATTCAACCCTTATACTTTATAATATTATAAGTTTAATAATATTTATATATGTATAAGATCAAGTCGTCTTACCGCTAGTACGCCTCATTCACGAAGCCGGTCTGTAAGGGGGGTATAAGGTTGTTGCCTATAAAATGACAACTTAATGGGTGTCCACTCTCACCCACCGCTTCCTTGATCGATGGAGGGTCGTTAGCCGAACGGGTAGGACAAGGACTTATAAATTCTCATTAAAAGTATAATGATAATACTAAAGTAACTAAACTTGATTGAATTCCCAATCTTAGTAATTTTAGGAAAATGTGAATAAGGTGCTAATCCATGAAATTACACTTTACACTTTGTTTAAGTCGTTAGTGGAGCGTGTGTGGTTAACCGACACACTAACTTGAACTTAAAAAGGTAGGTAAAGGGTGACTTAATGTTTATCATAGTATCCATGGAGCGTGTGTGGTTAACCGGCACATCGATTGAGGGGTAATACATTAAGGGTACCAAGTAATTTCCATGGTTACTTCACATCTTGTTTTGTGATCCTCGGCATCTCAGTCACAAAACTTGAAGGGCACACTCGAGATTGAAACATGCCATTGAAGAAAGTTTAATGAATCTCAAAGAATCTAGGAGTTTCTAAACCAATTAAAACCTAATTAAATATTTCGTTTTTCATGGTGGAAATTGGTGAATCGTCATTCACCTACCTTCAAATATCTTATAGCTTAGATTACGGCATCACTCTTCTAAGTTATAAAATATTATGTTGGGTCCTAGCCTTAATATTACATTTGGGTGTTTTGTTAAGGACTATCTCTATATCTACTCTAATCTATTCCCTCTTCTTTTCAGATGTCTTCCAATAACAATGCTTCTGGCTCAAACCCTACTAGCTCCTTCTCTCTCATGAATCTTTGTGGGAGAGTCATCTTTGATGGGTCCAACTTTACAGATTGGATCAGAAACATCAGGATGGTCACTCGGTATGAGAACAAAGAATATGTTCTCGACAAGGAGCTGAAGGTACCCGAGCCAACTGCTACTCCTGAAGAGCTTGCTGAATATGAGGTACATGAAAGAGATGCTACAAAAATGGCATGCATCATGATGGCCACCATGAAAGCCGAGCTCCAAAAGTCCTATGAGGACTAATATCCTTTTGAGATGCACCAGGACTTGATGGACCGCTACCATCAAAGTGCTCGTCAAGAGCGATAGGAAATAATCTCCTCCATGATAACAACCCGAATGAAGGATGGTGAACCCATCACGGGCCACATATAGAAAATGCAAAGGTATGTGGACCGTTTACTGAAGCTGAATGTGAACTTCCCTGAGAAGTTAGCAATAGACATCATTTTGCACTCCTTGCCATCGTGTTATGATCAATTCCGCATGACATATCACATGAACGAGGAAAACGTCACCCTCAGCAAACTTCAAGGACTCTTGAAGACCACCGAAAGTGGTCTAAAGGATAAGTCGGTTGTTACTACTCCTACTCCTACTCCAACTACGGCCAATGTCTTGGCAATCGGGCATGGCAAAGGGAAGAAGAGAAAGAACCCTTATAAGGGTACCAAGGGTAAGACCCTTGAAGGCTCCTCTTCAAGCAAAACCAAGAAAGGTTTTGTCACTCCTTCTGCTAACCCTAATGAGGCTGAATGCTTCTATTGCCATGAAAAGTCACACTGGAAGCGAAACTGTCCAAAGTACCAGCAAGATTTGAAGGATGGGAAAGTAAAACCCAACGATGCAGGTATATACACTATATTGTCTAATAACTCACCTCATTCTAAGTCTTGGGTCCTTGATACAGGTTGTGGTATTCAAATATGTTGTGATTTGCAGAGACTAAAAAGAAGTGAGAATGTGGAGCAGGGAAAGATAAACTTGATCATGGGAAATAGGAAAGCTTCACCTGTCACCAAGATAGGAGTTTATTCCTTAGTGCTAAATAGTGGGTTTACATTAGATTTGAATAAATGTTATTATTCGCCAGAAATGGCAAGAAATGTTATTTCCTTTCATGCATTGTATAAACAAGGTTTTACCTTTTATTTTGATAATAATAATGGTAGTATTGATGCTTTCTTTAAATGTTCTTTATTTTAAAGCATTACCTTGTGATGGCGTGTATGAAACTGTATCTGTTGTCGATAATCTAGGAAATAATGTATTGTGTATTAACTCTTCCACTAGCTTAGATAAAGCATCCTTATGGCATTGTCGTCTTGGACATGTAAGCAAGAAACGCATAGGCCAACTCCAAAAGGATGGAGTCTTGGAGTCATTTGACCTAAAGTCAGATGATAGTTGTGAATCTTGTTTGCTTGGTAAAATGACAAAGTCACCTTTTACTGGCACTTGTGCTAGGGGTGAAGGTTTGTTGGACCTCATACACACGGATGTGTGTGGACCCTTCACAACCGCCACAAGAGATGCTAATCGGTTCTATGTGACTTTTACTGAAGATTTTAGTAGATATGGATATGTCTACCTAATCAAGCATAAGTCAGAAACCTTTGAGAAATTCAAAGAGTTTAAGCAAGAAGTGGAGAATCAGTTGGGCAGGAACATTAAGATGCTTCGATCCGATCGTGGTGGTGAGTATCTTAGTACTGAGTTCCTTGACTATCTTAAGGAATGTGGGATTGTCTCATAATTGACACCTCCTAGGACACCACAGTTGAATGGTGTAGCTGAGAGGCGCAATCGGACCTTGTTAGACATGGTTCGTTCCATGATGAGTCGAGCTTCGCTACCAATCTCATTTTGGGGGTATGCCTTAGAGACTGTCGCCCATATCCTTAATCTAGTCCCTACAAAGAAGGTTGCCAGAACACCTCACGAGGTGTGGACTGGAAAAGTTCCCAATCTAGACCACATCAAGATTTGGGGTTGCGAGGCTTTCGTGAGACGCGAGACTCACGATAAGCTCGAACCCCGAAGCGAAAGGTGTATTTTCATCGGCTACCCACAGAAATCCTTTGGTTACATCTTCGACAGACCCAGTGATAATGTGGTCTTTGTAGCAAGAAGAGGATTCTTTCGAGAGAGAGAATTCATGAGCCAAGGAGACAGTGGGAGGCAAATTGACCTTGAGGAAAATGAAGAGTCAAGTGGTGAAGGAACCTCAAACCCTAGCCCTCAACCTGAGGAGGAAACTCCTGTTGAGCCGACTGAAGAATCTATACCTTTGAGGCGTTCCACCAGAGTTAGGAATGCACCTGAGCATTATTATGGTTTTCATAGTACTGCAGAAGGTGAGACACTTATCAGTGATAACACACTGGTAAATCTGGATGAGCCTAATAGCTACACGGAAGCCATGGCAGGCCCTGAGGCTGCTAAATGGAAAGAGGCTATGGATAGCGAGATACAGTCCATGTATGAAAATCAAGTTTGGAACTTCGTTGACAATGTACCTGATCGTAAGATAGTTGGGTGCAAATGGATCTTCAAGAAGAAGACCGACATGGATGGTAATGTATACACTCATAAGGCACGACTGGTTGCAAAGGGTTATTCTCAAACTTCGGGAGTTGATTATGATGAGACCTTTTCACCAGTGGCCAAAATTAATTCTATTAGGGTTCTGTTAGCCATTGTTTCATTTCATGATTATGAAATATGGCAAATGGATGTCAAAACCGCTTTCCTTAATGGAAAGTTGGCTGAAGATGTTTACATGGTTCAGCCAGAGGGTTTTGTCAGTACAGAGTACCCCAGTAGAGTGTGTAAGCTCGAGAAATCCATTTATGGATTAAAACAGGCACCTCGCAGATGGAATCTTTGCTTTGATGAGAAAGTCAGAGAATTTGGCTTTTCAAGGAGTGAAGATGAATTTTGTGTCTATATTAAGGCTAGTGGGAGTATAGTCAGCTTTTTGGTACTGTATGTGGATGACATACTACTCATAGGAAATGACATCCCAACCATGCAGGAAGTAAAGTCCTGGCTTGGGAAGTGTTTTGCTATGAAGGACCTTGGAGAAGCTACCTATATCCTAGGGATAAGGATTTTGAGAAATAGGAGTAAAAGACGAATTGGACTTAGTCAAAGAACCTATGTGGACAAAGTGTTGAAAAGGTTCAACATGCATAACTCCAAGAAAGGAGAGTTACCCATCCAGAGTAACGCCGGATTGAGTATGACACAAAGCCCTAGTACTGAGGCTGAGATAGCAGAAATGAGTCGAATACCTTATGCTTCAGCTGTAGGATCGATCATGTATGCTATGACGTATACTCGACCTGATGTAGCCTTTGCTTTGAGCATGGTTAGCAGGTATCAGGGGAACCCTGGCAAGGCACACTGGAATGCGGTAAAGAATATCCTCAAGTACCTACGGAGGACTAAGGACTGGGTCCTTACCCTCGGTGGCAGTGAGGACTTGAGAGTTGTAGGGTACAGTGATGCTAGCTTTTAGACTGACAGGGATAATTTCCGCTCTCAGTCGGGCTGGGTCTTTACTCTAAACGGAGGGGCAATTACTTGGAAAAGTTCCAAGCAGGAGACAGTGGCTGATTCCACTTGTGAATCAGAGTATATAGCAGCAAGCGAGGCAGCAAAGGAGGCTATATGGCTAAAGAACTTCATCGGAGACCTTGGAGTTGTACCAGCTATAATGGAGCCAATGGAGATTTTCTGTGACAGCAATAGTACGGTTGCCTTAGCCAAGGAACCAAGAGATCATGGGAGATCCAGACACATTGACAGAAAATATCACTTCATTAGACATCGAATAGAAGAAGGAATCCTCGTGGCAAAGAGGGTATCATCGGATGAGAACCCAGCAGATCCCCTCACGAAGGGACTGACTCGGGCTAAGCATCTCCAGCATGCTCGGAGCATAGGGCTGAAGGATGATATTAGTTTTAGTAGTTAGATAATCTTGAAATTTGTATAATGTAATTGACATTTGATGATAAATAAAACCTGTTATTTATGAGTAAAGTGTTGCTATCTCTTGTCAATCGTTTACTATTATTTCTTTTTGCATGTTTTGACTTCCAGAATAATTATGTTATGGTTTATATCATATTATTCAAACTCTCCACAGTCGGTCATATGTTGGAAGTAGATATGAATCAAGACTGTCATGGGTTGGCTTGTAGAGGTCTAAGATGTTAGACAAAGCGGGGCTACAGCACTCATGAGTGCTCATAAGTTCTGAGTATTGGATTCAGCCCACTCTTACTTGTATCACTTCATGGAATTTATCTCGAGTGATCGTGAGACGGTAATATCATATAAGTCTTCAAACCTAGAGATATGATTTGTTGCCTATGAGTTGGTTATGCATTGATTGCACGAAAACGCATTGGTAACTCGATGTTATATGTTCCTAGAGCAAACATATGAGTCGAAGTTTATCTGTTCCTTCTAGGATTAGAAGCGATATATGGGCCCCTCGATGATTTTGTTTTGACCTATGTATCGGGCCCGGTCAGAACTAAATTGATGTGTTCAGTTAAGTTCTATGTCAAACAAATCGGAAATCGGGAAACAAATGCTGGACAATAAGCAAGACCATGTTCCATGTATTTGTCCGGCTGATATCTAGAACAGAGGATTATATGATCACTTATCTAAAATGGCGCTTCATAGTTCAACAGAGTTTAAAGAGCTACGGTTGTTGATCGGTTCCTGAAGTCATACTTGCAACTATAGTTATTAGACTTATCCAAGTGGGAGACTGTTGGATATAGTGTCTAAGTCCATAACTATATTTGGTATGTACTTGACCCGACCCGGCATGGTCCATTTGGGTTGCACTTCACCCGAACAATTTATGGATAATCGTTTGAGAATAGTATAAGTTATGATTTATTAATATATTATAAGTCCTAATATATTAATATAAAATCATATTATTTAATTAGTATTGATCTATAATTAATCTAGAATTAATTTAGAGATCAAAAGTATGACTAATTAAATATGGGCTCTTGTATTTATATAGTGTGGGCTAATGCTTATTTGGAATGGGCTAGGCTTGCATGGAAAGTCCATGGATACTCCATGGAGCTTTAACCCATGTATCTCATGGAAATGAAAAGACATGGGTATTAGGGTTTACATGAATGTAACCCTAATCCACCACACTATATAAAGGAAGCTTTGGTTCTTGAAATCACATGAGTTGTGGTGAGTAAAGTAAGAGGGCCAATTTCAAGAAGGTGATTACTATTCTCTCAAAGTTCCAAGTTTGTGGTGATTTGTGATTTCCATTTGAGGCATCCACACTATTGGTGCTAGGCTCTAAAACTCCAAGCAATCAACTACAACTACAAGGTAAGTAATTCTACTAGCTTTATGTGATTCAAGTTCCCCATGCCATGCTAGATAGGATAAGAACCTTGGAAAAATAATTATTTGCATGTATCATAGTCAAACATAGATCCAAGGTTTCTAGGGTTGCATGTACACCATAGGAGTGTTAGAATGCTCAAAACCCATCATATAGATCTATACACAAAAGTCACGCTCTCCCTCCAAGAGATTCTGGTTATAAGTCGTAGTCCTCCAATGACAAATCCGGGGGAGTGTTACCGAGGACATGTCTCAAACTTAGCCTAACGAACTTACAAATAACAATGTTGAAAATCATGTTTATAATTTGCATGAATCCTTTATGAAATAATACATATTATGATAAGGTTCACAAGTTCCTTGCTTTAGATTTGAAAACTGTTTCTACGAGTTGATTTCTAAATCGAGTGATAAAACGGTTTTCTGTGTTTGAAAGCATACTGAACATGAAATTATTTTAAACAAAATAATATATTTCAGCACAAGTTTCCTTGTACTTTTGCTTGTATTCCCCCCTGAAAACATGAAAACTCGGAAAAGTATAGGGGTATGAACTCACAGTTTATCGTAGGATCCGAAAGCACAATTGGTTACGAGTGTTGAGTGTCAACCGATGTTTCGTACGCAAGTGGATCCTATTAACATATGATAACACATATGTGTGTTAGAATTAGGGTGTTTCATGGCTAAACATGACGGGAAATCACCCTAAAGACTTGGAAATGCTTGTCGGGACCCTATATGATCAAATAAGGGAGGTGTACGGCCATTTGAGTGGGTGTGCGGCCAGGGTGTGCGGCCAGGTTGTGTGTGCGGTTGCACACAGGAGTGTGCGGCCGTACAGAGGGTGTGTGCGGCCGTACACAGGAGTGTGCGGCCGTACACTCCTCATTTGTGTCCGAAATGTCGATTTTTGAGGTGTTTTGAGGTGTTCTAGTGCTAATACCAAGTCCAACTAGCAAATGAAGGCCAAACTCTTCACTTTGGAGAGTATTTAAGGCGTGTGCGGCCACCTTATGAAGGTGTGCAGCCGTACACCTTCAAAGGGTGAAGAACACGAAGAACACAATGAGTTTTAGGCTTAGATTCAGGTGTCTTACCAAGATAACAAGCTGAAAGATGAAGTGGTTCGCGTTTTTGAGGCCTTTAGAGTGTTCTTGGGTGAAGTTCTTAGAGAGAGAAAGTAGTAGAGTGCAGCCAAAGGAAAGGAACGAGTGAAGGGGTCTCCTTATATATATAAGGGACGAGTGTGCGGCTGGGGGATGGGTGTGCGGCCGCACACCCGTGTGTGCGGCCGTACACACCTCTCATGAGGGTGTATGGCCCGATTTTGCTTCTGAACGACATGTTGACTCATTCCTAATCTCATTCCCAACTGTACTCAAGCTTAGAACACTTAAACTAGCTCTTAAACAACGTTAAAAGATGATAAAATCGACTTTAATATTGCTATAAAGATCGATTGTATAGGATAAAAGTTTCGGGTTGTCACATGTGGCACCGACGACTCGGTCATGCAAACGCTAAGAATCTGAATCGTCTTGCTAAAAATGAAATGGTGCGTGGCCTACCTGTCAGAGACTTCATAACATTCGAAAAGTGTGTGTCATGTGCCCAGGGAAAGCATCACAGAAAACCACACCTGCCAAAACAGGTCAATTCAATCAGCCAGGTGCTCCAATTATTGCACATGGATTTATTTGGTCCGGTCAATGTCCTAAGCATCAACAGAAATTCATACTGTCTGGTTGTGATCGATTACTTCTCGCGTTTCACGTGGGTCTTCTTCTTATCCAACAAAGTTGGGGCATCTGATCTGATTAAGAAGTTCATCGTAATGATAGAGAACCAAACCAATAAGGCGCTTCGAACTGATAATGGAACAGAATTCAAGAATGTGGTTCTTGATCACTTTTGCACAGAAAAGGGAATCGTGCGTCAATATAGTTCTATTTGCATGCCTCAACAAAACGGTGTTGCTGAACAGAGGAATCGAACATTGCAAGACGCTGCAGGGACGATGCTGTGTGACTCAAAGTTACCAGTTTTCTTTTGGGTTGAGGCGATCAACACTACTAGCTATGTTCATAATCGTGTTTTGATCAACAAACCTCAGATGAAGACTCCGTACGAAATTCTATATGGTCACAAGCCATCTGTCAGTCATTTCCGCGTATTTGGCTGCCCGTGTACCCTTCTTCACATGGAGTCCAACCCGAAGTTCAATACCAAAGGTGATGACTGCTATTTTGTGGGGTATGCTGCTCGCACTTCATACAGGGTCAACAACAAAAGAACAAAGCAAATAGTAGAATCCTTTGATGTGCGTTGGTTGGAGGAGAATGAAACAGATGCTAGAGTGAATCCTGATTGGCTGTTTGATTACACATCTTTGTTCAAATCGTTCAATATATGTTCAGATAGTTTATCTGGTTCTACTTCTGGTTCGAAGACTGTACCTGAAGATGAAGACGAAGAAGTTGTTTACAGACCGCCGATAGTGTCTTCTGCAATTCCTATGGTGGAGTCATCTGTTCCAATTACTTGTCCAGAATCTCCAAGTCAACAACACGCTCCAGATGCTGATGGCATACCTCTTACTCCTGTTGAAAGAGAGTTCATGTCCAGAGATGCTTCCGCTGTTACTCAAACTTTTATGGAACTTCTCTTTCCTGAGCAAATTGCTAATGAATTTGTGGTAGATCCTTCTAACGAGACAAGTTCTTCTGAAGTGGATCATTCGGCAAATGATGGAGTTATCAACATTCACAGTCTTCCCGTTTCAATCAATGACATCAGCCAGGAGATACCTTCCCGTATTCAACGCGATCATCCGACCGAAAATGTCATTGGCCAGCTGGGTGATGGTATAAGAACAAGAAGTCAGAGTGGAGATGTTAATACATGTCTCTATTCTTGCTTTATCTCTCAAATTGAGCCAAAGAACGTTGAAATGGCTTTGAATGAGCCCAGCTGGGTAGATGCTATGTACGAAGAGTTAATTCAATTTGAAAAGCTCGGGGTTTGGACGTTGGTTGAATTTCCTAAGGGCAAAAAGTCTCTTGACACACGCCGGGTATATCGCAATAAGCAGGATGATTCTGGAGTCATAGTGCGCAATAAGGCAAGATTGGTGGTTCGTGGGTTTAGACAGATCGATGGTCTTGACTACACCGAGGTTTATGCTCCGGTGGCTCGCTTGGAGGCTATTCGTATCTTCCTTGCATACGCTTCCTACATGAACTTCACGGTTTACCAAATGGATGTCAAGACATCCTTCTTGTATAGCAAGGTGAAGGAAGAAATCTACGATGATCAACCCCCTGGGTTTGTTAACTCGAAGTTTCCCAATCATGTCTACAATTTGGACAAGGCGTTGTATGGGTTACATCAAGCTCCTCAAGCGTGGTATGCAACTCTCACAAAGCACTTACTCGAACATGGATATTCTCGTGGCACTATCGATCAAACCTTGTTCATCAAGCATGTGGGTAATGATCAGATTCTAGTTCAGATCTATGTTGACGACATTATCTTCGGGTCTACAAATACGCACCTATGCAAGGAGTTTGAAGGCGTTATCAAAAAGAGGTTTAAGATGAGTTCGTTGGGTGAAATGACCATGTTTTTGGGGCTTCAGGTCCAACAGAAGTCAACTGGAATCCTACTCCATCAAGCCAAGTATGTGGAGGATATGCTAGAGAAGTTCGGGTTCCGAGACGCTAAACCTGCATTGACACTGATGGCCGAAAGACCCCTGCTGACTCCGGATACTGATGGCGAACCTGTAGATCAGACCGACTACAGATCGATGATCGGATCGTTGATGTATCTAACTGCAAGCAGACCAAACCTCATGTTTGCAGTTTGTCAATGCGCTCGATATCAAGCCAATCCTAAACTTTCACATCTTATTGCTGCAAAAGAATCTTTCGGTATCTCAAAGGCACCCCAAAACTTGGTCTTTGGTATCCAAAAAATTCTGAATTTGATTTATATGCTTTTGCTGACAGTAATTATGGAGGCTGTGAGCTTGACAGGAAATCAACTTCAGGAGGATGTCAATTTCTCGGTGGTCGTCTGGTGTCGTGGCAGTGCAAGAAACAGCACACCGTCTCAACCTCAACAGCAGAAGCGGAATATGTTGCTGCCTCTGCTTGTTGTTCTCAATTTATCTGGATCCAACATCATCTGTTGGATTACGGTTTGAACTATCTAGAAACCCCTATTTTTTGTGATAATGAGGCTGCAATTCAGATTGCTAAAAATCCAGTCCAGCATTCGAAAACCAAGCACATTGATATAAAAATTCATTTCATCAGAGATTGTTATGAGCGTTCTCTCATTCGGCTGGAACAGGTTCCCTCTGGTAATAATGTGGCGGATCTGTTCACAAAGCCGTTTAACAAAGCTCGATTCGATGTGCTTGTGAGCTTTTTGAAAATGATACGTTTTAAGGACTAATTTTTGCTTTAGGTTAGTTTAAATTTGCGCATTTTAATTTCATTCTCTCACATGCACAAATTTAAGGGGAGAAATAAACAAAAACCAAACAAAAATTTAAAATCTTAAAAAAATCCAAAAACATTAGAAAATCAGAAAATCAAAAATATGTTGCTGATAGTTTTTTGTTTGTAGGTGATGTGTTGGGAAGTGATATCAACATGTGATAACAGGCAATCTGAATCTGTGTAAAGTACCAAAGCTAAATTGTCTAGGCTCTGTGTTCGATGCGCTGGTAAGCACGAAAGATCTTAAATGGACTTGACTAGGATCAGATGAACTTAAGGAATTTAGAGACCTGACAAATCTTGACCTAGATAGTTCCATTTAGCCTGACAATACGACGCTTGGGTAGGTTGAGCAGAGAGATATACATGGGAATCTGCGGATACATTAAATGATATGTATCTAGAACTGTGGATTAACTTTTCCTCGATGTGCGGACTTTGTCCTTAATTCCGGTATTGACCGGGCAACTGGGGAATTCCGATAAATTAGGTCTATAGAAAATTATTTTCCTTCTTTCTTACTGTCAGTCATATGTTACCTCCTCTGTGTGATCGAAAATCCGACCTGGACTGCAACATATGAAACTCTTTCTCTCTGCATCTTCTTGTATGCTATTCTTCCTACCTGTTAGCCATATGTTGTCTCCTTTGCGTGATTAACAATCCGACCTGGTACACAACATATGCAACCTTCTACTTCTCAATCCCTCTAAACTCTAGTTAGTCATATGTTTCACTCTCTACGTGATTGGAAGAGATCCGACCTGGGTGTACAACATATGCATTCTAAATCTGACTTCTTTCTTAATAATTGTCTGCTCATCTGAAGTAAGGAGTATTCTGGAAGTCCTTGATTATTGGGGTATATCAGGAAGCGGGAAACACGTTCTAGTACAACTAAAATTGAACATTTATAGGTTGTCTGTAGATCTCGCTGCTAAATTTAGGTGGACAACAATATCCTTGGTCGTCGTCAGTTGAATGGTCCTTAGGAAGTTTATCTAGGAACATAGGATCAAAATGTCTTCTCACTTATAGCATGTCCAAAACAAATTTGTCACAAATTTTCGTGCTTAAGTGAACCACAATACCGGCGATCGACCAGACATGGACATGAAGGTAGAAGTACCGATAAGTGGATTAAGGTTGTCTAATAACTTTGATCCCAATATCACAAAAATATTATTAGTGTTAGTTAAGGTGAAATTAGTGTTAATTCATTTTAATTTCAATTTTATTTTTTTAATTTTAATTTTTATTTTATTTTCATTTTTCAAATATTAAAAACAAACAAATAATAATAATAATAATAATAATAATAATAATAATAATAATAATAATAATCTTTTAGTTTGATTTTTAAAATTTGTTTCATTTTATTTTTATTTTTATTTTATTTTATTTTATTTTTTTTGTCCTCAAAATGCATTATTTTTAAAAGCCTTTAAAATTTTATTGGGCTTTAATTTTATGCTTTATGGATTGCAGCCCAAATTTTTGGACCGGGTATATATAAAGAAGTGTACAGCCAAAAAAACTCTTTCCACTCTTCATTTTCGTGTTTTCAGCCGCAAACTCTAGATTTCTCTCTCCCTCTCTAAAAAAAATTCGTGTTTTTAGTGAAATTGATGGGTTCAATCTGTAGGTATGCTATTTTTGATCCTTAGAGTGGCATTTTCGCATCGAATCGACCTGTATTGAGGGTGTAATCGAAGAAAAATCGAACTGTCGGCGTTTACGGCCAGACTGTTTACGGCCAGCTGTGTACGGTCGTGAACTCCCTTTGACCGTAAACTCTGTTTGGTCAACAAAAATTGACTTTTCTTCGTGTGTTTCACTTAAAAGCCAAATTGAACTGCAACATGAGTAAAACATCAGTTTTAAATGTTTAAATAAATTGTTTTCTCACTTGGCTTGGTTTAGTGCAGATCGAAATGACAGAACTCAAATTCGCTGACAGTCACAACTTGGTAATTCTTTTGGTTGATCCTCCTGTTGCTCATGGAGATTTCAAGTCAATGATGCATGATTTAAGAGAATGTTGCCTGACCATTGCTCTTACTGTGAATCCAACAATTTATCAAGGCATAATCAAGGAATTCTGGAGGTCAGCAGATGTGAAGAAAGGAGAAGATGGAGCTGTATCTGTTGAAGCTATAGTAAAGGATTGCTAAATCATCATCACAGAACAATTCATCAGGGATGTTCTGAAAATCGATGATCAATCTACCTTTCCTACTGAGATTGAAATCGATCAAGTTCAGGAACTTCTCAACAAGATGGGCTATGAAGGCGAATTTCCTCCGACAATCAAGAAGCTGCTACCACCTTACTGGAGGTTCTTAGCACATGTCTTTGTGAGCTGCATATCAGGAAGAAGATCGGGTGCAGATGAGATTTCATTAAGAAACACAGGAGATATTGCTGCCCTTGCTGCAGGATTTGACTTTAACTTCTCCAAGTTCATCCTTGACGAGCTGATTGTAAACATCAAAGGAAAAACAAGGGACAAGTTCTTGATGTATCCAAGGTTCATTCAAGTGTTCATCAACGAGCAATTTCCTGCGATGGTTAAAGAAGGAGAAACTCTAGACATGAAGTCTCTTGGGCCAAACACTGTCGGGCTAATCAAGCAAAACCGAAGGGGAAAAGTTACTTTTCAAGGAAAGTATCCCTTAGTGAAGTTTGGTATGTTTGCCGATTCAAGCGAGGCATCTGAGTCTCATGAGTCTTCAGACCACGTAATTTTTGAAGATGATGTCATTTCCGAAGAAGATGTTATTCCTGTATCAGATCACGAAGATAATGTAGTTACACCTGTTGCTATCGTGGCTGAAGAGCATAAATTGTAATCTGTGCATGTTGAGAGTGACTACAATGATGGAACGATGAAGGATGCAACTGAAAATGAAGGAGATGATGATTATTCATTTAATGATATTGATCTTTCAGGTTATGACAAGGACGACATTTCTATGAATTTTGGAGGCAATGATAACCTCTTGTCCAATGAAGACCTTGACTCATTTTTTGACAATATTCGTGATGTTGCTCATCCAGCAACGAAGATAAGGGATACAGAAGATGTTCTTGAAACAATGCCTCCTACTTCCAACCAATTGGCTGACACTTCAACACCTATGGAGACAACTTCATGGATTCCTCCCCTTGAGGATGTTATTCCTACTACTGAGCCATCTGTGAGTGAACTGTTGACGACTCAGACCTCCCAGTCTCCATTGAAAAGGAGAAGACTTGATCCGAGACCGGGAGTATTCATTCCAGATCAATCTCAAGGCCATCTGACTCAACCAACAACTACTCCAACAACTACTTTTGTTGTTGATTCATCTGTACCATTCCACGAAGGACCAAGCACCAATTTTGAAGTTGGTGTTTCATCAGCTCCCCCGGGATCATCTCCTCCTAGGTCTTCTCATGATGCTGCCTCTGAGAGGCTTGCAATGCATCTGGCCCAACAACAAAGCTCAGTGCCTTCCTCCTGTGCTAAAGGAATTTTTATAGAGGAAAGCCACTCAGGAGAGGATGATTCCACCATGTACGAACTTAGAAAGGAGATCAGCGTGCTAAACCAGAAAAACATTGAGCTTGATATTCGTGTAGCTGATCTTGAAGCCGAAAAAGCTTAGCTTAACATTCATGTTGCAGATCTTGAAGCAGATAAGACTCTGAAATCAAAGCAAATCTCTGATCTGCAAACACACCTGGGAACCTTAACTGCAAGCTACTTTGACTTGAAGAAGAAACTGGCAGAGGAACTTGGCGACAAGTTCAAATCATCCGTTCAAGAATTCTGTGACAACCCGAAATTTCTAACTTGTACATTTTTCATTTTATCAAAGTTAGCCTTCATTTTACTATCTTATAACGAAAATTATGGGTCTATATGAGTGTTCTAGGCTTAGTATAACATGGATATGAGTCTTAGGAAGGGTTAGAAAGTGTGTAGCATCACAAAATCGGGCCAAACACATCAAAGAAGGTGTGTGCAGCCGCACACCCGCGTGTGCGGCCAGCCAGCTGCACACCCAACCGCACACACCCTCCATCCTCACACCCGACCCTATATATTGGAGGACACCCCCTTCATTCACTCTTTTCCTCTTTTGGCTGCATCCTACTCTCTCTCTCTACTTTCTCTCTCTAGAAACATCATCCAAGAACACTCTAAGGGCCTCAAAAACGTGAAGCACTCCATCATTCAGCTTGCTATATTGGTAAGACACCTGAATCTAAGCTTAAAACTCATAGTGTTCTTCGTGTTCTTCATCCTTTGAAGGTGTACGGCCGCACACCTTCATAAGGTGGCCGCACATGCCTTAAATACTCTCCAAGGTGAAGAGTTTGGCCTCCATTTGCTAGTTGGACTTGGTATTAGAACTAGAACACCTCAAAACACCTCAAAATCGACATTTCCAGGCTCAAATGAGGAGTGTACGGCCGCACACTCCTGTATACGGCCGCACACACCCTCTGTACGGCCACACACTCCTGTGTGCAACCGCACACACAACCTGGCCGCACACCCTGCCGCACACCCACTCAAATGGTCGTACACCTCCCTTATTTGATCATATAGGGTCCCGACAATCATTTCCAAGTCTTTAGGGTGATTTCCCGTCATGTTTAGCCATGAAACACCCTAATTCTAACACACATATGTGTTATCATATGTTAATAGGATCCACTCGTGTTCGAAACATCGGTTGACACTCAACACTCGTAACAAATTGTGCTTTCGGATCCTACGATAAACTGTGAGTTCATACCCTTACATTTTTCGTGTTTTTAATGTTTTCAGGGGGGAATACAAGCCAAAATCAAAGTACTTTATTAAGTTTTAAACTTATTAATGCAGTCCAACGATTTCCACGTTTAATAACATATTCGGATATTTTATCTCTCTTTGTAATATGTTGATCATAAGGGAAACTTCTATTTTGGAAATCCAACTTCATAGCTTTCAGAAAGGTTTTACAAAGCATTTTCCAGATCAACTCTAATAAACTATAATGGGTATAGTTTGGGATAATCCTCTAGGCAGTCTCTACTTAATCAGATTTCATAAATGAACATATATAAACTATGGCAGATTTAGTTTATGCTATATGTTTTTCTCAGAAGTATAAAGTACATTTATTCAAGGATAATTACTGTTTTATACTGATTTCTCGCTAGTAAATTAGATTATACAGAATTATGAGGGGCTACTTCAATACTGTACCCTTAGGTGTATAGTGATAAATCCTTTTAGTATAACCAGAGTCTCCTGGAGGGAGAGCGTGAGATTTGTGAATAGATCTATTCGGGACTGACAATCCCACACATGAACTACTAGCTACAGTTAGGCGGGCACGCCTGGGGTGAACAAATGTCATTTAGCTTAACGCCTGAAGAACGTTATAAAGGTCTCTCGGTCATATCAAGTATGGTTATACGACTCGCAAATAAGTATAAACTAACTTTGTTTACGGACTCTCTTCTTCATTTGTTTTATTTTAAGTAATAAAACTACTTTTATATATGCCGTTAGTAATCAAGGACTTCTAAACTGGAATCTCTACCTCTAGGACGGATAACAAGTTTTCTAAAACGGATGGTTTATTTTCTACTAATAGACACTCTTTCAAGACCGCTTTCCATAAGAAAATACAGGATTTTCTTGAAGAACACTTTTCAAATGGATTCAAAGAGCATTTTCTCACTAAAACCAAATGCTTATGAACTCACCAGCTTTATGATGATATTCTTTCAAAACTGCTTGTATTCTCAGGGCATCAATAGACAGGTACTCTTGCCGACTTTTGGAGAAGATGGAACATTCTGAAGTCACGTCTTTTACTTTTGCTATATGCTGTTATGTATAAATCATGTTTTTGAACAATGTAAATATTCATATTATAATGTAATGGTTGTGTTTACTTCGCTTACTATGATACAACTGTTGTGATACTACGCATGACGTCCTCCGCCCCAGAACGATTCCGCCATCATGGTTTCGGGGTGTGACAGATTGGTATCAGAGCTATTGTTTATAGTGAACTAAGTATACCGAACCTTACATGGTATACAACTATAAACATTAAGGGGCCTAAGTGCTCTAAACTAAAAGTATACTTCTAAAATATAAGTATTTTTAGAAAAAGTATACCCGAGTACCAGAATCCGTGTCTTAAGTGGAACAAAACAAAAGTATTTTGGATGTTGAACACTGCGGTTAAACCTGAGCAGTTATGTAATCATGCATAGGGTCAATATAGCCTGATCAACTATATTTATTCGAGACATAACCAACATGTGTTTGGGAGTGACTTTGGTGTTGCAACAGGCCTAAAACTTACCCGGTATCCATACAACTTAAAATACTAGAGGAGTATTTTAGTCAGAGCCGAATACATTGTAGAAATTCGTTCCTAGTGTTGCTACCTATTCGTTTCTTAGAGATAACTTACTTGTATCAGTAACTTTCCCTTGCTTATCGCTTGGTAGAACACTTTATTATCAAGATGAGATATATTCTTGCTTCATATCTCTTGGTTCGATTCAGAGGACTTACCACCCTCTTCTTCCTGATTCATTTTAGAACAAGATGCCTCCCCGAAGAAGACCTATCAGAAGGAACAACGACACTCCACCACCACCACCGCCCCCTCAGTTCGATCCCATTATGTTCCAAGCAGCTGTTACTGCCGCTGTGACTGCTGCGATGGAACAAGTTAATTCTGATAGATATAGTGGGAAAGGAAGTGGTACTCATCCCCAGAATCAGGAAGGTGGTCAGGGACACCAGAAGGAGTGCTCCTATAAAGACTTTATGAACGCAAAACCCGCGTCCTTCGACGGCACTAGAGGTGTTATTTCCCTGACTCGATGAATTGAAAAGATTGAGTCCATCTTCGAAATCTGCTCTTGTTCTGAAGCTAACAAGGTGAAATTCGCCGCTTACACTTTCGCCAACAAAGCATTGACCTGGTGGAATGGCCGGGTCAAGTCCCTAACCCTGCCAATAGCAAATGCTATGGGTTGGGAGAGCTTGAAAGAGCTCATACTTGCTGAGTACTGCCCACAGGGCGAAATCCAGAAACTGGAGCACGAACTCTGGAACCTAAAGATGAAGGGTTCCGACATTGCTGCTTATACGTCTATGTTTGAAGACCTAGCACTTCTCTGTCTGGGGATGGTCACCCCGGAAAGCAAAAAGATTGAAAGATACATTTGGGGGCTGACCCAGCCAACCAAAGGAAATGTCTTGGCTGCTAGGCCAAACAACTTCGACAGCGCTAAGTGTCTGGCGCAGACTCTGATCGATCATGGAGTCGATCTCGATGAAGCGACCGTCACTCCTGAACCGGCTAAAGGGAGTGGTGAGAAGAGAAAATTCTGGAAGCAGAGAAAGGGTCAGTCTTCGCAGGAACCCTCCAAGAAGCAACTAACAGTGGCAGTCCACGCTGCTACTACTCCTACTACTAATCTCACTGCTGCTTCAACCACCCAAGCTTCTACCGGTGGGTATTCAGGGAAACTACCTCTGTGCAACAAGTGTGCTTTTCATCATCACGGACCCTGCCATGATTTGAATTCCAGCAACTATGGAAGGAAGGGACACACGACCCGATACTGCAGAACACAAGTCCAACCAACCGATCAGGCCTCTGGAGCAGGTGTCGGTAAAGCATGTTATGGCTGTGGGGAAGTCGGGCATTTCAAGAGGAACTGCCCCAAGGCAGCAACAACTGGCAACACCGGAAGAGTACTATCTATGGGGCAAGAGGAGGCCGTGGCTGACCCTACCGTTGTGACGGGTACGTTCCTCCTCGATAACTCTTATGCATGCATTCTTTTCGACTCTGGTGCTGAAAGAAGTTTTGTTAGTCATGCATTCAAGCATTTTCTTAAACATAAATCCCGACCTTTAACCGAAACGTTTATCGTCGAAATGGCTAACGGTGAGAAAGAGAGCACTAATGACATATTCGTGGGTTGTACCCTTACTCTGAACGACCATTCATTTCCCATCGATCTTATGCCAGTCTCTATAAAAAGCTTTGATGTCATCATCGGCATGGATTGGTTGAGCCCCAATCGTTCTGATATCCTTTGTTTCGAAAAAGCTATCCGTCTCAATCTTTCCCCGGATGAAACTCTTGTAATCTACGGCAATAAACTCAGTTCAAACCTTCGCATCATTTCGTGCATCAAAGCCCAGAAACTCCTGCGGAAGGAGTGTTATGCATTCCTAGCCCACGTCATTAACAAAAAGCAGGATGTTAAAGACCTCCAGAACATCCCCGAAGTCTGCAACTTTCCCGATGTTTTTCCCGAAGTCCTTCCGGGAATCCCTCCTGAACGCCAAGTCGACTTTCATATCGTCTTAGTACCCGTAGCTACCCCAGTAGCTAAATCCCCATACCAATTAGCGCCGGCAGAAATGCAGGAACTATCTAGTCAGCTCAATGAGCTGCTCAGCAAAGGATTCATCAGACCGAGTTCCTCACCCTGGGGAGCCCCGATCTTGTTCGTGAAAAAGAAGGATGGCTCCTTTCGGATGTGTATCGATTATCGGGAGTTGAACAAGCTCACAGTCAAAAACCGTTACCCTCTTCCTCGAATCGACGACCTCTTCGATCAACTTCAGGGAGCCAGCTACTTCTCAAAAATAGATTTAAGATCAGGGTACCATTAGCTGCGAGTCCAAGAGGGTGATGTTCCTAAAACAGCATTTCGGACTCGATATGGTCACGACGAGTTCGTAGTTATGCCCTTCGGTCTAACTAACGCACCGGCTGTGTTCATGGACCTGATGAACCGGGTGTGTCGTCCTTTCTTGGACAATTTCGTCATCGTGTTCATCGACGATATACTTGTCTATTCCAGAAGTGAGAAAGATCATCGACAACACTTGATATCGGTGTTGGAAACCTTAAGGACGGAGAAGCTTTATGCAAATTTCTCCAAGTGCGAATTCTGGATTCGAAAAGTAACCTTCCTAGGTCACGTGGTAAGCGAAGAAGGCATACACGCAGACCCCTCCAAAATCAAAGCGATAGAGAACTGGTCAGCACCGAAGACACCCACAGAAATCTATCAATTCTTGGGTCTCGCTGGCTACTATCGCAGGTTTATCCAGAATTGCCAAACCCTTAACCACTCTAACTCAGAAAGGCGTACCCTTTTGTTGGAGTGAAAAACAAGACACTGCGTTCCAAACGTTGAAGTGGGCCCTATGCAGCGCACCTGTCCTGTCTCTGCCCGAAGGGACAGAGGATTTCGTTGTGTACCGTGATGCATCCAATCAAGGCCTAGGCTGTGTGCTCATGCAACGGGGAAAAGTTATTGCTTACGCCTCGAGACAGCTGAAAGTAGACGAAGTTAACTACACAACGTACGACCTGGAATTGGGAGCAGTGGTCTTCGCATTGAAGATATGGAGACATTATATCTACGGAACCAAGTGTACTATCTTCACTGACCATAAAAGTTTGCAGCATATCTTCGACCAGAAGGAGCTGAACATGCGACAACGGCGTTGGGTCGAGCTACTCAGCGATTACGAGTGCGAAATCCGCTACCATCCCGGCAAGGCCAATGTGGTAGCAGATGCCCTCAGCCGGAAGGAGTACTCAGGTCGTAAAGTGAAGGCACTGAACATAACTATCCATTCCCATTTACCCGCACAAATCAAGGAGGCTCAGTTGGAAGCCTTAAGACCAGAGAACATGCCGGGTGAAGCCTTAAGAGGAATGGAAAAGAACCTAGAGATCAAGGGAGACGGAGTTTACTACTTCATGGACCGGATCTAGACCCCAAAGTTCGGTGGTTACAGAGAGGTTGTAATGAACGAAGCTCACAAGACCAGATACTCCGTTCACCCAGGTTCGGACAAGATGTACCTCGATCTCAAGAAACTATATTGGTGGCCGAACATGAAAGCAGAGATCGCTACCTTCGCGGGCAAGTGCCTGACTTGCGCCAAGGTTAAGGTCGAATATCAGAAACCCTCAGGTCTACTCCAACAGCCAAGAATTCCCGAATGGAAGTGGGAGAGGATTACTATAGATTTCATCACCAAATTACCCAAATCTCCGAGTGGGTACGACGCCATTTGGGTGATAGTCGATCGACTGACTAAATCCGCTCACTTCCTGCCAATCAAAGAAACCTTCAAAATGGAGAGACTGACATGAATCTACATCCAAGAGATAGTCCGACTGCACGGCGTACCTGTGTCGATTATCTCCGATCGAGATAGCAGGTTCACTTCGAGATTCTGGCAGTCCCTGCAGAAGGCCCTTGGAACTAAGCTGGACATGAGTACAGCTTATCATCCTCAAACTGACGGGCAGAGTGAGAGAACCATACAAACCTTGGAAGATATGTTGAGAGCATGTGTCATCGATTTCGGTAAGTCATGGGATATCCATTTACCCTTGGTCGAGTTCTCCTACAACAACAGCTACCATATCAGCATCAAGGATGCGCCTTTCGAAGCCCTCTATGGCCGCAAGTGTAGATCCCCTCTGTGCTGGGCTGACGTGGGCGACACGCAGCTAGCTAAGGGGCAAGTCCCCGACAGCACTCTCACTGGTCCAGAAATCATTCGAGAAACCACAGAAAAGATCGTCCAAATCCGAGAACGACTGAAAGCCTCTCGAGATAGACAAAAGAGCTACGCAGAGATACGACGAAAACCCTTTGAATTCCAGGTTGGAGACCGTGTTCTGTTGAAGGTCTCGCCTTGGAAAGCATGATATGCTTTGGGAAGCGTGGAAAGCTAAATCCAAGATACATAGGACCATTCGAGATCCTCGCTAGAATCGGTCCTATAGCCTACAAACTCCGATTACCTCAAGAGCTTAGTAACATTCATCCCGTTTTCCACGTCTCGAACCTGAAGAAGTGCTTATCAGATGAGACTCTTGCTATCCCTCTCGATGACATTAAAATCAACGAGAATCTGAACTTTGTAGAAGAACCAATCGAAATCATGGATCGAGAGATCAAACGAACGAAACAAAGTCGCATCCCGATAGTGAAGGTTCGCTGGAATGCCAAGCGGGGACCTGAATACACTTGGGAGCGCGAAGATCAGATGAAACAGAAGTATCCGCATCTCTTTTCTAATCCATGATTTGTATTCTATATTCGAATTTCGGGACGAAATTCCCTCTAACGGGGGGATGATGTGACAACCCGAAATTTCTAACTTGTACATTTTTCATTTTATCAAAGTTAGCCTTCATTTTACTATCTTATAACGAAAATTATGGGTCTATATGAGTGTTCTAGGCTTAGTATAACATGGATATGAGTCTTAGGAAGGGTTAGAAAGTGTGTAGCATCACAAAATCAGGCCAAACACATCAAAGAAGGTGTGTGCGGCCAGCCAGTCACACACCCAACCACACACATCCTCCAGCTTCATTAGAGTAGACCCTATATATTAGAGTAGACCCCCTTCATTCACTCTTTTCCTCTTTTGGCTGCACCCTACTCTCTCTCTCTCTCTACTTTCTCTCTCTAGAAACATCATCCAAGAACACTCTAAGGGCCTCAAAAACTTTAAGCACTCCATCATTCAACTTGGTATATTGGTAAGACACCTGAATCTAAGCTTAAAACTCATAGTGTTCTTCGTGTTCTTCATCCTTTGAAGGTGTACGGCCGCACACCTTCATAAGGTGGCCGCACACGCCTTAAACACTCTCCAAGGTGAAGAGTTTGGCCTCCATTTGCTAGTTGGACTTGGTATTAGCACTAGAACACCTCAAAACACCTCAAAATCGACATTTCCGGGCTCAAATGAGGAGTGTACGGCCGCACACTCTTGTGTACGGCCACCCACACCCTCTGTACGGCCGCACACTCCTGTGTGCAACCGCACACACAACCTGGCCGCACACCCTGGCTGCACACCCACTCAGATGGCCGTACACCTCCCTTATTTGATCATATAGGGTCCCGACAAGCATTTCCAAGTCTTTAGGGTGATTCCCGTCATGTTTAGCCATGAAACACCCTAATTCTAACACACATATGTGTTATCATATGTTAATAGGATCCACTCGTGTTCGAAACATCGGTTGACACTCAACACTCGTAACAAATTGTGCTTTCGGATCCTACGATAAACTATGAGTTCATACCCCTACATTTTCCGTGTTTTTAATGTTTTCAGGGGGGGAATACAAGCCAAACTCAAAGTACTTTATTAAGTTTTAAACTTATTAATGCAGTCCAACGATTTCCACGTTTAATAACATATTCAGATATTTTATCTCTCTTTGTAATATGTTGATCAGAAGGGAAACTTCTATTTTGGAAATCCAACTTCATATCTTTCAGAAAGGTTTTACAAAGCATTTTCCAGATCAACTCTAATAAACTATAGTGGGTATAGTTTGGGATAACCCTCTAGGAAGTCTCTACTTAATCAGATTTCATAAATGAACATATATAAACTATAGCAGATTTAGTTTATGTTATATGTTTTTCTCAGAAGTATAAAGTACATTTATTCAAGGATAATTACTGTTTTATACTGATTTCTCGCTAGTAAACTAGATTATACAGAATTGTGAGGCGCTACTTCAATACTGTACCCTTAGGTGTATAGTGATATATCCTTTTAGTATAACCAGAGTCTCCTGGAGGGAGAGCGTGAGATTTGTGAATAGATCTATTCGGGACTGACAATCCCACACCTGAACTGCTAGCTACAGTTAGGCGGGCACGCCTGGGGTGAACAAATGTCATTTAGCTTAATGCCTGAAGAACGTTATAAAGCTCTCTCGGTCATATCAAGTATGGTTATACGACTCGCAAATAAGTATAAACTAACTTTGTTTACGGACTCTCTTCTACATTTTTTTTATTTTAAGTAATAAAACTACTTTTATATATGTCGTTAGTAATCAAGGACTTCTAAACTGGCATCTCTACCTCTAGGAGGGATAACATGTTTTCTAAAACGGATGGTTTATTTTCTACTAATAGACACTCTTTCAAGACCGATTTCCATAAGAAAATACAGGATTTTCTTGAAGAACACTTTTCAAATGGATTCAAAGAGCATTTTCTCACTAAAACCAAATGCTTATGAACTCACCAGTTTTATGCTGATATTCTTTCAAAACTGCTTGTATTCTCAGGGCATCAATAGACAGGTACTCTTGCCGACTTTTGGAGAAGATGGAACATTCTAAAGTCACGTCTTTTACTTTTGCTATATGCTGTTATGTATAAATCATGTTTTTGAACAATGTAACTATTCATATTATAATGTAATGGTTGTGTTTACTTCGCTTACTATGATACAACTGTTGTGATACTACGCATGACGTCCTCCGCCCCGGAATGATTCCGCCATCACGGTTTCGGGGTGTGACAAATTCAATGCTGGCCAGTCATCTCAAGACCCCCCTGTTGACCCGCCCATTGAAAGAAGAACTCGGATCATTGATCGTTTTAAAAAAGAACCAGTTCAAGCACCCAACGTTGCTGCTCTAAAACGCGCCAAATTAGCAGCATCCAACAAGAAAAAGTAACTATTGTTCAAGAAGAGCTTAGATCAGAATGCTCCTAGAGATCAACCCAAAGTCACTGTCACTGATCTTGAAACGAAAAGATTTGGACACAAGTACGGTGATAGATCAGGAATTTTCTCATGGGGCTTTCATGACAGAGTAAACATGTGGATAGTGAGACGCAAAAGCTCAAACGTGGAGTATTACAAAGACTTCCATGATTTCAGTTCATGGACAAGGGTTGATCTTTCAGAACTATCCAATGCTCCATTTGCAAATCCATCAGGTGATCCACATGCAACTCATTTCAAGCTTTATTTGGAGAACCAAGTAAAGAAGGGATTTCCTAACATGAATACTG
This sequence comes from Lactuca virosa, assembly GCF_052849685.1. Classification (NCBI taxonomy): domain Eukaryota; kingdom Viridiplantae; phylum Streptophyta; class Magnoliopsida; order Asterales; family Asteraceae; genus Lactuca; species Lactuca virosa. The sequence continues at coordinate 161,871,218 of NC_136430.1, forward strand.
CTGAGTCCATCATTAAAACTTTCCCTAAAATACTGGATCCCAAGACAAATCAGCCTTTCCAGACTGTGATGTGGCCACCGACCTACCAAGTTAGGCAGATTCCTGTGTCGCGGAACTTGTGTGATGGATCTCTTGCGAATATGCTTTACTGGGTGTATGATGAAACCACTGCGACTGCTACCATTAAGTTTCACGATGGTTGCTTTCGCATGTTCGACAAAAGAGACCTGCTTCAGTTCGGAAAGTGGGATATTCATCATTTGGCACAACATCAGATCAAAGTGGCTGAAGAGATCTTCGAGAGTGCTGCTAAAGAATACACGTCAATGGTTGTAGAGATCATCGCAAAAGAGATGTGGAGTGGCGCGATGGGGGGGGGGGGGTCCGATGTGCTTATCGTTGAAAAGGACTAAGTTAAAGCTAGCCTCAAACCAAGGGGGAGATTGAAGGGTCTAGTTTATGGTTTTGGCTAGGCAATCTGATGTATAGGTCTTAATGGGTCTTTTATCATGTAATAGAGTTGTTTGGATCTGTTTACGGTCAAAGTCTGTTTACGGCCGTGAACAGGTTTACGGCCGTAAACCAGTTTACGGCCAGCCTTTCCCCTATATATAGGGCTTGTCAAAAGTCTGTCAGTGGTTGTTGTCAGTTCAGACAGTTTACGGTCTATGTGTGTGTGTGTCCAAGTTGTACTTGACGTTTCTTTGATATACACGTGTGCAAAGCTTGGTTTAATGTTCTTCTACTCCATTCTAATCTTGTTGGATTGTTATTTGTTTGATCACTGGTTCGGATCCTAGATTTCAGGGCCTTACAGGAGTCACAAACACCATGAGCAACAAGATAACCTATGAGAGATGGAAGAGGCACCAAAAACGTCCTAGGGTTTCTCTTAGAAGGTTAGGCATGTTTTTGGCTTGCCAAGGGTTCCTTTTATACTTAGGCTATTAGGGTTTTCAACCAGGAAACCCTAATCTAACTGCTTAGGCCCTAAGCAGCCCATGGACTCCCTCCTTAGAAGCCTTAGACGAATTCTAATGGGTTTCCCCATAGATTTCATCTACTCCAACTTCTATGGAGTCCATTAGCCCAATATTCAACTATCACACAATTGACAATTCTAGTCCCCTTCATATAATTGATGTCTTTTAGCCACAAAATTAATTCTTATTAATTCTTGACTAATATTAACTAAACAATATGATTTCTCTTTTAATATATTATTCATATAATATATTAATAAATCATAATTAACCCTTTTTCTCCTTAATTCATCCTATCAATTGCTATGGTGAAGGCAACCCAAAAGGACCATGCTCACAATCGGGTCAAGTACATACAAAAATAGTTATAGGCTTAGACACCTAATCCAACAAAAGTCAAACTTGGTCAACTAAAGTCAAACTTATCCAATAAAAGTCAAACTTGTGCTTTGATGTAATTTTAAGGTTAGATTAATAACATTTACATATTAAAGACTTAGTTAAAAGGGGTGTGGAAATTTGAAATTTAAACATTCAAAACCTGAGGAGCCTTACAGGAAGCGAAAACCCCCCATTCGCAACCGTAAACGTCTCGCAACCGAGAACCTCGTTCTCGGCTGTGAACTCACTTCTGACCGCAAACCTTCGGTTCGTAGCCATAAACTCTTTCGGACCGCAAACTCTACCCTATATATATATATATATATATATATATATATATATATATATATATATATATATATATATATATATATATATATATATATATATTTCTATCTGAAAACAATCCTCACTTCTACTTTTCTAACCGAAAACTCAAGCTTTTCTCTCAAGATCTTCAGCCAAAAACTCAAAGTTTTCTCTCAACTATCATCCGAGGATCATTTGATTCACCTTCGGATCTTGATAAGAACATCTTATGTTCTTCTTTTTCATCAATCAATCACCATTCATTCCTGGTTTTACAGCCGTAAACCCTTGAATCTCATTGGTTTCACCAAGAACACACACTTGAGTTTACAGTCGAAAACACTTGAATCTTCAAGTGGCCGTGAACCATTTGCGGTCGTAAACACCAAAGACCAGCCGTGAACTCCAAGCAGTCACTCGATTTCGCTTCTAACACTTCTTTTGTAAGTAATTCTTACTTCTTAGGTTGTTTCCTTAATACCTTTGAGGTTATATTCACTAATTTCATGCCAATATATCGCGGGAATTGCTATTTAAGACTTGGTTTTGTCCCAGGAGCTAACTTGTGGAAAAACATCCTATATCGAACCTTCAATCAAATCACTCACATAAGGTGAGTTCATACTCATACGTTTTTACTATTTTTCAATGTTTTAAGGGGGGGGGGGGATACAAGTAAAAACACACGAAAATCTTGTGTTATCATTTAAATAACTTCGAAACAGTTTTAAAAACATTTCAAGCTATTTCAAAAGATTTAAACTATTTTAAAAAGTGTTTTCAAACAACTTAAATTGTTTTATTCTTTTATTTCCTGAAATACATGTTTATATATATAAAGATATATAATAAAGATTCAATAGACTTAGGACTGATGTTTTCTACCCTATCTCCTGTTCCTTGTCTGGTTGTGGACTAGGGTTTGAACCATTTGTCCGACTGTCAGTTTGATCTCAATTGTATATGTTATATATATATATATATATATATATATATATTGAAACATGAAACTTATTTAAATAAATATTTACCCCTTTTTGTAAACATGTAGAGTAAACGTTTTCATTCTCAAATTATTTCATTGTGTTATATAAACTGTTATATTACTAAGATTCTGCTTTCATAAAGAACATACATGTAAACTATAATAGGTATAGTTTAGGGAACACTAATACTATTTTACTAAGTCATGAATATCATACTAAAACGATTATTTAAAGTATAATTATTGTACACTACTAGTACAATGTAATTCATACATTTTCAAGCAAAAATGAACATTAGTATTCTCTTCGTGTCTAGTTATACAGAGTTGTGAGGTAGTACTTGGTCGTACCCATCAGGGTACAGGCTTCTAAGTCTTATAATTTATAACCAGAGTCTCCTGGAGGGAGAGCGTGAGTTTGTGTATAGATCTATACGGGACTGACAATCCCACACCTTGTTGTTAGCTACAGAGGCACCGGCAGGTCTACGGGTGACAAATGTCATAACTTTTTTCATGCCTGCAGAACGTCGTGTTTTACCGGTCCAATCAAGTATGGTTATATAAAACTCACAATAGTATCAACTAAGGTGTTTAGATTACGGGATTTCATAACTTCAAGTAGTTTTACTAAACAATAGAACTACACCACACAACTTTTCTAGTAACATGAACATACAGTTAGAAGGGGCCTATAATGCTAATTCTATGATTCCTTGGTTTACACATCTGGGTTATATATTAATAGGATCCGATAGCCAATAGAATGTGTGCTTTCCGCTTCATTTCCTGTTCCTTGTTTGGTTGTGGGCTTAGAGCAGATTCACACAGTCTATTATCTATTCGATCTTGGTTAAATATATATAATCCGTATAAACTAAGTAATCATAGGGGGAAACAGGTATGGGTCAGGTCATAACATACAAGTACAACATACTATTTTCTAGTACAAAAACATACTTTTAAGATGGAACGTTTAACTAAGTACATACATATACAATGGATTTCATACAAATACAACGGTTTTACATTACTTTCTAAGTACAATGTAGATGTCACTAAAAAAATGACCAACAATCTTAACTCTGTAATTACCTAGTGTATACGCCAGGGTTACATACAATGTAGATCCAACAAATAGTGGAATGTGTGGATTCCGCCTCATTTCCTGTTCCTTGTTTGGTTGTGGGCTTAGGGAAGAACCACACAATCGATTGTATGTTCGATCTATATTGTATATAACTTGTATCTACTAGGTGATTGTAGAATGAACTTAAAGGTCACATTTTTCTTACATTAGATTTACATCAAAAAATATTGGATTTTCTGGAGGAACATACTAAGGTTTTCAAGGAACAAAGAACATGTTTTCTAAAACAAAATACTTATGAACTCACCAACTTAAATGTTGATACACTTTCAAAATCATGTGTATTCTCAGGAAACAAGTAGACAGGTACAAGCACAGGGATTCAGAACATGGAGCATAGTAGCTTCATATCTTTGTTTTGCTATTTACTTTTGGAGTCAATCATATGTGATTTGAATACAATGTTAACAATTTAATATTAATGCAATGGATGTTGTTGCTTGTTTTACTATTCTACATTTGTTGTGATACTGAGCATGACGTCATCCATTCCCGGATGTTTCTGCCGTTCCGGTTTGGGGGTGTGACACATGGTACCCTGAAGTACACACTGTTTAGTCAACTGATAGGCTAAATGCTTAGCACTATCTAAAGTCAATGGTCCGGATGTAGTAACTAGACCTTGAACAGGTGAAGCTAGTCCCCAGATATACCTTTCAATCTTCTTGTCTTCCGGGGTCACCATTTATGGGCTAAGGTTTGTGTGACATCACAAAAATTTCAAAATCTTAAACCTTCCAAAACAGCCCCTTTTTCTAAAGAAGTGTTTACAGAAACCATTGTTCCTAAAATATTATTTAAAATCAAAATCGCTTTCGCCATAATTTTCAAAACATTTACGTTATAAGTGTTTCCCAGAAATCATAAGTCCAAAACGCGAGGATGTGTACGGTCACGCCTTCACCTTGATACGATCCACTAAAGTACCTGAAACCATAAACCAAAACTGTAAGCATGAATCTTAGTGAGTTCCCCCAAAATACCAAACAGACAAACGATCACATATATAAAATCACAACACGCAATGGGTCCATAGCTAAAAGACTGGATTACCCCTGAGCCCACAGTATGAGTCTGGCTTGCCTATCGGGCCTACAACTCACATCTGGCTTACTCCTGATCCCACAGCATAAGTCTGGCTTGCCCACGGGGCCCACAACTTATGTCTGGCCTGCTCCCTGTACCGATCAGTCATCAAACTGAAATATCAATGTTTAGCCCTCGGTACGAGTCTGGCATACTGACCGGTCCTCAGCTTGTATATGGAATGCTACTGAGCCCTTAGTATGAGTCTGGTATACCCTACCCAACCCTCAGCTCATATCTAGATTGCTCCAATACCCTCAAGCCCTCAATACGAGTCGGGCATACCAACCGGGTCCTTAGCTCGTATCTGGAATGCTATTGAGCCCTCAGTATGAGTCTGGCATTCCCTACCCGACCCTCGGCTCATATCTGGAATGCCCCAGGGTTTGTTGGCTACATCACAAAGCAGTACAACCTCAACCCAACAGAATATGTTGATAGATAACCAACATACGCAGATAATCATACAGACATGTCATAGGTAGTCCTACAGATATACCAAACTAGCATATCAATAACTAGCATACTCATGCATATCTATTCCATACTCGGCATATCAGCAATATCAAGATATCAAACCAAAGGGCCAGCCTTGGAGCCTTCGACCCAAAAGTACAGTGAGGAAAACTCACCTCGTAATGTCGAATCATACTGAAAACCTCTGACTGCTAGCTCACGAAATCCCAAACAATCACAACAAAACAAACATCCAATTAACAATTGAATTAACATCATTGACTAATGATCCATACATAGGGTAAATGTCCATTTTACCCATTCCCTGATTGGGCCAAGACCCAAGCCCAATTCTTGATCCAAAAGGCCCATAATTGGCCTAATTTTCCAAATTAGGCCCAACTCCTTATTGGGCCTTATCCTAAAGTCCAATTCTCCAATTAGCCCAGAACACAACTACTCAGATAGTCAATTAGGGCCCAAGAATCAAAGCCGAACAAATGGCCCAATACCCGATGCCTAATTGCGAAAACCCAACATACGGCATACGATGGGCGTACCCCGAAGGTACGCAGGGCGTACGCGAGACTCACATTGACCGCATATGGGGATGCTGACCAGGTACGCAGGGTGTACTTCTTCCTACACGGGACGTACCCTCGCAGAGCCCAAATCCATGTCAAGTTCTTAATGGCTTAAGCACTTAAGCGCAAACTTCATATCCATGGTTTAAAAGTACTCCCAAATCATAATGTCTCAAACTTTAATACCTTAGATGACCAAAAAGTCCTTAATATATGTTGTTAACCCACTAAGACCTCGCACAAGGAAGAAGGGACCAAAATAGCTCAAGGGACCTCATTTTTATGCCTTGGGACCCATCCTAGGGTCTGAAAGGACAGCCCAACACGAACAAAACAAAGTATTCACAATATTAGGACTCTTAGGACAAGAAGAATACCAAAAAGCAACCAAAACAAGATGTAAACAATCCAAGCATAAAGGTAGAGGATTTATACCTTCTGGAGCTTCCCAAGAAGATGATAATCCCAGATCTACAAGCTTGCTTCCTTCCTTGGCTCCTTTGATGCACTAACTTCTCCTTTTGGCACACAAAAAATCACACTATAAGCTCAAGATGCTCACTATGGAGGTTAGGGTTTTCTCAAAATGGCTAAAGGACTTGGAGGCTGAAAGAGTGAGTCAAAATGACCCATAATGGTGCTTAAATACTCCACAAACCCTAAAAGTTAGGGTTTCACCTGGACACACATACGCCCAACATACATATGTGTACACCCAGCGTACTAGGGCGCGCCCTAGTAAGCTTAGCGTACTCACATGTACGCCCAACGTACTACTCATGTTCCCATAATCACCATTTTGCCACTAGGGCTTCCTATAGCCACTTCATTCCAATCTAAGGACCAAAAATAACATAATTAAAACCCAAGGGATGAATTTGAAATTACTTGAAAGCAGGGGTGTTACAGTTTGCAAGGTCATCGAATCGGGAGGTGTAGGCAGCTACTTCTGATCCTTTCATGACAATGTTCCAAAGCTCCTGCTCTAGAGCCTGTATCTCTTGTCGGGGACAGTACTCCTCGGTTATTATATGCTTCAGGGATTCCCAACCCATGATATAAGCTTCAGCGATTCCCATGGACTTTGTATGGTTATTCCACCAAGTCAAGGCGGAGTCTATCAACGTGTAAGTGGCGTACTAAGCCCGACAGTCATCGGGGCAAGTACTGATGGGAAAGACTGCCTCAGTCTTTTCTATCCAACGAGATAAACCAACAGCTCCTTCGGTATTGTAGAAGGATCGAGGCATGCAGCCCATGAAATCCTTATAGGAGCAGTGTATGGGGTTGTTTTGGTGAGTTGTGGGAGTGTCACTTCCACTATTCCCAGTGTTTCCTTTTCGGGCTGCTTCGTATGCTGCCAAGGCTGTAGCAATTCCTTGTGCGAGCATGTTCTACATCATAGTAGAATCTATTTGGAATGTTGGGTTTACATTTGTTACTTCTGGGTCTCCTCCCTGGTTTGGAGTTTCCACTGATGTTTGAGTTATTGGCGGGGCTTTCCTCTAGTTGCCTCGGGGAGTTGGCGGTGGACGAACTCGTGGTTCCTTTCGTGGGGCCATCGTCCTAATATGTTCAAAACGGATATGTTAAGTTGTGTTAACACTATGAACTCCTTAACAAGTATGTATGAGTTGCATTTTTTGATAGTGTATAATTTGTTCATAAAATCCTACTGATTTCGAAATGATAGGGTGATCGATTCGAGAATCCTCAAGATTTCCAACTGATAGGGGGAAGCTGATTGGTTTAAAAATCCTCTAGATTTCCAAATGATAAGGAGAAGGTGATTGGTTCAGAAATCCTCTAGATTTCCAAATAATAAGAAAAAGGTGATTGGTTCAGAAATCCTTTAGATTTCCAAATGATGGAAAGGGGACCTTAATTGCTAATTATGTGTTTTAAAATATATATATGGATTCTAAGGTACTAGGTTGCTGTAGCGAATCTGGAGAGCATTCTTTAATCTCTAAATCTCTAAACCGTTGTAGTCTGTCAAACTGATTGCTCAGGTTTGTAGTGCATCGGCCCGACCATAAACAACATAGGTGCGCATTCCAAATTTATTTATGGTATGACTTATGTACGGTACTAACCTTTAATTGAGGCGTCTGACCTAAAGGGTTGAGTGGGTAGTTTTAGTTGAAGGGATGTTAAAATCTTATTAAGTGTTCTCATCGCGGGTCAGAGTATATATAAACTCTTATATATTATGGTTGGTGGGGTTTGTAGTATTATTACTTTTTGTTTTGTACTTCCCGACTACCGAGCACAGAAAGGGGCCAGACATGAAGCACCAGAGGGCAGGATCATTTTGGCATTTAAGCACTTCTGAAATCCAACAACCTTATGCGGCCCTTCAAACCAGATTCCTGTAGGTTCCCATTTTGTCGATTGGATCGGTGCGAAAGATATTACCAAAAAGATAATCGTTTATGAACATGATGAACAAGATATGTGAGTAAAACTGTTGTGAATTGATAGAGAGGTACAAAATAATAAAATAACACTCATGGGTTGGGAGAGATAACTCTCCCTTGGTGAGAGAGATCCCACCACACTCTCTCTAAACTACAAAGTCTACATAGTGCACTCTTACAATAAAATGACCATCACCTCCACTTTATATACTAGTGGAGGGAATATGCTTTTCATAAAAGGAAATATTCTAACCTAATAAACACTCAACATTGTAGAGCATTTTCATGCTCCAACAATCTCCCCCTAAATGCTTAAAATGGTGAGGGTAAAGCAGTGATAAAAGGCAGAACATCCGACGGGCAGGTCCGGTAGGTCTGGTGCTGAAGCGTCTCGGAAGTGCTGAAGCTGTCGTGATCTCAGAATCTGGCAATGGAATCTCTATCATCAAAGAACATACAGAAAAGCCCGAATCTCTGAATAAAAGTATGAAATCCCAATCTTCGAATGTGATCAGTCCCAAAAAACCAATCGTGTTCACAGTCTCCCCCTCGACTGTTGAACTGAAGAGCACAATGTTGAATCACACAATGTCTTCAATATTCCGAACTCAAGTGATAATGCACCAAATAATCTCTGAAGAATAACCAGCTGAAAATGTGAAGCATCCAAAAGTGAATTTTGAATAATAAATAATGTGAATCCGAAAACATGGTCTAGCAATGCGAAAAATTTGATCGGATGATCAAAAATAAGTGTCACGCCGCATCGCTAAAATAATCATCGTCTTCAAAATATCGCAAATCCAAACTCGAGCAATCATAAGATCTGAACAGGATGCAAACACAAATGAGACATCCCAAAATGTAGAGTCTGAAGATAAATAATCATAATTCGAAAAACATCTAGTAATGCCAAAAATTCGATCTGTGAAGACCAAAAATCAGTGCCACATCATACTACTAAATGAATCTTCGTCTTCACATGTCTCTAACGTCAAAACTTCAATAATAAACCAGAATGGATGCTCATGATTCTCCCCCTATTTTTGATCGACGATGCAATAAAGATAAAAAAATAATCATAAAACTGGGAAAGAGAATATGTTGGATATGAAGGAGCATCGCACGCTCCCAATTGATGTGAGCATCTACCCGTAAAAATGAGGATATTATTCTTGGTCATAGGTAGACTTGGTGATGTATTTCGGAACTGAACAAACATTGTAGAATGTATATAATAAACCCGCTGCTGAAGAATCATAATGCTGAACCGAAGTGAGGCCGAAAAGCGAAATGCAAACCCGAACTCCCAAATAATGGTCCGAGACCATATGTAAATAGTTCGAAGGGAGTAAAAATGCAAACCTCGGAAATGATCAATCTCTGAAGCACATAAATATGAGGCGGAAAATGCGAGTTGCTCGGAAAGAGAAAGAACACACAAATAATGATCTCTGAATCAAATTATGTGTACACTCATAATTAGCAAGAAGAATGAAGTCAAGAACCATGAGGCTAAAATTGGTGTTAAAAAAATAATTGGTTTTAATAAAAATAATTGGATAAAATAAAACAATTGGTATTAAATAAATAATGGGAGTTAAATAAAATTAATTGGTTTAAAAACAAAATGAAGGAATAAATTGGTTATAATAAAAAAAAACTTGAAAATAAATGGGTTAAAAAAAATGAAATAAAATAAAAAGAATGGGTGAATTTCGGAGTTAGAAGAAGAATTAGCAAATGGGTAAGAGGTGGATCCACCATGAAATTGGATTCACCAAAATGGTTCTAAATGGGTAGGGTCCAAGATGGAATAATGAAAAAAGGTTCGAAATTGAAGATAGGTTAGAAGCTGGAGGGTCCGAAATCTTGGAATATGGATTCACAATATGGATCCACCTTGTAACTCCGAGATGGGACGAATATGTCTTGGAATTAATGAGCTAATGGGACAAAAAGGTTTGAAGGTGGCAATATTTAATTGGTGAGATAAGGTGCTGGTGGGGTCACATGGAGAGTCTCGAAATACACATGAACAAAAAGGAATAGGATGTATGTGGGACCAGTGAGTGTCTCGGAATTGAAGTTTAAACGAGACAAAAGGGACTATGAAAGTCGAAAAGCTGGACATCTTGTGATACACACAATATCCGACAAAACTGATTAAAGGTTAAAGGTGGCAGAGCGATATAGACCTGATGGAATATGATGGCTGGCAGTAGGATGCGTCTTGTGGCAACAAAACTCAAATCAAGACAAGTTCACGGGTGGCATGCGACTGTTGGGCAATAGAGTGTATCTTGTGCATTGTTTGACTTTAGCGCAGATGGGACCCAATCTGATGTGCCGATTTGGTCGCATGAATGTCAAGCGCTGATGGAGATGTGGAACTGTCGGCTGATCAATCAAAGAGGACAATAGAGTGGGACCCGGTTTCCATTAATGCATTTGACAAATGAGTTGGAAGTTCCTTACACAAGCACGGGAGTAGACAAGTCTCCATGGAGGTTGGGCAGAGCGCTGATAATGTGTCGATAGATGAATGGAGGCGTGTAATTCACGTGCATGACTAGAGGTTGAGGCTGGTGAAGTTGTCTGCCTCCAAAATTATTTACACATGCAGTAAACCAATGTGGGACCATTTGACAATCACTATTTTCGAGCCTAGCCATTTGTCCCTTAACTTTTTTTTCTATTATAATCAGAAATAGACACATCCATACATTGTATCACCTGCTTAATTACTTGTACTCTCGGAATATTTATGTCCAAACACACCAATAACCAATATCATCTCGGAAAAATAACTTCATAACTCATTTTCATCTTGGAAAATACATGCATCTAGGCATTGTATCACAACTAAAATAACTTGTACATTCCGAAATAAATATCTCAACACTTCTAAAAATCACATACTCCGAACTTATGACCAGTTGTTCAATCTCTTACCCTATAACCATATTTTTGTCTTTTTCTAAACATCTTTTTGCATGGGATAACAAGATCAAAAATGTATGAGTAGTAGCATCAAATTTTTTATTTTTCTAGCAACATCACCAACAAAACAGTAAATAACTCACAGAAGATTTATCAGTTGCGAAGGCTAAGACAATCTTCATAAGTGACGAAAATCTTCAAGATAATAAACCAATCAAGATCGTTCCCTTGAACTAATCGTGAGATCTTCAAGGTCTCGCTCTGATACCACTTGTAGGTTCTTATTTTGTCGATTGGATAGGTGCGGAAGATATTAAAAAGAAGATAATCGTGTATGAACATGATGAACAAGATATGTGAGTAAAACTGTAGCGAATATATAGAAATATACAAAAAGATTACAATAACATTCATGGGTTGGGAGAGATAACTCTCCCTTGGTGGGAGAGATCCCACCACACTCTCTCTAAACTTCAAAGTCTACATAGTGTACACTTACAATAAAATGACCATCACCACCACTTTATATACTAGTGGAGGGAATATGTTTTTCGTACAAGGGAATATTCTAACCTAATAAACACTCAACATTATAGAGCATTTTCATGCTCCAACAATTCCACGCACAATGAGTAGTCGAGAAGCAGTGTTATTATTAATAATACTTTTATTAGAAGCTAGTGTGCTATAGTTGTATTCCTCTTTCGAGGATACGAGTTCTCTATAGCCAATTTAGCTCTGATACCATTCTGTCACACCCCCGACAATACAGAACATGCCGGGAGTGCGACTAAGTTCATGGATCACAGATAAAATGAATATACAGCACAAGTACAACGATAAACAAAACAATATATATATATATTTAATCATAAGGTTTGAATACAAGGTTCTTACAAGTGATAATAGATAGTAGTCGCCTTAAACAAGTTGGCAGATAACCAAAAACTAGATAGCTAAGTCGTCTGTAATCCACGACTAATCTTCTGTCTGAAAGCTTCTCTATTGATCTCCTGAGAATAAATATAAGTTTGATGGTCAACACAAAGGTTGGTGAGTGTCACAAGTTTTCTGCTTAACTGTAGTATAATACTTTCAAAAAGTCTATAAAGTATTTCCTTTATAAGAAAACTGTGTTTGGAAGAATGTTTGATAAAGATAGAAATATAAACCATGGTTGGTAGGTGATAAAAGTGTAGTCCAGTTTATAGTAACAAATTTGTACGGATAGACATATAACTATGGTTTCTAGGCAATAAACATCTAGTCAAGTTTATAGTAACGGAATGGTATGGATAGACATATAAACTATGGTTTCTAGGTAATAAACATCTAGTCAAGTTTATAGTAACGAAATGGTAAGGATAGACGGATAGAGTCATCTGCCAATGTTGTATTTAACGACCACAGATTCGGATAAACGGATGGATGACAAGTATATTTGATAAGCGTAAGTGTAAGAACGTACGATACTTGTTTTAACAATTGATAAAACTTAGAGTACAAACACATAAATGAGCCTAAGATACGAGTTATGCAACTCGTATAAATAAATATATACCTATATATTTCAGTGCATGTGTGAGATATATATTGGAATTACCAAGTTTGATAACCATCTATACAGTCATAACACAATTATAGTCGGAATATATATGTTATTTTTATTAGTTGTATTATCTTAACAACATAACATATGTATTGATGTTTAAAACGATTTTGTTTACTTAACATGTAAGCGTTTAAACAATTATTTCTAAAACCGGTAAAGTATTTACACAATACAATGATATTTTATGTGTATTTTGTATGATAAGTATTACTTAGTACACGTACTACCATGTACAAACGAGGGACAGACATGAAACGCCGATGGCAAGATCATTTTGGCAATTAAGCTGTTCTGAAATCCAACAACCCATGCAGCCCTTCAAACCAGATTCCCCATATCGTAAGTAGTAGAGTAGTAATTAATATTTTTGTGTGATTTATATTGCATAAAAATGGTGATGTTGTTTGTTTAAACAATATATATATATATATATATATATATATATATATATATATATATATATATATATATATAGAGAGAGAGAGAGAGAGAGAGATAGATATAAGTTCAGGTGTTTAAAGTAATTATTGTGTTATTGTATGCATCAATGTGGGCCAATCAAAATTAAAAAAAAATTAAATAATTAAATAAAAAAATAAGGGTAATTTAGTAATTTGTTTACTAACTTCCAAAAATAATCCCTATAATCATGGTATTGACTTATAACCTAAATAAATAAGCGTGTCTCCTCAATCTCCCATCCGATAAAGCTCTAGCATCCTACAGGGTATTGACTCTTTCAGATCGTGTTTGGAAACCCTCACTGATCATCCAAAAATAATCGATGGGGAAAACCTCTTCATCTTCAACGAAGAGGGTAAAACAGTCAAACCAGACACAGGGATGAAAGACGAAGGCAACAGTAGGGGTTATTTGCTCGGTCGGCGAGAAAAAAGGGCAGTCGATACCCGGCAGACCTTCATCTCTGATTTGGGTCGACTTCTTTGGTTGATCAGGAATGAAAGACGAAGGCAACAGTAGGGGTTATTTGCTCCGGTAATTCCTTGTCTCTATCTTCTTTCTATTTTGGATCCTTGGCTTTGATTTCAACAAAAATGGAACAAAATAGCTTGTTTTTTACTGGAAATGAAAGGGAATCTGCAGGTGTTTGAGTTGAGGCTTGGTCACTGAAACATGAAGCGACAGGGGTGGAATGGTGGTAGGGTGGTGACCGTGCAAGGTGGTGTTGGGGGAGGTAACAACTTCGGTTGCTCCTGTGTTTCCCGGTGAGCAAGTCAGAAACGAGAGAGAGGAAGGAGGCATTTGAAGGAATTCAGCAAAGGATAGATATTTGATCAGGTTTCTCTATGATCTCTTTATACAATTGTGAACTATGATCTTTTTATATAATTGTGAATCAAGCATTGGTGATAAGTTATTAATTTTTATCAGGTTATGGGTTTGATTGTTTCACAGGAAAGAAGGAAGAACAAGAGGGAACAGCTGGTGTTTGGGTGGTCCGAGGCTAGCAGTGAAGAAAGGAATGCATGTTAGTTCAATTCAGAAAGGGTAAAGGGAACGCCATTTCAGTAGTACAAAATTAGATATCTTGGGGTTGCTTTTGACAGAAAATCGATGGGTGTTTGTAGAGTTGATTGGGTTTGTTGTTTTCACAGGAATGGGAGAAGGAAGAACACGAATGGGAAACTGCCCTCTTTTTTTTGTTGGTTTGCTGGGTACATAAGGGCAAGAACAATATTGTTCTTGTATTTCTTGACTGTAATCCATGTGACAACATCTATTGTGAAAAGGAAACAATTTTTCATTAGGGTTTGAGTGTAGTAATGTCCTGAAAACCATAATGAAATGGAATCACAGAATGGTATTGGTGAGATTCCAATTCTATTGGAATGAAATCACGAATTCCAATTCTGTTGGAATAGAATCACGAATTCCAATTCTGTTGGAATCACAGAAGTTTATGCTTGAAGAATGGACCACAAAATTGAAACGGACCACATTATTCTTTTAGAATGTATTAGTCGTTGTTAGATGTTGATGTTTTCTTTCCCGTTTTCAAAGTTTTTTTAGTTTTATTCTTTAACAATAAATGTAATTCTGAACAATTGTTACCCATATTCTATAAGAAATAATGTACTTTTTGTTTTTATTCTTCAATTTATGCTTCAAGAATTTGTTAATCTACAAGAAGTTTTTAAATTCATGATCAAGAAATAGGTTCAAGAATATTTTTATTATTTATGGTTCAAGAATATTTTTATTTTTGAATATACTCATAAACATATTCTGTCAGAATGTACGAATTAAAAGAATTATAATTCGTAAAATCGGATTTTTAAAATTAATAGAATCTATTATCCCTTAAAAAATGCAATTTTACTTTATTAAATCTATATTAATTGACTAAATTACCCTTGTAATTAACTAAGACGATATTTTTCAATTATATTTAATTCAATAATATATATTAATCACTTTCTTAAAATAAGTAAATTTGATTGACCAATATTTATGCATACAATAACACAATAATTACTTTGAATAGAATAACCTAAGCCTATATATATATATATATATATATATATATATATATATATATATATATATATATATATATTACAAGTAGTACATGTATTCCTCCCCCCCCCCCCCCCCCCGAAAATATGTAAAAGTGGCGTCGTAACAGTCACCTTAACGTGTGATTGTCAATTTGTTTCTAGAATTGATGCGAGAAAACCGAGATGAATAGTCGTGAACACGATACTCCAAGAGGATCCGAGTTTCCTAAGGAAATATAAATTAATATGTGAAGGGTCGCTTGGTAACTTAACCAAAGTATAGGGTTCATTAGATAATTTGAATAACTTAAAAGAGTTATGTTAGTTAAATATATCTAATTAAGGGACTAAAACTGTTTTATTTAATTTATAAGTTCAACCCTTAGATTTGTTTTGCAAATAAAATCCAAGAGAGGGGTTAAACATAAATAAATAATTAATAGTTTAGGTTCTAGGATCTGTTTCATAAAAGATTTCCTAGAGAGGGGTGTGTTGTGCACTTTTTAATTGAATTTTCAAGACCTTAGGACTTGATTTATAAGGAAATTCCAAAAGAGGGTAATTTATGAATATTTTCAAGTGAGGTTATGGTCCTTAGGACTAGATTTGAAAAGAAGTTAGCAATTGGTCCATTTGAATTATTTTGGAAATGGGGTTTGTACAGTAACCTTATTTTGCAAATTGAATTAATCAGGAGGTTACCACCTCCTGATATTGTCGAAGGCATGCATACTAAAAAAAAGGAAACATGATTGATCCTGTGGTTCTCGGCAAGTGACAAAAGAAAACAAGCAGAGAATAGACAAAGGGGTGGAGGAGGAGGACTTACTAGTGGTGGAGGTGGTGGCTGGCAGTGGGTTGAGGCGGTGGCAGCTGCCTCTTTTTGGAGGCGGCAGGAGGCTGCCTCCTCTTTTCTTCCCTTTTCGTTGACTGAATTTCATCGGGGAAGGAGGAAGAGAGGTGAGGGAGGTGTTAGGAGGTTGTATGGTGGTGGAGTGGTGGTATAAGGGTGGTAAAGTGGTGGTGGGATGGTGGTTTGTGGTGTTATACACTAAGAGAGATTAGAGAGATTGTTAGAGAGATAGAGATCAAGAGAGAGAGGGAAAATGGCTGGTGTTTTTGAGTGAGAAATGATATAATATGAAGCTCTATTTATACTAAAACATACACACATGATGAAGCCATACCTCCACCCATGCAATATACCATTTTGGGAAGACTTACACACCAAGGAGAAGGAGAGAGGAAAAGAAACATGTGGGGAAGAATCACAACGCAAAGAAAATCTCCTCTTGGGTCATATGTGGTCCCCACATGAGGTTATACCCCATTAAATGCCCCAAATACACAAAACCGGGTGCGTTGGGATCCGTGTATCGAGGATTTTTTTCGAAAATAGAATTAGATAGAGTTTAATTCAAGGATTACGGAACATCAAATGGATTAATTTTTCGAGTTACGGAACTCAACGAAATTGCGTTTGAAGTTTTGTGTCTAAACAGCTCGCGGTGTCTGTTTTCACAATTTTTGTAAAAATTTTTGTTAAAAATGTTTCGAGTATGAGATTAAATAATAGACTATAGCCTAAGTTCAAAAACATTTTCGGAAATCCTGTCGGCAAAGCATAAGTGCCTCAACAGACCGATTCGGTTTTATGTGATTAAAGAAAAAAACAGTGTTTTACCGCTTGTTTTCTTAAAACTGTTATATCTTTTGCATATGAACTTCGTTTTGGAACGTTCTTTATATTTTCAGAAACAGGGGAACATGTACTATAATATTTTAATGTTTGTTTTGCTCAAAACCGTATAATGCAAAATTTAAGTTTTTCAAATGCATTAATTAGCGTTGTCGTTTAAGCGGTTTGATTCGGTTGATGGTTTACACATTTGGAAGTAAGGTATCATCTGACATCATATAATAATTGAAATAAAATTATTTATTTTACTTTAGATGTACTAAAACTCAATAATTCAGATTATCACGAGGTTCGCGGTGAATTGGCCGGTTATAATTTTTGCCCTAAATTCTGGGATGTCACAGTTTTCCATCAAAAGGAAGCCTAACGAGATATCAAGTCCGGGATTCTGGGCTCTGATGCTTCAACAATTGTATGATGAAAGACAAGAAGCCATTTCTCTCAATTCCAACCTTAAAGAGGTATATCTTTCTTTTAAGGCCATTAAAACTTATAGGTTTCCGAATCAATCTGCTTTCGGACCTATTCGTCGCTTGCCACAACATATGCTGGCATCAGTTCCATTCGACTCAATTTATCTCAAACACCAGCTTGAGACTTCAGTTGTGTATGATCCCACGTAATCAACCCCAGTCTCGGATGAGCAGCCTTTGGATGTGAACAAACCAGTTTCTACTGGTGGCCGAAAGAAGAAAATGGCTAAACGAAAAACATCACCCTCAAAAGTTCAAGCGAAAAAGAGAACCAAAGTCAGTGAATCCTATCAAAAAGAAACACATATTAGCATTCAATCTGACTCTGGATCACTGCTAACCCCTACCGTCCAGTCTTCCGAAGTACCCTTCGGAGTTTCAATATCACACAGACACACACTCACGGGGAGTCAGCACACAATCTACCTCCATCTCCCAAAAAGATAGTGCCGATATTGAACATAGTCCTTGAAGCCCTTGCTTCTAATTCTATGATTTCCAAAGCTGGAGTTGTCCCTCCTACTTCGAAAGCACCAACTGGTCTGATACCTGGTTCAGGTAAAGTACGACCAGGTACTTCTGATAAAGATTGGTCTGATTTTGTAGACATGGCTCATTCTTGTCATCCGGAACTAAATAGAGCTCAAGTGGAGTATACGCGTATCTCAATGCGTCACAGAGCTATTCAAAGCAATCTGCCATTCACTTTTCCGGCTGATGCAAAAACTGATCAAGAATTCACCTCTTTCGAACAATCTCAGCAAACCGCTACAAGAGATGTTCCCGATCCAAAAAATGTTTCGGATGATCCTCCACCGATGTTCACAAGCGCAGAAACTCCGAATCCTCCCTTCAACGAAGAACATTCCGATGATGTAATGTTTGATGATGACAAGACATCTGTTGGTGCTATTATGATCCTCACAACTTTCAAGTCATTACAGAAGCCCTCCTCTTCCAAACCAACATATGATTTCGACATTTTCTCCTCCTCCTCCTCGGAAGAAGAACAAATAAATGTTGATGCCAACAATAAAGGCATTGAAGTCAATGAAGCTGAAACCAATCCAGGTGATAGTCCCAAGCCTTTCGAACCACAAGATGATGATGATGGTGATGATGATGATAAAAAGTCTGAGAGTTCTACCTTGGACACAGGATCTTCCGATGAAACATTGCATATCCTTTGCATTGTTAGAACTCCGAGACAACGTTGCTAGTGCTGTTTCCAAGGTTGTTTCTCAAATTGATTCCAAGATCGATAAGAAGGTTACCAGCCTCGACTCCAAGCTTGAACTCATTCTCCAATCTCTCTCCGAGATCAAAGAAGTTGGCCCCTCCGAACTCGATCGAGCAAATCAACTTGAGCAGCTCATTTCTCTTCGATTCAAGCACACTCTAGAAGATGTTTAACATAAATACAATGAAATCCTTGATCAGCATATCTCCACCACCACTACTATGCTTAAGATTCATGAGGACATGATCAGTGCTACGAACAAACTGATCAAACAAACTCATGTTCGTCATGAAAAGAAAATCCAAAGGCTGGAGAAGGAGATTTGGAAAAAGGACAAGATGAATTTGATTATGCAACAGGTCCTCATCAAGCTGCTCCGAGCATGCTTGAATATTGTTGATGTTCCGAACAACAAGTTTGAAGAATGCTCACGATTTTTGGGTTCGCTGTTTGACCATCTAAAAGCTCAAGCCCCCACCGTCGAATCCTACGAATCTCTCTCCAAACATATAAACATGAGCTTTCAACAAGTGTTCGAACGCTTAACTGAACTTCAGACCAATGCCAGACTTGCATCGGATGTTGGGCCTTCCGACGCAATAGGGGGAGAATGAGCTAGTCAGAGAGAAAGAAGAATTCAATGGAAGCCTGTATCGGAATTTATACTCCGAGATGAGTCATCAGAAGAAGATTTAATCGAGATTGAACCTATTGAAGCTCTCGAGTCTCACGATAAAGAAGAAGAAGATCTGACTGAAAATGGTGTTTTAGGACTTCAAGCTATCAGGGAAAAACCTGTGAAGGTCCTTTCGGATGTAGAAAAGCTCAAATGGTCCTCGGTTACTTGGCCATCAACATTTACTGAAACGTTCAAAAGAAGCTAAGACATGGCCAAAATCAAAACAAAGCTAATAATCGATGCATTCCGAGCTACACAATCCCTGCTTCCACCAATCCCTGCTCCAAAGATCGTTCAGATTGATGAAGGTTCAACAACTCGGAAGCCTGATGATCTTCCTGAAGAGCCTTTGGTTCCCCCTCCACCATAATTCATCATATCTGAAACCATTCAACAAATCATCTCTGACCTAAACGAGCCTCTTCAATACAAAGTGATGAGTTGAAAAACTCTTAGATCGATTAGATCTTCAACAGACAAACAATAAAAGCAAACAAACACAATAAACACGATATAGAATCAAGTAATACTTAATGATTCAAATGTAGTCACGCCTCAGCAGAGCTCGATGAAGAACTTCCACTGTAGAGGCGAGCTAGGGTTTGTAGTACAATGATAAGAATAATGATTAAAGCCCCCTCACAATAAAGGATGCACGCATGCACCTTAAATACTAAACCCTAATAAAATAAACACGGTTGGATAGGCCCAAACCGGATAACAAAACTGGGCTAAGGACCGAGCCCAAGGACGCAACCCTACTAGACCCAATAATCTCCCCCTTTGCGTCAAATGGGGCGAGACTTCACTTCGGTGGAGGTTGAGGAGTTCGGTTCACAACCTTGAACAATTTTGGAATGATGGCAAGAAGAGTTTGTCTGAAAGCCATATACCACCGAAGCATATCTGAGAACAGCTTCTTGTCTGCTTCACTATTTTGATCACACCCATGGATAAGCTCAAGAATGTACTCCAAATAGGAATTGGAGAATAGATGTTTGTCAGCTAGAGCAAATAAGCCTCTTTGACCTTCGCCTCTAAGAAACATGACAGTGTGAGACTGTGGATCAATTTTTCCCTTCACCATCAGCTTAATGTCACCAGCCTTCCCAACAGGCTTGATTAACGGCCTCATGCGTATAGCAATGGCAATCTCCTGATCCATCTTCGCCACTTCATGAATGTAACACACTAGCATACGCTTGATGTGATCAATGATGGGCTCATATTCTTTCTGATTAGAGAGTAGGATGATGTTCATAAGAATCCAATCGTGTGGATTCAGATTTGGCAGATCAGCAAGGCTAATCATATGGACCGAACCATCTGATCCTCGGGTCACATTGAACTTGATGTTAATGAACTTCCCTGCTGCAGTAGGTTTCAGCACCTTAATTGTTGTGATCTTCTTGTTACTCCAAGTAAGGTACTGAGGTTGAGAGAATTCATGATAATATTCAAGCAAGTCTTGATCAACCTTCAGGTCAGGAGAAGGAACCGCCACTACAGACTCGAAGTAGTGAAAGATGAAGGCTCTACGAGTGATTGGCATGTCAAATTGAGAATCTTTAGAATTCTCGAAATTAAATGAAAGAACGGGCTCTAGCCAATGTGAACTTGGAGTTTCAATAACCTCCTTTCGTAGGATTTCCAACGTCCACAGAGGAAACATCGATTTCATCTGGTTAAGCAGATTCGATTCTCTCTTCTTATTCTCCTTATTAAGGGCAGCAGTGACTTTTTCCTTAATCTCCTGAGCAGTAGGCTTGGCTTTGAGAGAACTTGGTTTAGGAACCGTTTCTTCAATATCAACATCATCCTCATCATCAATATCAATAACAACTCCTTTTCCCGTATCCTGCATGCCCGAACCTGAAGCTTCTTTCCCCTTCGGTTCAGTAACCACCTCCGGTTGTTGTCGTTTCGGTTTCGGTTGTTGAGAGTTCGGTTGATGTGGTTTCGGTGGTTGAGATGAAGACTTAGTCTCTTCTCCCCCTTGTTGCGGAGAGACAACAGACTCCGGAACACCCTCTATCCGGCTTAGAATATCTAGAGCAGGCCGTAACTTCTCAGCCAAATGACGTCGAATTGAGATGGTAAGAACGGAATCGTAGGCTTCAAGAAGATGAAGGAGAATAGAGTGAACATTACCAACAGAGCTTTTAACCACAGACCACTGCGAACGTAGTGCTTCAAGTTCCTTGTTCGCTTGATTGAGCTTGAGAGTCTGGGTTTTGACTTGAGTGGTCCTCAGAGCAAGTTCATCCATCACTCTGTTTTCCAAGGCAAGATCTGCCTGAAGTTGATCCAAACGTTCAAAGACAGAAGCTTGATGTTTGATGTGATCAGAGGTGAGGTTCTTCCGAAGCACCTCAAATAGCTCTTTCTCTTGTTGAAGAGATTAAGTGAGGGTCTGAACCGAGGCATTGACCTTTTTAGCATTCTGCTCTGCAGCGCCTTGTAAAGATTCAAGGAAAATGTTTGCGTTAGAAATTAGTTTATCGACTTTTTCGGTCGCCTCCGTGCAAACTTCTGTTGAAGCAACAATAGCGGAAGTGGCTTTGGTGATGGAAGCTTCGTGTTCCTTGACCCAGGTTGTGACAACCCGAAATTTCTTTTCTGTACAACCATTCAATTCAATAGAAGTCAGAACTGTTTCTGCTAACTTTCAAGCTTTTTGGAATAAGTTTGAGTGTTTTGAGATTTGTACTTCAGGAGATAACAGGAGAGAGGATGCCCTAGGGTTTATTGTGCAACAATAATGTCCCAAAACTCCAAGAGTTTGGAGTTTACGGCCTAAACAAAGGTGTTTACGGCCGTCAACCGTAAAAGGGGGTATAAATATGACACTTAGTCATTTTTACCACTTTTCACATTTTCAAGATCCAAAACCCAATTCTCTCTCAAGTATCATCCGACTGTTCTTCAAGATCTTCAACTTTGTAAGTGTTTCTATCCCTAAAAAGTTGATATCTTACTTAATCTAGTGATCTTACATGATTCCATCCGTGATATCATTCCAAAAGTGTAGATCTTCAAGTTTCACCAAGAACACCAAGAACACACACTAGTATTCTTGGACTTTTAGCACCTTTAAAGCTTCTCTATTGTAAGTACTCTTACCCTAGTGTGTTATAAGGCTAGTTACACTTCTTAATCACCTAGAAAACACAAGGAATCAAAGGATCAAAGGTGTTTACGGTCCAAGAACACCTTGGACCATAAACCCTAACAAAGGGGCCAAAGTGGCCATAGTCCCTTACCAAGCCTTGGAAACTAGCCTAGACCCCTTCCTTGATGTGCTTAGTACTTGAAAACATCAAAAGACCATAAACCATTTGGGTTTACGGCCGTAAACCCAAGGAGTAGTGGTCCAAGGACCGTAAACTCCTTAAAGGAGTGAAATGGTGCCCTAATCTCTTCCTAAGGCTTAAACATGAAGTAGGAATGCTTTTTATGATCTTTAAGGCTTCAAAACACAAAATGGTCAAAGTACCATGAGTTTACGGCCGTAAACTCATGGGTTTACGACCGTAAACTCAATGAGTTATGGTCACCAAACCGTAAACTCCAAGGGAGTTTACCCTTGAACCCTAAACTCAATTACAAGGTCCTACCACCCTTAGATGCAATCCTTAGGACTTATAGCACTTAAATCAAGTGTTTTACATGTCTTAGGATGTCTTAAATTTGGTTAATTAGTTGTTTTATGACTAATTGGATACATATATGTGTTATTATATGTTAACTAGGATCATTATGTGTGTACAAGTCTTCACTTGACACTTAGCATCCTACATCATCCGTTCATCCAAACCACTCACTACAGGTGAGTTCACACCCCCTTAATTAACCTTTTAAATGTTTTCCAATGTTTTTAAATGCTTTTATGGGGGAGGGGGGATACAAGTTGATCAATTATAGTTATTATATCAATCACATGTGATTAATAACTACCAATCTAGTGGATTTATTATTTTTCAAACTGTGTTTTCAACAAACTACTTTTCAAATGGTTTTACAAGCTCTTTTACATATCAAATGGTTTGATCAAACTCTTTTACATGTCAAATACTTTTACTTCAAATCTTTTACACTTATATTCTGTTAAATGTATATCTTTATAGATATAGTTATATAAGTAGGATTGAAAGGACTTAGAACTGATAACTCACCCTACCTCCTGTTCCTCGTTAGGTTGTGGACTTAGGGTATCAGTTATTTATCCGAAGGTCGTTTGAATCCTAGTTATATATCATGTATATGTATATAGATATAAAGGTTCTTTCATTCTATATTCAGTTCCAACACTCTTGAGTAGCAAGGGTGTATAAACCTACTTGGACATTCAATTTACATTCCAGTAAACTATTATAGGTATAGTTTAGGGGATACAAATTTCTATTCCTATTACAAGGAATTACACAAGAGTCAGTTCATTCATGAGTCTATACTACTATATGAAGAGATACTATTACTTGTTATACAAAGAGAAATACTATATACTATACAGAGAGAGATACTATATATATATACTATACGAGACTGACCATCCTACACCTGGCTGCTAGCTACAGCGGGACCTGTTCATCGACGGATGTTCTCGGTTGTACTGTTCGGCAAGTTTC
This sequence comes from Lactuca virosa, assembly GCF_052849685.1. Classification (NCBI taxonomy): domain Eukaryota; kingdom Viridiplantae; phylum Streptophyta; class Magnoliopsida; order Asterales; family Asteraceae; genus Lactuca; species Lactuca virosa. The sequence continues at coordinate 161,895,365 of NC_136430.1, forward strand.
CACGCCGTGATTATCCTAAGGCAAAAGGATACGATTTCAATGATTATATAATTTTCCCTATTACTTTTATTTTGTGACACATTCACATAAACGATGAGGTAGACTATATTTTTATAATAATAGTTGTACAGGGAAAAATCTTCATTGATACAGAAATGTAAACCTTCAAAGCATTCGGGTCTTGGTAGAAGACTACTTTTTATACTAGTAGGAAATATGGGATTTTCTAGGGTTTTCACACTTATACTAAATGTTTCATTAAACATTTACAAGTCTTTCATAACAGCTTTTCGAATCAATGATACCATAATACTTATGAATTCACCAGCTTTATGCTGATCTACGATTTCAAAATAACTTGTATTCTCAGGTCACCAGTAGACAGGTATGATGACCAGGTTTTGAGAAGACGGAGCACAGACAAGACTTGTCTTTTATTTTGATTACATATTTTGGTGTCTTATTACAATGAAAGAACACTCATGTATTAAAACTTTACTTTTAATGCAATGGATGATGTTGTTGCTTGTTTACTACTTTGCACTGTTATGATACTTTACATGACATCCTCCACCCCTGAACGTTTCAACCGTTCTTGGTTTTGGGGTGTGACAGATTGGTATCAGAGCATTGTTTATAGTGAATTGAGTATATCAACCCATAAAAGATATACAGACTATAAATACAATGGGATTAAAATACTCTGACCAAGAGTTTATACTTTTAAATAATAAAATATTTAATTAAGTATACGTGCCTGCATTCATACTAAAATCAATGTCACTAGGACAGAACAAAAGTATTACGATTGTTGGGCAGCATAAGTAGACTTAGAGACATATAGTCAAAACTGGGAAGATATAGCCTGATCAACTATATTATCCGAGGGTTGAGTAGCATGTGCCTAAGTGTGGTTGCGAGGTTGCAACAAGTCTAAAAACTTACCCACAATACCACAATGAGAATAATAGAACATAAACCTAAAATACTATAGGGGTATTTTGTGCTACTATAAACTACTTATGTGCTAGATTCTTACATCCCTTTTCTCGGGTAGATCATGGCTGGATTCCATCCCTACGGCAACTTATACTTCCCTAACCAAGGTAATGGAGGAGGGTTTGAAGTTGATCCAGAAAATGACCACCCAATCCCCGTGGATGGTCACCAAGCCGAAGGCTTCGCAGATGGTTCTGACTCCGAGCCTGAAGTTGAGAACCTACCCCCGATGGCTCTTGTCCCAAATCCTAACCCTCGTCTGGCTTTTCAAGGCCCGACGCCTCCGTGGGTGGAAAGTTTGGAAACATGGAGCCAAGGGCAGGATCAGCCCATGCCATTCAATGGAGACCGAAGCTTTTATGACCTGAGCGAAGGGGGCTCAGCAGACAGAGTCTTGCCAATCCTGGTCCGCAGAGTAGCCCGAAATGAGATTCAAGGCAGGACAGCTCTCCATCAAATCACGGAAGTTGTCACCAATGCGAGAATGCATACCCTCCGCACCATTCGTTTGGAAGATGCTCGTGACAGATCTAGAGTAGACCATGAGACCCTGCAGCAAGAGCTAGCTTAAACTCGAGCTGAAGTCATAGAGCTCCGAGTACGCCAAAGGGTGTACGAAAGGCACCTAATTGACATGGAGCGTCAACTGGCTGAACTAAGGGTTCACCCAAGGGATAACCGTCCCCAGTAGGAGATATTCTTCCTTTCTTTCCCTGGTTGAAAGAATAGCCTTCCTAGCTATGCTCTAAAGTGCTACTTTTCTAAGTAACTAACTTTGTACTATAAGTACCTTCTAGTTAGGCCTGTATGCCGTCAACACTTTTGTTACTTCAGATATGATGTAAGACCTACTCCAAGGTCATTTTCCCAAATGTATTACATTTTAAATATCAATGATATTGACAGTCGGCTAAATTCTGTGCCAATCCTTGTTCAAATACTTTCGTTTTGCTATCGTTAGAATCCTATCTAAACCCTCACTTCGTCGAATTAATGAGCTATGGTGAATTAGCTCAAGGATTCCTTCCAATCCTTGTCGAAGGTTGGATAGCAATTGTCTTATAACCATTCTAGGAACTTACTTCTACTCTTTACTTGGACTGCATCATAGGGATGTAGGTTAAAATCTCGAGAACTTACTCCTACTCTTTACATGAATGGTCGAAATACTCCTAAGTTCAACCCTAACCACTCACGAACTCATTTTCTTTTGCATAACAGAATCATGTCGTCACCCAGAAATAACCAGCCGAGCAACGAAACCACTATCCTTCATATCGACTCCGCTACATTCCAAGCCGTGGTAACAGCTGTCGTGGCAGCTGTCCTTGCAAACTTCAACGCTAACAACACGAGCCAGGCTGGCGAGGGGGTTGAAAATTCCGCTCGTTGTATCGATGTGGGAAGCCAACAAATAAGAACAGACACAGACTCACAAAGCCGAAAAACAGAGAACAAGAAACGAAAGCGCCAAGCCCAGAAGGAGCGCAAGCGATCCCAAAGACTTGCCATGCAACAACAACAAGTGGCAACCCCTGCCATCCCAGTACCGATTAGACCATACGAGGGAAAACTTCCGAAGTGTGAGAAGTGTAGCTTTCATCATAATGGGGCTTGCCATGAAATGCAATGTTGCAATTGCCTGAAAATAGGGCACCATGCTCGTAGTTGTGGAGCACCGTCACGACCCATCACTCAAGTCCCTGACATCGGAGTCAGCCAGGCTTCCTATAGTGTCGGTGAAATCGGACACCTTAAGAGGAATTGTTCGAAAAGGAGGAGCAGCGAAAGAGACCGTGTCTACATAACCCTGACCCGACACATCACTTCCACCACTGATGCTGGTGCAAGCCAGATATGTCATTTATGTGGTGAGATAGGACATCTCAAGAAGGATTGTCCAATAGCAAAGAACTCTGGCGCTGACGGGAAGATTCTAAGGATCACTGCCGCAGGAGAAACTATTTCGGACCCACGTTGAAATACTAGGGCGTTTATTTTAAGTAGACTTATAAACGGTTAAAAACTAGTGCAACTCGAGCCTTATATTTTGTGAGACCCCGCCAGTCAAGGGACTCTCGTGCTGCGTGTACTTGCCTTTTGTAGTATACCCTGTTCGCATCAGTAGTTTTATAGATAAAACTAAAGTACTTAAATTCTGTAAAAGTTGCACCATGATGTTTTGTAACACCGTTATTATTTAGTCTAACGCCTTTTATTCCGAGTAGTCCGACATTATCGTTTAACTTGAGTAAATACGATCCTCACAATGCCAGTTTCGTGTGTAAATTCTTTCTCCGAAATCGCCTTTCTAGCGAAGCTGTCATTCCAGAACTCCGAGGTACGCATGCAGAGAGTACCTTATGTCTCATCTCCTTCCCGAAGACACTTCAGCGAAACCTCCCCGGAGTACCACTCGTACAGTACGTCAAGTTCAACCCGAAGACCCATACGATTGATCTATCACTGGAGAAGGTATACGCAAGGGTGGTATATAATCAAGGTTCTAAAGGCTTAGAATTGATGATTCCGCTTTAACTTCTTTTCCTTGTTTGGATGTGAACTTAAGGAAGAATCATTTATTCGACTACCTTTTCAGTCTTAATTATATACGACTCGTATACCCGAAGCTGTGATTGATGAACCAAATATGACTTCTGATAGGAACTTTAGGACGGAGATTGCCCAAAGACTACGAGTGATAGTACTGCCATGCGGAGAAACTTAGAATCCAATCAGATACTTTTCTCACCAATCGAGGCAATAGATTCGTATAGATCAGAAAACTCCCAGGATTACCTCCACAACGTCAAGTCGAGTTCATAATCGACTTAGTTCTAGGGGCTACCCCCGTAGCCAATTCGCCCTATCGTCTAGCACCTACAGAGATGCAAGGACTGTCCTGTAAACTTAACGAACTGCTCAGCAAGGGCTTTATAAGACCAAGCTTCTCACCCTGCGGAGCTCCAGTCTTGTTCGTCAAGAAGACAGCCTTCCGAACTCGTTACGGACGCAACGGGTTTGTAGTAGTACCTTTCAGATTGACTAATGCGCTCGAAGTATTCATGGAATTAATGAATAGGGTATGCCGTCCTTACTTGGATCAGTAGTCGTCGCCTCCTTAGATGACACACTTATCTACCCTTGAAGTAAGGAAGAGCATAGTAAGCATCTATGTCAGGATCAGATAAGATGTATCTAGGTCTTAAAAAGCTATACTGGTGGCCTAAAATGAAAGCAAATATTGCTACCTTCGTAAGTAAATGCCTTACTTGCGCAAAGGTCAAGGTCGAATACCAGAAACCCTCCGGTCTTCTACAACAGCCGGAGATACCAGAATGGAAGTGGGAGCGGATCACTATGGATTTCATAACCAAGTTGCCCAAGACAACGGAAGGACTTGATACCATATGGGTCATCGTCGATAGATTGACCAAGTCCGCACACTTCCTGCCTATCAAGGAAACAGACAAGATGGAGAAACTTACAAGAACTTACATTAGGGAGATTGTACGACTGCACGGTGTTCCCATATCCATTATCTCGGACAGAGATAGTAGGTTCACTTCGAGGTTCTAGCAGTCGCTAGAAAGTTCCCTAGGAACTAGGCTGGACATGAGTACAGCCTACCATCCACAGACCGACGGACAAAGTGAGAGAACTATCCAAACCTTAGAAGATATGTTGCGAGCCTGTGTGATCGACTTTGGGAAAGCATGGCATACTCATTTACCCTTGTCAAATTTTCCTACAACAACAGTTATCACACGAGCATAAAGGCTGCTCCATTCGAAGCCCTCTATGGCCGAAAGTGCAGATCCCCTCTGTGCTGGGCTGAGGTGGGTGATACCCAGTTAGCTAAAGGACGAGTTCCTGAAAGAACTCTCACAGGTTCGGAGATCATTTGGGAAACGACAGAGAAGATCATTCAGATTCGTGAACGATTGAAAGCCTCTAGAGACCGACAGAAAAGCTACGCTGATAATCGAAGGAAACCGTTGGAATTCCAGGTGGGAGACCGTGTTCTATTGAAGGTCTCACCCTGGAAGGGCTTGATACGCTTTGGAAAGCGTGGAAAGCTAAATCCAAGGTACATAGGGACTTTCGAGATTCACGCTAGAATCGGTCCTGTAGCTTACAAACTTAACTTACCACGCGAACTCAGTAACGTACATTCTACTTTCCACGTCTCGAACTTGAAAAAGTGTCTGTCCGACGAGACTCTTGTAATCCCACTCGACGAGATTGAGATCAACGAGAGCCTCAACTTCGTGGAAGAACCAGCAGAGATCATGGACCGGGAGGTCAAGCAAACGAAACAAAGCCGTATCCCGATAGTGAAGGTTCGCTGGAACGCCAAGCGAGGACCTGAATTTACTTGGGAGCGAGAGGATCAGATGAAATTGAAATATCCTTGTCTTTTTACTTAGTTATTTGTAAATACTTATTTGCTTAAACTCTAATTTCGGGATGAAATTCCTTCTAACGGGGGGATGATGTGACAACCCGAAATTTCTTTTCTGTACAACCATTCAATTCAATAGAAGTTAGAACTGTTTCTGCTAACTTTCAAGCTTTTTGGAATAAGTTTGAGTGTTTTAAGATTAGTACTTCAGGAGATAACAGGAGAGAGGATGCCCTAGGGTTTATTGTGCAACAATAATGTCCCAAAACTCCAAGAGTTTGGAGTTTACTGCCTAAACAAAGGTGTTTACGACCGTAAACCCTAAAAGGGGGTATAAATATGACACTTAGTCATTTTTTACCACTTTTCACATTTTCAAGATCCAAAACCCAATTCTCTCTCAAGTATCATCCGACTTTTCTTCAAGATCTTCAATTTTGTAAGTGTTTCTATCCCTAAAAAGTTGATATCTTACTTAATCTAGTGATCTTACATGATTCCATCCGTGAAATCATTCCAAAAGTGTAGATCTTCAAGTTTCACCAAGAACACCAAGAACACACACTAGTGTTCTTGGACTTTTAGCACCTTTCAAGCTTCTCTATTGTAAGTACTCTTACCCTAGTGTGTTATAAGGCTAGTTACACTTCTTAATCACCTAGAAAACACAAGGAATCAAAGGATCAAAGGTGTTTACGGTCCAAGAACACCTTGGACCGTAAACCCTAACAAAGGGGCCAAAGTGGCCATAGTCCCTTACCAAGCCTTGGAAACTAGCCTAGACCCCTTCCTTGATGTGCTTAGTACTTGAAAACATCAAAAGACCATAAACCATTTGGGTTTACGGCCGTAAACCCAAGGAGTAGTGGTCCAAGGACCGTAAACTCCTTAAAGGAGTGAAATGGTGCCCTAATCTCTTCCTAAGGCTTAAACATGAAGTAGGAATGCTTTTTATGATCTTTAAGGCTTCAAAACACAAAATGGTCAAAGTACCATGAGTTTACGGCCGTAAAATCATGGGTTTACGACCGTAAACTCAATGAGTTATGGTCACCAAACCGTAAACTCCAAGGGAGTTTACCCTTGAACCCTAAACTCAATTACAAGGTCCTACCACCCTTAGATGCAATCCTTAGGACTTATAGCACTTAAATCAAGTGTTTTACATGTCTTAGGATGTCTTAAATTTGGTTAATTAGTTGTTTTATGACTAATTGGATACATATATGTGTTATTATATGTTAACTAGGATCATTGTGTGTGTACAAGTCTTCACTTGACACTTAGCATCCTACATCATCCGTTCATCCAAACCACTCACTACAGGTGAGTTCACACCCCCTTAATTAACCTTTTAAATGTTTTCCAATGTTTTTAAATGCTTTTATGGGGGAGGGGGGATACAAGTTGATCAATTATAGTTATTATATCAATCACATGTGATTAATAACTACCAATCTAGTGGATTTATTATTTTTCAAACTGTGTTTTCAACAAACTACTTTTCAAACGGTTTTACAAGCTCTTTTACATATCAAATGGTTTTATCAAACTCTTTTACATGTCAAATACTTTTACTTCAAATCTTTTACACTTATATTCTGTTAAATGTATATCTTTATAGATATAGTTATATAAGTAGGATTGAAAGGACTTAGAACTGATAACTCACCCTACCTCCTGTTCCTCGTTGGGTTGTGGACTTAGGGTATCAGTTATTTGTCCGAAGGTCGTTTGAATCCTAGTTATATATCATGTATATGTATATAGATATAAAGGTTCCTTCATTCTATATTCAGTTCCAACACTCTTGAGTAGCAAGGGTGTATAAACCTACTTGGACATTCAATTTACATTCCAGTAAACTATTATAGGTATAGTTTAGGGGATACAAATTTCTATTCCTATTACAAGGAATTACACAAGAGTCAGTTCATTCATGAGTCTATACTACTATATGAAGAGATACTATTACTTGTTATACAAAGAGAAATACTATATACTATACAGAGAGAGATACTATATATATACTATACGGGACTGACCATCCTACACCTGGCTGCTAGCTACAGCGGGACCTGTTCATCGACGGATGTTCTCGGTTGTACTGTTCGGTAAGTTTCCACGCCGTGATTATCCTAAGGCAAAAGGATACGATTTCAATGATTATATAATTTTCCCTATTACTTTTATTTTGTGACACATTCACATAAACGATGAGGTAGACTATATTTTTATAATAATAGTTGTACAGGGAAAAATCTTCATTGATACAGAAATGTAAACCTTCAAAGCATTCGGGTCTTGGTAGAAGACTACTTTTTATACTAGTAGGAAATATGGGATTTTCTAGGGTTTTCACACTTATACTAAATGTTTCATTAAACATTTACAAGTCTTTCATAACAGCTTTTCGAATCAATGACACCATAATACTTATGAATTCACCAGCTTTATGCTGATCTACGCTTTCAAAATAACTTGTATTCTCAGGTCACCAGTAGACAGGTACGATGACCAGGTTTTGAGAAGACGGAGCACAGACAAGACTCGTCTTTTATTTTGATTACATATTTTGGTGTCTTATTACAATGAAAGAACACTCATGTATTAAAACTTTACTTTTAATGCAATGGATGATGTTGTTGCTTGTTTACTACTTTGCACTGTTATGATACTTTACATGACGTCCTCCACCCCTGAACGTTTCCGCCGTTCTTGGTTTTGGGGTGTGACACAGGTGGCCATCAAGCCTTTTATAGCAGACTCAGAAGAGGAATACTGAGTAGAGGAGGAGGCCATCAGCTTATCTAGCTTCTCATTCAGCTCCTTGAGATGGCGCTTGGTGACAGGGGCATCATCATCATCGTCGCTTAGCACCCTGTAGGGAATGTAGTAGAAGGTGTCATAATCAACATTTTCACCACTAAGAACGGTATTGGTCTCTGTCGATTGGGTAGGTGATGGAGGTTTGGTAGTAACAGGGGTTTCTGGTGCTACAATACGAACCCCCGTATCAGATACGTTGGTCTGAACTCTAGTGGTGGTTGTAGTTATAGCTTCAGAGAAAATAGGTGTAGGAATGGGAATGGTAGAGGAAGGTTGAGATGTGATTATTAGGAAAGTGGGAGGTAAGGAAATAGGAATGGAAACAGGTGGAGGAGAAGGTGATTGGGAGCGAACATGTACCTCTGGTGTAGGCGGACAAGGTGGTGTACCACCACGAACCGAACCTTCATCATCTGAGCTTTCTCTCTCAGATTCGCTAGGAATGGTGGGTTGATGACCAGTAGGAACGTACTCGGAGTCGGAGTCGCTTGATGATTGGAGAATAAGCTTCTGAGCAGGTTACTTGACCTTCTTATGCATGGGCTGGGAAGGTGCTGCCTTCTCAGACCTTCGCTTCTTTGGAGTCTGAACCTTTGATACTCGATCTCCTTTATCCCTCTTTTTCGCTTCTTGCTTCTTGCCCCGCTTAGCAGGTTTGTCTGCTTCCTCAATAGATTTTATCATTTCAGGAGTAAGTTCCCTTGGACCAGAAGAGGGAGCTTCTTGTACTCCTGAATAATCTTGCTCGCAGGGGACACACAAGCATACATTGACTCAAGATATGAGCCAATGAAGTGAAACTTCGACGGATGAGTGACAATGATGTTAGTGGTATGAAATATAGAAATGGAGGAGAGTAGTGAGTCTGCCATGATAGGAACATGATAACGCTCCATAATTCACTGAGTGATAATGGTCCAAAACAACTGATGACGCATGATTAGGTACCGATTCAAATTCACACGCTTTTCCATACTTATCCTCTTTCCAAATCACCAATCGATTAGACTTCCTGCTATGTTACCGCTTGAACCTTCAATCGAATCTTTATTACTATAATTACCAAAGGCTTTATACCAACGCATCCCTTCATTTGGAAATAACTGCATTACATCGTTAGGAACCGAAGCTATATATTTATGAATAGCTTATGAATAACCAAACAAGACTTTTGGAAAATACAAGATTTTCGTGCAAGATAGTGTCAAAGATAAAGAAATAAATCAAACTATTTGTGGGAAATTGTGATGTCATTTAAGACATAAAGCAGTGGATCCTGGGCACGAATCTCTTCCTTCAAAGTCAAGAGAGACTTCAAAGTGCTTGTTTGGATTCCCGTTGAATACGATCAAGTACTTGTTGAGAAGCATTGAAAGGCATCTTTTATATATAAGGCTATTAAGGGTGGCTTTCGCTTCAATTCTGGTTTCCGATACTTGACATAAGACCGAAATAGAACGAAGTACTTGTGAGACCGATGTGGCCTGTTAAACAAGTAGGTTTGGAACATATTTAGTGACTTGTTGATAATCGTTAATTAGAAATCTCAAAAAAAAAAAACCTGGATCCTTTGGGAAGAAAAGTCTTGGTGAAAGACATTTTCATAAGGATCTCTCAAAAATATAGGAGATTTCAGGGTACTTTCATAAAAGTGGTTTCGTTACTTCAAAGGGTGAAATCTAGAACATTTAATTGTTCACCGTCAATGCTTTAAAGGTTTTGAATTTTGGGTTTCACTTAGCACGTAGTGGCACGAAACTAAGATCATTAACACAGAAGTTATGTAACCGTAAACCTCAGTGGTAATGCTGAGAGTCTCAAGGGTTACATTTATGAGATGAAGTATGATGGAGAATAAATAGGAGGTGGTTAAAGAACCGAATGTACCTCTGCTATAAAAGATAGACTAAGCAGAAAAACTCTTAACTCAATTTGAGAAGAGTAAGGTAGCTCATGATTAGAGTGAATTTGACAGCCTGATTGGGAAGACATGATTTGTATATATCAAGTCATTAAGGCTTCACTCAAAATCTTTTGAGGCTTGGGTCAACATGTAGCAGCATGCTTGTAGGGACACTTAGCTAGTACATAGATAAAGAATTATACCTGATCCAACTCCATCATTGAGAATAGTCGTTATACACAAATTATATGAAGCAGATTGCAATAAAATGAAAGAAAATATTTTTAAGTTTTGAAGTTTCTGAAAAGAAATAAAACATAATTTTTTTTTTGGATTTTATAAGATTTTCTGAAAAGAACTAAAACAGAAAGAAAAATATTTTTGAATTTTATGAAAATAAAAAGAAAAACATAAAAGAAATTGCGAGAAAAGAGTATACATACTATACAACTGAAACCATCATTTGGAGATGAGAGGCGAACCGAGCCCGGTGAGACCGAACCCGAAATAGGCCGAGCGTTCGGTTCATTTCGGTTCCCGGAAGAACCGAACCCGAAATGGACCGAGCGTTCGCTCTATTTCGCTTCCAACTTTTATTGAGACAAAAGAGATTTGGGTACAGATTCGACTTCCATCATTCCTAAGCCTTGTAGGATTTTATTAAAACTTGCTTCAGACAAGGCCTTAGTAAAGATGTCAGCCAATTGATCAGTGGTTCTTACGAAATGAATTTCAACGTTACCATCTTCCACATGATCTTTGATAAAGTGATACCTCAGTGCTACGTGTTTCGTCTTTGAGTGTTGCACTGGGTTATGACAAATCCTAATTGCACTCTCTGAGTCACAATATAGTGGGATTTTCTTCATGTTCAGGCCGTAGTCTCGAAGTTGACTTTGTATCCAAATGACCTGAGAAGTGCATGATGATGCGGCTATATATTCTGCTTCGGCTGTGGAGAGAGACACACAAGTTTGTTTCTTAGATTGCCAGCTAACAGGTTTGCCGTCCAGAAATTGGCATCCTCCAGTGGTACTCTTTCGGTCCTGTCCACATCCCCCAAGATCATCATCTGAGAATGCTTGGACAAAGAACCCTGATTTGGCTGGGTACCACAAACCGAGAGAAGAGGTTCGCTTCAGGTACCGAAAGATGTTCTTCACAGCTAGCAGGTGAGTTTCACGTGGATTAGCTTGAAACCTGGCACAATAACAAACAGAGAACATTATATCTGGTCGACTTGATGTTAGATACATTAGAGACCCTATCATCTGACGATAAAGGGTCATGTCAGCAGCCGGTTTGTCCAGAGAAGGTGTTAGCTTTGTGCCAAACGCCATAGGAACCTTTACTTTCGAATCTCCCATCATTCCAAACTTGGCGATCAAGGTCTTCGAGTAAGCCTCTTGATTAATGAAAATGCCTTCGGGTCCCTGTCTTATATTCAAGCCAAGGAAAAAGTTAATAGAACCCATTGAGCTCATTTTAAATTTAGTCTCCATCAACTTCCTAAATTCAACTGTTAAGCTAGGATTTATGGAACCGAAGATGATATCATCAATGTAAATCTGAACGATCATAAGGTGGTCACCCTCTTTCTTATGAAAGAAGGTTGGGTCAACCGAACATTGTTTAAACTTAGACATTTTGAGAAATCTAGTTAGAGTTTCATACCATGCCCTTGGTGCTTGCTTGAGACCATAGACTGCCTTGTCCAGAATGTAGCAGTGATCTGGATACATCTCATTCACGAAACCCGGTGGTTGCTCTACATACACCGTCTCTTCCAGTTCGCCATTTAGGAAGGCACACTTCACATCCATTTGGAATACTTCAAAGTTCTTGTGTGCAGCATAGGCAAGAAAAATACAAACTGATTCTAGCCTTGCTACTGGAGCGAAAGTCTCTTCGTAATCTATGCCTTCTTCTTGACAATAACCTTTCACAACCAATCCTGCCGTGTTGTGTCACACCCACAAACTAAGGATGGCGGAAACGTCCGGGGGTAGAGGACTTCATGTATAGTATCACAACAACGAGTATAATAGTGCTCAAAGTAAATACAACCATCATGGATATAATTGAAAAAGTTACACCATAGTATGTGTTTACATGTTTCAAATCAATTACACTATGATGACAAAATGAAATGTTTGACGATTTAACGTCCCATCCTCAAAAGCTGTTGATTTCCCGTTTCACTGAATTCCTGAGAATACAAGTAGTTTTGAAAGAGTATCAACAATTAAGTTGGTGAGTTCATAAGAGTTTTATTTGAGAAAGAAGTCGTTTTCCTTGTAAAAAGCGATAGAGTATGATTCCAGAAAATTCAATATTTTCTTTATTAAACGCGAAATGAACTCTCCTATGTTATGCAATAATGTACCCTAGAGAGACCCGTAGATTCCTCCTATAATCACCCAATGTATATAAGTTATATAAGATTTAAGTTAAATAAACCGTCGAATATAATGGATCTGCCCTAGGTCCACAACCAAACAAGGAACAAGAAGTAGGGCGGACCCATCAATTCTAGGTCGATTGCGACTAAATTCTTATATAACTCTAACATATACACTTAGCAAATTATAACTGAAGTCTAACAATTCTAGATGAAACATAGTTTTAATATCATGAAAGCCATTTAGTGTAAACCTAGTACTTTGTCATGTATACTTCAAGAAAAATCCCTTATTTTCCTTATAAAAAGTTATGTAGCCTTAAATCCCAAGACCGAGAATATGTGTGTGTGTTGTACTTATAATGTTTATAATCGTAATGCGTTTCCAAAGAAAATCCAATATTTTCCTTATAAAAAGTTATGTAGCCTTAAATCCCAAGACCGAGAATATGTGTGGGTTTTGTACTTATAATGTTTATAATAGTCTTTAAATAGATAAAACCTCTATTCAAAATAGAATTTTCCCTGTAAACTTGAAAGATTGTTAACTACCTATGTGAGTTGTTATAATCATACTATAACTCGAGGACCTCGTACTCGACGTTCTTCAGACGTCGGAATGATATGACACTTGTCACCTCAGACCTGCCGGTCTAGCTGTTGCAAGCAGCCCAGGTGCGGGTTTGTCAGGCCCAATATAGATCTATACACAACTATCATGCTCTCCCTCCAGGAGATTCTGATTATAACTACAGGACTTTACTGTGGTAATTAAGAGTACCCGAAGGAGAATGTCTCACAAATTTATTTATTAACAAGTTCACGTAGAGTGTAATGAAATACCCGTTTTGTAAATTGATTGTGTTACTGTTTCTTTGTTAAATGAAGTGTCCAAACTATACCTATTATAGTTTATGAAGAGTGTTTTATGTTTTAAATGAAACCTTGTTATGCATGACTTTGTATTTCAATAAAATGACATTGAAAATACTAAGTATAAAATCCTACACACCTTGCTCAGCATGTTACAAGGTGTGGATAACTCTTAAACTAGTTTTGACAGTTTTAACCTTAACTGTCACTGTTTTAGAATATTTATATAAAAATCACCGTAAATCGAAAAATGAATCCGTAAACTTAGAGAGTTTGGAAAAAGGGTCTACTATGTTCATAAATTTTCCTATAATTTTTGGTGGTCTCAAACCAGTGTGAAAATGTTCATTTTCACAACCTGGTCCGATTTTGTTGCTGCAGTGATAGGCAGTTTTGTAAAAATCACCATCAATTGTAGAAAAATCGTATCGAGATGTGCAAATAGTAATTTAAAGGTATAAACCTAAACTATTTTCATATTAAACAGTTTTGAAAAATATTAAGTTTAAGTTGGGTAAAACAGTTCGTGAACAGGTCACAACTTTTCTGTTGTAAGCTGTCAAGTTAAGTTTCAAATATGTTTTGGTGTTTTAACTTATATTCCCCCCCCCCCCTGAAAACTAAAGAAAATGGGAAAATGTAGGGGTATGAAATCACCAACTTAATTGTTGATACTCTTTCAAAACTACTTGTATTCTCAGGAATTTAGTGAAACAGGAAATCAACAGCTTTTGAGGATGGGACGTTAAATCGTCAAACATTTCATTTTGTCATCATAGTGTAATTGATTTGAAACATGTAAACACATACTATGGTGTAACTTTTTCAATTATACCCATGATGATTGTATTTACTTTGAGCACTATTATACTCGTTGTTGTGATACTATACATGAAGTCCTCCACCCCCGGACGTTTCCGCCATCCTTGGTTTGGGGGTGTGACGAATTGGTATCAGAGCATTGTTTATAGTGAACTGAGTATATCGAACCACATAAGATATACAAAATATAAATGCATTGGGACTAAAGTCTCTGATTAAACATTTTCAAGTAACTATACTTTTAGAAATAAATAGTTTCTTATTAAAAGTATGAATGCATGCATACATACTAGTGTAGTATCATATCTAGGACAATACAAAAGTTAAAAAAAAATAGAGGAGTTGTGCAATGTGAATATGCCCTGGGATATGCAATCAAGTCTGGGAGGAATATAGCCTGATCAACTATATTCGTCCGAGAAGTGACTAGTATGTGTCGGGGGATAGTCATAGTAGACAACAAGTCTATCAACTTACCAACACCCACACCAGAAAATCGTTAAGAACCAAACATAACATTTAAAATACTATAGGCGTATTTTGTGGTACTATAACTTATGTGAAAGCTAAACAGATTCTTTCTAGTAGATCTACAATCACTAAGTGGATACGCTAAAGTTATATATAACTTAGATATGTAACTGGTATGCACCATGTCATTATAGAAGTAACTAAGGAGGATCAAACCCCTATAAGTATTTCTAGGAATATGATTATTATATGCCTCTCATCTCACCCCTATTCTCGCACGGACATCATAGCAAGATCTTACTTACCAGGAGACCCCTACTTTCCGAACCCGAAAAGTTAGTGGGTGATTAGGAAAAGAGTCGGAAGTGGAGCCAGAGGTCGACAACTTTCCTTACATAGACAGGACTCTCGCGAACCGTTTCGACTACATCGAACTTGTGCCCAGTTGGGCAGCATTAATCAAGGGGTGGAATCGCCATCAGCAACAACAATCGCCATTTGGAGACCAACGAGGTTGCGATGACCTCAACCATGGGGGACCGGTTAACAGAGCCCTCCCGGTGATGACCCAGTAGATCGCGAACATCGAGTCAGGAAACTGTGCGCTGCTACAGACGCTACCATCTCACAAACTCGAGACTTAGAAAGAGACTACTATTTCAGAGACCAACTCATTAAGGACCTTATCGCCGCACAGGCGAAGACAAAGGAATATTAGGATAGACACTCAAAACTCGAAGAGAGAGTGGTCGCAGCCGAGCGTAGGTTGGTAGAACTACAAGACGCATCGGTTTCGTTTCAAGCACCACTGGGGACGTATTGTCGTGAGCAGAGTTCATTTTACTCACAAGACCTTGTAGATTAGGTCTATGAGTATGCGTTGGTGCTACTCCCTTCCATGTGTAGGCCCGACCCTGCGAGTTAGTGATTACACTAGTCCAGAGATTATTTGCGGTCCAAACTTTTCCTTGCAATGATGTGGTGTAGACCTGCATCAGGCTCAAAACCTTTCTCTGAAAACTAAATATACTAGAATCATGCAAATGAAATGGGTATGCGTACTATTTCATTAGGAGCAATACTACCAAAAATTCATAAGTTTATTATATATAGACTCTCATTATGAATTGTTTTCAAGAACACCATAAACATTGGAACACGACACACTCAGAACTAAGATAAACTTAGTGAGATAACTCATGACGTATAAGCCCTTATTCAAGACTTCTTATCATCTCACTTTTTTAAACCTTATAGTTGAAAGGCGCCTCTTTCGTAGGCATATAGGGTGCGATCATACCAGCACTAATACACCGAATCCTATCAGAACTCTTCAGCTAAGCGTGTGTGGAAAAACATAATCCTAGGATGGGGAAGAACTTAGCGCCTGTACAAACACCTACTTCTACCCACTACCATAGCTCCGTCTCAAGAACGTTAGCAGAAACATCGAGAATAGTTCAGTAAAGTGCGAAATTTATATATGTGTATATAAATGGTAAAGATATAACTAGAGATAATCATCCCCACTCACAAAATCGTTTCTCCCCATACAATAGAGTTATGTCTTCACAAAGAGGTAATCAGCCAACAAGCAAGACAACAATCCTGCAGATAGACTCTTCTACTTTTCAAGCTGCGGTCACGACAGCCGTGACAGCCGTCATGGCGCAACCTAATGCTAACAACGCCAGCAGAGGTGAAGGCGGTGTTGGCAATTCTAACCACATAAACAGTCAAGAACACCATCGGGTGTCTACCAACGTAAACGCCTCAGAACACCAACCCAAGAGCAATAAACGAAAGTTTTGGGACAAAAAGAGGCGTAACCTATCTCAGAAACGCGCTAAAAGACAACAAATTGTGGTTGCCCCTGCGATTACAACAGCAGTCACGACTCAAGCCTCGACACAAGCCACAACGCCTGTCACTCAAGCACCGGTCAGACAATATATGGGAACACTCCCAAAATGTAACAAGTGTGGCTACCATCACAATGGGGTTTGCTGGGTGCCGTATTGTAAAAACTGCAACAAGAACGGACATACTGCCCGCTTCTGCAGGACCCAGACCCGACACATCGCTTCAATCACCTATACGAGTGTAAGTTCAGTATGCCACCTATGCGGTGAAATGGGACACTTCAAGAGAGACTGTCCAACTGAGAGGAATGACGGGGGAGCATGAGGAGTATGGAAAACAAACTAGCAGGAGCAACAAGGAACCTTATTAGGACTTTTGTAATGTTTCCAACAACAACAACATTTAAGTACCATATGTTTGTAATGAATTTGGTATGATTGCTAAAATTACCGTCTTTCAAAAAGTAGTTAAAATACTCTCTCGTTCAATCAAATCAAAGGCACTCATATATGACCTTAGGATCATTACCGGTGAACTGTGATGACTCGGTGTACACATCAGGGTTAATTATAATTAAAATACTACAGACTTAAAGCGAATAATTCATGTTCCATGTCTAGTAGTGGGGTTAGGGTAGAGCCACTCACTCGACGGTTTCATCAACACCAATTTGCATACGACTTGCATATACCGCTCGATCATAGAATGATCTGTCGGGAATCATGATATAAAGTATCATTACTAGCTATCAAAACACACTTACTACCAATACTGCTGCTATGGTATGAATCATTTCCAGTAACAATAACATCGATCAAAACGGAACACACTAACAAGAATCACATGATACTCTATCTCTCTAACATCTCTTACGAATACAACTTAACATATGTTTTACCAAAAGATCTTGTGTCGTCATTCGATTTCGATTGGTATAGTCCTCACCTTCCCGATTAAACGGCTACGAAAATACCCTTCACCTAACCCACTAAATATCTTAACCCTCGTCTCTCATAAACGCAAAACCGACACGGACCTCCGGGTCATCTCTCACTGCGAAACCCCAAAAACACTCACCAGAGGAGTATTATACCTTCCGAAACCTTTCCACAAGTAGTTCCAGAAGACCCTTCGGGAATGTCACACATGCAGCAGATAAGGTTCAAGCACAGAAGCTTGGGACGAATACGGTTAGTCTATCACTACTAAGTGTATACGCGAGGACAATATATAATTAAGATTCTACAGACATTGGATGTGTGTTTCCGCCCTATTTCTTGTTCCTTGTCTGGTTGTGGACTTGGGGCAGAGTCACCCATCCAACTGTCTTACCAACCCTAATTACATACGACCTATATGCGCAAGTTAATGATAGATGGACCAGGTACGAGTCCTACCATGAACTTCGGGACAAGGCTATCCAGGAGTGCGAATGAACGTTCTACCATCCGAATAAGTCTAGTCGCGTAAACCGAACCCATATGCTCCCTACCGATGTAATCAAACGAGAAACACCGAAACAGACCCTATGCAACACTCCGAAGAGAAGTTATTACTTATGACTTAGTACAAATTCGAGAAAGGCTGATAGCATCTCGAAACCGACAAGAGAGCTACACAGATAAGCGACGCAAACCCTCAGAATTGCAGGTTGATGACCGAGTTCTGCTAAAGGCCTCACGGTTGAAAAGAATGACATGTTTCGGTAAACATGGGAAACTGAATCCAAGGTACAGCGGGCCATTCAAAATCCTCGCTAGGATTGGCCCGGTAGTATACAACCTCCGACTGCCCCAAGAACCTAATAATGTGAATCCAACCATCCACACATCAAATTTAAAGAAATGTATGTCCGACGAGACTCTGGTGATACCTCCCGACGGAATCAAAAGCAACGAGAGTCTCCACTTCGTGGAAGAACCGGTAGAAATCATGGATCGAGAGATCAAGAGAACGAAATCAAAGACGTATCCCTGTTGTGAAGGTCTGTTGGAACGTAAAACAAGGACCCAAGTTCACCTGGGAACGCGAAGACCAAATTAAACTAAAAATACCCACATCTATTTCCCCAACCCTCGATGTCCCACTCAAAATGCAAATTTCGGGACGAAATTCCTTCTAACGGGGGGATAATGTGACAACCGTCAAATTTAAGTCAAAGTCAAAGTCAACAAGTCAAAGTCCACAAGTCAAACCGGTCAAACTTAATTAGTATTTGTATGCTAAAAGTTATTCTATGTATAAAAATGCGCATTTGTATGTCAAGAATTCAAGTGTCTCAAAGAATCTATGTGTTTAGCAATGTAAAAACCCTAAAAAGGGGGTTAAACGCATCAAAACACGACTAAGGACCCTTTCGGGGACTTAAAACAATCATAAACGCAACATAACGGGGTTCACGAACCTTGCATTACGAGATTATACGATAATAATGGCTAGGGTCAAATCTCTCCAAGTATGTGAAATCTCTCCAAGTATGTGAAATCTCTCCCAAATCTCTACAAGTATGTGAAATCTCTCCCAAATCTCTCTCAAAAATCTCTCTCTGAAATTTTTATCGTCAACCGGGTCATCCCGACCCTTAAATTGGCCAAAAACCTCTTGAAACGGGGAGTTATATCGAAAATCAGCTAAATAGGGTCGAACCTCTTAGGAACCGAACCTCTTAGGAGCCGAACCGTCCTATTAGAGTCGAAGATGTCAGAACCGAAGTGTCAGAAGCGAAACAGCTTTCCTGAACCGAAGCTGCTAAGGGACCGAACTCACCCTTCAGTCCGAGATACTACCTTCGGATCCAAGACTACCTTCGCCCCATTTCGCTTCCTCCCCAGGTTTGCATGCGAAGCTGCTCAAGACCGAACCCTCCTCTCGGTTCCCATCTACTTTCGGTTCTAATGGCTAGGACCGAACCTCCGACCCTGAACTTCGGATATTCGCAACTTTTACCCGGTTTTCAATACTTTTAGCGTTTTGAGCCCGTTTTTCGTAATTTTAACGTGAGATTTTCACCCAAATCCATATTTTACCATTTTTAACTCCCAAAACTCATATTTTATTTATTTTTCAAGGATTATTAATTAAAAATCATTATTTTATAATAAGAGAAGTATTCTACCCCACAAGTGGGTCAAGTGTGCCCACTTGCCTCCATGTGTCACTTCCTCATTAACCCAACCCTATCCACATCACACAAACCAAGGCAAACATCCTTTCATCTTTGCAACTTGCTCCAGCCACATCTATATAAAGAAATCTTTGGAAGAGCTCTTGAATTACTTTGGTCATTTCCACACTTTTACACTTTTCTTACCCCACAAGGAAGCTTATTTTCTCTCTACTTCCAGCCACTTTTTGGAAGTGTTCTTGAGCTATTACTTCACTTTTTGGTAAGTATTCCATCTACAATCAAGTGTTATTTCATGTTTTCAAAACATCCATGAATCATCTATACACATTTTAATACCAAAATCGTTCTTAGGATCATCCAAACTTTCACGTGTTCATCAAGTGTTTTGGATTGATACTCATCATCTTCAACCTTCCACTCTTCAAGAAATCACTCAAGGTGAGTTCATACCCCTACATTTTCCAGTTTTCTTTAGTTTTCAGGGGGGAATACAAGTTAAAACACCAAAACATATTTAAAACTTAACTTGACAGCTTACAATAGAAAAGTTGTGACCTGTTCACGAACTGTTTTACCCAACTTAAACATATTATTTTTCAAAACTGTTTAATATACAAATAGTTCAGGTTCATACCTTTAAAATGACTACTTTCAAATCTCCATACGAGTTTTCTACAATTTATGGTGATTTTTACAAAACTGCCTAACAATTCAGAAACGAATTCGGACCAGTCTGTGAATATGAACCTTTTCGCACAAGTTAGAGACTTATAAAAATCATAATAAAAATTATGAATAAACTAGACATACTTTATAAACTCTCAGAGTTTACGGATTTAGTTTTCGACTTCGTATGATTTTTCTACGATGTTTTCAAAACAGTGCGGAAAGGTTAAAAACTAGCTACATAGCTTACCATATTAACAACACTTTGTAGTATGTTGAGCAAAGTACATAACACTAAGTTCCTAAATGTTGAATGTATTTCTTGTTAGTTTATCATCATAAACAGAAATTAGTCATTCATAATAAGGTTTTCCCATTCATTTCGAATACATATAATAAACTACAATAAGTATAGTTTATGGATTTTTCGATAAAAGCATCGTACATGGAAAAGGTTTTACTCTCAAAACAAATGGGTTTTACATATACTACATGATAAACTATAATAGTAATAGTTTATGGATTTCATATCACTAATTGTTTTCAAAAAAGGTGATTTCACTTCCACCACAGAAGAGGTTTTATACTCAAACTATATGTAAACTAGTTAACGTAAATTGTGAGACATTCTCCTTCGGGGTACTCTTAAGTACCACAGAAAAGTCCTGTAGTTTTAGCCAGAGTCTCTTATAGGGAGAGCGTGATAGTTGTGTATAGATCTATATTGGGTCTGAGAAACCCGCACTTGGGCTGCTTGTAACAGCTAGACCGGCAGGTCTGAGGTGACAAGTGTCATATCATTCCGACGCCTGAAGAACGTCGAGTACGGGGTCCTCGAGTTATAGTATGGTTATAACAACTCACATAGGGAGTTAACAATCTTTCAAGTTTACAGGGAAAATTCTATTTTGAATAGAGGTTTTATCTATTTAAAGACTATTATAAACATTATAAGTACAAAACCCACACACATTCTCGGTTTTGGGATTTAAGGCTACATAACTTTTTATAAGGAAAATATTGGATTTTCTTTGGAAACGCATTACGATTATAAACATTATAAGTACAACACACACACACACACATATTCTCGGTCTTGGGATTTAAGGCTACATAACTTTTTATAAGGAAAATAAGGGATTTTTCTTGAAGTATACATGACAAAGTACTAGGTTTACACTAAATGGCTTTCATGATATTAAAACTACGTTTCATCTAGAATTGTTAGACTTCAGCTATAATTTGCTAAGTGTATATGTTAGAGTTATATAAGAATTTAGTCGCAATCGACCTAGAATTGATGGGTCCGCCCTACTTCCTGTTCCTTGTTTGGTTGTGGACCTAGTGCAGATCCATTATATTCGACGGTTTATTTAACTTAAATCTTATATAACTTATATACACTGGGTGATTATAGAAGGAATCTACGGGTCTCTCTAGGGTACATTATTGCATAACATAGGAGAGTTCATTTCGCGTTTAATAAAGAAAATATTGAATTTTCTGGAATCATACTCTATCGCTTTTTACAAGGAAAACGACTTCTTTCTCAAATAAAACTCTTATGAACTCACCAACTTAATTGTTGATACTCTTTCAAAACTACTTGTATTCTCAGGCATTCAGTGAAACAGGAAATCAACAGCTTTTGAGGATGAGACGTTAAATCGTCAAACATTTCATTTTGTCATCATAGTGTAATTGATTTGAAACATGTAAACACATACTATGGTGTAACTTTTTCAATTATAGCCATGACGGTTGTATTTACTTTGAGCACTATTATACTCGTTGTTGTGATACTATACATGAAGTTCTCCACCCCCAGACGTTTCCGCTATCCTTGGTTTGGGGGTGTGGCATGTTGTGTATCACATTTCCTTCCTTATCCATCTTGTTCCTGAAAACCCACTTTAATCCAATCACGGAAGCATCCTTTGGTGTTGGAATCAGTCTCCACACTTTATTTCGCTCGAACTCATTGAGTTCGTCCTGCATCGCCAGTACCCAATCAGAATGATCGAGTGCAGTCTTGATCGTCTTTGGTTCGACTTTGGAGATGAACGAATTAAACATGCAGAATTCCACTTTAGAGAAAAGTGCAGTTTGTTTCGCTTTCAGTTGTGATCGTGTGAGAACCTTTTCTGTCGAATCACCAATAATTTGTGTTTGTGGATGATCTTTGGTCCATTTGGTGAGAGGAGGGTAATTAGGATCATATGAGGGATCCAGTTCAGCATTCACTTCTTTTTCAAATTCTGACCGAATATCATCATCGTTTGTATTCGCATTCTCCCCCTCGAATGATGATACTTCCTCAGCTTCAGGCTCAGAATTCTCCCCCTGGACTCGACTTTCGGTTGGAATGAATGATGATGAGCTCTCCCCCTGGAATGGTGAATCTTGGTTATGTGGAAAAGATGAACCCTCCCCCTAAATATGAGAACAATCTTTTGGAGGTTCGCTTGTGTCTGGCTGTTCGGTTGTTACCGGTTGTTCTTCTGCCATTTTCTTCGCAGCATCATCGATTATCTTCTTCAAGTTATCTACCTTGTTGTCTGCAGCTTCAGATTCAGAGAGAACATCCTTTTCTGGTTCATCAAATAGCAGCATGTATTGCTCAAAGAGGTTTTAAATTGGTACCGTAACTTGACCAGATTTTGGAAATATTTCCTCCACAGAACCTTCGGTTGTCTTCAGTTTCTTGACGTAGTTATCATCGAAGGTAACATAATAGGTCTCCTATATTTTTTTTGAACGCTTGTTGAGAACCATATATGCTTTGGAGGTTAAGGAATAACCCAGAAAGATTCCTTCGTCTTCTTTAACATCAAACTTATTTTTGTGCTCCTTTGAATTGAAGATGAAGCATCTTGAACCGAACACGTGGAAAAACTTTACATTAGGCTTTCGGTTGTTCAAGATCTCATATGGAGTGATGGAGAAACTTTTGTTGAGATAAGATCTGTTCTGTGTGAAACAAGCAGAAGCAATGACATCAGCCCAGAAATATAGAGGTAGAGAAGCGAAGCTCAGCATGGTCCGGGCTGCTTCACATAAAGATTGGTTTTGCCTTTCGACAATTCCATTCTGTTGTGGAGTATATGGTGCCGAAAAGTTGTGAGTTGTCCCGTTCTCTGCAAGAAAATCTTCAAAGTCTTTGTTATTGAACTCCAACCCGTTGTCGCTTCTTATGTTTCGAACTATCTTCTGTAGTTGAACTTCTATCTGCTTGATAAAGAGTGTAAGCTTGGGAGTGGCCTTTGATTTCTGCTTCAAAAAGAACAGCCAAGTGAACCAAGAGAAGTCATCCACTATTACAAGTATATACCTATTACCACCAATGCTCTCGATTGAAGATGGACCACATAAATCAATATGAAGTAATTCTAGTGGTTCAATAATTTTTGTATTGACTCGAGAAGGATGACTTTGTCGACTTTGCTTTCCCATTTCACACGCAGCACACAAATGTTCTTTGTCGAACTTCAGGACAGGAAGACCTGGAACATGATCCCCAAGCACTAGTTTGTTGATGTCTTTGAAATTGAGATGGGAGAGTCTTCGGTGCCAAAGCCAGCTTTCGTTTGAGTGAGCTTTTGTTAGCAAGAAAACTGCTAGTTTCCCTCGTATGGGATTGAGATTCAGAGGGTACATCTCTCCTTTTCGCTTTGATTTCAGCAGAATATTGTTCGTCTTCTTTTCAATAATCTCTGAGCCATCGTCATCGAATGAAACTTTTAACCCGGTACCAACCACCAGTTTAGAAACACTGATAAGGTTGTGTTGTAAACCTTCAACGTACGCCACTTTTCGTGTCGAAAAAACACCATTGGTGATCATACCATAACCTTTGACCGTGCCAAAAGAATTATTACCATACTTGACACTTCCACCATCTTGAAGGGACCGAAATTCCATCAGTTCTTCCTTTCTCCCTGTCATGTGACGCGAGCAGCCACTGTCTATGTACCATTCATCATCGAACTGCTCGTCACGCATAACCTGTAAAAATTAAGCAGATTTAGGAACCCAAAGTTTCTTGGGTCCTTGTGAGCCTTTTACAGAACAAGGAATTGTAAGAGAAACATCAACTAAAAAGGTTCTTTTTATTAAGGTTGTTTCATCTTTTCTTTTTATGGTGAAAACTTTGATTTTATCAGACTTGAGTACTTTAGGTTCAGTTTTTGAATTTGAGAATTTAACGTTGGCAGACTTTCGGTTCTCGAAATCGGGTTTAAACGACGTCTTCTTTTCGTTTTCCGGAAAGCGCTTTCCTTTTCCCTTTCGATCATTCTGTGAGTGAGAGTGAGAATGAGAAAGATGAGACTTGGGAGTAGATTTAAGCTTTTGGTCATTGCTCTTACTTGGTTGAGAGCCGAAACTACTTTCCCTTCATTTCCTCTCATTGGTTGGTCTAGGACCGAAACCACTCTTTTGGTTTCTCTCATCTTGAGGACCGAAACTTCTTTATCGGTTGTTGTCTGTCTGAGGACCAAAACTTCTCTTTTGGTTGCTATGCCTTTGTGGACCGAAACTCTGTTTTCGGTTGTTTTGAGTCTGGGGATCGAAACTCTTCTTTCGGCTGTTTTCATTATGTTGAGCGCGAGAAGCTGAGTTTGCTTTTGCTTCTTCCTTTGACTTAGAGGGCTTTTCATAGCGAACGTAATTAGGGTTTTGAGAACGCCAAAACTGTTTCCTTTTAGTGAGATTCTTCTTGTATCTCAAATTTCGTTGATGCTTTCGTTCTAACACCTGTTTTGGATTTTTGTGGATGTTGGCCTTTTTCTTTGGTCTTTGAGCATGAGTTTCTCTCTTTAGCGAAGAGGTTTCGCTTGACACCATGACCGGTTCGCCTGAAGGAGTTTTGGTACCACTTGTGCTTGGCACATCAAAGCGTGTAGGATCATTAAGTGGTTCTGCCACATACCTACCTTTCACCCTCCATGATGTTTTCTTAGATAAACCTTCTGTTTCATCGGCGTTATCAATTGGTGCTGACCAGAAAAACTCATCACAGCCATCAGCATTATCTTCTTCTACTAATGCTGTCAGTTCGGCTGTCTGTTGCTGAGTAACTCCTTTACCTGTATAAACTTGATTTGGAGTCGTTTGGACCTTTTGATATACGACGGCCTTTTCCTTGAGGACTTTGGTCTTGTCTTTGGACAAACGAGCGAACTCAACAGAATTTTCAGAAATAAGATTTTTGTTGGTTTCGGGTTCGCTCTTGACAAATTCGGAACAATCTACCACATCTTCTACAGATATTTCACTCATATCATCATCCTCATTGAATTTAGAAGTGTTTTCAATATCAATTTTATTTTCTGAACTCAACTTGGCATTCAAAGAGTCAAATTTCTGTACAGTTTCGGTTTTGATTTTTAATTTGTCATTTTCATCCAACAAATTTTTGAGCATGTCCTTATGGTCTTTTCACTTTATGAAGGACTCTATTTTGTCAAGACCAATTTTGTAAGCGGGAGAAATATCATCAGAAGAAACAATATTTTCACAGTTATATGCATCGGCGTCGATTTCATCCTCCTTTAACTCAAGGAAGGGTAAAATCATACGATGTATCTTCTTCCCTATTTCACAATCAAGATGCAATTGAGTAATGTTGGAATATAATCATTTAGCAATTAAACAAAAAATATTTCGTTGTTTTAAAAGCTTTAAATTGTCTCTTTGCAAATAAATTGTTTCATCCCTAGACCTAATCAACTCTTTCTCCTTCTTCTCAATCCACATACGCCTCTCCTCACACTTCGATGATACCCTGCTGATTTGATCAGTTAGGTTAGAGTTTGTGACGCGAATTTGAGTTAAACTACCACTTATACTAAAAAATTTAGATTTTAATCCATTTAGTTATTTTTCATAGTTTGTGATGGGAATTTGTAAGGAAACAAGAATAGATTGTACCTTCTTGATCAACTCATCACATTCGTTGATCTGCTCACTGACAGGTTTCGCTGCAAAACACCTATCTTCTCGCTCCTTTGCTTCATCCAGTCCCCCATCAGTGGTATAGCCTCTCATTTGTGACATCCCAGAAGTCACCATTAGACACTTTCCTGCAACGTCCTCTTCTTTCACCAACAAAGCCCTGCCATGAGTGGGTTCCTCACTTCTTCATCTTCTGAATCAGTGGACCAAACTTCAACACCTCCGAACTCATCATCAACAATATTTCCCTGTACAATAAGAGCATTCACAGTGTTATTAGATCCAGCTTTCTTCTTCTTGATTTCTTCCAATCGTCGTGTGAGGTTCGCTTCCTCGTCCTCATCTTCATTCTTTTCTGACATCTTTCTCAGCATACAATCTTTGGCGAAGTGATTTTTGCCTCCGCAGTAGTGAAAATTAATGCCTGTGTTACCACCAAGTTTTACTTCCTTCTTTGGTTCTTCGGTCTGAGAAATACTCTTCGGTTCCTCCTTTGCTTTCTCGGCACTGTAGCTACCTTGCCAGTTTCGGTTCTTATTTGTTGGGAACCTTCTTTTGATGAACTTCTTGGGATTTGACACCATCAAAGAATACTCTTCACTTGTTAGTTCATATTCAGAAAGATCCAAATCTTCTTCTTCTTCAGCAGCATTCTTTCCTTTGGAGATTAGGGCCAAGGAACCCATGCCAGAGACCACATTCGTTTCTTTTGTCACGGCACTCTCATGTGACTTTAATATTCTCACCAGTTTTCTAGAGAATAAGTCTTGAATTGTTCATGTGCCTTCACAGTAGACACCACAGCCATCCATTCGGGTCTAAGGCCATTCATGAATGTCACCTTCTGTTCAATGACTTTCCTTTCAATCCCATGTTTTATCATCTTACTAAGGAGATGATTGAAGCGATCGAAGGCTTGAATAAGCTTGTCTTTGGGCTTCAGCTTAAAGTCACCAAATTCTGAGAGCAACAATGTTTGGATTGAATGCTCAAGATCTTCATCCGTAGAATACAATTCCTTCAATTTGTCCCATATTTCTTTTGCCGTTGTGCATGAGCTTACTAACCGAAATGTGTCCGATTGTAAAGCAAACCTAATCATTCTTAAAGCTTTGATTTTGCACTGAAACGTTTCCTTCTCATCTTGGGGAATGTCTTTCACATCACTAACGAGTTGATTGTACTCCTTTTGATTTTTAACAATTCTTGAAGTGCTTGAGTGAGCGAATGGACCTACAGTAATCGCCTCCCAGATCAAGTATCCATTGTCTTCTGAACCAATCACGTAGTCTTCAAAGTGATGCGTCCAGACCTCATAATCCTGAGTGTACAATATAGGAATCCTTATCGTCTATCCTATGCTGTTGGAGATATTGATTGGGTTTGACAGAGAATCATCCATGGACATGACAATGTTTGTTCAAAAACCTGCTTAAGATCAGACTTGTAAATAACGTTAGGGTAAGATCGAATATTTAAAGAACTACGTCAATAGCAAATGACGGCTCTAACAATATCAATGAAAGAGGAAAACCCTAAGATCTTTTTCAACAGAAGAGATGTGTATGAATTACATAGTCTCCTGCTCTGATACCAATTGATGAGTTGAAAAACTCTTAGATCGATTAGATCTTCAACAGGCAAACAATAAAAGCAAACAAACACAATAAACACGATATAGAATCAAGTAATACTTAATGATTCAAATTTAGTCACGCCTCAGCAGAGCTCGATGAAGAACTTCCACTGTAGAGGCGAGCTAGGGTTTGTAGTACAATGATAAGAATAATGATTAAAGCCCCCTCACAATAAAGGATGCATGCATGCACCTTAAATACTAAACCCTAATAAAATAAACACGGTTGGATAGGCCCAAACCGGATAACAAAACTGGGCTAAGGACCAAGCCCAAGGACGCAACCCTACTAGACCCAACACAAAGGACAAAAGATTTCTACTGAACCTGATAGCCCCGTGAAGACGTTCAAAAAGTCTGAGGGATGGTCTCAAGAACAAATAGATCAAGCATTGGACAAAAGCATCAGGATTCAGGCACTGAAAGACACTCCGAATTCGATGCTAGGCATATCTCCTCTTTTCCAAGAAGGAATTATTCATGGTATTCATTTTGTGTCCTTCATGTACTATGATCTTACAATATCTCCTCACGGTAAATTCTACATCAAATACGCACCTCTTCATCCGAATGATTATCCTCAAACAATCATCAGGATAGATTGTGAGAGATTGAGAACCTTCTATTCCATTAACGTACGTCCTCAAAAGAAAATGTGGTCTCGGAAGTGAATTACCAAGATAGTTGGATTTAGTAACAAACTTCAAAGCAAATTCGATCTCAATTATATGATGTACAAATACTATGTCTCTCATAAAAAAGAAGCAGCCCTCACTCTTACAGATGCCGACTTTCCCTCAATCAACCCCAATGATATTCTCACCATTGTTGCTCATCTCCGAGAACGCCAAAAAAACCACTCAAGCATCGGAGCTTATAGTGCTACAATCAATTTCTTGAAGGACTACGTTGCAGAATTCTATAGTCCCGATATTGAATTTGCTCACTTGTTCGAAACAAGGAATGTTTTGGCCAAAATCACTTATGAACTACCTGGAGCTCAAATCTTGGCAGAAGGACCTATTGAAGAACCAGAACTCGGATACGTCTATCTCAAAAAGAATACCAACTGAAAAGAATTCTTTAGAGTTCTTGACAAACACCTAGTTCCATCAAAGATCCTTCAGAAGTTCATCGCCAACACTGCAAAAAGTGAAGCTCCTGAGCATGTGAAGAAGAAGTTCATTGAACACCTGAAATGGTACTTAGAAGTCCGAAGTTGGCTACAAAGTTCCTATCTCTTTGTGTCTGATGAAGCTCACTGAGTTGATAGATTGTTAAGTTCAATTAGGGGAGATTATTGATGCATAAAAGTGAACCTCTAGCAATCTGAGCCAAAGCAGATCCGAAGTCAATGCAATCCAAAATGTGGAGAGTTCCGAAGTCTTTCTACTTCCAAGATGAAGTCTTTTACAAGAATTCCGAAGTTAGTATTTTGATGTGATAGAGTCTGCACTAGTATTAAATGCTCTTTGTCATTTTTTTGAGTAAACAGTTCATAGGACCAAATCAAGTAAATCCTTTATGTGTCATATTTGTCAAACTCTTGGTTATATCTAGTCCATAGATTGTGCATGGTTTGTACTATGTCTCTCCTTTTATATTTAAAGGATATGATCTTTTCATGCATTGTAAGAAAGAAGTAGCATTATTCTCTTCACATCAATTACTAATTCTCTTGCAAGTCAAATCTCTTTCACTATCGTTCTTCTTGTTCTTAAAATGTCTTTACTTTGCTCATACTCATTTTACTCTACTTAAATATTTTTTTCAACACTTTGTTCATTTTCATTCTTCAAGTCTTGACTGGTTTACCAGACTTGAATGGGCCAAAATATTAGCAGCAATCATTGATCTTAAAAGTTAATTCAAGGTTTGAGTTTTCGAACCTTGTCCGCGCACTGAATCTTGCACTCTCTAGCGGGTGGATGAATTGGTTGATCAAATGATGGTCAATAACATGGTGGTGATGGAAGGTTTGGTGATTGAGGGTTTAGAGGTGGAAGGTTTAGTGACGGAAGGTTTGAAGATTTCTTTTTTGTTTTTTTCTTGGGGTTTTGTTTTTGGTAAATGAAGACATTTTTGTTTGATTATTTGAGAGTATTTGTGAGAGAGAACTGATATTATGTCTGTGAAATGTTGACAGTGTAGTTTAATTTATAGTGGTTGAATTATAATTTGAAATTTTCAATTTTAGACGAAAAATATTTTTTCTTTAATTAAATGAAGTTAGGTTTGTAAATTAAATGAATTTAGGTTTGAATGGCCAAGGCAATCCGGTGAAACACATATCCTCCAATCACAACCAAGTTTTTCCTTCTCCTTCCTCTGGTTACGTCCGTAGGGATCTTCCCTTGGCGATTCCCCTAGCGAGTGCTAGGTGGTGGCGTTCCTTGTCCTATTAAGCAGATTGACGAGTCCACTCCTTGTAGCCTTAGAGACTTTTTGGTCTCATCTGTTGAATTTTCTTTGTTCATAGTTTTGTATTATTTTTGTATTCAAACCCATGACCAGCCGACAACTTCTCCCATGTAATGTCTCTTCTCCTACCTTACATATCATGCAAACCTCCAAACAGACCCTACCTTACTAAGAATCACTTTCCGACCCAATCCATTTTTATTGTTGATTTCAACCTCTTATTTGGCTCACCATCCAAACAAAACTCGACCGACCCACTTTCATAACCAAATCCAATCTCGGATTCATACCCCTTGTCAGATCTTATTGAGTTTGAGATTCATAATTAAAAATAATTTTCTTTAATTTGTTTCATTTCATTTAAAATAAATTCTATTTTTTAAACCTATTATTTTATTTAAAACCATTTTTAACACCAATTTTAGCCCCAAGTCATGGTTCAAGACTTCATTCTTCTTGCTGATTTCGAGTGAAGACACAATTATTTTAGAGATTATTATTTGTGTGCTCCTAATTATACCGAGCAATTGACATTTTCATCCTCCGACTTATGTACTTTAGAGATTCGAATCCACATATTTATCTGGAAACTTGTCGGATCAGCAATGTTTTTCGTTTTCACTTCCTTTGGACTGATTATATAAGGTCTCGGACCACATTTGGACCAAAATTATTTGGATTAGAGATCTAGACCAATTCCTTTTCGACCTTGATTGACAAGTCGATGTTCGTGCTTCGAGAGTTCGGGTTTTCATTTCGGGTATCATCATCACATCGGTTCAGCATAATGATTATTCAGTAACGATTTATGTGAATTATCTTTAGTGTTTGTTTAGTTCAACAATACCTCTCCAAGTCAACTCATGACCCAAAAATAATATCCTTGTTTTTATAGGTAGATGCTCACATCAAGGGGGAGCGTGTGATGCTCCATCATATCCAACATATTCTCTTGCCTGACTTCATGATTATTTTTTTTTATCTATATTGCATTTTCGATTAAAAATAGGGGAGAATCATGAGCATCCATTGTGATTTTGTTATTGGAGTTCTAATTTTAGAGACATTTGAAGATGGAGATCTCTGTAGTAATGTGATGTGATGTGGCACTGATTTTTTATCTTTACAAATCAATTTTTTGGTATTACTAGTTGTTCTTCAGATTCTGACTATTTGTCTTCCCACTCTATATTTTGGGTTGTCTCATTTGTGTTAGCATCTGGATCAGATCTTATGATTGCTTAAGTTTGTATTTACGAAACTTTGAAGATGAAGATTCTTTTGGCGATGCGACATGACATTCATTTTTGATCTTCCGATCAAAATTTTGGCATTGCTAGATATCTCTTCGTATCCTTATTATTTATTATTCACACTTTAGTTTGGGATGCTTCACATTCTCAGCAAGTTAATATTTAGAGATTATTGGGTGCATTTTTATTCGAGTTCGAAATTTTGAAGACATTGTGTGATTCGATATTGAGCTCTTCGGTTCAACAATTAAGGGGGAGATTGTAAAAATGATCGGTTTTTGAGGACTGGTAGATTTAAATATTGGGATTTGATATCATCATTCAGAGTTGGGTCCTCTATGTGTTCTTTGATTCTAGAGATCCCATTTCCATATTCCGAGATCACGACAGCTTTAGATTTTTCGAGATACTTCAGCACCAAACCTACCCGTCGGATGTTCTGCCTTTTTTCACTGATTTTACCCTCATCATTTCCAAGCATTTAGGTGGAGATTGTTAGAGAAATAAATGCTCTACAATTATGAGTGATTTATTAGGTTAGAATATTCCTTGTATGAGAGCATATTCCCTCAACTAGTATATAAAGTGGAGGTGAGTGGAGGTGAGTGCACCATGTAGACTATAGTTTAGAGAGAGTTGGCTAGGAAATTATCCTTAGCCATGAGTGTTCTTCATGAAATACTTTGTATCTCTCTATTTATACCTTACAGTTTACTCATATGTTCTTATTCATTATATTCGCACTCGATTATCTTTTTTATATTATTATTCCAAACCAATCCAATCGATAAAATGGGAACCTACAAAATAACTCACTTAATAGATAAGGTCTTACCTCTTTATCAATTCCTATAGGTTTCTCTTAACATATATTCCACTAATTAGTAAAATTTATGAAGTGTTTTGCTAAACATTATCCTCTGACTTGAAACATACATAACTTACTCATATGAATTACATATTTGGTAAATTTTGCATACATAAAAAGATGACAACGAGCTCTATAGCTTCTTATAACTGATTTTTGTCTATATATTTATTGATTTCGATTCATTAGCGTGTCAACATAGGTATTCACCCACTTTATCACTTTTAGGCTTTAAACAATCTATATTAAAATAACTAAAACTGCTTCAGTTTAATTCCAATTGATCTGAATCATCATGGTATTTTCTTTGTCATGCACACTACAATTTCATTTATAGAGCTTCCTATAATAACTCTAGATCTTGTATCATAAAGCTTCAAACTTGATCATTTGGAAATGTTTCTATTACCATAAGGTTTTATTAAAGTTTTAGTCTAACTTTGTAAGCTTGTGGGTCATTCACTACAACTTATTTTGAGCTGATTTGTTTTGTATCATTTCAATTCTGTGTCTATTACAACATACATTTTGACCCTTTTCCCTTATTTTGCCCTTAGGATAGGATTTTATAGCCTCAAAGTTAGCTCTTTCTAACATTTTATGTAAATTTATATTTTCGCTTTGTTTTCCATTTTTGTTCTTAGAATATAAATACGCGAAATTCCTATATTTTCTTATAGTGGTCACATTTAGTATTATTTTCCTTGCTGATTATCTAAAATGACAATTTTATCATCCTTTTTCTATTTTCCATTTTTACTAACTTTACAAATTCTCATTTTTATTTATTTATTTTCTTTATTTTTCAAACATCCAATTTTTTGGATGTTACAATTGTGTACTCCTTAACACGATTTCATCCTTAGAATCACTATGATATGACTCAGTCTTGTAATAATCGTTAAGGTCTCTTTGATAGTATTACTACATTAGTGGTATTTCTTTTCACTAATCACTTATTGATTAACCAATAATTTTCTTAAATATTTTCTTTATTTGTATTTCATAAATACTTAAGTACAAACAAATTTAATTCCATCGTTATCCTTTGTGAAATCATATGATTTTGAATTTTTATATTTATTTTTCAATTAAAATATTAGCTTAACATATCTTACTCCATTCTTTAAGTAGTATTCTACTTATCATTTCTTTACTTCTATTCCAATCATTAATCTTACTCATTGGAGTTATTTTCTTCGCATAAAAGTACCAATAATATGTTTCATTATTTGATTCCTATACATGAACAAAATTATTTGATTATGCATTTTTAATGCGTTCTCCTGATTTTTTCAATTTATATCAATATATTCCACTTGATTTGATTAAACATTTCTATTCTTCAATAATCTACCCCTAAAAGGAAATGATGGTCATTTTCTTAATTTCTAATAACACGTTCCTACTTATATTTCTTCATGAAAAATTTCTAACACAACTTTCACTTTCAATATCATAATATAATTCTTAAACTAAACTTTATGGCTAATTCTTGTACCCTGTTGTTCTTTTAAATATAATATATCATTAACCATAGGCATTTAATTTACAACTTTTCATACCAAAATTTCACGATATAGTATCACTTTTCCTGAAGGGATTATAGGATCCCATTGGTATACCATACCAAAAAAATTATTACTTGAATTTAACATTAGAGATGGGAAGTTGTTGATTTATTCATAAAAATACAACATTCACTTGTATCACTCGATCACTATAGCATATAAATTGAATACAAGTGTATACATATTTACGTTTTGTGATTCTAATCCTTTTTCCATCTTAAATAATACATTTCTAATGTCTTCTGACGTATTTCATACGTCCTAAGTCCTTTTTAAGTTTATTTCCACCACATCTTGTATTCTCCAACAATTTCATAATATAACAACTTACTTTGTTTCTTTTTCCAACTATAACGACCTACTTTGAAATATTTTACTTCTAATAAACCAAATAAGCTTTCTAAGTATCGTTTTTTGTCATGAATACAATAACTATTACAAGCCTTGTATCATTTTCACATATTGTCCCACTTTGAGTGTAACATCCGTTTTTTAGGTATAAATCCTGATGCTTAAATTTTTGTGAAAGTTGGCAGCCACGACGTGGTGGGAAGATTACCATGACGTGGAAATCTTTTTTGGGGCCGCGATCATTTTCCTTAGATGCCAAAAAAAATTTGTGTATTGGCCACGACGTGGCAGCGTCCCAGTCTTAAACCCTAATTTTCCTGGGCATAAGGACCTATTTAAAGGATGTGATGGCTAGGGTTTCCTCCACCCTTAGCCTCCATCACTTCCAAAGTGCTCTTGATCAAACTCTAGCCTCCTTGCATGTATTTCAACTTAACTTTCATTATTTTGTGATCTTGGAAGGAAGAAGAAGGAGTTTCTAGTGCAAGAATCCAACAAACAACTCATCTCCATCCTTTTGTGCATCTTCTGGACTCTTTGTAAGTCCTCAAGTTTCCATATTTTTCGTTCCTTTCTTATAGATCTAAATTATTTAGCATACCTTTGTCCATGGTCAAAGTTTCAATAGTTGGGTGGAATAAAGTTTTCAATTGTATGCTTCATCAAGGTACCTTGAGTATTATATCTTTTGAATCTAAGAGTTGTTGGCGTTTTGAATGATATGCATGAGATTTTGGTCATTTTCTCCAAATTTAACCTAGTTTGAGTGAAGGATATGCATTGGTCATACATGACCATAAAGTATGGATTTTTATGAGCCTTTAGAGTCCAAAGTTAGAGTAAAGGGCTTAATGGATTAAGGGATTAATCCATTAAGATGTCCAAGAGCAGGAACCACAATGTGGCAAGGTGCTCGCCACGATGTGGGGATTGAGGTGTTCATGAGTGATTTGGCATTTAGCTGCCACGATGTGGCCATGTGTTGGCCACGGCATGGTAACCACCTGAGTTGACTTCGACCGTTGACTTTCTCACTTGGTTGACTTTTTGCCAAATGTCTAATTTAGATAGTCAACTAAATTTTTGTCCTTAGGTGTTTCATTAGGTGGTGTGTAGCACCAAGCTTTCGATTGTACGATCTTTGGTGTTGACGACTTCGAGTGTGAGGTGAGTCTTCTCACTACACTATGTAGGATGCTAGTTGTCTTTATGACTCTTGCATGGAAGACTAGGATCTAGCCCCTAGGAATTGTATGAAAGACCAAGATTTGGGCCCTGACAATTGTATGATAGAGCAGGATATGGTCCCTGTAAATTATATGAAATACTAGGATCTTTTCCCTGGCACTTGTATATAAGACCATGATTTGTCCAATGGTAGGAAGTGATTGTAAGACTATGATTTGGCCCATAGCATTCACTTCGGGTTGAAATAGACTCGTGATATTATGTATGGTATGTGGTATTTTGGAGAATTCACTAAGCTTTATGGTTACAATTTTATGTTTAAATGTTTTAGGTACTTCTGGTTCCAATGGGATGGGTTCGAATTGATCGCACTGCATCCGCTGGAGTTTTCTGCACTATCTATTACGACAAATTTATGATGTTTTGAGAATATGTTATACTATAATTATCTTTTATAATGAATAAATTAATGGCTTGGTTGTTTTAAAAATGAATTTTTTACTTAGCATTTGTGGGATGTTACAAGTTGGTATTAGAGCCTTAGTTTGAGGGATTCGGTCGCACTTCATAGTATGACTAGACCGAAACTAAGGAATAATAAAAATCTTGAAAAAGAAAATGATTTTCTAAATGGGTTTTTATAACAAAAGGGGTGTGATGCATGCAATCAGTCGAGCTCAAGTAAGTGATTCCCAAAATACCCATACATGAATGTTATGTTTTAGTATGCTATTATATGGATTGCATACTAGTATAGGGCTAAGGATCTGGTCTTGTTGTATGATAGTATGCTTGATAAGAGAGATGCCTTTATATGCTTGTTATGAGATTAGATGACTTAAAGTTTGCGCTGATACTAGAAATTTTTTGATGAATAAATTAAGGTGGTACATAGTTGAGATTAGATAGCCCTAGACCGTTTGACTCATCCTTAGTGTATGTGCTTGTTTGATGAAGTCCTTATGGTAGAGACATTTATTCAAACGTCTATTTTATTGGGACTATGTACGACCTGCATTCATTGGATGATCATCGGTGTTAGTAGAGACCTTCTTGGCACGTGTGGAGAGCAGAATATTAGGAGAGCCTAGGAAGTATCTTAGCCTGTTGTGTATGCTGTTTAGCATGGCAGCCATGTGTGGATAGTCATAGCAGAGTGACTTACAAAATCTAGGACAATTCCTAAGGAAAGTATGGATAGGTGATGGAGGTAGTATGGGACTAGTGAATGAACATAATCCATACTTGAATAAGGGGAAGTCTTAGACGAGCTTCTACGTTAAGCCGTCGAATGTTATATTTGAAGCTGGTATTTTGAGGGATAGGGCCCGCGATTGGTGTGAGGAGGTATTCCATGCTTTGGGAGCAGTAGTCATTGAGGTTATGTTATGGGAAAACTTTGTTACAAGGCTCAGGGTTGAGTTCGTGCCTGATATCGAGTTTCAGCAGCTTGCACAAGAGTTTTAGGATCTTTGTTAGATAATGGAGACTGTGGCGAAGATTACCGCCAAGTTCTGAGAGAGGGAGTTCCTAGTTTTGTAGTATGTTGTGGACGAGGAGATGAAGAAGACCGGGTATCATGACATGCTAAGGGATGATATCAAGGATTTTGTTAGCATTTCCTGTTACAGGAGTCTAGAGGATATGACTGACATAGTTTGGGAGTGGGAGATCGAATTGGAGGTTTTTTGAGTAGGTAGTTTGTGCCGCAAGACGAACATATTTGTCGGGATTGTCCCCAGGGATCAAGAAAGTTTTGCTTCCATTGCAATCAGGTGGGCCATAAAAAGGCCAACTATACGAGATTGTTAGGGGGAGAAATGGAGGCTTATACTCCGGCTACCTTGAGGATCACCGATAGTTGCCAGGGCAAGGCGTAGGCTCTTGTGGTGAGCAACAAAGCTTTTCAGTTGATGGCCGAGGAGGCCAACATAGCATCAGATGTTGTCACCGTTATGTATTCCTGTTTATTATTTACTATTTCATTATTTATTCTTATTATTGTTCATGATGTGATTAGGGATGTTCCTAGTCAATGGTATGTTTGCTCTTTTCCTTTCTTATTCGAGTGTTACTCGATCATTTGTGTCTCTTTCCCTTAGCAAGAAATTTGATGTTGATTCAAGGGCGCTAGATTTTCCGTTAGAGGTAGAGATCACCGACGATTGCACTATGAGTGCTTCGAGGGTTCAACGAGATTATGTATTGGAGATGTCTCAGGTTTAGTTTCCTATCGATCTCGTTCCTATTTCTCTAAAAGGAGCAAGGATCATTGTGGGCATGGATTGGTTGACTTGGTTTAGGGATATGATTAACTGCAAGCATCAATTAATGCAAGTTCGAACCCCAAGTTGGGGAGAACTGATCATTCATGGAGAGGTAGCACGAGGCCGGGCATCCATTTGCTTAGCTACACGAGCTAGGAGATACTTATAGCACATAAATTCGAGGTTCTTAGCTTATGTTGTTGATACTCAGGTCAAAGGGAAAAGTCTATTGAGGATGTACATATTGTTCAGGATTTTTCTGACGTGTTTCCTGAGGATTTGCTAGGAGTGCCTCCTGAGAGGTAGATGGAGTTTTTGATTGACCTAGTTCCATGTGTGGCTCCGATAGCCAAGGCACCCTATCGTCTTGCACCTCTTGAGATGCAAGAGTTGTCCACACAACTTTAGGATCTACTGTACGAAGGGTTCATTTACCCGAGCACTTCCCCGTGCGGAGCCCCTATTTTGTTTGTGTATGGGTCGAATTGTTGTAATTAGTCGAAGTATGTTTTGGACTCTTCGAATGTTTTGTAATGTATTTTACTAGGGGGCTTTTATTCGAAGCTTTAGACTCAATGCCTTAGTATATTTTTTGTACGCTTTCAGTTCCCTATAAATAGGGTTATTTACTAGAGATAGATACAGACTTGTCTATTGTACTCTGTAAAGAATTTGAAAGCGTAATAGAGTATAACAAGATCATATTTACATCCTGTGTTCAAATCTCGCATTCTTACTTGAATTCATACGCTGATTAATTCATTACTCGATTCTTTGATTCATCAATTGGTATCAGAGCAGGAATCACATCTGTGATCTGATTTTCATCCATTCAAAAAGTTTTTGAATCAAATTTTTGGTTCAAAAGTTTCCGCACTTTTTGATCATGAAAAAGTTGTCAAGATTTCAGTTTGTGATTTGATTCGGCATTTGAATTGTTAAATCAAGTGTTCTTCTTATAATTCCGATCTGATTCAGCTAGTTTGTTTTAAAATCTCCAAATTTTCTTAAAAATTTTCAAAATCAACTTCCGTACAACAATAGCGAGCTTCAATCTCAATTCAATGACTTCGTTCTCTCATCTGTTAGGATCATCGACCAAAATTCCAATGCTAATTCCTGAATATTATGATCAGTGGGCTGATCAGATGCAGGATTATCTGAATGGTCTTGATGAAGAATTATGGACATGTATCACTGGAAATGTCAATGTTCCTGTGAATGTTCAACCAATCGGATCTTCTTCTACAAGTTCTGAAGTTGATAATCAAACTGATCGTCTGAAGAAACTGGAGAAAAGGTGTATGAGGGAACTGCGAGGTGCTTTACCTCCAGTTGTGTACAATTACGTTAGGAGTTGTACAACTGCAAAGGAGGTCTGGAACAATCTGAAAGATAAGTTTCAAGGAAGTGAGAAAACGAAAATCAATTCAGTCAAAAAGTGTTTGGTTGAGCTAAAAGATTTCAGACAAAAGGAAGGTGAAACAATTGAAGTCTACTATGATCGACTGAACGAGTTAATCTATCGTTGTAATCGCTATGGAATTACAAGGACTTCAATGGAATTCAATCTCATCTTTGTGATGGGGCTTCGAAAAGAATGGAGAAGTGTGAGTATGATGGTGAAGAATCAACAAAGTTTTGATTCATCAACTCTTAATGATCTGTACAATCAGTTGAAAACACACGAAATTGAAGTAAATGAAATTGCTGAGGAATCGAAGTTGAATTTGGGAGGTCCATTAGCTCTTGTATCAAAGATTTCTGAGAAAGAAGCTGAAAATGGTGATTCTGAGGAAGAAGAAGGATTCATCATGAATTCGGATGATGAAGCAATAGCATTTTACTCGAATAATCGTTTTAAGAAATTTTTCAAAAAGCCGTTCAATTCGAAGACTAAGCTTGCTGAGGTGAAAGGAAGTTCTGTGGGTAAAAATGTTGTTGAGGAGAAAAAGAAAGTTGAGAAGCAAGATTCGAAGATAGCTGAAGGAAAGGGTGAGAAGAAGCTGAAAGGTGATGCTGGAACAGATTGTCATTATTGCAACGGTGCTAATCATCTTGCGAATGACTGTATGCTTTGGAAGAATGATGAGAGGAAGAATAAAGTCAAGGATGAGGCATACTATGCAGAGAAGCTTGAGGTGGTTCGTACTAAAGCCAAGAATTTGTCATTGGTTGCAAAGGGTGAGCATGAGGATGAAGATGGAACTTATCAAATCTGGTCTTCCGGATCAGACGATGAAGAAATGAGGAATCCAACGCATGGAGCGATGTATGCGAAAATGGAGGAGGATTCAGATGACGAGGAATTTGAAGTGAAAGGACGATGCTTCGTATCCAAAACGGCAGACAAATCTCGAATGACAACAAAGGTACGTAAAATTCTCGAATCCTATAATATTCCTACACATGCTTATGATTCTGAACTAATTTCTTTTGATGAGACGGTTACTTATTTTGATTCAATTGTTGTGTATGCTAGCAATGAGGCCAACAAGTTGTCAATGGAGTTGTTAGAGGCTAAAAAGAGATTAGACTTGAAAATAAGCAAAATTGAATGTTTGGAATTACAAATAACAAATATTATGTGTGATAGGGATACTTTATCGAGTGATGTTAAACTTTTGCTAGCACAAAGAAACATTTATTGTAATGCTGCTAAACGAATTTATAGCAAATTAACTGATTTACGTCATTCATGTGATATAAGTAAAGAGCAACATAGAAAATTACTACCTTTTCTAGCATTCGAAAGAGCCAAGGTAGATAATATTTCGTATGATTGTGAGAAAATAATAGTTGATTTTGACAAAGTTTCTGATGATAGATATAAATATGGAATTGTCAAAATTGATGAATGTCTTGATGTGAATGAATTAGTTAACATAGTGAATGATACTTTGACTAAATCTGAACAAATTCAAATTTTGAAAAAGACTGAGAATTCAACTTTTGATTCTCAATCTAATTTTGCTGATATTGATGATAATTCTGACAATATTAGTGAAATTAGTGAACTTGAAGATGTTGATTGTTCTCAGTTGTCTATTGTTAATGTTGCTTTAACATCTAAAGGGAAAGAAAAAGTTAAGGATTTGATGGTTGAAAATGAAACTGATATACCCTCAACTTCAAAAGTTTGTGATATGAACTTCGTGGATCTCAAAGACAGTCAAACTGATGATAGTGATGATGAAGTAGAAGAGAAAATTTCGAAGGAAAAGGAAACTACAAAAGAAGAAGCAACTTCTCGAATAGTGGTTGATCAAGTGTATGGTGATACACAAAAGTTCAAAAAATTAATGAATGAAAAAGGTGAACATTATCTTGAAACAAATACAGTGGTCTATCCAAATTTCAAATGTACAGATGATGTCATTTTTCCATATCAAGTTTTCGTAACTACTGGAAATGTTGAGAATATCAAACCAGAATTAAAGAAGTTAGTTGAGGAGGATAATTCAAACACAACTGAAGAAGGTTTTTTCGCAAATCAAATCACAGTTGAAAACAACTTAACAAAGAATTCGTATGCGTTCCAACGTCAAAAACCACAAAGACAATGGATTAAAAAATCAAAAATTGAAAAAGAGTTTTCAAAACAAGTTGTAAAGGAAAATGAAAAGGTTGTCAAACTAAACTCTAAGGAATTTAAAGACCAAATTGACAAATTTTCGAAGGAACACAACATCTCAAAAAGACAAGCAAGAAGGAAAATATTTTGGCAAAATGTTGAGTCTCAAAAGATGTCTGAATCACAATCAACCAAAAATGTTTTCAAAGCTAAAAATTCTTCTTTTTCAACAAAACCTCAACAGTCATTTCATACAAATCATTCAAGGTCTGAAGTGAATAAACAAACAAGGTTTTCGAAAGTTTCAGAAACTAATAAATCAAGAACATTTTCAAATAAATCTAATTCAAATCAACAATTCTTTCAACGTCAACATTTTAAATCAACAGTTGATACATCATATGCTCAATCATTTCTAACAAATCCAAAAGTTGATTTTGTTCCTCAAAAGCCAAATTTTCCTAATCATACGAAGAAAGAAACAATGAAAACTTTACGGGAAAAAGGAATGACTTCAAGGAAGAACATTCATCATTGGCTTGAAGGCAAAGGAAAGATGTATCAATCGAATACATTTTCAAAGGAACAAATTCACGAAGCATATGAAAAGTATGTGAATACTTCATCAAACGGAAGTTCATATTCTAAGGATTCGAACATATCAGTCAAAGCTTGGAAACCAGTACTAAAAGCAAAGAATATTCATTCACAACCTCAAAATTCGAAGGGTAATGTTAGTGAACATTCAAAACCATCAAAATCTTATGTTTCGGTTCCTTTAAATGAAGAAGTAAACTTAATTGATAGTCTCAAAACTAAAGTTTGTGATTGGGTTAAAAGTTCTTCATTACATTCGAAATTGAAATCTAATTTCCACTGATTGCAGGTACTATATGACGAGCAATATGATAATAAGTGGTATATTGATAGTGGTTTCTCTCGTCACATGACTGGGAAGAAGGAGAATTTACGTGATTTTCGAAGTCTCAAAAATGCTGGAGTTGTGAAGTTTGGGAACAATAAAAAATGTCAAGTCAAAGGATATGGGAAGATTACGAATGGACAATTCACAGTGAATCGTGTTGCATATGTTAAAGGTCTTCAACATAACTTGATCAGTGTTTCTCAACTTGTTGTGGGCACTGGCAATCAAGTTCTTTTTAATGAAGAAGGAAGTGTTATTTCGAATGTCAACACAAAAGAAGTGTTACTGAAATCCAAAAGGAAAGGTGACATGTTCACTCTGGACATCAAACCGATAGTAGGGAAACCTGCTATATGTCTTCTTTCGAAAGAAACAGCAGATTTAAGTTGGCTATGCCATCGAAGACTTTCTCATCTCAATTTTCGAAACATCAATAAACTTGTGGTACAAGATTTGGTAAGAGGTTTATCTCTTCTTAAATTTGACAATGATTCTTTATGTGCAGCTTGTGAAGTTGGCAAGCAACATAAACAAGGTCATCCAATTACGATAGATTCGAAAATTGTCGCACCTCTTGAGCTCTTACATATTGATTTGTGTGGTCCTTCGACAGTTTCAACTCTCAACAAGAAACGGTATATTTTAGTTATTGTTGATGATTTTTCCAGATTTACGTGGGTTTATTTTCTTAGGCTTAAATTCGAAGTTGCACAAATCATGATTGACTTTATCAAAAAGATGGAAACAACATTGAAGAAGATTGTTCGAAAAATTAAGAGTGATCATGGAACTGAATTTAAGAACAATGTTCTTGATTAATTTTTGGTGGACAAAGGGATTTCACATAATTTTTCATCTCCATACACACCACAACAAAATGGTGTTGTTGAACGAAGAAATAGGTCTCTATGCGAAGCGGCAAGGACTATGTTGGCATATGTGAATCTTCCACAATACCTTTGGGCTGAAGCTGTATCTACTGCATGTTTTACTCAAAACAGATCTTTCATTCATCGTCGTTTTCACATTACTCCATATGAAATTCTTAACAATCGAAAACCTAACGTCAAATTTTTCCATGTTTTCGGATGCAGGTGCTTTATTATGAATCTCAAGGATAATCTTACGAAATTTCAAGCAAAAGCAGATGAAGGGATTTTCTTGGAATATTCGCATAATTCAGTTGCATATCGTGTGTTGAATAAAAGAACACGAAAAGTTGAAGAAACTTTTAATCTTACATTTGATGATTACTACGTTAAACAAACTACATCGCAGTTTGAAAATCATCCTATTCTGCAAAACACACAAGATGAATCTGAATCCTCACAAACATTAGATATTGATTATGATTTAATTTTTGGAATTTCAGATCATGCTGTTGATGCTGAAATAAATGCAAATGATAATCATCTCTCTGAACTAACAAAGCTTACTGATGATTCAACATCAAATTCTCCAGAGAAAGGCGAAAGTATGCAAAACAATCCAGTGGAGGGGGAGCACTTGGATTCGAATACATTAGATGACGAAGAGCATTCTTTCGAGGGGGAGAAAGAAAGATTGAATGATGATGTTGAGGGGGAGCATAATGTTGAGGGGGAGCATTTAGAAAACATTGAGAATAATAATGATTTTGATGATGTTTGTTCGATTGTAGGCTCAGAAAATGATGATATATACGAAGATGCACCTTTGGAATTTGATCCAGCATATCCGCCAATGGATAAGTGGACAAGAGA
This sequence comes from Lactuca virosa, assembly GCF_052849685.1. Classification (NCBI taxonomy): domain Eukaryota; kingdom Viridiplantae; phylum Streptophyta; class Magnoliopsida; order Asterales; family Asteraceae; genus Lactuca; species Lactuca virosa. The sequence goes on from NC_136430.1 coordinate 161,939,475, forward strand.
TCATCCAAAGGATCAAGTGATTGGGAATCCACAAGAGGGAGTTTTAACAAGAGCTCAAATTCATGCAAAGAATGAGGTATTGAATACTCATCAAGAATTTTGCATGTTCAATGTTTTCATATCTAAAAGTGAACCAAAAACAGTTAAGGTTGCAATGGAACACTCAGATTGGGTTGTTGCAATGCAATCTGAATTATCTGAATTTGAACGAAACAAGGTTTGGAGATTAATTCCTAAACCTGAAAATGTTTCGATTGTCGGGTTAAAATCGATTTTCAAAAATAAAACCGACAAAGATGGAAACATTGTTCGAAACAAAGCCAGACTTGTTGTTAAAGGATATTCACAACAAGAAGGAATCGACTATGAAGAAACTTTTTCCCCTGTCGCAAGACTCGAGGCGGTTCGTATATTTTTGGCTTATGCAGCTCACAAAGACTTTGATGTTTATCAAATTGACGTGAAATATGCATTTCTAAATGGAGAGCTTGAAGAAACTGTTTACGTGGAACAACCCCCAGGTTTTATTAACGAAGAATATCCTGATCATGTTTATATTTTAGATAAGGCAGTTTATGGCTTAAAACAAGCTCCACGAGCATGGTATGCAACTCTTACCTCATTTTTGAAACAATCTAAATTTAAACAAGGATCTGTTGACCCCACATTGTTTCGAAAGAAAGTTGGGAATCATCTAATACTTGTTCAAATTTATGTTGACGATATTATTTTTGGCTCAACTGACCCTGCCTTGTCTACAGAATTCGAAGATCTGATGAAAAGCAACTTTGAAATGAGCATGATGGGAAAAATCAATAATTTTCTTGGACTAAATATTCGTCAAAACAGAGAAGGGATTTTTATTAATCAGGAAAAATATACGAAGAATCTGCTCGAAAAGTTTGGGTTGACGAATAGCACAAAGTTACGAGTTCCAATGGCAACGGGCATAAAGTTAACACCGTCGTTAGATAAACCTGCAGTTGACATAACTTTATATAGGAGCATGATTGGTTCATTACTTTATCTTACAGCAAGTAGACCTGATATCATGTTTTCTGTGTGTAATTGTGCTAGGTATCAGTCTAATCCACGAGAACCACATCTCACTGCTGTGAAGAATATCTTTCGTTATCTTAAAGGAAAATTTTCGTTAGGATTGTGGTATCCTTCGAAAACTGGGTTCTTTGTACAAGCATATTCGGATGCAGACTTGGGTGGTTGTAATCTTGATCGAAAAAGCACAAGTGGTGGATGTCAATTTCTCGATGGAAAATTGGTGAGCTTGCAGTCGAAAAAGCAAACATGCGTATCAATTTCAACAGCTGAAGCAGAATATGTGGCTGCTGCTCCTTGCACTTCACAAATAATATGGATCCAAAGTCAATTGCGTGATTATGCAATAAATATGAAAAAGATTCCATTATATTGTGATTCTCAAAGTGCGATAAGAATTTATCATAATCCTGTGCAGCATTCGAAGACTAAACATATAGCTCTTCGTTATCATTTCATCAAAGATCACGTGGAGGATGGAAATATTGAAGTACATTTTGTGAAAACAACTGATCAGTTAGCTGATATTTTCACGAAACCTTTAGATGAAAAATCCTTTGTGAAAATAATTGAAGGGCTTGGAATGATCGATGGAAATTCTGTTCCATGCGAAAAAGGAGAATGATGGTTGACAAGGAATGAATCAGAGATGCTGAATAAAAGATGATGCAAAGTTATTCAGTATTCAAAGGTTACTGTTCATAGTCAACGCTTCGACCCCTTCGAATTCGCACATTTGTCACTTATTTTAAGGGTTGATTCAGAGGTTACTGTTCATTGTCAACGCTTCGACTCCTTCGAATTCGTACATTTGTCACTTATAAGGGGATGATAAAATTTCGTGTTTTTGTAACAAGTACAGTATATTTTAAATTTTCGAAAAATCAAAAATCCAAAAAGATTTTCTTTTGTATTGTAATTCAATTTTCGAAAAATCAAAAATCCAAAAAGATTTTCATTTATTTTTGTCTTTTAATTTTCGAAAATTCAAAAATCCAAAAAGATTTTCATTTGTTTTTGTCTTGTCATTTAATTTTCGAAAATTCAAAAATCCAAAAAGATTTTCATTTGTTTTTGTCTTGTCATTTAATTTTCGAAAATTTAAAAATCCAAAAAGATTTTCATTTGTTTTTGTCTTGTCATTTAATTTTCGAAAATTCAAAAATCCAAAAAGATTTTCATTTGTTTTTGTCTTGTCATTTAATTTTCGAAAATTTAAAAATCCAAAAAGATTTTCGTTTGTTCTGTCTTTTCTTTCGAAAATTTCAAAACAACAAAAATATTTTAATTCTCACTTCTTTTTAGTATTTTGTTGCAGATTATCATGAAGATACAGAGGGGATTATGCTTGCAGTACTAGGGTCAGGTACATTTTTCGTATGAATCGATAAATTTTTCATCATTCGAACTAGTTAGGTTGTCCCTAGAAGCATGATGTTGCATGTTGTCTAAAGCCTCCATGACTCAATGTGTGTGTACGAAAGCCTTAAAGAAATTATTCATACGAAAATTTCTTCCCAATCAGGCTTATATTCACATTAGTCTCTGAGCTACCTGACTCTTCTCAAAATGAGTTAAGAGTTTTCTGTTTTGTCCAAATATAACAGAGGTACTTTTCGTGTCTTGTATCAATCTTTTTCATCCATAAAGTTCTTACACGATCACACACGAAGACATATGTCCGAGAGGTCTCCGATCAAACCCATCGAGACTTAGACATATCAAAAATCTGTGTTTATGATCTGACATCATGAGACCGCGATGAAAGTGAAACCCAATTTTCATTATTTTTTTAAGGAATTGACGGGGAACTAAGCTCCAGATTTTCACGAAACTTTTGTTTCTGTACCAAAATTCGAAACTCCAAATCATATTCATTTCGAATGAGTGGTCTTGATCAAACATTCGAAACCCACGATGTTTGTTACCCAACAAGATCCAGCACACAAATTTTTTCTTGAATATGATTTCCGTGTGAGTTTCATTCGAATGTCCTTGTCATTTCAAAATTTATCAAAGCCAACTTATCACTGACTACACTGGTCAAACTAGTAATTTCTGTTACAATTTCTCACCTTATGTTTAGGATGACATGTAACAAATTTTTTTTAACTACCCACGAAGCATTATAAAAGAAGCCCTTTGATACTTATCAACAAGTATTCGATTGTAATTCACGAGAACCTACACAAGTTATTGATCATTTTATCTTAATGATTAATAAAGTAATATTTGCCCGGGATTTTATCTGCTTTTGTGTCAATGGTTTGACATCACAATATCCCATATTTTTCTTATCTTTGTTTCTCGTCTATATTCTTTGGAACACTGCACTCACGAAATCCTTGAGGCTCTGAGTAATACCAACTCAGGCTGATGATTTCAAACTTCTGGCGTATGACTTCGCTTTTCATCCCAAAATTGAAAGAGCCTTGCTTCCATTCGAAGGGTTCTGACGGTTACAATACTCTTGGGGATAACAAGACAAGCTGTTTATAAATGACGTATGGTATTCTGTCCGGTTTTCAAGGTGATGTGACAGCTACTTTTTGACGCATGGCTACTTTTACGCAGTAATGGTCCGACTTTCAAGGTGCCACGTCGGATATCATTAAATACACATCCCGCTTCAAATTCAAACTTCAGGGTTACATATAAAAGGGGATTCAAGGGTTCATTATCAGTTTACGCATTCCAAAAGCAAAAATTCCCCAAATTCTCTGATCTTCAAAATCTTCAAACCCTAACAATGGCGACTTCTGTTCACGTTGATGTTGATCCTTCCACTGAAGATGTTTCTTCCGTACCAATAATGAAGATTCAAGCAACTAACTATTACGTGGAGGGTGAAGTTTCTTAATACCCGGAAGAATTGAAGATGCTCATCGTTGCCTTGAAGAACTCTGTTTTATCTACGGCGATGTTCAATTCTTTCTCTGTTCCAATGTCCTGGCTTTCTCAAGCAGGATCAACTGCTACTTACAACAAAGCTTCTGATACGATAACTTTTCATTTGGTGAATGATAAAAATGTCAGATTATCCAAGAAACTCTTTTGCCAAATTCTTGGTATTCCGAATTCGCCTCCATATGTTGATTTCACATTCCCTCAAATCGTCTACATGTTTAATGAGATGGGATATCAGCCACCATTGTCCAAGATTAGTGATTTTAAGAAATTTGGTCTTCCACGACTATGGAATTTCTTATTTGGTATTTTTCTACGATGTTTGGCTGGGAGAACAGTTGGTCTAGACAAAGGAAGAATGGAGGTTTATGCCATGGTTGCTAGCATATATTATGATCTTCAAGTGGACTATTCTACACAATTATGGAAGGAATTCCAAAAGAGTGTAGAACATACGAATGCTATTCATGGTATTTCGTGTGCACGATACTGGAGCCTGATTTTGCAATATTTTTATAATAAGGAAGGGATTTTGGTACCAAATGATGAAGAAAAATTTGTTTTTCAATCATACCACTATCCGAAGGAAGTTATAGATAGTGCTGATGATTTTCCAACTGTTGCTCGTATTCCAAATGTGATGCTCAAAAGAGTTGATCCTACGAATTCAGTTTTGGTAGCATATTTGCAAACAATCGATTCATCTGTTCAGACTGGGATATTGTTGCCAAGGGAAGAAAATAAGTCTAAACGATCAAAGAAGTCTGAACCTGCTTCTTCTAAAAAGCAAACCAAGGATTCAAAATCTTCAAAATCTCCAAAGAAGAAGCCAGTTATTGTTGAAGAGTCTGCAGTTCACGAAGTATCAATGATAGAGACTCAAATAATTGAACCGGTTGTTCCTGAGTCTCAACAAAAAGTGGTTATTCCTTCGAAGACAGGCATGTTTCGAAGAATTAAAAAGATGTCTTCGCATCTACGCAAGTCTCCAACAACTAATGTAGTTCGAAAGCCTCAAGCTACTCATCAGGGTGTGTTGATTCGTGAAATGTTAGCCCCTGTTTCTCCATCATCAAAGAAACGAAGGGCTATAGATATGGCGAAACACATATCTAAGAAGAAGAAGAAGAAGCATTCACGAAAACTTGTGCTTGCAAATGAGTCCACAGAAGATGAAGTTGAAAAAGTTCTGGAAACACCAGAAGCAAATATTCTTCATGAAAGTTTATCTGTTGAGCAGCCGATTATCATACCACTCGGAGTTCCGGTTTCCAAATCAGTTTCTGAGGAGGTCCGAACTTTAGGCATCCCTGCAAACGTATCTGATATGGATGAAAATTTCAATATGGGTGAAGGAGGTTCGAAAACTGACTCTAAAAGTCCATCTACTTCTGCTCCTTTCGCAAGCATTGTTTCATTACCAACATCTACTACTCCTCTTACTTCAACCACAGATTCCCCAACATTCGAACACATTCTTGATCAACCCTTTACTTCTATTTTTTCTTCACAATCTACTGAGCCACCCAAACCAACTTCACCTGTTCAAGAAACCTTTTTTATGGAGACAGAAACTGATAATGAGGGGTTTGGAGGTATGTTTGAGGAATTGGAATTCCAGGAAGAAGAAGAGCAGTTTCCAGATCATATGCTGATGACCATGAAACAATTTAAAATCCTGAATCAGAAGTTGAATTCGATAATTCAATCCCAAGCTGAACTGGGGGGTGGTTCATCTGTTTCAAGTTTGGAGATTGATTCTATGTTGAAGATGTTCGAAGCCAGAGTTGTGAGCAAAGTATCTGGGATGCTTACAGACTCTGAATCACGAATTTTGGAGAAAGTTGATCTCACTGATCAAAACAATGAAATTCGAATCAATTCTCAAAATTCGAAATTTGCTGGTGATCTGAAAGAGTTGAAGAATGTTGCAAAGGAAAGACATGTTCTTTTTATTCAAGATGTGAAGAAAGTTCGACAGGATGTAAACTTGCAGATTCACGAACTTCATGAAGATATGAAAAGAGAAATAGCTACTGTTCAACAAGACTATGCTTCATTGAATCAAAAGGTTGATATAATTTGTGACGCTGTCACCAAATTTGTCAAATTATATGAAAGTTTGAGTCCACAAATTACTCAAATTTCAACCACTGAAAGTGCAAACTTTGAGGAAGTGATTACTTTACTCAAGGAGTTAAAAGAAATTTCTGACAGGCCGGTGTCTTCTTCCTTGATTACACCTGAATTTTTGTCACAAAAGTTTGTCCAGAAGCAATTCTCAACAAACAACTTGCTCCTCTCTTTCGCATATCAAGTCTTTTTCCAACAACGATTGCCCCACCTGTTTTCACAGGGGTGCAAGGGGGAAAAAGAAAAACTCGTGAGTCGAAGACTAGTGGAGAAGATGTGAAAGTTGTGGGAAAAGTCTTTTCTTCGAAAATCCCAACAACAAAACCAGTAATAGTTTCTGTTGAACTGGTTACTTCAACAGTTGTAACAACAATGCCAATTGCAAGACCAATTTCGAAAGGAATTGTGATTGGTAAATCTTCGGAGACTGGTGCGAGTGGTTCGAATCCAAAAGAGACAATTGACAATCCAGCCTTGAAAGATAAAGGGAAATCAATTGTAGTGGAAAAGTCGAAAGAGGAAAAGAAGTCTGAAGCAGAAGTTGAACTTGAAAAACTGAGGATTATTCAAAGCATTATGACTCAGCGTGCTAGTGATCCGAAGGGAATGGATAAAGGTGATCCAGCCAAACACTACAATTACGAAACAATTGAGGCCAAGGTTGCTTTCAATCACATGTATACATTCGAGAAGAAACCAAAACAAAGCTATTTGGTCACTAATACTGATACAAATCAGCTGGATTTTCCAATAAACGAAATGATGTTCATAATGCCTCAGTTCAAAGCAGAAGAGAATTTTAAAGAAAATGATGAAGGTACACACATGAAAATTCGTTTTCATGTTGTTCTTGGAAAAGCCCCTGAGGAAGTGTGGTCATTGGTTAAAATCAAGAAAGTGATAAGTATGAAAATGGATGTGATTTTCGAAAACACAGTCCAGAATGTTAAGTATGTGGTTGCCAGGGCAAATGGAAAGATTTGCGAATTTACGATTGCTGATTTTCCATTGATGAACTTGTATGATCTTATACAAGTTGCATTGCTTTTAAAAGACAAATCATTTTCATTCCTTTAAAACACTGAACCGGATGAATTCAAGCTTGGAGTTGCTCACATCAAGATTTTTATCGAAAACTATTATGAGTGCTTGGCACTAACAGATGTGTAATTAGCTAATGCCAAAGGAATGGAAATAAAAGCACTGATAGCTCCTACGAAGACTCAGGCGGAATTGAAGAAATATGCTGATGGTGAAATTTGCCTGAAGCCTTCTGTAATGGTCTTCGCAGGAAAAGACAAAGCTGGAAAAGCTAAACGATTCTTATTCCAGGCAAGTGAAGTGGAGAGATATTTAACGTCTCAAGATACGAACTTAATTGTTCATATGAATCATTGTAAGAAGAACAATGAAGGAGATAAGAAAGAGCTGAAGAAGATTATCTCCTGGTACACAGAGATTCGAAGAGTGTTGCTGTATTCCATCACACTTCTTACAAATTGAAGACTTCGACTATGATTACAAAGGGGGAGATTGTAAGGGTCGAATTTTTGTAATTAGTCGAAGTATGTTTTGGACTCTTCGAATGTTTTGTAATGTAATTTTCTAGGGGGCTTTTATTCGAAGCTTTAGAGTCAATGCCTTAGTATATTTTTTGTACGCTTTCAGTTCCCTATAAATAGGGTTATTTACTAGAGTTAGATAAGAACTTTTATAGACTTGTCTATTGTACTCTGTAAAGAATTCGAAATCGTAATAGAGTATAACAAGATCATATTTACATCCTGTGTTCAAATCTCGCATTCTTACTTGAATTCATATGCTGATTAATTCATTACTTGATTCTTTGATTCATCAGTTTGTGAAAAAGAAGGATGTATCTCAGCATATGTGTATCAACTATTGGGATCTGAACAAGTTGACGGTGAAGAATACCCACTCCCGAGGAATGACTATCTGTTTGAGCAGCTATGGGGTGCATCTTGTTTTTCCAAGATCGATTTGTAATCAGGTTATCATCAGATTAGGGTCAGAGATGAATAAATTCAGAAGATGAAATTCATGACTCGTTATGGGCATTATGAGTTTGTGGTGATGCCTTTTGGACTCACCAACTCATAGGCAACATTCATGGATCTCATAAACCGGGTGTGCAAGCCGATGCAGGATCAATTGGTGATTGTGTTTATCGATGATATCTTGGTCTATTCAAAGACCAATGAGTGACATAAGGAGCATCCGAGAGAGGTTCTTAAGACTTTGATGAGGGATGGACTTTATTCAAAAATCTCCAAATGTGATTTTCGCTTGTGGTAGGTGTAGGTTTTGGGTCACTTTGATAACTGTGATGGTATCTTGGTTGATCTAACCAATATTGAGGTTGTGATGCAGTGGGACGTCCCGAGGTCTCTATCTGAGATTCTAAGCTTCCTCGGTTTAGCAGGGTATTATCAGAGATTCATCTAGGATTTCTCCAAGACTGATATTCCTTTCACCCGATTGGCGAAGAAGAATGTCACTTTTCGGTGGGGGCCTGAGCAATAGGTCGCATTTAAGACTATGAGATAGAAGATATGTGAAGCTCTGATACTGGCCCATCCCAGGGGTGTGGATGATTTCGTGGTTTATTGTGATGCGTCGATTATGGGATTTGGTGTGATACTTATGCAGAGGGGCCATGTAATCGCTTACGCTTCGAGGCAGTTGAAACCTTATGAGGCGAATTATCCTACTCATGATCTAGAGTTAGGGGTATAGTGTTTACCCTCAAGATTTGGCGGCATTACTTGTATGCGGTCCGGTGTGCCATCTACACGAATCATAAGATTTTGAGATATTTGATGGACCATCCGAATATTAATATGAGACAACCCATATGGTTGGATCTGATGAAGGGTTATGATTGTGAGATTTTGTATCATCCTAGGAAGACCAACGTAATGGTTGGTGCCGTGACTCACAAGGATACTAGTGCTCTTATCAGAGACCACTTCTTGAGGATGATTTTCGCTGCACCACTGTTGGGTTTGATCAAACAGGCACATACAAAAGGGTTGAAGGAATAGAATTAGAAGAAATAGAAGATATGGAACAGAATTAGTGCAACAGAGTGTGGGTTGTTGTTTCTGGTGGGGTTCAGCAGACGTTGTTTGAAGAATCACATAAGTCAAAATTTAAGATTCATCCGGGCGGTACGAAGATTTACAGATACCTAAAACTGAGCTACCTGTGTCCATGTATGAAAAGGGAGATAACATGGTATGTGGAGCGGTGCTTGACTTGTCGGAAAGTCCAAGTTGAACATCAGTGACCCCACAACAAGATGCAACTGTTGGACATCTGCATGTAGAAATGGGAGGATATCACTATGGATTTCATCACGAAGTTTCCAAGGATGACATGTGGGGTTGATTCGATCTAGGGTATTGTTGACAGGTTGACCAAGAGCTCCCATTTCATCCGATTTCCGAAGCGTTTATCTGCCAAGAAGTTAGTCGAGATCTACATCAAGGAGGTGGTTGCATGGCATGGAGTTCCAATTTTTTTCATTTGTGTCCGAGATGTCCATTTTACTTCCAGGTTCTGGAAGAAGTTTCACAAGGAGTTGGGTACTTGATTACTCTTCATTACTCCTTACCACCCACAGACTAATGGTCAGAGGGAGTGGACCATTCAGACTCTAAAGGATATGCTTCGTTCTTATGTATTGGATTTTCGTAGGAGCTGGGATACTTACCTTCTTTTAGCGGAGTTCTCCTACAAGAACAGCTATCGTGCCAAAATTTGTCTGCCTCCCTTTGAGTTGCTTTATGGTAGTAAATGTAGGACCCTGATCTTTTTGGGGTAAGTTCGGTCAACGAGTGATGGGGAGCACTGAGGTAGTTCTCAAGACAATAGAGTTAATACAGCAGGTGCATGGCAGACTTTATACCGCACAAAGAAGGTAGAAGAGTTATGCTGAACGACGCCATTACGATCTCGAGTTTTAGGTTAGGCATTCCGTACTTCTGAAGGTTTCACCATGGAAGGGCGTCATTCAGTTCCGTAACTGGGCCCCAAACACATTGGTTCTTTCAGGGTTGTTTTCCAGGTGGGCAAGGTCGCTTATCGATTTGATCTACCTGTAGAGCTTAGTCAGAACCATAATACCTTTCATGTTTCTCATTTATTTAACTGATGATTCCGCAGTGGTACCGTTGGATGGCATTCTGGTTGATGATCGCCTAAACTATGTGGAGAGTACGGTTTCTATTTTAGATAGGAAGATAAAGGCCTTGCATAACAAGGTGGTGGGTTTGGTTAAGGTTCAATGGCAACATCGAAAGTGTTCCGAATGGACTTGGGAACTCGATGATGAGATGAGAGAGCATTACCTTGAGTTATTTGCAATAGCATATTTTGAGGACGAAATTTGATTCAAGTGGGGAGAGTTGCAACATCCAGTTTTCAGGTATAAGTCCTTATGCTAAAATGTTTATGAAAGTTGGTGGCCATGACATGGTGGGAGGATCACCACGACGTGGCAACCACTTTTGGGGCCGTAATCATTTCCTTAGATGCCACGACGTAGTCGTGTATTGGCCACAACATGGCGGCGTCCCAGTCTTAAACCCTAATTTTCCAGGCTTAAGGACCTATTTAAGGGATGTGATGGCCAAGGTTTCCACCACCCTCAACCTCCATTACCTCCAAAGTGCTCCTGATCAAACCCTAGACTCCTTGCAAGATTTTGAGCTTACTTTTCATGATTTTTTGATCTTAAAAGGAAGAAAAGGAGTTTCTAGTGCAAGAATCCAATAGTCAAATCATCTTCATCCTTTTGTGCATCTTATGGACTCTTTTTAAGTCCTCAAGTTTCCATTTATTGGTTCCTTCCTTATATATCTAGATTATTTAGCATACATTGATCCATGGTTAAAGTTTGAATGGTTGGGTGGAATAAAGCTTGCCACTTTATGGTTTATCAAGGTCTCTTGAGTGTTATATCTTCAGGTTCTAAGAGTTGTTGGTGTGTTGAATTCCATGCATGAGATTTAGGTCATTTTCTCCTTATTTAACCTAGTTTGAGTGAAGGATATGCATGTGCCACGCATGTCCCTAACGTCTAGATTTTTATGAGCCTATAGAGTTCCGAGAAGCTTTCTAGAAAGTTGGAGCAAAGGTCTTAATGGATTAAGGGCTTACTCTACGAAGTTGTCCAAAAGAAAGAACCAGGACGTGGCAAGATGTTCGCCACGACTTGGCAAGGTGTTCGCCACAACGTGGAGATTGTGGTTTTCGCGAATGATTTAGCATTTAGCTATGACGATGTGGTGACCACCTAAGTTGACTTGGACCATTGACTTTCTCACCATGTTGAATTTTGGCTAAATGGCTAGTTTAGATAGTAGACTAAAGTTTTCTTCTTGGATGTTTCACTAGGTGGTGTGTAGAACCAACCTTTCGACAATACAAGCTTTGGTATTGTCGACTTCGTGTCTGAGTTGATTTTTCTCACTATACTATGTAGGATGTTAGTTGTCTTTGTGACTCTTGCATGGAAGACCAGGATTTGCCCCTAATAATTGTATGAAAGACCAGGATTTGGCCATTGGAAATTATATGAAAGACCAAGATTTGGCCCCTGGAAATTGTATGAAAGACCAGAATCTGGCCCCTAACACTTGTGTGTAAGACCATGATTTGGCCCATAGGAGGAAGTGTTTGAAAGACTATGATTTGGCCCATATCATTCACTTGGAGCTGAAGGAGACTCGTGATACTATTTATGGTATGTGGTAGTTTGGAGAACTCATTAATCCTTGTGCTAACGATTTTATGTTTAAATGTTTCAGGTTCTTCTGGTTCTAAATGGAAGGTTCCGGCTTGATTGCACTACATCCCATGGTGTTTTCCACACTCTATTTTATGACTCATTTCTGATGTTTTGAGAATACATTATACTCTGATTATACTTTATAATGAATAAATGAATGGCTTGGTTGTTTTAAAAATGAAATTTTTACGTAGTCTTTTTGGGACGTTACATTGAGTACTCACAAGTGTATACTTTTCCATTTTCATGATGCCTTGTTTAATTATAGTTGTGAATAGAAATATCTCTATACCAATGCTATCATGAAATTTTCATTATACATAGAAACTTACAAGAAGGGCTTGCATAATTTTCTCCTTATTAAAGGACAACCTGAAACACTTAGTTCATTATTGAATTGTACTTTTATAAACTGAAAATTGTCTTTTGACAAACTTAGATCATTGTTTTTTTTCATAGAAATCTAACAACGAGCTCTACTACTTCTTCTCATTGATTTTTGTCTGAATATTTCATGATTTCTAGTTATTAACCCGTAAATGTGGGTATTCACATATTTTTACCACTTTTAGGTGTTAAACAAATTATATTTAAATAACTATAACTACTTCATTTTATTTTGCAATTTATTAGATATTGAGTAATAAATCTTTAAACTTGACCCATTGGAAATGTAGTTATTTCCACCATCTTTTATTTAATTTCTTTAGTCGAACTTTGTGAGCTTTTGTTTCTATCATTACAACTTGTTTTGAGATGATTCCCTTTTGTGTCATTTTAAATTCATGCCTATAAAATTTACCCTTTTAAACTTATCCCTTATTTTCCCTCTAAGGTAGGTTGTATAGCCTAAACATTGGTACCTTCATTCATTTTATGTGGAATTATAATTTTACATTATTTTCTGTTTTTGTTCTTATACTTGGTTCACTTGTACTAGAAATACATAAAAATTCCTATTACTTCATGTAGAATGATCATTTTACCCTTTTTACTAAATTTATAAACTCTGATGCATAATTATGTGTTTTCCTTATTTTTCAAACATCAAATTTCTTTTGGATGTTATAGAAATGACACAAGCTCATGATGGTTTCACTTTTGGCAACATCAAAAAGAAATTAGAGTATCATTTGTGAGGATATTTTTTAAATTGATAAATTCTTTAAAGATAACAAAATCATAAATAATGGTAGTAATGTTTCGTTCATCACTTGTGTGCCAAAAGTGTCGACTACCCTTATCTTTTTTTTGACTTTCGACCCGTCAAACTTATAGGTTGTGTCTACATAATCATTTCTAATACCACGAGGGAAAGACTTAAATGTGTCATCTGTTCAGATTTAAGCTAGGGACAATAACCTTATATTCGAGGAAGAAACATTCTTGAAAGACCGTTTATTGTAAATAAAGTAATTTCGAGTCAAGAAACAAAAAATAAGATTTTTTAACTTTAAAGTGGATTTTAATAAGGCTTTTATCAACCTTAGTTGGTATTATTTGAAGAACATTCTAAACCTTACGGGGTTTGGAAATAAATGGATCAAGTGGGTATTTATTTTCCCTCAAATCGTCTAAAGTTTCTATGCTCTTAAACGGTAGCCCCACCAAGAAATTTCAACTTAAAAGAGGTGTTAGTTAAGGAGTCTTTGTCTCGTCGTTTCCCTTCATTATTGTTGTCGAAGGTATTAAAATTTACATGAGGGAGGAAATGGAAAAGCATATTTTAAAAGGTATTAAAGTCACCCATTAATGGGATTGCTTAGTGTTATTTGAATATGCCGATAACGCCATTTTATGGGTGAATGTTCCAATAAAACAACATCTAATCACATTAGAATTTTTAGATGCTTTTATATTGCTTCCAGGCTTAAGTTTAATTTATATAAAAGTAAGGTCTTAGGGTTTGGGGTTAGTGTAATGGAGATATCGAACATGGCTACTTGGCTAAAATGTGGTAATGGTACTTTCCTTCTCAAGTATCTTTGCCTAGAATATGGAATTGGTTTCCTTTAATCGAAATCAACAAAAAGCTATTTAATTGGACAAAGAGTAATCTCTTCATTGGTGGTAGAATTGTGCTTTAAAGTTGTCCGGAATAGCCATTATTCATACATTTTATCACTTTTTAAAGTCTCTAATGCAGTGCTCAAATGTATTAAAAATACAAAATGTAAATATTTTGGGGTAGCTTTCCAACAAATAGAAAAAATTCCATTGATTGGTTTGAAAAGGTCATAACTTGAAGGATAGAGGTAGCCGAAGTTGGACTCTTAAGTACCTTTAACTATGTTGTATTTACAATGTGGTTGTGCCATTTTCGAGCAAAAAATAGCGTATTTGTCGTGAAATTGTATCAAAGTTTCACAAACTTGGTGGTGCTATTGGCCTAAATCGATACGTCGAAAAGGGGTAGATTGTGGGGTAAATTCTCCCACCTACACTTACACCTTTGTCACGCCCCCAAACCTGAACGGCGGAAACGTTCGGGGGCGGAGGACGTCATGTACAGTATCATAACAAATGTAAAATAGTAATCAAAGCAACAACAACCATTGTATTGATAATAAAGTGTTTACATTGAATACATAAAGTAGATGGTGTGATTTCAAAAGTAGATGACCAAAACAAAGACTAGAAGCTACTATGCTCCATCTTCTTGACACTTGTACGAGTACCTGCTTATTAGTTTTCCTAAGAATAAAAGTGATTTTGGAAAGTGTATCAACATTTAAGTTGGTGAGTTCATAAGAATTTGATTTAGAAAGAAAGTTTATTGTTCCTTTGAAAATGTTCGTATGATATTACAGAAAAACCTATATTTTGTTAATAGCTTGAAGTGTAGCCCTTAGCCTTGATAACAAAATATATTTGATTCTTACGTATAAAGAGTGATATATGATACTTTGAATTTGTATATGAAAAGTGACCAATGTTAGTGCCTACCATGATTAATTAGTGCATATAAGTTATATAAAATCAAAGATCGAACTGACAGTCGAATGAGTAGATCTGCCCTAAGCCCACAACCAAACAAGGAACAGGAAATGAGGCGGAAACCACACATTCCACTATCTATCGAATCTTCATTTTATATAACCCAAACATACCCACTAAGTGATCACATCAATATGAAAATACTTGTATATGTCTCTAGAAAATCCCATATTTTCTAATGAAAAGAGTTATGATTCGTTGTGTTGAAAATGAATGTATTAGATCCAGAAAATCCCATATTTTCCCTAATAAATGAGTTATGATTCGTTGTGTTGAAAATGAACGTATTAGATCCATAAAATCCCATATTTTCTCTAATACATGAGTGGCAGTCCTAAATGACCAAGACCATAAATTGTATGTAAATATGACATACTTAGCTTGATAACTTGGTAGTTTTATTATTAAATAAAACTAGTTGAAGTTGTGTTTACCCTGAATCCTGAATATGCTGATAATACCCTATCATGATTACTTAGTCCCTACAAGTTATATATGACTAAGACTGGAACCAACAGTCGATTGGGTGATTCTACCCTAAATCCACAACCAAACAAGGAACAGGAAATGAGGCTGAAATCATACATCCCACTGTTTATCAAATGAAAACCATATATAACCCTGATGTAAATACTAAGTGATCATAAAGTTATTATCCCCCGAGCATGATTGAGTTGAGTGTTACTACGTGAATGAGTTATTGTTTCCACGCGGCGAGTTCCTATAGCCATGCTAATATGATGGATATCCTTACTGTAAATGACATTTGTAACCCCTGAACTTTCATTCCAACTGTAGCTAACAGTCAGGGCATGGGATTGTCTGTCCCGTATAGATCTATACACAAACTCACGCTCTCCGAACGGGAGACTCTGGTTATAAGGGAAAGACTCTCGTTTATTACTAAACAAAGCCATTGTCTCAGAAATGAATTCGCTAACAATAAGTCCATGAAAAGTATTTGATAAACCTTTTTGTAAATAAAAATAACAAGTTTTATTTATAACCTAGTATGATAGAAAAAGTGTATTGATTTGTAAATTATAACCAATATAATTTATATGATTATGAAAAGATTATCCTTTTGACAGCGTTAACAAATGCATAATAATGAGTTGTATTTACTTGTAACTACATGGTGTTATAGTTGAAAGGGTTAACTTTGATATTATGTAGTGTGTATTTTCATAAATAAAACATATTTTTATTTATAAGACATATAGCATTCCGATAGGGTAAAGTTGTGTCGTGAGGTGTTTTGTATGTTAACAATTTCGTAAAATGGTTATAGCAATAGCGAGAAAAGCATATCAAAAGATTGATGTTTTCACTCGGGGTTAACCGAGTATTTACTTGTATTCCCCCCCTATAAAACATATAAAAAGTTTGGAAAAGGTGTAGGGGTATGAACTCACCTGATAAGAGGTGAATCGGACAGCGTTTCATTTCTAAAAGTGACCTTCCTTGACGTATCCTCGGGTTTCGGATGAAAAGCCGGACTCCACGCGGGCAATACTTCGACTGGAAAAGATTTTTTTCTCGGGAACTTCGGGCCCTTGGGACATCCGTCGAGTGATAGGGGTTTACCGGGACCTTCGGGTGGTTTAGAGGGGCTTTAGAGTGGTTTCGGGGTGAAAGAATCGAGAGAAGAAGCAAACATTTTTGGGCAGCCTCGCATAATATTTATAGGGTGGCCTGACCCCTCGTACGCAGGGCGTTCCTGCGAGGAGCGTTGGGCGTTCCTGGCTCGAACGCAACGCGTTCAGTAGTGCTTTGACGTCATCACTTACCTCAGACTCGGACGGAGTACCCTGATGTGACCCGGAGCGACGTGGACGAACCGAGACCTAGCCTTGCGAACGCGGGGCGTTCAGTCGGAACGCAGGGCGTTCCTTCGGACCATTCTCGATAAATGTGCCCATAACTTGTAAAATCTGTAACTTTCGCGTACAGTCTCCGTTTTCGACGTTCTTTATATCCACGCATAGGCAGGAATATAATCTACAACGTTCGTTTAGACTTCGTCGGCTAGTTTTGACTTTATTTTTAATATTAGTTTTTTAACAGGTCGGGACTGGAAAAATCCGTTAAAAATCCATAACTTCTTCATCCGGTGTCCGTTTTCGTCTGTCTTTTTACCATTGCACTACTATTGATAATACCTTCGATTCTCGTTTAGGTTATGTCGGCTAAAAATCGATCGATCTCTATTTCGAGTTTTTAGCTGTCTACCGCCATTCCGAAACTTCGAAAAAGTATAACTTCCTCATATGAAGTCAGATTTGGGCGTTCTTTTTAGGTATGTTCACGGTTTAATGATATCTACGACTTTCATTTAGATACTTAAGGCTAAAAAGTATTTTATTGGAATCTCATATTTTACGCTTAACAGTGTTTTACCGGTATTGCCGCAGATCTTCGATTGGTCATAACTTCTTCGTTATAACTCGGATTTCAGTGTTCTTTATATTTCTGAAAACCTCGTTACGATATCTACCACTTGGCATATCCCAATTATTGTTTTATAAAAGTTTAATTTTGACCCTAATTTCGCTGGTGTTACATTATCCCCCCGTTAGAGTGAATTTCGTCCCGAAATTCGCGTTTCGACTGGGACTTCGATTGTTGAGGAAAGGTGTATGTGCTTCTGATCCATTTGTTCTTCCTGTTCTCTAGTGAATCTAGATCCTAGCGTGGGTGTTCCAACAAACCTTCATTATTCCGTCTATCACTTCGACCGATAGAGGTCGTGTGGTTTTGGGTTTATTTGCTTATGTTCATCTAAATGTTAGCATATTCTCTCGTAGCTTAGGGCAACTTTGTTTTGTAGCTCATGCAATTGGTATGGTGAAGATCAAGCCAATCCATCTCTAATAGCTAAATGGGAACTTCTTTCGTAACAGGTGTTAAGCCGATCGGGAAAAGTGTTTGATAGGGCGATAGTGCATTCTACTTATGTGTTTTTAGTGCTTTTAGTCTATCCCCATTAATACTACTGCGATTATTGCACTTCTTTTAGTGATTACTAGCAGATGGTTGTTTCGATAGTTGAAAATGATGAAAGTTCATAATATAATTTCTTACAGTAAAAAGTTAAGCTTCGTATAACGTACCGTTGTTCACAGGGGTTCTGGAGTAGTCTCTCCTGCGGTGATCATTAGTATTCTTCCATCTCCGCCAGAGTTCCTTGTTATTGGACAATCCCTCTGAAAGTGTCCAGTTTCGCCACAAGTGTAACAGCCCGGAATCTGCGAGATAGGTTGTGCCGGTACTCTACAGAAACTAGTAGTGTGTCCCTTCCTATGGCAATTCTTGCAATGCATCCTCCGACAAGCTCCTATGTGATGAAAATTACACTTATTGCATTTCGGAAGGTTATCAGCATATCGACTAGTAGGTGCTGGAGTGACAGGTGTTGTAGCAGTATAAACAACAACTATCTGCTGTCTTTTCGAGGTTTCTTGTGTTTGTGGTCCCTCTTCCTCACTCCACGACTTCCGCTTATAGTCGTCCATCTTTGTTAGCTCAGGGGTGGGGGTCACCATGCCTTGGCCAACTCCATGGTCGATGAGTCTTTGGGCCAAGCGTTTAGCGCTATCAAAAGTCATTGGGTTTGAAGCTAATACATGTCCTTGAATCTGAGGGGATAGTCCCCAGATGTATCTCTCCACTTTCTTGTTCTCTGGGGTAACCATCCCGGGACATAGTGCCGCTAGATCACCGAACCTATCAGTATAGGCCACTATATCAGAGCCTGTCATAGTAAGGTTCCATAATTCTTGCTCTAGCTTCTGTATCTCGCCCCTTGGGCAGTACTCTTCCATCATCATTGCTTTCAGGCCTTCCCAACCTATTGAATTTGCCACCGTGAGTGTTAGTGACTTGACCTGGCCATTCCACCATGTAAGAGCCCTGTCTGAGAAAGTGCAGGCAGCAAACTTAACTTTGCTTCCTTCCGGGCATGTGCATATCTCGAATATGGATTCTGCTTTCTCGAACCATTGCATTAGAGCAATGACTCCTCCGCTTCCACTAAAGTATTTAGGTTTGCAGTTCATGAAGTCTTTGTATCTACACTCCCTAGAGTGTCCGTGGATATTTTCGAAGTTAAAATTGTTAGTACCACTTCCCGCCCCACTGGTACCATTCGCCTGAATTTGAGTTATGGCAGCTGCTACAGCGGCAGTTATGATAGCCTGGATCGCAACAGGATCCAACGGTGGTGGAGGCGGTGGTGGATTTGTTGACGTGTTGTTACGCCTGATATATCTATGAGGAGGCATCCTTCTGACAGAAGACGAAAGGTCGATAAGATACTGGAAATGGCTATAAATCGATTGGCATAAGAACTTGGCTATCTTAGCTTTGAATGCATCGTGATTCGAAAGTGTTTTGCAAACAATTCACAACAGAGGTTTATAAAATAAACTTATGAATTTTTTATATTGAAAATCTACACTTGAAATTACGTGATTTGATTTACTGTTATTTGTTATGTCAGAAAAGAATTAAGCCTAACACGTAGTGTGAGTAGTGTAAGCACCAACTCACTAGGTTATATCAATCTATTTGCTGTTAGTATGACACATCAGGTCTTTGTTGATTCTCTATTTCCTTGATCCTTGTCTGTTCCCTTCTTGGGATTCTCTTTAGGAGTCACTTTTTGATCTCCTTTGACTCTTCTGTTGACTGGTGTAGTGGAGTGGTTATATCTAACTATGTTGTCGTGCGAGAATGGGGATGACTAATGAATATTAATAGTTTTTATGGTGATCTTTATTGGGCCCTCCTATAAGTATGCAGTGTATACCAGTTGCGTATAATTGAGATTAAATAGACTTCCGATTAAGTGATCCTACTCTAACACCACAAGGAACTGGTAGTAGAGCGAAGATCACTACTTCTACGTCTATGAAATCTTAATTATATATAACCTTGGAGCATACACTCCGCAATTATAGAGCTGCCAGCAAGGGTCTTTTAGTTTACACATAAGTTATCTTATTGTACTTAAAATACTCCTATAGTATTTTTAACTTTAAGTTTGGTTCCTAAGTTTCTTTGTATGAAAAGTTTGTTAAGTTTTAGACCTTGTTGCAACACCACGACCATTCCTAGGCATATGCTAATCACCTCTCGAATAAATATAGTTGATCAGGCTATATTCATCCCAGACCTGATTATATATTCCAAGGCCTACTCGTGCTATTCAACAATCTTAATACTTTTGTTTTGTTTTAATTATGATACTATCCTTGTATATATGTACACTTGTATACTTTTATAAAAATATTATTAAATTTAAAAGTATAACTCTTGTTCAGAGTGTTTTTGTCCCATTGTATTTATAGTTATATATCTTTTATAAGTTGATATACTTAGTTCACTATAAACAATACTCTGATACCAATCTGTCACACCCCCAAACCTGAACGGCGGAAACGTTCGGGGGCAGAGGACGTCATGTATAGTATCATAACAAATGTAAAATAGTAATCAAAGCAACAACAACCATTGTATTGATAATAAAGTGTTTACATTGAATACATAAAGTAGATGGTGTGATTTCAAAAGTAGATGACCAAAACGAAGACTAGAAGCTACTATGCTCCATCTTCTTGACACTTGTACGAGTACATGCTTATTAGTTTTCCTGAGAATAGAAGTGATTTGGAAAGTGTATCAACATTTAAGTTGGTGAGTTCATAAGCATTTTATTTAGAAAGAACGTTTATTGTTCCTTTGAAAATGTTCGTATGATATTATAGAAAATCCTATATTTTCTTAATAGCTTGAAGTGTAGCCCTTAGCCTTGATAACAAAATATATTTGATTCTTACGTATAAAGAGAGATATATGATACTTTGAAATTGTATATGAAAAGTGACCAATGTTAGTGCCTACCATGATTACTTAGTGCATGTAAGTTATATAAAATCAAAGATCGAACTGACAGTCGAATGAGTAGATCTGCCCTAAGCCCACAACCAAACAAGGAACAGGAAATGAGGCGGAAACCACACATTCCACTATCTATCGAATCTTCATTTTATATAACCCAAACATACCCACTAAGTGATCACATCAATATGAAAATACTTGTATATGTCTCCAGAAAATCCGATATTTTCTAATGAAAAGAGTTATGATTCGTTGTGTTGAAAATGAATGTATTAGATCCAGAAAATCCCATATTTTCCCTAATAAATGAGTTATGATTCGTTGTGTTGAAAATGAACGTATTAGATCCAGAAAATCCCATATTTTCCCTAATACATGAGTGGCAGTCCTAAATGACCAAGACCGGAAATTGTAAGTAAATATGACATACTTAGCTTGATAACTTGGTAGTTTTATTATTAAATAAAACTAGTTGAAGTTGTGTTTACCCTGAATCCTGAATATGCTGATAATACCCTATCATGATTACTTAGTCCCTACAAGTTATATATGACTAAGACTGGAACCAACAGTCGATTGGGTGATTCTACCCTAAATCCACAACCAAACAAGGAACAGGAAATGAAGCTGAAATCATACATCCCACTGTTTATCAAATGAAAACCATATATAACCCTGATGTAAATACTAAGTTATCATATAGTTATTATCCCCCGAGCATGATTGAGTTGAGTGTTACTACGTGAATGAGTTATTGTTTCCGCACGGCGAGTTCCTATAGCCATGCTAATATGACGTATATCCTTACTGTAAATGACATTTGTAACCCCTGAACTTTCGTTCCAACTGTAGCTAACAGTTAGGGCATGGGATTGTCTGTCCCGTATAGATCTATACACAAACTCACGCTCTTCTGAACGGGAGACTCTGGTTATAAGGGAAAGACTCTCGTTTATTACTAAACAAAGCCATTGTCTCAGAAATGAATTCGCTAACAATAAGTCCATGAAAAGTATTTGATAAACCTTTTTGTAAATAAAAATAACAAGTTTTATTTATAACCTAGTATGATAGAAAAAGTGTATTGATTTGTAAATTATAACCAATATAATTTATATGATTATGAAAAGATTATCCTTTCGACAACGTTAACAAATGCATAATAATGAGTTGTATTTACTTGTAACTACATGGTGTTATAGTTGAAAGGGTTAACTTTGATATTATGTAGTGTGTAGTTTTATAAATAAAACATATTTTTATTTATAAGACATATAGCATTCCGATAGGGTATAGTTGTTTCGTGAGGTGTTTTGCATGTTAACAATTTCGTAAAATGGTTATAGCAATAGCGAGAAAAGCATATCAAAAGATTGATGTTTTCACTCGGGATTAACCGGGTGTTTACTTGTATTCCCCCCCAATAAAACATATAAAAAGTTTGGAAAAGGTGTAGGGGTATGAACTCACCTGATAAGAGGTGAATCGGACAGCGTTTCGTTTCTAAAAGTGACCTTCCTTGACGTATCCTCGGGTTTCGGGTGAAAAGCCGGACTCCACGCGGGCAGTACTTCGACTGGAAAAGATTTATTACTCGGGAACTTCGGGCCCTTGGGACATCCGTCGAGTGATAGGGGTTTACCGGGACGTTCGGGTGGTTTAGAGGGGCTTTAGAGTGGTTTCGGGGTGAAAGAATCGAGAGAAGAAGCAAACATTTCCGGGCAGCCTCGCATAGTATTTATAGGGTGGCCTGACCCCTCGTACGCAGGGCGTTCCTGCGAGGAGCGCTGGGCATTACGGAGCGCAGGGCGTTCCTGGCTCGAACGCAATGCGTTCAGTAGTGCTTTGACGTCATCGCTTACGTCAGCCTCGGACAGAGTACCCTGATGTGACCCGGAGCGACGTGGACGAACCGAGACCTAGCCTTGCGAACGCGGGGCGTTCACTCGGAACGCAGGGCGTTCCTTCGGACCATTCTCGATAAATGTGCCCAGAACTTGTAAAATCCGTAACTTTCGCGTACGGTCTCCATATTCGACGTTCTTTATATCCACGCGTAGGCGGGAATATAATCTACAACTTTCGTTTAGACTCCGTCGGCTAGTTTTGACTTTATTTTTAATATTAGATTTTTAACTGGCCGGGACTGGAAAAGTCCGTTAAAAATCCATAACTTCTTCATCCGGTGTCCGTTTTCGTCTGTCTTTCTACCGTTGCACTACTATTGATAAGACCTTCGATTATCGTTTAGGTTGTGTCGGCTAAAAATCGCTCGATCTCTATTTCGAGTTTTTAGCTGTCTAGCGTCATTCCGAAACTTCGAAAAATCATAACTTCCTCATACGAAGTTAGATTTGGGCGTTCTTTTTATGTATGTTCACGGTTTAATGATATCTACGACTTTCATTTAGATACTTAAGGCTAAAAGAATTTTATTGGAATCTCATATTTTACGCTTAACAGTGTTTTACCGGTATTGCCGCGGATCTTCGATTGGTCATAACTTCTTCGTTATAACTCGGATTTCAGTGTTCTTTATATTTCTGAAAACCTCGTTACGATATCTACCACTTGGCATATCCCAATTATTGTTTTATAAAAGTTTAATTTTGACCCTAATTTCGCTGGTGTTACAACCTTGCATACTTCCAGGTTGACATTAATAACTTCTTTGTCACGATAACCTGTGGCAATGGGTTGGAGATACAAGAGAAAAAAGATTCATTGTCAAGGCTCTCATGAATATTATAGATAAAAAAATTTAGAATAATACCACATTGAAATAATTTGGAACAAAAATTTTCTCGGTAAGGATAACATCCTAGTTTGCTGAACACATCTTGGAAGGTTGTCGATCAAAAAAAATATGCACTCGATTGGAGTTCCCATGAGCATGATATGTTGTCTATTATGTAAAAACAAAGATGATAGAAGAAAACAATTAAAGTTATTATTTCTATGATGTTTATCTCTTTTGCGTGGACTATATGAAGACACCGAAATTACAAAATATTCAACATTGTGGTGAACAATACAGACTTACTTAATGAGGCGAAATGGAACACCTGGATTTAGGTACCAGGCCTTTATTTATAATTTGTTAAATTTTGGTGGCCACGATGCGGTAGCAGGACTATAACGACATGACATCACTTGAGGAAAACGTGTAGATCCTTGGATCACCACGACGTGGGCATGATATGGCGATGACATGGTGATGGCATTAATGAAAACACTAAATGTCCAGGCCGTGAACCCTATTTAAAGGAAGTGATGGCTAGGGGTTCCCCTACCATCAGCCTCCATCACCTCTAAAGAGCCCTTGATTAAACCTAGCCTCCCTTTGAAGTTCTTGACTCATTTTTGATGATTGTGTGATCTTGGAAGGAAGAAGAAGGAACTCTTATGCAGATCAAGCAAGCAACTTGTTTATACGACTTGTATGCATCTCCTGGACTCCTTATAAGCCCTCAAGCTTCCATATTTTTGGTTCCTTTTTCATAGATCTAGGTTATTTAGCATGTTTTTGCTCATAAGTGAGATTTGGATGATTAGATGAAATAAAGTTAGCAGTTTTATGGCTCACTTTGGTTCCTTTGTCATTATATCTTCTTGAATTTGATGAGTTTTAGAAGCCATGCATGAGTTTTATATCATTTTCTCATCTTTTGACGTAGTTGGATTATAGTTCGTATGAATCGAGTGAATGAAATGAAATCAGAGTATGAATCACTCAAGAACACAAGTTGTAAATAGAATCTGTTTTGCTCAATTAATACTTCTGAAAGATACAAGAAAAATGTAGATTAAAGAACACGAAGTATCAAAAGTTACTCTATCCCTAGTACCCATCCCTATTTATAGGAACAACAGAAGTAAACAAAAAGTACATAAGGGCTAAGACTTGTACGCTTTGACAACTAACAGCGCCCTTATGAAATACATTCAACGAATACAACGAAACAGACTTCGACAGTAAACATGACCTAAGACACTTCGACACCTCACAACATATTTCGACGTCTACATTCTCCTCCTTTGTGAGAAGTGTCGAATCCTAAGTCATTAGCATCTTCATTGCTTGATGAAGTACTCTTCGAATCTCCGTGTATCAAATGATTGTCTTTCGAATCGCTGCTTATCTCCTTCTGTATTTCTTTTGCAGTTATTGATACAAACAAGAAGATTCGTGTACTGTGAATTCGTATACTTTTCCACATCACAAACTTGGAATAAGAACTTTGTAATCTTCTCCTTCTTATTCTTCCCAACGAAAACAACACCCAACACATATCTCTCCATCTTCGAAATCCTTCAAGCTTTTTTGACCTTTTAGCAATGATTGTGGCACAGTAACTTGTCTACCCATTTCTAGGGCAAGCTCCACATCTTTCATGGCTAGACAATCATAATAATTGTCTATAAATAGCTTGATATGTGCGAACCCAATCAGAAAGTCTTCTTTTTTGGTCATTTGAAGCTTAAATACATCCACACTGCTCAAAAATTTTGCAACATTAATGAGATCATTTATATTCATTAGAGGAAAGTCTGCCATTGAGAATTCGAATGCCACATTGTTAGCACGAACAACAAAGTATCGAAAGTTTTGCAACAATCCTTCAAAAAATGTATCCTTGGAGATGTTTAACACTTTCATAATTTTTACCAAGGACCAAACTTTCTCTTCTTTCTTTCCAAGCACAACATGAAATCTCAACTTAAGCCTCCTGTATTCGTCCTTGTCTTCAAACTTGTCTACCAACTGATATTGAGCAGAGATAAACATCATTTGATTGATGGGAAAATCCAGCTGAATTAAATTTGAATTCTCTATCTCATAGCTCTTCTTTGGTATCTTCTCAAAATCGTGCATGATACCAAGAGAAACAATATGTTCAATTGTTTCGTAACAATATTGCATAGTTGCATCTCCTTTCTCAAGACCTGGAGGATCACCCTACCTTTGTCTTAGAATGTTGTTGATCTGCCTTTGTTTTTCCATTTCTTTTTCCAAGGCAATCTTTTTTTCTTCTTCAGTATAATCAAACTTGATACCCTTCCCTTTGCCTTCCATTTCTTCCTTTGTTGGTGGTGGCTTCGAACTTGAACCCCCAGCAGTAGAACCGATAGCTACTCCCTTGGTTAAGGGCTTCGAAGTCATAGTGGTTGAAGTTGTTGACATTGAAATAGGAAGTGATGTAGGAATTTGCATACTCATCACCTTCCCAAAAACATTTCCTTGATCCAACCTCCTTTTCTCCCCCTTTCACCCCTGTTTTAACAGGTGGCACATCTGTTGGCATCAACTTCATAAGTTGCAGAAGAGGAGCAAGTTCATTTACCACCAATTTGTTCTGGTTTTTGAAATTCAGATGAGATGGTCTTTGATTCCACAACCATCTCAAATCAGACGAAGCCTTTGAAAGTAAGCAAATAGAGGGTACTCCAACGATGGGCTTGATATCACCTTTTCTCTTAGACTTGAGCAAAAATTCTTTGGTTTCTTTGTTCAAAATGACACTACATTCCTCATCGAAGACCACTTGATTACCAGTGCCCATACCAAGTTGTGAAACACATACCAAGTTGTGTTTAAGACCTTCGACATATGCCACTCGATTGACAGTGAACTTTCCATTTGTGACTTTCCCATACCCTTTAACCTTGTATTTCTGATTTTTCCAAATATTACGACTCCAACATGTTCCAAACTTCGATAATCTCGTAGATTTTCCTTTCGACCTTTCATGTAACGAGAGCAACCATTGTCGATGTACCAATGTTCATTGTATTGCTCGTCACTTAACACCTGCGATCGATTAAAGAATTTAGATCCCCAAGGCTTTTTGGGTCCTTAGTGATAAAAATGAAATGCATTATGAAACGATGAACCTAACACCCAAATCCGAACCTTGGATTTCAAACTATCTATTAAGTCAACTTTGATAGACCTATGTATCAAAATGAAATCACTCATTGGTTTAGGTTCGACACAGACTTTCCCTTTTTCATCAGCAGTCCTTTTTGCCTCAACTTTTGCTTTGGGAATTTCTTTCCATTTTCGAACTGAAGGATTGGATTCCAATGGCGAAGAACTTTCAGTTCGGGACTCATTCAAGTAGTTTTCATAAGCAGACTTGATTTCTTCTTGAGAAAACTTTCAAGATTGATAATGCTGTCCATTTCCTTCGAGCCAATGATTGATGTTCTTTGTGTCTGACTTCCGTTTTACGAATGAAGCTTTGACTGAATGCTTCGAAATAGGATTGGGAAATGAAGGTTGATTTGGTGTAAAAGGTTCTTTTCTAGAACATTTGACGTTCAATTTTTCGAAATCTCTTTTTGGAAACGATGGTTTCTCATGAGTTTGAAAACAATTTTATAAAAGTTTGTTATAACCAATAGATGTTCGATCATAAACTTGTTGTCCATTTTAAAAACGTCTTTGATGTTGAAATTGATGAAAATTTCTTTTTTTTTTTTTTATTTTATTTAAAACCATTTTGATGAAAATTGTTTTGTGAAAAGCTTGTATTTTGACGATTAGGAACAAAATTCCTTTGTTTTTGGTTTTGAACAAAATTCCCATTTCTTTGTTTTTGAAAATTTGAAATTTGAATTGGTTTATGAACTTTTGAATAACTTTTTGATAAATCATTTTGTTTTTGAGCGGGTTTGTTCTGAACCAAAGACTTATTTTGTGAAGAATTCTTAACTTGTTCAGTTGTTTTCTGATCAGACACTATTTGAACAAATTTATTTGGTTTCTTAAAAGACTTTTTACTTTGCCAATACAACTTGTTTCGAGCTTTTGACATCGCAATTCCTTCTTTTGAAATATTTTGAATTTGTTCATAGAAAATTTGAGCTTTTATGTTTTGTTTTTTAGAAATTGATTCATTTGTTGGTTCAACTTTTTCTTTCTGAACTTCCCATTTTCGTTTTGGTTTTTGCCTTTGAAAAGTGGATGAATTCTTGTTAAGAGTATTTTCAACCATGCTTTGGTTTTAGAAAAACCCTTCTTTCGAAGATCCTTTGTTATATTCAATAACAATTTTTTTGATCTCATGATTCACTTTGTCTCCATTGCTTGTGGTGACAAACACCTGATTGGGAAACACCACATCATCGTGCATTTGAAATTTGAATAAACAACTGAGTTCGATTCGACATAATGAGGACCTTTTTCCTTCATCATTTTTCAAGTTTTTTTGTTTCCTCATAAACTTGATCAACAACAACTCTGGGAATAGTTGTTTTGATTTGAATGTCTTCATCATCATTTTCAATATCAGTTTGGGTATCTTCGACAACCACACGGTCATAGTCATGAACTTTCGAAGTTGAGGGTTGGTCAGTGTTAACCTTTTCCAATGAATCATTACAAATTCCTTTACCCTTAGCCATTGAAGTGACATTAATGACAGATAATTGAGAACAATCAACAACTTCATCCTCCTCAATTTCACTGATATTGTCAGAATCATCTTCGATATCAGCAAAATTGTGTTGACAGTCAAATGTCAAATTCTCAGTCTTTTTCAAAATATGTATTTGTTCATTTTTTGTCAAGGTCTCATTCATAATATGAACAAAATCGTTAGCATCCAAACATTCATCTATTTTAATAGTACCATATGCATATGAATCATTTGGGACCTTGTCAAATTCAAAAATCTTCTTCGCACCAGTCATAGGATGTTGAATCTATTTTCTCCCTTTCGAAAGTCAAAAAAGGGCAAATGTTTCCTATGTTGTTCCTTACTTATGTAAGAGGAATGATGTAAATCAGTCAATTTAGCATGCAATCTTTTAGCCGAATTATAGTAGATGTTACGTTGTTTTAACAAAATACAATTATACAATCGCATCTTATCCCTGTCACAAGTAACATTATTTAGCTGCAATTCTAGATTGTCTATTCTACTCTTCTTCGAATCCAATCGTTTCTGAGTTTCTAGCAGTAAGGATTTTGATTTTTCAGCATCGCTACTAACAGAAATAAGCAAGTCATTAACATACGTAATGGTCCCATCAAAATCAAATATAACAGAATCATATGAACTAGAAGCAATATTAAAGGATTCGAGAAGAGAACGTATCTTCGAAGTCATTGAAGACTTGTGTGCTGCAGTAGAAAATAAGCATCTTCCGGTCATCTTCTCCTCATCCTCACTTCCCTCTTCATACTTTGCATATATGGCTCCATGTGTTGGGTTCCTTATTTGTTCATCATTTGATCCAGAAGACCAGATTTGATAAGTGCCATCTCCATCAACACTTCCCTTAGCTACAAGAGACATCCCCTTCATCTTTGCTCTCACTTCCTCAAGCCTTTCGACATAGTAGGAGGGTTTATCCATCACTTTATCCTTCTTTTCCTCTCTCTTCCTCAACATGAAGTCAGCAACCATATGATTCGCACCATTACAATAGTGACAGTCAAGACCAGAATCTCCCGTTAATTTCTTTTCCACCTTCTCTTCAATAGCCTTACTCTCTTTCTTCTCAAACTTCGACTCTTCTCTAACATTCTTCCCAGACGAGTTTCCCTTGAAATCACTTCCTTTGAACTTCAGATTGAATGGCTTTTTGAAAAAATTCTTGACCTTTTTATTTGAGTAATATGCCACAATTTCGTCATCCGAGTTCATGACAAAACCTTCATTATCAGAACCATCAACAACAACAGATTCGACTTCCGTCTCATTTCTAGATACTTTCGAAACCAATGCTAGTAGACCACCCAAACTCAATTTTCCTTCTTCAACAATTTTGTTAATCTCGCTTTCATGGGCTTTCAGAACATTATAAAGATCACCTAGAGAATAGTTTTCGAAGCTTTGTTGTGTCTTGATCATTAAACTAATGTTCCTCCACTCCTTTCAAAGTCCCATCAAGAAAGTAAGATTATACTCAAGAGTTGAATGATTAACCCCATATCGACTACACTTGAAGATTAATTCATTCAGACGATCATAGTATAGCTCAATGGTCTCATTTTCCTTCTGTTTGAATTCACCTAATTCAAGCACACACTGCTTAACATAACTTTTTCTTTTCTTCTCACTTCCCTGATACTTCGGTTTCAAAATATCCCAGATCTCCTTTACCGTTTTACAACCACGGACATAATTGTAAACCACTGGTGGAAGAGCACCACGAAGTTATCTCAAGCATCTCTTGTCATTTAAATTTTGTTTATCTGTTTGCTGAAGAACACTTGGATTAGAACCAACAGTAATGCATTACCATAGATATTTATCAATCCCATTGAGATAGTCTTCCATCCTATCTGCCCATTGCTCGTAATATTCAGGAATCAGCATCTGAATTTTGGTTAAAGAACCAAGAATATGAGAGAAACTAGTCATCGTGTTCATGTTGAAGTTAGCCATTGATGTACAAACAAAAATGATAAAAGCTTCAAAAAGAGGAATCTAAGGGATGAATCTTTCAAAAATCAAACACAGAACACTCGATTTATCAAACGAGCAACAGAATCGAATAAAAACAATTGGTTAGAAAAGATTTTCTAGATCAAAAGTGCGGAATATTTTTTAATCAAAAATAGTGACTCAAAAACTTTTGAAACAAAGAGAAAATCAGAAATCAATTGAGAGAATCCTGCTCTGATACCAAATGTAGTTCGTATGAATCGAGTGAATGAAATGAAATCATTGTATGAATCAATCAAGAACACAAGTTGTAAATAGAATATGTTTGGCTCAATTAGTACTTCTGAAAGATACAAGAGGAAGGTAGAGTAAAGAACACGCAGTATCAAAAGTTACTCTATCCCTAGTACCCATCCCTATTTATAGGAACAACAGAAGTAAACAAAAAGTACATAAGGGCTAAGACTTGTACGCTTCGACAATTAAAAGTGCCCTTATGAAATACATACAACGAATACAACGAAACAGACTTCGACACTAAACATGACCTAAGACATTTGAAGGGTCCAGTAAATGGTTTGGTCCAGGCTTTCATTGTAATAGTTTATTTTGAGTCTTTAGTGCATTTAGTGGGTTGTTAGTGAGTTTACGGCCAGATGGTGAGTTTACTGCCGTAAGCCTGTTTACGGCCGTAAACCCTGTTTGCGGCCCAAGTCTAGTATAAATAGAGGAGTTGTAGGTCATTGTCAGGTTGTTGATGCTCTAGAAATTACGGCCAAGTGTATCGAGTTGTACCAGACATTTTCAGCAATAAACGTGTGCAAGCTTGATTTCTTTTCTACTTCTACTCTCATTCTGATTTCTTTTGATTGTTTGTTGCTTGATCATTGGTAAAGATCCGTTTTTAGGAGCTTACAATTGGTATCAGAGCGAAACCGTTGTCAAAGTATCATTCAATCAAGTTTTCAGTTGTTTAAACTGACATTCTTCACTATCCTAGATTGGTTTTGGTGTTTTCGTTGTTAAAGGGATTGAATCTACTCCAAAATTGCATTTTCGAAGGATTTCTGGGAGTTTACTGCCAAAAGATTACGACCGTAAACCCAGTTTACGGCCATAAACTCAAGAACAGTCATAAACCGTAATCAGTGTTCTTGGACCGTAAACAAGGCATCTTCATTAACCGAAAACTAAGATTCAAAAACCGTAATCACTAGACTGTAAACACCCCCGACCGTAAACAAAGTTTACGGCCGTAAACACATCAACCGTAAACACATTTCTAACATTATTTTGCTTTAATTTCTGATGGATTCTCAAAGTCAAACACATTTTCATGAACTGGATACTGTCATGGGTACAACCACACGTATTCCAAGATTGATATCTGCAGATGGTTTTCCTGAATGGAAATACCGGATTTGAAAAGTACATTAAAATGAAAGACTTCAAAGTGTGGAGAAGCATCATCAAAGGTCCTGTCAGAATTACTATGAAAGTTGGAGGACAAGTGGTTGACAAAGCTGTTGAAAACTACACAGACGATGAATTTGAGAAAGTTGAAGAACAGGAAAGGGCTTTGGCCACTCTGACCATGGCTTTATCTCCTGATATAGCTCAAGGTTTCAGAGAGTATATTTCAGCTAAGGATTTGTGGGAAGCCCTGATTGAAGTGTATGAAGGAAATGAAGACATGAAGGAAAGCCGCCAGGATATGTTGCGACAGAAATTCAACATGTTCAACTACATTCCCGGAGAAACCCTGGAGGCACAGCTGCAGCGATTCACAACTCTCACTACTGACATGAACATACATGGGATCTTCTTGACCAAGTCCGAGATAAACAAGAAGCTACTGAATGCTCTCCCAAAGTCATGGGACATGAATGTTGTTGTGATTAAGAAGACCAAGAATCTGAATCGCCTTACTGTTGCTGAAACAATGGCGATCATCAAAGCTTGTGATATTGATGATAAGTAGCGAGAGATTAACCATGTGAATTCGTATTTGACTGCAAATCTCGGGATTTCCTCTAACAATGCTCTTTCATCAATCATTTCTTCTCCAAGTTAAGGATTTGCTGTTCAACAACCTCAAATTCAAACCTTCACTGCTGCGTCATCCATGCCTCACCCTCAAAGCCAGCCATTCGTCACACCACAAGTTGTTCCCTCCCCAAATGTGTCAGTTGTAGCCTCTTCCTCAAACACAAAGGAAAGTTATGAAAATCTTGCACTCGCTACATGACTTGTTAACTGCTATAATGCCTTTGTAGCTGGAGAGCTTCCACCTCAGTTATCATTTGCTGATATGGATCAGATTCATCCAGAAGATGTGGAAGAGATGGATATCACATGGAAAATTGATATGGCTGTGTTCAGGGCGAAGCAGTTTCCCAAGAAGACAGGGAAAAATAACTGGGGGATGAATGTTGATAAGAAGGTTGGGTTCAATAAGGGAAAGCTGCGATGTTTCAAATGCCACGAGCCAGGTCATTTTGCTCGTGAGTGCCCAAAGCCGGATCGAAGGTTAAACAATGACAGAACGATGGTTGTAGTAGGAAACAATCGTGGAGGTGCTGTGGCTAGGAAACGCGAGGTAAGTTTACCTACTTGTTCTCAGGAATGTAATGATTATGTTAAAATTCTTCATGACGAAATAGCATTATTACGTAGAGAAGTAGAGGATCTTAGATATGAGGGCTATCAACTTAGAAAAGGACAAAAACCCTTAAAGGCCCAGTTAGAAACAAAAATAAAGGACTATAAGAGAATTCAGCAAGAATACAGTGAAAAATGTGAAAATTATGATTATATCAAAAGACTGAATGATGAGTTAACTACTGAGCTTGATACATTAAAGAGACAATTTGATACTGCAAATTTTGATTTTAGAAAATTTGATGGATCAAGCGAGGTAGTTGCCAACATGATTGATCATTGCATGCAGTTCAAACGAAACCAGCAGAAGGGTTTAGGATACGATAGTGTACCTCCTCCTTATAATCACACATATCAGTATCAACCCTTGTCTAAAGATGAGATTGCCAACGAACCATTCATGGTTTATGGCAAGCCATCTGGTTTTGTTTCAGGAGGATTTATTAATGTTGAAAGTACTAACGTTTCTACTTCCCCTGCAGATCAATCTTTAGATCAGACAAAGCAAGAAGTTGGAGAATCTGTTTCTGATGTTTTTATTTCAAATGAAAAATCTTTTTCTTATGATGTTCAAAATGACAATGTTTTTTGTGATGTTTCCACATCTGCTCCTATTGAATTTAATTTCTTTGAAATGTTTGATGAATTGTTTGATAATCCTGATGCTTGTGCTTCTAATGAAACCACACCAATTCCACAAGTCACACCATCTGATGCACCCTCACTTATTTCACAACCCGTTACTCATACATGTTCTTGTGAGAAGAGTAAGGGTGTCAGCAAAGAAAATAAATCTGAGAAATGCAGTACTAGTTCCAGTAATAATAACCAGATTTGTTTTAATTGTGGTATTGGTGGACATATATCTAGGAATTGTCAAAATAGAATGTTTGTGAACTATATGTCGCCAAGAGGAGAGAACGAATCTAGAGGAAGGTCTTTAATTAGAAAGTCCTCAAGAACTCGCTCTCGAAATGATGATTGTAAGGATGATCGAAGCAGAAAAAGGGTTGTTTTTCAAAAGAATAAAAAGGTTTTTCATAACAAAGCTCCAAATAGTTTGCCAAAACCGAACAAGGCTCCGCCAAGATCGGTTTCGTCAAAGAGCAGTTCTGGATCTTCAACCACTTCTGGTAGAACATCCAGAGGCTCAGTGCAAACTTATAAGAAACATATTTTAAAACCACTTGAGACTGTTATAAAACCTAAATATCATTGGATGCCCAAATCAATTTCCAATTAATCATCATCATCCTCTGAAATGATTAGAAATGAGGATTCAAAATTGAAAACTTTAAAAGATAAATCAAACAAAGTGAAAAGGCAACCCAGGACAGTGATGACCTGGGTTCCCAAATCT
Source organism: Lactuca virosa (assembly GCF_052849685.1). Lineage (NCBI taxonomy): Eukaryota > Viridiplantae > Streptophyta > Magnoliopsida > Asterales > Asteraceae > Lactuca > Lactuca virosa. Next base: position 161,973,706 of record NC_136430.1, read on the forward strand.
AAATGATCCCGCTCATTTTGCAGGGACAGTTGCGGAGGAATGTCGTCTGTCCTTGGTACGTCGACAGCGGCTGCTCCCGACATATGACAGGAGACATCTCCCAATTGAGTCACATTCAATCTTTTAATGGGGGATATGTTTCCTTTGCGGGCGGAGAAGGTGGCAAGATCACTCAGAGAGGAACCGTTACAAATGGAGTGCTAAGTTTCGAGAATGTCAAATTTGCTCCTGAGTTAAAGCACAACTTGTTGAGTGTTTCCCAAATTTGCGACAAAGGCTATTCTACCCATTTTACCGACAAAGAGTGCATGATTCTCAAGCCAGGCATTGTCATCCCGGAAGAGTGGATTCTTGTCAAATCTAAGCGGGATGGGAATGCTTACATTATCGATATGGATAGCAACATTCCTGAACAAGTCACTTGCCTCTTTTCGAAGGTCTCAAAACAAAATGCAATGTTGTGGCACCGACGACTCGGCCATGCTAACGCTAAAAACCTAAATGGTCTTGCAAAGAATGAGATGGTCAGAGGCTTACCTGTCAGAGACTTTATCACTTTTGAGAAGTGTGTGTCATGCGCCCAGGGTAAACATCATAGAAAACCACACCTGCCAAAACAGGTTAACTCAATCAGTCAGGTGCTCCAATTATTGCATATGGACTTATTTGGTCCGGTCAACGTCCTGAGCATCAACAGAAGTTCGTACTATCTAGTTGTGATCGATGATTTCTCTCGTTTTACGTGGGTCTTCTTCTTATCCAACAAAGCTGGGGTTGCTGATCTGATAAAGAAGTTCATTGTGATGATTGAGAACCAAACCAACAACCAGGTGAAGGCGCTTCGTACTGATAATGGAACTGAATTCAAAAATGCAGTTCTTGATCATTTTTGCGTAGAAAAGGGAATCGTGCGTCAATACAGCTCTGCTCACACGCCTCAACAAAATGGTGTTGCTAAAAGAAGAAATAGAACATTAAAAGACGCTGCAAGGAAGATGTTGTGTGATTCCATGTTACCTGTTTTCTTTTGGGCTGAGGCGATTAACACTGCTTGCTACGTGCAGAATCGTGTTTTAATCAACAAAGCTCAGATGAAGACACCGTATGAGATTCTATATGGACACAAGCCTTCAGTCAGTCATTTCCGTGTATTTGGCTGCCCTTGCACCCTTCTTCACTTGGAATCCAACCCAAAGTTCAATGCCAAAGCCGATGATTGTTATTTTGTAGGGTATGCTGCGCGCACCGCGTATAGGGTTTACAACAAGAAGACGAAGCAGATTATCGAATCCTATGACGTGCGCTGGTTGGAGGAGAATGAAACGGACGCTCGAGTGGGTCCTGACTGGTTATTTGATTACACATCGCTTTTCAAATCCTTAAATATGTCTTCAGATGGTTCATGTGGGCCCTCCTCTGGTTCGAAGATTGTTTCTGAAGACGAAGACGAAGAAGTTGTTTACAGATCTCCAACGGTACCGCTTGAGGGGGAGTCATCTACTCCACTTGAGGGGGAGTCCTCTGCTCCACCTGAGGGGGAGTCATCTGTTCGACTTGGAAGTCCAGAGTCTCCAGTTCAAAAATGGTACTCCTGATGCTGATGTTACACCTCTTACCCCTATTGAAAGAGAGTTCATGTCTAGAGATGCTTCCGCTGTCACTCCAACTTTTATGGAACTACTCCTTCCTGAAGAAATTGCTAATGAGTTTGTAGCAGATTCATCTAATGTGGATCAATCAGGAAATGATGGAGGTTTCAACATTCACACTCTTCCTGTTTCACTCAATGATATCAGCCAAGACATACCTTCAAGAATTCAACGCGATCATCCGATCGAAAACATCATTGGTCAGTTGGGCGATGGAGTTAAAACCAGAAGTCAGAGTGGAGATGTCAATACATGTCTCTATTCTTGCTTTATCTCTCAAATAGAGACCAAGAATGTTGAAATGGCTTTGAATGAGCCCAGCTGGGTAGATGCTATGCATGAAGAGCTAAATCAATTTGAAAAGCTTGGGGTTTGGAAATTGGTTGAGTTACCAAAGGGCAAAAGGTCTCTTGACACACGCTGGGTCTATCGAAACAAGCAGGATGATTCTGGTGTTATAGTGCGCAATAAAGCAAGATTGGTGGTTCGCGAGTTTCGACAAGTCGAGGGTCTTGATTATACTGAGGTTTATGCTCTAGTGGCTCGCTTGGAGGCTATTCGTATCTTCCTTGCATATCCTTCTTACATGAACTTCACGGTCTACCAAATGGATGTCAAGACATCCTTCTTGTATGGCAAGGTGAAGGAAGAAATCTACGTTGATCAGCCTCCTGGGTTCGTTAACTCCAAGCTTCCTAATCATGTCTACAAGTTGGACAAGGCGTTGTATGGGTTACATCAAGCTCCTCGATCATGGTATGCGACTCTCACAAAGCACTTACTCGAGCATGGATACTCTCGTGGCACTATCGATCAAACTTTGTTCATCAAGCATGTTGGTAATGATCAGATTCTAGTCCAGATCTACGTTGACGACACTATCTTCGGGTCTACCAGTCCACAGCTATGCAAAGAGTTTGAAGGCGTGATGAAAAAGAGGTTTGAGATGAGTTCATTGGGAGAGATGACCATGTTTCTGGGGCTTCAGGTCAAACAAAATTCAACCGGAATCCTGCTCCATCAAGCTATGTATGTGGAGGATATTCTTGAGAAGTTCAGGTTTCAAGACGCTAAACCTGCATCAACACCAATGGCCGAAAGACCCCTGCTAAATCCAGATATTGATGGCGAATCCGTAGATCAGACACACTACAGATCGATGATTGGATCGTTGATGTATCTTACTGCAAGCCGTCCAAACATCATGTTTGCAGTTTGTCAATGCGTACGTTATCAGGTTAATCCTAAACTTTCACATCTTATTGCTGTCAAAAGGATTTTTCGGTATATCAAAGGCAGCCCAAAATTGGGTCTCTAGTATCCGAAAAATTCCGAATTTGATTTATATGCTTTTGCTGACAGTAATTATGGAGGCTGTGAGCTTGACATGAAATCTACATCAGGAGGGTGCCAATTCCTTGGAGATAGGCTGGTGTCGTGGCAGTGCAAGAAACAGCATACCGTCTCAACCTCAACAGCAGAAGCGGAATATGTTGCTGCATCTGCTTGCTGCTCTCAAGTTATCTGGATCCAACATCAGCTGTTGGATTACGGTTTGAATTATCTAGAAACCCCCATTTACTGTGATAATGAGGCCGCGATTCAAATTACTAAAAATCCTGTCCAACATTCCAAAACCAAGCACATTGATATCAAAATTCATTTTATCAGAGACTGTTATGAGTGCTCGCTCATCCGGCTAGAACAGGTTCCATCTGCTAATAATGTAGCGGACCTGTTCACCAAGCCTTTTAACAAAGCTCGATTCGATGTGCTTGTGGGATTATGGAAAATGATTCGTTTTGAGGATTAAAGTTTTTTTTTGGTTAGGTTGGTTTAAATTTGCGCATTTTAGTGATTTCATTCTCACCCATGTACAAATTTAGGGGGAGAAATAAACAAAAACCAAACAAAAATTGAAAAATTAAAAAATCCAAAAACATTTTGTTTCTGTTTTATTTTTTTCAGAAAATACTCAAAAATCCAAAAACATTAAAAAATTCAGAAAAATTAAAAAATTATTGTTGCTAACAGCTTTGCTTGTAGGTGTTGTGACGGGAAGTGATATTATCACGTGATAACAAGCAATCTCAGTCTGCGTAACGTACCAAAATTAAATTGTCTATGCTCTGTGTTCGATGCGCTGGTAGGCACGAAAGATTCTAAATGGACTTGACTAGGTAGAGTTGAACTTAAGGAATTCATAGACTTGACAAATCTTGATCTAGTTAAATCCGTTTAGCCTGACAATACGACGCTTGGATAGGTTGAGCAGGGAGATATATATGGGAAGATGCGCTGGTAGGCACGAAAGATTCTAAATGGACTTGACTAGGTAGAGTTGAACTTAAGGAATTCATAGACTTGACAAATCTTGATCTAGTTAAATCCGTTTAGCCTGACAATACGACGCTTGGATAGGTTGAGCAGGGAGATATATATGGGAATCTACTGGTCACATTAAAAGAACTCGTATCTGGAAATGTGGATTAACTTTTCCTCGATGTGCGGATTTTGTCCTTAATTCCGGTATTGATGGGGTGACTGGTGAATTTCGATAAATTAGGTCTGTAGAAAATTGTTTTCTCTCTATCTGTCTGTTAGTCATATGTTGCTTCCTCTGCGTGATCGAGAGATCCGACCTGGACTGTAACATATGCAACTCTATTTCTCTGCATCTTCTATCTATGCAATTCTTTCTATCTGTTAGCCATATATTGTCTCCTTTGCGTGATTTACAATCCGACCTGGTACACAATATATGCATCATTCTTTTTCTCAATCCTTCTAAAACTTCAGTTAGTCATATGTTTCACCCTCTGCGTGATTGGAAGAGATCCGACCTGGGTGTATAGCATATGCATTCTAAATCTATCTTCTCTTTTAATAATTGTCTGATCACCCGATGTAAGGAGTATTCTGGAAGTCCTTGATTACTGGAGCATATCAGGAAGCGGGAAACATGTTCTAGTACAATTAAAATTGAACACTTACAGATTGTCTATAGATCTCGCTGCTCAATTTAGGTAGACAACAATATCTTTGGTCGTCGTCAGCTGAATGGTCCTTAAGAAATATTATCAAGGAACTTAGGATCAAATTGTCTTGTAACTAATAGTATGTCCTAATTTTGTCAAAGTCTCTCGTGTTTAAGTGGACCATAATACCGGCGATCGACCAGACAAAGATGTGAACATAAAGGTACCGACAAGTGGATTAAGGTTGTCTAACAACTTTGATCACAGTGTCACAAAATTATATTCAATGATTTTTTGAGATAAATTTTTAGTCTGTATTTATTTTATCTCATTTTTATTTTTTATTTTTTATTTTTATTTTTTATTTTTTATTTTATTTTATTTTATTTTTATAATTTTCAAAATTTAATTTAGATTCTTAAATTTTAGAAATTATTTTATTTTATTTTTTAGTTTATTTTATCTTATTTTAAAAAAAAAATGCTCAAAAAGTTTTGTTTTTGAAAATTAGTTGGGACTTGGAATGTGCCTTATACTGTGTGGGAGACAGGTAAATTTCCAAAATGGTATAAAAGGTGGAGGTTGCAGCCGGAAACCCTTCCCACCTCATTTTCCATGTTTCCAGTCGTAAACTCTCTCATACTCTCTCTCCTCTCGGAAAAAATTTTGTGTGTTTTTGCAAAATCGTTTAGTCCACATCAAAGGTGTGCTAAAACTGACCGTGGGAATGTAGTTTGTTCATCGAATCGACTGCTTTTGAGGGTTTAATCGAAGATTTTCAGTCTGTCGGCGTTTACGGTTGAAGCTTACGGCCCAGGAGCTTACGGCCGTAAACTCCGTTTACGGCCAGGATCTTACTGCCATGGGTTTACGGCCATAAACCCAAATTGGACCGTAAACCCCATTTGACCATTGTTGACGGTAAACTCCAAATTTTTGGTCAAAATATTTTTTTTTTTAAAAAAGGCCAAAATTAAATTGATTAATTAAGAAAACTTAAAACCTTAATTGCTCAAATATTCTTGTTTTCAACTTTGCTTGTTTTAGTGCAGATCAAATGGCAAATTTGAAGTTCGCTGACATGCACAATTTGGCCATTGTACTGGCTGATCCTCCTGCTGCTCATGGAGATTTCAGGTCGATGATCCACAGGCTGAGAGAATGCTGCCTAGCTTCAGCTATCACTGTGAACCCCGTGGTCTATCAGAAAATTATCAGGGAATTCTGGCAGACTGCAAAGATGAAAAGAGACAACAATGGAGCAGTTACTGTTGATGCAGTTGTGAAAGGATGCAAGATTGTGATTACTGAGCAGTTCATCAGAGAAGCATTGCTGATTGATGATCAACCTGATTTTCCTACTGAGATCGGAATTGAAGATGTCCATAAGGTTCTCAAGAAGATGGGGTACGAAGGCATCTTTCCGCCCACTGTTAAAAAAGCTTCTGCCACCATACTGGAGATTCTTGGCTCATGTATTTGTGAGCTGTATTTCGGGCAGAAGATCTGGTGCTGATGAAATTTCAATAAGGAACACTGGAGCCATTGCTTCGCTAGCTGCAGGGATAGACTTCAACTTCTCGAAGTTTATCTTAGATGAGTTCGTGGTGAACATCAACACAATAACCCGGGATACTCGGGATTTTTTCTTGTTGTATCCTAAGTTCATCCAACTGTTCATTAACATTCAATTTCCGGAGATGGTCAAAGAGGGAGAAACCCTAGATATGAAGTCGTTAGGTCCTCACACTGTTGGGCTTATAAAGCAGAATCGAAGGGGCAAGGTCATTTTCCAAGGACTGCATCCTGTTGTGAAGTTCGGAAGATTTGCTGAGCTAAATGAATCTTCCGAGTCTCATGGAACGTCAGATAAAGTATCCTCTGAGCCCACTTCTTCTGAGAGAGTCATTTCGGAAGATGATGTCATCACAGTGTCGGATCATGCTAAAGAAGAAGATACACCAGCTCCTAGTGCTCATGTAGCTGAGGAACATGATATGACATCTGTTCAGGTCCAAAGTGATTATAATGAAGGGTTGTCAAAAAGTTGGACTGAAACTGATTTGTATGAAGACCTCGACCTTACTGGTTTCGATAAGGATGAAATCCATTTAAACTTTGGAAGCAATGAAGATTTCATGACTGGTGAAAACCTGAACACGCTTCTTGACAATATCAATGATGTTGCTCATCCAACAACGGATATACGGGAAGCTGAAGACGTTCTTGAAGCCACGCCTCTTACTACCAATCAAGTGGCAGAAACAACAATTCCTATGGTGACAGTATCAGGGATTCCTCCCCTTGATGTTGTTTCTTCAACATCCGAGCCACTTGAGAGTGATCGCACAACAACACAAACCTCTCAACCTCCCAAAAAAAGAAGAAGACTTGACCCAAGACAGGGAATTCTTATTCCTGGCCCACTTCAAGGTTTTTCAACTCCACCAACAACCACTCCTGCTATCGTCTCATCAGAACCTTTCAGTGAAGGTCCTAGTACCTTTTATGAAGCTGGTGGTTCTTCGTTCCCCACAGGATTCTCTCCTCCCAGGCCAGATCATGATGTTGCTTCTGTGAGGCTAGCCATGCACTTGGCTGAAGAACAATTCACAACGTCTCCCTCACGTGGTAAAGGAATATCTATTGGGGATGGCAGCTCTGGAGAATAGAATCCTACAATCCTTGGACTTCAGAAGGAGATCAGTGTGCTGAATCAGAAAAATATAGAGCTTGATATCAGCGTTACAGACCTTCAGACTGAAAACACCAAGCTCAATATTCAAGTTGCTGATCTTCTTGAAGACAAAGCTCTGAAGACGAAGCAGATCACTGATCTTCAGACACATTTTGGTTTGTTGACCGCCAGCTACTATGACCTAAATAAGAAGTTGGAAGAAGAACTTGGCGACAAATTCAAGTCATCTGTCGATGAGCCAAAGATCTATCTTCCCAATCAAGATGCTCCCATAGCTCCACCACCTACAAGAACAACCACTGTTGTCGATCGTTTTGAAAAAGAACCAGCACACGCTCTGAATGTCGTGGCGTTAAAACGTGCTAAACTGGCCAAGTCTGCTGAGAAGGGTAAGTTTTTGTTCAAAAGGAGCTCGGATCAGAATGCTCCCGGGGATCAACCAAACATCACCTTTACGGATCTTGGAGAGAATCGCTTCAGGGACGTATATGGTGATAGGTCAGGGATCATCTCATGGGGATTCCACGACACCGTAAATATGTGTATCGTGAGAAGAAAGAATGGCAATACTGAACTGTACAAAGATGCTCATGACTTCCACTCTTGGACCAGGATTGACCTTACAGAGTTATCTAAGGCTCCTTTTGCAAATCCTTCCAATGAACCCAAGGCGACTCATTTCAAGTTATTTTTGGAAGATCAAGTAGCAAAGGGCTTTCCCTCAATGAAGACTGCAGAGTCTATTATCAAGATATACCCAAGTGTCATTGATCCCAAAACCAATCAGCCTCTTCGGTCTGTGATGTGGCCCACCACTGATCAAGTGAAGCAGATTCCTATCCTTCAGAACCATCCAGATGGATCTCTAAAGTCCATGCAATACTGGGTGTTCGATGAATCCACGGCTTCCGTTATCATCAAGCTTGAGCATGGATGTATTCGCCTATATGACAAGAGGGATCTGCTACAGTTCGGAAAATGGGATATACATCAGCTTTCTCATCATCAGATCAAGGTCGCTGAAGACTTATTCGAGTCCGCTGCTAAGGAGTACACTGCTATGGTTGCTGAGATTATCCGAAAGGAAATGTGGAATGGAGCTATGGGAAAATCAGATGTGCTGGTGGTTGATAAAGACTAAGTCCAAGCTAGCACCAAACCAAGGGGGGGATTGAAGGGTCCAGTAAATGTTTGGTCTAGGCTTTCATTGTAATAGTTTATTTTGAGTCTTTAGTGCATTTAGTGGGTTGTTAGTGAGTTTACGGCCAGATGGTGAGTTTACGGCCGTAAGCCTATTTACGGCCGTAAACCCTGTTTGCGGCCCAAGTCTAGTATAAATAGAGGAGTTGTAGGTCATTGTCAGGTTGTTGATGCTCTAGAGATTACGGCCAAGTGTATCGAGTTGTACCAGACGTTTTCAGCGATAAACGTGTGCAAGCTTGATTTCTTTTCTACTTCTACTCTCATTCTGATTTCTTTTGATTGTTTGTTGCTTGATCATTGGTAAAGATCCGTTCTTAGGACCTTACAACATTTTGACACCTCACAATATATTTCGACCTCTACATGGATGAAGGATATGCATGGGTCATGAAAGTCCATAAAGTTTGGATTTTTATTGACCATTAGGGTCCCAAGAAGCTTAATCGAAAGTATGAACAAGAGGCTAAACGGATTAAGGACTCAATCCGTTAAGTTGTCCAAGTGTAATGACCACGACATGGTGAGATGGTTTCCATGACGTGGTAAATGATGGCTTCACGACTGTTTTTTCTAGACTCTGCCACAGTGTGGTGGCATGGAGGTAGTAGTAAATTTAGAACGCAACATATTTGGATAGCCACGATCCAGCCATGGGTTGGCCAAAATGTGGAAACTGTTGACCATTGATTTTATTTTACCTGCTTTTTAGCTCAAATTGTTAGTTTTAGAGTGTAGACCGAGGTCTGACCTTGGGTGTTTCATTAGGTGGGTATAGGATTCGTTTCACGACTATACAAGGTGTGGTATATCTGATTTTGAGAGTATGGTTAGTTTCTCACTATACTTCGTAGGATGCTACATTGTATTTGTAACTCTTACATGCATGTTGGGCAAGGCCCGTTATGTTGGGCGGGGCATGTTATGATGGTGAGCCCCAATGTGACGGGGGGGGCCATTATGAGGGCGTGTCCCGTTAGTTGTATGGGTGAGGCCTGATGTTATGTATGATATGTGGTACTTTAGGGAACTGACTAAGCTTTGTGCTTACGGTTTTGTGTTTAAATATTTTTGGTACTTCTGGTTCCAAAGGAAAGGGCTTGGGCTGATCGCACTAATCTTTGAGAAATGTATTATACTTTGTTTGGACTTTGAATAAAATATTGTATGGTTTTGGTGGTTTAAAAATGAAACTTTTTACTAGTATTTTGGAACATTACAAGTTGGTATCAAAGTCTTGGTTTAAGGGATTCGGGCACACCCTCGGGTGTGCCTGAAATCAAACTGAGGAATTAATAAAATCTTTTAAAAGAATCTATTTTCTTAAAATATTTTTATAAAGGAAAGGATTGTGATGTATGCAATCGGTAGAGCTCAAGTTAGTGATTCCCATAATACCATCACATGAATGTTATACTTTAATATGCTATTATATGAGTTGTATGCTAGATTTGGGCTAAGAATCTACTTAGGATTGCATGATGTGTATGATCATTAAGAGAGATGGCTTTATATTTCTGTTATATGTGGATTACTTAGGTGATTTAGGGTTTTGTTGATACTAGAAATTATTTGATGGTCATAGAGTGTTTGATTCAGCCTTATTGTCAGTCACACCCCCAAACCGGAACAAGGACATGAAGCTACTATGCTCAATCCATTGCATTAATATTAAAGTGTTTACATTATATTCAATTCACATAAGATTGACTCCAAAAGTAAATAACAAAACAAGGACATGAAGCTACTATGCTCCATCTTCTGAATCCCGATGCGTGTACCTGTCTACTAGTTTCGTGAGAATACAAGTGATTTTGAAAGTGTATCAACATTTAAGTTGGTGAGTTCATAAGTATTTTCGTTATAAAAAGTATACTCTGAATTCTTTAGAAAAGTTCGCCTGTTCCTCCAGAAAATCCTATATTTCTGATGTGATGAATGATAAGTAAAATTGACTCTTACAATTCCTTCTATGAGCACTTAATGGATACAAGCCATATGCAATCCAGATCAAACAGACAAGTGATTGTGTGAATCTGCCCTAAGCCCACAACCAAACAAGGAACAGGAAATGAGGCGGAGGTCACACATCCCATTGTTTGTTAGATCTTCATTGTATATAACCCTGACGTATTCACTAGGTGCTTACGGAGTTAACTGTAATAGTTCTTTGAAATATGATAAAAGTATTCCTTAATAAAATCCTATGTTTTCTTTAGTAAAATGGTAACCACAATAGTTCCTTCTACAATTACTTAGTTTATACTAGCTATATATAACCTAATATCGAACAGACAGTTAAATGTGTGAATCTGCCCTAAGCCCACAACCAAACAAGGAACAGGAAGTAAGGCGTAAATCACACATTCCACTGCCTATCGGATATTATTTATATATAACTCTGATGTATAAACTAAGGAATTATAGAATTAACCATTTAAGGTCCTTTATGTTATACTAGTTTAATAATAAGTATTAAACCTTTTGTAGATATGTTTCTAGTTTCAGTTACTCTAATGTGAAACATTGGTTTCAGTAATGATTGTTATTGTTTTCAGAAAGTTCTAATGAAAACTGTTTACCTTTAAGATAATGATGTTTACCGTAGAAAATCCTATATTTTCTATAAAACCGACTGGTAGTATTAATCGTTCCAAGATCGAAAAGCACAAATATTGTAACATCCCAAAAATTCAAGACAATTTAAAACTTTTTAAAACATTTAAACCATTAAGTTATTACAGTTTGTTTTCAAAATAGTTTAATCATCAGAGTATCCCCAAAATCAAATCATAAAATAATGAGATATGAGGAGCTGTACGATCACGCCTTCGCCTCCCCGCGATCATCAGAAGTACCTGAAACATAATCAACAATTGTAAGCCCGAAGCTTAGTGAGTTTCCCCAAAATACCAAAGCCATACAAATATAACCATATCATATAACAAATACAGAACAACATGCATAATGAGCCTTCAGCCTGACTAGACCGCCTCGCAGGGCCTACAGCCTATCTGGACCGCTCCCGAGCCTTCGGCATGACTAGACCGCCTCACAGGGCATACAGCCTATCCAGACCATTCCCCGGGTATGTTGGCCTACAGCACAAAGCAGGACCACCTCAACCCAACTCCCAATCAAACAAACATATGCACATAAATATCATATGCTAGCTCATATCATATAATTATCAAACCGATCTAACAGATCACTAATTATAGCAACATCCCAATAACCGGGGTACAGACCTAACCGGTCACTAACATATCATCATTCTATAACCAGGACGCTGACCTAACCAGGTCACTAAGCATAAGCATACCACCATCCTAACTACCAGGATGTAATCAATAAACATATCATGCCATAATCCAAATACAAATATATAAAGGGCCGGCCTTGGTGCATTAGACCCTGTTGATATAGTGAGGATAACTCACCTGGCACACTACTGAAGTCCCGCAGACAAAACTCCAGCTGCTGGTTGACAGATTCCCAAGCTGTCAACATCAAACAACACCCAATTAATAATTGGGTTCCAAGCCCAAGGTCCAACTCACACTCCAAAGGCCCAATAGTCAACCAATGGGCTAAAGCCCAACATATGGCCCGATTTTCCAAATTAGGCCCAGACCACTACATGGTCTTTCCTTAAGGCCCGTTCAATTATTCTAGTCCAACCTATTTGTATTCCCATGGCCCAATATCACATAATCATAAAGGCCCAGTTATGGCCCATATATGGCCCAATTTTCCAAATTGGGCCCCAGTCCTCACATGGGCCTTATCCTATAGCCCATCTAATTATTTTGGTTCATTAACTTGTTCTTGGATAGCCCATCTATAGTCCAACCACCAAAACCTTATAGGAAGGCCCAACTCAAGGCCCAAGTGAAACATAGGGTTTTCACATGAAATGACAATTAGGGTTAAGTGCTCCTACTTAACCCATTAAGGACTTAATCCATTAAGGGCTTAATCCCTTAAGTCCATTATTGCCTTAGGTTTATTTGCCAATGATTATAATTTATTATTTTAAGTGTATTAAATAATTCTCGTGTGTGTGTCCCGATCAATTCCCAAAAATTAGGGTTTTAAGCCATTAGGGTTTTCCAAACCCTAATTAGAGTTTCCAACCCAAATATTAGCCCATTAATCAAATGGTTGGGCTTTTAGGTCCACTAGGGCTTCACTGGGCCCATTAAGGTCTCATTGGGCCCACTAGGGTTTCTTTTGGCCCATTAGGGTTTAGTAGTCCCTTGTCCAAACATCCAAACGAGTCACAAACCAAACAAAGCACACCGCCACCCGACACGGCGGCCGGTGGTGGTTTAGACTTTTCTTTCATTATTCCACTTGTTACAATTTACAATACCATCTGATTAATACACACACAAAAACTAATAAACACACACACAAAAATAACACCCTACAGAAGCATACACACCGTCCATGGCGGTCCTTGAGGCGGCAGCCACCATGGCCGACGGCCATGGTTGTTTTTCCTTGGCTTTTCTCCGGCAGCAGCAACCCGAGACACCTACAAATTTGCGAGATACCACTGCAACACACACACATCCGATTCCGAATATACTCCAGCCACCCTGGCGGCTCACGGTGGTGGCGGCTGCAAGGAAAACGACCAGCAGCAGCGGTTGTCGGCGACAACCTCCGTGGTCGGTCTCCATGGTGGTTTTTTCCACGATCCATATCCGGCAGACCCAATCCCTTCATATGCTTCCATCTCGTAGGTCACGAATGATGGCCGTTACCACCCTCCTAGTGGTGTTTAATGGACAACAATCACCTCCACACAAGCAACCGGCAGTAGGTGGCGGCGGCTGCTATGTGACAAGTTCCAAGGTGAACGATGATCAGAACGGTACCACCAATAGCCGAGCGTGGCTGTGAGCGATGGCAGAAAAGAGAGAAGAAGAAAGAAGGACCACGGAGAGGTGGCAGTGGCACACCCAGCATTGTCGGGGAGTCCTCGTCGTCAACAGCAAGACTTCAACGATGGTTATGACTTGATGGCCGTGGGAGAATAGCGACGCCGGAGATCGGAGAAACAAAGTGGCGGCGAGAAGGAGGTTGGGGACGGAGGAAGACGGCTGTATCACAACCGGTTATAGGTTTAGGGTTTGAGAGGGTAAGGAGGTTATATACCCGGTACCTTACAAACTAATTCCCATAATAATAGCAATAGTCCCTCCCCTCTAAATATCATTTCGAATTCACCCCATTAATTACTATTTAGACCCTAGTTCCCACAATTCCTCTCATATTAGGTCCTACAGTTACCACACAGCCCCTCTTCAACAAATTGTTTTCTAATGAAGTCCATAAGTTACCATGCAGCCCCTGACTTCTAAAATCCTTTGCAAAATAAATCCCTAAATTATACTTTAACCCCCACCCCCCCCCCCCCGAAGATTCAAATATCGCTATTTGGCTTCTCGAAACCAACACCCCGCTAATTATTATTTGATTTCGGACTAAAATGATATAAATAATAATAAAATCACTTCTCGGGGTTCCGCGTTTATTATTTAATTATTTTATTTTAAATGGGATGTTACAACTCTCCCCCACTTAAATTTGATTTTGTCCTCGAAATCGTTTCTTCTCATTCCTTACATGCCAAATAATCATGAACTACAATCTCGAGCATAAGCCTAGCCCTTCCAGTGCAATCGTAACCAACCCTCGCGAGGTTCTAAAACTTGAAATAAACAAATCCCTTACAATATAATCACATTTACTTAATCTGAATTCTAAAGTCTCAAGATGGTCTGGCTTCTTGACAGACTGCCTACACTGAATCACTGTCAAATTCATTGTACTTAACTCCTAACTGGCTACTCAACTTCTGATAACCTGAGGTTCCCACCAGAAAACAGAATCGCAAATCCCACACTGCTAACTATGATCCTCTTTTTGGATCAACAAGACAAGGTTTCCTTTAGTTCCCGAACCACATACACATAATAATCGGCTCATAAGCACAAATACTCATACCTGGCCCAATCAGCCTCGGGCTGGAATACCAGGCATGCCTACGACGGGTCCAGTCATCCGTATGGTGGAATACCCTTGTATCATGCACATGTTTGGTCTGATCAACCCTGGGGTTGGAATACCAAACACGTAAGTTCCACTCAATCGTAGGGTCCGGTCATCCTCATGATGGAATACCCTAGATTGGAATACCACTTTATACATAACTCGGGTCTAACCTATAACTTGAAATCCAAGGACATATCCTTGCATCTCATCCAAAATCCTCTGATTCGTCACAACCGAGTAACACTCATCTGAAATACCGGGTTCCAGCCCGGTCGCGGAGCTAAAGGACTCCCACATAGTTGCCTCACACGACTTCCGAACGAAATCCTTCCCTGGAACTAGTTGCCACTAGTTATCATGCCTCTGCGACTCTAACAACCTCCTGATCCAACCGATCGGATCCAAGTGTCACATCCTGACGTCACCAAATCCAAGGCTAAAAGTGATTGCTACCTGACCAACGGTAGACTTATATCACAAACGACCTTAAGCAATTCCTTGCTTCCTTGATCTCTTAACTATAGTGGCATTCCTACAGTCTTATCGATGGCTTAACCAGGTCTAATCCCTCTGGGGAAACCCCTAAACCCATCCGTGGATTTCCATATGCTCACTGCTACACCTGAATTGGTGGTTACTACTGTCCCTTCTGCGTCCTAACAACGCGCTCATGCTATCTATCAACCTAGTGAATGTTGCGGCTACACCCACAGACTTACATCACTATAGCACTATTTGCTAACCTTGTGAATGCTACGGCTACACCCGCAGACTTATAACACTTTTCACACTATCTGCTGCTAGTGAATGCTACGGCTACCCCCACAGTCTTACAACACTTCCCATACTAACTGATCGCTAGTGGATGCTACGGCTACCCCCGCAGTCTTACAACACTTCCCATACTAACTGATCGCTAGTAAATGCTACGGCTACCCCCGCAGTCTTACAAAACTTCTCATACTAACTCATCGCTAGTGAATGCTACAGTTACCCCCGCAATCTTACAACACTTCCCATACCGGTTGAACACACACTCGACCTAACACACAACTGAGCCTAATTCATGAATAGAATCCCAACCTGATTTCCCCAAGTTTTGCTATCAAGCACAGAGAAGATGTGATTCATATGATGGGGAGTTTTACCGAACTCCCAACTCACACAACACTCAAACCAAGCAGCCCTTAGGGTTCTCTTCCTTCCTGAAACCGATAAGAAACTTATCCCAATTTCAAAACCGATCCGGCTTCTGCGTTCCGGGACGATTCGCCCCCACTTAGATTCGACTAAGTCTTCACTGTTGGATTAATGTCTAAGTCCATAACTATAATTGGTAAGACTTGACCCGACCCGGCATGGTCCATTTGGGTTGCATGGCGTCATGCATTTGGATAGACTATAATGAGAGAAATAACACTTAAGGTTGGTTAATATATTAT
The DNA here is from genome assembly GCF_052849685.1 of Lactuca virosa. Taxonomy (NCBI): domain Eukaryota; kingdom Viridiplantae; phylum Streptophyta; class Magnoliopsida; order Asterales; family Asteraceae; genus Lactuca; species Lactuca virosa. The sequence goes on from NC_136430.1 coordinate 161,989,739, forward strand.
AAGTTCTAATATATTAATAAGGTTATTTAATTAGTATTGATCAAGAATTAATTTGGAATTAATTAAGTGATCAAAAGGAGACTAATTAAATATATGGGTTGATTGTGTAAATCATTCATTCTTATATATGTGGGCTTGTGATCCAAGATTCCTTATGTTGGACTAAGTCCATGGGGTGACCCATGGATACTCCATGGAGGTTAAAATCCATGGAGCATAAGGAATGGGTAAAGTTATGAGTTACATGGTGTAACCCTAATAGCCACCATATAAAAGAATCCCATGGCTCAAGAAATCATGCACTAATGTGTGAGTGTGAGGGCTAGACGATTTCAAGGAGTGTTCAAGTTTCTCTCAAGTTATTCCAAGTGTATTTGGTGTTGTGTGAACCATTTGAGGTGTCACACTTGGGGCACTAGGCACTCAAGCTTCATGAAGACATTCTACATCAAAGAGGTATGTATTCTATTTTGTTATATTTATTATTTTGTATGCTAGATTAGGATAATACCTTGGATGTTCATAATTGTATGTATAATAGAGAAAACATAGATCCAAGGTATTTAGGGTTGCATGTACACTTAGGAGTGTTAGAATGCTCATAACCCAACAGCGGTATCAGAGCCTAGGCTTGTTTTCTTGTTATACTTGCAAAAGTAGCTGAAAAATCGAGTTGGATGCATATATTCGATTGTTTTGGCTGGAATTGGACTAGGAACATTACCCTAAGTTGTTTTTGGACTTATAAACTTGTTCTTGATGTGGTAATGTTCATGCTAATCCAATTTCTAAGATAATTGTCATAATTTCAAGATTTGTATTAGTTTGTATGTTCATGCTAATTTCTTGAAGATTGATGATTTGAATTATCTTGTTCTTATGAGGTTCTTAGATTAATAGAAAAGTTTTGAATTATCTAAGAGTTGATTCCAAAGTGTGTTTTTGTAACTTGTCCTCAAGTTATATGAAAAGTCACATTTAAGAATCATAAAACTCATAAAAGTTGGCAAAGGTTACAAAATGAAGAGTCTAGTTCTAATTAAATGGTTTTATGACTCCATAACTTGTCCTCAAGTTATGGAGGTTCAAGAGTCTCTTCATTAAATTAAAAAAAAAAGTGTAACCTTAATTAGTTCCATAAGTTACAATAAAAAAAAGTTATTTTTTTTTATTAATTAGTTTAAAGTCTTCCATAACTTGTCCTCAAGTTATGGAACTTGAAGAGTTTTTTTTTTAATTAAAACTACTTTAAACTCATAAGTTATAGAATTAATTAGTTTTGAATAGTTTCAAAACTTGCGCTCAAGTTTTGGAATTTGAAAAGTTTTCACTTGTGAATACTTTAATTCCAAGTTAGCCCTTAGAATTTTAAAAGTTAAAATTCAACCCTTATACTTTATAATATTATAAGTTAATAATATTTATATATATGTATAAGATTAAAGTCAGTCTTACCGTTAGTAGGCCTCATTCACGAAGCCGGTCTATAAGGGGGGTATAAGGTTACTGCCTATAAAATGGCAGTTTAATGGGTGTCCACTCTCACCCACCGCTTCCTTGACTGGTGGAGGGTCGTTAGCCGAACGGGTAGGACAAGGACTATAATTCTCCTTTCATTAAAAGTATTAATGATAAATACTAAGTAACTAAACTCTTATTAATACCCAATCTTAGTTACTTAGGAAAATGTGAATTTGGTGCTAACCCATGAAATTACACTTTGCACTTTGCTTAAGTCGTTAGTGGAGCGTGTGTGGTTAACCGGCACACTAACCTGGACTTAACAAGGTAGGCAATGGGTAACTTAATATTTATCATAGTATCGGTGGAGCGTGTGTGGTTAACCGGCACACTGATTAAGGGGTAAATATTAAGGGTACCAAGTATATTTGCATGGTTATTCACACCTTGTTTTGTGATCCTCGGCATCCCAGTCACAAAACCTGAAGGGCACACTCGAGATTGAAACATGCCTTTGAACAGTTCAATGAATCTCAAAGATCTAGGACTTTCAAATCCAATTAAAACCTAATAAATTATTTCGTTTTTCATGGTGGAAATTGGTGAATCGTCATTCACCTACCTTCAATATTTTATAGCTTGGATTACGGCATCCCTCTTCTAAGTTATAAAATAGTTTGTTGGGTCCTAGCCTCAATATTTCATATTGGGTGTCATATTAAGGACTTTAAATCAACTATCTTGAATATCTCCCAAAAAGATGTTTGGTCTAGACATTTATGATCTTCCCAAATCTCTTGAAACAAGCTTTCCTAAATGAAGATGATGTCCCATGGATATCATACTTCTTTCACCTCCTCCAATTATTCTCCCTAACCCACAAGTTCCTAAAAAGTTTAAGGTCACTCAAGCCCTATTGGCAAGGCAAGGTCTAGGTGTGATCACATCTTGGAGATGTAGTCACATATTGACAAGCCGGGAGAGTTGGGTGTCAAAGTCTTGAGAAAGTTGGTGGCTCAACTACTTTCTAAGTCACATAGTGAGTTCTTTTGGGAATCCTATGAAACAGACTAAGACAAGACCCTTAATGATCTTATCTATTTGCTAAGATCAACTTCCTAAAACGCTATGGACATTGACAATGATGACATTGGATATCCAGTAAAGCTCTCTCTTCCCAATGGAAAGGGATCGGCCATAGTCAACTCGGTTGACCCAATGGTAAAGAGAGAGGCAAAGTCTGAGATAGTCCCATTATTAAGGGTCAATAGGTAACTATTGCCAAAGGAAGGGGCATTGGTTACGAAGTTGCCAAATTAACCTAAGGATGTTAAAGTCAATAAGTTTGGCTCTACTTCAGGTAAAGTCCATTGTCTAACTCTATTAAGTACATGATGATTCTGATCGCGAAGATGGATTTCAATCGCATGGTTCGGTGATCAGAATTTTGGGCTATTACTTAAGAGTTATGATATTTATATTGCTTAGGAATAGATAACAACAAGGTTTTCATATGGATTGTAAGGATAAGTTTTTCCGCAAAGTTTTAAAATAAAAGAAAAAGGTTTTGATTTTATTTATTTTAAGTATCCTTACAATGGCATTTGTGAAAAGTTGTTGCTTATAAGATTCCATTGATAGCAATATTGGAAAAAATGGATTTGATTCTTTCGGTTGTGGTAGTGTCTAATATTACCAAATAAGGAAAGATTCTCATCACCCAAGGTTCAATTGGACCGAAACTTGGAATCATGCAAGTTGTACAGTATGATGAATGAGAACTTTCAGCTTGGAAAATTAAGACTAATTCCTTATGTGAATAAGGAAAGGACTAAGGGATCGAGTACACATTCTTGTGCACTGGTCAAGTCCACCACAAAAGATCAAGAAGACTATTCGTCATGATTTACTTAAGTTCAGTAAATATGGTTATACTTATAAGTTTAAGTATAAGTCTGTAGCATTGGAGAAGTTTCAATGTGAGACAGAACGAATAAGAAGAATCAAAGTATGGCAGAAAGATAAAAGTTTCTCAAATCTGAAAAGATGGGAGAGTACTTTCGTATCATGTTTATGATCATCTTAATGATTAAGATACCATATCACAATTGGTCCTCTAAAGTCATCTTAGTGCATTCTTATGACTAAGAAGAGGAGTCATGAATTGTTGAAATGGTTAAATCAAAAAGATGAGTCATACTTCGTTCCAAAACAATTCTTAGAGTCATACTCCAAGATTGTAACTTGAGTGACATATCTTAAAGAGGGTTTGTTAACACTAGTCAAATGTAAGAGTAAAAGGTTATCTACTCTTGTACATTTGAAATTGGTAAGTTGTGATGTTTTGGATAAAACAGAGACCAACTTAGGCCAATTGTGTAAAGTGTTAGTCTTGATAAAGAATCCGCACTATCTCTTGAATATTTGACAAGGGAGTCTTATATGTCAAGAGGACAGTGGGAGTCTTAAAGCTCTTGAAAGTTTCAAGACTTAATCAAGAATAAAACCTAAAGTCCTTCACTAGCACACGACTTGAGGTTTATAACCTATCGTGTTGAAATTTTTGTGCCTATTCAAGTTGGCTTTGCATAGGAGTTCTGAGAGTTCTCAATTGGTTGCACAACTACTTGGAAGCAATGGCAGGCACCTGAGCTGCCAAATGGCAAGAATTTAATATTGCACAAGTTTAATCAATATGAGTTTGGATTTGTCACTAACCTTGTCTTGTGATTATGGTTTTGACAAATTCACATGGATAAGAACACATACACTATTAAATCTAAGTGTCATAAGGTTTCTCTCCGATTCATGAAAATGATGGTGAGGAAACACTTTCACTAAGTAGATTTTAGCTAGATAGCAATTGTGATATTTGCATTCTCAAAGTCGTTAGTGGAGCGTGTGTGGTTTACCGGCACACTAACATGGACTTGTGAGAAGTGGCAAAGGTCTAAACAATTGAGACTATGATTACGGCATCCCTTTTCATAGTTCTAAAATTGTTTAGACACACATGTGAGATATCTAAGAGAGGTGTATGATTTTGATAAAGTTTTATCAAAACAATCTAGTATCAGAAATCTGAAATTTGGTAAGAAAGTCAGCTGATTTCTGAGTACATGTCAAAGCTAGTGGGAGCATAAGTGTTATGCTAATAATCATCATGTTAGTGGGAGCATGATAATTATGACAAAGGTTGCAAGTTAGCAATGTTAATTATAGAAAACAAAAGTTTCAATTCGTGAGGTTGCAGGGGTTGAAAAAGTTGTTTTGCTATAATTAAGGGAGAGGAAATTATACTTCATTTCAATTATAAAAGCTTAGATTGAGATTTTAATCGTATTTAATCAAGGATATATATAAATTTCATGTTGGAATGGCTCAACATAAGGAAATTCTATATATGGGTCCATTATTTGCGTTCTAAAATTCGATTATGATTACGGCATCCCTTTTCATAATCTGAATTTTGAGAACTAGGCAAATTGAAATGGAAATATTATAGCAAAAGACTGGTTTAGTCTTTATGTGAGACATCATGAATCGTGCCCCATATGCTTCGGATATAGGATCGATTACATGTGCTATATTCATCCTTTCTAAAATTTTCCAAATGCCTGGGGCATTATGAAGGGAAAAGGTCTAGAATTGGATATGACTAAAATGATTAAGCAATTGTCGAGGACAATCTAAGGTTTACCAAAGATTGGTTGCTCAAGGACAGTTGGAAGTATAATGTTAATTCTGGAAGGACCATATTGACATAATCTGTAAGGAGGCAACTCCTGTTCAGAAGTGATAGTCAAAATGGAATATGGAAATGTTTCAAAGTTAGAAATTATTCAATCTGTGTAAGATTAGGAAACTTAATGAAAGAAGGATGTTTCCAAGGAGCTGATCTCCTTTGTAATGCTCTGTAATGATTGTTGTCAAGTCTTTCTGACTTCGTGCATAATCATTAAGAGGATCAATGCATATAAGTTTAGAATCTAACAAATTTCAGTAAATGGCATGAATTTGGAATTCTTGCATTTGCAGTAAGGATTTGGGACTGTGAAAAGAGGATCATTGGAGTGATGTTCAATTGATCTATTTTACAAAGTAAAGATCATAGACAAACATAGTATGCATACTTGGTGTATGGCATGACTAGTGTTTAGAAAACATAGTGTACATGCTTGGAGCATGGGACAACTATTGTTTTAAATTCAAGTATAAAGTTGATAAAACCGAAACAATGAATAATGAGTAATCAGTATGGTGATAAATAAAAGTGTTTATTTATATTCATAGGGTTTGATACCATATTTGATTCATTTATTCTTGTGTTTCACTTTGCATGTTTTGACTTCCAGAATAACTAAGTCGCTCTTCCTGAATGATTAAGTTATTCAAACCATCCACAGTCGGTCATATGTTGGAAGTAGATATGAATCAAGACTGTCATGGGTTGGTTTGTAGAGGTCCAAGTTGGTGGACAAAAGTGGTGCTACAAAACTCATGAGTGCTCATAAGTTCTGAGTATTGGATTCAACCCGCGCTCATTTGAATCACTTCATGGATTTTATCACGAGTGATCATGAGACGATAATATCTTATATTCTTCAAACCTAGAGATATGAGTTGTTACTATGAGTTGGTTATACATTGATTGCACGAAAACGCATTGGTAACTCGATGTTATAAAACGTGCCTTTGTGTATGATTCAACAAGTAGTAGAACAAGCCATATGAGTCGAAGTTTATCCATTCCTTTTACCTTCGGGATAAAAGCGATATCTGTGGGCCCCTCGATGATTTAAAGATGATACATGTGAGTGCTTGGCCAAGCCAGGACTGATTTGATTTGTTCAATCAGTCAGTCATCATGAATCGGAACTCGGGAAACAACAAATGGAGAGAGAGAATGATTGATAATCCATGTCTCAGTCCATATGATATCTAGAATGGAGGAATATATGATCCCTTATCTAATGGACAAGTCATTGACAAAGGTCAGAGTTCATCGACAAGGTCAGAGTTCGATAGAAGCTTTTGAGAGCTACGATTGCTGATCGGTTCCCGAAGTCATACGCAATAATAGTTTTAGACTTATCCAAGTGGGAGACTGTTGGATTAATGTCTAAGTCCATAACTATAATTGGTAAGACTTGACCCGACCCGGCATGGTCCATTTGGGTTGCATGGCATCATGCATTTGGATAGACTATAATGAGAGAAATAACACTTAAGGTTGGTTAATATATTATAAGTTCTAATATATTAATAAGGTTATTTAATTAGTATTGATCAAGAATTAATTTGGAATTAATTAAGTGATCAAAAGGAGACTAATTAAATATATGGGTTGATTGTGTAAATCTTTCATTCTTATGTATGTGGGCTTGTGATCCAAGATTCCTTATGTTGGACTAAGTCCATGGGGTGACCCATGGATACTCCATGGAGGTTAAAATCCATGGAGCATAAGGAATGGGTAAAGTTATGAGTTACATGGTGTAACCCTAATAGCCACCATATAAAAGAATCCCATGGCTCAAGAAATCGTGCACTAATGTGTGAGTGTGAGGGCTAGACGATTTCAAGGAGTGTTCAAGTTTCTCTCAAGTTATTCCAAGTGTATTTGGTGTTGTGTGAACCATTTGAGGTGTCACACTTGGGGCACTAGGCACTCAAGCTTCATGAAGACATTCTACATCAAAGTGGTATGTATTCTATCTTGTTATATTTATTATTTTGTATGCTAGATTAGGATAATACCTTGGATGTTCATAATTGTATGTATAATAGAGAAAACATAGATCCAAGGTATTTAGGGTTGCATGTACACTTAGGAGTGTTAGAATGCTCATAACCCAACATTCACAATACATGAAAATTCGAGAATTCCCAATCCTTCTCACTTTCCAACGATCGATCTGATGACAACCATACTTTTCCAATTAGTGCTCCTTTACTAGCCAACCCCAAATGATCACACGCTTCTAATAACTAGATGAACACTTCCTGAATCCCCGGGAAACCAACAGTCCCTAAAGCTCGAATGATCCCACACCCAAATCTTGAAGTCCGAAAATAGATGCTCCAACTAATGTCTCAACAACAAGCTACTTCCCTTGGCGCTTTCCTCCGCCAATCAATAACGCTTACTAAAATCACTGAATCCTGGCAATACTGAATAACCATCCTATGTGACCCTGTCCGCAGATCTCCCATATAATACCCTTCTTCCCAAAGTGCTCCAACAAATCTCCCGCTCTCGACTCTAGAAATCATATCATTCAGGGTCTCGCACCCTGACTCACTCACCAGCTCGATCATGTACAGCTGAACTGCAATAGCTGAAACAACCTCTGACCTAAACCGACCACAAACTACTCCCCAAACATAGTCTCCAATTCCCAGAAGTGCAATAGATCGCACAATCAATCCCTACTGTCGGATGCAAGAAATCCAAGATGAATCGGATCTTAGCTCCTATAGGTCGGAACGGTAATCGCGTACGCCTCACAAGATACTCATGCTACATCGACCCACCTGCGCTGAAATACTGTCGCCAACCCCTGCGACTAACTGACCCGAGCTGGAACACAACCTGATCCTGGGGTCACAAGCCTGCTCAATCCTTCGAGCTCGTAAACTGAAAGGGCACAATCCTTGTCCTAGAAAACCACATCCCAATCTTATCAATTAACCATTTAATTACAGCTGCATAACTCCAGCTGAACATAATCATTACTCCTTTTCGGAGTCCCCGCGACTCACATTCCGGCCTCTAGCAAAACCCCCGAAGCCTCAATCTAGAACACATGTGCTAGACTCTCCCACTTAACCCGCAAAATCTAACAAGTACAGAACATCTCCCTGATTGCAGATAACTGCAGCCCTCTGCTCATCAGAATATGTGCCAATAACAAGTCCCGGTACTGGAAAACTCGACCAGTTCCTCTCCCTGCCGTCGTTACAGCTATTGAAGCTGTTGCGGCAGCTGTCTCAGCAATGGTTGCATGGCACTCGTCAAATACTCAACCATGACGGTCTTGAAAGACCCAATCATCTCCGCAATCTGTCCCCGAACGATCTCGATCACCTCCTCCCGGATGATCTCCCTGACACGATCCTCTGACAAAACTAGCCTATCCTGGCTGCCAGCTCCCGAACCTGACCCTGATCTGGTCTTAAGACGTTTCGTAACCACCATTATGATAATATACCAGAAAGATCTCTGATAATCCATATAATGACAAAGAACCAATTCCCAACCAAACCCTAGGGGTTGTGACTTCCTTGTTATGCGTATGGGTCCTGTGCTTTCAGTAGTACGTGCCCATACTACCTTCCACACCTACCCATATTTGTCTCAAGTATCACCACAACACCCTAACAATATACATAAACATCACGAGCGCTTAATCCTCACTCCTAGAGGAATGCTAACATCACATAACCGGCCTCCCGGCCTCTCACAACTCACCTATCCATGAAACTTCCGCCAACCCTGTAGCACTAGTCTATGCTAGCCATACATAACGCTAGACCCTATAGACTTTAGAATATCTGATCCTATCCTAAGTCCCTAATCAACATGAATAGAACATAAGGCCAAATCAAACATTCTCAGGCTATCAGATCTTAATTATGTACAGTCGTGATACATACACAAGCAACTACAGTAATGGTGTCAATCTCATATAAGGAAAACCCTAGGCTAGCAGGCATCATGTAATCAGGCAATTCTATCATGCAATTCCTGAAGATCCCTAGCCTAGTACTAGAATGTTGTTCTAACATATCACAATATCAAATAACTGTATGGTATTTTGGGGTCTACTTACTGGCTCCGGCTGATCGTACACTTCGCATCCTCTTTTACTTATTTTGAAAACTATTTAAAATCATTTTCAAAATCTTTCCTTGATTTGAGACTGGATTCACACGAGTGTTCCTCCAATCAACTCAAACCAAAGCTCTGATACCAACTTGTAACATCCCAAAAATTCAAGCCAATTTAAAACCTTTTAAAACATTTAACCCATTAAGCTATTACAATTTGTTTTCAAAATAGTTTAATCATCAGAGTATCCCCAGAATCAAATCATAAAATAATGAGATATGAGGAGCTGTACGATCACGCATTCGCCTCCCCGCGATCATCAGAAGTACTTGAAACATAATCAACAATTGTAAGCCCGAAGCTTAGTGAGTTTCCCCAAAATACCAACGCCATACAAATATAACCATATCATATAACAAATACAAAACAACATGCATAATGAGCCTTCAGCCTGACTGGACCGCCTCGCAGGGCCTACAGCCTATCCGGACCGCTCCCGAGCCTTCGGCATGACTAGACCGCCTCACAGGGCCTACAGCCTATCCGGACCGCTCCTCGGGTATGTTGGCCTACAGCACAAAGCAGGACCGCCTCAACCCAACCCCCAATCAAAAAAACATGTGCACATAAATATCATACGCTAGCTCATATCATATAACAGTCAAACTGATCTAATAGATCACTAATTATAGCAACATCCCAATAATCGGGGTACAGACCTAACCGGTCACTAACATAGCATCATTCTATAACCAGGACACTGACCTAACCAGATCACTAAGCATAAGCATACCACCATCCTAACTACCAGGATGTAATCAATAAACATATCATGCCATAATCCAGATACAAATATATAAAGGGTCGGCCTTGGTGCCTTAGACCCTGTTGATATAGTGAGGATAACTCACCTGGCACACTGCTGAAGTCCCGCAGACAAAACTCCAGCTGCTGGTTGACAGATTCCCAAGATGTCAACATCAAACAACACCCAATTAATAATTAGGTTCCAAGCCCAAGATCCAACTCACACTCCAAAGGCCCAATAGTCAACCAATGGGCTAAAGCCCAACATATGGCCTAATTTTCCAAATTGGGCCCAGACCACTACATGGTCTTTCCTTAAGGCTCGTTCAATTATTCTAGTCCCAACTATTTGTATTCCCATGGCCCAATATCACATAATCATAAAGGCCCAGTTATGGCCCATCTATGGCCCAATTTTCCAAATTGGGCCCCAGTCCTCACATGGGCCTTATCCTATAGCCCATCTAATTATGTTGGTCCATAAACTTGTTCTTGGATAGCTCATCTATAGTCCAACCGCCAAAACCCTATAGGAAGGCCCAACTCAAGGCCCAAGTGAAACATAGGGTTTTCACATGAAATGACAATTAGGGTTAAGTGTTCCTACTTAACCCGTTAAGGACTTAATCCATTAAGGGCTAAATCCATTAAGTCCATTATTGCCTTAGGTTTATTTTCCAATGATTATAATTTATTATTTTGAGTGTATTAAATAATTCCCATGTGTGTGTCCCGATCAATTCCCAAAAATTAGGGTTTTAAGCCATTAGGGTTTTACAAACCCAAATTAGAGTTTCCAACCCAAATATTAGCCCATTAATCAAATGGTTGGGCTTTTAGGTCCACTAGGGCCTCACTGGGCCCATTAAGGTCTCATTGGGTCCACTAGGGGTCTTTTGGCCCATTAGGGTTTAGTAGTCCCTTGTCCAAACATCCAAACGAGTCACAAACCAAACAAAGCACACCGCCACCTGTCATACCCCCGAACCAGATGGCAGAAACGTCCGACGGTTCGCGTGACTTAAATTGAAATATCATCACAATGAATATACATGAAACATAACATAAACATCACCATGCATTAATACATTACAACTGACCTTGTTCACATCAAGTACATTGTCTAAATATTACATATCCATAGCATAAATTGTTTGAGAGTTTTCAAAACATAACATCCTAACACACTTGGTATTGTTCTTCAACTTATATGTTACCTGAGAATACAAGTTTTTTTGAAAATGTCAACATATATAATGTTGGTGAGTTCATAAGCAGGTTTGATATGAAAATATTTTGTATAGTTTGTAAAACCCAGAAAATCCGATATTTTCTGAAACAGCAATTGTTTATACAATAGGTGTGATGATCCATAAGTATATGCGTGAGTGATTTCAAAACGTGTAAAAATGATATGTTTCTCATGATAAATTCTTGCATTATAGTTATTGAAAGTACAAGTGAATAAGGTTGTTTCCCCGGAACACCCGATGTTTTCCGATAAAATAGTATGATCGTTTTGTATTATTGTATCGTCACAACGAATGAATATGATTTCCCATGATTACTTAGATGGTATTGGATCTCTATGTGAGTCGTTATAACCATGCATAATAATGACTAGCTCATCTGTCTTGGCATTCTAACGAACGTCGGAATTGATTTTAAGATTTTGTCACCCTAGACTGGCCGAGTCTAACTGTAGCGAACAACTTAGGTGTGGGGGAGTCACCCCCGTATAGATCTATACACAAACTCTCGCTCTCCCTCCAGGAGACTTTGATTATAACTACAGACTACGACCGACACTTATTGGTGTCGACCGTTATTACTCACTTAATCCAAATGAATTTGAATAACCTTGATTAACTACCTGATTTTTGTTTACTTGAATAGAAGCTAAGCCTGACAGACGAAGAGAAGAGGACTATGAGGCCCTACTAATCACGTATGTTATTTAAGGCTGTCGAGTATACGAAGGACGCGTTAGCCCATTTCGCATATGATTTATTTGGACCTTACTAGCAATGCTAATGGGCCACTGAGACCCAATAGCATGTAAAAGCCATTGAGGGTCCCTTAGGCATGTAATTGGGTCACTGGAGGCCCAATAAACATGTGTGAATATATCGGGCCCAATAAACATGATATAGGGCCACAAAGGCCCAATAGCACGTAAAGAAGGTATTTGAGCCCAACTTTTGAATCGCGTATGTTTTATCGAGTTTGAGTTCGTATTGTTGGTATTCGTGGTATGTTAAATGTTTATTCGCAATAACGAAATATTTTAACGTTTAATTTATAACGAAGTTTTTATTATATATATATATATATATATATATATATATATATATATATATATATATATATATATATATATTTTAAAAACTATGCGTTATAAGCTTGCTATTTTTAACCCCAAAAGTTATGGTAGTTTTAATTTGGCCCAAAAACATTTAGATTAACCATTGTGACACCTTTTTCTATAAAATGACAGTTTTAGTCCCTTTTTATGAAAATTAACATTTTTGGTCCTTAAACCATTTTTATTGACATTTTCCACCCAAACTTTATTTGAATAGAAAATTTTGCCCAAAACTATTGCATTTTTCATTTCCTGCCTTTATTTGTAAAAAGTTTACATTTTTGGTCCAAATTCCGTAACTTTTACAATTTTGACCCCAAAATCAAAAACTTTTCATTTTTAGTCCAAATTTGGTAATAAACTCATTTTTAACCCCTGAAAAGGTTTATTTACATTTTAGACCCATAGTTTGTTAAGTTTTCCAATTCAGCCCCTCTAAATCTCATTTTTTCGCAACTTTGGGCCCAAAACCCATTCGGCCCACTTTTAAGCCCATTAGGCTAAAATTTATGTTTTTGACCCTTTGAAAAGTGTTATTTTCATAAAAATGAGCTTTTAAACAAATAAACAACTTATAACCCTCATAAAACCAACAAATTACAATTTATACTCAATCTTTGTTATTTTTGCAAAAATGACACTTGTAAGGTTCTTTTGGTTTTGTTTTTCACTTTTTAAACTTAAAGACCCTTAGATCCATGATGTATGTTGTTTATTATGTTTTTGTTTATGATTCTTTCACCCTTTTTGCTATAGATCTCGAAATATAACAAATATTACATATTATCACAACCAATAAACTAAAGAAATCACATGTAGCATGCAAACACACATAGATCATCACATAATACTTGTATGCTCCCCCCAAAAACAAGTAAAAACCAAAAACAAGTGGGTATGAACTCACCTTTGCTTGTTGTTGTCGGTTTTGAAGAAAGAAATGGAAGAGTTTGATCCTAGTAAGCCTTCTTGGGTGGATCTCGAACTTAGAGTTTTCTAGGAGTATTATTGTAAGTCCCTAAATTGCTTGTGTATCAATCAGATCCAATTGATGGTGCGGAATCCCAATCAATTGGATTATGTTAGATCAAATAGAAGAGAAGAAGAAGAAGAATATGATGAATCTATGTATGTATTGATTAGAATGAAGATCCAGATACAAGAGATTCACACACACAAACACACACTCTCTTTTCTCTCTCTAGAACACCTTGGGTTTCACACACTTAAGCTCTCCACCTTTTCTGTTCATCTATCTATTCTTCACACCCCTCACCCCTATATATATACTTGGGGAATATGGGTCATAAATGGGTTTACGGCCGTAAATGGGTTTACGGTCGTAAACACCCATTGGGCCGTAAACAGGGTTTACGGCCGTAAACCTGTTTACTGCCGTAAACACCACCTGGTCGTAAACCTCACCGTAAACTCATAAAATATTACATAAAAATACAATTGCCCAGAAAAGCAAAGTATAAACCATATTTTTGACCCAACAATCTCCCCTTTGGTTTATAGCTTTCTTTTCTTAATTGACCCAACAAGGTCCCCCTAAAAAGTAGCTGGCTTTTCTTGTGAATCTTCATTGGGAGCTTTGCTTCAGCTTTAATCTTCAAATTCTTCACACCTTCAAGATGAACATATGAATCTTCAATGAATGACTTCATCTTGAGCATTTGGGCTGTTCTTCAAGATTTGACACTGAACGCACATTGGGTGAGGAGGCTTCTTGAAAATATTCTGAAAGATAGCGCTTTCAGCTTGAGAATCTTCAGAGAGAACATCAGAGAGAAAAAAAATCTTCTGGATCACTTCAGCAGGTTCAAGATAGCAGCAAATTGATTGAGGAGGCTTCAATGCAATCCGTCACATAATCTTCAAGTACAACTTGACCATGCTTCTGGGTTGAAAGATTGAATGTTGGAAGAATAATCTTCATTTCTTGCTCCTTCGAATGAGAATTCTTCGATGCTCACGGATGAAGCCTTGGCTTAGAAATCTTCCACACAAACTCCATGAGTTTCATCTTCACCTGAAATCACTTTTCAAGACAAAACAAAACTAAAAGAAAATTTAGCACACAATATTTTTGGGTTTTTCATATTTTCTAAAAAAAATAAAACAGAAACAAAAATATTTTTTTTTTGGAGTTTTGATTTTTTTGAACAAGAAATAAAATAGAAATAAAAATATTTTTGGATATTGAATTTTCTGATTTTTGTTTGTTTGTTTGTTTTGTTTTTTTTTTTAATTCTCCCCTAATGTTTAAATTAGAAGAAAACTATGAACAAATTTAACAAAAATAAAAATGATATCTAACTTTAAGAGTGATTTGGGATCAAAGTTTTTAAACAACCTTTATCCGTTTATCAGTACCTCTCCCTTCATGAATAGATCTGGTCAATCGCCGATATTGTGGTCCACTTAAACACGAGAGATTGTGACAAAATTAGGACATACTATAAGTGACAAGACAATGTGATCCTAAGATCCTAGATAATATTCCTTAAGGACCATTCAGCTGACGACGACCAAATATATTGTTGTCCACCTAAATTGAGCAGCGAGATCTACAGACAACCTAGTGATTGTTCAATTTTAAATGTACTAGAACATGTTTCCCGCTTCCTAACATACCCTAATAATCAGGAACTTCCAAAGTACTCCTTACTTTAGGTGAGCAAACAATTATTATGAGAGAAGTCAGATTTAGAATGCATATGCTATACACCCAGGTCAGATCTCTTCCAATCTCGCAGAGGGTGAGACATATGACTAACCAGATTTAGAGGGATTGAAAATAGAATGGTACATATGTTGTGTACCAGGTCGGATGTATTTCAATCACGCAAAGGAGACAGCATATGACTAACAGACAGGAAGAATTACATAGATAGAAGATGCAGAGAAATAGAGTTGCGTATGTTGCAGTCCAGGTCATTTCAATCACGCAGAGGAGGCAACATATGACTAACAGAAAGAAAGCAAGAAAATAATTTTCTACAGACCTACTTTATCGGAATTCCCCGGTCGCCCCATCAATACCGGAATTAAGGACAAAGTCCGTACATCGAGGAAGAGTTAAACCACAGTTCTAGATACGGATTAATTTAATGTGACCGGTGGATTATCATGTATATCTCCCTGCTCAACCTATCTGAGCGTCTTATTGTCAGGCTAAATGGATCTATCTAGGTCAAGATTTTTCAAGTCTCTAGATTCCTTAACTTCATTAATGCCTAGTCAAGTCCATTTTAATCTCTCGTGCCTACCAGCGCATCGAACACAGAGCCTAGACAATTCAGACTCAGTCCCTTACACAGATTCAGATTGCCTGTTATTACATGATTATATCACTTCCCAAAACATCTCCCTCAAATACATTCCATTAACAACATATTTTTGATTTTTTGATTTTCTAATGTTTTTGGATTTTTTAAACTTTTCTAATTTTTGTTTTTTTTAATTTTCTAATTTTTGTTTTGTTTTTATTTCTCCCCCTAAATTTGTGCATTGGAGAGAAACGAAAGTAAATGCGCAAATTTAAACTATCTGAAAACAAAAATTAGTCTTTAAAGCGAATCAGCTTAAGAAAAACTCAGGAGTATAGAGAAGAAAACTCAAACCATAAGTCACCGATTGAATTTGCATCCAGAAGGTCTGAGAACAGCACGCGTAATCTCATAACAGATCTAAAAATTCTTCACATAGTTAAGCACTAACCCCATGAGTGATCTCTTCCTTTCTTCCCTTCCCGCAAAGGACACATACTCTCAAATAATGTTCTGAGTGTTGTAAAGTTGAGAGATACCTCCTATCATGTGCCTGGAACAGCCACTACCAACAAACCGAAGTCTGCTGATATGCCTCCATAGCTACTCCGACATAGAGCGGGATTAGTTGGTCTTTGGAACCCAGTCCATTTTGAAACTAGGTCGACCTTTTTCATCTATGCACGGTACTCTCTCCCATGACATATCCTGTTTATCACAAACAGAAGATGAAGAAATATTAGAATCGTTAGAAGATTTGGAAGAGTGAGCCTTTGGAACCCATTTGTAGTTGGGTTTAACCCATTTCTTTTTCGATCCGATGGGTGGCTCGGTACATGATTTTGAATTTGATGTCGGCCGTTGAGATGACTTTGACCTAACCGGTCTTTGTTTCAGTGGAGCATCTCTTGGATTGGGCTTCTTGGCCGGCATTCCCTTCTTGACCTCTGGAGTTGGATTCTTGGCCTTGGGAGTTGAATTCTTGGCCTTCTTGGCATTCCAGTCACCAATGTCTGATCGTGACCTTGAGGGGTTTCTTTTCGAAAATCTCCCCCTTGGCGCGTTCTACCACCCTTGTGCATAGTAGGGAACGTATGCGCGATTTGGACAGTGTCTGGCAATGTGTCCAGGTGTTCCACAGTGAAAACAAGTCCTTTTCTTCACTGGGAAATTGTTTCTTCCTGCCCCGGGTGGCGTAACCTTGCCTTGTCTCTTATTGTTCCCACAAGCACAATCACAACAGGCACTCTGTTTCACTGCAATTGGTGGCCTGTATTTCTGAACAGCAGGTTGATCAGAAGCAGCTGAGTTCGAAGCAACAGATTCAGAGCTCAAGGAGATGTTGGTTTGTTCAGTGGTGTTCTCCTTGTTCTCATCCTCTGCTACTTTACCTGCACATGAAGTAGATGTGCTAGAAACAGGAACATCAGTATTTTCAAACAAATAATCAAATATGTCAAAAAAAATTAACTCAACATGATCCGATGCAAAAGCATCAAAAGCATCACAAGATGTATCATCAACTTTAATATCAGAAACAGAAGGTTTTTCATTGGAAACAGAAACATCAGGTTCAGGCTCAGTTTTGATATCAGAAACAGATCCTGCAACTTTGTGCTCTGACTGATCTAAGGATTGATCTGCAGGGGAAGTAGAAACGTTAGTACTTTCAACATTAATAAATCCTCCTGAAACAAAACCAGATGGCTTGCTATAAACCATGAATGGTTCGTTGGCAATCTCCTCTTTTGACAAAGGTTGATACTGATATGTGTGATTATAAGGAGGAGGTACACTATCGAATCCTAAACCCTTCTGTTGGTTTCGTTTGAACTGCATGCAATGATCAATCATGTTGGCAACTACCTCGCTTGATCCATCAAACCTTTTAAAATTAAAATTTGCAGTTTCAAATTGTCTCTTTAATGTATCAAGCTCAGCAGTTAACTCATCATTCTGTCTCTTGATATAATCATAATTTTCACATTTTTCACTATGTCTAGCTGAATTCTCTTAAAGTCCTTTATTTTTGTTTCTAATTGGGCCTTAAGGGGTTTTTGTCCTTTCCTTAGTTGATATCCTTCATATCTCAGGTCCTCAACTTCTCTTTTTAATAAATCAATTTGTTCCCGAAGAAATTTAATCGTAGTTTCACAAGCTGGAGTACATGAAACTTTATTTACCGGGATGGATTCGGAACTCATTTTTTTGGTTTTTTTAAAAAATTATTTGACTAAAAAGTCAAAAGTCAACCTCAAAAGTCAAATTTAAAGAGTCAAACTCAAAAGTCAAACTTGAAAAGTCAAACTTGAAAAGTCAAACCGAAAAGCTAAATTTGAAAATTTGAAGATTAAACGAGAAAGTCAAAGTTCAAAGTCAAAGGTCAAACTTTAAAAGTCAAAGTCAAAATTTTAAGCAAAAAGTCAAAATAAAAAGTCAAAAATTAAACATTAAAATTTTGGGTTGAAAATTGAATTTAAAATAAAAGGAAATTGATTTTGGGGTTAAAAGTGACAAATTTTTGAAATTAGGTGCGAAAGGGAGTGTTTATGAATTAAATTCGGGAGGAAAAGAACATCCAGCAAGCTGGATCAGATGGCAAGGGCGCTGGAATGATGAGGTGAAGCACCCGATTTTGATTCCTGGCACCTGCGAGTCGCTTCCTATTTTTTTCAGATGCGCGTGCGAGGAAGAGGGTTGCTGAACGAGACTGCTGAACGAGACCGAACACGTGCGAAGTGCGAGGTGCGAGGCCGAGAACTCAGAAGCCGGAAACGTGCGAGACCGAGCCGCAAACTGCTGAGCAGTAAACTCTGAGCCGTAAACGTCGGACCGTAAACCCGCGAGACCTCGGACCGTAAACCTCGGACCGTAAACTCCAAACCGTAAACCTCGGAAACCCTAGCTGCTGACCGTAAACGCCGCCGCCTTGCTGGTTACGACCAAAAACAGCGATTTTTGCCCCTTTTTGCTCCAAAACTCGATCAAAAACCTGTTTTTATCAAAAACGCGAAGAACAAACCCCCCCTAATTTTCAGAGATCTATCGAAAAACGCAAAAATATTTCGAAAATAAGATCAAATAAGCTCCATATCTGACAAAATTGTCTGATACAATCCAAGCTCTGATACCAATTGTAAGTCCCTAAGTTGCTTGTGTATCCATCAGATCCAATTGATGGTGCGGAATCCCAATCAATTGGATGATGTCAGATCAAATAGAAGAGAAGAAGAAGAAGAATATGATGAATCTATGTATGCATTGATTAGAATGAAGATCCAGATACAAGAGATTCACACACACAAACACACATTCTCTTTTCTCTCTCTAGAACACCTTGGGTTTCACACACTTAAGCTCTCCACCTTTTATGTTCATCAATCTATTCTTCACACCCCTCACCCCTATATATACTTGGGGAATATGGGCCATAAATGGGTTTACGGCCGTAAATGGGTTTACGGTCGTAAACACCCATTGGGCCGTAAACAGGGTTTACGGCCGTAAACCTGTTTACGGCCGTAAACACCACCTGGCCGTAAACCTGACCGTAAACTCATAAAATATTACATAAAAATACAATTGCCCAGAAAAGCAAAGTATAAACCATATTTTTGACCCAACAATGATCATGAGTTTGTGTGAGTTTAGAAGAGATTCTTGATGAAATAAAGAGACTAGATTATGGATCCAAGCATCAACTTACCTAGGATGATGATTCTTGTGGAAGAACCTCCTTGAAATGTTCCAAGATCTCGAAAATTTGAATGGAAAAGAAGAAGCTTTTCTAGAGAGAGTGTGTATGAAAGAAGTTGATGAAATGTGTGTGTGTGTGTGTTGTGATCTTCGGCCGTGAGTAATAAGAAGAAGGAGAAGAGAGATTTGAGTGCATGGGAACATGAGATTTGTCTACTTGTTTGTTGGATAATCCCATAATTAACCCCTAAACAACAATAAGGTGTCATGGCCATTTATTCATTTCTTTTCCTTTTTTTTGTTTTCTACTTGGGCCGAGAGGGGGTAAAGGAAAAGAATGGTTTGGATCTTTTGTGCTTGAGTCCATAATATGAGGCCCAATTTGATGGTTTTCGGCCCATTGGGCCTTTAGAGTAGTTCACGGCCCAAATCTTGCATAAAAGAATGGATTTGAGTCCATTAAGGCTAATTGGATTTGTTATGGCCCAATAAGGCCCATTAAAGGTAAACTAGTCCATTTTAGACTTATAAGGCCCAAAAAGGTTAAGAGTCATGAGAGTGGGTCCAATGAGAGCCCATTTAAGAGTTCTAAGCCCAAAATAGTCAATTTGGAAGTTTATTGGCCCATTAGGCCCAATAAGGAAATCCTAGTCCATATTGGACTTAAACCGGGATTTCTAGGGTTTCCAACCTTTTGTTGACTATTTGAGTGTTTGTATAGAGTGTTTGATGGAATTTTGTGGTCATTGAATAAGCATCATACATGCTTTCAAGTTTTAGTTACAATGTTATCCTTGTTAAATGTTTACAAAGCATTAGAATTCCTAGTTGTGACATCATCCCCCCGTTAGAGGGAATTTCGTCCCGAAATTCTTTTTGAAGCTAGATTTGAGAATACGAGAATAGGTGAGGGTACTTTTGCTTCATCTGGTCTTCGCGTTCCCATGTGAATTCCGGTCCACGTTTCGCGTTCCATCGAACTTTCAGAATCGGAATACGACTTTGCTTAGTACGCTTCACTTCCATGTCCATGATTTCAACTGGTTCCTCGATGAACAGGAGATTCTCGTTGATTTTGATTTCTTCCAATGGGATGACGAGAGTTTCGTCGGATAAGCACTTCTTCAAATTGGAAACATGGAACGTGGGGTGTACACTGCTGAGTTCAGCAGGTAGTTGCAGTCTATAAGCCACTGGACCGATTCGGGCAAGAA
The DNA here is from genome assembly GCF_052849685.1 of Lactuca virosa. Classification (NCBI taxonomy): domain Eukaryota; kingdom Viridiplantae; phylum Streptophyta; class Magnoliopsida; order Asterales; family Asteraceae; genus Lactuca; species Lactuca virosa. The sequence continues at coordinate 162,010,391 of NC_136430.1, forward strand.
TCTCGAATGGTCCAATGTACCGTGGGTTTAGTTTTCCCCGTTTCCCAAAACGAATCACCCCTTTCCAGGGAGAGACTTTTAACAACACCCGATCCCCGACTCGAAATTCCAAGGGCTTTCGCCGTTTATCAGCGTAGCTCTTCTGTCGGTCTCGTGATGCTTGAAGTCGAGCTTTGATTTGAAGTATCTTCTCTGTCGTTTCGCGTATGATTTCTGGTCCTGTTAATACATTGCTTGGTGTCTGTTCTCTTGCTACCTGAGTGTCACCTACCTCAGCCCAACACAACGGAGATCTACATTTACGCCCATATAATGCTTCAAAAAGAGCAACTTTGATGCTTGAGTGATAACTGTTGTTGTATGAAAACTCAATTGAAGGCAAGTGGGTATCCCACGACCTTCCAAAGTCTATCACACATGCGTGAAGCATATCTTCGAGCGTCTGAATGGTTTGCTCACTTTGACCATCGGTTTGTGGGTGGTAGGCAGTGCTCATGTCGAGTTGTGTTCCCATAGCTTTCTGAAGAGATTGCCAAAAGCATGAAGTGAATCTACTATCTCGATCTGAGATGATAGATATTGGTACTCCATGGAGTCTCACGATTTCCTTGATGTAGATTCTCGTCAATCGTTCCAACTTGTATGACTCCTTTATTGTCAGGAAATGAGCGGATTTTGTCAACCTGTCGACTATTACCCATATGGTATCCAATCCATCTGTTGTCTTGGGTAATTTGGTCACAAAGTCCATAGTAATCCGTTCCTATTTCCACTCAGGTATTACCGGTTGGTGTAATAGTCCCGAGGGCTTCTGATATTCTACCTTCACCATAAGTGAGGCACTTGCTAACGTAAATGGCAATTTCTGCCTTCATGTTAGGCCACCAATACTGTTGCTTGATATCCAAGTACATTTTATCTGAACCCGGATGGATGGAGTATCGTGTCTTATGGGCTTCATTCATGACTACCTCTCTGAATCCCCCAAGTTTAGGGATCCAAATTCGGTTCATGAAATAATATGCTCCATCCTCTTTGACTTCGAAGTTCTTTTCCATTCCAGGTAACGCTTCGCTTGTTCTGTTTTCTATCTTCATGGCATCGAACTAGACTGCTTTGATTTGTGAGGACAGATGGGATTGAATGGTTATTGAAAGAGTCTCCACACGACGATTTGAGTATTCTTTCCGACTCAAGGCATCAGCTACCACGTTAGCCTTGCTTGGGTGGTACTTGATTTCGCACTCATAATCGTTTAGTAGCTCAACCCATCTTCGCTGCCTCATGTTTAACTCTTTTTGATTTAAAATGTGTTGGAGACTCTTGTGGTCGGTGAAAATGGTGCACTTTGTACCATAAAGGTAGTGCCTCCATATCTTCAAGGCGAAGACCACAGCTCCCAATTCGACATCATGGGTGGTATAATTCACCTCATGTGTCTTTAGTTGTCGGGATGCATAAGCTATCACCTTTCCACGATGCATGAGTACACAGCCTAAACCCTGATTCGAAGCATCGCAGTAAACTACGAAGTCCTCTGTTCCCTCTAGTAATGATAGTATTGGTGCACAACAGAGAGCTCGCTTCAGAGTTCGGAAGGCAACCTCCTGCTTTTCTGTCCATTCAAATGGCACGCCCTTTTGTGTAAGCATGGTAAGTGGCTTGGCTGTTTTGGAGAAGTTCTGAATGAATCTCATGTAATAGCCTGCGAGACCTAAAAATTGATGAATTTCAGTGGGTGTCGTTGGGACTGCCCATCCTTCAATGGCTTTGATCTTAGAAGGGTCCACATGTATCCCTTCTTGACTGACAACATGACCTAAAAAGTTTACGCTACGGAGCTAGAACTCACACTTAGAGAGTTTTGTGTATAACCTTTCGGTTCGTAGGGTTTCCAAGATTTGCCGGAGATGTCAGCTATGCTCCTCTTCGCTTCGAGAATAGACTAGGATATCGTCGATGAAAACAATGACAAAATTGTCGAGGAATGGTCGGCATATTCGATTCATCAGGTCCATGAATGTGGCAGGGGCATTCGTTAGACCGAAGGACATTACAACAAATTAATAATGTCCATAGCGAGTTCGGAAAGCGGTTTTGGGGATATCCTCTTCCCGGACCTTGAGTTGGTGGTATCCGGATCATAGATCTATCTTAGCGAAGTAACTTGCTCCTTGAAGTTGGTCGAATAGATCATCGATTCGCGGAAGTGGGTAGCGATTTTTGATAGTGAGCGTATTCAGTTCTCTGTAATCAATACGCATCCTAAAGGATCCGTCCTTTTTCTTAACAAAGAGGACCGGAGCTCCCCAGGGTGAGAAGCTAGGTCGGATGAATCCTTTGCTCAAGAGTTCGCTAAGTTGGCTTGACAGTTCTTGCATCTCTGCAGGAGCCAACCTATAGGGTGATTTGGCAATGGGCGTAGCTCCCGGCACAAGGTCAATTCGGAACTCGACTTATCTTTCTGTGGGTATCCCCGGAAGATCTTTAGGAAAGACATCCGGGAAATCACAAGCCACTGGTATGTCTCGAATATTGACCTCTTCCTTGGACTTATCCACTATCTGAGCCAGAAACGCCAAGTCCTTCTTTTGTAGATGAAGGTGAACGGCCTTCTCGCAACACATAATTTCGGCATGATAGGGGCTCAACCAGTCCATGCCGATAATCACATCAAAACTCCTAATAGTTACAGGCATCAAGTTTATTTGAAAGGCGTGGTGATTTAAGGTTAGGGTACATCCTACATAGATTTCCCCAGTTGATTCTGTTTTCCTATTAGCCATTTCCACCGTAAAGGTTTCATTAAGCTTTTGGGGTTGTTGTTTTAGCAAATGTTTGAATTTATTACTCACAAAGCTTCGCTCTGCCCCAGTTGATTCTGAACCGCTTCTCCTTGACCCATGGTCAGCACTCTCCCTGCTCCTCCATTCCCTTGGTTGTTGACATTGGGGCAGTTTCGATGGAAATGCCCAGTCTTTCCACATCCATAACAGGTGTGGCTTGCCCCAGTGTTGTTTCCACTGTTGTTGGTATTGTTGTTGTTGTAGTTGCGGTTGTTGTTGTTGTTGTTTCCCTGTTGCTGGTTATGGGGAGGATAGGTCCTGCAGTATTTTGCCATGTGACCCTTTCGGTTGCAATTGGTACAATGCATCTCCCTGCATTCTCCATTGTGATGGAGATTGCACTTGTTTCACTTTTGGAGATTCCCATAATACTGCTTAGGGGCACTTGGAGTGGATGAGACTGGAGCATGTGGTGTGGAGGGAACTTGGGTGGTTGCAGCATTAACTGCCACTGTTTGTTGTTTCTTTGACGACTCTGAGCCTTGTCGTCCCTTCCTCTTATTATTCTTTCCTTTCTTGTTGTCATTCTCCTTCTTGGTTTCAGTTTCCCCTGACTTCTCGCCCTTCTTGGTGTTGTGGTCGTATAACTTCTTGGCCAACCTCTTGGCACTGTCAAAAGTTTCGGGATTCGCCGCAATCACATTTCCTTGAATTGGGAAGGTTAATCCCCAGATGAATCTTTCAATTTTATTCCCTTCAGAAGTAATCATGCCAGGGCACAACAGAGACAGTTCGCTAAACCTTGTTATGTAGGCATCGATGTCGGAGTTTCGCACAGTGAGATTCCATAGCTCTTGCTTCATTTTCTGAACTTCGCCACACGGGCAGTATTCAGCCATTAGCATTTCCTTTAGTTTCGTCCATGGCATGGCATTAGCCACCAGAAGAGTCATAGCCTCCACATGTCCAGTCCACCAGGTGAGAGCTTGATCAACAAATGTACATGCTGCAAACTTCACCTTGACCTCATCCGGGCATCCGCATATCTCGAACACTGATTCCACCTTTTCAATCCATTTTTTCAGGGTTATCACTCCCCCTGTGCCATTAAAGGTTCGTGGATTAGCGTTGGTGAAGTCTTTGTAAGATCATGTCTTGGTAGGTCCTTGATTTATCCCGTTGTTTGAACTTCCAGCCCCCTGCCCGTTTCCTCCGTCATTGTTCCCATTGTGGATTTGCGCCATGGCTGCTGTGACTGCATCAGATACAGCTGCTTGAAATGCAGCTGAGTCGATTTCCGATGGTATCGGTGGTTGATTATTTCCGCGGTTTGGTCTTTGCGGCATCTTGCTGTTACGGAACAGAAAGATGTTGAGTATGTATTGTTTTTAAGTTGGGAATTTCGTGAATCGATTTGCGCATCTAAGTGTTTCCATAAATTTACACTAAGCAATAAGAATATAAAACACATAACAGATAACAACATCACAAATAAACACATAATATTTTCCACTAATATTATCCATACTTTGATACATGAAAATTTGCTCGAAAGAGCATACATAAAGGTACAAAGTTCGACAGCATAACGACTCTATGAGTAGTGTAATCACTTAAACATGGAGTCGGTAGTACATAATATAGTGTGTACAAAAGAAACCTAACACTAGGAGAGAGGTCTACTGGTCTGAAGTGCTCTGAGATGCGTCGGGTGGTGGGGTTGATGATGTGGATGCGCCCTGAAGACGCGCCACCTGCCGTTCTGTAGCTCGTAGTCGATCCTCCCAAATTGCTTGACGTACCTGAAAGTTATGGATTACTTCTTGAGTTTCTCGTTCTGCTCTTGCCACTGCGGCGCGCATCTGATTCAGTTGCTCAGCCGTGTCCTGGGCTAGGTCCCCCGTGTTCCGTAACCGCCTCACCATGACAGGAAGTGCCCGGTTGGCTGGCCCTCCGTCTCTCAGATCATAAAACTCCCTGGGCATCCCATAAGGGGGTCGCTGGCCCTGCTGCCTGCTCCATCTCCAAATATCCACGCCCCATGGAGGCGTGGGGCCATTTGGGCCTAACCGATGAGCGGGCACCCTAATCGGGTAAGGTGGGTTGATGACTTCGGAATCCGCGTCCGAATCGCCATCGCCGTCATCACCGGGTTCTTCCTCGGACTCACCTTCGGGGTCTTCTTCGGCCTCTTCTTCTTCCAAGTCTACCACTGGCTCAGCAGGTCCGCCTTCGACTTCCGCTACATGTTCCTCTTCAGACTCCTCCTCGGGGTCTTCTTCAGGTTCCTCTTCCAGCCATCCGTTATTTCCTTGGTTTGGGAAATACGGATCTCCAGGATGATGGAAGCCGGCCATACTGTCTGCGAGAGGGTATATAAATAAACTATTATTACTCCTAAGATTTGTTATTTATATATAAAAAGTTGGGTTGATGCGCTTTCCTTGTTTAACAATAGGGTATGCCTTAGGTTTACTGACCATCGCGATCGTCCCAGGGCATGTGATAGTTGTATTACGAAGAAATGTAGTTGATCAGGCTACATTCATCCCTAATACAACTGTGAACAGTCCTGGCTTAACCGGGATGTCAGGTTTTCCCAATCATCTTCTTTGATTTGTTATTATGTTCATTTTTCTAAGTCGCACAAGTAAGAGTGTTTATTAGTATATTTTATTTGTTTTTTCAGAGTTATTTAGTCCCTTGTTGGGTTTATAGTTGCATATCAATGTGTGGTTAGATATGTCAATTCACTATAAACAGAGCTCTGATACCAACCTGTCACACCCCCGAACCAGACGGCGGAAACGTTCGAGGGCTCGCGCGACTTAAATTGAAATATCATCACAATGAATATACGTGAAACATAACATAAACATCACCATGCATTAATACATTACAACTGACCTTTTTCACATCAAGTACATTGTCTAAATATTACATATCCATAGCATAAATTGTTTGAGAGTTTTCAAAACATAACATCCTAACACACTTGGTATTGTTCTTCAGCTTATCTGTTACCTAAGAATACAAGTTATTTTGAAAACATCAACATATATAATGTTGGTGAGTTCATAAGCAGGTTTGATATGAAAATATTTTGTGTAGTTTGTAAAACCCAGAAAATCCGATATTTTCTGAAACGGCAATTGTTTATACAATAGGTGTGATGATCCATAAGTATATGCGTGAATGATTTCAAAACGTGTAAAAATGATACGTTTCTCATGATGAAATCTTGCATTATAGTTATTCAAAAGTACAAGTGAATAATGTTGTTTCCCCGGAAAACCCGATGTTTTCCGATAAAATAGTATGATCGTTTTGTATTATTGTATCGTCACAACGAATGAATATGATTTCCCATGATTACTTAGATGGTATTGGATCTCTATGTGAGTCGTTATAACCATGCATAATAATGACTAGTTCGTCGGTCTTAGCATTCTAGCGAACGCCGGAATTGATTTTAAGATTTTGTCACCCTAGACTGGCCGAGTCTAACTGTAGCGAACAGCTTAGGTGTGGGGGAATCACCCCCGTATAGATCTATACACAAACTCTCGCTCTCCCTCCACGAGACTTTGATTATAACTACAGACTACGACCGACACTTATTGGTGTCGCCCGTTATTACTCACTTAATCCAAACGAATTTGAATAACCTTGATTAACTACCTGATTTTTGTTTACTTGAATAGAAGGTAAGCCTAACAGACGAAGAGAAGAGGACTACGAGGCCCTACTAATCATGTATGTTATTTAAGGTTGTCGAGTATACGAAGGACGCGTTAGCCCATTTCGCATATGATTTATTTGGACCTTACTAGCAATGCTAATGGGCCACTGAGGCCCAATAGCATGTAAAAGCCATTGAGGGTCCCTTAGGCATGTAATTGGGTCACAGGAGGCCCAATAAACATGTGTGAATATATCGGGCCCAATAAACATGATATTGGGCCACAAAGGCCCAATAGCACTTAAAGAAGGTATTTGAGCCCAACTTTTGAATCGCGTATGTTTTATCGAGTTTGAGTTCGTATTGTTGGTATTCGTGGTATGTTAAATGTTTATTCGCAATAACGAAATATTTTAACGTTTAATTTATAACGAAGTTTTTATTATATATATATATATATATATATATATATATATATATATATATATATATATATATATATATATATATATATATATATATATATATATATATATATATATATATATATATGTATATTTTAAAAACTATGTTTTATAAACTTGCTATTTTTAACCCCAAAAGTTATGGTTGTTTTAATTTGGCCCAAAAACATTTAGATTAACCATTGTGACACCTTTTTCTATAAAACGACAGTTTTAGTCCCTTTTTATAAAAATTAACATTTTTGGTCCTTAAATCATTTTTATTGACATTTTCCACCCAAACTTTATTTGAATAGAAATTTTTGCCCAAAACTATTGCATTTTTCATTTCCAGCCTTTATTTGTAAAAAGTTTACATTTTTGGCCCAAATTCCGTAAGTTTTACAATTTTGACCCCAAAATCAAAAACTTTGCATTTTTAGTCTAAATTTGGTAATAAACTCATTTTTAACCCCTGAAAAAGTTTATTTACATTTTGGACCCATAGGTTGTTAAGTTTTCCAATTCAGCCCCTCTAAATCTCATTTTTTTCGCAACTTTTGGCCCAAAAGCCATTTGGCCCACTTTTAAGCCCATTAAGCTAAAATTTATGTTTTTGACCCTTTGAAAAGTGTTATTTTCATACAAATCAGCTTTTAAACAAATAAACAACTTATAACCCTCATAAAACCGACAAATTACAATTTATACCCAATCTTTGTTATTTTTGCAAAAATGACACTTGTAAGGTTCTTTTGGTTTTGTTTTTCACTTTTTAAACTTAAAGAACCTTAGATCCATGATGTATGTTGTTTATTATGTTTTTGTTTATGATTCTTTCACCCCTTTTGCTATAGATCTCGAAATATAACAAATATTACATATTATCACAACCAATAAACTAAAGAAATCACATGTAGCATGCAAACACACATAGATCATCACATAATACTTGTATTCTCCCCCAAAAAACAAGTAAAAACCGAAAACAAGGGGGTATGAACTCACCTTTGCTTGTTGTTTTCGGTTTTGAAGAAAGAAATGGAAGAGTTTGATCCTAGTAAGCCTTCTTGGGTGGATCTCGAACTTAGAGTTTTCTAGGAGTATGATCATGAGTTTGTGTGAGTTTAGAAGAGATTCTTGATGAAATAAAGAGACTAGATTATGGATCCAAGCATCAACTTACCTAGGATGATGATTCTTATGGAAGAACCTCCTTGAAATATTCCAAGATCTCAAAAATTTGAATGGAAAAGAAGAAGATTTTCTAGAGAGAGTGTGTATGAAAGAAGTTGATGAAATGTGTGTGTGTGTGTGTTGCGATCTTCGGCCGTGAGTAATAAGAAGAAGGAAAAGAGAGAGATCAGTGCATGGGAACATGAGATTTTTCTAGTTGTTTGTTGGATAATCCCATAATTAACCCCTAAATAACAATGAGGTGTCATGGCCATTTATTCATTTCTTTTCCCTTTTATTTTTTTTCTACTTGGGCCGAGAGGGGGTAAAGGAAAAGAATGGTTTGGGTCTTTTGTGCTTGAGTCCATAATATGAGGCCTAATTTGATGGTTTTCAGCCCATTGGTCCTTTAGAGTAGTACACGGCCCAAATCTTGCATAAAAGAATGGATTTGAGTCCATTAAGGCTAATTGGATTTGTTATGGCCCAATAAGGCCCATTAAAGGTAAACTAGTCCATTTTAGACTTATAAGGCCCAAAAAGGTTAAGTCTCATGAGAGTGGGTCCAATGAGAGCCCATTTAAGAGTTCAAAGCCCAAAATAGTCAAATTGGAAGTTTATTGGCCCATTAGGCCCAATAAGGAAATCCTAGTCCATATTGGAAATTAACCGGGATTTTTAGGGTTTCCAACCTTTTGTTGACTATTTGAGTGTTTGTATAGAGTGTTTGATGGAATTTTTTGTCATTGAATAAGCATCATACATGCTATCAAGTTTTAGTTACAATGTTATCCTTGTTAAATGTTTACAAAGAATTAGAATTCCTAGTTGTGACATCATCCCCCCGATAGAGGGAGTTTCGTCCCGAAATTATTTTTGAAGCTAGATTTGAGAATACGAGAATAGGTGACGGTACTTTTGCTTCATCTGGTCTTCGCGTTCCCACGTGAATTTCGGTCCATGTTTCGCGTTCCACCAAACTTTCACAATCGGAATGCGACTTTGCTTAGTACGCTTCACTTCCCTGTCCATGATTTCAACTGGTTCCTCGATGAACAGGAGGTTCTCGTTGATTTCGATTTCTTCCAATGGGATGACGAGAGTTTCGTCGGATAAGCACTTCTTCAAATTGGAAACATGGAACACGGGGTGTACACTGCTGAGTTCAGCAGGTAGTTGCAGTCTATAAGCCATTGGACCGATTCGGGCAAGAATATCGAATGGTCCAATGTACCGCAGGTAGTTACAGTCTATAAGCCACACGACGTTTTGTAGGCGTCGATAAAGAATATGACATTTGTCACCCCTTGGCTTGCCTGCCGGACTGTAGCTAACAGTTAGGATGTGGGATTGTCAGTCCCGTATAGATCTATACACAAACTCACGCTCTCCCTCCAGGATACTCTGGTTCATAAGGGTAGACTTCCAATGGTACTTATGTAGGTACTCGAAGACGTGTCTCACAAACTAGATTAACGACTTTACAAGTAATAATGCGAAAACCTTTTTATAAATAACAGATAAGTTTATAAAAAGATCCTTTTGTTCCATAAACAATACTTATTATAGTTTATAAGCTTATTTCCATGTTTTAACAAGTTTCATGTTTTAAATACAATTTAATGGTAAGAAAGACATAATGAGCAATTTATATTTTAAAACACCATATTTATAAGCATAAGAAAGCCTTTTGTGTGATTGATATCACAGGAAAATATTAACACAATTTAATTGTGTTCAACTTGTATTCCCCCCCTTAAAATCATTTAAAACCATTTAAAAAGGTAGATTATAGGAGTATGAACTCACCTTATGTGGGTGATTCAACTGAAGATTCGATATAGAATGATAAGCTCCACGAGTGATGTCCCGAAGAACAAACGAGTCCTATTTAGTATATTATGACATATATATATGACTATATTTATTGAATTTAACCATAAATATAGCAAGGAAACAGATCGAGTTGCAAGCTTAACTTACAAAAGAGGGTGTTAGAAGCAAGAATGGAAGGCTGAATGGAGTTCACGGCCCAAGAACACTTGGTGTTCTTGAGTTCACGGACCAACAAGCTTGAAGAATGATGAAGATGCAACTGTTTTCAGCCTAGAAATCCCTAGAATGATGATGAAATGATGAACACCTTGAAGATCCAAGCAATATTCCAAGATGATACTTGAGAGAGAATTGTTGGAGTTTGCGGCCAGGAGTGAAAGAATGAGGAAAATCAGTCTCACTTATACATATAGGGTAAGGGTTCACGGCCGGAGAGTTCACGGTCTGAAGAGTTCATTGTCGACGGTTCACGGCCGAGGTGTTCACGGCTCCGAAGGTTCACGACTCGGATGTTCACGGCTCGGATATACAAGGCTGCGAGGGTTTATGATCCATGCGAAGGCTCTTGGTTCTTAAGTCTTTTCCTCTTTAACACACTATATTATAATAAGATAATCAAAGGATTAAGTTTGACTTTTGTTCACCAAAATTGACTTTTATAAGAATAAAATTTTTGGGTTGTCACATCATCCCCCCGTTAGAGAGAATTTCGTCCAGAAATTAGCTTTCGTAGCAGGATTGCAGGGGTCATGTGTAACATCCCGTTATTTTCTGTTTTGTAAAGTCAACCCTAGTCAACGAAGGTCAAACTTGGGTCAACTAAAGTCTTCCTTATTGTTTTGGGTTTTTATTAAGCTTAAAATAATAACCTTTGTTTATTAAAAATCCTTAAAATAATTGTGGTTGAAATAGGAAAGAAAATGGTTAAAAACTGAGAAACTTCGCATCTTATTCCTTCGCTTCGGACCGCAAACACTTCGGGCCGCAAAAGGTTCACGGCTGTACACTCCTCGGACCGTGAACCCTCGCAGCCGCAAACTCATCGGATCTTATCGCCTCAGAAACTGAACCTTATCGTATTGGGGCACGTTCTCGATCGTAAACACCAGCCGACCTCGGACCGTAAACGAGGTTCACGGCTGTGAACCCCTCGGACCGTGAACCCTCGTGTATATATATGGTTCAGCCGACTTTTCTTCATTTCTTACACTTCCAAACACAATTCTAAGCCTTTTTCTCTCAAGTATCATCCACCAAGAACATCATATCTCCTCAAGAACACACCAAGATCATCCTTCTTCATCTCATTCAAGTGTTAAACACTAGTTCTTCACAAAATCTAACAGGTATCAATTCTTGATCTTATTATCACTTCAAGAACACCCTTCCATCTTCATATACTAGGCTAAAATCCATTGATTTTTCTAGTTTTCACGAAGAACGCGAAGAACACGTGAAGAACACGAAGAACAACCATCTGAAAAACTTTGAATCTTCTTAACAAATTTCTTAAAATCATCAAGTGTTCTTCATTCATCAAGTGTTCTTCATCCATCATGAACACCTATCAGTTTCCAATTTAGCTTCTAACACTCCAATTTGTAAGTTATACTTACAAATTAACCCAATTTCCAATCATTCCTATGATTATAATAGCTAATTAGGTACATATATGCTATACAAATTGCTTTATAGGACCTATTTTGCTAGGTGATTACACTTGTAGAACTAAACATCGTATACCGAATCATCATTTGAATCACCCTCTAAAAGGTGAGTTCATACCCCCGTATTTTCATAGTTTTTACTATTTTATGGGGGGGGGGGGGAATACAAGTCTAACACAAAGGTTTTGTGTTACAAACAAATGATTTCAAAATATCTTATCAAAATGGATTTCAGTTATCATCAAATGGTTTCAAACATTGTGTTAAAATGACATCAAGTCACCAAAAGTATTTTAAAATATTAAACCTCTTTTAAATGATTTCATAAACTTATATTTTTCCCCAGAATTCATATTTATTTATACATATTTATATAAATAAGGTTTAAAATGCTTAGGACTGATAACGCACTTTGGTTCCTTTTCCTTGTTTGGATGTGGGCTTATAGTATCAGTTATTTGTCTGAATGTCGTTTAAATTTTACTTATATATATTTGTATATGTATATAAATATAAAAGTTATTTCATTCAGTTTAGATACCCTTTGTAACATGTTGAGCAAGGGGGTGCATTCATGAATAGTTAGTATCAATTCAGAAAGTACATATAAATTATAATAGGTATAATTTATGATTCATAGAACATTAATTCACGATTCAAGTATATTAAAGTACACTGTTTTACAAGAACAAGGATTTTATTTCAAAACTAATCAAGAGTATACATCTTTCATATACTAATTCAGGGGCATACTATCAATCGTTCATTTCAGAATGATTGGGTTTTCATAACTATTATACATGTAACGTCTATATGCTTTTTATGAGTCAATTGATTTAGGTTCTTTAGTTCATTTAAACAACATAGTTAAAGTCATGACATTATAACTAGAATCTCCAGTCGGGGATCGAAACAATGTGTGTGTAGATCTATATTGGGATTGACAACCCCGCACTCAGACTGCTAGCTACAATCAGGCATACACGCCCACGAGTGACAGTTGTTATCAATTGTTTTTGATGCCTTCAAAGCGTTGGGTCAGGCCATCTAGTCAGTATGGTTATAATAACTCATTAAAAGATATTAAACAATACGTTAGTGTATAATTAACTAAACATAAGTACATCTTCAAAGTACTAGTTTACAAGATACAATTTACAGTATTACATTACAGTTTACAATAACAGTTGGTGGAACCAGGCACACTCACAGTTACAAGTTTTACATAAAGGAATACAAATACAGAACATTGGTTAACACACAGAACGGTTTTATGAGACTAAAACTACTTTTCATATACAGCAGAAAATATAGGATTTTCTGGAACAGTTTACATATTCAAGAAACAGAAAACATTCTTTCAAACATAAATACTTATGCACTCACTAAACTTTATGTTGATACTCTCTTTTCAAATTACTTGTATTCTCAGGGAATCAGTAGACAGGTACTCCCCGAGCTTTTGAGAAGATGGAGCTATTTTGAGTCATATCTTCTTCTTTTGTATAACTATTTTGGTTTCAATATACAGTATTTGAACACATGTAAATACTTATACTTTTTAAATACAATGGTTGCTTGTAGTTGATTACTATGATTCATGTGTTGTGATACTACAAATGAAGTCATCCACCCCCGGATGTTTCCGCCGTCCGGTTTGGGGGTGTGACAGATTGGTATCAGAGCACTGTTTATAGTGAACTCAGTATATCAATCCATAAAAGATATACAAACTATAAATACATTGGGGCTGAGAGCTCTGACTACAAGTATAATTTTTAAAAATTTAAGTATTTTTACAAGAAGTATACTAACACTCATACCTACAACTACAGTATCACAGTCATTAGAACTTAAAAGTATTTGGATGTTGGACATTGCAGTCAAACCTGGGCAGTTATGTAATCATATCTGGGATTAATATAGCCTGATCAACTATATTGGTTTGAGATATGACCAACATGTGTTTGGGAGTGATGGTAGTGTTGCGACATGTCTAAAACATACCAACTATACATATGCAGAAGAAATCTAGAACAGAACATAAAGTTAAAATACTATAGGAGTATTTTAGGCACTATATACTAAAAACAAATATGTGAAAACAAAAGAACCATTGTGGGTAGAACTATAAATATTAAGGGTATATTATAGTTATATATAATTAAAGTTACGTAGACTTAGAATATGTGATCTAGCTTCATTTCCTATTCCTTGTTTGGTTGTGGATTTAGAGTCGGATCATTTAATCGAAGGTCGATTATACCCAAGTTATATATAATTAGTATACACTTTGTAGTTATAGTAATACCTAAAACAAGTCATACATAATACATTACTTGTTAACTGTAAGTTTCTCTCGTAGAAACTTGTATCTGAAATCTATCGTTACTAATTATATTATATATCTCTTATCCCTATTCTCACTTAGATATCAATGGCTGGATTTCATCTACCCGGAGACCCATACTTTCCCGATCAAGGTCAAGGTGGATGGCTCGATGCAGAACCAGAAGAGAATCATGAAATTCCCTTAGACGATGATTTTGCAAAAAATCTTCCATAGAATTCCGACTCCGAGCCAGAAGTCAATGATCTACCCCTGGTGGCTCCAATCCCAAATCCTAACCCTCGTCTGGATTTTCAAGGCCCGATGCCTTCATGGGATGAGAACTTGGGTAGGTGGAGCCGGGAGCAGGGTCAACCCTTACCCTACAACGGAGACCGAAGCTTATACAACCTAAGTGAGGGAGGCTCTGCAGACAGAATTCTTCCCATCTTGGTTCGCCGAGTGGCTCGAAATGTTGAGCTTGGAATGACAGCCATTCGACAAACCGTGGAGCTTGATGCAGACACGAACGCTAATACGGATCGTATTTGTAATCTTGAATTTACTCATGGGAGAGCTATGAGAGACAATGAGGCTCTGCAGCAAGAGTTAGCTGCAACTCGAGCTGAAGTCATAGAGCTCTGAGCATGCCAAACAGTGTATGAAAGACACCTGCTTGATGTGGAGCGTCAGCTGGCCGAATAAAGGGTTCATCCGATTGGTGCCCGTCGCCAGTAGGAGACGCTCTACTCATCCTTTCTTTTGGTTTAAGAAATAGATTATACTCTACTCGCTCTCTATTTACTCTTTTGGTTATAGTTAAGTCTGTGGATATGTTCTAGCGTTATTTTTCATGTTTTTCAGTACGACCACAAAAATTTCATTTTCGATAGGTCGGTTTGACGTCGATGTTTTTCCAGTAATTTGGTGTATTGTAGACCTGTTTAGGGTCAAGTTTTCCAGACTCTATGTATTCAATATGCCAATATAATCGACATTGTATTTTCATACTCTTTGAAAAATAACCACTCAATTTCATATTATCCTGTTGCAAGTTGTACTTGTAGTAGACTTCTATTTCCAATTCATTACAAGATTCATATTGAACTAAATGTTTTAATTCAGAGATATCATATTCATGTTCACTCTTGATATCTTACCATCTTTTCATCTTTTAACTTTTATAGTAAAAGATGCCTCCTCGTAGAAACCCAAGGCGTGTCAATGTTAATGAAGCGCCGACACCACCTCCGCCATCACCCCCTCAATTCGACGCTGCCATGTTTCAGGCGGCAGTCACGGCAGCTGTTGCAGCTGCTATGTCTCATATAAACACCCCTGGTGCAAGTGGATCAGGAGCTGGTGCGCATCCCTATAACCACGGCAAGAGTCACGGACACTCACGAGAATGTACCTATAAGGATTTCTCGAACGCCAAACCCAGGACCTTTAACGGGACTGGAGGAGTGATGGCGTTAAGACAATGGATTGAGAAGACATAAGCAATCTTCGAAATCTTCTCCTATACGGAGAGTAGCAAGGTGAAATTCGTTGTTTGTACCTTTGATGATAGAGCCCTTACATGTTGGAACGGCCATGTTAAGTCACTGACCCTGGTAGTGGCTAACTCTATAAGTTGGGAGAACTTAAAGACCATGCTGATGCGGGAATACTGTCTGCGGGGTGAAATTCAGAAACTTGAGCAAGAGCTCTGGGGTCTTACTATGGTTGGTTCAGACATAACAACCTACACAAATAGATTCTGTGACTTAGCGATACTTTTTCCAGAAATGGTTGCTCTGGAGAGCAAAAAGATCGAGAGGTATATTTGGCGACTGTCGCCCCAGATTCAGGAAAGTGTCATTGCTTCCAGGCCTGTTACCTTTGACAGTGCCAAGGAGCTGAGACAGTTGCTCATTGACCATGGAGCTCGTCAAAACTTTGTGGTAGCTGCTCCAGAACAACCCAAGGGAAACAACAACAACAACAGCAAGAAGAAAGGTTGGAATAAGAGGAAGGGAAAATCTTCTCAGGAACCCTCAAAGAAACAAGAATTAGTGGTAGTGCATGCTGCTAATGTACCTGCTGTTGTTCCTGCTAACCCTGCACCAGCTAATCCTTATGATGGTAATCTCCCCAAATGCAACAAATGCAATTTTCACCATAACGGAAATGTCACCGCTTCTTCATGACCCAGTGCTAGAATCCTCCTAACTCCACCGGCATTTCCAGCTTTCGGACAATCTCTATTGAAATGCCCCACATCACAGCATTGATAGCATGCTTGACCTACTCCATCGGAAGGTACTTGGTTCATCGGTTGGGGTGGTGATCTATAGAATCGGGCATTATGCCCCTTTCTGTTGCAGTTACGACACTGCATTTCCCTGCATTTCCCGGCCATTTCCGTTATGGTGAAAATTGCATTTGTTGCATTTGGGGAGATTACCATCATAAGGATTAGCTGGTGCAGGGTTAGCAGGAACAACAGCAGGTACATTAGCAGCATGCTCCTCTGAATGGTAAAATATCCACTCGTAGACCTGGGCAACTTTGCCCTGAAGTTCATGATAGGACTCATACCTGGTCCATCTATCATTACCTCGTGTATACAAGTCGTATATAATTAAGATTAGTAAGATGGTCGGATGTGCGACTCTGCCCCAGGTCCACAACCAAACAAGGAATAGGAGATAGGGTGGAAGCACACATTCTTAGTCCGCAGAATGTTAATTATATACTACCCTCGCGCATACACTTACTTGTGATAGGTTAAGCGTATTCGTCCTTAGCCTCTGTGCTTGAACTTGACCTGTTGGACGAGTGGTAGTTCTGGAAGGTCTGTTGGGTATACATCGGAAAGGCTTCAGAAGGTAAAGTACTCCTCGCATGAGTACTTCAGGGTCTGGAGTATAAGAGAGACGATTCTAAGGTCTGGGTTGGGTTGTCGTTACGAGTGACGAGGGTTTCGTTAATCGGTCGGTTAAGGCGGTGGGTTTTCGTAACAGATGAACTTGGTATGGTGAGGACCACGCCAATCCACTTCGAATGACGACGCTGTACTCTTTATAGAAACAAGTGTTAAGTCGATTTGAAAGAAACGTCTAATATAACGATGGTGTATTCCGATTGTGCTCAACAGTGTATTCTGTGTAGGCTTTCTAGTGCTTTCTTGATATTACCACTGCCAGATATCGTACCGCGATAAGCGAGTACTAGCAGTGAAAGTGCTTTGATAACTAGTGACTCTACTTTATATTATGATCCTTCTCGGTACTTCTATGATCGCTTGGCATATACAAGTTGTGTATAATTAAGATGAATAAGACGGTCGACTGAGTGACTCTGCCCAAAATCTACAACCAGAAAAGGAACAGGAAATGAGGCAGAATCACTCACTCTAAGGCTGCAAAATCTTAGTTATGTATAACCCTGATGTACATACTAAGCCATCTTAGCTCACCTGAACGGATCTTTAGTTCCCCTATGAATTTTGTTACTTGTTCGAGTAAATAATTTATAACTCGTTTTTAATTTCCCCAATTTTTAATCTTAATATAAAATATAAATTAAATCTTTAAAGTAATTTTATTTGGAAGACATATTGTTGTTCGCTGGTGGTTCCAGGGCAGTCTCTCTTGCGGTGATCATCAGTATCCGCCCTTCCCCGCCCGAGTTTTTCGTTATTGGGCAGTCCCTTTTGTAGTTCCCAGTCTCACCACACCCATAGCAGGCCTGGTTTACTTCTACTTCGGGGACTTGGGAGATTGGTTGTGCTGGCGCTCTGCAGAAACGGGCAGTGTGCCCCTTCCTACGACAATTCATGCACTGCATCTCCTGGAAAGCTTTAGTGTGGTGGTAGTTACACTTACTACACTTTGGAAGGGTTCCAGCATATCGACTGACAAACACTGGAGTGACAGGTGTTGTGGCGGCGTGTACAGTAACTACTTGTTGCTCCTGCGGGGTTTCCTATGTTGTTCGTCCCTTCCTCTTGTTCCCCGACTTTCGTTTATAGTCCCCTCCCTTTGTTGGCTCGGGAACGAGGGCCACCACGCCATGGCGGACTCCATGGTCAACGAGTCGCTAGGCCAGGCGTTTGGCGCTATTAAAGGTAGTTGGGTTGGAAGCCAGTACATCCCCTTAAATCGGGGTAGATAAACCGCAGATGTACTTCTCTATCTTTTTACTCTCCGGGGTAACCATGTCGGGGCATAGTGCTGCCAGGTCGCTAAACCTGTCAGTGTAGGCTACTATATCTGAGCCGGCCATGGTAAGATCCCACAGCTCTTGCTCCAGCTTTTGCACTTCACCTCTTGGGCAGTATTCTTCCATCATCATCTCTTTCAGGTTCTTCCAGCCCATTGAGTTAGCCATTGATAGGGTCAGTGACTTAACATGGTCATTCCACCATGTTAGGGCTCTGTCGGAGAAGGTGCAGGCATCAAACTTCACTTTGCTCCCTTCTGGGCAAAGGCAGATTTCGAAAACTGATTCTATTTTCTCGAACCATTTCATTAGAGCAAGGACTCCCCCATCTCCATTAAAGGATTTGGGTTTGTAGTTCATGAAGTCCTTGTACGAACACTCCCGTGGGTGTCCGTGAATAACTCTAGGGTTAGTTAGGTGGGTACCGCTACTAGATCCACTGGTACCACTTGTGCGGATTTGATTTATTGCAGCTGTTGTTGCGGCTGTTACCGCTGCTTGGAAAGCAGCAGGATCGTGTTGTGGTGGTGGAGGCGGTGGTGCATTCTCTGTTGTGGTATTGACTACGCGCCTTATAGGTCTACCGCGAGGCATCTTTTTTCTATAATGAATACAAGATGAAACGGTGATAAGTCTATAGCAGTGGTTATAAGTCGAATGCTGATTAACTAAGTTATCCTAGTTCTGAGTGTATCATGTTCCGACTTTCATAGGGTTCTGAAGCAATTCATAACGGAAGTCTATATAAAATAAGCTTTATGAATCAGTAGTAACTACCCTCGAATGAATCTCTGTGACTTTAATAACTGATACAAGTTGTTACGAAAGAAGATATAATCCTAACACATAGTGTGAGTAGTGTATTGACTAACTCACTAGGTTATTTTAGTTTATTAGTTATTAGTGCGACGCATAAGACGTTTTGTTTCTTTGGCTGATCCGTTCTCGGAATCCTCCTCATGAATCTCTTCTTGTTCCTCCTTGACTCCTCTGTTGACTACTATGATGGAGTGGTTACATCTATCTAGGTTTGTCGTGCGAGAATGTGAGTGTCTAAAGAATCTATGAGATTAAGTGAAACATTATGGGGTGATCCTTACCGGGTCCTCCTATAATTGCGCAGTGTATACAAGTTGTATATAATTTCAGATTGAATAGACCTTCGAATAAGTGATCCTACTCTAAAAACACAACCAAACAAGGAACAGGAAGTACAACACAGATCACCAATTCTAAGTCAATAAAATCTCAATTATATAAAACCTTGGGAGTATACACTCCGAAATTATAGACCTACCAATAAGGGTCTTTTAATTTTCACATAAGTTATTTATAGTGCCTAAAATACTCCTATAGTATTTTAATGGTATGAACTTGGTAAGTTTTAAACTTTTTGTTATCTTATAGCATCATAAAATACTCCTATAGTACTTTAACTTTATGTTCTGTTCTAGAAATCATTTGCACAAAGAGTTAGGCAAGTTTTAAGTATGTTGCGACACCACATCACTCCCAAACACATGTTGGTCATATGTCAAATAAATATAGTTGATCAGACTATATTGATCCCAGATATGATTACATAATTGTCGAGGTTTGACCGTAGTGTCCAACCTTTAAATACTTTTGTTTCGTTCTTTTTGTGATACTTGTTCTAGTATATATATATATATATATATATATATATATATATATATATATATATATATATATATATATATATATATATATATATATATATATATATATATATATATATATATATATATATGCATGTATGTATATTTTTATAAAAATATTGTTATATTTTAAAAATATACTTTTAGTCAGAGCACTTCGGCCCCATTGTATTTATAGTTGTATATCTTTTATAGGTTGATATACTTAGTTCACTATAAATAATGCTCTGATACCAATCTGTCACACCCCCAAACCGGAACGGCAGAAACGTCCGGGGGTGGATGACTTCATGTTAAGTATCACAACATATGCATCGTAGTAAAACAAGCAACAACATCCATTGCATTACTATTAAAGTGTTTACATTATATTCAATTCACATAAGATTGACTCCAAAAGTAAATAACAAAACAAGGACATGAAGCTACTATGTTCCATCTTCTGAATCCCGTTGCGTGTACATGTCTACTAGTTTCCTGAGAATACAAGTGATTTTGAAAGTGTATCAACATTTAAGTTGGTGAGTTCATAAGTATTTTCATTATAAAGAGTATACTCTTAATTCTTTAGAAAAGTTCGTCTGTTCGTCCAGAAAATCCTATATTTTCTGATGTGATGAATGATAAGTAAAAATGACACTTACAATTCCTTCTATGAGCACTTAATGGATACAAGCTATATACAATCCAGATCAAACAGACAATCGATTGTGTGAATCTGCCCTAAGCCCACAACCAAACAAAGAACAAGAAATGAGGTGGAGGTCACACATCCCATTGTTTGTTAGATATTCATTGTATATAACCCTAACGTATTCACTAGGTGCTTACGGAGTTAACTGTAATAGTTCTTTAAGATATGATAAAAGTATTCCTTAAGAAAATCCTATATTTTCTTTAGTAAAATGTTAACCACAATAGTTCCTTCTGCAATTACTTAGTTTATACTAGCTATATATAACCTAATATCGAACGGACAGTTAAATGTGTGAATCTGCCCTAAGCCCACAACCAAACAAGGAACGGGAAGTAAGGCGGAAATCACACATTCCACTGCCTATTGGATATTATTTATATATAACTCTGATGTATAAACTAAGAAATTATAGAATTAACCATTTAAGGTCCTTTATGTTATACTAGTTTAATAATAAGTATTAAACCTTTTGTAGATAAGTTTCTAGTTTCACTTACTCTACTGTGAAACATTGGTTTCAGTAATGATTGTTAGTGTTTTCAGAATGTTCTAACGAAAAATGTTTACCTTTAAGATAATGATGTTTACCATAGAAAATCCTATATTTTCTATAAAACCGACTGGTAGTCTTAATCGTTCCAAGATCGAAAAGCACAAATATAATTAATATATTTACTTTGATGATATCTACTTTTGTTGATAAGTTAAACTGAATCAAGACTTGTTTACCCTAAATACCTGGTACGGCGATACTACCCACCTATGATGACTTAATACATACGAGTTGTATATAACCGAGATCGAACATACAGTTGAATGGGTGAATCTGTCCTAAGCCCACAACCAAACAAGGAACAAGAAGTAAGGCGAAAGTCACACATTCCACTGTCTACCGAACTTCAGTTTTATCTAACCCTATGGTCTATACATTGTAATCCCATAGTTAATACCCCTTGAGATTTGTTGAAGAAAAAGTATATTACTACGTAAATATATCGTTTTTATCTATTTGTGAGTTTTATGACCATACTAATTGGACCGGTTAAACACGACATTTTGTAGGCGTCGATAAAGAATATGACATTTGTCACCCCTTGGCTTGCCTTCCGGACTGTAGCTAACAGTTGGGATGTGGGATTGTCAGTCCTATATAGATCTATACACAAACTCACGCTCTCCCTCCAAGAGACTCTGGTTCATAAGGGTAGTGTTAGATGCATTTTATATGCATCTTTTAGCACAATTTCCTACGTATTTCATTATAAAAAGCTAATTAATTCCCGATTATTATTATGTATTTCGTGTTTCATGATTATTTTGAAGAATGCCTGTACTGATCACGTTTGTTATGACTTTTCAGTGCCATTTGGAGCACATCATGATTGCGCAAGTTCGGGATGCGTTTGTGGATGCTTTGGAGCTTAAATGGAGTCTAGACCAGGGAGGGATGCCGGGAAATGATCAAGAACTGCTTGGAAGGAGGAACGACGATCAAAAGAGCCAAAAAAAAGTAACATGCGATCGCATCTAGTCTCCTTCCGATCGCAGGTATGCCTTTGCGATCGCAGGTTGCCGTCGAGGTTTTGTTGAGCCAAAAAATTCATCAGCTGAGGAAAAAAGAAACTTGCGATCGCAGGTTGCGCCCTTGCGATCGCAGATTGGTCCATTTGCGTCGAAATGGCAATGTACTTCATTAAAAAATCCCGTGACACGTTTTTGGGTGATACATGCGATCGCAGGTATGCCCTTTGTGATCACAGGTACGGCGTTTTGACAGCTAGACGTATAAATACAGCCTGATAGTCTTCCAGTAACCCTAACTGGCGATTCTTGGCGATTCAGAGGCGATGTTCAGAGGTTTTCAAGTGAAGAATGCAGATCTAAAGGAGACGATTCGATTCCTATTCATAGTTTAGTAAGATTTATCGTTTAGATTCTATTTCCATTGTTTGTAATCCGTTTTTAGCCATGTCAGGCTAAAAACTCAGATTTCAGTTTCGCAAGACGTAACCTTTTCATATGATTAATCATTAAGCACTATGTTTAACTATGATTACTGTTTAGTTTGATCAATTCTGTGTTAAATTGAGTGTTTGATTTTGATTTCAATTTCTGTTGGCCACTTAAATTGTTTGTGAATCATTCTAGTCATCTGGTTGTTTAGATCCGTAATTGTCTACATTAATTAGTAAAAAGTGACAAGTATTAGATTAATTCTGAGTTTAGGGTTAACTCTAATATGAAATGATCAAACAAGTTTTAACGCCTCCGAGCTTATTAGAGGTATTGAGCTTTATTGGGAATTACACTGTGTCTAATGCAACTTTTCTTAGTTAATCAATAGCTTGTTTGGTTAATTTAGTAAAAAGTTAGATTTACTCAAAGAACTTATTTTGATTAAATGAATTTTTGTAATAAAGGTCATTAGAGCTTGTTAATGAACTTTAGTACCAGTTTAAACAAGTGCATAGTCAAATATTGTGTTGAAGGTTAATTATATGATTAGGGGAGTCACCGCGAAACTGGAATTGCTTTCTCTTATTTGAATTTTCACCGCTTTAAATTTAGTTATTCTTTTGTCATTTTCGATTTCTATTAGTTTAATTTTCAGAAATAACCCCCCCCCCCCCCCCCGTTTTTATGTTTATTGCATTCATCAAGAATTAGACCACACCTTACGCAAGAGGTGTAAACATTAGGACGTGTCCCTGAGGATCCGACCCTGCTTACATGTACTACCTGTTAATGCAATAAAGCAGTTTATTTATTATTTTTATTTGTTTAAATCGTGTACGACGGCGGCCTTAACAAATTGGCGTCGTTGCCGGGGACACGGTAAAACACTAATAGTTTTATGCCAAGATCTTCACGTACATGTGATTTGATTTTTGATCCAGAGATTGAGAAGACTGCTAGGAAACTAAAGAAGGAGGCAAAACTCCGGAAGCACAAGAACCTCCTCCTCCCCCCCCCCCTCACATTCCAAAACACCCACACCACAAGGCACTCCCTTGTGGAACGAATCTGAAACCTCATTTCAACCTTTTCCAAAAGCACCACCTACCTCACCAGTTAACAGCCCGTTCAAAACCTACTCCTCATCATCTTCAGACAAACCCAAACTCACAGACTCTTCTTAAACTAAAACAGAATTCACCATGAGTGACAACGGAGACGATACTGAACAGACTCTATGAGAATGGGCAACACAAGAGGTTACCCAACAACCTTTATGTATCACCTTTCCAGAGGCACAAAACTTTGAGCTCAAATCCGGTTTAATCCATTTGCTGCCCCCATTCCGAGGCCTTGAGAATGAAGATCATCATAAATTTCTCAAAGAATTCCATGTCGTCTGTTCTGGAATGAAGCCCCATACGGTTACTGAAGACCAGATCAAATTAAGGGCATTTCCCTTCTCAGTTCAAGATGCAGCAAAGGAATGGCTATATGACCTCCTGTCTGGTTCAATAACAAGCTGGAACGAACTCACCAAACTTTTTCTAGAAAAATATTTTCCTGAGGCGAAGGTGTCAAATCTACGCAGAGAGATTCTAAGTATAAAGCAAGGCAAAAGAGAGGCTCTCCATACTTATTGGGAGTGATTCAAGAAGTTGTTAGTCCGATGCCCACAACATGGCATTAGTGATTATCAGTTGTATCAGTGTTTCTGTGAAGGATTGATACCTATGGAGATGCGACTTATAAATGCATCAAGTGGAGGGTCACTTTCAGACATGACACCAACAGAGATCAGGGCATTAATAGAGAAATTCGCCAATGAATCAAAACATTCAGCAACCGAGGAAGAGTGGTACCCAGACCATCCAAGAGGAGTTAAGGAGATGAGAAATGCCCACCTAGAATCCCAGATTTCAAAATTAACTAAAGCTGTCCTTTTGTTGACAAAAGAAAAAGGTATAGAGCTAAAGGTCAAACCTTACGGGATCTGCTGCAAAACCGGGCACCCAACTGATATGTGCCTATTACTTCAAGAAGATACTGAAGCTGTGCAGGCTATGGGAGGATTTCAGCAAAGGCATTTGATCAACATCGCAACAACCAAGCTTGGGGAGGGCCTCAAAATAACAATTTTCAGCAAAGAAACCAATACCAAGCTCCACCTGGGTTTCAGCAATCTTTTCAGCAGAATCAACACCAAAGCAATTTTCAGCAACCACCTGTTCAGTCACAAGCTAGTAGTTCTAACATGTCTTTGGAAGACATAGTTAAAAGTCTTGCCACCAGTACCCAAGCTTTCCAGAATGAAACAAAGTATAGCATCAAAAATCCGGAGCAGCAGGTATCACAACTCGCGAACTCCATGAGCAAATTAGAAGCACAAACCCAAGGAAAATTCCCATCTCAGACTGAGAAAAACCCGAAGCACAATGCTTGTGCTGTCACCCTCAGAAGTGGTAAAAACTATAAAGGACCAGATCAGCAAGAAGATGAGGAAGAAGAGATCGTGGTTGAGCAAGAATATGAGGCAACTGAAGAGGTGCAGAAAAAAGATGGACCTGCTGAAGCTGAAGTAAAAATTACCCCTCCTCCTTTTCCCTCAAGACTGAAAAACACGAAAAAAGAAAAGGAAGATAAAGAGATTATGGATTTCTTTAGAAAGGTTGAGGTAAATATTCCCCTTCTTGATGCAATTAAACAACTACCCCGATATGCTAAATTTTTAAAAGAGTTGTGTACTTCAAAAAGAAAATTAAAAGGAAACGAAACAGTTAAAGTAAGCGAGAATGTTTCAGCTGTTTTACAAAAAAGGCTACCCCCAAAGTGTAAGGATCCAGGAGTATTTACTGTTCCTTGCAAGTTGGGGAACCTTTTAGTGCCAAGAGCTATGTTGGACTTAGGAGCTTCTATAAATGTTTTGCCATATTCACTTTTTAAAACTATTGGGGTATGGCCATTAAAAAGAACAGGAGTCATCATTCAGTTAGCTGATCGTTCTCTGGTGCACCCAAAAGGTGTGCTGGAAGACGTTTTGGTTCAAGTGAATGAACTCATATTTCCAGCTGATTTCTATGTTTTGGATATGGGAGATGACGACTCACCAAATTCAGGTTCTAGTCTTTTGGGGAGACCATTTTTAAAAACTGCCAGAACCAAAATAGATGTTTATGATGGTACCCTTTCAATGGAATTTGATGGTGAAGTTATCAACTTCAATATTTATTATGCCATGCGTTACCCTGATGATGTTTTAGCCCTTAATTTCATTGATGTAATTGAACCATTATCTGTAGAATATTTTGAGATTGCTAACCGTGAGTCACTAGCATTAGTGCTCCACAGAAATTTGTCTATTAATGCAACTCAGGTTATATCAGAAAATTATGTGGTTGATAGAGAAGTTCAAGAGATGGCAGCTCATATGGACCAGCAGAGAAAGTTGAGGTATGGTACCCAAATTCTTAAATTACCAGTTTCTAACTCCAAGCTTTTTCCTTCTGTAGTGCAAGCCCCCATCTTGGAGCTGAAGACACTTCCAGAACACCTAAAATATGCATATCTTGGAGAAAAAGAAACATTACCAGTTATCATATCCAACAAGCTATTAGAAAAAGAAGAGTTAGAGTTGATCAGAATTTTGAAGAAGTATAAAAGTGCAATTGGGTGGACTATTGTAGACATCAAAGGACTCAGCCCATCTCTATGCATGCACAAAATTTTGATGGAAGAAGATTATAAGCCATCGCGAGAAGCCCAACGCATATTAAACCCACCAATGATGGAGGTGGTTAAAAAAGAAATTATGAAGTTACTGGATGTTGGGATGATATACCCACTTTTTGACAGCAAGTGGGTCAGCCCAGTTCAAGTTGTTCCTAAGAAGGCTGGAGTGACAGTGGTAGAGAACAAGGAAGGAGAGCTGGTTCCAACTCGGGTTCGGAACGGATGGCGCATTTGTATTGACTACGGAAAATTAAACGCAGCCACCCGGAAAGATCATTTTCCTCTCCCATTCATAGATCAGATGCTAGAGAGGCTTGCTGGAAAATCCCACTACAGCTGCTTGGATGGATTTTCAGGTTTCCATCAGATTCGAGTTGCTCCAGAAGACTAGGAGAAAACGACTTTCACCTGCCCTTTCGGGACATTCGCGTATAGGCGTATGCCATTCGGACTCTGCAACGCACCTGCTACCTTTCAAATGTGTATGGTTAGTATATTTTCTGAGTATGTCGAAAATACCATAGAAGTCTTCATGGATGATTTTACCGTCTATGGAGACTCCTTTGATATTTTTTTTAAAAACCTCACAAAAATTTTACAAAGATGTATAGAAACAGACCTGGTCTTAAATTTTGAAAAATGTCACTTTATGGTTGACAAAGGTCTGATTCTTGGACATATTGTTTCAAAAAGAGGTTTGGAAGTCGATAAAGCAAAATAGATGTTATAAAGAGCTTACCCTACCCGAAGAATGTTCGGGAAGTGCGTTCCTTTCTTGGCCATGCAGGGTTTTACAGGAGGTTTATAAAAGATTTTTCAAAGATATCAGTTCCCATGTGCCAGTTATTGCAAAAATATGTTGAATTCGACTTCAATGAAGATTTCAAGAAAGCTTTTGATGTGCTGAAAAATCTTCTTACTTTTGCCCCCATCATTCAGCCCCCAGATTGAAGAACGCAGATCTAAAGGAGACGATTCGATTCCTATTCATAGTTTAGTAAGATTTATCGTTTAGATTCTATTTCCATTGTTTGTAATCCGTTTTTAGCCATGTCAGGCTAAAAACTTAGATTTCAGTTTCGCAAGACGTAACCTTTTCATATGATTAATCATTAAGCACTATGTTTGACTATGATTACTTTTTAGTTTGATCAATTCTGTGTTAAATTGAGTGTTTGATTTTGATTTCAATTTCTGTTGGCCACTTAAATTGTTTGTGAATCATTCTAGTCATCTGGTTGTTTAGATCCGTAATTGTCTACATTAATTAGTAAAAAGTGAGAAGTATTAGATTAATTCTGAGTTTAGGATTAAATCTAATATGAAATGATCAAAGAAGTTTTAACGCCTTCGAGCTTATGAGAGGTATTGAACTTTACTGGGAATTACACTGTGTCTAATGCAACTTTTCTTTGTTAATCAAGAGCTTGTTTGGTTAATTTAGTCAAAAGTTATATTTACTCAAAGAACTTATTTTGATTAAATGAATTTTTGTAATAAAGGTCATTAGAGCTTGTTAATGAACTTTAGTACCAGTTTAAACAAGTGCATAGTCAAATATTGTGTTGAAGGTTAATTATATGATTAGGGGAGTCACCGCGAAACTGGAATTGCTTTCTCTTTTTTCACCACTTTAAATTTAGTTATTATTTTTTCATTTTCGATTTCTATTAGTTTAATTTTCAGAAATAACCCCCCCCCCTTTTATGTTTATTGCATTCATCAAGAATTAGACCACACCTTACGCAAGAGGTGTAAACATTAGGACGTGTCCCTGAGGATCCGACCCTGCTTACATGTACTACCTGTTAATGCAATAAAGCAGTTTATTTATTATTTTTATGTGTCTAAATCGTGTACGGCAGCGGTCTTAAAAGGTAGACTTCCACTGGTACTTATGTAGGTACACGAAGACGTGTCTCACACACTAGATTAACGACTTTACAAGTAATAATGCGAAAACCTTTTTATAAATAACGGATAAGTTCATAAAAAGATCATTTTTGTTCCATAAACTATACTTATTATAGTTTATAAGCTTATTTCCATGTTTTAACAAGTTTCATGTTTTAAATACATTTTAATGGTAAGAAAGACATAATGAGCAATTTATATTTTAAAACACCATATTTATAAGCATAAGAAAGCCTTTTGTGTGATTGATATCACAGGCAAATATTAACACAATTTAATTATGTTCAAATTGTATTACCCCCCTTAAAAGCATTTAAAACCATTTAAAAAGGTAGATTATAGGGGTATGAACTCACCTTATGTGGGTGATTCAACTGAAGATTCGATATAGGATGATAAGTTCTACGAGTGACGTCCCGAAGCACAAACGAGTCCTATTTAGTATATTATGACATATATATGTATATATTTAGTGAATTTAACCATAAATATAGCAAGGAAACGGATCGAGTTGCAAGCTTAACTTACAAAATAGGGTGTTAGAAGCAAGAATGGAAGGCTGAATGTAGTTCACGGCCCACTCTTCGAGTTCACGGCCCAAGAACACTTGGTGCTCTTGAGTTCACGACCCAACAAGCTTGAAGAATGATGAAGATGCAAGTGTTTTCGGCCTAGAAATCCCTAGAATGATGATGAAATGATGAACACCTTAAATATCGAAGCAATATTCTAAGAAAAGTTGAAGGCTTGAAGATGATACTTGAGAGAGAATTGTTGGAGTTTGCGGCCATGAGTGAAAGAATGAGGAAAAATCAATCTCACTTATATATATATATATATATATATATATATATATATATATATATATATATATATATATATATATATATATAGGGTAAGGGTTCACGGTCGGAGAGTTCACGGTCCGAAGAGTTCACTACCGAGGGTTTACGGACGAGGTGTTCACGGCTCTGAAGTTTCACGGCTCGGATGTTCACGGCTCCGATGTATAAGGTTGCGAGGGTTTGTGGTCCATGCGAAGGCTCTCGGTTCCTAAGGCTTTTCCTCCTTAACACAGTATATTATAATAAGATAATTAAAGGATTAAGTTTGACTTTTGTTGACCAAAGTTGACTTTTATAAGAATAAAATTGTCGGGTTGTCACATTGTCCGTTCTTGTTTGATGAAGGCCTTATGGTAGATACATCTATTCAAAGGTCTATTTTATTGTGATTATGTGCGACCCACATTCAATGAGCGGTTTTCGGTATCGGTAGAGACCTTTCTGGCACGTGTAAGAAGAGAGTTCCTACGAGAGCCTTGGAAGTACCTTAGTACTTTGTGCGTTTTGTTTATCGCAAGGACATATGAGTGTAGTCATAGGGAGTTACTTAGAGGATTTAGGATGATTCTTGAGGAAATTGTGAATAGGTATGGAAGGTAGTATTGGGCTCGTACCACCGAAATCATAGAATCCATACTCAAATCAAGGAGAGTCACAAATATTCTAAGAAGCTTGTAGTGTGAGAGATTCTTCGGGTATGTTCTGATCTTTTGTATTGTTGCCCTTTAGTATGTTGGTGATTATTCGAGGAGGTTCTAGTTTTGGGTTCCAGCTTAGGCTATAGCGTTGAAACGATTGATGAGAGAATACACGAGTTTATCACACCGGAGATCACACACGGTATCATGGATTCGACACTTGTGATGTTCAGTACTATCAAGGGATTATGGAGTTACTTGATGAGCACTTAGGTACCTTTCACGTAGAGATAGTATCTAGTCAGTTTGGGGCACACACTCTCACTTATCGGGAGTTTCGTGCTTATTGGGCTCCTGAGTTCTTTGGAAAGAAGGACCCCGTTGCTAGCCAACGATGGATCATGCACATGGTGAGTGCCTTTTAGACAAGATTCTACGATGAGGGATCGAAGGTCATGTTTGCAGCATGCCTTCTGACAGATAGGGAACGAGACTGGTGGTAGGAGGTACGCCATGCTCTGTGAGCAGAGGTCATCAAGGCTATGACCCAGACTGATTTTGTTACTAGGTTCAGATTGAAGTCTGTACCTATGATTGAGGTGCAATAGTTGGCGAGGGAGTTTCATGACCTTCTTCAAACGACAAAGACTATGGTGAAGAAGACTAGGTACCATGATATGCTGAAGGATGACATC
The DNA here is from genome assembly GCF_052849685.1 of Lactuca virosa. NCBI lineage: Eukaryota > Viridiplantae > Streptophyta > Magnoliopsida > Asterales > Asteraceae > Lactuca > Lactuca virosa. The sequence goes on from NC_136430.1 coordinate 162,040,672, forward strand.
AGGGAGTTTGTCAGTATTTCGAGCTACAAGATCCTGGAGGATATGATCGACAAAACCCGGGAGTAGGAGATCGAGTTGGAGCTTCGGTCGAAGAACAAGCCAAATTAGGTTTAGACAATAAAGGGTCCATCAAAGAGGCCAAGACTTTGATTCTTGATCTAGAGGCCAACAAGGTTGTTGCCGATATGGAAAGTATGGGAGAACGCATGAGGGGAGTTTTCATGAGAAGGGAGGAGGCTGCTTCCATTACGGCCAGGTTGGGCACTACATTAGAGATTACACGTGAGGAGTATTAATATGCTTTCACTACAATTAGACAGGCCACAAGAAGGTATATTGTCCGAGATTGTTAGGTGGATCGGTGAGGGTACCCACTCCAGCTACATTGAGGATTACTGACGGTCGTGAGGGCAAGGCGGAAGCTCACATAGTGAGGAGTCGAGCGTTCCAGTTGAAAGACGAGGTGGCTCAAGCAGTGCCAAATGTGGTCATTGGTATGTACATATTTATTCTTTTACTACTTTCATTATTTTATGCTAATGTGTGACAACCCGAAATAATAGGGTCAAGCAGGGTCTAAATTGTAACCCTATTACAATGAGAACCTTGAAAACCATGAGAGCATAAGTGCATGTATATGGAAGTATACACTTTGGAAACCACAAACAAGGCAACCACTTGAAAGTAAACAAGTTTATCAAAGCAAAAACTAGACGAATCGATTTGATTAAGAATCACAGAAGATAGATATAAGAACTTGTATTATGTTTCTACCTTGAATGCTTGAACCTTAGGGCCATCATTTTTAGCTTTCTAAGCACAAGAAACATATTCCTATTTATAAAAATCATCTAAGACCATAAATCCTTTTCATTAAGCCATGTGTGGCCGTGAACTACCCTAGAGCCTAAGAAATGGCCATGAACACCATCCTAGGGAGCTTTTGGCCGTGGACCACCTTGGTGGACCTTCATTTGGCCGTAAACACTAAATGAAAACACATTTGGGGCGTAAACACTTCCCTAGAAAGTATCTTGAGAGTAAACACTTCCCTAGGAAGCACCTAGGGCGTAAACACAATAAGGACTCCAAAACTTGGCCATGAACACTTCCCTAGGAAGCATCTTGGGCGTAAACTCAATTCTAGAAGGCATTATGACCGTGAACTCAAATCTAGGAGGCTTTTAGGCCGTAAAAAACTCCATTCCATGGGGTTTATGGCCATAAGATGTGAATAAGAAAAATACATTTGACTTTATGATGCAACATTTCAACCATTTTCAAGGCTTTCACGGGTAAACACATATTATCTACCAGATAACTAAGCAAACATCTTCTCAACCTCCACCTCCTTACTAGAAGCGTAAACCCCATTTCTAAATTCACAAACTCATTTCACTTTCTGTGAACTCCTAAATCACACTCAAACATATTCCAGATTCAAGTCTTAATTCTTCAAAGCATTCCCTAGTTCCTAGTAAGTATTTCAAGTTTTGGTTTGTGATTCTACATATTATCTTATTTAATTCATCATATTTACACATAAAGTTATGTGTTAATATTCTTAGGATATTCCAAGGTTCAAAGATTTTATCAAACTCTTCAAGTTTTAGGATTTGAACTCCTCATCATCTCTCGAAATCATCCACCAAATCAACTAAGGTGAGCTTCATACCCCTATTTTTGAGTTTTCACTATTTTGGGGGAGTATACAAGTCAAAGGTCTTGATATCTTAGTATAATTGCTTGTCTATACATGTATGTTATGTTGTGTGTATTTAATATTATGAAACTCCATATGAATAGTCCAAAAACTCGAGATTTTGGTTAAGTCTCAAGAGTTTGGACTATATTTCACATAATATTTGTTGCTTAGAAATAAAAACTAGTGTTTATATGAACTATAATTCATAAAACCTAATGTCAAGAATCACAAGGATTTTTTCAAGGAAATTTCCTAAACAAGTTGTTGGACATAATATTTTGAAGATGTTAAATTATGAAAATATTAATATCTTCGACCATTTTCGGCCAAATATATATATATCAGGATCATTTTTGGGACATGGGATAAATTTGAGTAATTTTTGAACATTTCGATTTAAAATGGACCAAAAATGGAATTGTTTGATAAATAAGAGACATTTTGGAAATTTTCCATAAATATGAGCCTAAAATGATTATTTTAGAAGAAATGTGATATTTTCAACAACCCTTGTATTTTTGGATCACTCATTACACTTTTTGACAATTGTGGGTCTTATTTGATAATTTATAAAAAGGAAGGGCATCTTTTGACACATTGATAATATTGAGTCAGTTTGACAAATATGATTTAAAGTGAATTATTTCATTAAACAAAACGAAACGAAACACCTAGTCAACGAGCACAACTAAAGGTATGAAACGAAACAAAACACCTAGTCAACGAGCACAACTAAGGGTATGAAACGAAACGAAACACCTAGTCAACGAACACAACTAAGGCTATGAAACGAAACAAAACATCTAGTCAACAAGTACAACTATTGTTATTTATTAAATCAATAACGGATTCCAACTATTTGCGTAAATATTTGTTAGTATTCTAGTCAGACGCATCTTCACCGTACCTAAATAATAGTGTACGTTTAAAGTCCTGTAAGAGTTATAACCAGAGTCTCCTGGAGGGAGAGCGGGAATTTGTGTATAGATCTATACAGGGTTGACACCCCCACACATTCGCTATTCGCTACAGCTAGACAGGCTAGTCTAGGGTGACAAATGTCTTCAACAAAACCAACGCCTGAAGAACGTCTAGACAGGCACTCCGTCATATTAGTATGGTTATAACGACTCACTAAGAATATAACAGTATTATTTGGAAATTTACGTGGGAACACATTACGAACAGTTTGCACATTGTGTTGATCGTCCCCATGCATGGTATTAATTGTCCACATTCGTTGTGTTGATCGTCCACATGCATTGTGCGGATTGTCCACAAACACATGTTGATTTCACATACCTCCCCGACCTTGGGTTTTTAAGAACACAAACAATTATACAATTTACGCTGATCACATCTTTTGTTTGTAATCAATTTTGATTTTGAATATCTTGAATGAAACTTTATCACACAAGTCTTAGGGTTTTAAGACTGCTATTTTTGTATATCAGAAATATAGGATTTTCTGGGGAAAAACGAATTTCATAAAATTTTCAAAAAGTTATGACTAAAACACACACGTAATTATACTTAATTGGAAACAAGACCTACAACTATTTTATACAAGAAAATATTGGATTTTCTGGGTTTCTAAACTATCAAAAAAATTTATACAAAAGTGTTTATGAAGTCACCAACATATTATATGTTGACGCTTTTCAAACGACTTGTATTCTCAGGAATTCAGTAAGGAGGTTATGGATCACGGATTCTGGATTATTTTGCTGTAATTTGGAAGTTACTTACTAATGTCTTTTTGTGTAATTTGAGAACAAATACATAATATAAAAACAATGTAAGTTTGTTATCTCAATGTATGATGTTTGGATTTGCTATGTTTCATTTATATTCAATTGTTATGATACTGCACTATGACGTCATCCGCCCCCGGACGTTTCCGTCGTTCCGGTTCGGGGGTGTGACATAATGCTTCTTGTGCTTGTGATTAGGGATGTTCCAAGTCAATGGTATACCTACTCTTGTTCTTTTTTATTCAGGTGCTACCCGATCACATGTGTATCTTGCTTTTAGCAAGAAGTTTGATGTTGACCCAGGGGCACTGGATTTTCCTCTAGAGGTAGAGATCACCGACGACCACACTGTGAGTGCTTCGAGGGTTCATTAGGATTAGGTATTGGAGATGTTTCAGGTCTAGTTTCCTATTGATCTCGTCCCTTTTTCTATGAGAAGGGCGAGGATCATTGTGGGTGTGGATTGGTTGAGTCGGTTTAGGGCTATGATAGACTGTGAGTATCAGCTAGTGCGAGTTTGAAACCCAAGTGGAGGAGTATTGACTGTTAATGGAGAGGGAATATGGGTCAGTCCAACCATTTATTCAGCTTTGAGAGCTAGGAGATACTTACAGTAGGGGTGTTCATGGTTTCTAGCTTATTTTGTTGACACACAGGATGAGGGAAAGATAGAAGTTGTCAACACAGTTGCCTGAGCTGTTGGACAAGAGATTTATCAGACCGTGCAGTTCACCGTGGGGATCATTGATTCTATTTGTGAAGAAAAAGGATGTGTGATGCGTCTCACCGTTTGTGCATCGATTACCATAAGCTAAACAAATTAACGGTGAAGAACCGTTATTCACTTTCGATGATCTATAGTTTGTTTGATCAGCTTCATTGTGCATCTTGGTTCTCCGATTTTGATTTAAGGTCGGGTTATCATCAGATGAGGGTCAGGGACGAGGATGTACCAAATATGTCTTTCAGAACTCGTTATGGTCATTACGAGTTTGTGGTGATTCCGTTTGGGCACACCAACGCACCGACAACGTTCATGGATCTCATGAACTAGGCGTGTAGGATGATGTTGGACCGATTAATTATTGTATTTATTGATGATATCTTGGTCTATTCTAAGACCAAGTAGCAACATGAGGAGCATATAAGAGAGATTCTTGAGACCTTGATGAGGGAGAGACTTTTTGCAAAGTTCTCCAAATGTGATTTTGGTTGCACAAGGTGCAATTCTTGGGTCACCTGGTCAACCAGGATGGCATATTGGTCGATCCGGCCAAGATTGAGGCAACAATGGAGTGGGAGATTTCGAGGTCTCCATCTAAGATTCAGAGTTTCCTTTGGTTAGCAGGATATTACCGGAGATTCATCCAGGATTTCTCCAAGATGGTTGTTCCTTTGACCCGATTGATGAAGAAAAACGTTACTTTTTAGTGAGGCCTGAGAAGCAGGCGACATTTGAGATTTTAAGATAAATATTGTGTAAGGCTCCGATACTGACCCTCCCAAGGGTTTCGATGATTTTACGGTTTATTGCGATACGTCGATTATGGGTTTGGGTGTAGTACTTATGCAGAGGAGCCATGTGATTGTGTATTCTTTGAGGCATTTGAAGCATCACACGACGAATTATCCTACTCTTGATCTAGAGTTGGGGGCTATGGTTTTCGCCCTCAAGATTAGGCGACAATACTTGTATAGGGTCTGATGTACCATCTATACGAAACACAAGAGTTTGAAATATTTGATGGACAGCCGAACCTGAATATAAGGCAACACAGAAGGTTGGATGTAGTGAAGAATTATGTATGCGAGATTTTGTATCATCCTAGAAAGCCCAATGTAGTTGCTGATTCCTTGAGCCGCAAGGAGACTAGTGCTCCAATCAAAGACCTATGCTTAAGAATGATTATTACTTCAGAATTGTTGGATTTGATCAAGTAAGCACAAATTCAAGGGATAAATGATGAGAAATGAAAAAAAAAGATCATGGGATAGGGTTCTACATTTTCAAAGATAGTCGGGGTTTGTTGACTCAATGTGGCAGGGTTTGGGTTCCCGTTTCTGGTAGGGTTAGGCAAGCATTGCTGGAGGAACTGCACAATTCAAAGTTTTCAAACCCCAATGGTAAAAATATGTACATGGATTTGATACTTAGCTATCGGTCGCCCTGCATGAATAGGGAGATAGCTTGGTATGTGGAGTGGTACTTGACTTTATGGAAAGCCAAGACCGAACATTAGAGACCCCACAACAAGATGCAGCCGTTGGCCATTCCCATACAAAAATGGGATGAGATCGCCATTGATTTCATCACGAAGTTGCCAAGGATGGCATGTGGGGTTGACTCTATTTGGGTTATTGTCGACATGTTGACCAAGAGCGCCCACTTCATCCTGATTCAGGAGAGTTCATCTGTTGAGAAGTTAGTCGAGATCTACATCAAAGAGGTGGTTTCACCTCATGGGGTGTCACACCCCCAAACCAAAACGACAGAAACGTCTGGGGGCGGATGGAGTGACTTCATGTACAGTATCATAACAATTGAATAGTAATGAAAAATAGCAACACAAACATTCATACATTGAGATTTCAAGTATTACATTGTTTACAAAACTTAGTTGTTCAAAAGTTGAATACAAATAACTGAAAAGTAGAAAAAAAAACATAAGGTGACGACGCCGACCCTCAAGAAGGGTTGAGTACCTGTCTACTGGTTTCTTGAGAATACAAGTGATTTTGAAAAGTGTCAACAATTAAGTTGGTGAGTTCATAAGCATTTTTGCATAAAAAAGGTTTGTAAGTGTTTCGCGAAAGATGGTTTCGTATATTTCAATAAAATCTGATATTTTCTTTAATATGAACTAAAATTGAAAGTAATTCGTTTGTATCTTTTCGTTGTAAAGTAATAATGTATATTTCTAGAAAAATGCAGTATTTTCTTAAAGGTGAACTGTGGTCTTAAACCCTAAGACCACGATGGAAGTGAATATCGTACAGAAAATAGTATATAGTTTCATTTCTTTCAATAAAACTAATGAAGTGTATGCTTCCCGTAAACCAAATAGTTTCACTAATCTCTATGTGAGTTCTTAGAACCATGCTTGATATGACTGTTATGCCTGAACGATGTTCTTCAGGCGTCGGAGTTGGTAGACTTTTGTCACCCTAGACTTGTTGGTCTAACTGTAGCGAACAACTGAGATGTGGGGTTGTCAATCCCTTATAGATCTATACACAACAGTTTCTCTCTCCCTCCAGGAGACTCTGGTTATAACGCAGGACTTAAGGTGTACGTTAGGTAGGTACGGTGAAGGAAAGTCTCACAAGAGCATTAACAGATTTACGTGAACTATGACTCCCTTTTACTTGCAAAATAAGATAATTATGCCTTTAAATAATTATGTGTACTTTTGAAAAGTGTGGTTTGTGACCTCCAAACTATACCGATTATAGTTTATTATGTTTGTTTGTCAAGACAATTTATATAATCATATATATATATATATATATATATATATATATATATATATATATATATATATATAAGTTAACATGTCTAGATGTTTTAAAAGAATATATCATATAAACTTACATCTAACACAAGTATAAGAACTTTTAGTATGATAAAGACAATTTCTAGTTTTTGACTTTTTTGTCCATGTTTTTAGAAAAATTATAGCAAAATCACCGTAAGTCGAAATTTGGATCCGTAAACTTTGAGAGTTTAGAAATTGAGTCTACTTTGTTCATAATTTTTATTATAATTTTTAGTGGTTCAAACCGGTGTGAAAATGTTCATCATCACAGACTGGTCTGAAATCATTTCTGAAATGATAGGCAGTTTTGTAAAAATCGCCATAACATGTAGAAAAATCGTATGGATTCTTGTGAGTAGTCTTTAGAAAGGTATAAACCTAAACTATTTTCATATTGAACAGTTTTGAAAAATATTAAGTTTAAGATGGTCAAAACAGTCCTCGAATAGACCATAACTTTTCTGCTGAAAGCTGATGTTTAAGTTTAGATTATGTTTTGGTGTTATAACTTGTATTCCCCCCCTAAAAATTGAAGAAAACATGAAAATGTAGGGTTATGAACTCACCTTGAGTGGACTTATTAGTGGATAAAGAGATGAAGATGAAGATCCTCAAGCTTAGAACACTTGAAGATTGTTGAAGAACACTTGAAGATGGTATTACCCTATGGATAATAACACATATAAATGTGTGTAAATGTAACAAAACTAGTATGAATGTGTATAAAAACACTAGATTAACAAGGAATGCTTACTAAAAATCCTAGGAACCAACTTGGAGGGATGGATCTTTGGAAGACTTGAACTTGTTCTTGAGAGTATTATGGAGGAATGAAGAAGATGAAGTGAGAGATGAAGATGAAGAGAGAGGGGGAGAGGTGAACGGAATTTATAGCGAAGGTAGGGTGGTGGGGTGGGTAGGGGGTAAGGGGTGGGGTGAGGTGATGTTTGCATTGTTATATGTTGGGTAATGGTCTTAATACATGATGGTTAATGTTTTATGTTGGGAAAAGATGTAACAATCATGTCACTAAGTCAACTCTTCTTAAAAATCTAGGTAATTTATAAAAGTGGGGTAACTTTTATAAAAAGATGATATTCTTTATAAAAAGTGTGGTATTTTTATAAAGAAAATATGGTATAAATGATGTATAAATATTTAATTTGAATTATAAAAATTCAAATCGTTAATAAAATCATTATTATCAAAAATAATAATATGTTACACGAAAATTAGGTTGATCCCTAAATTTTTTTCGTTAAAAGTTGGGCGATTTAGGCCGGGTATGGAATTTGTCGTATTTGGTGACAAATTCACCAAAATTTTGTATTTGTAGCATTTGTTATTAATTTGTCATGTAGTGTAAGGATTATGAATTCGACTACATCGTGTTATGAATATTATTTATACTAAAACAATATAAAATTGAATTACCGAATTGTTACGATACTAACCTTATTTAGGGTTTATGTTCTATAATTTCATATAAGAGTGGTGCTTTGTATTATAACTTGTCAATCGTACATTGGACGCATTAGGGAATATCACAATTCACCTAAAGTTCTAATACAAGTTGAGTTGACCCGGTTGACTTTTGTTGACTTTGTTTGACCCAGAATTGACAGTTGTCACATGGGTTTATGGAGTGCCAGTTTCAGTTGTTTTCGGCCGATATGTCTGTTTTGCTTCTAGGTTCTAGAGTAAGTTTCTTGAGGAGTGGGTTATTCGATTGATTTTCAGTATTGCTTATCATCAACAAACTGATGGAAAGAGTGACCAGACCATATAGACTCTTCAATATATGCTTCGTGCATTTGTATTGGATTTCGGTGGGAGCCGGGATACTTACCGTTTTTAGCTAAGTTCTCCCACAATAATAGCTATCACGCCAGCATTGGCATGCCTCCCTTTGAGTTGTTGTATGGGAGGAAATATCGGACCCCAATTTGTTGGGGTGAGGTTGGTCAGCAAGTGATGGGGAGCACTGAGGTAGTGCTCAAGACTACATAGTTATTTCAGCAGGTGCGTGGTAGGCTTCAGACCATGCAGATCAGACAAAAGAGTTATGTCGACCGATGTCGTTCCAACCTTGAGTTTCAGGCTGGGGATTACGAGATTTTAAAAGTTTCGCCTTGGAAGGGTGTTATTCAGTTCCGGAAGCATGGCAAGGTGGGCCCCAGTTTCAGTGGCTTGTTTAGAATTATCTCCCGTATGGGCAAGGTTGCGTATCGATTGGATCTACCCGCCGAGCTTAGTCAGATCACTAACACATTTCATGTTTCTCAGTTACGGAAATGCTAGGCCGGTGACTCCGCAGTGGTTCTGTCGGATGATATTCAGGTTGATGAGCATCTGATCTATATGGAGAGACCACTTGCGATTCTTGACATAAGGAAGAAGACCTTGCGCAACAAGGTGGTAGGTTTGGTAAAGGTGCAGTGGCAACACCGGAAGGGTTCCGAATGGACTTGGGAACTCAAGGAAGAGATAAAGGAGCATTACCTTTAATTGTTTGCAGCAACGGATTTCGTAGACGCACTCTAATTCAAGTGGGGTAGAGTTGTAACACTTAGATTCTAGTACGAGTTCTTTATTAATATTTTGTTAAATTCGGGTGGGCACGACATGGTAGAAGGATTGCCAAGATGTGGTATCACTTGAGGAAAACATGCAGATCTTTGGGTCACCACAATGTGGTGACGACATTATGGAAAACCCTAAATTTTCGGGCTTTGAGCCCTATTTAATAGAAGTAATGGCTAGGGTTTCCCCCACCTTCATCCTCCATCACTTCCAAAGAAACCTTGATCAACCCTAGCTTCCCTTTAAAGTTCTTGACTCATTTTTTATGATTGTGCGATTTTGGAAGGAAGAAGAAGGAACTCTTGTGCATATATCAAGCAAGCAAATCGGTTCCACTCCTTGTATGCATCTCTTGGACTCCTTGTAAGACCTTAAGTTTCCATATTTTTGGTTCCCTTTTCATAGATCTAGGTTATTTAGCATGTTTTGTCTTATAAGTGAGATTTGGATGGTTAGATGAAATAAAGTTTGCAACTTTATGGCTCACCTTGGTCCCTTTGTCATTATATCTTCTCGATCTAGAAGTTTGATGAGTTTTGGAGCCATGTATGAGTTGTATATCATTTTCTCATTTTTTTTGACCAAGTTGGATGAAGGACATGCATGGGTCATGCATGTCCATAAATTTTAAAGTTTTATGGACCATTAGGGTCCCAAGAAGCTTACTGGAAACTATAAAAAAAAGGGCTTAACGGATTAAGGACTCAATCCATTCAGTTGTCCAAGTGTAGTGACCACGACGTGGCGAGAGGGTGCCAAGACGTGGTAAATGAAGGCTTCACAACTGTTTTTTATGGACTCTTCCACAGCGTGGTGGCATGCCTGCCACGGCGTCTAGACTCTGCCACGACGTAGTAGTGAATTTTGATGGTGAATGATTTGGATAGCCACGACGTGGCCATGGGTTAGCCACCGCTTGGAGACTTTTGACCATTGATTTTTTTTACCTGGTCGACTTTTTCTCAAATTGTTAGTTTTAGAGTGTTGACTAAGGTCTGACCTTGGGTGTTTCGTTATGTGGGTTGTAGCACTGGTTTCACGACTATACAAGATATGGTATATCTGATTTCGTGAGTGATGTGAGTTTCTCACTATACTGCGTAGGATGATAAATTGTCTTTGTGACTCTTTAATGCATGTTGGGCAGGCCCGTTATGTTTGGAAGGGCCTGTTATGTGAGCGGGGCATGATATGTGGGTGGGGCCCACTATGAGGGCGGGGCAGATTAGTCGTGTGGGCGAGACCGGATGTTATATACAATATGTGGTATTTTAGGTAACTCATTAAGCTTTGTGTTTATGGTTTCGTTTTTAAATGTTTCAGGTACTTCTGGTTCCAAGGGGAAGGGTCCGGTCTGATCGCACTGCGTCCCCCGAAGTTTATTTCCGCATAATCTATTTTGGTTTACTCTGATGTTTGAGAAATACATAATATTTTGGTCGGTTTTTTAGCAAATGATCGTATGGTTTTGGTGGTTTAAAAATGAAAATTTTTGCTAGTGTTTTGGGACGTTACACGAAAAATATAGCTTACAATCGGTTAAAAATTAAATACAGAAAAAGGTGTTTCTATGAATTGGAAAATTGATGTATTTGTCGCATAAGAAAATGCTTATCCTCTTTGTAATTCTAGCATTTTGCTATCTTTTAATGAATAAAATTTTATTGGTGTTCAAAAAAAACTTATAACTTCCAAATTCAAAATCTTTGAAGAATAGTTTAGTCTTCCCTCTAAAACAAAATCATATCCATAACCATTCATCTCTCTAATTTGCAAAACTCAAAGGAAACCCATAATAGTTTTAGTTCCTACTTTATAAACCAATATTAAATAGCCTTTACAAGTCAATTCAAGGTACTTAATTAGAAAATTTATACATGTAATTACTGCCTTAAATTTTTCGCAAACTTTGGCCTACTCCAACATAATATTTAATAATTAAAAATAATTAATTTTCAATAATGTAGTTTAAAGGTTTTATTGGTTTAACTTTTGTATAATTAATCAAACATCTTTGGCAACCTTAACTATAATGATTTCACCTACAAATCCTCATTTTGTGGATGTTACACATTAATTATGTTGTGCCATTTCTGTTAGCACCTATGGTGAGTTTTTCATCATGTATAGGGAAACATAGACTCTTAGTGACATTGTTTTCATGAATGACACAATCTATGTGCAATTAGAATACATTTATTTTGTCAATAATATAATATGATATAAGATTGGATTTTATTGAAGAACGTATTACAAGTGTCAAAATGTGTTATAAATACTTGAACATAACATGTTTATTATCATATAGGAACTATCTGAGCCTCTTTCATGCTCCAGGCATTTAAAGTAGAGATAGTCACACTTTGCGTGCCATTGTTAAATACATAGAGCTCAGCTTGTTCGTTAATCGCTAGCTTCGGATAAACTCTAGCGGTGATACAAGAAAGTCCTTTTCCACCAAAACTCTCAACAATCGAATGGTCTATCTGTAAGTTTATTAAAAAAAATATATATTAGACCCACATAATATAGTAAAAAAAAACATGAATATATGTTATAGGTCGCATTTATTTTTTCTTTCATTAAGCGTTATATAGATACTTCTTTGTCTAAATTTTATTTAAATAATATTTGGAAAATGATACACGTGAAGAAGAATTAAATGTCCTCGTACTTTTTCTTTCAATTTATCTTCAATCCATGTGAAATAATGACAAATGTCACATTTTGATAAAATTAATAATATTTTTAAGACATTTGTTATTATTTTTATATGGGTAAGAAGATAAATGGGAAGAAAAGTAGAAAAATATTTAATTTCTCATGAATCAAATGAGGTCATTTTTTTAATAAATTTTGACTTAATGAGGAAAAGCTTCATTTCCTTTACTTTAGTTATTAAATAACGATTTCTACAATATGTTAAAAAGAAACTTGAAAGTTTGCTTCCCCGGAATAAAATATAGCCAATATTAAATTAAATTATGTAAAGAACATTATAGTATCTAAGAAAGATATATATATATATATATATATATATATATATATATATATATATATATCACCTAGGAAAATACACAACGTAGGATTTACAAAGTCTATATTTTCATATACATAAGTGTAATGTACTATAACGAGGGTTTCAACTCTTATATTGGTTAAAGGTAGCTACTATGATGGTCAATAGGTATGGGCTAGATTACAGATCTTAATGATTAAGTGGATAAGTCTCAATTCAATGAGTTTCATTTGTTACTAGAGGGGGTTCAATTATTGACTGAGGTGGATAGATGGTGGTGGGAATTGGCAGATGATGGCATTTTTCTATTGAAGACCACCCGAATGTATTTAGAGCAGTTTACTAGATAGTGATAATGGCATGGTATGGAATCTTTAGCTTCCTAGGAAGGTTAGTGAGGAATCATTATGGATCATTTGCCCCTAAGAATGAATTTGGTTGCGAAATGAGTGATTATTCCTTCAAAATTATGTTTTTAAGTCAGATGGATACCGAAAATTTAGAGCATTTATTTGGGGCTTGTGATATTGTTGCTCGTACGTGGACTTTTGCTTGTCGATTCCTGGGGATTCAGGTCTCGTCGACCCTCTCGCATTTGGTTTTGTTGGTTTGGTCGGACTCGTTGTCTTTGTCGAGGTGAAGATGTCAGGTGGTAATTCAAACAACATGGTGGGTTTTATGGAGATATTGGAATGACTTAGCGTTTGGTAGTGTGAGCATTCGTAAGGAGATTATTTTTGATTTTTGGATAGATTATTCCTTTTTGTGATTTTCTGGTAGAAATCGTAATTTTCATATTTCTTGGACGGGTTGGATTCAAAACCCTTTACTTTCCATGAAATCTCCTTTTTCTCTAGCATCTTGATAGTTCTTTTGAATAAATAGTTTTTCAGAAAAATGAGGGTTTTAAGAATATAGGATAGTAAGATGCTTAAAACGATGATATGTAATATATGGGGTGCAATGGATTGAAGAATAATGGTTTTGGTATAATAACATGTATTATTTGGAGACGTTTAAAATTTTGTATATTAAATTAAATGTTTGGAAATAAAAGTATTAAACAATTTCTAAAGAAGTGAGTTTTTATGTAAGAACATATATAGTTAATTAATGAGATTCGACTTATCAATGGAAGATAAGAAGTAGATTGTCGGAAATTAACAGGATAAATTGCAATATTTTCTTTGTCCTATATTGATCGGTGGAAGAACTAAAAGCGGATTTAAATGGTTTATTTAGGCTTAGTCCTTTAATTGCTTTAGTGGAGGTTAAGGGATTGACCATGCTCACATATAAGCTTAGTCGCCTTATGGACTTGAGCTTTCCGAAATAATAGCCTTCACCGGTCCATGTTTTTTGGCAGCCTTAGGTTTTCTACGACCATGTTTTTGGCAGCCTTCTAGGGTTTTCATGACTATACATACAACACTCCTGAAGTCTTATTCTTCACCCCAACATGAAAACTTCCCAGAGGGTCACCCATTTCAAAATTTCTCTCGCTCGATCACGCTTTACCATAGAGTTCTTATGGGATATGTTGTCCACACGACTATAAAACATATAGTGTTAGGGAAGGTACCCACATCATTATAAGGAATATTTAGTTCTCATTCCCAATCGATGTGGGGTCCGATGAAAGTAGATATCCACGTTCACCATGATTTATAGGATTCGACGTCCTTGTCAAACACATCAACATGTTCCCTAGCTCTAATACCATCTACAACATCCCCTAAGTACACATATAATAATATTGGTCACATTAAGAATTCCCTATCTGAAAGCAATTTATAAACTAGAAAAGTTAAGGGCTTTGAGCAAAGAGTCTACGGGTGTGTTTGGTACAGAGAAATGGAAGTGATCCATTTCTTTTGTTTGTTTATCATTAGAAATGAAACCTTGAGAAATAAAATACTTCCAATTCCACCTTTTTTATTCTCTACTTAAAATAGATAGAATGAGAGGATTGAAAATTTAAGCATAACATTTCTCAATTAAGAAAACTTGGAGAAATGCAAAAAAGGGCGGAGAAATGGAAAACGATACGTCTTGTATCATCTCCATCCTACCCTCTCCCTGTTGTGATTTTTGGCTACTCCTTTACTAATCAATTTTGATATAGCATCATCATATTAGTGCAATTGGTTTCTTCCTCTTTGTCTTCTCATATTCTTTGTCCCTCTTCGTCATTGGAGAAACTAAAGAGTTTGAGAACAACCTCTAAAGCATTCTTAAAACTAAAGGGATTCAACATTAGATTAAATAGTCATATCGCATGTACCAATTTCTCAATCGCTAAGAGTTTATTCTATTAAGGGAGAATGCCTATTGACAATAAAAGTTGTCAATGGATCTCCCATTTTTTCTATTGTTTAAGACATTTTTACATCTCAAAGGCTACATGGATATTGATCTATAACATGTGAATATTTCATTACTTTGTACCTGGTAATAGATCATGATAACAAGGATGTGGGAGTTAATGTTTGTTAGATTACACATAACATTTTTTATGGAATTCCTCAATGAACTTGTATCCCATGTCTTAAGCAATTAGACATTACATTCAATTTGTTTTACGAATAGAGACGAATATGTTGATACATCACTAAACTTACGCAACCAATCAACTAAATGTTGAGACGACTGAGAGGGATGTCAAGATACTAGTCTCGAAAGGAAAAAATTATGATCTGAAGATGGTGACAGTTGTTTCTAAGCCATGTGTTCTTGGCAAACAGAAAAAAGTTACTTTTGAAAATAGAGGCAATCAACTGAAGTCTGGGAAGTTGGATTTAACTTATTTAGGTGTTTATGGTCCCACTTTAATCTTTTTAAGGAGAGGATCTCAATATCATACAAGACCTATCACTTCTCAAGATATAGACATAAGTTCTGAAAGCAGTGGGAACTCCGATAAACCTTGAGATAGTGGCAACATAGGTGATAGCGGTTTAGAGGGTGAAGTTGTAGATGATGCAAAGATCGAACCTCCTACTATCCAAAGATCCACTAGAGAATGAAGTACTCCAACTAGGTACTATCCATAAGCTATTTACTTGTTGATGTTTGAGAATTATGTACACGAGTCAAAACCAGAGGCCTTAAGGATGAAAGATTCCACATAGTAGGAGAAGACCATGGAAGACGATTTGAGCACACTACATAATGGACAGAGATTTTGGGTTAAGGATGAGATAGATGATAGTAAGACACGTAAGGTAGAGGTTGATTCTACAATTGCAAAGATGACAACAATCAGATCAATCTTATATATAATAGCCTTTAAAGATCTCAATATAAGGGAGATAGATATGAATAAACATATGCTCCTTGATAACCTAGCAGATGACATCTACAAGGAAAAGCTAGAAAGTGCTCTTACAGTTGATAATAAAACGTCTGTGTCGAAGAAAAGAAACGTTTGTATGACATGTAAGAATTAGTACTTCAAGTTTGATAATTTCATGAAGAGGAGCGGGCATTGGAGATTTCAGGTGGATCATTGTTATTACCTAGAAAATTTTAGCTCCTCCAACATAATCCTCATGTTGAATGTTGATGTCATGTTAACTGTTGGTTCCGACATGCTGAATATCAAAAAGCTTAAGATACATTTGTGCAGAGCGTTCAAGATGGTGAACCAAGGGGCTACTAACTTGATGAAAGTCCTTAGTACGGTGATCTCAGCACATGAATATACCAAGGTAGTTACCACTAAGAAGTTGAATTTGTGCATGTCTTCAACTGTACTTCAAGGATTTTAAGGAATGTGTTTGGCAGTTAAGAGAATGATTAAAGAATGATGGAGAATTGAATGGAAGATGAAAACTAAGTTTCTTAATCCTTTAAGTGGAGATTTTTGAGATGTGAAGACTTGAACAAAGTTTCTCTTGGTATGCAAAGGTGCTCTTGGTGCACAAAGTTGCTCTTGGTGCGCAAGGGTGCTCTTGGTGAGAAAATATGCTCTTGGTGCGCAAATGTGCTCTTGGTGCATAAAGGTGTTATTAGTGTTAAAATGTGCTCTTGGTGAGAAAATATGGTATTGGTGAGCAAAGGTGCTCTTGGTAAGAAAATATGCTCTGTTAGTGATTCAAGAATGCGTTGTTAGTGAAGTACTCAATGAGAATGTGATCCTAGTATCTATTTACATGTGCTCCTATGATGCGTTGGGGTAGACATGTTGCACTCCTATGTGCATGGCATGTGGCCATGCACATCTTTGAAGGTTGAAGATTCTAGAAGAACTTGCATGGTATCATGTGATTGGTTGAGAATTAGGGCATCCACTTCATGGGTTAATTATGGATGGGCATAGCCATCAGAATTAGGGTTTCCCATCTTTTCCCATAAATAGGCACATGCCCCTTCATTATTCCTTGTGCCAATTTTTGTGAGTGTGTTCAAGAGATCAATCACTGTCAGGTTGAGAGCATATCCTATGGAGTTGTTTATAAGCAAGATAAATTCTTTTGTTTGAGAGCTCAAGTGAGTTGTAACCTTTTGTGAGTGATTGTAATTGTTCTTAGAAGTTAACAAAATACACTCCCTTGTTTGTTTGTGGATGTAGGTCAGATTGACTGAACCACGTTAAATTTTTTGTTTAGTTTTTGTAGTTTTTTAGATTATTTTTTGTGTTTTATCGAATTCGTTTATCGTTGGTCTAAAGTGCTTAACTTGCTTTATTCAATACCCAATATAATCAATATATTATTCTAAGATCGAGTTATAGAGCCATTTAATAAAGTAATATAAAATAAGAAAAAGGAAATTGCAAATGAACTTGCTGCAGTTGAAAGTCTTTTGGCCAAAAATAATGACATTCCCTCTGTGTCATTTGCAATGAGATATTGAAAGGCAAAATAGCCACCAATGTAGATGCTATTATACAAATCAAGCATTATATATATATTTTTGGAACCAAGGGGTATATAACGTACCAAACTTCTTAGTCGGATCTTCTCATGGAGGGGGTCCAAATCAAGGAAAGCTCCATAGATGCTTTTGTCTACATCCTGTGCAATTGAAGACCTGTTTTCATAGCATAAGTAAGCTTTCTAATGATTTTGACATGACAAATTATTTCATATTTCACATTTGACCTAATTTATGTAGAAATGATATTCCAAAAAAACATATAGTGTTGTGTCCCTCTCTAGGACTAAAGTATACAACATTTTTAAGATAACAAAAGTAACAAACACATTTATTTTCAGAAGTTTTTGTAATAGTGCATATAATAGTTATCAGCTTTTACCAATCTGCATACCAATTTTTCATTATTTCATCATGTATAATTTACAAATTATGCAACTATGAAGTATCATTGCATATTATGTATAAAAAACCACTTTGTTACATACATCATGTAATAGGTTCAAGAGTAAATTACACGAATGGTCCCTATGGTTTGGGGTAATTTGTATGTTTGGTCTCTAACTTATTTTTTAACTCGTAAGGTTTATACTGTTTGTTTTTGTTGCGCACTTGGTCCTTGTCTTACCTAAAAAGACTATTTTGCCATTGATTTTTTAATTTATTTAAATAAACACACCCCAATCTCACTTTCACCTCACCATACCTTACCTACCCCATCTTATTTAAATAAATTAAAAAATCAACGGCAAAATAGTCTTTTTAGGTAAGACAGAGACCAAGCGCGCAACAAAAACAAACTGTAGGGACCTTTTGAGTTAAAAAAATAAGTTAGGGATCAAACGTGCAAATTATCGAAACCATAGGGATCATTAGTGTAACTTACTCTAGTTTAAAATACAGTACATGTTTAACCTTATGTTTTTTTTTTTATAAATATACTGTATTAATTAATGTATTAATATGTTAATCGGTTAAAAGATTAGGGGCTAACCTGCTTTGATCACTGCACATTAGTACAAGGAACTTGTTAGGACCTTTAAAAACTCGAAAAAAAACGGCAGTTTGTTCAGTCAAGTTCTTTGAAGCCAAAATTAGCAAACCGAATGGGCCAAACCTCCCACTGATAGACGCATTCTTTTGTGAACAAAGAATTTGGGGATCGATAGCTTCTGAATCTATCAGTTCAATTTCGCTCAAATTCGTCAAACTAAAAGACACTTCAACATCAGCCTGAAAGACAAGTTCCATTACATGATGATTAGTAAAACGATATGTCGTAATATTAAAGGACTTCATTCACGCACCTGTGATGCAGTGATGCTTGGTATTTTGAGTAGCACACTGCCCGGAAGTTCTCTGTTTGTGATATTAAATCGTTTTGTACGTAGTTTATGTATTTCATCCACCGGCCACTGTACCAACTGTTTCCGATTACTGCTAATCCAAATGCTCCTAGGAAATGACTGAAAAAATAAAAATGTTATAGAGACTTTATTGTATGCATGTCCGAATTGACCATACTTTTATTACATGGGAACATAACTATAATAGATAGCATTGGAGAAGTTTTTTTGTGATATTAGGACATCTTTTGCATAGACTATGCAAGATAGAGATCTAGTGAGTGTCACTTTCATCAATTCCAACTTTTTGTGTTGGGTAACATTGTGCGAGTCGGAATCCAGTGTATGAAAAAAGTAGAATGGGCTGAAAATATTTACCTGAAGGCCAGACCACCCTTTCTTGACATCATCTGATTGACTATCACCTTCATTAACCCATCCCCATAACACCCTTCTCTGATTCGCACTATCATAAAATGATTTTGAAGCATAAAACCTTCCATAATCATACTGAAACTGCGTGTTACTAACCATGAAGTCATTACCAATGACAAAAAATTGATCTTTTATTGGATCATAATTCCCGATTACATAATACTCTCGGTTATTGAAGCTTGCTTTGAGAACATGAATTGTGTTATTCCCTTCAAAAGATGTGTCAAGACCCTTTTTGTCACCACTACTAACGGGATAAAAGTCGGGACATTCCCACATACCCGTTTTACTAGAAAAATATAAAGGATTTTTGGATCGAGTCCAGCTTGTACCATTTCTACTATGGTACAATAGTGCGGTTCCATGCCCATTGATCTCACTTCCGATCACAATCCTCCATTTTCCATCAGGGCCGATCCAAGCCGTTGATGGATCTCGAAATTGTCCCGGTTTAATGTCATCAATTGGGGTTAGCAAAGGGTTACCCGACCATTTTATCCAGTCTTTTAAAAGAGGGTCGGAGAGGTTTTTGGGGATGGCCAGGTTCTGAACCTGACTGTTGTTTAGGTCTTGTCCGGTGTATAGAATTATGGGCTGAGGCCCAGGTAGGATAGTGGTTGAACCCGACAAACAGCCATTGATGTCATATGGTTCTTTTGGACTTAGAGCGGGTTCAAGAAGAAACCAGTTCAGAAGATCATATGAAATGGAATGACCCCATGATATATTACCCCAGAGTGGACCATATGGGTTGTATTGGTAGAATAGATGATAAACTCCATTGAAGTACATTGGACCTTCAATATGCATGAATAGAAATACAAAAGTATTTAGAAAATGTATGGTGATCAAAGTATGACTTTTTTTCTTCGATGAAAGTATAAGACTTACCATTAGGATCTGTAAATTCAACAGCAAGCGGTCCAGATTGATATATCATGAATGTATTCAAGATGAACAAATGATCAGTACATATCAAAAGGTTAAATATTTATTTATCTTATTATTTCATCTTTTTTCATAATGTATCTAGCTAACAAGCAACTACGTTTCAATCTAGAAACCAGAAGATGAAACTAACATTAATCGGTATCAATGTGAAACATTTTTTGCATATATACTAAAGTTATGTCTGGCACGGTAACGCTTTATCAATTAATTATCTTAAATAATATAAACAAAATTCTATTAGTTAAATCCAATGCTTTATGTTTTAATACAACAATTAATATTTCGACTACCTTAGCTAGTAGAGTTGTGAAATTTCTATAAAATAAAATTTATGGTTCAAAACCTCACATACACAATATATCCATAAATTATATAGCCCATGAAGTAATTTGGTAAATATTTTTAAAACTATACCTATTTGGTAAATAAAATTTTAAAACATGCCTATTTGTTAAAAAAACAATAAAATAAAATAAAATAAAAACTCTAGTTCAACTAGCTTTTCTTTTCATGTTTATTAAGTGTGAAGATTTATAAATAATTTATCACCATACATTTCTTCATCCAAGCATATGATGCTACACACTTTGAAGTTGTAGACTACATACAATTCATTGAGCTGTTATATTATATACCGATAGAACCAGTTATAAGGGTTTAGTTACTAAGAAATATTAACTTACATATCTTTAAACATATAAATAAATAAATAAATAATAATTAAAAAAAAAAAGGAGTAATGATTTGATTACTAAAATACGTTGTGTTTTTTCAGAACTTTTCCTAATAAAAATATCAGGATTTATATATATATATATATATATATATATATATATATATATATATAATAGCATATACTGTCTTTAAAAATTGACTACATATAGTAAATTTTGAAATGATGTTTTATACGTCTCTACTTGGTAATACAATTCCAGAGGTAACGTTAGAGAAAATCAGAAAATATATACCGTTGATCCAGTTTTTGGGAGGCTGGAAATGGAAACCAGTCCTGTAAGGCTGCAACTCGTCTGTAGGTGAATATGCATGAACTCCAACACCATTCAGAACCCAAACTAAACAAAGAGAAAGGACCCAAACGCAAAGAAGTTCTTTTACCCATATTTTCAAGCACATTGCTCAGTATTAAAATGGCAATTTCAATAACTCTTCCAAATGATCATTGATGAGAAAAAGAACGGAGAATTATGTGGTTACGTCGTTTAGTGTCGATATATGTATGACTTGTATTTATAATCAGTAAACGAAGAAGTAAAAGAGAATTTTGATTACTCCCAGTCCCTAGATGGACAAATATCACCCACAATGAATGCGCTTCATCTTAATTATATTGGAAGAAGGAACCAGTCGTTGTCAAATACTTTGGTGGTCACACTCATAATGCATAAAAAAACAATGCTTCAGCCCTTTCTGACTTTTTACACTCATAGTGTAGAAGTTTAAAATAAGTGACACCATTAAATTTAAATGAATGTTGAAACCAGTCAAACTTTAAATTGATTTTTGTAACTTTTACACAATAAAAAACTACGGCCCGCATGAACAGGTCACGAAAATGGGACTTAGGGTGTGTTCGGCAAAACTAGCTGGTAGCGGGTAGCTTGTGGCAGGTAGCGGGTATTAAATGCTACATGAAGTATCATTTGAATTTGGAACGTTTTGATTAAACTAAACGTTAGAAATCTATAGTGTCAAACGAGGCTTTCTGTTTTAAGCGGAGCGTTTTCTCAAACGCTAGAAGCTAAAAGCTCTCAAACGCTCCAAAACGCTCTGTGCCGAACACGCCCTTAGTAAGACACAATCTACATTATCCTTCTACTTTTATTCCTACATATCTTCCTATCCATTTAAAATGATGACAAATATACTAAAATATTATTAATCTTATCCAAATATGACACATGTCACCATTTTATATTGGTAAGAAGATAAATAGGAAGAAATTATAGGAGAATATTTAATTTTCTCATCTACAATTTCCTCCATTTAAAGCTTCAAATTCAACATTTTCAATTTTTGGGGTGATTTCGATGATATACGTCAAACACATGATGTGTATGGTCACATGATGTGTATGGTATGACTCGTTGTAAGACCCATCTATTTTATGGGTTAATTTTTTTAAAAAAAAAATGCTAAATAATGAATTGTTATAATGGAAATGTTTTTTTATCTTTTAAATTTAAACAAATAATTTAAATAAAAAAAACTAATAAGCTTTAATTTTGAGAAATTTGAAATTAAAAAGTAATTCATTAATGAAATTGATATCTATTTATTACTATATTTATTGCAATTATTATATTAAAATATTATGTGAAATTTAATAAAATAAAAAAACTCATAAAATGACATGTGGAAAAAAATTAAATTAAAATAACAACAAAATGACATTTGACAAATTGAATGAAAATGTGACAAATGGCAAAAAAATCATTCATTTATTAAAAAGGATTATCATTTATTTTAAATATGTAAAATTTTAGTTGTGTACGCCAAAGTGATTCGTATAAGAACAACTTCTAACTTAAAATTTATGAAATACCATTACGAATTCTTCTTTATAGCATGTTTCAATTTTGTGTTTTGCTTTCACTCTTCCTCAAAAACTATCCTTCTTTTTCAGTGACTAGTGGCTACACTAGGTATGAGAGTTAAAACTAAAAAACCGTCCCCGTATCGGGTTTGTTAATTGGTCTTCTCTGGCTTTCAAGTAATTTGTTTTTGGAGATTTCGGGTTCAGTTAGACCGGGTTTAAGAATAGGAACTAGTTTTAAGACAGAATTGGTTTAATACCGGGTTGGGATTTTATGATGCTGATTTTTTACCTATGTATATTTGATACATTGTATCATAAGGCCTCATAAAAAATAAATAAAAAATAAAAAAACTTCTTGAATCAGGCTACTAAATCATTAACGTGTCCTAAGAGTCTTTCCCTTTTATTTTAGAATAAATTATTGAAATTATCTTATGGTTTGGTCAAAATTGCACGTTTGCTCCCTAATTTTTTTGCATTCGGATCGTCACTATGGTTTGATTTGTTGTGCTTTTCGTCCCCATGGTTCGGTAAAAATTATATGTTTGGTCTCTAACTTTATTTATGTAAGGGACGAAAAATGCAACAAAATCAAACCATAATGACGATCCGAATGCAAAAATTAATGTTAGGGATTAAGCGTGCATTTTTGACCAAACTATAGGGCCGAATTCAGTAATTACTCTTTATTTTATTTTATTTTATTTTATTCTTTCGTTAAGTAGTATTTATTTACCAAATGGGCTTTGGTCTAGCAGTAAGAAATGACTCTCTCAAATAAGAGGTCATGAGTTCAAGTCTCATTAGGAGACAGATGTAATGTTTAGGATTAACTTAGAAGTACGATAGTTTGCCGTTTAAAAAAAAAAAAAAAAAAAAAAACTAGTATTTATTTATTTATAATGGTAGAAGCTCCCCTAATATATATTTACACATTTATATAAAATAAAAATCAACATGAATGATACCAATTTTTATTTTAACAAAATTACATCATTACTCTTTGCTTATTATTTATATTTCTCTAAC
This sequence comes from Lactuca virosa, assembly GCF_052849685.1. NCBI lineage: Eukaryota > Viridiplantae > Streptophyta > Magnoliopsida > Asterales > Asteraceae > Lactuca > Lactuca virosa. The sequence continues at coordinate 162,064,465 of NC_136430.1, forward strand.
CGAATAAGGTTCATCAAGCGCAAACCCCAAATGCACGTTCTGCATCTTTTGTACTATAGACTTTAATGGAAATTATGCACATTCTCATTCATACTTGACGATAGTGATGTCAAGGGTCAACGACTTCTTGATTGTCTATACTAGTAAATGTGTTGTCGAACGCGATAGACCCAAACCAATTCCAAAGTTCAAACAACAAAATTCTTGGTTTTTCGGGTCCATACAGGGCTAAAACCTGAAACCGGCCCCAAGTACCAAATTCTGATTCCGACCGGTTTTATATCCACTTTATACGATCCGATACCCATAAATGTTTGTTTTATACTGGTCCAGTTCTTGGGTTTTATATAATCCATCAGTTTCAGTTTCTGGATCCGAGTCCAGTTGGGTCGGGTCCAGATGTAAGTGAAAAACAGATTGAGGCGTGAAATTTGAAGACGTTTGAAGTAAATATTTTGTAAACTATCTGAACTAAAAAACAAAAATAATGCATGTCGATCATCACGGGCATCTCGGAGCTAGTGCGGAGGTGGGGAAAAACATTGTGAAAATAATCAAGTTGCCTTTTGATTTGTGGAGCCCAACTTACATCATTTTTTAATATGGATGATTTCACCACATCTCTAGAATGGTTTTACAACGTCCAATTTGCATAATATATTTAATTGTTTTTATGTGTTTTTGTAGTTTATTAGGAAAGTAGACGATGAAAAATCATATTTTATATATATATATATATATATATATATATATATATATATATATATATATATATATATATATATATATATTATGGGGACAAGAGATAAAAACGAAAATGAGATGAATTATACAAAGTTGAGGGATTAAAGTTGCACTTTAGACATTGACATATCTGGACATTGTAGATTTATAATTGTACTATTAGCTAGTGTGACTTTGACCTTTTTTGTTGCCTATTAGAAAAGTAAAGGATGAAAAATCATATTATACTACGGCAGGGGGTGTTGATCGGGTAATTTTTTAGGGTTTCGGGTAATTCGGATCGGATAATTCGGGTTTAGGTAATTTAGGTATTGGGTCGGGTTTGGGTAATTCGGGTATTACCCGATATATATATATATATATATATATATATATATATATATATATATATATATATATATATATATTTGAATGACACCTGAAAATAAATTTAATGAAATAAATATGTCGTGTTCTATTATTCTTGTTTATATAAACAAACGAGGCATAAACAAAGTTATTTAAACTTTGAACATTGAAATTTTTTAGTCAATTATACTTGAGATATCAAGTAATCTTTTAACAATTTAATCTAATGTAATAAGATTTAAAAAAAATATATTTAAAGATCTTAGTTTAAAAGTTTAAAATATTTAAGATAATTGTAGACATAAGTGTTGTCATGTTATTAAGTTTCGTCAAAATAATGAGTTTGTTAGTTGTAATAAAAACTATAATCTAAAAAGCAGTTAAGTTTTAAAGAATATGGTGACATTAAACAATTGTTTTTAATATTGTTGGTGTCATACTGTCATGATAAAAGAGATTCATGTTTTTACAATAATGATAGTTAGTTTAAGCGTGATCAAATATTGGTTACATACTACAAGCTCAACGAAAGAAAAAAAAAGGAATTTTTAAAATAATTTGGTAATTTGGGTATACCCGAAACCCAACAAATGTACCCTATACCCGACCTGAAAAAAATCGGGTTACCCGAATACCCGAAAAAATTAACCCGATACCTGATTTACCCGATACCAAAAAAATTGGGCGGGTAATTCGAGTATCGGGTATTTTTGACAGGGCTAACTACAAGGACGGGGGATAAACACGAAAGTTTAAAAAAAAAAGTGACATTTTACAAAGTTGAAAGTGAAAGAGGGTGAAAGTAATATTTTAAAAAGTAAAGAGATAAAAAAACATCATTTTGTAAAATATAGGGGTTGTAAGTGACAGATTATACAAAATTGGCCGATTAAAGTTATATTTTATGCAATGTATTTTTAACTACACTACATTCGCTCACAAACCTAAAGTTACAATTGTCTCTGTGTGTGTCTATATATATATATATATATATATATATATATATATATATATATATATATATATATATATATATATATATATATATATATAACTGGTTTTAAATGTAATTATAGCCTTGTTAAACGTTACCGTATGCGACCATGTTAAATCTGACGGAAAGCACTGACGGGACGTTATCTTGCTAGGGCCTTGGCCGAGTCTCATTCTTAGCCCGGACATGCCAACGCCAGGATGACAACTCACTTTCCCCCACGAGGAAGAATATTCCTCGTGATCCTCTCATTCTCTCATGACCAATCAGGTCATGGCAAAGGGCCTGATGACGCCCAAAACTGACGTCACCTAGCTGTTAGACGGCGTGAACGTACTTCTCCCAGTAGGAAAGTGTCACGTCTCACTCCCACATGGGGAGAGTCACCCCATTCCGTTAGCAACAAGTATAAAAGGATCCCTCCCTACCCAAGGAAGGGGATCATCTTCTTCCCTATACAATTTTACCTAAATCTCTCTTAGAAATAAAGCTAACTTAATCGTCGGAGTGACGTCCTGGGAGAACCCCCGGTCGTCCTTTAACGATTGTTCTGCGTTGTGTTCTCAGGTAAACCTCTAAGACCAACTCGTCAACAAACGACCAATTCCCCGAAGAACCTGTCACAACATTTGGCGCCATCTGGACGTATCCTCAGAGTGATACAGCCAATAGAGAACATTGATTCTCTCCAAAAGGGGGATCTAAACCCAACAGTAACCGGGACGATAGAAGAAAATCTGTTCAGAACACCGGTGATAGTAAACGAGGAACATCACCGTGAGCATAAAACACAAGCCGCAATCCAGGTGCTATTGGCGCGGGTCCTGCCAATTACGACAGAAATAGCAGAGCCAGTACGCAAGAGCAGTTTTCGGCAACTATCGTCAGAAGGTTTGCTGCCTCAAATGGCGATAACACATCTCGATTTGCTGCAGGAACCTCCGTATGATGCCAACGAGGTACTCACTATATCTAAATCACGTAAGAGAAACGCAACTCACCAAACGGAGGATGAGATAGAGGTACTCTCGAGAAATCTACTCAATATCACTTTTTCGAGTAGCGATCCAGGCCGTCGAACTGGGATCCACGAGATCCAATCTTCATATTTGGATTCATTCGCCATACAAAAATCCATCGGATATACATCGGCAATGGTAGTAGCTCCGATATACTCTGTGACAACCCGTTATTTCAAGTCAATAAAAGTCTAAACTACAACATTGTACAAGTAAATTCACAACCTAACTTGTGGTTATAAGAACTTTAAATACCTTGAGTGCATGATTCCTTTAACTTATATACAAATTTATGTGGAAAATCATGTTGAAGTATGGATTGAAACCCAAGCTAATTTAGAGTAGTATAAATGAACATAGGTTAAAAGACTAAGGGTTTAAAACATAAATATTACCATTAAATGAGTTTTCACCCAAAGTAATTAAAGGAAATGGAGTTTACGCCCAATGTAATAAATGCATGGAGGGTTTACGGTTTGGAAATTGTTCCAATTTGGTTTTTTCGCTTGCTTTTAATCCGAAAACACTTTTCACTTTGACCAAATTCCGAAAACCCTTCACCTTTTTTACTCAAATCCGTAAACACCCCCTTCTAGAAGCTCTAAGGGCATAAACACCCCCTATATATGTATATGTGTTCTCACCCTAAATTAATTCATTTCCCTATTTCTCAACCGTGCACCCTTCCAAAATCCTCTCAATCTTCATCCGTGAACAACCTCATTTTCTCTCAATCTTCAAGAGTTTACGTCCAGAATCTTCAAATTTTCAACCATTTCCCCAAGAACATTCATAACATCTTCAACTCTTCATAAGTCCTCAAGATCCAACCGTGAACTCCTTTGTTCAACCGTAAACCCCATTTTCCAACTGAATAATTAAATTATTATTTAACCTATTATTTAAATTAATATTTTATTAATTTAAATACGACGTCGAATATAATTATTTTTAGGATAACGTTATTCGCGCGTACGCTTACTCGATGATCGTCTCTACAACTCGCTAATTTCAGTTAACGCACATTCAAGGTGAGTTCATACCCCTACGTTTTCAATATTTTTCCATGTTTTTAGGGGAGGAATACAAGTACAACATAATTAAATTTGTGTAAACAGTCAAACGATTTCAAACGGTTTCAAACAATTTCAAATGACCTTAAACTGTTTCAATCAGTTGAGACCATTATTTTTACGGTAACATGTTATATATATATATATATATATATATATATATATATATATATATATATATATATATATATATATATATATATATATGTTATATATAAATACGAGTATAGATCTTTAATCCTTTGTAACATGCTGAGCAAAGGTAAATTTTCAGGATAATCATAATTCTAGTGGAACGAACATATAAACTATAATAGGTATAACTTATTGAACACCGATATCATATTTACATGATACCGAGATACAAAACAAACGAATATGTAAACTATAATTGGTATAGTTTATGAAACATAAGTATTATCTTACTAAATACAGGTTTTATCACCGTAACGAACATATAAACTATATTAGGTATATTTTATGGAATATATACACAATTATTCATTTCAAAGGATTTTCAATTATTCTACACTGAACCGTCGAGATAACTTTGTGAGATAACGTCTTCAAGTACTTATTTAAGTGCCAACAAAAGTCCTGACCTTAATAACCAGAGTCTCCTGGAGGGAGAGCGTGAATTTGTGTATAGATCTATACGGGATTGACAACCCCGTACCCCGACTGTTAGCTACAACTGGAACGGAAGTTCTGGGGTGACAAATTTCATGAGCGATTTTTCGACACCAGAAGAACGTCGAGTCAGGCCAACCGTTGTATTATGTATAGTTATGAGAACTCACAATTTGGTATCGAACAACACGATTAGTGTATGAATAAGTAACCACTTCACATAGTTTTATTTAAATAATAAGACTATAAAACATTATTTTACAAGTACCATTGGTGAATCCAGGGGGTTTTAACAAGGTACGAATACAAAAGACTATTCCAGCACAGATAAAACATACATTCATAGTTTTGTGGAATTTAAAACTACCTTTTTACTATTATAGAGCATTATATCACTTACACTTTTCGAGTTCAACAATTTACATAAGAAAATATAGGATTTTTTTGGGAAAAACACACTTACATTTTCAAGAAACAAATTGATGGCTTTCAATTACAAACATGCTTATGAACTCACCAACTTAAATGTTGATACACTTTCAAAATCACTTGTATTCTCAGGGAACTGATAAGACAGGTACACCCGCAGGTTTTTGAGAAGACGGAGCTTTTAGAGTAGCGTCTTTTTTTCTTTTTTACTTTTGATATACCTTTTGATGTCATACAAACTATGTATTGAACAGATGCAAATACTTTACTTTATCAATGTAATGGTTGTGTTTCCTTTGATTCCTATTATACAATTGTTGTGATACTATACATGATGTCCTCTGCCCTTGAACATTTATGCCGTTCCGGTTTGGGGGTGTGACATACTCTACGAGCATTGTTTCAGGAAACTGCCGGAGACATGGAAGGAGGGGCTAAGGCCCCCAACTGGAGGACTGTCACACCCCCAAACCGGAACGGCAGAAACGTTCGGGGATGGAGGACGTCATGTGTAGTATCATAACAATTGCATCATAGTATTCAAAGTAAACACAACCATTACATTAAGATATGAATATTTACATCTGTTTGATACATAGTTTGTATACATCAAAAGTAGCAAAAATAAAGACGAGACTCTATATGCTCTGTCTTCTCAAAAGTCTGTTGAGGTACATGTCTATTGATTTCCTGAGAATACAAGCGGTTTTGAAAAGAGTATCAACATAAAGCTGGTGAGTTCATAAGCATGTTTTGTAATGAAAACCTGTCATTGAATCTGTAAAATGTTTGTATGCTTCCCAAGAAAATCCAATATTTTCTAACATATATGTTTGAATACTGTATTCTGTAGTAGTGTATAATGTATTAGTTTGTATGCCTGGTTCCCACCAGCTGTATTGTATATCGTTGTTTTGAATGAAAACCCTAGCTATCACCAGGAATGAATAAAATGTTCAGTTTGAAAACCCTGCTTACCACCAGTATGTATAGTAGTTTCATTACTTAAAATAAAACTATGAGTTGAAATCCCTGGAATCCTCTAGTTGTATTATGAAGTATTTTTATTAATGAAAGTAAAACTAAAGAAGAATGAAATCCCGTAAACAATATGGTTCGTTTATACTATTGTGAGTCGTATAACCATGCTTGATATGACCTAGTGCCCTTTTCGACGTTCTTCAAGTGTCGGTTAAATGACATTTGTCACCCCAGGCATGCCTGCCTAACTGTAGCTAGCAGTTCAGGTGTGGGATGTCAGTCCCGAATAGATCTATTCACAAATCTCACGCTCTCCCTCCAGGAGACTCTGGTTATACTATGATAGGATTTAACCTGTACTCCGAAGGGTACAATTGAAGTGTCGTCTCACAATCCTGTATTAACTAGTTTACGTGTAGTTCTGTATTGATCAACTGTATTTGTACCCCTATGTATACTTTGTAGGGAAATAATTATACTTAAATAATTATTTAATGTTTTACTCTTGGAATCCAAATGTAGTAATGTATATCATAAACTAAATATGTCATAGTTTATGTTTTTTTCCATGTAAAACTTTGAATTTGTAAGACTGTGTATTGAGAACCCAAACTATACCTATTATAGTTTGCTTGTATGTTATGTACTTGGTTTATGTATCAATCTAAAAACTATGCAGTTTTAGACTGTAGTTTGAAAAAGTCCCTTGTACTCAGCATGTTACAAATGGGATAAAATATCTAAATATTTTATAAACATGTGGAAACCGTATGATTGTATTAATTGCATCATTTTTAAAGGTATTGAATTATTTTTGTATAAATTCACAAAATCATTTGTGTTTCGCTTGTATTCCCCCATACAACGTGAAAATAGTAAAAACGTAGGGGTATGAACTCACTGTTAGTTGCGTGAAAATGTTGGACAATGAAACTGGGAATGAAGATCCTCGAGTTGATGTACGCGGCACTCAACGGGATCCTAATAACAAGTAATGCATATATGTATTTTATTAGCGAACCCATTAGTTATAGTGATGGAATAACACTTGCTTTCGGTTTAGGAATGTTACCGGGACTCGATTGTATCGGAAAAGCGGGTTTACGGCCAAGGTTCACGGTGTGAAGGAGTTTGCGGCCGTGAAGGGTTTCCGGCCGTGAACTGTTCTCGGCCGTGAACAGTCCTTTGAAGGGTTTACGGCCGTAAACTATGTTCTTGAAGGATTTATGAATCTTTGAAGGGTGTACGGCCGTAAACAGTTTGCGGCCCTTGAAGATTTGAAGATTCGAAGGGTGTACGACCGTAAAATCAAGAACAATGGTGTTGGATTCGATGAAAAACACGTTTTTGCTGCTTCAGAACAACATCTAATGGTGATTCTTGATGATTTTCGGAAGAAAAGAGGGTGTTTTGGTGTTTACGGTCGAGAGTTAGAGAGAGAAAATAAGAGAGTTTTCGGCTAGGAAAGTTCAAATGAAGGTGAGAGTCCCGTATATATAGGCCGGGGGTATGGTCGGTGGTGGGGGCCACCAGGCACTAGCCGTAAACGGGTTTACGGCCGTAAATGGGTTTACGACCGTGAACTCCTCTCAGGCCGAAAACCATAGATTGTTCAAAGGAAACTCGGGTTTTTCGCGTGATTTTGATTCCGATTCTTATATAAAATTTAATTATATAACTAAATGATTTTTCTAATCCAAAGGAATTTGACGGAACTCAATAAAATTCAAATTTTATTAACGGAAATCAGCTAACGGTAACGGAAAAAGGTTCGGGTTGTCACAAGGACCATTGGTGGAGTTCACCAGTCACAGCTTGTGGCCATTAGGCACTATCCAGCTGCCTTTAACATTGGTCGGTCATGACGAAAGGGACAGAATCACAAGAACAATCGAATTTTCTGTGATTCGGTTTCCAGCAGAACACAATATTCTGCTCGGACGATCAGCAATCTCCCTACTACAATTCGTTCCATCAACGATACATGGCATAGTTAAATTTTGCACACGACAGGGATCAGCAACAATTATTTCCACAAACACTAGGGTGCAACACTACCATCAGATCATAGCTGCTCCTGAGTTGGTGCGAGCTCCAAAAAAGTCGAAGGAGGATTGTTCCACTTAACAACACTAAGTAAACACAGAATACCCAAAGCAGCTTGTGCGCATCGGTGCTCACCTATCAGGTGAGACCAAGGAACGACTGGTAGCGCTCATGAAGCAATATTCCGTTTTTTTTTCACCTGGAAGCCAACAGATCTGACAGGCGTAGACCGACAGGTTATAGAGCACAGTCTCAACATCACGCCCGGAAGCAATCCTATCATACAAAAGAAGAGGGGCCAGGCAGAAGACTGGAACAGGGCTATAAATGCAGAAATAGCTGACCTAGTGAGTGCCAACATACTTAGGGAAGCAATGTTCGTGACATGGATAGCAAATCCCGTTATGGTAAAGAAATCCAATGGTTCATGGCTAATGTGCATTGACTACTCAGACCTTAATAACGCTTGTCCAAAGGATCATTACCCCTTCCAGAGATAGATCAGAAAGTCCAATCGCTCGAAGGGTTTCTGTTCAAATGTTTCCTTGACGCGTACAAAGGTTATCATCAAGTACAGATGAAACGAGAGGACGAGGAAAAAACAACTTTTCACACCGAGAAGGGCACTTTCTGCTACCAGAAAATGTTGTTTGGACTCAAAAACGCGGGTGCTACATATCAAAGACTAATAGACAAGATATCTGTTGATCAATTTGGTAGGAACATCGAGGTCTACGTTGATGACATGGTAATCAAGAGCCGTAACGAAGAAACATTACTCCATGATGTGGAAGAGACTCTTAAAACGCTAGCTAAAGCGCAGATGAGGTTAAACCCAACCAAGTGTACTTTCTGCGTAGAAGAAGGTCAATTCCTAGGGTATTAGATATTCAAGGAAGGGATTCTGCCCAACCTCATCAAAATCCAAGAGTTCCTCGAGTCAAAAACTCCCCACAACCTCAAAGGTGTACAAGAGATCAATGGTCGGCTAACGACATTAGGAAGATTTATTGCCAAATAAGCAGAAAAGGCGCTTCCCCTATACCAAACCCTCAAAGGGTGCTTAGATAAAAAGCAATTCAAATGGACAGAAAGAGCAGACGAAGCATTACAACGAATGAAATATGCCTTACACCAGCTACTGGCCCTCGCTTGCCCGCTACCAGGAGAAACGCTACAGATGTACCTAGCAGCATCGGAAGAAGCTATCTCCTCCGTATTGGCGGTGGAAAGAGAAGGAAAACAGGTCCCCATCCACTTTGTAAGTAGGGCCTTGCAAGGGCCAGAGGTTAATTACCCAGTCTTAGAGAAACTGGTCCTCTCCCTAGTATACGTTTCTAGGCAGCTACGACGGTATTTCCAAGCTCACAAGGTGGATATCCTAACCAGCTGCTACCCGATAAAGCAAGTTCTGCTAAGGCTGGAAAAGTCTGGACACCTGGCCAAGTGGGCCATAGAATTAGGCGAACACGATATCAATTACCACCCCCAGATTAGCATCAAGGCCCAGGCCCTCGCAGATTTCCTGGTCGAAATCCCAAATACTATGATGGGGACACCAACGACAATCTTTGTCGACCCGTTGGAGCCTGAAGCCAGCAAACAACTTTGGAAATTATACACTAACGGCGCAGCAAGTAAGGAAGGCTTAGGCACAGGCCTGATCATTCAAATCCCCAAAGGCGAAGAAATCACTTATGTACTGTGATTCGATTTCCAAGTATCTGATAACAAAGAAGAGTATGAGGCACTCCTAGCAGGCCTGAGGTTAGCAAGGGAGGTTGGTGCAAAGTGATTAGCAGCTCTCAGTGATTCGTTACTCATCACGAACCAAATAAATGGAAAATATGAAGCCAAAGATCCAAGGATGCAGAAGTACCTAGATGCAGTCTGCAGCTTAACAAGCACGTTTAAAAACTTTTCAATAAAGCAAATATCCCATGGAAAAAGTGCGAGGGCGGACGCTCTCAGCAAGCTAGCCTCAACTTCCTTTGATCACCTAACAAAGAAAGTGTTAGTCGAAGTGCTCCCAGAGAGAAGCATTGATAACCAAAAGGTTAATATAGTCTCGACTACCCCATAATGGATCAAACCATACGTCGATTACTTGCGCCATGGTGTACTCCCAGACGACTCGGCATAAGCGAGAAAAGTCAAGCTCAGGGCGTCACATTTCGCAATTAGAGACAACAAACTGTATCGAAGAGGGTATTTAAGCCCATGGCTAAAGTGCATCTTTAAGACAGAAGGACAGGCGCTCCTAAAGGAAAGTCATTCCGGAGACACGGCAGCGCACGAACGGGATTGAGCACTCACGGGAAAAATACTCCGCCTAGGAATATATTGGCCAGACATATACAATGAGGCAACATGTAACACCCCAAATTTCGAGGCCAAAAATTTTGTTTTTAAATTACTTAATTCACAAATCAGTTTGCCAAAACATCATCAATCTCATATTACTTATGAAAACATAATGTCATGTCTCAAAACCATATAATCAAGAACAGTGTAAATCAGAGTACAATCCCAGAAATCCGGTGCGGAAACCATGTATGTGTGTGATGCGCTACTACACCGCCGGCTCCTTCCCCTTAGACGAAGAGGTACCTAAAACCAAAACTGAAACTGTAAGCACGAAGCTTAGTGAGTTCCCCCATCATACCCATAGCCCATAATCTTCGGTATCTTTCAACCGGTAACCGGGAGCTACCCTCCCCTTCGGTATCTTTCAACCGATAACTGGGTACTATCCTCCCCTTCAGTATCTTTCAACCGGTAACCAAGAGCTACCCTCCCCTTCGGTATCTTCCAACCGGTACCCGGGAGCTAACCTCCCCTTCGGTATCTAACAACCGGTATCTGAGGACTATTCCCCCCCCCTTATCCCTATCACATAATCCATAGCATAAACATATTGGTTTCATGATCATAACATAAGCATACTGAATCATACAATAACATATCATAAACATACTACTATACATGCGTGGGTTCTGTCCACCCCTTCGGTATCTTTCAACCGGTAACCGTCTTCGGTACCTTTCAACCGGTAACTAGGGACTAGTGCGCCCTACTACTACTAGCACATATCTCAGCACGATCATATCAACCATATAATTATCACAAAGATAATCATCTCAACCATAATCACCTACTGGTGGGCCGACATTGGTGCCGTAGACCCACCCCTACTGGAAGGTAACTCACCTCGTAAGGTTGACTGCTGAAATGCTGATCGGGAAATGTCTGACTGCTGCTCCGGTAACTCCCGGGCTGCAATTCCCATAAAGACACTTAGTCAAACACTGCTAACTAATCTTTGGGTAAAGTGACTAATTTACCCCTGGACAAGGTCAAAGCCTTGGTCAAAGTCAACTTCTAGTTGACCTGACTCGCCGAGTTGGGCCGGCAACTCGTCGAGTCCCTTTCCTTTCATCTGACCCCCTCCCGACTCTACTCGTCGAGTTTAGCAAAGACTCGATGAGTTCCCCTCTATAATATCATCGAATGAACCATCATCCGACTCGCCGAGTTGTATGAACAACTCGTCGAGTTCTCCTTCATCCTATGAACATGTCCAGTCTGCGACTCGCCGAGTTGTATGAACAACTCGTCGAGTTCATCTTCAAAAGTTGGGAGATTGCCTTGGACTCGCCGAGTCTGGTCATACACTCGCCGAGTCCTATGATTCCCAGGTCCATGGTTAAATCTAATATGTTGAGTCACTCCCCTGGACCCCTCTAAGACCCTTCTAACGCTCAACTGGGCCCTTTTGAACCTCAACAGACTGGGGACTCAAGCCCTGGACTCGTCGAGTTCCTAGAACAACTCGCCGAGTCGATATTGTCCAAGTCTTATTTCTCGATTTCTGATGTACAACATTTATCCAAAAGATAGATCTGGTCTTCTAAGATCGATCTAGCACGTAAAGTTACGAACTTAACGTGCATGCATGGGAGTGTAAGCTTAATGGACCCAAAAATGAGGTCTAAAGGTGCATGTGGCTCTTTATGGCTACAAAGTTGGCCACTTTACTCCATGTAGTCCCCTAAGGACCCTGGATCTGGAGTCTTAACCCCCAACCATGCTTGCACTCATGATTGGTCACCAAAAGTGGTTTCTAAATGCCCTAATTCACTCCAAAAAGGGATCTAGAACATGAATGAACAAGGTATAAGCTTTATACCTCTAAGGAACTGTAGATGCTGCACAAACTCGAAATCTTCTGGTTTCCTCTTCGCTCCTCAAGCTTTTCCTTCTTTCTTGTGATTATAAACCACCAAAATCACCAAAAAGGGCCTTAGATCTAACAAAACGATTAGGGTTTCAGTAGGAGGTGTTCTGGGAGCATAAGGGACAATGGAGGCTGCATTAAGTCATTTAAATAGGGTGCAATCCCTCAGATTTAGGGTTTTTCCCAAACAGCGCCTACTCGCCGAGTCAGTCTCCGACTCGTCGAGTAGGTCACTTAAACTTCCCGTGGATCTCGTCTCTACTCGATGAGTTGGGCCATCAAATCGTCGAGTCCCAGAGAAAATACATCCAATTCTTAAATAAAATACATACCAGAAACCCGATGTTACAAATCTCCCCCACTTATTTTAGACTTCGTGCTCGAAGTCTGCTGCTCAATCTGGAAAAAGCTCGGGGTAGTGCTCCCTCATCTCTTCCTCCAGCTCCCAAGTCCATTCTGATCCTTTGCGGTGCTGCCATTGCACCTTCACCAGCTCCACCCTCTTGTTCCCCAGGTCCTTCGATGTAATTCAGGCTGTCATCCACCTGAATGTCCTCCAAAGGTACCACCGCCGAGTCGTCCACCAGGCACTTCCGTAACTGGGAGACGTGGAACGTGCTGTGAATCTGACTGAGTTCGGCTGGCAGGTCCAGCCTATACGCCACCTTGCCCACCCGGGCTACATACCTGAAAGGTCCAATGTACGTGGGGCCCAACTTGCCCCCTTCCTGAATCGGATGACGCCTTTCCAAGGCGATACCTTCAGGAGGACCATATCCCCGACCTGGAACTCCAGGTCTGATCGGCCCTTGTCGGCGTAACTCTTCTGCCGACTCTGTGCAGTCTGAAGCCTGCTTCTAACTTGCTGGATCCTCTCTGTAGTCTTGAGCACCACATCGGTGCTCCCCATGACCCTCTGGCCCACCTCACCCCAACATATCGGGGTCCTGCACTTCCTCCCGTATAACATCTCAAAGGGGGGGACGATCGATACTCGTGTGGTAGCTGTTGTTGTAGGAGAACTCAACTAATGGGAGATAGGTATCCCAACTTCCACCGAAGTCTAACACACATGACCACAACATATCCTCCAGATTCTGGATGGTCCGCTCACTCTGTCCATCCGTTTGCGGGTGAAAAGCGGTGCTAAAGTGTAGAAGAGTACCCAACTTGTCATGGAATTTCTTCCAGAATCTGGAAGTGAACCGCACATCCCTATCTCAAATCACGGAGACTGGCACTCCGTGTCGAGCCACCACCTCTCTAATGTAGATGTCGGCCAGCTTCTCGGCCGATATACTCTCCTAGATTGGTATGAAATGGGCACTCTTGGTCAATCGATCCACGATGACCCATATGGAATCCACTCCCCGCGCGGTCCTGGGAAGTTTGGTGATGAAATCCATGGTAATATCTTCCCATTTCCACATGGGAATATCCAACGGCTGCATCTTGCCGTGTGGCCTCTGGTGCTCGGCCTTGACCTTCCTGCAGGTCAAGCACCGCTCCACATACCATGCTACATCCCACTTCATGCAGGGCCACCAATAGTCAAGACGAAGATCCCTATACATCTTCGTCGCCCCGGGATGGATAGAAAACCTAGATTTGTGCGCCTCCTCCATCAATATCTGGCGCACGCCTCTGTGATAGGGGACCCACACCCTACGATGAAGGGTCAATAACCCTCGGCTATCATAGTCGAAGGAGGAAACCTGATCCAGAATACACTCGCTCTTCCGATGTTCCTCCTTCATAGCCTCCTGCTGGGCCTCTCGGATCTGCTCCAACAGTGGAGTCACTACTGTCATCCGCATGCAAATGTCTCTGATCGGAGCTGCCTTACGGCTAAGCGGATCGACCACCACATTGGCCTTCCCCGGGTGGTAAAGGATCTCACAATCATAATCCTTTACCACATCTAACCACCAACGCTGCCTCATGTTTAGATTCGGCTGATCAATGAGGTATCTCAAACTCTTATGGTCCGTGTAAATGGTACATCGAACCCCATAGAGATAGTGTCGCCAAATCTTGAGGGCGAAGACAACTGCCCCCAACTCCAAATCGTGCGTCGGGTAGTTCGCCTCGTGGGGCTTCAACTACCTCGAGGCGTAGGCGATGACATGCCCTTTCTGCATCAATACTGCGCCCAAACCCGAAATAGACGCGTCGCAGTACACTACAAAATCCTCTACGCCCTCTGGCAGGGCTAAGATCGGCGCCTCGCACAATCTCTGTCTTAGTGTCTCGAAAGCTGCCTGCTGCTCAGGCCCCCAACGAAAGACTACGGCCTTCTTCGTTAGCCGAGTCAAAGGTACGACTATCTTGGAGAAATCCTGGATAAATCTCTGATAGTAGCCGGCTAACCCCAAGAAACTCCGAATCTCAGATGGAGACTTCGGAACCTCCCATCTCATCACGGCCTCTACCTTGGCCGGATCGACCAGAATACCGTTCTGGTTGACAAGGTGCCCAAGAAACTGCACCTCGCGCAACCATAACTCACACTTGGAGAACTTGGCGTACAAGCTCTCCCTCCTCAGAGTGTCCAAGACCTCTCGCAGATGCTCCTCATGCTGCTCCTGCATCTTGGAGTAGACCAAGATATCATCAATGAAAACTATCACGAACCGATCCAGCATCGGTCTGCACACGCGGTTCATAAGATCCATGAACACGGTAGGAGCATTGGTGAGCCCGAAGGGCATCACCACGAACTCGTAGTGACCATAACGTGTCCGGAAAGCATTCTTCTGCACATCCTCCTATCTGACCCTCATCTGATGATAAACTGAACGCAAATCAATCTTGGAGAACCAAGATGTTCCCCGTAGCTGGTCAAAGAGGTCATCAATCCTCGGGAGTGGGTAACGGTTCTTCACCGTTACCTTGTTCAGCTCCCGGTAATCTATGCACATGCGATGCGACCCGTCCTTCTTCTTGACAAACAGGATCGGGGCTCCCCAAGGCGAGCTACTCGGCCTGATGAATTCCTTGTCTAGAAGCTCCTGCAGCTGCGTAGACAACTCCTGCATCTCGGGAGGAGCCAACCGATATGGTGCCTTGGCTATTGGAGCCGCACCAGGGACTAGGTCGATCCTGAACTCCACCTGTCGCTCCGGAGGTATCCCAGGAAGCTCCTCTGGGAACACATCCGCGTAGTCTCGCACCACCGAAACATCACTCACCGTCGTCGTACCCGCCTCCTGGGTATCCATAACATAGGCGACATACCCAGCGTAGCCCTGCTGTAGGTAGCATCTCGCTCTCGCTGCTGAACATAAAGCTGGTCCTCGCTGTGGCCTCTCGCCCTGGATCACCAGCTCTCCCCCACTTGGGGTCCTGATCCACACCAAATGCTGCGCGCAGTCGATCACCGCCCCATTGGGGCTTAGCCAATCCATACCAATAATAACCTTGTTCCCCTGCAAAGGTATGGGAACCAGGTCTACCAAGTAGAGCTCCTCGAATAACCTCAGGACGCAATCTCTAAAAACTGCTGATGCTCGCACTGATCGGTCATCGGCAATCTCAACCTCTAAAGGGCAATCCAACATGCCCGAAGACTCAGGGAACTTCTTGCTAAGTGCAAGAGAGACAAACGATCGGGTGGCGCCGGAATCAAATAATACCTGAACTGGGATACCGTTTACATGGAACGATCCTAAACAGAGCATACATATAACATATCAAAATCACAGCAATCATAAAAAAAGTAATAAGGAGGAGGAACCATACCCGTCACCACATCGGGTGCGACACGTGCCTCTTCGGCTGTCAGCTGAAATGCTCGACTCCGCACCACTGGAGCCTCTGGCTTGGCCTTCCGGCCATCCATAACCCTCGCAGTCGCCTGAGTTGGCGCCGCTGCTGCTGTCAATCTGGGGCAGTTGGCCTTTTTATGGCCCCTCTGATTGCAATGAAAGCAAATCAGGTCTGATGCCTGAACCGTGGAAACATGGGCAGTACAATCCCTGTCGAAATGCCCAGTCTTGCCGCACTTATAGCAGCCGGAACCTGACCCAGTGCGGCAAACTCCCTAATGTGACCGACCGCATTTCCCACAGCGGTCCCGACCCTGCTGGCCCTTCGACCTAGAGTCGAATCGTGTGGGTTTCTTCCCCGAAACCCCTGTAACCTGCTCAGTCCCTGCGTTCCTCTTCCTGAGGTGCTCCAAATCTATCTCCCTCTCCCGCGCCCTAGCAATCATGGAGTCCAGGGTTGGACATGCCGAGAAGCTGACATGCTCCCTGATATCGGGTCTCAACATGCCGTGATAGCGGGTCCTCCTCATATCCTCATCTCCTGCGTACTGGGGCACCAATAAAGCGCTCTCCTGGAACTTGGCGGTGATCTCCGCCACAGTCTCTGTAGTCTGTCTCATATCCAAGAACTCCCTGGCCAGCTGCTGAAGCTTCATAGCTGGCGCGAACTCAGCCCTGAATCTGGTCACAAAGTCTGACCAGGTCATAGCCTCGATTGCTGGGGCTCCCAGCGAGTCACCAACTGACTCCCACCAATCTCTAGCTCTATCCCTCAAACATCCCGCGGCAAAACGGACCTTCGACCCTTCCGGGCAGAAGCTCGTCAACTGCGCATACTCGATGTCTGCGATCCATCTCCTGGAGGCAATGGGGTCCTTCACCCCGTGAAAGTCTGGCGCACCACTCCCCCTAAAGTCCTTGAAGGACAGTGCGCGCGTACCCGTCTGGCTGGACACCAGATCACTCCTGAATGCCCGGAGGCGGTCCTCTATCAGCTCAATGATCCCTTCCTTGATCGGACCGAAAATGACCGGGGTCGCCTCAAGGATGCCTCTCGTGATCTCAGACGCGATGAACTCGCGTAGCCCATCATCAACCCGCTCGGATCCTGCACCCGAGCCTGATCCCGATCCTGACCCAGATCCTGAACCTCCCGCTCCATGTCGCGTGATAGCCATACTGAAACAAACACATAAACGTCAGGATCATACACATTCTAGAGAGGCCTCACACACTCTCCAAGTTCCCCGCTTCCATCTCGGCCCTCCTCGACTCGAGTACGGATCCTCTGTTTCTAGTAGTACGGGCCCATACTACCTTCCACATCTATCCGTACTTTCCTCAAGGATTGCTTCGACTTCACCAAGTCCCTTTACTGATACTCATTTCCACTAATCTCATCCCAGACTTTCCTAGGGCACTCTCCGACCTACTCTCCGCCATCAGCTGCATTAGGAGTCCTTACCATCTCCCCCTAACTAGCTTGCGAATATTGTTACATATCCGCTCACTAGTTAGTTAAATTTGGCCAGAACCCCTATAACACAAAGCAAGCAGCATTCGTGCATTGAGTAACCGCGTTAAGCATAACCTAATCAGGCTATCCTACTGCTGGCTAAGCGGTCCTAGCATACAACTCATACAACTGGCATTCAAGGCACCCTTCCTAGATCCTTAGCCTTATTCTAGCATGCAGTTCTCAGAATCACATATCAGGCATACCAGGCATCCTCCTAGATCCTTAGCCCTAATCTAGCATGCAGTTCTCAGAATCATAAACCATATAATATAATATAACAAGTATGGGAGGACGTCATGTCAAGTATCACAACACATGTAGTATAGAAATCAAAGTACAACAACCATTGCATTAATAGTATAAGTTTTTACATAGGTTACATTTAGCAATAACATCAAAAGTAGATATAGAGAATAACATAAGATGCAGCTCGGTACAAGGCTGACTTCGCAAAAGCTCCCGGAGTGTACCTGTCTACTGACGACCTGAGAATACAAGTTATTTTGAAAGAGAGTATCAACATTTTAATGCTGGTGAGTTCATAAGTATTTTAATGACATTGATATAAATACTTGTTTTTCCTTAAAATAATCTCATTAGATGATGGTGATAAAAGTTTATAGAGTATTTGAATTCCTTCCAGAAAATCCTATATTTTCTACTAAAAGTAGTCTTCTACCAAGACCCAAATGTTTCATGTTTAAAAGAATGAGTTCCTCTACTGAAAGCAGTCTTCTACCAAGACCCGACTATTTTGTGTTTAAAGGAATGAGTTTATCTACTAAAAGCAGTCTTCTACCAAGACCCGACTGTTTTGTGTTTAAAGGAATGAGTTTCTCTTCTAAAAGCAATCTTCTACCAAGACCCGACTGTTTTGTGTTTAAAGAGCATTTTTCCCAATGTTACTATCATTATCAAAAATATAGTTTTACATTATCGTTTCATATCAAAAACGTTCTAACTTTAATGTATTAGGGAAAATATTATAGTACCGTAGTTTTATATGTAGAAACTACCGTGATACTAATTACCTTAAAGCCATGAATTATAAGGTAAATGTAAAGATACTCGTAACCATACTGATTGACGGATGTAAACACGACGATCTGCTGGCGTCGAAATGAACGTGACATTTGTCACCCCTTGGCTTGGTCGGCCGGGACTGTAGCTAGCAGTCAGGATGTGGGATGGTCTGTCCCGTATAGATCTATACACACAATGCCCGCTCTCCCTCCAGGAGACTCTGGTTACCAACTTGACAACGGCGAAATCCGCGTCATGAGGATGTATCTCGTGTTTTGGTTTCTATATACATTTCTTTTTATTAAAAGACAAGTTTTAGAATATTGATATAGCTAGGTTCTCCTCACAAAAGTTATTGTAGATTTCTAAGCTATACCTATTATAGTTTACTTGAGAGGTTATCTAGGTACCTTTGCTACTCAAAGGTGCTGAAATGAAGTAAGAGTTTTAATATCTAAACAGATATAGATAATATATAACTAGGACTTTAACGACACTCGGACAAATAACCGGATACTTTAAGTCCACAACCAAACAAGGAACAAGAAATAAAGCGGGCTATCAGTCCTAAGTCCTTCAAATCCTACTTATATAACTATATCTATATAGACATGAATCTAATAAGAATATAAGTTTTAAAAGACTTTGATAAAAGTTTAGTAATTTAAAAAGAGATTATAGCACTTTAAAAGAGATTTGAAAGTAATATATGAAAACCTTAAGCTGGATAAAACAGTTAATCATGCAAAAATCTATTTGTTGACAGTTATTAATCACATGTGATTGATATAATAACTTAATAGTTCAACTTGTATTCCCCCCTATAAAAGCATTTAAAAATCATTTCAAAGGTTGATTAAAGGGGTATGAACTCACCTGAAGTGAGTGATTTGGATGAAAGTGCCGGATAGGATGCTAAGTGTCAAGTGAAGACTTGAACACACACACGGATCCTATTTAACATGTAATGACACATATATGTATCCAATTAATCATTTAACAACTAATTAATCAAGTAAGGACACCCTAGGACATGGAAAACACTTTGATTCAAGTGCTAGGAGTACCAAAGGGTTGAATCTAAAGAGAGTATGGCCTCACATTGGAGTTTACTGCCCATATGGTAACACCACATGAGTTTACGGTTTATAGTCATTTCCCCCATGAGTTTACGGCCGTAAACTCATGGTAATTAGTACCATTGTGTGTTTTAGGGTCTTACAAGTCAAGGTTAAGCATCCTATGATCAAGTCCAAGCCTTAGGAAGTAATAGTGGCACAATTTGCACCAACTCTTAGAGTTTACGCCCCATGGTCATAACCCCATGAGTTTACGACCGTAAACTCATGTGTGCTTGCTTCTTTTGCTTGTTTAAGGTGCTACACTCCTCAAAGAAGTGATCTAGACTTGGTTCCAAGGCTCTAGAAGGGACTAGGGCTCATATGGCCCCCTTATTAGGGTTTACGGTTTTGGGTTTACGGTCCAAGTGGGTTTACGGCCATAAACCCATGGTAACTCCTACCATTTCGTGGTTTAAGGTCTTTAGCTCATGCATGAAAGGTTCTAGTCCAATATCCAAGTCCTAGGAGGTAATGGTGGCACATATGCACCACCTTATGGTGTTTACGGTCCAAGGAGATTGCCTTGGCCGTAAACCCATGTGTTCTTGGAGATTCTTGGTGTTTTTTAATGGTTTAGCAAGTAATCTAAGCACATAACTAGTTAAGCGGGGTGTACTTACTTATAGGAAGCTTGCAAGGGTGTTTAAGGTCCAAAAACACTAGTATGTGTTCTTGGTGTTCTTGGTGAAATGAAGAACACTTGAAGATCTATGAAAAAGACAAGATTTCATGGATGAAATCATGTATAACTACTAGATGAAGTGTTGTATCAACAAATCTAGAGAAGAAACACTTACATTTTTGGAAAATTTGGAAGAAGATCTTATGATACTTGAGAGAGAATGTGGGTGTTCTTGAGCTTGGAAGGTGAAGAATGAGCCAAAAATGACTAAGTGTCATATTTATACTCTTTAGAGTTTACGGCCGTAAACTCCATGTTTGGGGCCGTAAACTCCAAACTCTTGGAGTTTTGAGACACAATGATGCACAACAAACTCTAAAGTATACTTCCTATAATTACCTCTTGAAGTATTAGGCTTTAGAACACTCAAACTGACTCTAAACGGCTTAAAAGTTAGCAAAAAAAACCAATCTGACTTCTAATGAGGTGAATGGTTGTACAAGATAGAAATTTCGAGTTGTCACATCATCCCCCCGTTAGAGGGAATTTCGTCCCGAAATTAGAGTTTAAACAAATAAGTAGATACAATTAACTAAGCAAAAAGATGAGGATATTTCAGTTTCATCTGATCCTCTCGCTCCCAAGTGAATTCAGGTCCTCGCTTGGCGTTCCAGCGAACCTTCACTATCGGGACACGGCTTTGCTTTGTTCGCGTGACCTCTCGATCCATGATCTCTACAGGTTCTTCCACGAAGTTGAGGCTCTCATTGATTTCGATCTCGTCGAGTGGGATTACAAGAGTCACGTCGGACAAGCACTTTTTTTTTTCAAGTTTGAGATGTGGATAGATTAGGGTGGAATTTATGGAATACCAAAAGTAGTTGAGGTCTGACGGATGCTGGACCAATTCTTATCAAGAATTTCTGATGATCCTAAGTTCTTGGGAAAATAGAACGTTTCAGTACCTAGAACATAACGTACTTCCATGGTGAGATCATCACTTGACGTGATCGCCATTCTGAAGTTCCAAAAGTTTTGTCTTACTGGAGGTGTAGTCCTTTTGATTGGTTCTTAGGAAGCTCAGGTCGTCTTCGGATTCGTATTTCCTACTGGTCGGCTTTTGAAGGTTTTCTGGATCATTGAAGGTGCTGAATATATGCTGGCATCTATTGGTTGCGTGGTATCTACCTCAGTCTAGTGCAGAAAGGACTTGCACTTCCGACTCATGAGGTGTTTCTAACGAAATTTCTCAATGTCAGTATGATAGAGGGTTTTACCAGAGGATGCTTAGATAATTCCAATTTTCATCATCGTCTAATAGATGCTTTCACAGTATGATCCCTAATCGGAAGGAGTCATTCTCTCACTCGGTTTGCTGTTTCATGGATAGCAGTCTCTGATCAGGGCTAGCTTCGCCCTTAGATATTTTCTGAAGAGATTGAATTTTTCGGGAGGTGGTTCTACTATCTCTTTAGAGATAGTATTCCTTGGAACACCTAGAAATCTAGCAATCTCTATGACATGCTCCATTAGTTTTTCCATTGTGTCTGCTTCCTCAAGTTTGTAGGGAGCGCGTGATCTTGTATAACCCGTCGACTAACACCTAGACTGGTGTCTAGTCCACAATCTCTTTATAACCTGGGTTATAAAGCTTAACGCAACTTGCTGCCTACTATACTCAAGTATTCCTGGTCGCGGAGGAAATCATGCGGTTCTTTGCATCCTAGTATTAACTTTGGTGAATGCAGACTATCATCTATAGGGCGACGGTAACTTTCTCACATGGCGAGGCATTTATCACAACTCTTTCCGACCTAGGCGTTTCTCGTCTGCATCTGGATGAACGAAGTGCTTGAGTAGTGCGAGCATCCCTTGCAACTACTCTTCCGATGTTACCGAGTTTCTCTATCTAGATTAAATCTAGATAGCATAAGACTCTGCCACTCAGAACCTCTAATTTCCTCATCCATTCTTCTCAGAGTTTAACCTGTCACAACTTTTTAGGTTTCTTGGCTCACTACTAAGATGCTTAATTTGTGGGATCAGGCGTGAATGGATGGTCGTAGTCAATGCTTTTGACTCTCACGACTTGAGTTACTTTTCCTAACTAAGGGTGTCAGCTACTATGTTGGCTTAACCTGGATGACAACAAATTTCGAATATGTAGTCATTTTAGTAGCTCAACCCACAATTGTTTTCTTGACTTCAACTCCTTCCCTATGGGTATACGATGAAGGGTTTTATTTTAAGGTTCATGGTAGACCTCATACTCGGCTCAAACACTATTACCCAGTGTATATGAGTCGTGTAAAATTAAGACTGACAGGATGTTCAGATGTGTGGCCCTACCCCAAACCCACAACCAAACTAGGAACAGGGAGTAGGGCGGAAGCACACATCTTAAATCTTATCGACCTAAATTATATACCACTCTAATGCATATACTCAGTAGTAGTAAGTTAATCCCATGAGTTCTTTCTCTTGATTCACGAACTAGATCGTGCGGTGCAAGTGGTCTTTCTGGGGGATCTACTGAGTAGGCCTTGGGCGGTTATTGTCTTCCGGAACATCTGCAGTTCCTTTCGCTTCTGGTTTTTAATTTCTAATGGGGTTGGTTAACAGCGCGTAGTACCCCTTTCCTGAGCACTTCTGAAGGTTGAATGAGAGAGACGACCGATGGTTCGCATTAGGTTTTCTATTAGGTTCAAAATGAATTTTATTTGACGCTTAGGATAAGATGAAAGTTCTTTTTACACAGCACTAGGAATCCTCGCATGGTCGAACCAAGTCGAACCATGGCTGACGGTAGTGTCGAAATTAACGAACATCGACACGATATAGAATGGAGATTGATAGGACCATGTGCTGAACAGAGCACACAAGTTCTTAGCGTTTCGGGTTCGTCCATGGTATTACTACCGCGAATACCTGGACCGACATGACTGAATCTGAACGCTAGGGATCCTGATACTTTGGAAAGATGTACTTTTCATGAATAGATTTCTCACGAGGCCTCTCTATAATCGCCTAGTATACACTAGTCATGTATAATTAAGATTAAAAGGACTTTTGACTGAGCGACTCCGCCCTAAATCCACAACCAAACAAGGAACAGGAGATAAGACCGCGTCACTCACTCGAGGTCTATCAATCCTAATTATAAATGGCCTTAACGTATTTACTAAGCCATCATAGCTTTACCTGATGGTTTTTTTTTTTAACTTTTACAACAGTGCTGCGACTTTTGCCTTAACGAGGGAGTAATTTCAATTAGAATTGATTATTTAAAGTTTTCGATTAGCTACTTAGGGTTGAGAGGCGTACCAAAATTCTACCGGGCTCCTTGATGTTCCCCTAGGTATTAGGGTTAAACTCCTCCTGCGTCCTTGTCATTTCTTTCAGTTGGGCAGTCCCTTTTGAGGTGCCCAATTTCACCACATAGGTGGCATATTGGACTGGTCCCAACATTGGTGGTTGATGTAATGAACTCAACCGGGGTTCTGCAGTTGCGAGCGGTATGCCCCTTCATGTTGCACCTAACACAAAAGGGTTCTCGACAGACTCCATAATGATGGTAGTTACACTTGCTGCAGTGGGGGAAGTTTCCTAGGTATGGTCTTCTTGGTGTCGAGACAGGTGGGTTGACAGGGGTATTGTCTGCCTCAGCTTGCTACCCTTCAGAAGGTCCTTGAGCCGAGGTACTCCCTTTCTCGTTCTCAAACTTTCTTTTCAGGGGATTAGATTGGAGTTCTTGGGTGGCTTTACACACCGTTGCTGGTTGTTCCTGTCCATTGCTATGATCGGGATTCCCGATAGTGCTCCTGCTAACATTTGCGTTGTTAGCATTCAGGTGAGCCATGACAGCTGCTACGGCTGCTAAAACTGCAGTTTGGAACGTAGCTTCATCGATCTGAAGAGTCGGTGTCTTGCTAGCGGGTTGGTTACGTTTCTTCGGAGGAATGGTTTTTCCTACACGATGAGGAACACAAGTTGATGAAAAATGATGGTTACCCCTAGACATATCATTCTTTACTATAATAGGCATAATTTTTTCCCGTTCTTTAGGCGATGGTTCTCTAAGGGTCGACCTACATCCCTATGATGCAGTCTTGGTAACAGGGTAGAAGTAAGGGTATCGGAAAGCCATAAATCGGGTGTCGTTCCAACTAAGTTATCTTTATATTGGAGAGGTTCACTCTCCGGCTTTGATAAAGATTTGAAAGAAGTTCGGAACGAAAATTACACAAGAAAAGACTCATGAAAGTTTAGGGCTAAACACTCTCAATCAAGATTTTGTGATCTGATCTATTTATCTTAGTCGCGATAGGAAAGACGGTTTGCCTAACACATAGTGTGAGTAGTGTAACCACTAACTCACTAAGTTGTATTAATTTAGGGGTTATTAGTGTGACTTTATAGGGGTAGAACACTTCTCGGGTTTCATACATTGGCTACTTCTGTTCTCCGTTTACTCTTGACTGGAATAAAAGTTGGTTTTCTTCGGGTACTTATATAGGGTTCTCTTCTCCTGTATACATATTGAATTTCTGCTCCGCCTTACTTCCGATTCTGACTCTGATCGTCATCACTTCATAATGGATGACTGGAATCTCAGAAATTCAGGCGAATTTCCCACCGATGTCCCTAAAAGGTATAGGCACATGGTGATTTAAATAGTCTCATCACTGTTCATCCATTTCCTACTTGGAAATCTTTCTCAATGAACCTCTTCTGGGTCTTTATCGGCTCCTCTGCCGATTATTGAAGTAGAATAGGTTTTCTAAAGGGGTTTATGCGAGAATGGGAATGTCTAAAGAATCTTAAGAGATTATTAAAACATTTTAATCGGTGATCCATATCGAGTCCTGCTACAATTACATAGTATACACAAATCATATATAACTTAGATCTGATAGACCTTCGAATATGTGATACTACTCTATATCCACATCCAAACAAGGAAAAGGAAGTAGAGCGAAACCACACATTCTTAGTCTATGAGATCCTCACTATATATAACCTTGGGAGCATACACTCTGCAATCATAGACCTATCAACAAGGGTCTTTTTAGTTTTCGCGCAAGGTTATTTATGGTTCCTAAAATACTCCTATAACATTTTAATTACATGTTTGATTCTAGAATTTCTGAACATGCTTTTGGGTTTATTGTTAGTCTTTTAGTATCATAAAATACTCCTATAGTTTTTTAAACTTTATGTTCGGCTCTAGCATTCCTATATGGTAAGTTCCAGATTCATTGCAACACCACCATCACTCCCAAACACACGTTAGTCGCATCCCGAATAAATAAAGTTGATCAGGCTATATTTATTCCAGCTACGATTACATAACTGTCCAGGTTTGATGGTAATGCTCAACATCCAAAGACTTTTATTCTTGTTCTTCTTGTGATACTTGTTCGGGCTTTTATATTCTGGATGTATTTATACTTTTGCAAAATATGGTTATATTTTAAAGTATAACTCTTGGTCAGTGTCACACCCCAAAACCAAGAACGGCGGAAACGTTCAGGGGTGGAGGACGTCATGTAAAGTATCATAACAGTGCAAAGTAGTCAACAAGCAACAACATCGTCCATTGCATTAAAAGTAAAGTTTTAATACATGAGTGTTCTTTCATTGTAATAAGACACCAAAATATGTAATCAAAATAAAAGACGAGTCTTGTCTGTGCTCCGTCTTCTCAGAACCTGGTCATCGTACCTGTCTACTGGTGACCTGAGAATACAAGTTATTTTGAAAGCGTAGATCAGCATAAAGCTGGTGAATTCATAAGTATTATGGTGTCATTGATTCGAAAAGCTGTTATGAAAGACTTGTAAATGTTTAATGAAACATTTAGTATAAGTGTGAAAACCCTAGAAAATCCCATATTTCCTACTAGTATAAAAATTAGTCTTCTACCAAGACCCGAATGCTTTGAAGGTTTGCATTTCTGTATCAATGAAGATTTTTCCCTGTACAACTATTATTATAAAAATATAGTCTACCTCATCGTTTATGTGAATGTGTCACAAAATAAAAGTAATAGGGAAAATTATATAATCATTGAAATCGTATCCTTTTGCCTTAGGATAATCACGGCGTGGAAACTCGTCGAACAGTACAACCGAGAACATCCGTCGATGAACAGGTCCCGCTGTAGCTAGCAGCCAGGTGTAGGATGGTCAGTCCCGTATAGTATATATATAGTATTTCTCTCTGTATAGATATAGTATTTCTCTCTGGATAACATGTAATAGTATCTCTTCATATAGTAGTATAGACTCATGAATGAACTGACTCTTGCGTAATTCCTTGTAATAGGAATAGTAATTTGTATCCCCTAAACCATACCTATAATAGTTTACTGGAATGTAAATTGAATGTCCAAGTAGGTTTATACACCCTTGCTACTCAAGAGTGTTGGAACTGAAGAAAGAATGAAAGCTCTCATATCAATACATATATACATGAAACATAAGTTTATAGATATGGTTTTTAACAGTAAATTGAAGGAGGTTTTGTAAAACATTTAAGAGTTTTGAACAATAAATAATAATGACTTGATGTCAGTTTATAAAATAATTCAAGAGTAATTTGTTGATAACAAAGTAAAAATAACTGAAAAGCATTGTATTTATCACATTTTGAAGTATGTGAAATCAGTTGTTTGAGAACACAGTTATAAATCGCATGTGATTGATTCTATAACTTCCTGTTTTCTACTTGTATTCCCCCCCCCCATGAAAGCATTTAAAATCATTTAAAAGATTGATTAAAGGGGTATTAACTCACCTGTAGTGAGTGGTTTGGATGAACGGAATGGATAGGATGCTAGGTGTCAAGTGAAGACTTGTACACATACAATGATCCTAGTTAACATATAATAACACATATATGTATCCAAGTAGTCATAAAACAACTAATTAACCAAATTTAAGACATCCTAAGACATGTAAAACACTTGATTTAAGTGCTATAAGTCCTAAGGATTGCATCTAAGGGTGGTAGGACCTTGTAATTGAGTTTAGGGTTCAACGGTAAACTCCTTTGGAGTTTACAGTTTGGTCACCATAACTCATTGAGTTTACGGTCGTAAACCCATGAGTTTACAGCCGTAAACTCATGGTACTTGACCATTTTGTGTTTTGCAGCCATTAAGATCATAAGAAGCATTCCTACTTCATGTTTAAGCCTTAGGAAGAGATTAGGGCACCATTTCACTCCTTTAGGGAGTTTACGGTCCTTGGACCACTTCTCCTTGGGTTTACGGCCGTAAACCCAAATGGTTTATGGTATTTTGATGTTTTCAAGTACTAAGCATATCAAGGAAGGGGTCTAGGCTAGTTTCCAAGGCTTGGTAAGGGACTAGGGCCACTTTGGCCCCTTTGTTAGGATTTACGGTCCAAGGTGTTCTTGGACCATAAACACCTTTGATCCTTTGATTCCTTGTGTTTTCTAGATGATTAGAAGTGTAACAAGTCTTATAATACACTAGGGTAAAAGTGCTTACTAGGTAGAAGCTTGAAAAGGTGTTAAAAGTCCAAGAACACTAGTGTGTGTTCTTGGTGTTCTTGGTGAAACTTGAAGATCTACACTTTTGGAATGATTTCACGGATGGAATCATGTAAGATCACTAGATTAAGGTAGATATCAACTTATTAGGGTAAGAAACACTTACAAGTTGAAGATCAAGAAGGAAAATTCGGATGCTACTTGAGAGGATTTGAGTTCTAGCTTGAAAATGGTGAAAAAGTGATTAAAATGGCTAAGTGCCATATTTATACCCTTGGGGTTTACGACCGTAAACACCTTGTTTAGGCCGTAAACTCCAAACTCTTGGAGTTTTGGGACATTATTGCTACACAATAAACACTAGGGCATCCTCTCTCGTGTTATCTCCTGAAGTACTAACTTTAAAACACTCAAACTGACTCTACACAGCTCAAAAGTTAGCAGAAACTGTTCTGACTTCTATTGAAATAATGGTTGTACAGAATAGAAATTTCGGGTTGTCACATCATCCCCCCGTTAGAAGGAATTTCGTCCCGAAATTAGAGTTTAAGCAAATAAGTAGTTATAAATAACTAAGTAAAAAGACGAGTATATTTCAGTTTCATCTGATCCTCTCGCTCCCAAGTGAATTCAGGTCCTCGCTTGGCGTTCCAGCGAACCTTCACTATCGAGATACGACTTTGTTTCGATTGCTTGACCTCCCGGTCCATGATCTCTACTGGTTCTTCCACGAAGTTGAGGCTCTCGTTGATCTCGATCTCGTCGAGTGGGATTACAAGAGTCTCATCGGACAGACACTTTTTCAAGTTCGAGACGTGGAAAGTAGAATGTACGTTACTGAGTTCGCGTGGTAAGTTATGTTTGTAAGCTACATGGCCGATTCTTGCGAGAATCTCGAAAGGCCCTATGTACCTTGGATTTAGCTTTCCACGCTTTCCGAAGCGTATCAAGCCCTTCTAGGGTGAGACCTTCAATAGAACACGGTCTCCCACCTGGAATTCCAACGGTTTACTTCGTTTATCAGCGTAGCTTTTGTGTCGGTCTCTAGAGGCTTTCAATCATTCACGAATCTGAACGATCTTCTCTGTCGTTTCCCGAATGATCTCCGGACATGTGAGAGTGCTTTCAGGAACTCGTCCTTTAGCTAACTGGGTATCACCCACCTCAGCCCAGCACAGAGGGGATCTGCACTTTCGGCCATAGAGGGCTTCGAATGGAGCAACCTTTATGCTCGTGTGATAACTGTTGTTGTAGGAAAATTCGACAAGGGGTAAATGAGTATCCCATGCTTTCCCAAAGTCGATCACACAGGCTTGCAACATATCTTCCAAGGTTTGGATAGTCCTCTCACTTTGTCCGTCGGTCTGTGGATGGTAGGCTGTACTCATGTCCAACCTAGTTCCTAGGGAACTTTGTAGCGACTGCCAGAACCTCGAAGTGAATCTACTATCTCTGTCCGAGATAATGGATATGGGAACACCGTGCAGTCGTACAATCTCCCGAATGTAGGTTCTTGTAAGTTTCTCCATTTTGTCCGATTCTTTGATAGGCAGGAAGTGTGCAGACTTGGTCAATCTGTCGACGATGACCCATATGGTATCAAGTCCACCCGTTGTCTTGGGCAACTTGGTTATGAAGTCCATAGTGATCCGCTCCCACTTCCATTCAGGTATCTCTGGTTGTTGTAGAAGACCGGAGGGTTTCTGGTATTCGACCTTGACCTTGGCGCAAGTAAGGCATTTACTTACGAAGGTAGCAATCTCTGCTTTCATGTTAGGCCACCAGTATAGCTTTTTAAGATCCAGATACATCTTATCTGAACCTGGGTGGACGGAATAATGAGTGTTGTGTGCCTCGGTCATGACCAAGTCTCTGAAGCCACCGCGTTTCGGTGTCCAGATCCGATCCATGAGGTATAAGGCTCCGCCACCCTTGACTTCCAAATTCTTATCCATCCCTCTTAGGGATTCACTCGCCACATTTTCAGGTTTCAAAGCGTCGAGCTGAGCCTCCTTAATTTGCGTGGACAAGTGTGAATGGATAGTTAGAGTCAAAGATTTGACTCTACGACCAGAGTATTCTTTCCGACTTAGGGCGTCGGCTACTACGTTGGCTTTACCCGGATGATAACGAATTTCACATTCCTAATCACTGAGTAGCTCGACCCACCGTCGTTGTCTCATGTTGAGCTCCTTCTGGTCGAATATATGTTGTAGGCTTTTGTGGTCTGTAAAGAGAGTACTTTTTGTACCATACATGTAGTGTCTCCAGATCTTCAGAGCAAACACAACTGCTCCTAGCTCAAGATCGTGGGTGGTGTAGTTGACCTCGTGTGTCTTCAGCTGTCTCGAGGCATAGGCGATGGCCTTACCTCGTTGCATCAGAACACAGCCGAGACCTTGATTTGAAGCATCGCAATAGACAACGAAGTCTTCTATCCCTTCGGGGAGGGATAGTATTGGTGCGGTGCACAAGGCTCGCTTGAGCGTTTGGAACACTCTCTCTTGCTTCTCTTCCCAGTCAAAGGCCACACCCTTCTGGGTCAGTGTTGTAAGAGGTTTCGCAATGCGGGAGAAGTTCTGAATGAACCTGCGATAGTAGCCAGCGAGACCTAGAAATTGACGAATTTCTGTAGGTGTCTTCGGTGCTGACAAGTTCTCAATGGCCTTGATTTTGGAAGGGTCCATGTGAATTCCCTCTTCACTAACTACGTGGCCCAAGAATTTGACTCTTCGAATCCAAAATTCGCACTTGGAGAACT
Source organism: Lactuca virosa (assembly GCF_052849685.1). Classification (NCBI taxonomy): domain Eukaryota; kingdom Viridiplantae; phylum Streptophyta; class Magnoliopsida; order Asterales; family Asteraceae; genus Lactuca; species Lactuca virosa. Next base: position 162,095,297 of record NC_136430.1, read on the forward strand.
TTGCATAGAGCTTCTCCGATCGTAATGTTTCTAAGACTTGACGAAGATGTTGACTATGCTCCTCCTTACTACGAGAGTAGATGAGTATGTCATCGATGAAGACGATGACGAACTGATCCAAGTAAGGACGACACACCCTATTCATTAAATCCATGAATACTGCGGGCGCGTTAGTTAATCCGAATGGCATCACTACGAATTCGTAGTGCCCATAACGAGTTCGGAAGGCTGTCTTGGGAACATCCTCCTTTAACACTCGTAGTTGGTGGTACCCGGATCGTAGATCTATCTTCGAGAAGTAGTTGGCTCCTTGAAGTTGATCAAATAAATCGTCAATGCGGGGTAAGGGATAACGATTTTTAATGGTAAGCTTGTTGAGTTCCCTGTAGTCGATGCACATACGAAATGATCCGTCTTTCTTCTTGACGAACAAGACCGGTGCTCCCCATGGTGAGAAGCTTGGCCTAATGAATCCCTTCTGGAGAAGTTCATTAAGCTGACTGGAAAGTTCCTGCATCTCCGCTGGTGCCAGACGATATGGAGATTTGGCTACTGGAGTAGCCCCTGGCACTAAGTCGATTCTGAACTCGACTTGGCGTTGGGGTGGTAATCCTGGAAGTTCTTCTGGAAAGATGTCGAGAAAGTCGCGTACTTCTGGGATGTTCTGAATATCTTTCACTTCTTGACTCGTATCGACGATGTGTGCGAGGAATGCATGATATTCCTTTCGCAAGCACTTCTGAGCTTGTATGGACGAAATGATGCGAAGGTTCGTACTAGGTTTGTCGCCGTAGATAACTAGGGTTTCGCTGTTAGGAAGGTTAAGACGAACTGCTTTTTCAAAGCACAAGATGTCGGCGCGATGAAGACTCAACCAATCCATGCTGATAATGACGTCGAAACTTTTAATTGGGACCGGCATGAGGTCTATCTTGAAAGTATGGCCATCTAAAGTTAGAGTACAGCCTAAATATGTGCAGTTAGTACTTTCCGTTTTCCCGTTTTCCATTTCTACAATGAATGATTTATCTAATGCACGTGGTTTTTATCTAAGCAAGTGTGCAAATTTCTGGTTTACAAAGCTTTTCTCCGCTCCACTGTCGAAAAGTAAGCAAGCATATGAGTTATCGAGGAGAAACGTACCAGTAACTATTGTAGGATCAACTACGGCTTCCTCGTGGCCTATGGCCTGAACTCTTCCTACTCCGCCAGCTATCCCTGCCTTAGGGCAGTTCCTCTTGTAGTGGCCCACTTCGCCACAACCATAGCAAGCTTGGCCCACACCGACGTTAGGAACTTGAGCGGTCGGCCTTGCTGGAGTCTTGCAGAAATGGGCAGTATGCCCCCTTCTGTTGCAGTTAGTGCACTGCATTTCCCGGCAAGGTCCGTTGTGATGGAAGGTGCATTTGTTGCACTTCGGAAGGTTACCGGCATAAGGCTTAGCTGGTAAGGGATTAGCAAGGACAACAAGAGTTACCGTGGCAGCATTGATTGTAACTAGTTGTTGTCTCTTTGAGGATTCTTGCGAAGTCCCGCTTTTCCTCTTGTTCCACCCCTTTTTCTTGTTGTTGTTGTTGTTTCCCTTTTGTTGCTCGGGTGTAGAAATCGTTGGGTTCTGGTAGTTTCTGTGATCTATAAGAGATTGTGCCAGCTCTTTAGCGCTGTCAAAAGTAACAGGCCTTGATGCTAACACACTTGACTGGATCTGGGGCGACAGTCCCCAAATATATCTCTCTATTTTCTTGCTCTCTAGAGCAACCATATCAGGGCAAAGAATTGCCAAATCACAGAATCTATTAGTATAGGTTGATATGTCAGAACCAACCATTACAAGACCCCAGAGTTCCTGCTCGAGTTTTTGAATTTCCCCTCGTGGACAATACTCTCTCATCAGTATGGCCTTCAAGTTCTCCCAGCTTATCGAATTTGCCACTATTAGGGTCAGTGACTTAACGTGGCCATTCCACCAAGTTAAAGCCCTGTCAGAAAAGGTACAAGTAGCAAACTTGACCTTATTGTTCTCTGGGCAGGCGCAAATTTCAAAGACTGCTTCTGTCTTTTCGATCCACTGCCTTAAGATCATAACCCCTCCAGTTCCATTGAAATTTCTGGGTTTGGCATTCGTAAAATCCTTGTAGGTGCATTCCCGGGGGCGCCCATGGCTCTCGCCATGGTTAGAAATAGGTGCACCAGTTCCTGATCCACTAGGGATAGGAGTATTGATGTGGGACATGGCAGCCGCTACGGCCGCCGTGACAGCTGCTTGGAACATAGCAGTGTCGAACTGAGGAGGTGGTGGTATCGGTGTTTCGTTATTATTGTTACGCCTCAGATTTCTGCGAGGAGGCATCTTTTAACTATAAGTTTATAAAGATGAAGATATTGATAAGAATTTAATAGGAAAGTTGATGAAAATGACTCATGGACTAAGTCTTCATAGCCCAACAGCACGATTGAATGTAGATCTAGAACTAACACATGATAGCATTTGGATAATAATTTCCATGAGATTAGGTACCTGTCAATATTACTGGAATTACAGATGTAACAAGTTCGGGAAAAATGGCCTAGTAGGAGGCCTTACATCAACCATGATGGAAATTTTTTTGACAGGACTATGACCTAATCAAGACCTAACAGGTCTAAGATTTACAAAGATAGGAAATTAGACCAGATTTTTACATAAATAGGTTATATCCAAAAGAGAAGTCGATGAGATTCTATCGACGACGAGAACTACTAGAGTGAGTTCTTGATTCCGACAGAAGGCGTTCTATGTCCCTCACACGCCAGTCAGATCTTACTTACTGAGCTCGAAGTTCCCTGACTTCAGCTTGGGTTCCAGCAAGTTCTCTCTGCAGAGCTTCATTGTGGACCAGAGTCCTTTCTTGAGCAGACTCTAGTTGGCGAATGCGGACTGTGTTAACGCCAGTGTTGGCGTCAATCTCCATGACTCGGTCGATAGCGGCTCGACCTTGTTCGGTGTTCCGGAAAATCCTACGAACCATGATGGGTAGGACCCTGTCAGCTGAACCTCCCTCAGTGAGGTTGTAGAAGCTTCTGTCTCCATTGTAGGGGATGGGTTGACTCTGTTCCTGACTCCATCTATTCAAGTTTGTGGCCCACAGAGGTGTGGGTCCTTGAAATGTTGGGTGAGGGTTTGGGTCATGAGCAGCTGGGGTAGATTGTTGACTTCTGGTTCTGAGTCAGAACTATCAGAAAAGCCTTCAGCTTCGTGATCATCCAAAGGAATTGGGTGATCATTCTCTGGCTCTTCTCCGAGCCATCCAGCATTGTCGTGGTTAGGGTAGTACGGGTCGCCGTGGGGATGGAATCCAACCATGATATGTACGCGAGAAAAGGGATATAAGAAGAAATTAATAGACGTACTAACTAAGATAATTATAAGATGATCTTTATCAGTTACTTCAATACTTGTTTAGTGCATACCAGTTATATGTACTCAGGACAGGATAGACCTTCGAATAAGTGACCCTAACTATAAGCCCACAACCAAACAAGGAACAAGAAGTAAAGCAAAGATTCACAGATTCTAAGTCTATGACGTCCTAGGTGCATATAACCTTACTGTATCCACTCAGCAACTATTGAACTACTGATAAAGACCTTTTTAGTTATCAAATAAGTAATTATAGTAACACCAAATACCCCTATGGTATTTCATTGTGGTAATGTTGGTAAGTTTTTAGACTTGTTACCATATCACAACCATTCTTGGGCATATGCTAATCACTCCTCAGACCAGCATAATTGATCAGGCTATGCCACTCCCAGGACTGACCATATATCCCCGAGCTTACTTGTGATATTCAACAATCGTAATACTTTTGTTATTGTCGTTGTGACACTGATTTTAGTATGAATGCAGGCATGTATACTTAATTAAATATTTTATTATTTAAAAGTATAAACTCTTGGTCAGAGTATTTTACTCCCATTGTATTTATAGTTAGTATATCTTTTATGGGTTGATATACTCAATGCACTATAAACAAAGCTCTGATACCAATCTGTCACACCCCAAAACCAAGAACGGCGGAAACGTTCAGGGGTGGAGGACGTCATGTAAAGTATCATAACAGTGCAAAGTAGTAAACAAGCAACAACATCATCCATTGCATTAAAAGTAAAGTTTTAATACATTAGTGTTCTTTCATTGTAATAAGACACCAAAATATGTAATCAAAATAAAAGACAAGTCTTGTCTGTGCTCCGTCTTCTCAAAACCTGGTCATCATACCTGTCTACTGGTGACCTGAGAATACAAGTTATTTTGAAAGCGTAGATAAGCATAAAGCTGGTGAATTCATAAGTATTATGGTGTCATTGATTCGAAAAGCTGTTATGAAAGACTTGTAAATGTTTAATGAAACATTTAGTATAAGTGTGAAAACCCTAGAAAATCCCATATTTCCTACTAGTATAAAAATTAGTCTTCTACCAAGACCCGAATGCTTTGAAGGTTTGCATTTCTGTATCAATGAAGATTTTTCCCTGTACAACTATTATTATAAAAATATAGTCTACCTCATCGTTTATGTGAATGTGTCACAAAATAAAAGTAATAGGGAAAATTATATAATCATTGAAATCGTATCCTTTTGCCTTAGGATAATCACGGCGTGGAAACTCGCCGAACAGTACAACCGACAACATCCGTCGATGAACAGGTCCCGCTGTAGCTAGCAGCCAGGTGTAGGATGGTCAGTCACGTATAGTATATATATATAGTATTTCTCTCTGTATAGATATAGTATTTCTCTCCGGATAACATGTAATAGTATCTCTTCATATAGTAGTATAGACTCATGAATGAACTGACTCTTGCGTAATTCCTTGTAATAGGAATAGTAATTTGTATCCCCTAAACTATACCTATAATAGTTTACTGGAATGTAAATTGAATGTCCAAGTAGGTTTATACACCCTTGCTACTCAAGAGTGTTGGAACTGAAGAAAGAATGAAAGCTCTCATATCAATACATATATACATGAAACATAAGTGTATAGATATGGTTTTTAACAGTAAATTGAAGGAGGTTTTGTAAAACATTTAAGAGTTTTGAACAATAAATAATAATGACTTGATGTCAGTTTATAAAATAATTCAAGAGTAATTTGTTGATAACAAAGTAAAAATAACTAAAAAGCATTGTATTTATCACATTTTGAAGTATGTGAAATCAGTTGTTTGAAAACACAGTTATAAATCGCATGTGATTGATTCTATAACTTCCTGTTTTCTACTTGTATTCCTCCCCCATGAAAGCATTTAAAATCATTTAAAGGATTGATTAAGGGGGTATGAACTCACCTGTAGTGAGTGGTTTGGATGAACGGAATAGATAGGATGCTAGGTGTCAAGTGAAGACTTGTACACATACAATGATCCTAGTTAACATATAATAACACATATATGTATCCACATAGTCATAAAACAACTAATTAACCAAATTTAAGACATCCTAAGACATGTAAAACACTTGATTTAAGTGCTATAAGTCCTAAGGATTGCATCTAAGGGTGGTAGGACCTTGTAATTGAGTTTTGGGTTCAAGGGTAAACTCCCTTGGAGTTTACGGTTTGGTGACCATAACTCATTGAGTTTACGGTCGTAAACCCATGAGTTTATGGCCGTCAACTCATGGTACTTGACCATTTTGTGTTTTGAAGCCATTAAGATCATAAGAAGCATTCCTACTTCATGTTTAAGCCTTAGGAAGAGATTAGGGCACCATTGCACTCCTTTAGGGAGTTTACGGTCCTTGGACTACTTCTCCTTGGGTTTACGGCCGTAAACCCAAATGGTTTATGGTCTTTTGATGTTTTCAAGTACTAAGCATATCAAGGAAGGGGTCTAGGCTAGTTTCCAAGGCTTGGTAAGGGACTAGGGCCACTTTGGCCCCTTTGTTAGGGTTTACGGTCCAAGGTGTTCTTGGACCGTAAACACCTTTGATCCTTTGATTCCTTGTGTTTTCTAGATGATTAGAACTGTAACAAGTCTTATAATACACTAGGGTAAGAGTACTTACTGGGTAGAAGCTTGAAAAGGTGCTAAAAGTCCAAGAACACTAGTGTGTGTTCTTGGTGTTCTTGGTGAAACTTGAAGATCTACACTTTTGGAATGATTTCACGGATGGAATCATGTAAGATCACTAGATTAAGGTAGATATCAACTTATTAGGGTAAGAAACACTTACAAGTTGATGATCAAGAAGGAAAATTCGGATGCTACTTGAGAGGATTTGAGTTCTAGCTTGAAAATGGTGAAAAAGTGATTAAAATGGCTAAGTGCCATATTTATACCCTTGGGGTTTACGGCCGTAAACACCTTGTTTAGGCCGTAAACTCCAAACTCTTGGAGTTTTGGGACATTATTGCTACACAATAAACCCTAGGGCATTCTCTCTCCTGTTATCTCCTGAAGTACTAACTTTAAAACACTCAAACTAACTCTACACAGCTCAAAAGTTAGCAGAAACTGTTCTGACTTCTATTGAAATGAATGGTTGTACAGAATAAAAATTTCGGGTTGTCACAGTCAGAGTGTTTTTATCCCATTGTATTTATAGGTTGTATATCTTTTATGATTTGATATTCTGAGTTCACTATAATCTCTGATACCAATCTGTCACACCCCAAAACCGGAACGGCGGAAACGTTCTGGGGTGGAGGACGTCATGTCAAGTATCACAACACATGCAGTATAGAAATCAAAGTACAACAACTATTTCATTAATAGTATAAGTTTTTAAATAGGTTACATTTAGCAACAACATCAAAAGTAGATATAGAGAATAAACATAAGATGCAGCTCGGTACAAGGCTGACTTCGCAAAAGCTCCCGGAGTGTACCTGTCTACTGACGACCTGAGAATACAAGTTATTTTGAAAGAGAGTATCAACATTTTAATGCTGGTGCGTTCATAAGTATTTTAATGACATTGATATAAATACTTGTTTTTCCTTAAAATAATCTCATTAGATGATGGTGATAAAAGTTTATAGAGTATTTGAATTCCTTCCAGAAAATCCTATATTTTCTACTAAAAGTAGTCTTCTACCAAGACCCAAATGTTTCATGTTTAAAAGAATGAGTTCCTCTACTGAAAGCAGTCTTCTACCAAGACCCGACTATTTTTTGTTTAAAGGAATGAGTTTCTCTACTAAAAGCAGTCTTCTACCAAGACCCGACTGTTTTGTATTTAAAGGAATGAGTTTCTCTACTAAAAGCAGTCTTCTACCAAGACCCGACTGTTTTGTGTTTAAAGAGCATTTTTCCCAATGTTACTATCATTATCAAAAATATAGTTTTACATTATCATTTCATATCAAAAACGTTCTAATTTTAATGTATTAGGGAAAATATTATAGTACCATAGTTTTATATGTAGAAACTACCGTGATACTAATTACCTTAAAGCCATGAATTATAAGGTAAATGTAAAGATACTCGTAACCATACTGATTGACGGATGTAAACACGACGATCTGCTGGCGTCGAAATGAATGTGACATTTGTCACCCCTTGGCTTGGTCGGCCGGGACTGTAGCTAGCAGTCAGGATGTGGGATGGTCTGTCCCGTATAGATCTATACACACAATGCCCGCTCTCCCTCCAGGAGACTCGGGTTACCAACTTGACAACGGTGAAATCCGCATCATGAGGATGTATCTCGTGTTTTGGTTTCTATATACATTTCTTTTTATTAAAAGACAAGTTTTAGAATATTGATATAGCTAGGTTCTCCTCACAAAAGTTATTGTAGATTTCTAAGCTATACCTATTATAGTTTACTTGAGAGGTTATCTAGGTACCTTTGCTACTCAAAGGTGCTGAAATGAAGTAAGAGTTTTAATATCTAAACAGATATATATATAATATATGACTAGGACTTTAACGACACTCAGACAAATAACCGGATACTCTAAGTCCACAACCAAACAAGGAACATGAAATAAAGCGGGCTATCAGTCCTAAGTCCTTCAAATCCTACTTATATAACTATATCTATATAGACATGAATCTAATAAGAATATAAGTTTTAAAAGACTTTGATAAAAGTTTAGTAATTTAAAAAGAGGTTATAGCACTTTAAAATAGATTTGAAAGTAATATATGAAAACCTTAAGCTGGATAAAACAGTTAATCATGCAAAAATCTATTTGCTTAACAGTTATTAATCACATGTGATTGATATAATAACTTAATAGTTCAACTTGAATTCCCCCCCCCCCCCCGCCCATAAAAGCATTTAAAAATCATTTCAAAGGTTGATTAAGGGGGTATGAACTCACCTGCAGTGAATGATTTGGATGAAAGTGCCGGATAGGATGCTAAGTGTCAAGTGAAGACTTGAACACACACACGGATCCTATTTAACATGTAATGACACATATATGTATCCAATTAATCATTTAACAACTAATTAATCAATTAAGGACACCCTAGGACGTGGAAAACCCTTTGATTCAAGTGCTAGGAGTACCAAAGGGTTGAATCTAAAGAGAGTATGGCCTCACATTGGAGTTTACTGCCCATATGGTAACACCACATGAGTTTACGGTTTATGGTCATTTCCCCCATGAGTTTACGGCCATAAACTCATGGTAATTAGTACCGTTGTGTGTTTTAGGGTCTTACAAGTCAAGGTTAAGCATCCTATGATCAAGTCCAAGCCTTAGGAAGTAATAGTGGCACAATTTGCACCAACTCTTAGAGTTTACGCCCCATGGTCATAACCCCATGCGTTTACGGCCGTAAACTCATGTGTGCTTGCTTCTTTTGCTTGTTTAAGGTGCTATACTCCTCAAAGAAGTGATCTAGACTTGGTTCCAAGGCTCTAGAAGGGACTAGGGCTCATATGGCCCCCTTATTATGGTTTACGGTTTTGGGTTTACGATCCAAGTGGGTTTACGGCCGTAAACCCATGGTAACTCCTACCATTTCGTGGTTTAAGGTCTTTAGCTCATGCATGCAAGGTTCTAGTCCAATATCCAAGCCCTAGGAGGTAATGGTGGCACATATGCATCACCTTATGGTGTTTACGGTCCAAGGAGATTGCCTTGGCCGTAAACCCATGTGTTCTTGGGGATTCTTGGTGTTTTTCAATGGTTTAGCAAGTAATCTAAGCACATAACTAGTTAAGAGGGGTGTACTTGTTGGATTAGTGTCTAAGTCCATAACTATAATTGGTATGTACTTGACCCGACTCGGCATGGTCCATTTGGGTTGCATGGCATCGGAACATTTGGATAGACCGTTTATGAGGAAAAGACATTTTGTGACATATTAATATATTATAAGTTCTAATATATTAATATGAAATCATGTTATTTAATTAGTATTGGTCAAGAATTAATTTGGACTTAATTTAGTGATCAAAAAGAGACTAATTAAATATATGGGGATTGATTGTGTAAATCATTCATTCTTATATATGTGGGCTTATGATCCAAGATTCCTTTATGTTGGGTTTAACCCATGTGGTGATCCATGGATACTCCGTGGAGGTTAAAACCCATGGAGCATAAGGAATGGGTAAAGTCATGAGTTACATGGTGTAACCCTAATAGCCACACTATATAAGAACCCCTTTAGTTCAAGAAATTGGCACTAGTGATACATATTTTGAGGGCTAGCCAATTTGAACATGTATGTCTTCTTCTCATGGTTATTCCAAGAGTTCATGATGTTGTGTGAACCATTTGAGGTGTCACACTTGGGGCACTAGGCTCTCAAGCTTCATGGAGTCAAGCAACAACAACAAGGTATGTATTCTATCTATTTTATTATCCTAGTATCAATATTTTGGTATGCTAGTTAGGATAATACCTTGGATAATCACATTTGCATGTATAATAGAGAAAACATAGATCCAAGGTATTTAGGGTTGCATGTACACTTAGGAGTGTTAGAATGCTCAAAAACCCAACAGTGGTATCAGAGCCTAGGCTTGTTTTCAATTATACTTGATGCAAATTGCTGAAAAATGCTGAAAAAGTCGAATTTCGGGCATTCTGGGCACTGGACTCGCCGAGTCCACTGATGAACTCGCCGAGTCCATGAAGAAAATCATCCTACTCGGCGAGTAGGTTAATACACTCGACGAGTAGGAGCCCCTGACAGCATATTTTCGAGTTTTTTTGGCTAGAAATGGACTAGAAACATTACCATAAGATGTTTTTGAACTTATAAACTTGTTTTTGATGTGGTAATGTTCATACTAATCCAATTTCAAAGATAATTGTCAATAGATTCATGTTTTGTATTAGTTTAGTGATTAGGCTAATTACATGAAAAAGTTTGATTTGAATTATCTTGTTCTTATGAGTTGCTTAGATTAATAGAAAAGTTAATTGATTATGTGTTTTCAATCCATTTTAATCTAAGATTTGATTCTAAAATGTGTTTTTGTAACTTGTCCTCAAGTTATATGAAAAGTCACATTTAAATTTCATAAAACTCATAAAAGTTGGTAATGGTTACAAAAATGAAGAGTCTTGTCCACAAGTTATGGAGATTCAAGAGTCACTTCATTAAGTAATAAAATGTGTAACCTTAATTAATTCCATAAATTACAAAATAAAGAAAAGTTACATTCTTTTATTAGTTTAAAGTCTTCCATAACTTGTCCTCAAGTTATGGAACTTGAAGAATTTTTAATTAAAACTACTTTAAACACATAAGTTATGGAATTATTTAGTTTTGAATAGATTCAAAACTTGCCCTCAAGTTTTGGAATTTGAAAAGTTTTCACTTATGAATACTTTAACTCCAAGTTAGCCCTTAGAATTTTAAAAGTTAAAATTCAAACCCTTATACTATTATTATAATTTTAATTATATAGATATGTATAAGATAAAGTCAATCTTACCGTTAGTATGCCTCATTCACGAAGCCGGACTATAAGGGGGGTATAAGGTTATTGCCTATAAAATGGCAGTTTAATGGGTGTCCACTCTCACCCACCGCTTCCTTGACTGGTAGAGGGTCGTTAGCCGAACGGGTAGGACAAAGACTATAATTCTCCCTTCATTAAAAGTATTAATGATAAATACTAAGTAACTAAACATTTATAAATTCCCAATTCTTAGTTACTTAGGAAAATGTGAAATTGGTGCTAGCCCATAAAATTACACTTTGTACCTTACCAAGTCGTTAGTGGAGCGTGTGTGGTTAACCGACACACTAACATGGACTAGTAAGAGTGGCAAAGGGTAACTTAACTTTATTATAGATCGGTGGAGCGTGTGTGGTTAACCGGCACATCGATTAGGTAATATTGTTGAGGGTACCAAGTCAATTTGTATGGTTATTCACACCTTGTTTGTGATCCTCGGCATCCCAGTCACAAACTTGAGAGGGCACAATCGAGATTCAAACATGCCATTGAAAGTTCAATGTATCTCAAAAGATCTAGGAGTTTCAAATCCAATTAAAACTTAATTATATTTCGTTTTTCATGGTGGAAATTGGTAAATCGTCATTTACCTACCTTCAACTATTTTATAACTTGGATTACGGCATCCCTCTTCCAGTTATAAATAGGTTGTTGGGTCCTAGCCTTAATATTTCATATTGGGTGTTATATTAAGTACTTTAAATCAACTATCTTGAATATCTCCCAAAAGATGATCTTCCCAAATCTCTTGAAACAAGCTTTCATAAATGAAGATGATGTCCCATGGAAATCATACTTCTTTCACCTCCTCCAATTATTCTCCCTAACCCACAAGTTCCTGAAAAGTTTAAGGTCACTCAAGCCCTATTGGCAAGCAAAGGTCTATGTGTGATCACATCTTGGAGATGTAGTCACATATTGACAAGCCGGGAGAGTTGGGTGTCAAAGTCTAGAGGAAGCTGATGATCAATCACTTTCTAAGTCACATAGTGAGTTCCTTTGGGACTCCTATGAAACAGACTATGACAAGACCCTTAATGATCTTATCTATTTGCTAAGATCAACTTCCTAAAACTTTATGGACATTGACAATGATGACATTGGATATCCAGTAAAGCTCTCTCTTCCCAATGGAAAGGGATCGGCCATAGTCAACTTGGTTGACCAAATGGTAAAGAGAACGACTAAGTCTGAGATAGTCCCATTATCAAGGGTCTATTGCCAAAGAAAGGGGCATTGGTTGCGAAGCTGCCAAATTTACCTAAGGATATTAAAGTCAATAAGTTTGACTCTACTTCGGGTAAAGTCCACTATCTAACTCTGCTAAGTTTCTATTATGAGATTCTTGATACATGATGTGACTGGGTCACATGTTGATGTTTTAAGAATCAAAGAAAAAGTGAAGAAACTTAAAGAAAGAATATGCTGAATCTGATGGCATAGATGGATTTCTATCGCATAGTTTGAAGATCGGATTCTTGAGCTACTTCTTAAGAGTTATGATATATTGCTTAGGAATAAATAACAACAAAGTTTTCATGTGCTTTTGCATTGTAAGGATAGTTTTTCCGCAAAGTTTTAAAATAAAAGAAATTTTTTTTTGATTTTATTTATTTTAAAATATCCTTATAATGGCATTTGTGAAAACTTATGTTGCTTATAAGATTCCATTAAGAGCAAGAGTGGAAATATGAATTTGATTCTTTCATTTGTGGTAGTGTCTAAATTTACCAAATAAGGAAAGATTCTCATCACCTAAGTTTCAGTTGGATAGAAACTTGGAATCATGCAAGTTGTATAGCATGATGAATAAGAACTTTCAAGCATTGGAAGAATTAAGACTAACTACTTGTTCACATGGATGTATGAGTCAAGTAAAGGATCGAGTACACATTCTTGTGCACTGATCAAGCCCACCACAAATAATCGTTAAGACTATTCGTCATTATTTACTAAAATTCAGTAAATATGGTTATACTTACAAGCTTAAGTGTAATTCTGAGACATTGGAAAAGGTTTCAATGTATGGCAGAGCGAATAAGAAGAATCAACTTTGGCAGAAAGATAAAAGTTTCTCAAATCTGAAAAGATGGGAGAGTACTTTAGTATCATGTTATATAATCATCTTAATGATTAAGAGACCTTATCACAATTCATCCTCTAAGTGCATTCTGGTAGCTAAGAAGAGGAGCTATGAATTGTTGAAGTGGTTAAATCAAGAAGATGATTTATACTTCGTTCCAAAAACAATTCTTAGAGTTATACTCTAAGATTGTAACTTGAGTGACATGTCTTAAAGAAGGTTTAAAACACTTGTCAAATGTAAGAGTAAAAGTTTTCTATTCTTGTACATTTGAAATTGGTAAGTTGTGATGTTTTGGATAAAACAAAGACCAACTAAGGCTAATTGTGTGAAGTGTTTGTCTTGATTAGAATCCACATTATCTCTTGAATATCTGACAAGAAAGTCTTATATGTCAAGAGGACAGTGGGAGTCTTAAAGGTCTTGAAAGTCTCAAGAACTAATCAAGAATAAAACCTGAAGTTCTTCACTAGCACACGACTTGAGGTTTATAACCTATCGTGTCGACATGTCTGTGCCTATTCAAGTTGGCTTTGCATAGGAGTTCTGAGAGTTCTCAATTGGTTGCACAGCTACTTGGAAGCAATGGCAGGCCCTTGAGCTGCCAAATGGCAAGAATTTAAGATTGCACAAGTTTAATCCATATAAGTGTGGATTTGTCAGTTACCTTGTCTTGTGATTATGGTTTTGACAAAATTCATATGGATAGGAACTCATACACCATAAAATCTAAGTGTCATAAGGTTTCTCTCCGATTCATGAAAATGATGGTGAGGAAACACTTTCATTAAGTAGATTTTAGCTAGATAGGAATTGTGATATTTGCATTCTCAAAGTCGTTAGTGGAGCGTGTGTGGTTAACCAGCACACTAACATGGACTTGTGAGAAGTGGTAAAGGTCTAAAAAATCGAGACTATGATTACGGCATCCCTTTTCATAGTTCTTAAAATTGTTTAGACACACCTATGAGCTATCTAAGATAAGTTGTATGATATTGATAAAGTTTTATCAAAGCAATCTAGTATCAGAAATCTGAACTTTGGTAAGAAAGTCAATAAAATATTGATTTCTAGAAGTCCAGCTGATTTCTGATTACATGTCAAAGCTAGTGGGAGCATGAGTGTTATGCTAATAATCATCATGTTAGTAGGAGCATGATAATTATGATAAAGATTGCAAGTTAGCAATGTTAATTATAGAAAACAAAAGTTTCAATTCGTGAGGCTGCAGGGGTTGAAAAAGTTGTTTTGCTATAATTAAGGGAGAGAAAATTATACTTCATTTCAATTCTAAAAGCTTAGATTGAGGTTTTAAGTCATATTTAGTCAAGGATATATATATGAATTTCATGTTGAAATGACTCAACATAAGGAAATTCTATATATGGGTCCATTATTTGCGTTCTAAAATTTGATTATGATTACGGCATCCCTTTTCATAATCTGAATTATGAGAACTTGGCAAATAGAAATGGAAATGTTATAGCAAAAGACTGGTTTAGTCTTTATGTGAGACATTATGACTCGAGTCCCATATGCTTAGGATATAGGATCGATTACATGTGTTATATTTATCCTTTCTAAAATTTTCCAAATGCCTGGGGCATTAAGAAGGGAAAAGGTCTAGAACTGGATATGACTAAAAGGATTAAGCAATTGTCGAGGACAATCTAAGGTTTACCAAAGATTGGTTGCTCAAGGACAGTTGGAAGTATAGTGATAATTCTGGAAGGACCATATTGACATAATCTGTAAGGAGGCAACTCTTGTTCAGAAGTGATAGTCAAAATGGAATATGGAAATGTTTCAAAGTTGGAAATTATTCAATCTGTGTAAGATTAGGAAACTTAATGCAAGAAGGATATTTCCAAGGAGCTGATCTCCTTTGGAATGCTCTGTAATGGTTGTTGTCAAGTCTTTCTGACTCTGTGCATAATCATTACAGGAGGATCAATGCATATAAGTTTAGAATCTAACAGATTTCAGTAAATGGCATGAATTTATTCTTGCATTTGCAGTAAGGATTTGGGACTGTGAAAGAGGATCATTGGAGTTATGTTCAATTGATCTAATTCACAAAGTGAAGATCATAGACAAACATAGTATGCATACTTGGTGTATGGCATGACTAGTGTTTAGAAAACATAGTGTACATGCTTGGAGCATGGGACAACTATTGTTTTAAATTCAAGAATAAAGTTGATAGCTGAAACAGTATACAATGAATAATGTGTAATCATATGGTGATAAATAAAAGGTGTTTTATTTATGTTCATAGGTTTTGATACCATATTAGATTCTATTATTATTTTGTTTCATTTTGCATGTTTTGACTTCCAGAATAACTAGGTCGTTCTTCCTGATTGACTAAGTTATTCAAACTATCCACAGTCGGTCATATGTTGGAAGTAGATATGAATCAAGACTGTCATGGGTTGGCTTGTAGAGGTCTAAGATGTTGGACAAGGGGCTACAACACTCATGAGTGCTCATAAGTTCTGAGTATTGGATTCAACCCGCGCTCATTGGAATCACTTCATGGATTTTATCACGAGTGATCATGAGATGATAATATCTTATATTCTTCAAACCTAGAGATATGAGTTGTTACTATGAGTTGGTTGTACATTGATTGCACGAAAACACATTCGGTAACTCGGTGTTATAAAACGTGCCTTTGTGTATGATTCAACAAGTAGTAGAACAAGCCATATGAGTCGAAGTTTATCCATTCCTTTTACCTTCGGGATAAAAGCGATATCTGTGGGCCCCTTGATGATTTGATGATGACAAATGGAAGTGCTCGGCCGAGCCAGGACTGATTTGGTTTGTTCAATTACTCAGTCGTCATAAATCGGAAACCGGGAAACAACAAATGGACAGAGAGAATGATTATAATCCATGTCTCAGTCCATATGATATCTAGAATGGAGGAATATATGATCCCTTATCTAATGGACAAGTCATTGACAAAGGTCAGAGTTCATCTACAAGGTCAGAGTTCGACAACGGCTTTTGAGAGCTACGATTGCCAGTTGGTTCCTGAAGTCATACGCAATAATAGTTTTAGACTTATCCAAGTGGGAGACTGTTGGATTAGTGTCTAAGTCCATAACTATAATTGGTATGTACTTGACCCGACTCGGCATGGTCCATTTGGGTTGCATGGCATCGGAACATTTGGATAGACCGTTTATGAGGAAAAGACATTTTGTGACATATTAATATATTATAAGTTCTAATATATTAATATGAAATCATGTTATTTAATTAGTATTGATCAAGAATTAATTTGGACTTAATTTAGTGATCAAAAAGAGACTAATTAAATATATGGGGATTGATTGTGTAAATCATTCATTCTTATATATGTGGGCTTATGATCCAAGATTCCTTTATGTTGGGTTTAACCCATGTGGTGATCCATGGATCCTCCGTGGAGGTTAAAACCCATGGATCATAAGGAATGGGTAAAGTCATGAGTTACATGGTGTAACCCTAATAGCCACACTATATAAGAACCCCTTTAGTTCAAGAAATTGGCACTAGCGATACATATTTTGAGGGCTAGCCAATTTGAACATGTATGTCTTCTTCTCATGGTTATTCCAAGAGTTCATGATGTTGTGTGAACCATTTGAGGTGTCACACTTGGGGCACTAGGCTCTCAAGCTTCATGGAGTCAAGCAACAACAACAAGGTATGTATTCTATCTATTTTATTATCCTAGTATCAATGTTTTGGAATGCTAGTTAGGATAATACCTTGGATAATCACATTTGCATGTATAATAGAGAAAACATAGATCCAAGGTATTTAGGGTTGCATGTACACTTAGGAGTGTTAGAATGCTCAAAAACCCAAGAGTACTTACTTATAGGAAGCTTGCAAGGGTGTTTAAGGTCCAAAAACACTAATGTGTGTTCTTGGTGTTCTTGGTGAAATGAAGAACACTTGAAGATCTATGAAAAAGACAAGATTTCATGGATGAAATCATGTATAACTACTAGATGAAGTGTTGTATCAACAAATCTAGAGAAGAAACACTTACATTTTTGGAAAATTTGGAAGAAGATCTTATGATACTTGAGAGAGAATGTGGGTGTTCTTGAGCTTGGAAGGTGAAGAATGAGCCAAAAATGACTAAGTGTCATATTTATACTCTTTAGAGTTTACGGCCGTAAACTCCATGTTTGGGGCCGTAAACTCCAAACTCTTGGAGTTTTGAGACACAATGATGCATAACAAACTCTAAAGTATACTTCCTATAATTACCTCTTGAAGTATTAGGCTTTAGAATACTCAAACTGACTCCAAACAGCTTAAAAGTTAGTAAAAAAAAACCAATCTGACTTCTAATGAGGTGAATGGTTGTACAAGATAGAAATTTCGAGTTGTCACAGGTACTTGGGAAAACTTACTTAAGCTCGGCTGGTCGCACGCATCACACACCTTGTTCTTTCTCAAAATTCCTTAATTTAGATTTTAGAAAACCATTTTATTTGTAAAAACCTTTTTAATCCCTCGGTTTGAGTCTAGACATCCCCTAGGGTGTGTCTGAATCCCTCAAACCAGGGCTCTGATACCAACTTGTAACACCCCAAATTTCGAGGCCAAAAATTTCGTTTTTAAATTACTTAAATTACCTCCGCTTCTCCTGTTTTGGCACCCATTTTGTTGCCATGATCATACAATTTCTTGGCCATCCTCTAGGCACTATTAAACGTCTCATGGTTTTCCGCAATGACATTCCCTTGGATAGGTGCAGTCAATCCCCAGATAAACCTCTCAATCTTTTTCCCTTATGAGGTGATCATTCCGGGACACAAGAGAGATAGCCAAAACACCATCAATCTCATATTACTTGTGAAAACATAATGTCATGTCTCAAAACCATATAATCAAGAACAGTGTAAATCAGAGTACAATCCCAGAAATCCGGTGCGGTAACCATGTATGTGTGTGATGCGCTGCTATACCGCCGGCTCCTTCCCCTTAGACGAAGAGGTACTTGAAACCAAAACTGAAACTGTAAGCACGAAGCTTAGTGAGTTCCCCCATCATACCCATAGCACATAATCTTCGGTATCTTTCAACCGGTAACCGGGAGCTACCCTCCCCTTCGGTATCTTTCAACCGGTAACTGGGAACTATCCTCCCCTTCAGTATCTTTCAACCGGTAACCAGGAGCTACCCTCCCCTTCAGTATCTTCCAACCGGTACCCGGGAGCTAACCTCCCCTTCGGTATCTTCCAACCGGTATCTGGGGACGATTCCCCCCCCCCCCCCTTATCCCTATCACATAATCCATAGCATAAACATATTGGTTTCATGATCATAAGATAAGCATACTGAATCATACAATAACATATCATAAACATACTACTATGCATGCGTGGGTTCTGTCCACCCCTTCAGTATCTTTTAACTGGTAACCGTCTTCGGTATCTTTCAACCGGTAACTAGGGACTAGTGCGCCCTACTACTACTAGCACATATCTCAGCACGATCATATCAACCATATAATTATCACAAAGATAATCATCTCAACCATAATCACCTACTGGTGGGCCGGCATTGGTGCCGTAGACCCACGCCTACTGGAAGGTAACTCACCTCGTAAGGCTGACTGCTGAAATGCTGATCGGGAAATGTCTGACTGCTGCTCCGGTAACTCCCGGGCTGCAATTCCCATAAAGACACTTATTCAAACACTGCTAACTAATCTTTGGGTAAAGTGACTAATTTACCCCTGGACAAGGTCAAAGCCTTGGTTACAGTCAACTACCAGTTGACCTGACTCGCCGAGTTGGGCCGACAACTCGTCGAGTCCCTTTCCTTTCATCTGACCCCCTCCCGACTCTACTCGTCGAGTTTAGCAAAGACTCGATGAGTTCCCCTCTATAATATCATCGAATGAACCATCATCCGACTTGCCGAGTTGTATGAACAACTCGTCGAGTTCTCCTTCATCCTATGAACATGTCCAGTCTGCGACTCGCCGAGTTGTATGAACAACTCGTCGAGTTCATCTTCAAAAGTTGGAAGATTGCCTTGGACTCGCCGAGTCTGGTCATACACTCGCCGAGTCCTATGATTCCCAAGTCCATGGTTAAATCTAATATGTTGAGTCACTCCCCTGGACCCCTCTAAGACCCTTCTAATGCTCAACTGGGTCCCTTTGAACCTCAACAAACTGGGGACTCAAGGCCTGGACTCGTTGAGTTCCAAGAACAACTCGCCGAGTCGATATTGTCTAAGTCTTATTTCTCGATTTCTAATGTACAACACTTATCCAAAAGATAGATCTGGGCTTCTAAAATCATTACTTACTATTTCAAACAACTTTACTAGTAAACTATAATATGCATAGTTTAGGAAGTCATTACTTACTATTTCTAGAACAACGAAACATACAAGAGTCAGTTCAAACATAATATAACGAGAAACAATACATACTATAACGAGAAGTAATACATACAATAATGAGAAACAGAGAGAACATACTATATACTAGACAGAGAGAACATACTATACAAATACAAGAATACTATAACATTAATGTGAGCCACTACTTCATGGCACGACAATATATTGCGGTGCCACGTTTTGTACCCAGAGTCTCCTGGAAGGAGATCATTAATTTGTGTATTGATCTATACGGGATTGACAATCCTACACCTTGTTGCTAGCTACAGTGGGACCTGCAGGTCTATGGGTGACGAATGTCATACCATTTCGACGTCTCCGAACGTCGTGTACCACCAGTCAATCAAGTATGGTTACAATCTTATCACATTTTACCTTAATTAAAGAAATTGGTTTAAGGTAGTTAGTACATTGGTAGTTAGTGCTATAAAACTACAGTACTTCTTTATTTTTTCCATTTCATTCACATTGTGATCTTCTCACATAAACGGTAATGAAAACTATATTTTGGTAATGATAGTCATACTTTGGGAAAACACTTATTTTTTACAAAAGAACAAACATAAAGAACAGTCGGGTCTTGGTAGAAGACTACTTTAGTAGAAAATACACGATTTTCTTGGAAGTTTACAAACATTTACATCCAACACTTACAAAATTTTACATCAAACATTTACAAACATTTTCATTCAAACTTATACAAACAATGACATTAAAATACTTATGAACTCACCAGCTTAATGCTGATCTATGCTTTCAAAATAACTTGTATTCTCAGGTGACCAGTAGACAGGTACCGATGACCAGGTTTTGAGAAGATGGAACACGTTCGAGACTCATCTCTTATTTTGATTCTTATTTTTGGTGTCTTATAAACTATTCAGAACACACTTGTATTTAAATTATACTATTAATGCAATGGATGATGTTGTTGCTTGTTTTACTATTATGCATTGTTATGATACTGTACATGACGTCCTCCGCCCCCGAACGTTTCATCCGTTCTGGTTTGGGGGTGTGACAAATTGGTATCAGAGCATTGTTTATAGTTAATTGAGTATATGAACCCATAAAAGATATACAACTATAAACACAACGAGATTAAAACACTCTGACCAAGAGTTAATACTTTTAAAATAATACAAAGGTTTTAATAAAGTATTCATACAACCATTTATACTAGGATCAGTGTCATAATAGAACAAAACAAAAGTATTGCGGTTGTTGTACAACACAAGTAGGCTTGGGGACATATAATCAGTTCTGGGAATGATATAGCCTGATCAACTATATCTTTCCGATAAGTGATTAACATGTGTCTGGGAATGGTTGTGGTGTTGCAGCAGGTCTAAAAACTTACCAACACTACTACAATGAAAACTTTAGAACATAACATCAACTTAAAATACTATAGGAGTATTTTGTGTTACTATAATTACTTATGTTCAAACTAAAAAGATGTTTATTAGTATGTCAATAGTTGCTGAGTGGATACGCTAAGGTTATATGTGACTAAGGTGTCATAGACTTAGAATCTGTGATCTTTGCTTTACTTCCTGTTCCTTGTTTGGTTGTGGACTTAAAGTTAGGATCACTTATTCGAAGGTCTATCCTGTTTTGGTTACATATGACTGGTATGCACTACATAAATGTTGGAGTAACTGGTAAGGATCATCTTATAATTATCTTAATTAGTACGTCTATTAATTAATTCTTTTACCCCTATTCTCGCGTATATATCATGGCGGGATTTCATCCTCATGGAGATCCGTAC
The DNA here is from genome assembly GCF_052849685.1 of Lactuca virosa. Classification (NCBI taxonomy): domain Eukaryota; kingdom Viridiplantae; phylum Streptophyta; class Magnoliopsida; order Asterales; family Asteraceae; genus Lactuca; species Lactuca virosa. The sequence continues at coordinate 162,116,508 of NC_136430.1, forward strand.
TTTCCCAACCAAGGACCTGGTGGATGGCTCGATGCAGAGCCAGAAGAGAATCAGGCAATTCTGTTAGAAGATGACTTTGCAGAAGACTTTCTAGAGGATTCTGACCTAGAGCCAGAAGTCAGTGATCAACCCCTGGTAGCTCCAATCCCAAATCCTAACCCTCGTCCGGCTTTTCAAGGCCCGACGCCTCTGTGGGCGGAACACTTGGGAACATGGAGTGAAGAACAGGGTCAACCCATGCCATACAATGGAGACAGAAGCTTCTACAACCTGAGCAATGGAGGCTCAACAGACAGAATCCTGCCTATTTTAGTATGCAGAGTTGCTCGAAATGAAGAGCAGGGTAGGTCGGCCATCAACCGGGTTATGGAGGTTGATGCCAATGCGGGAGTTAATACGGTCCACATTCGTCGTCTTGAAGATGCTTGCGAGAGAGCTACGAGAGACAATGAGACACTACTGCAAGAACTAGCTGCAACTCGAGCTGAAGTCATAGAGCTCCGAGTACGCTAACGAGTGCATGAGAGACACCTCCTTGACGTTGAGCGTCAACTGGCTGAGTTGAGGGTTCGTCCGAGAGGTTCCCGTCGCCAGTAGGAGATGCTCTGCTCATCTTTTCTTTTGATCTAAGGATTAGCCTTCTTATCTATGCTCTAAGTAGCACTTTTCCCTGTAATTTCCTGTTTATCTTAAAACCTTGGACTTTCAGTCCGTTAGGTCTTTGTTCTGTCAAATTTTCTTATTCTGGTTTGATTTAAGACCTACTCTTAGGTCATTTTTCCCGAACTTGTTACATCTTTAATTCCAATATTATTGACAGATATCTAATCTCATTGGAAATTACTATCCTAATGCTTTCAACCTTATATTGTTAGATCTCTATTACAATCATACTCTCATCTAATTGTTGGGCTATGGAGAGTTAGTCCATGATTCACTCTCATTATTCTATTGAATACTTACCAATATCTTCATCTTTGTGATCTTATAGCTGCAAGATGCCTCCTCGTAGATCGAACAGGCGTGCTACTCCAATAACTCCGAATCAAACTCCACCACCTCCTCCACAATACAATCCAGCAGCTATCCAAGTTGCGGTGAATGTGGCTGTCACGGCAGCCCTAGCTCAGTTGAGTGCTAGTAGAACTAGCGGGAGTGGATCAACTATTCATTCCACTCAAGGTGATGCTCCACTGTGCTCTAGAGAGTGCTCATATAAGGACTTCACCAACTGCAAACCCATGACCTTCAACGCGATTGGCGGAATCATTGCCCTCTCGCAATGGTTCGAGAAAACGGAGTCGATCTTTGAGATCTGCTCCTGTCCGGAAGGTAGCAAAGTTAAATTTGCTGCCTACACCTTCGCGGACAGAGCCTTGACGTGGTGGAATAGCCATGTCAAGTCACTAACTCTAATAGTGGCTAATGCTATGGGCTGGAACAGGAACTGTGGAGCCTAACCATGAAGGGCTCCGACATAGTGGCCTATACTGCCAGATTCAACGATCTGGTGGCACTATGACTGGGAATGGTCCCCACTGAGGGGAGGAAGGTGGAGAGGTACATCTGGGGGCTGGTGCCTCCATTTCAGGGGAATGTCTTAGCTTCAAACCCCACTACCTTCGACAGTGCCAAGCGATTGGCACATCGGCTCATTGATCATGGAGTCCACACCCAGACAACGACAACAAACCTAGCCATCCCATAACCATCCAAAGCCGCTGACAACAAGCGGAAAATCTGGGATAACAAGAAGAATAACACGGCGCAGAACGCTGCCAAAAAGCAGCAGGTCGTGGCTGTTCATGCCACGATTGCACCTACTGCTACTGCGCCGGCGAAGCAGTATGCTGGAAGCTTGCCTAAGTGCAACAAATAAAACTTCCGCCATAACGGACCCTACTGGGAAATGCAGTGCTCTAACTGCAAAAGGAAGGGCACACTGCCCGTTTCTGCAAGGCTCCGGCAAGGCCAGTCACCCAAGTCCCCGGCGTTGGTGTGGGCCAGGCTTGCTACGGATGTGGCGAGGTGGGCCACTACAAGAGAAACTGCCCGAAGGCAGGGAATGCTGGCGGAGTGGGAAGAGTTTTGGCTATAGGCCACAAGGAAGTAGTTGTCGACCCCACAGTGGTCACTAGTACGTTTCTCCTCGATAACTCATATGCATGCATACTGTTTGATAGTGGAGCGGAGAGGAGTTTCGTGAACCAGAAATTTGCTCACTTGCTTAAACAAAAATCACGTGCACTTAAAAAACCGTTCACTGTAGAAATGGCTAATGGAAAAACAGAGAGCATTAGCTACATATACATAGGATGTACACTAACTCTAGATAGCCATTCATTTCCAATCGACCTCATGCTAGTCTCAATTAAAAGTTTCGACGTCATAATCGGTATGGATTGGTTGAGTTCTCACCGTGTCGACATCATGTGTTACGAGAAGGCCGTTCGCCTTAATCTACCGTCTAGCGAACCTCTAGTTATCTATGGCGAAAAACCGGGCACGAACCTTTGTATTATCTCGAGCATACAAGCCCAGAAGTACTTACGAAAGGAATGTCACGTATTCCTTGCTCATGTTGTCGATGTGAGCCAAGAGACGAAGGACATAAAGAACATCCCAGAAGTACGCGATTTTCCCGACATCTTTCTAGAAGAACTACCAGGATTACCTCCGCAACGTCAAGTCGAGTTCAGAATCGAAGGACATAAAGAACATCCCAGAAGCGCCCTATCGTCTAGCACCAGATGAGATGCAGGAACTATCCGGTCAACTTAACGAATTGCTCAGCAAGGGCTTTATTAGACCAATATTCTCACCCTGGGGAGCACCGGTCTTGTTTGTGAAGAAGAAAGACGGATCGTTCTGTATGTGCATCGACTACAGAGAACTTAACAAACTGACTGTCAAGAATCGTTACCCTCTGCCTTGCATAGACGGCTTGTTCGACCAACTGCAAGGGGAAAATTACTTTTTAAATATTGATCTGAGATCTGGGTATCACCAGCTACGAGTGCTAGAGGAGGATGTTCCAAAGACAGCCTTCCGAACTTGTTATGGACACTACGAGTTTGTAGTGATGCCATTCGGATTGACCAATGCGCCTGCAATATTCATGGACTTAATGAATAGGGTGTTCCGTCGTTACTTGGATCAGTTCGTCATTGTATTCATCGATGACATGCTTATCTATTCTCGTAGTAAGGAGGAGCATAGTCAACATCTACGTTAGGTCTTAGAAACACTGCGATCAGAGAAGCTTTATGCGAAGTTCTCTAAGTGCGAGTTTTGGATTCGAAGAGTCGAATTCTTGGGTCACATGGTTAGCGAAGAGGGAATTCACGTGGATCCTTCCAAAATAAAAGCCATTGAGAACTGGTCAGCACCGAAGACGCCAACAAAAATTCGTCAATTTCTAGGCCTCGCTGGGTACTATCACGGATTCATTCAGAACTTCTCTCGGATTGCGAAACCGCTTACAACATTGACCCAGAAGGGCGTGGCCTTTGACTGGGAAGAGAAGCAAGAGAAAGCGTTCCAAATGCTAAAGCGAGCCTTGTGCACCGCACCGATACTATCCCTCCCAGAAGGGATAGAAGACTTCATGGTTTATTGCGATGCATCCAACCAAGGGCTTGGTTGTGTTCTGATTCAACGAGGTAAGGTCATCGCCTATGCCTCAAGACAGCTAAAGACACACGAGGTCAACTACACCACACATGATCTTGAGTTAGGAGCAGTGGTATTTGCTCTGAAGATCTGGAGACACTATCTGTATGGTACGAAAAGCACTATCTTTACAGACCACAAGAGCTTTCAACATATATTCGACCAGAAGGAGCTCAACACGAGACAATGACGGTGGGTTGAGCTACTCAGTAACTACAAATGCAAAATCCGTTATCATCCCGGCAAGGCCAACGTAGTAGCTGACGCCCTAAGTCGGAAAGAATACTCTGGTCGAAGAGTCAAATCATTGACTATAACTATCCATTCACACTTTTCCACACAAATTAAGAAGGCTCAGCTTGAAGCCTTGAAACCTGAAAATGTAGCGGGTGAATCCCTGAGAAGGATGGATAAAAACTTAGAAGTCAAGGGTGGCAGAGCCTTTTATCTCATGGATCGGATCTGGACACCGAAACACGGTGGTTTCAGAGACTTGGTCATGACCGAAGCGCACAACACTCGATATTCCGTCCACCCAGGTTCAGATAAGATGTATGTGGATCTGAAAAAACTATACTGGTGGCCTAACATGAAAGCAGAGATTGCTACCTTCGTGAGCAAGTGTCTTACTCGCGAACTTAGTAACGTACACCCTACTTTCCACGTCTCGAACTTGAAAAAGTGTCTATCCGACGAGACTCTTGTAATCCCACTCGACGAGATGGAGATCAACGAGAGCCTCAACTTCATGGAAGAACCAGTAGAGATCATGGACCGAGAGGTCAAGCAAACAAAGCAAAGTCGTATCCCGATAATGAAGGTTCGTTGGAATGCCAAGCGAGGGCCTAAATTCACTTGGGATCGCGAGGATCAAATGAAACTGAAATATCCTCATCTTTTTACTTAGTTATTTGTAATTTCTTAATTTCTTAAACTCTAATTTCGGGACAGAATTCTCTCTAACGGGGGGGATGATGTGACCACTCGAAATTTCTATCTTGTACAGCCATTCAATTCAATCAAAGTCAGACTCGCTTCTGCTATCTTTTAGCATTGTTTTGGGTTTGTTTGAGTGTTCTAAGCCTAGTGCATTCAAGGTTTGGGTTTAGGGATGAGTTATCTTATATTATTGGTATTGCATTCGAGCCAAACACTCCTTGAAGAGGAGTGTACGGCCGTACACATGAGTGTACGGCCGTACACCCAAAGTGGCCGTGTCGGTTGTTTGTCCGAATGTCGTTTGAATCTTAGTTATATATTATGTATATGTATATAGATATAAAAGTTCTTCATTCAGTTCAATACCTTTAGGTAGCAGAGGTGTAGAAACATGTTCAGTCATTCAAACAACTTTACTAGTAAACTATAATAGGTATAGTTTAGGAAGTCACTACTTACTATTTCTAGAACAATGAAACGTACAAGAGTCAGTTCATACATGAGTCAGTTCAAACATACTATAACGAGAAACAATACATACTATAACGAGAAAGAATACATACTATAATGAGAAACAGAGAGAACATACTATATACTAGACAGAGAGAACATAATATACAAATCAAAGAATACTATAACATTAATGTGAGCCACTACTTCATGGCACGAAAATATACTGCGGTGTCACGTTTTGTACCCAGAGTCTCCTGGAGGGAGAGCATGAATTTGTGTATAGATCTATACGGGATTGACAATCCTACACCTTGTTGCTAGCTATAGTGGGACCTGTAGGTCTACGGGTGACGAATGTCATACCATTTCGACGTCTCCGAACGTCGTGTACCACCAGTCAATCAAGTATGGTTACAATCTTATCACATTTTACCTTAATTAAACAAATTGGTTTAAGGTAGTTAGTACATTGGTAGTTAATGATATAAAACTACAGTACGCCTTTATTTTTCCCATTTCATTCACATTGTAATCTGTGACAACCCGAAATATTTTTGCCTTCTAGCCTTGTTAAGGGTCATTCTATTGGGTTTTAAGCCAAGCCATTCAACCTTAAGTCAGACTCACTCCTGCTATCATTTAGCACTATTTAGAGTCTGTCTGAGTGTTCTGAGCCCAATACATTCAAGGAATGAGTGTTAGGAAGTATCTGCTAGAGCCACTGTACAAAGATCAAGCCATAAACTCATTTAAGAGGAGTTTACGCCTAATGCACGAAGAGTATACGGTCGTAAACTCAAGGTGGCCGTAAACTCACCCCTATATAAGTAACACTTAGCCATTTTTCTCATTTCTTTCCTTCCTTGGCCGAAATCTCTCCATTCTCTCTCAAGTATCATCGAGTTCTTCACTCTAGATCTTCAAAACGTAAGTGTTTCTTCCATCTATTTGTTGATACATCTTCTTAACATGTATCATTCTTTGATTCCATCCATGGATTTCATCTTTTGAGTCTAGATCTTCAAGATCCTCAAGAACATCAAGAACACTTAGGTGTTTTGGGCCGAAAACACCCTCCTTTGCCTTCATATCGTAAGTATTACTCCCCTATACTTGATATCTAGTAGGAACTCATGCTTAGCACCTTGAAAACAAGCTTTTCCCAAGAACATGAGAGTTTACGGCCAAGAGCATCTCCATTGGCCGTAAACCCTAGTTTGAAGTGCAATTGGACCTTAAACTCTTCCTAAGGCTTGGACATGAACCTAGAACCCTTCCTCAATGCTTTATGACCCAAAATAAGACCATTTGGTGAGTTTACGGCCATACACTTTATGGTGTGGCCGTAAACACCTCAACACCTTCCATAAAGTTGGTTTTTCTCATCCTTGTGTAGAGCAATGGTCCCTCAAGCTTCCCAAGCCTTCAAACACCCTCTTGTACACCTTTTACCATGAGTTTATGGCCGTAAGCTCCATGGCCTTAAACATCCCTTAGATGAATCACATGTGATTCTAATACTTGGTCCGAGTGTTTCCCAGTCCCTAGAGGTGTTTCCTTGCATGTGTTTGCTTCTGAACACTATATTCATGCCATATATGTCATTTAGGACTCGTTTGTGTCTCGGGACTTCATTCGTGTAACTTCTCATCCTTACGCGCATATTCGTTTGAATCACCCACATAAGGTGAGTTCATACCCCATAATCAATCTTTTAAAACTGTTTTAAATGCTTTTAAGGGGGGGGGGGGATACAAGTTGAACACAATGATAATTATGTAATTGTTTGTTATAAACATCTTTCAAAAGGTTGCTTATGTCTTTTATAAGTGATCAAAACATTTCAAAAACTCTTTTATAGTTATGTTACTTTATAGTTTAACAAAACTCCGTTTTTAAAGTACAAGCATAACTTATTGGTAAAATGAGTCTTTTCAATAACAGTTCAAGTAAAATACTAGTAAACTATAAGGGGTATAGTTTAGAGTTTCAGTTCATACTAGATGCTAGAACATACTATAAAGAGAAACAGGGAGGTAGATACAATACACGATAACATAAAGAGAAACAGGGAGGTAGATACAATACTTCAAAGAGAACATACTAAGATAATATAACAGAACGAACATACTAAGATGTTATAGCATAGAACAACTACAAGATCTAATTATACCAATGAATCACTAACTCATTGTTCTTAACAAAAGCTGATAGTTAAATTGGGTATACATGATCATATAACTTTAATGTGAATTACACGGCTAGCAATTGTTTGCTGCAGTCGCGTTTGGTTCCCAGAATCTCTTGACATGGAGAGCGTATAGTATGGGCACTAGCCTTCACATTATGACCTTACTAAAACAAACATGTTTTAAGGTAATTAGTACTACAGGATGTCAATTCAAAAGACAACTGTGTACTTATAAATTCCCATTACTTTCATTTTGTGACAGTTCCACTTGAAAGTTAATGCAAACTATTTTCGAGTCAAGATAGTTATAAACTAGGGAAAACTTACATTTTACAAACGACACACAGAACAATCGAGTATAGTACATTAAGTAGAAAGGGATCTATAATGCTAACTTTATGATTCCTTAGTGTATGCATTCATGGATATATATTAATCGGGTCCGACAGGTAGTAGGATGTGTGCTTTCCGCTTCATTTCCTGTTCCTTGTTTGGTTGTGGGCTTAGAGCAGATACACCCAGCCTACTATCTATCCGAGCTTAGCTATATATATGTTTCGTATACACCAAGTAATCATAAGGGGTACCATGTATGGGTCAGGTCATAGGACACTAAATCAATGCACCGTTTTCTAGTACAAAACATACTTTTCAAATGAAGAACTTTTGGAATACAAAACTAGAAACTTAACCAGTAAAGGTTTTAATCCATTTTATTAAACCAGTAAAACTTAAAGGACCTTAGGTGGTTAGTTCTATAATACCTTAATTTATACACCAGGGTTATATATAACTAATATCCGATAGGTAGTTGCATGTGTGCCTTACGCCTCATTCCCTGTTCCTTGTTTGGTTGTGGGTTTAGGGCAGATTCACACAATTAACTTTATGTTCGTTATTAGATTATATATAACTAGTATAAACTAAGTGATTATAGAAGGAACTACTGTGGTTATCATTTTATTATAAGAAATAAGGGTTTTCTTAAAGGATCTTTTCAACAAATATAAAGGAACTATTACAGTTAACTCCGTGAGTACCGAGTGAATACGCAGGGGTTATATACAACGATGATCTAACAAACAATGGGATGTGTGTCTTCCGCCTCATTTCCTGTTCCTTGTTTGGTTGTGGGCTTAGGGCAGATACACACAACCGATTGTTTGTTTACTCTGAGTTTTATATAACTTGTATCCATTTAATACTCATAGAAAGGACTGTAGAGTCATTTTTACTTATCTTTCATCAAAGCAGGAAATATAGGATTTTCTGGAGGAACATGCAAACTTTTCTAAACAAGAACTTACTACAACTTACTCCAACTTTCTACAAACTTTCTCACTACTTACTACATCACTAAAATCTTATGAACTCACCAGCTTAAATGCTGATCTACGCTTTCAAAATAACTTGTATTCTCAGGAGACCAGTAGACAGGTTCGCGCACTGGGATTCAGAAGATGGAGCAGTATAGCTTCATGTCTTTTTGTTATTTGCTATGTATTCTATATTATGTGAATCACATACTTTGTAAACACTTTCTTTCAAATGAAATGGTTGTTTATTACTTGCTTACTATGATGCATGTCTTGTGATACTAAACATGACGTCCTCCGCCCTAGAACGTTTCCGCCGTTCCGGTTTTGGGGTGTGACAAATTGGTATTAGAGCATTGTTTATAGTGAACTAAGTATATCAACCGATAAAAGATATACAACTATAAATACAATGGGGCTAAAGTGCTCTGGATAAGAATATATTTTAAATATATAATGATACCTTATAAAAGTATACATACTTGCTTATACATATATATGTACTAGAACAAGTATCACAAGAAGAACAGAACAGAAGAAGTTAAAGGTTGAACGCTATGGTCAAACCTGGACTGTTATGTAATCATAGCTAGGATCAATATAGCCTGATCAACTATATTCATTCGATATGTGACCGACATGTGTTTGGGAGTGATGTGGTGTTGCAACGGTCTTAAAACTTACCTAATACTAAGTCAAGAGAATACTAGATCAAGTATAGAGAGTTAGAATACTATAGGAGTATTCTATGATACTATAACGCGATGACAAGTTTAAAACATACCAAGTAGATTACATTAAAATACTATAGGAGTATTTTAGGCACTATACAAATAACTTATGTGATAACTTAAAAGACCCTTACGGATGGGTCTATAATCATGCAGTGTATACTCCCAAGGTTATATATAATTGAGATTTTATAGACTTAGAATTTGTGATCTACGCTTCATTACCTGTTCCTTTTTTGGTTGTGGTTTTGGAGTAGGATCACTTATTCGAAGGTCTATTTAATATTGAATTATATACAACTTGTATACATTGTGCAATTATAGGAGGACTCTGTAAGGATCACCCCATAATGTTTCACTTAAATCTCATAGATTTATTAGTCACTTCCATTCTCGCACGACAAACCCAGATAGATGTAACCACTTCCTCATAGTAGACAACAGAAGAGTCAGGAGGAAACGAGAGCAAGTTCATGAGGAGCTTTCAAAGAAGGATCAACCGAAGTAACCAAAACGTCTTATGCGTCACACTAATAAATAATAATCTTGTTAACTTAATGAGCGAGTGGAGATACTCCTCACATTATGTGTTAGGATTATTTTCTTACATGCAGCTGGTAACAGTTATTCAGGCAACAGATATTCAATCGAGGATAGCCATTTCAAATTCATAGAGTTTATTAGGTATAGACTCTTTTATGAATTGTTTCCAGAACCCTATGGAAGTCAGGACCCGATACACCCAGAACTAGGATAACCTTGTCTTTTCATCTTTCGGCTTGTGTCCATTGCTTTATACTTATTCCATCTCATCTTTGTATTCTTTTAGCAAAGATTCCTCCTCGCAGATCAAACAGACGCGCTACTCCGATAACTCCAACTCTACCTCTGCAATTCGATCCTGCTGCTCTTCAAGCAGCGATATCCTCCGCAGTGGCAACTGCTCTAGCTCACTTCGGTGAAAGTGGTACCCTCGGATCTGGTAGCGGTACCCACTTAACCAACCCCGGAGTTACTCACGAACACCCGAGGGAGTGTTCGTATAAGGACTTCATGAACTGCAAACCCAATTCCTTCGATGGAAATGGTGGAGTCATCGCTCTGATGCGATGGTTCGAGAAAATAGATTTGGTCTTCGAAATCTGTTCGTGCCCTGAAGGGAGCAAAGTGAAGTTTGCTGCCTGAACCTTCTCTGATAGAGCCCTGACATGGTGGAACAGCCATGTAAAGTCACTGACCCTATCAGTGGCTAACTCAATAGGTTAGGAAAACCTAAAAGAGTTGATGCTGGAAGAATACTGCCCGTTGGGCGAAGTTCAAAAGCTGGAACAAGAACTGTGGGAGCTCACTATGGTTGGCTCAGACATAGTGGCCTACACTGACCGGTTCAGCGACCTAGCAGCTCTATGCCCCGGGATGGTTACCCCGGAGAGCAAGAAGATAGAAAGATACATCTGGGGTTTATCTGCCCCGATCCAAGGAGATGTGCTGTCTTCTAACCCAACCACATTCGATAGTGCTAAACTCCTTGCTCAGCGACTCATCGACCATGACGTCCGCCATGGTGTAGAAGTCCCTGTTCCTGAGCCATCGAGGGAAGATGACTATAAACGGAAGTCGGGGAACAAGAGGAAGAAGAAGCAAACAACACAGGACACCCCGCAGGAGGAACAAACGAGTACTAGGTACACCGCCACAACACCTGCTACTCCAGCACCTGCCAGTAGATATGCTGGAACCCTCCCGAAGTGTGGAAAGTCAAACTATCACCACATCGGAGTATGTCGGGAAATGCAGTGTCTGAACTGCCACAGAAAGGGACACACAGTCCGTTTCTACAGGGCACCGACTCAACCGATCTCCCAAGTCCCCGGAGTTAAAGAAAACCAAGCTTGCTATGGCTGTGGTGAGACTGGACACTACCAGGAGGACTGCTCGATAACAAGGAACTCAGGAGCGGATGGACGAATTCTGATGATCACCGCAGGAGGATTGACCTCTGAGTCGCCATCAAGCAGTGGTACGTTTTCAAAATAGTAATTACTTTGAAAATTAATTTATATTTATATAAGATTAAAACTTAGGGATAACACTTAAAAGTAATTATAATAACTCACATAATGAAGTAGGTCACAGTATTCAAAAGAACTAAGAGATCCGTTCTGAGAAGCTATGATGGCTTAGTATGTACGTTAGGGTTGTGCATAGCTAAGATTTTGCAGACTTAGAGTGAGTGATTCCGCCTTAATTCCTGTTCCTTGTTTGGTTGTGGATTTGAGGCAGAGTTACTCAGTCGATCGTCCAATTTATTTTAATTATTCATAACTTGTATATTCAAGGCGATCGTAGTGGTACCAACGAGGATCGTAGTTTAAGTATCGATTCTAGATAACAAAGCACTTTCGCGGTATGTATGCGCACATCGCGATAAGATACGTAGAAGTGTTAACAACAAGAGGAAAACAGAAAGCACTAGAACATTTACAAAGAGTACATTTTCGAGCACACTAGGGAAGTACATCATCGTATAACATACATTTTTTTCAAATCGGCCAAAACTTTGTTCAGTAAAGAGTCTGTTACTATCTTTCGTCATGAGTTGGCGTGGTCCTCACCATACTAAGTTCATATGTTTCTATCGCCTCGACCGTCAAGTTCACGAAACCTTCGTCATTCGTAACGACAGTCCGACCTAAAACTCAGTTTTGTCTTTTGTATTCTAAACCCCGAAGTACTCGTGCGAAGAGTACTTTGTCCTCCGAAGCCTTTCCGTCATATGCCGCATACCTTTCCGAAATACCACTCGTCCAGCAGACCCAATTCAAGCACAGAGGCTAAGGACGAATACAGCCCACCTATCACTATTAAGTGTATACGCGAAGGTAGTATATGATTATGATTACGCAGATCTAGTATGTGTGTTTCCGCCCTATCTCATGTTCCTTGTTTGGTTGTGGACCTGGGGCAGGGTCGCACATTCGACCGTCAAACTAATCCTAATTATATACGACTTGTATACACGAGATAATTATAGATGGACCGAGTATGAATCCTATCATGAAAATTAGGGCAAAGTGCTAGGTGTACGAGTGGGTATTCTGCTAATCAGAGGAGTGCAACCCCAGTAGTACAGCTAAGAAAGCTAATTTCGGGACGAAATTCCATCTAACGGGGGATGATGTGACAACCCGAAATATTTTTGCCTTCTAGCCTTGTTAAGGGTCATTCTATTGGGTTTTAAGCCAAGCCATTCAACCTTAAGTCAGACTCACTCCTGCTATCATTTAGCACTGTTTAGAGTCTGTCTGAGTGTTCTGAGCCCAATACATTCAAGGAATGAGTGTTAGGAAGTATCTGCTAGAGCCACTGTACAAAGATCAAGCCATAAACTCATTTAAGAGGAGTTTACGCCTAATGCACGAAGAGTATACGGTCGTAAACTCAAGGTGGCCGTAAACTCACCCCTATATAAGTAACACTTAGCCATTTTTCTCATTTCTTTCCTTCCTTGGCCGAAATCTCTCCATTCTCTCTCAAGTATCATCGAGTTCTTCACTCTAGATCTTCAAAACGTAAGTGTTTCTTCCATCTATTTGTTGATACATCTTCTTAACATGTATCATTCTTTGATTCCATCCATGGATTTCATCTTTTGAGTCTAGATCTTCAAGATCCTCAAGAACATCAAGAACACTTAGGTGTTTTGGGCCGAAAACACCCTCCTTTGCCTTCATATCGTAAGTATTACTCCCCTATACTTGATATCTAGTAGGAACTCATGCTTAGCACCTTGAAAACAAGCTTTTCCCAAGAACATGAGAGTTTACGGCCAAGAGCATCTCCATTGGCCGTAAACCCTAGTTTGAAGTGCAATTGGACCTTAAACTCTTCCTAAGGCTTGGACATGAACCTAGAACCCTTCCTCAATGCTTTATGACCCAAAATAAGACCATTTGGTGAGTTTACGGCCATACACTTTATGGTGTGGCCGTAAACACCTCAACACCTTCCATAAAGTTGGTTTTTCTCATCCTTGTGTAGAGCAATGGTCCCTCAAGCTTCCCAAGCCTTCAAACACCCTCTTGTACACCTTTTACCATGAGTTTATGGCCGTAAGCTCCATGGCCGTAAACCCATGGACGTAAACACCATTCTTTGGCCTTAAACATCCCTTATATGAATCACATGTGATTCTAACACTTGGTCCGAGTGTTTTCCAGTCCCTAGAGGTGTTTCCTTCCATGTGTTTGCTTCTGAACACTATATTCATGCCATATATGTCATTTAGGACTCGTTTGTGTCTTGGGACTTCATTCGTGGAACTTCTCATCCTTACGCGCATATTCGTTTGAATCACCCATATAAGGTGAGTTCATACCCCGTAATCAATCTTTTAAAACTATTTTAAATGCTTTTAAGGGGGGAATACAAGTTGAACACAATGATAATTGTGTAATTGTTTGTTATAAACATCTTTCAAAAGGTTGCTTATGTCTTTTATAAGTGATCAAAACATTTCAAAAACTCTTTTATAGTTATGTTACTTGATAGTTTAACAAAACTCCGTTTTTAAAGTACAAGCATAACTTATTGGTAAAATGAGTCTTTTCAATAACAGTTCAAGTAGAATACTAGTAAACTATAAGGGGTATAGTTTAGAGTTTCAGTTCATACTAGATGCTAGAACATACTATAAAGAGAAACAGGGAGGTAGATACAATACACGATAACATAAAGAGAAACAGGGAGGTAGATACAATACTTCAAAGAGAACATACTAAGATAATATAACAGAACGAACATACTAAGATGTTATAGCATAGAACAACTACAAGATCTAATTATACCAATGAATCACTAACTCATTGTTCTTAACAAAAGCTGATAGTTAAATTGGGTATACATGATCATATAACTTTAATGTGAATTACACGGCTAGCAATTGTTTGCTGCAGTCGCGTTTGGTTCCCAGAATCTCTTGACATGGAGAGCGTATAGTATGGGCACTAGCCTTCACATTATGACCTTACTAAAACAAACATGTTTTAAGGTAATTAGTACTACAGGATGTCAATTCAAAAGACAACTGTGTACTTATAATTTCCCATTACTTTCATATTGTGACACTTCCACTTGAAAGTTAATGAAAACTATTTTCGAGTCAAGATAGTTATAAACTAGGGAAAACTTACATTTTACAAACGACACACAGAACGATCGAGTCTAGTACATTCAGTAGAAAGGGATCTATAATGCTAACTTTATGATTCCTTAGTGTATGCATTCACGGATATATATGAATCGGGTCGGACAGGTAGTAGGATGTATGCTTTCCGCTTCATTTCCTGTTCCTTGTTTGGTTGTGGGCTTAGAGCAGATACACCCAGCCTACTATCTATCCGAACTTAGCTATATATATGTTTCGTATACACCAAGTAATCATAAGGGGTACCATGTATGGGTCAGGTCATAGGACACTAAATCAATGCACCGTTTTCTAGTACAAAACATACTTTTCAAATGAAGAACTTTTGGAATACAAAACTAGAAACTTAACCAGTAAAGGTTTTAATCCATTTTATTAAACCAGTAAAACTTAAAGGACCTTAGGTGGTTAGTTCTATAATACCTTAATTTATACACCAGGGTTATATATAACTAATATCCGATAGGTAGTTGCATGTGTGCCTTACGCCTCATTCCCTGTTCCTTGTTTGGTTGTGGGTTTAGGGCAGATTCACACAATTAACTTTCTGTTCGTTATTAGATTATATATAACTAGTATAAACTAAGTGATTATAGAAGGAACTACTGTGGTTATCATTTTATTATAAGAAATAAGGGTTTTCTTAAAGGATCTTTTCAACAAATATAAAGGAACTATTACAGTTAACTCCGTGAGTACCGAGTGAATACGCAGGGGTTATATACAACGATGATCTAACAAACAATGGGATGTGTGTCTTCCGCCTCATTTCTTGTTCCTTGTTTGGTTGTGGGCTTAGGGCAGATACACACAACCGATTGTTTGTTTACTCTGAGTTTTATATAACTTGTATCCATTTAATACTCATAGAAAGGACTGTAGAGTCATTTTTACTTATCTTTCATCAAAGCAGGAAATATAGGATTTTCTGGAGGAACATGCAAACTTTTCTAAACAAGAACTTACTACAACTTACTCCAAGTTTCTACAAACTTTCTCACTACTTACTACATCACTAAAATCTTATGAACTCACCAGCTTAAATGCTGATCTACGCTTTCAAAATAACTTGTATTCTCAGGAGACCAGTAGACAGGTTCGCGCACTGGGATTCAGAAGATGGAGCAGTATAGCTTCATGTCTTTTTGTTATTTGCTATGTATTCTATATTATGTGAATCACATACTTTGTAAACACTTTCTTTCAAATGAAATGGTTGTTTATTACTTGCTTACTATGATGCATCTGTTGTGATACTAAACATGACGTCCTCCGCCCTAGAACGTTTCCGCCATTTCGGTTTTGGGGTGTGACATAATCTTCTCACATAAAAGGTAATGAAAACTATATTTTGGTAATGATAGTCATACTTTAGGAAAACACTCATTTTTACAAAAGAACAAACATAAAGAACAGTCGGGTCTTGGTTGAAGACTACTTTAGTAGAAAATATAGGATTTTCTAGGAAGTTTACAAACATTTACATCCAACACTTACAAACTTTTACATGAAACATTTACAAACATTTTCATTCAAACTTATACAAACAATGACACTAAAATACTTATGAGCTCACCAGCTTAATGCTGATCTACGCTTTCAAAATAACTTGTATTCTCATGTCACCAGTAGACAGGTACCGATGACCAGGTTTTGAGAAGATGGACCACGTTCAAGACTTATCTCTTATTTTGATTCTTATTTTTGGTGTCTTATAAACTATTCAGAACACACTTGTATTTAAATAATACTATTAATGCAATGGATGATGTTATTGCTTGTTTACTATTATGCATTGTTGTGATACTGTACATGACGTCCTCCGCCCACGAACGTTTCCGCCGTTCTGGTTTGGGGGTATGACACATACAAGTATATGAGTCATTTAAATGATGTTAAGACGCTAGGGTTTGGTTTTGGGATTCATTAAGCCATGCAAAGGCATAAAGTCAGGAACTTTATTATTTTGGATGTTTATTAGGTTTAGATTTAAATGTTGGACGTTGGGTTTTAATGGATTAAGAGCTTAAAATGGAGTTTGGCAACTGGTTGAGTACGCCCTACGTAAATCTGAGTACGCAGCGCGTAGTGGCTTGCCTTTGTGTTTTTCTGTAAAGCATCTATGCATGGCGTAGAGGTAAGAGTACGCATGGCGTAGCCCCAGAAGCTGATTTTGGTCATTTTTGGACTTAAGGTCATGTTTGGTTGGGTCTAGTCTTGGAAGGGTAACATGGTCTTTTACCCTAGAAAGAGAAAATTTGATTAAGACCCTTAATTATGGATGTTTACCTTAATTGATAATTATGGTTATCCATAGATATATTTAGTGTGAGGAGATTTCGTATCAACAGCTCGAGTGTGCGATTTGTTTATCGTCGGATTGAGGTGAACCTTCTCATTATACTTATGGGCCGAAGGCACCAATTCCAGCCCACTTGATTATGTTATGTAGGATGCTAGTTGTATTTGTGACTCTTGCATGTTTGTATGATTGGGTTGAAATAAACCTCAAGGTTGGGCAGATAATTGTATGATTGGTTTGAAATAAACCTCAGGGTTAGGCACCAGTGTTGGGTCTATGATATGTATTGGGTTGAAACATACCCTAGGATTGCACCCATGATTGTATGTTGGGTTGGAATATACCTCAGGGTTGGGCCCACTAATTTGTATGGTATGTGGTACTTTGGGAAAGTTACTAAGCATTGTGCTTAAAGTTTATGTTTATGGTTTCAGGTACGAAAGGGAAGGGCCCAGCGTGATGGCACACCATCCCCCTCATGATTCCGCATTTATGATTATTCGTATTCTGATGATTTTGATATTTTATATCGTGGTTGACTTGAGACATCTGATGTATGGAATTAATGATATTTAAAACAAAAAAAATCACTGTTTTTGGGTTATTACAAGTTGGTAACAAAGCCTTGGTTTGAGGGATTCAGGCACACTTTCGGGTATGTCAGAACTCAAACTAAGGAAATTATAATCTTTTAAAAAGAAAAATGAACTTCTAAAAGATTTTTACAAAGTAGAAAGGGTGTGTGATGCATAAAATCAGTTGAGCTCAAGTAAGTGATTCCCAAAATACCCATACCCATGTGGTATGATTATTATGACCGATATGTGAACTGCATGGTAGAATAGGGCTAAGTATACCTTCAGGATTTGTATGTTAGAATTTTCTGATTTGTGTGATTCCTTATAGCCTAGGAGGATGGGATGATATGTGTTACTTGGGTTTGATATAGTCTCAGTTAATTGCTAAGTGTATGCTTCAAAAATTGTATGCGATTAGGTTCATATACCCCTAGAATGACTAGTTTTGCCTTATTTCCTTATCCTTGTTTGGTTGTGGACTTAGGGAATAACCATTGGTCGATAGTCTATGTGATTCCCTTTTTTGTACAATTTGCATGCATAAGGAAACCAGTAGTGTTGGTTGAGATTATTGGTATTGCAAAGGTGGTCAAACTAAGGATTCCAAGGAGAGCCTAAGAAATCTTATAGTAGGATATATATTTTTTGTTGTTTAGCAGAAGGATAATGTGTATGGCTTTAGTGGGGTGACTTAGTATTGGATTTGGTGTCTAAGCCCATAACTATAATTGGTATGTACTTGATTTGATATGTAGCATGGTCCTTTTGGGTTGACTTCACTCATGCAACTTGACAGGATGACTAGTGGTGAGAGAGTAGAATTTATTATGTGAAATAATAAATTGGTACTAAAATGATTTTATTAATATATTATAAGATTAATATATTATTTGGAAATCATATTATTAATTGGATATTAATCAGAATTTAGTTTCGTATTAATTTTAGGATTAAAAGAACTGATTAATAATGGAGGGGTTGTTTTGCAAATCATTAATACTTGTGAAACTAGGCCTAGGGACTCCTTGGATGGGAGTGGAAGAAATTTATAGCTTGGGCTTATAAGATTTCGTCCAAGGAATCTTATGGAGGTCCATGGGTTGCTTTGGGCCTAAGATAGGAACTAGGGTTTCCTTATTCAAGTCCAGCTTCAAGGCTAAGCAACTTAGCCATATATAAACCCCTAAGAACTTGAAATTTCGGCCTATGCTTGAAAGAAAGAAACCCTAGCCGATTTCTAAGTGTCTCTCCTCTCATCCTCTGCATTGGGTGTTTGTGACTCCATTAGAGGTGCAACACTTGGGGCACTAAGCTATCAAGAGTCAAGATCTTCAACGATTGTCTTGTTATTAAAATATAACAAGTGAGGTAATGTTCTAACCCAAAATTTATACATGAATTTCGAAAAATGTATGATAGATCTAGGGTTATTGCTTTGGTATTCAATTTGCATGTTCAATTAGTGAAAAACTTAGATCCAAAGCAATTTGCATGATCACATAGGAATATAGATATGCTCAAAACACATAAGTGGTATCAGAGACTAGGATGTTTTTTAATTGAATTGATGCAATAGTAAACTGTCCAAAGAACAAGAAAATCGTTTTTTGCTGTCTGAAGCTGGACCTCGACGAGTTGGGTGAACTCGACGAGTTCGTTGCCCAACTCGACGAGTTGACTCGCCAGTTTTCTATTTTTTCGATTTCCAGATCAAATTTTGATTAGGATAATTACCATAATTCATTTTTAAAGCCTAAAATCGAACTTTCTGAAAGATATCATGATATCCATATCAAAATTGAAAGATTTGGTTGAATTTGTGGATTATGATAAGATTATATTCCTAATTCAAATTTAATCTAGTATTTTGAAAAGTTTTAAAATACACCCTTTGGTTTTATAATTTAAAATTTGATTAAATAGCTTTAATTTTGAAATCTTAAATTTTAGAACCTTGGAATTTTGAATAGTTTAAAAAATACACCCTCATGGATTTTATTAAATTAATTAAGTGTTTAATTAAAAGATAAATGATAAATCCATAATATGGTTTAAATTTAACTACATTAAAAGTTTAATTTATTAAAGGATTAAACCACTTAGTATTTTAAATGTTTAAAATACACCCTTATACTATATAAAATTAAAAGTTTAATATATTATATATGTATAAGAAAAGTCAGTGTTACAATTAGTAGACCTCATTCACGAAGTTGGGCTATAAGGGTGTTTAAGGAAGCGGCCTGTAAAATGACCGCCATTGGGTATCCACTCTTACCCACCGCACTCTTGACTAGTGGTGGGTCATTAGCTGAACGTGTAGGATAGGACTCTAAATCATCATTAAGAGTATAATGAATTATAAAGTAAGTAAACACTTTAATAAATTCCCAATCTTAGTTACTTTAGGAAAAATGTGAATTTGATGCTAACCCATGAAATTGCAAATTGCACCTTATTGGTCGTTAGTGGAGTGTGTGTGGTTAACCGGCACACTAATATGGGACTAATGAAGGATGGAAATGGGTAGCTCGTAAATTATCGTTGATCAATGGAGCGTGTGTGGTTAACCGACACATTGATTAGACGATAAATGACATCGAGAGTACCAAGCTAATTTGCATGGTTATTCACACTTTATTTGTGATCCTCGGTATCCCGGTCACAAATTTGAAGGGAATAATCGAGATTAAACATGCCCTTGAAAAGTTCAATGAATCTCAAAAGATCTAGGAATTTCATTTAAAACCTAATTCGTTTAAAATTTCGTTTTCATGGTGGAATTAGTAAATCGTCATTTACCTACCTTCAAATAATTTACAATTGGATTACGGAATCCCTTTTCCGAATTGTTAATTATTGTGTTGGGTCCTAGCCTTAATATTTCATTTGGGTGTTATATTAAGGATTAAATCAACTAACTTAAATTTCTACCTTTATAGATGTCAAGTTCTGGCAACTATGGTCTTCCTAAATCTTTTGGAAAAGGATTTCCTTCTGAAGATGATCTTCCTCCACCTCCTCCCGTGATTCTCCCTAACCCACATTTTCGTCGACTTGAAAAGTTCAAGGTCACTCAAGCCCTATTGATATGCAAATACCGAGATGGAAGGTCTGTGTGTGCACACGTCCTGAAGATGAAGTCGCACATTAACAGACTGGGAATGTTGGGTGTCGTTTTCCCAAGGAAACTAGATGTTGACTAGGTTCTTCAATCGCTTCCTGAGTCATATAGTCAGTTTGTTAAGGACTACTATATGACAGATCACGACATGACCCTTATTGATCTGACATATTTGCTAATTGTTGCTGAAGCAGCAATGCTTTGGCGTACTAGTCAAGCAAATTTGATTGGAAAATCTACCTCCCAAATTTCCATGGACATAGGCAATGACAATGATGGTAGTTCAAAAAGGATTTCTTCACCCAAGGGAAATAAATTGGCCAAGGTCAAAAAGTTTGACTATAAGAGAAAGGCTAATTCTGTGATAGTTTCATGTGTCACTCCTAAAGAGTCCATCTTTTTCTATTGTCAATCGAAGGGGCATAGGAAGCGTAGCTGCCCTGACTACCTAAGAGATCTTAGAGATGGTAAAGTCAAATTGTATGACTCTACCTCAGGTACATACACTATCTAACTCTATTAAGTTCCTGTTTATAGATTCTTATTACATGATGTGTTAATCACATTTTGATGTTTTGTAGGATCGAAGAAAATAAAGGAAGCTTAAGAGGAAGTAAAGGTTGATTCTGATCTGAAGAAATGGATTTCGGTCACATTGTTCAAAAGATCGGAATTTGCAATTGCTACTTAGGAGTTATGATAGATTGCTTAGGAATATTTCGAAACATAGTTTTCATATGTATTTGCATTGTAAGGACAAGTTTTCCGCATTTTATCAATAAAATAAATTTTGATTTTATCTTATTTTACGTTTCCTTGCAATAATAGTTATGAAAATTGGTGTTTGTATTTCTATCGTTAGCAATGTTGAAAATGGATTTGATTCTTAGTTATATCACTTGTGGTAGTGTCATAATTTACCAAGTGAGGAAGGATTATTATCACCCAAGTTTCAATTGGACAGAAACTTGGAATCATGCGATTTGTATTGTGTGATGTTTGAGAATCTTGGTCTTTGGGAAATTTAGAATAATTCCATGTTCACATGTATATGTGAGTCAAGTGAAGGATTAAAAGATCTGGTACACATTGATGTGGACTGGTCAGATCCGTCACAAAGGACAATAAAGTCTATTCGTCATGATTTACTGTTGATTCAATAAATATGGTTATGCTTATAAGATTAAGTATAATTCTCATACCTTGAAAAGTTTCAAGGTATAGCATAACGAATAAGAATAATCCTTTGGGCAGAAAGATAAAGGTTTCTTCAATTTGAAAGGAAAGGAGAGTACTTTAGTATCATGTTTTATGATCATCCTGAAGATTTTGAAAACACGTCATAGTTGATCCTCTAAGGACATCTTAGTGCATTTATGTGACTAAGAAGAGGAATCGGGTATTGTTGAAATGGTTAAATCAAGAAGTTGAGTCATACTTCGTTCCAAAAACAAGTTTTAGAGTCATACTCTAGTTACTGCAAGTTGTACCTTGAGTAACATGTTCTAAGTAGGTTTACAACATCTCATGAAATGTGGAGTAGAAATGTTTTCTTACTCTTGCACATTTGAAATTGGTAGTTGTGATGTTTTGGTTTAAACCAAGAACAACTAAGACCAATTATATGAAGTTTTTTCTTGATAAGAACCCACACTAACTCTTGAATATTTGTTTGTCAAGAAATGTTCTTTGACAGAGAATCTTATATGTCAAGAAGTCAGTGGGAGTTTTGTTGATCTAGAAAAGTTTCAGGAAGACAATTGAGAATAAGCCTAGTAGTAATCACTAACACATGACTTGAGGTTGATAACGTATTGTGTTGACATATTCTTCTTTCTATGTCCATTCCAGTTAGGTTGACTATGCGTGTGAGTTCTATGAGTTCTCATTTAATTTCATAAGGCAATGAACCATGATCAGTGAAAGTATATTGATCAGTATGGGTGAGCTGCTCAATAACTTGGAAGCATTGGTAGGCCATTGTGCTACCAGAAGGCAAGAAATTTAGATTAAGCAAGTTCAGTCCATATGAGTTTGAATTTTTCATTGACCTTGTCATATGATGGTGGTTGGAAATGACAAATCCACATGGATAGGAACACATGCAACATAAAATCAAAGTGGCAAGAGGTTTCTCTACTTCATGAAAATGATCGTGAGGAAACGCTTTCGCTAGAAGATTTTAAAGATTTGATTAATATCATTAAAGTTGGAAGTTGTGGTAATTGCGTTCTCAAATTCGAGTATGATTACGGCGTCCATCTTCATAGTTCAAATTGTGAGAAATGGCAAATAGTTTGAACATTAAGGACTTACTTCTATAACTTCTGAAATGGTTTAGACACGTACATAAGCTATATAATGAAAGGTGTCTGAGTTTGAGAAGTCTAGATAAAGACTTATCGAAGCACCGCATATAAGAAATCTAAACTTTGCTAAGAAAGTCAATAGGTATTGATTTCTAGAAATCCAGATGATTTCTGAGTACATGACAAAGCTAGTGGGAGCATAATTGTTATGCTAGTGGGAGCATGATAATTATGTTAAGTGTTGTAAGTTAGCAATGCTATTTGTAGGAAACAAAGTTTTAAATTTGCAAAGTTGCAATGTTTAGAAATTGTTTCGCTATAGTAAAGTTTAAGGGAGAGGATAATTATACCTCATTTCAAATCTAAAAGTTTAGATTGAAGTTTTAATGGAACTTAGTCATGAAGGTATATGAATATCATGTTGAAGTGATTCAACATAAGAAGATTCGATATATGGAAATATTTTAGCAAGAGACTGTCAGGTCTCTATGTGAGAGACATTGTGTATCGGATCCTATATACTTCGGGTATAGGATCGAGCTGCATATGCTATAATATTCACTTGTTCTGATTTTTTCAAATGCCTAGGGCATTAAGAGGGGAAAAGGAATAAAATCGGATATTACTAAAGTTGTTAAACAACTGTGAAGAACAATCTGAGGTTTACCAAATATTGGTTGCTTGTGGACAGTTGGAAGTATAGTATAATATTTGGAAGGACCATATTGACATGTTCTGAATAGAGGTAACCCTTGTTCAGAATTGATACCCATATGAAAATATAGAAATGTTTTCATTATAGAGTTGGATATTAAGATCTATGTGTGAGTTAGTAACTTTAATACAAGAAGGATGTTCAAGGAATGCTCTTTGAATGTGAGATTTCGTTTCCATGGAATTGTTTTGTAACAAATCTCCAATGGAATGTTTTGTAATATCATTGGCCAAGTCTCTATGACTTTGGTGCCTAGACATTATAAAAGGATCATTGCATGTAAGTTTAGACTCTAACAGGTTCTAGTAGTGGCAAGAATGTGGTATTCTTACATTTGTGATAAGGATTTAGAATTGTGAAATGAGCATCATTAGAAATGTGTTCAATTGATCTGTTTCACAAAGAAAGGACCATAGATAAACATAGGGTGCATGTTTTGTGCATGGCATGACTACTGTTTTAATTCAATTATTAAGTTGATTACTCGAAACATTATACAATAAATAAGGTATAATTAATATGGTGATTAAATAATAAGTGTTTTATTTATATTCAAAAGGTTTTGAGACCATATTGAATTAGATTATTCTTTTGTTTCATTTCGTATGTTTTACTTCCCGAATAATAGGATTATTCAAACATCCACAGTCGATCATACTTTTGGAAGTACGTAGTGAATTAAGACTGTCATGAATCCGACTGTAGATTGTCTAAGTGCTTAGACATAACAAATGTTTGTTGCAGTGTTCATGAGTACTCCTGAAATAGGAATTTGAGTATTGCATAAACCCACGCTTAGAGAATTACTTCATGGATTTTATCATGGGTAAATTCTGAGACAATAATATATTGTATTCTTGAAACGGAGACATATGAGTTGTTGTTTACGAATCAGTTGTGCATTGATAATACGTAAACGCATCAGTAACTTGATGCTATAAAATGTATTGTTGTGTGTGATTTGATGAGTAAATTGTGCAAGCATATGAATCAATGTTTATCCATCCCTTTTACCCTAAATGGGATAAAAGCGATATTTGTGGTCCCCTCAATGATTTAGTGATGACATCTGAAGCGCTTGGCCAAGCCTGGAGTGATTTGATTTGTTCCATTAGTCAGTCGTCATAAATTGGAAATCGGGAAACAAACCTTGGACAGAGAGAATGATTATAATCCATGTCAAGTGTCCATACGATATCTTGTAGAACGGAGGAATATTTGATCCTGTATGTAAGGACACGTCACTGATAAGATCAGAGTTCGACACCAGCTTTTGAAAGCTACATTTGCTAGTCAAATTTTGAAGTCATACTTGCAATAATAGTTATTAGACTTATCCAAGTGCGAGGTTGTTGGATTTGGTGTCTAAGCCCATAACTATAATATATATGTACTTGATTTGATATGTACCATGGTCCTATTGGGTTGCCTTCACTCATACAACTCGACATGATGACTAGTGGAGAGAGAGTAGAATTTATTATGTTAAATAATAAATTGGTACTCAAATGATTTTATTAATAGATTATAAAATTAATATATTATTTGGAAATCATATTATTAATTGGTGATTAATCAGAAATTAATTTGATATTAATTTTGGGATTAAAAGAACTGATTAATAATGGAGGGACTGTTTTGCAAATCATTGATGGTTGTGAAACTGGGCCTAGGGACTCCTTGGATGGGAGTGGACGAAATTTATAGCTTAGGCTTATAAGATTTTGTCCAAGGAATTTTATGGAGGTCCATGGGTTGCTTTGGGCCTAAGATAGGATCTAGGGTTTCCCTAAGCACTTGAAATTCCGACCTATGCTTGAAAGAAAGAAACCTTAGCCGATTTCTAAGTGTCTATCCTCTCATCCTTTGCATTGGGTGTTTGTGACTCCATTAGAGGTGCAACACTTGGGGCACTATGCTTTTAAGAGTCAAGATCTTCAAGGATTGTCTTGTTATTACAATATAAAAAGTGAGGTAATGTTCTAACCCTAATTTATACATGAATTTCAAAAATTGTATGCTAGATCTAGGGTTATTGCTTTGGTATTCAATTTGCATGTTCAATTAGTAGAAAACTTAGATCCAAAGCAATTCGGGTTGCATGATTACATAAGAATGTAGATATGCTCAAAACCCATCACTTAGAGGACTCGATATGATTCTTAAGGAAAGTATGGATAGGTGTGGAATGTAGTATTGGGCTTGTACTCCTGAAAGCACGTGATCCATACTCGAGTCAAGGGTGGTTTCAGGGATTCTAATGGGGGGTGGCTGTATTGTGGAAGTTACATTGAGTTTATGCTGATCATTTATATGTTGTATTTCAGTTAAGTATGGTGACCACTCGAGAAGGAGCTTCTGGATCCGGTTCTTGCTCTGGTGTTGAATCGTTGGATGAGCGATTATGCGAGTTTATCACATCATAGATCACCTGCAGTATCATGGAGGCCACCCCTGTGATTTTCGGTACCATCAAGAAGGATATTATGGAGCTTTTAGATGAGTGAATCGGGGTCCTTCGGGTGAAGATTGCTATATAAACGTTACGAGCATGGACTCGCTTCTTTTGGGAGTTCTAGGCATGTGGAGTTCTGGTGTTCTTTGGGGCCAAGGACCCCAACATTAGCCGCCGATGAATCACTGACATGGAGAATGCTCAGAAAACAAGTTTTTCCATGAGGGGGCGAAGGTAGGGTTTGCTTCCTGCCTTCTGAGAGACTGAGCACATGATTGGTGCGATGAGGTCGGTCGAGCATTGGAATCTGTGGTGATGGTTTCCATGACTTAGGAGGAGTTTTTAACGAGATTCCAGGAGGAGTTTGCACCGGTGATCTAGGTGCTGCAGCTCGAAAGGGAATTTTAGGACCTTCGCCAAACTACTAAGACAATGGCATAGATCACTGCCAAGTTCCGTGAGATGGCTCTATTGGTTCCACAGTATGTTGTTGATGAGGAGATGAAGAAGACGAGATATCATGATATGTTGATGGATGATATCAGAGAGTTTGTGATCTTTTAGTGGTACAAGACCTTGAATGATATGATTTGCAGGCCTCGGGAGCAGGAGATTGAGCTGGAGCTTCAGACGAAGATCAATCCAGAGAAGGTACAGACAGCGGTGGGCCAAACTAAGAAGCCCAATACTTCTGAGTCACAGACTACGGGCCAGAAGGGTAGGAGCCATTGAGGAAAGTACGACAAGGCGGACGGTGGGGCATGTCGAGCAGTGGGATCGGGTTGTTTCAAATGTGGACAGACTGGTCATTTGAGTAGAGATTTCCCCCGTGGTGCACTGATTTGCTTTCAATGCAATCAGACTGGCCATAAAAAGGCCGGTTGTACGAGGCTGATGGGAGGGGCGTTGATGGCGCGTCAAGGCAGAGGCACCTGTAGTGAAGAGCAGGGAATTTTAGTTGATGGCTGAGGAGGCGAGAACAATGCCTAATGCGGTTGCGGGGACTTTCTTAGTTAATGGTATGACTGCTCTTGTTTTGTTCCATTCGGGTGCTACTCGATCTTTTGTATCTCTTGCGCTTAGCAAGAAATTTAGTGATGCTCCTGGAATGTTGAATTATCCATTGGAGGTAGAGATTGTTGATGACCGCTCAATGAGTGCTTCGAACCATCATCGAGGGTGTGTTCTAAACTTACTAAATATCTGATTTGTGACATCCCGGAATTTAGGGCATAGATTTCAAACGACTAAATTACGGAAAATTTATTTGTAATTTAACTCATTCAGTTTTAAGTAAATATAATGAAATATGAATGAGTTAAGTTCAATTATTATATAATATTTGATGATATTATGCCCAAACGTGTAAACTGGTAAACAAATCAAATCGCTCAACTACAGCGCTGATTAATGCGTCTGAAAACTGAAAATTTAGCATTAATCAGTTTTGAGCAAAACAAACATTAAAATATGATAGTACATGTTCCCCTATTTCCGAAAATATAAGGAACGTCAAAAACGGAGTTCGTATGCAAAAGATACGACCGTTTTAAGAAAGCAGACACTAAAACACTGTTTTTTTTAATCGTCTAAAACCGAATCGAACAATTGAGGCACTTATGCTTTGCCGACGGGATTTCCGAGAGCATTTTTAGACTCAGGATATAGTATATTATTTAATTTCACACTCGAAATAATTTTTACGAAAATATTTACGAAAGTCGCGAAAATGGACACCGCCAGCCGTTAAGACGCATAACTTCAAACACAATTTCCCGGAGATCCGTAACTCCAAAACTTAATCCTTTTGATGTTATGCAATCCTTGAATTATACTCTATCTAACGGAGCTTTCTAAAAATAAAATCGATGCACTAATCCCGAGGAACCCGTTTTTTGTATGATTTGAACATGTAATGGAGGTTTAACCCCATGTGGGGCCCACCCATACCCCAAGAGACCAAAAAAACTCTGATTTCTTTTCTCTTCACCTCGCCCCACCCCACCCCACCCCACGTGCCATATCTTTTCTTTCTTGCACATATCATCAAAGGTACAAGGTAAGGGTCGAGGTATGGCTCATTTGGTTTGTGTGTATGGATTTTTACTATAAAAGGAATGCATGGGTGCTTTCATTCGACACAAATCATCAACTTCTTCCCTCCTCTCTATCACTCTCTCTCCCTTATCCCTCACCATTTCTGCCCAAAAAAGTTAGAAGAACCACCAAACCACCTCCTGCCACCTTTCTTAAACTAACATAACACCTGTTGATATCCTGCTGCTGCTTGCAAAAGACTTCTCCACCCTCCTTCTATCCTCCCCCGCCTTAAGACACGCCGGAAAACGCCAAGAAGACCGGCAGCAAGAGGCTGCCGGCCACCCCCATTGCCACTGTCACAGCCTTGTAACACCACCACCATCGTCTTCTACTGCTGCCATTACCCCACCAGTAAGCCATCTCCACCCCTTGATTTCGTTTTTAATCTTTCTTGCATCGAGAATCATCATAAAAAAAATCAATCGCTAATTTTTTTTTGTTTATGAGTTGCGACGAGAAGAAGGACAGGAGGCGTATGCCTCCTGTTATAAAAAATGGTTACTGTACAAACTATGATACAAAATAAATACATGCAGTCCCTCTATTTTGACTTTGCCCACCTTTAGTCCCTCCCCATCAAAATGGTTTTCATTATAAATCATAAACTACTAAAATATCAAATATAATGTTTAAAACTTACCCTAAGATGGAAAAATCCTTTCAAACAAATCCAGTTTTAATACAATATTAAATAAATAATTTTATAAATATTAGTTTATAAAATTTAGCATACATAAATTTTTGCGAAATTATCTCAACTTAAATTTTCTTGGTTTATTTAAAGTATTTTGGGAAAATAATAAATTAAAATTTTATTTTATTTTATTTTATTTTATTTATTTATTAAAATTTATTTAAATGGATTATTTAAATAAATTTAAGATAATAAAAACTTAGAAAATTTATAAATCATTATATTTAGTCCAATTATACAATCTCTACCAAATATTAATTTATAGCAAATATTTCTAGGAAATCGGAGTAATCCCGGAAATCACGACCTCTCGGCAATACATCTCTGTTTATAAAACTACTCGTTAACCACTCGATAAGGTGAGTTTTACGGCCCCTCTTTTATACTTTTACATTTTGGGGGAGAATACACGTGTTAAATAATATAAATTACTCAAAAAAAATTATAATACATTTTAACTGCTCACGGTACGGGGAATCTGGTTTGAAGGGCCGCTTGGGTTGCTGGATTTCAGAAGTGCTTAAATGCCAAAATGATCCTGCCCTCCGGTGTTTCATGTCTGGCCTCTGTCTGTGCATAGTAGTTGAAAAGTATTGATGAACATTTATATAATATGAGTAAAAAGAATATTATTTTTAAACTTCATTTATGATATGTTATTTGAGAAATGCTACTGTTAAAATAACATATGTCTACTATCATGGAGTTTATACTAGAATTATACTTGATTAAGTGCCTTATGCTATGCATGCTTAACTTCTATACAAAATTCATTATGCCTAGTAACTTAACTACAATTAAGTTAGGGCTGAGAGTTATTCACAAACTTTTCGTTAATGGTTTTTGAGTGAGACGCTACTATTCATTACCTGAATTTAATCACTTAGCCTGCCCCCATACTGTTATAATCGTTAATCTTCGGAGCGAGATACATATGTATAGATCTATATGGGGTCGACAACCCCACCTGCGGTTGCTAGCTACAACCATCGACTGATCAATCGTAGCAGGTGATATGTGTCTACGATCGTTACTACGACGTCCACGGAAAAGTCATAAGGAGGGGTACTTTTCCTCCATAGCTCGATTATAGAACTCACTAAAAAGATTAACACGAATCTCTCTCAATTTTGCACTACAACCATAGGTTTGGTTGCTTTCAGAACTATTTTTATGTATAGTGGGTACTTATACAATGAATATATTTAAACTTTCATAAAGTTATTACAAAACACTTTTTCTTTAAAAGCATGGATTTATTTATAAAAATACTTTTTGGCTTTTAAAGACTCATGACAAGCATTGTTTTAACTATTGTTATACAAGAAAAATAGTTTTGGACTTTTGAAAGTATTATTACTGCGGATAGCAGAAAACCTGTGACTCTCACCAACCTCATGTTGACTTTCAAAATACATGTATTCTCAGGAAATCATTGAAATTTCGGGCACACTCAGACGATGGAAAACATGGCTCGCAAGTACTTTAATTTTCCACTTTTGAACTGTTATGCCTAACTGTTAAGGCAAACTCGTATTATTATTATATTATTATCTGTAACAACCTTGTATGAAAACATAAAGTTGTAATGAAAATGCTATTTTGTTCAATGTTGTACTTGTGTTGTATATTCAATTTATCTATGATTCCATGAACTTAGTCACACAACCCGGCATGTTCCGCCACCTCGACTGGGGGTGTGATAGATTGATATCAGAGCTAAATTGGCTATAGAGCTAAATTGGATATAGAGAACTCGTATCCTCGAAAAAGGAATTCAACTATAGCAACTAGCCTCTAATAAAAGTATTATTAATAATAAAACTACTTCTCGACTACTTACGGTACGGGGAATCTGGTTTAGAGGGCCGCTTGGGTTGTTGGATTCAGAAGTGCTTAAATGCCAAAATGATTCTGCTCTCCGGTGCTTCATGTCTGGCCCTTGTCTGTGCTCGGTTGTTGGGAAGTACAAAACAAAGATTAATAATACTACAAACCCCACGAACCTTAATATATAAGAGTTTATATATATACTCTGACCCGCGATGAGAACACTTAATAAAAATTCTAAACATCCCTTCAACTAAAACTACCAACTCAACCCTTTAGGTCAAACCCCTCAATTAAAGGTTAGTACCGTACATAAGCCATACCAAAAATAAACCTGGAACGCGCGCCTATGTTATTTATGGTCGGGCCGGTGCACAACAAACCTTGAGCAAGGAGTTTGGCAGACTACAACGGTTGAGCGTTTTAGAGATTGAAGAATGTTCTCCAGATTCGCTGCAGCAACCTAGTACCTTAGAATCCATATATACATTTTAAAACACTAATAAATTTCAAAATCGTTAGCAATTAAGATCCCCTTCTATCATTCGGAAATCTAGAGGATTTCTAAACCAATCACGTTTCCCCCTGTCATTGGAAAATCGGTAGGATTTTAGGATTCAGTCTCACTCTAAGACTTGGAAATCTATGGGATTATAGGAATAAATGCAATAAACAATTTACATGCTTGTTATAATTAAGTAGTACGAACAACTTAAGTGTGTCTTTTCTAAACGTTTAGGAGAATACCTCAACGAAAAGAACCACAAGTTCGTCCACCACCGACTCCCCGAACTAACAGGAGAAGTGCTCCAGAGATAACTCAAACAACAGAAGAAACTCCAGACCCTGAAGAAGCCCCAAGCGCGACAAATAACCAACAAAATTTCCAGATGGATCCTATAACATCCGGATTTCCAGGTATCATAATTTAAATATTTGTTTTTGAGATGAGAAGAGGGACTCGACGAGTTGACGCCTAAACTCGTCGAGTAGGATCGCGACTGATGACTCGGATTAATGAATGGACTCGACGAGTCGGAGAGTCGACTCGACGAGTCCGCGCTATTGGCAGAAACCCTAAATCTTTGGGCATGAGCCCTATTTAAAGGCACTTATGGCCTTCAATTGTGGCTACCTTTCTAGAAGAGAGAACCCTAGCAAGTTTGAGTGTGTAGAGTGAGAGGAAGAGCTATCTTGAGCTTTTTGGTGTGAGTTTGCAAAGGAGGAGAAGAGTTCCAGCAAGAAGGACTAGAGGAGGTTGTTGTTCTGAGTTAGTCAAGCAAGGAGCTTCATTCTGAGGTACCAAATCGAACCCCTCTTCTTCCCTATTGTGTAGATTTCATTTTTGGGTTTAGGGCTTGAATCACTTCATTTTTGGGGTCTTAAATGCATCAAATCCCTCTTCCTAGTTGTGTTATAGATCTGGACCTGTCTAGGTCCAGAGAGTCAGAAAGTATGAAGCTTTAGTCGAGTAATCATAGGGTTTTGAAGCTAGGAAGCATTAATGGGGTTTCTATGGTATATAATGCAAGATACACCATGCATGGACACCAAGTTCAGACCTTTACGTGACTTTTGGTTGTTAGAAGGTCAGATCTATAAGTTAGAGAAACAGATCTGACCTCAGAAGGTCGTTTGAGCATTGTCATGGAGGAAACTCGCCGAGTCCATGAGAGGACTCGACGTGTCGGATCGGGTTGCCCCGCGATTCGTGATCAGTGGTAACCCGTCGAGTGAAAGGATAACTCGACGAGTCGAGTAAGGCCTTAGGAGGACTTAGAGGACACGCATGGACTCGTTGAGTCATCCGAGTGCACTCGACGAGTCTGGTCAAAGTTGGACCGTTGACTGGAGTTGACTTTCGTTGACTTTTAGGGTTTGGTCAACAAGTGGACATTTGGACCATTGGAGGGGTAAAATGGTATTTTCCCCTTCTGTGAGATTATAGGAAGGGATTGGTCTAGCCTTTGAGAATCGTTGTTAATTAGAGGTAAATTACTTTATGTGATTAGGTGGAGACTAGATCAATATTGTGAGTTCGAGACTTTCCGAGATTACCCGAGGTGAGTCTTCTCACTATACATTACCTAAAGTGGTATCCATGTGCAGACCGGAGGGTTGTGTTATGTGTTTACTTGAGATTATTTGTATTGCGATTTATGTATGCTATGTGATATTTAGACCGGATCGGAGGGTCCAACGATTTAGACCGGACCAGAGGGTCCAACGAGCTAGACCGGACCGGAGGGTCCAACGAGCTACGAGACTGGAGGGTCCCGCTGAGACACATTGACCAGAGGATCTTATCGAGTTATAGCCTCGAGTGGCTTATGTGTTGTATGTAGTATTTTGGGGAACTTACTAAGCATTTATGCTTACCGTGTTATGTGATATGTTTTTCAGGTACTAGCGAGGATCGCGGGAAGGCGCCGGCATGATTTGTACACACTCGCAGAGGATTATGTTTTTTTTGAGATTGAAGGGTCCATATTATGGTTTGGGCTAGGCTTTGGATGTAATAGGTCATTTAGCATTGTAATAGAAGTATTTTGGTATGTTTACGGCCTAGAGTATGTTTACGACCATGACCATGTTTATGGCCATGACCAGTTTACGGTCAGGTCTTCTTTCCTATAAATAGGACCAGTCTGAGTCAGTTAGTAGTTGTTGATTCATAGCAGTTTGCAGTCCGTCAGAGTTGTATCAGACGTTTCATTAATACAAACGTGTGCAAGCTTTGATTCATCGTCTTCTACTCAATTCTCTTCTTATTTGATTGTTAGATTGCTTGATCACTAGTTAAGATCCTGTTTCTAGGACCTTACAATTGGTATTAGAGCAAGTCTAGTGTCGAAACATCTTTCAATCACGTTTTCGGTCAGAGGAGTTTAGTTTCATCGTTATTCAAGACTGCATTTGGTGTTTTGTGACATACGGGGATTAGATCTGCTTGCAATTCAAGTTTTCAACAAATTCTAGGTGTTTACGGTCAACAGTTTACGACCGTAAACAGTCAATCTTCATTGACCGTAAACAGTCAATCTTCATTGACCGTAAACAGTTAATCTCCTTCATCCGTAAACTCAATCGTGAACCTTCAACCGCAACCGTGAACCTCCAACCATAAACTCCAAGCTGTGAAAGTTGACCGTAAACTCGTGTTTACGGCCATAATCATTTGATCTCAAACTATTTCTTTTGGCATTTTAGTTAATTTTTCAAGTCATTAAAATGGATTCTCAAAGTCAAGTACTTCATCATGAGCTGGATTCTATTATGGGAACAACTACTCGTATTCCCCGATTGTTATCTGCAGAAGGGTTACCAGAATGGAAGTACAGAATCGAAAAATACATTAAAATGAAAGACTTCAAGGTTTGGAGAAGCATTCTAAAAGGACCAATCAGAATAACTACAAATCTTCCAACCGGACAAGTAATTAACAAGCCATACACTGATTACACTGAAGATGATTTCGAAAAGGTTGAAGAACAAGAAAGAGCATTGGCCACCTTGACCATGGCTCTATCGCCCGACATTGCACAAGGTTTTAGAGAATACACTTCAGCTAAAGCACTATAGGAAGCATTGATAGAGGTTTACGAGGGAAATGAGGATATGAAGGAAAGCCGTCAGGATATGTTAAGGCAAAAGTTCAACATGTTCAATTATGTAGTTGGAAAAACACTGGAAGCTCAGTTGCAACGATCTACTACTCTTACTACTGAGATGAGTACAGCTGGCATTTACTTGACTAGGTCAGAGATAAACAAGAAATTGCTGAACTCACTTCCAAAATCATGGGACATGAATGTAGATGTTATCAAAAAGACAAAAGATTTAAATCGTCTTAGTCTTGCTGAAAAAATGGCAATCATCAAAGCATGTGATCTTGATGACAACCAACGAGAGATGAACCATGTGAATTCTTACTCAACTGCGAACCTTGGAATTTCCTCAAACAATTATTTTTCATCCTATATCTCTTCATCCAGTCAAGCTTTTTCTGTTCAACAGCTTCAAAATCAAAGATTTATCACTCCATCAGTTACACCATATGTCACCTCAGCATCTGTCTCCCATCCACATGTTGCTTCATCATCTGTTTCTCATCAACAAAGTCAATCTTCTGTTGTTCCTCAAACTGTTTCTTTCTCAAGTGCATCGGCTATGGCTCCAGCTCCCCATTCCAAAGAAAATGAAGAGAACTTAGCTCTTGCTACTGGACTCGTAAATTGTTACAATGTATTTGTAGCTCGAGAGCTCCCACCTCAACTCTCATTTGCTGACTTGGATCAAATTCATCCAGAGGATGTAGAGGAAATGGACATCACTTGGAAAATTGCTATGGCTGTGTTCAAGGCTAAGCAATTTGCTAAGAAAACAGGAAAGAATAACTGGGAAATGAATGCGGATAATAAAGTAGGGTTTAACAAGGGAAAGTTGCGCTGCTACAACTGTCACGAGCCGGGTTATTTTGCTCGTGAGTGTCCCAAACCAGATAGAAGAGTAAACAGTGATCGCACAATGGTTCCAGTGGGAAATGGTCGTGGAAATGCTGCCGTCAACAGTGAGACTGTTAACTTAGCAGTGGTTGCTCAGTCTTTTGACTGGGAGGACCAGATTCAGGCACTGAATATTTCAGGACCTGAAAATGCTCACTTGGCTCAAATCAATGATACTCCTGTGGAAGAAGCTGAAGTTGATCCTGAAGAAGAAATGAGGGAGTTGCAGTTTGCTTTCATGGTATCATCCAAGTCAGAACCTCAAAAAGAATGAGGTAAGTCAGTCCTGTTGTTCTCAAAGTTGCATTGATAAAGTTAACAATCTTCTTGAGCATATAGAATTGTTACGTAGAGAGAACGAGAACTTGAAATATGAAAAGTATGAACTTAGAAACGGACAAAAACCCCCGAGAGCTGAATTAGAAGCTAAAACGAAAGATTTTAGAAAACTTCAGGAGGAATATAGCATTAAAATCACACATTATAGATATGTAACTGAACAACTCACTGAGGTAACTGCAGAGCTTTGCAAATTAAAAAACAAATTTGAAAATGCAGATTTTACATTTACAAAAAAATTGATTTGTCAAGCGAAGTTGTTGCATCAATGATTGAAAACAATTTGAAATTCAAGCAAAATCAGTCCAAGGGGTTAGGATATGATAAGGTGCCTCCTCCTTTTAATCATACCTACACTAATGTTCCTTTGTCAAAAATGGAAATAGACAGAGAACCATTTCTCAAGTATGGTTTTGTGTCAAGTGGTATCATGAATGTTGAAACTACTAATGTTTGTACTTCCCATGTAGATCAATTTTTAAGTCACTCAAAGCAAGAAGCTGCAGGATCTGTTTTTGAAAATAAATATTTTTCTGAACCTGATGTTTTTGTTTCAAAAAATGACTCCTTTGTTTCTAATGTTAATTTCCATGATACATCTTGTGATACTTCTGCATCGAATCATGTTGATTTAAATTTCTTTGACATATTTGATGATTTGTTTGATAATTCTGGTGTTCCTGAATTTGATGTTCCAGTTTCAACCACATCCACTTCACCAATCACACAATCAGATTCACCTCCTCCTATCACACAATCTGATAGTTGCATATGTTCTTGTGGTTCAAGTAAGAGTGTCAATAAAGAGAGCAAATAAGACAAAGGCAGTACCAGTTACAATAATAATAAGCAGATTTGTTTTAAGTGTGGTACTGCCGGTCACATCGTTAGAAATTGTCCTAATAGGGCATTTGTGCATTTTTCGTCTAAACGAGGAAAGAATGAGTCTCGAGGAAGTTCTTTAACTAGAAAGTCCTGTAGATCTCGCTATCGAAATGATGATTGGAAGGCTAATCAAAACCAAAAAAGGCAGTTTTTCAAAAGAACAAACAGGTTTTCAATAACAAAGTCACAAACAGTTTTCCAAAATCGAATTCGGCTAAGCCCAGGTCGGGTTCGTCAAAGAGTGAATCTGGATTTTCAACCATTTCTGGTAGAAAATCCAAATGCTCAAAGAACACTAAAAAGGAATGTGTTTCACAATCACCGGTGAATGTTAAGAAACCTAAATGCCAGTGGGTGCCCAAACTATCTTCCAACCAATCATCATCATCCTCTGAAAAAGTTTTACATGATGACACAAAATCAAAAGGATTAAAAGATAAATCTGTGATCGTAAAGGGTCCACCCAGGAAAGAAATGACTTGGGTCCCGAAATCTAAATGATCCCGCTCATTTTGCAGGGACAGTTGCGAAGGAATGTCGTCAGACCATGGTATGTCGACAGCGGCTGCTCCCGACATATGACAGGAGATATTTCTCAATTGAACGACATTCAGACGTTTAACGGAGGATTTGTTTCCTTTGCGGGTGGTGAAGGCGGAAAAATCACACACAGAGGAACTGTAACAAACAGAGCACTGAGTTTCGAGAACGTCAACTATGCTCCCGAGTTAAAGCACAGTTTGTTAAGCGTCTCTCAGATCTGCGACAAGGGTTATTCAACGCATTTTACTGATAAAGAGTGTCTAATCTTAAAGCCAGGCATTTTCATCCCAGATGAGTGGATTCTTGTCAAATCGAAGCGAGATGGAAATGCTTACATAATAGACATGAATAGCAACATACCTGAGCAAGTCACCTGCCTTTTCTCAAAAGTCTCAGAACAAAACGCTATGTTGTGGCACCGACGACTCGGCCATGCTAACGCTAAGAATCTGAATCGTCTTGCTAAAAACGAAATGGTGCGTGGCCTGCCTGTCAGAGACTTTATAACATTTGAAAAGTGTGTGTTATGTGCACAAGGAAAGCATCACAGGAAACCACACCTGCCAAAGCAAATCAACTCAATCAGCCAGGTGCTCCAATTGTTGCATATGGATTTATTTGGTCCAGTCAATGTCCTAAGCATCAATAGAAACTCATACTGTCTAGTTGTGATTGATGACTTCTCTCGTTTCACATGGGTTTTATTCTTGAACAACAATGTTGGGGTATCTGATCTGATCAAAAAATTCATCGTGATGATTGAGAACCAAACAAATAACCGGGTGAAGGTGCTTAGAACTGATAATGGAACAGAATTTAAGAATGCAGTTCTTGATCATTTTTGAGCAGAAAAGGGAATTGTGCGTCAATACAGTTCAGTTCGCACGCCTCAGCAAAATGGTGTTGCTCAACGAAGGAATCGAACACTACAAGACGCTGCAAGGACGATGTTGTGTGACTCAAAGTTACCAGTTTTCTTTTGGGCTGAGGTGATTCACACTGCTTGTTATGTTCAGAATCGTGTTTTAATCAACAAAGCCCAAATCAAGACTCGATACGAAATTCTATACGGTCACAAGCCATCTGTCAGCCATTTCCGTGTATTTGGTTGCCCTTGTACCCTTCTTCACCTGGAGTCCAACCCCAAGTTTAATGCCAAAGCTGATGACTGCTATTTCGTGGGGTATGCTGCTCGCACCGCATACAGGGTTTACAAGAAAAGAACAAAGCAAATTGTAGAATCCTTTGATGTGCGCTGGCTGGAGGAGAATGAAACATATGCTAGAGTGGGTCCTGATTGGCTATTCGATTACACATCTTTGTTCAAATCGTTCAATATGTGTTCAGATAGTGTATCTGGTTCTACTTCTGGTTCAAAGTTTGTACCTGAAGATGAAGACGAAGACGTTGTCTACAGACCGCCGATCGTTTCTTCTGCGATTCCTTCGGTGGAGTCCTATGTTCCAATTCCTAGTCCAGAATCTCCAAGTCAACAACCAACTCCAGATGCTGATGCCATTCCTCTTACCCCTGATGAAAGAGAGTTCATGTCACGAGATGCTTCCGCTGTTACTCAAAATTTTATGGAACTTCTCTTTCCTGAGCAAATTGCAAATGAGTTTGTGGCAGATCCTACTAATGAGACTTGTTCTTCTGATGTGGATCCTTCGGCAGATGATGGAGTTATTAACGTTCACAATCTTCCTATTTCATTCAATGACATCAGCTAGGAGATACCTTCCCGTATTCAACGCGATCATCCGATCGAGAATGTCATTGGCCAGCTGGGTGACGGTGTTAAAACGAGAAGCCAGAGTGGAGATGTCAATACATGTCTCTATTCTTGCTTTATCTCTCAAATAGAGCCAAAGAACGTTGAAACGGCTTTGAATGACCCCAGCTGGGTAGATGCTATGCATCAAGAGCTAAACCAATTTGAAAAACTTGGGGTTTGGAAGCTGGTTGAACTTCCTAAAGGCAAAAAGTCTCCTGACACTCGCTGGGTATACCGCAATAAGCAAGATGATTTCGGAGTCATAGTGCGTAATAAAGCAAGATTGGTGGTTCGTGGGTTTAGACAAATCGAGGGTCTTGACTACACTGATGTTTATGCACCAGTGGCTCACTTGCAGGCTATCTGTATCTTCCTTGCATACGCTTCTTACATGAACTTCATTGTTTATTAGATGGATGTCAAGACAGCTTTCTTGTATGGCAAAGTGAAGGAAGAAATCTACGTTGATCAACCCCATTGAGTTTGTTAACTCAAAGCTTCCCAATCATGTCTACAAGTTGGACAAGGCGTTGTATGGGTTACATCAAGCTCCTCGAGCGTGGTATGCAACTCTCACAAAGCACTTGCTCGAACATGGATATTCTTGCGGCACTATCGAGCAAACTTTATTCATCAAGCATGTGGGTAATGATCAGATTCTAGTCCAGATCTACGTTGACGACATTATCTTCGGGTCTACAAGTCCACAGCTTTGCAAAGAGTTTGAAGGTGTGATGAAGAAGAGGTTTGAGATGAGCTCTTTAGGTGAAATGACCATGTTTTTGGGGCTTCAGGTCCAACAAAGATCAATCGGAATCCTGAATTCATCAAGCAAAATATGTGGTCGATATACTTGAGAAGTTCGGGTTTCAAGACGCAAAACATGCCTTGACGCCAATGGCCGAGAGACCCCTGCTGACTCCACATACTGATAGCGAATCCGTAGATCAAACTCATTACAGATCGATGATCGGTTCGTTGATGTATATAACTGCAAGCCGACCAGACATCATGTTTGCAGTTTGTCAATGCGCACGTTATCAGGCTAATCCAAACTTTCACAGCTTATTGATGTCAAAAGAATTTTTCGGTACCACAAAGCCACCCCAAAATTGGGCCTTTGGTATCCGAAAAATTCTGAATTTGATTTATATGCATTTACTGACAATAATTATGGAGGCTGTGAGTTTTTTTGAAAATGCTTCGTTTTGAGGACTAATTTTTTTTAGGTTAGTTTAAATTTGTGCACTATTATATCATTCTCACCCCATGCATAAATTTAGGGGGAGAAATAATCAAAAACCAAACAAAAAATTAAAAACTTAAAAAATACAAAAATATTTTTATTTCTGTTTTATTTTTTTCAGAAAAATTTTCCAAAATTCCAAAGACATTAAAAATCAGAAAATCCAAATATATATTGTTAATGGAATGTGTTTGCAGGTGATGTGAGGGAAGTGATATAATCAAGTGATAACGGGCAGACTGAATCTGTGTAAGGTGCCAAAGTCGAATTGTCTGTGCTCTGTGTTCGATGCGCGGGTAGGCACGAAAGGTTTTTAAATGGACTTGACTAGGATCAGATGAACTTTAGGAGTTTTAAGACTTGAGAAATCTTAACCTAGATAGTTCTGTTTAGCCTGAAAATACGACACTTGGGTAGGTTGAGCAGAGAAATATACATGGGAATCTGCGGATACATTAAACGATCTGTATCTAGAACTGTGGATTAACTTTTCCTCGACGTGCGGACTCTGTCCTTAATTCTGGTGTTGACGGGGTGACTGGGGAATTCCGATAAATTAGGTTTGTAGAAAGTTATTTTCTTTCTTTCTTACTGTCATTCATATGTTGTCTCCTCTGCGTGATTGAAATACATCCGACCTGGACTGCAACATATGCAACTCTATTTCTATGCATGTTCTATCTATGCAATTCTTCCTGCCTGTTAGCCATATGTTGTCTCCTTTGTGTGATCAACCATCCGACCTGGTACACAACATATGCACCATTCTACTTCTCAATCCCTCTAAATCTGGTTAGTCATATGTTTCACCCTCTGTGTGATCGGAAGATCTGACTTGGGTGTATAGCATATGCACTCTAAATCTGATTTCTTCCTAAATAATTGTCTGCTCCTCTGAAGTAAGGAGTATTCTGGAAGTCCTTGATTATTGGGGCATATCAGGAAGCGGGAAACACGTTCTAGTACAACTAAAATTGAACACTTATTGGCTGTCTGTAGATCTCGCTGCTTAATTTAGGTGGACAACAATATTCTTGGTCGTCGTCAGCTGAATGGTCTTTTAGGAAATTTATCTAAGTTCATAGGATCTAATGTCTTGTCACTTATAGTTTATCCTTAATTTTGTCACAACCTTTTTTGTTTAAGTGGACCACAATGCCGACGATCGACCAGACATAGACATGAAGGTAAAAGTACCAACAAGCGGAGTAAGACTGTCTAAAAACATTGATCCCAATATCACAAAATCTTATCAGCGTTTGTTAAAGTGATAGTAGTTTAAAATTTCTGTTATTTTTTAAATCTATGCATTTTATTTTTCATTTTAATAATTTCTATTTTTTTTATTATTTTTACTTTTACATAAAAAAATTTAGTTTAGTTTTAAAAATTAATTTTATTTTTGTTATTTTGTCCTCAAAATGTTTTATTTATAAAGGCTTTTGGGTATTGGACTTTATCATTGTGGATTGCGGCCCATGAAAATTTTGGCCCGGTTATATAAAGAAAAGGAGAACAGCCGAGAACTCTCTACTCCTCATTTTTCTATTCTCGGCCGCAAACTCTCCCGTTTCTCTCTCTCTCTCTCTAAATTTTTTTTGTGAGTTTTGGTGAAATTGATCCGATAACTTCAAAGGTATGCCATTTCCGACCACAGATATACAAATCTCGCATCAAACCGACATGATTTCAAGCTTTAATCGAAGAAAAACTAACTGTCGGCATTTACGGCCACTGGCAGTTTACGGCCACGAGTGTTTACGGCCAAGGATGTTCACGGCCAAGGCTGTTTACGGCCAAGGCTGTTTACGGCCCAGACTGTTTACAGCCAAATTTTTAAATATTTGAATATGTTGTTTTCCAATTTGGCTTGTTTGATTGCAGATTCAAATGGCAGAGCTTAAGTTTGCTGACAGTCACAACCTGGCTATCATCCTGGCTGATCCTCCGGCTGCTCACGGAGAATTCAAGTGTATAATGCATGGATTGCGAGAGTGCTGCTTGTCTACGGCGTTGACTGTCAATCCAAACATTTATCAAGGATTGATTAAAGATTTCTGGAAATCTGCATTGGTGAAGAAAGGAAGTGATGGAGCTGTTTGTATTGAGGCTTTTGTCAACAACTACAAAATCATCATCAATGAGCAGTTCATCAGAAGTACGCTCAAAATTGATGATCAATCAACCTCCTCCTCCGAGATCGATATTACCCATGTTGAAGAGTTTCTTACCAAAATGGGATATGAAGGTGTCTTCCCTCCAATCATAAAGAAGTTATTGCCACCGTTATGGAGATTTTTAGCTCATGTCTTCGTGAGCCTGGAGCAGATGAGATATCTCTAAGAAACACTGGTGCTATCATCGCTCTGGCTGCGGGACTGAATTTCAACTTTTCAATGTTCATTCTCGAAGAACTGATTACAAACATCAAAGGAAAAACTAGGGACAAGTTCTTGTTGTACCCTAGGTTCATTCAAGTATTCATTGATGAACAATTTCCCGATATGGCTAAAGATGGAGAAATCCTCGACATGAAGTCTTTGGGGCCACACACCCTCGGATTGATAAAGCAAAATCGAAAGGGAAAAATAACTTTTCAAGGAAAGTTCCCCTTGGTGAAGTTTGGCCTGTTTGCCGATTCAAGTGAAGCATCTGAGTCTCATATCTCTTCTGATCGAGTGACTTCTGAAGATGATATCTTTTCTGAAGACGAAGTCATTCCGGTTTCTGATCACGAAGATGATGAAGCTACTCCTGTTGCCATTGTAGCTGAAGAGAATAACCTTCACTCTGTACAAGTTGAGAGTGAATTTAACGAAGAAAATTATTCCTTTGAGGACTTGGATCTTTCGGGCTTTGACAAGGATGATATTCCCTTGAATTTTGGAGAAAGTGCAAACCTCTTGTCAAATGAGGATCTTGATTCTTTCTTTGACACTATCCATGATGTTGCTCATCCAACAACGGAGATAAGGGAATCAGAAGACATTCTTGAGACTCCGCCTCCTTCCCCAAAACAACTGGCTGAAACCTCAACTCCTAAGGAGACATCTTTGGAGATTCCTCCCTCTAAGAATTTCGTTCCTACCTTTGAGCCAGCAGTAAGTGAATCTCTGACAACTCCAACCTCCTCGCATTCATTGAAGAGAAGAAGACTTGATCCTAGACCAGGTGTATTCGTGCCTGATCTATCTCATGGCCTGTCAACTCCTTCATTTACTACTTCCATTGCTATTTCACCTATTCTATCCAATGAAGGTCCTAGCACATTTTATGAAGTTGGTGGTGC
Organism: Lactuca virosa; assembly: GCF_052849685.1. Lineage (NCBI taxonomy): Eukaryota > Viridiplantae > Streptophyta > Magnoliopsida > Asterales > Asteraceae > Lactuca > Lactuca virosa. Next base: position 162,159,704 of record NC_136430.1, read on the forward strand.
ATCTGTTCCTTCAGGATCCTCTCCTCTCAGGCCTCATCACGACATTGTCTCTGAGAGACTCGCTCTACATTTGGCCCATGAACAAAGCTCAATGCCTTACTCCCGAGCTAAGGGAATATTTATTGAGGAAGGCCACTCAAAAGAGGATGATCCCACCATACCTGAACTTCAAAAGGAAATCGGGGTGCTTAATCAGAAAAATATTGAGCTTGATATCCGGGTGGCTGATCTTGAAGCTGAAAAGGTCCAACTCAAAATTCAGGTTGTTGATCTTGAAGCGGATAGAATTCTGAAAACAAAGCAAATTTCTGATCTGCAAACTCACATGGGAAAGTTGACTGCGTGTTACTTTGATTTGAAGGAGAAGCTGACAGAGGAACTTGGCGACAAGTTCAGTTCATCTGTTCAACATCTCAATGCTGGCCAGTCTTCTGCTCAACAAGTTCAAGAACCCACTGTTGAACCGCCTACTCAAAGAAGAACTCGAATTGTCGATCGCTTTGAAAAAGAACCAGCTCAGGCGCCAAGCATTACTGAACTCAAACGTGCCAAGTTAGCAGCCTCTGAAAAGAAAAGGACACTTCTCTTCAAGAAATCTTCTGATCAAAATGCTCCTGGAAATAAACCCTCTATCACCGTGACTAATCTTGAGCATAAGAAATTTGGTCACAAGTATGGTGACAGATCGGGAATTATGTCATGAGGCTTTCATGACAGGCTCAACATGTGTATCGTAAAGCGCAAAAGCAAAAATGTGGTGTACAACAAAGATTTCCATGATTTCCATTCATGGACAAGAGTTGATCTCTCAGAATTATCAAGTGCTCATTTCTTCAATCCATCAGGTGATCCAAAGGCTTCGCATTTCAAGCTATACTTGGAGGATCAAGTAAAGAAGGGATTCCCTGGCATGAAGACTGCTGAGTCTTTCATCAAAAGCTTCCCTAACGTGCTTGATCCCAAGACCAACAAGCCCTTTCAGACTGTCATGTGGCCGCCAACAAATCAAGTCAGACAAGTTCCAGTGTTGCAGACCTTCAGTGATGGATCTCTCAGAGACATGCATTACTGGGTCTATGATGAAACTATTGCGTCTGTTGTCATCAAGTTCCAAGATGTTGCTTTCGCCTATACTACAAACAAGACCTACGTCAATTTGGGAGGTAGGATATTCATCATCTGGCCCTGCATCAGATCAAGGTTGCTGAAGACATTTTCGAACCTGCTGCGAAAGAGTACACAACAATGGTTGCTGAGATTATTGCTAAGGAGATGTGGCAAGGAGCAATGGGAGGGTCCGATGTTCTTGTTATTGAGAGAGACTGAGTTACAGCTAGCCCCAAACCAAAGGGAGATTGAAGGGTCCATATTATGGTTTGGGCTAGGCTTTTGATGTAATAGGTCATTTAGCATTGTAATAGAAGTATTTTGGTATGTTTACGGCCGTAAACATGTTTACGGCCATGACCATGTTTACGGCCATGACCAGTTTACGGTCAGGTCTTCTTTCCTATAAATAGGACGAGTCTGAGTCTGTTAGTAGTTGTTGATTCATAGCAGTTTGCGGTCAGTCAGAGTTGTACTAGACGTTTCATTAATAAAAACGTGTGCAAGCTTTGATTCATCTTCTTCTACTCAATTCTCTTTTTATTTGATTGTTAGATTGCTTGATCACTAGTTAAGATCCTGTTTCTAGGACCTTACAGAGATTCTAGGATATGTTTTATTGTGATGACATTTGATACACATGAGATTTTGAGAATATTACATGAGTTTTATTGTGTTTGAAAAATGAAAAATTGTTTTAAATTTTACGTCGTTACAAGTTGGTATCAGAGCCTTGGTTTGAGTGATTCAGATGTACCTTCGGGCCTATCCGAACTCAAACTGAGGATTTGAGAAAAATTTTCATAAAAGAAACAATTTTTCTAAAAAGAGTAAAAGATTTTGAGAAAAGCAGAACGGAGCAGTGTGTACGATCAGCCAGCGCCCGAACGGTGATTTCCCAAAATACCCTTACATTATGTGTTATGAGATATTATGTGATATGCTATGCATGCTAGAGTAGGCTAGGCATTCATATTTAGGACTAGAGTGGGCCTGATTTGTGATGCCTTAGCCTAGGAGTTACTGCTACTGTGAATTTCTTTGAGTGTGAGTAGGTAGCAGGGAGGAGCTTATGAGAGGTCTACTGGGTGGTAGCCTGCGCTCAGCGAGATATAGGGTACTTGTGAACTAGAATCCTAGGAGGAGGACTTGAGGTGATTAGTGATGTGGTGTGGAAGGTAGTATAAGGGCCCGTACTACTGGAAGCACTGGATCAGTGAGCAGCCCAAGTAAGAATCCTTAGGGTACTAAGGAGCAAGTAGGGTTGAGTGATAGAGTGCGAGCATGCTCGAGCGCGTCTTTGATTTCTTTTGTGTTGTATTTTCAGAGACATTATGGTGGGTACGCGCCACACTCTAGAGAGTAGCGATGTTAGCGATGATGAGATTCGCAGGATGATTCATGATGAGGTGGTTGCATCCATTCGAGCTGAGATACCAGAGATGTTTGGGTCTATCAATACCACGCTGATTGAGACATTTGACGAGCGGTACGCTGCTCTTACCGATGCTGCTGTTGCTGCGGCCACCGCAGCCGTTGCCGCTGCTAGGCCATAGGCGGGTGACTCGTTGCTGTACCGGGAGTTCAGCAACACGAAGCCACCAGAGTTTGATGGGACTCAGGATCTGATAGCCGCGATGAGATGGATCTCTGACATTGAGGGATGCTTCTACACATGTTCTTGTCCGGAGCATCTGAGGGTACGGTTCGCGCTGAACCAGCTTCACTTGGGAGCGAAGGATTGGTGGAAGTTTGTGACGGCTGACTTTACTCCTGCATAGATTACAGCGGTGACCTGGGAGAGGTTGTTCACCATGTTCCGAGATGAGTATGTTCCCCCTGTAGAGAGGGAACGTCTAGCCCAGGAGTTCTTATCCCTCAAGCAGGGGACGGAGCGCGTGACTGTGATTACACGGATGTTTCACGAGACGGCGTTATTTTGCCCTGAACATGTGTCTTCTGAGCAGGCACGCATGAGTCGATATCGGAGCATACTGAGGAGAGACATTCGTTAGTTCGTGGCGAACTCGACATACCGGACATTTTCCGAGCTCCAGGAAAATGCCCGGAAGAGGGAGATTGAGCTAGAGACTCAGTCCAGGGAGGAGGTCGAGTCTCAGAGGAGGGACAAGCGGCCGACACAGTCTCAGCCGGCAGCCAAGCAGGCAAAGCCCGCTGATTCGAGATCTGGAGGTCCGAAGGGCCGCAGTTGCGGGAAGTGCGGAAAGAGCCATGAGGGAGTGTGCAGAGCAGAGGTGTGCTACAAGTGTGGCAAGGAGGGGCATTTCGTGAGGGATTGCCCCAAGGGCTTTACATTTTGCTTCCACTGGAACCAGACTGGCCATCGGAAGGCCGAGTGCCCACAGCTACTTCAGGGATCAGCTCATGGATATGCACCTGCTGCTTCTAGAGCCACCGAGGCCCGGCCAGTGAAGGCCAAGGCACCGAAGGCTCGCGGGAGAGCCTTTCAGTTGGTAGCGGAGGAGGTCCGCGCAGCGCCCGATGTCGTGGTTGGTATGTATTCTTTTATTTACTTATTCTGAGTTCGAGATATTGTGCTTATATTGTGGTATGCATAGGTACTTTTCTTGTGAGTTCTGTACCTTTTTTGGTGTTATTTGACTCGAGTGCGAGTCGATCTTTCGTGTCATTAGCATTTAGTCAATACATCAGTATCCGACGAGAGGCGTTGAGTCGACCTCTACGAGTTTCTATAGCTGCTGAGTGAGCGGTGTATGCTACTGATGTGATTCGAGGATGTGTACTCGAGATTTTCGGTGTTGAGTTCCCGATAGACCTGGTACTGATTACGATGGGGGATGTCTGTGTCATCGTGGGCATGGACTGGTTGAGCCGATTCGGAGCTGTTATCGACTGCGAGCGTCAGTTGGTGACCATACGAGACCCTAGTGGGGGAGTACTTACGGTGTATGGCGAGGGTACCCGATCTGGGTCAGCATTTTGCTCGGATGCCAGGGCGAGACGGAGTCTACAAGAGGGCTGTAGAGGGTTTGTAGCCTATGTGATGGATACACGAGTTGCCGCAGAGAGGTCGAGTTCTGTTGATGAGGTTCCGATAGTGCGTGAGTTCCCAGACGTTTTCCCTGAGGAGTTGTCGGGTGTGCCTCCGGAGAGGCAGGTGGAGTTCCATATTGATTTGGTTCCGGGAGCGGCGCCTATTCCCAAGGCACCCTATCACCTTACGCCACCAGAGATGCAAGAGTTATCCTCGCAGCTTCAGGAGCTGTTGGGGAAGGGATTCATCCGACCGAGTAGCTCGCCGTGGGGAGCGCCGATCCTTTTCGTCAAGAAAAAGGATTGTTCACACTGGATGTGCATCGATTACCGGGAGTTGAACAAGTTGACGGTCAAGAACCGTTATCCACTACCGAGGATCGACGATCTGTTCGATCAGTTGCATGGAACGTCTTGGTTTTTCCAAGATAGACTTGAGGTCTGGATATCACCAGATGAGGGTGCGTGATGAGGATATCCAGAAGACGGCGTTCAGGACTCGTTATGGGCATTACGAGTTCGTGGTGATGCCTTTTGGGCTCACCATTGCACCAACGACGTTCATGGATCTCATGAACCGAGTATGCATGCCGCTGTTTGATCGATCGGTGATTGTGTTCATCGACGACATTCTAGTGTATTCGAGATCCAGAAAGCAGCATGAGGAGCATCTGAGGGAGATCCTTGGAGTGTTGAGATCGGAGAGGCTTTATGCCAAATTCTCCAAATGTGATTTTTGGTTACAAGAGGTCTAGTTCTTGGGACATCTCGTTAATCAGAATGGGATATTGGTCGATCCGGCCAAGATTGAGGCTGTCATGAGTTGGGAGGTGCCGAGATCCCCCACCGAGATCAGGAGTTTTCTGGGGTTGGCCGGCTACTATCGGAGATTTATCAGATATTTCTCCAAGATTACCGTTCCCCTCACCATATTGACCCGGAAGGGTGTTGCTTTCATTTGGGGTCCCGGGCAGCAGACCTCGTTTGAGACTCTTCGCCAGAGATTATGCGAAGCCCCGGTGTTAGCCCTTCCGGAGGGAATGGAGGATTTCGTGGTGTACTGTGATGTGTCTATATCGGGGTTGGGTGCGGTGCTTATGCAGAGAGGGCACGTGATAGCATACGCATCGAGGCAGCTGAAGCCTCATGAGACGAGGTATCCCACCCACGATTTGGATTTGGGGGCAGTGGTGTTCACCCTCAAGATATGGCGCCATTATTTGTATGGGGTTCGGTGTACCATATACAAGGACCACAAGAGTTTGAAGTATCTGATGGATTAGCCCAACCTGAATATGCGCCAGAGGAGATGGTTGGATGTGGTAAAGGATTACGACTGTGAGATCCTGTACCACCCGGGCAAGGCTAACGTAGTAGCCGATGCTCTGAGCCGCAGGGCGGAGAGTGCCCCGATTCGAGATATATGTATGAGGATGACGGTGATGACTCCGGTGTTGGATACCATTCGAGAGGCCCAGGCAGAGGCTGTGAGACCGGAGAACCGTAAGAGGGAGCGGGTGATTGGACAGGTATCCGAGTTTGTGACGGATAGCCGAGGGCTTATGACCTTTCGTGGTCGGATTTGGGTGCCGTATACGGGCGAGGCACGTAGCACTCTGATGGACGAGGCGCATAGATCGAGATTTTCGATCCATCTCGGGGCCACTAAGATGTATTTGGACCTGAAGAGAGACTACTGGTGGCCATGTATGAAGAGGGATGTTGCATGGGTACTAGAGAGGTGTTTGACCTGTCGCCGGGTTAAGGCCGAGCACCAGCGTCTGCATGGCAAATTTCAGCCATTAGAGGTCCCCCACGAGAGGTGTTGATGCAATTTGGGTGATTGTGGACCGGCTGACGAAGAGCGCTCACTTCCTTGCTATTAGTGAGAGCTCTTCTGCGGAGAGGCTGACAGAGACATATGTGAGAGAGGTGGTGTCGCGACATGGAGTGCCGATCTCGATTGTGTCAGACCGAGATGTACGTTTCATTTCCAGGTTCTGGAAGAAGTTCCATGAGGAGTTGGGTATGAGATTGCACTTCGGTACTGCTTACCACCCACAGACGGATGGCCAGAGTGAGCGAACGATACAGACGCTCGAGGACATGCTTCGAGCATGTGTTATGGACTTCGGAGGAAGTTGGGACACATACCTACCTTTGGCTTAGTTTTTTACAACAACAGCCACCATTCGAGTATTGGTATGCCTCCCTTTGAGCTTTTATATGGGAGGAGGTGTCGGACTCCCATCTGTTGGGGAGAGGTAGGGCAGCGAGTGATGGGTAGCACTGAGAAAGTGCTTAATACGATTGAGCAGATACAGCAGGTCAGACAGAGGTTACTGACAGCCCAGAGGTTACTGACAGCCCAGAGGTTACTCAGCAGGTAGGGCAGCGAATCTGGATTTTCAACCATTTCTGGTAGAAAATCCAAATGCTCAAAGCACACTAAAAAGGAATGTGTTTCACAATTACCGGTGAATGTTAAGAAACCTAAATGCCAGTGGGTGCCCAAACTATCTTCCAACCAATCATCATCATCCTCTGAAAAAGTTTTACATGATGACACAAAATCAAAAGGATTAAAAGATAAATCTGTGATCGTAAAGGGTCCACCCAGGAAAGAAATGACTTGGGTCCCGAAATCTAAATGATCCCGCTCATTTTGCTGGGACAGTTGCGAAGGAATGTCGTCAGACCATGGTATGTCGACAGCGGCTGCTCCCGACATATGACAGGAGATATTTCTCAATTGAACGACATTCAGACGTTTAACGGAGGATTTGTTTCCTTTGCGGGTGGTGAAGGCGGAAAAATCACACAGAGAGGAACTGTAACAAACAGAGCACTGAGTTTCGAGAACGTCAACTATGCTCCCGAGTTAAAGCACAGTTTGTTAAGCGTCTCTCAGATCTGCGACAAGGGTTATTCAACGCATTTTACTGATAAAGAGTGTCTAATCTTAAAGCCAGGCATTTTCATCCCAGATGAGTGGATTCTTGTCAAATCGAAGCGAGATGGAAATGCTTACATAATAGACATGAATAGCAACATACCTGAGCAAGTCACCTGCCTTTTCTCAAAAGTCTCAGAACAAAACGCTATGTTGTGGCACCGACGACTCGGCCATGCTAACGCTAAGAATCTGAATCGTCTTGCTAAAAACGAAATGGTGCGTGGCCTGCCTATCAGAGACTTTATAACATTTGAAAAGTGTGTGTCATGTGCATAAGGAAAGCATCACAGGAAACCACACCTGCCAAAGCAAATCAACTCAATCAGCCAGGTGCTCCAATTGTTGCATATGCATTTATTTGGTCCAGTCAATGTCCTAAGCATCAATAGAAACTTATACTGTCTAATTGTGATTGATGACTTCTCTCGTTTCACGTGGGTTTTATTCTTGAAGAACAAAGCTGGGGTATCTGATCTGATCAAAAAATTCATCGTGATGATTGAGAACCAAACAAATAACCGGGTGAAGGTGCTTAGAACTGATAATGGAACAGAATTTAAGAATGCAGTTCTTGATCATTTTTGCGCAGAAAAGGGAATTGTGCGTCAATATAGTTCAGTTCGCACGCCTCAGCAAAATGGTGTTGCTCAACGAAGGAATCGAACACTACAAGACGCTGCAAGGACGATGCTGTGTGACTCAAAGTTACCAGTTTTCTTTTGGGCTGAGGCGATTAACACTGCTTGTTATGTTCAGAATCGTGTTTTAATCAACAAAGCCCAAATCAAGACTCGATACGAAATTCTATACGGTCACAAGCCATCTGTCAGCCATTTCCGAGTATTTGGTTGCCCTTGTACCCTTCTTCACCTGGAGTCCAACCCCAAGTTTAATGCCAAAGCTGATGACTGCTATTTCGTGGGGTATGCTGCTCGCACCGCATACAGGGTTTACAACAAAAGAACAAAGCAAATTGTAGAATCCTTTGATGTGCGCTGGCTGGAGGAGAATGAAACATATGCTAGAGTGGGTCCTGATTGGCTATTTGATTACACATCTTTGTTCAAATCGTTCAATATGTGTTCAGATGGTGTATCTGGTTCTACTTCTGGTTCAAAGTTTGTACCTGAAAATGAAGACAAAGACGTTGTCTACAGACCGCCGATCGTTTCTTCTGCGATTCCTTCGGTGGAGTCCTATGTTCCAATTCCTAGTCCAGAATCTCCAAGTCAACAACCAACTCCAGATGCTGATGCCATTCCTCTTACCCCTGATGAAAGAGAGTTCATGTCACGAGATGCTTCCGCTGTTACTCAAAATTTTATGGAACTTCTCTTTCCTGAGCAAATTGCAAATGAGTTTGTGGCAGATCCTACTAATGAGACTGGTTCTTCTGATGTGGATCCTTCGGCAGATGATGGAGTTATTAACGTTCACAATCTTCCTGTTTCATTCAATGACATCAGCTAGGAGATACCTTCCCGTATTCAACGCGATCATCCGATCGAGAATGTCATTGGCCAGCTGGATGACGGTGTTAAAACGAGAAGCCAGAGTGGAGATGTCAATACATGTCTCTATTCTTGCTTTATCTCTCAAATAGAGCCAAAGAACGTTGAAACGGCTTTGAATGACCCCAGCTGGGTAGATGCTATGCATGAAGAGCTAAACCAATTTGAAAAACTTGGGGTTTAGAAGCTGGTTGAACTTCCTAAAGGCAAAAAGTCTCCTGACACTCGCTGGGTATACCGCAATAAGCAAGATGATTTCGGAGTCATAGTGCGTAATAAAGCAAGATTGGTGGTTCGTGGGTTTAGACAAATCGAGGGTCTTGACTACACTGATGTTTATGCACCAGTGGCTCACTTGGAGGCTATCTGTATCTTCCTTGCATACGCTTCTTACATGAACTTCATTGTTTATTAGATGGATGTCAAGACAGCTTTCTTGTATGGCAAAGTGAAGGAAGAAATCTACGTTGATCAACCCCCCTGAGTTTGTTAAGTCAAAGCTTCCCAATCATGTCTACAAGTTGGACAAGGCGTTGTATGGGTTACATCAAGCTCCTCGAGCGTGGTATGCAACTCTCACAAAGCACTTGTTCGAACATGGATATTCTTGCGGCACCATCGAGCAAACTTTATTCATCAAGCATGTAGGTAATGATCAGATTCTAGTCCAGATCTATGTTGACGACGTTATCTTCGGGTCTACAAGTCCACAGCTTTGCAAAGAGTTTGAAGGCGTGATGAAGAAGAGGTTCGAGATGAGCTCTTTAGGTGAAATGACCATGTTTTTGGGGCTTCAGGTCCAACAAAGATCAACCGGAATCCTGATTCATCAAGCAAAATATGTGGTCAATATACTTGAGAAGTTCGGGTTTCAAGACGCAAAACATGCCTTGACGCCAATGGCCGAGAGACCCCTGCTGACTCCACATACTGATGGCGAATCCGTAGATCAAACTCATTACAGATCGATGATCGGTTCGTTGATGTATCTAACTGCAAGCCGACCAGACATCATGTTTGCAGTTTGTCAATGCGCACGTTATCAGGCTAATCCTAAACTTTCACAGCTTATTGCTGTCAAAAGAATTTTTCGGTACCACAAAGCCACCCCAAAATTGGGTCTTTGGTATCCGAAAAATTCTGAATTTGATTTATATGCATTTACTGACAGTAATTATGGAGGCTGTGAGTTTTTTTGAAAATGCTTCGTTTTGAGGACTAATTTTTTTTAGGTTAGTTTAAATTTGCGCACTATTATATCATTCTCACCCCATGCATAAATTTAGGGGGAGAAATAATCAAAAACCAAACAAAAAATTAAAAACTTAAAAAATCCAAAAATATTTTTATTTCTGTTTTATTTTTTTCAGAAAAATTTTCCAAAATTCCAAAGACATTAAAAATCAGAAAATCCAAATATATATTGTTAATGGAATGTGTTTGCAGGTGATGTGAGGGAAGTGATATAATCAAGTGATAACGGGCAGATTGAATTTGTGTAAGGTGCCAAAGTCGAATTGTCTGTGCTTTGTGTTCGATGAGCGGGTAGGCACGAAGGGTTTTTAAATGGACTTGACTAGGATCAGATGAACTTTAGGAGTTTTAAGACTTGAGAAATCTTAACCTAGATAGTTCTGTTTAGCCTGAAAATACGACACTTGGGTAGGTTGAGCAGAGAAATATACATGGGAATCTGCGGATACATTAAACGATCTGTATCTAGAACTGTGGATTAACTTTTCCTCGACGTGCGGACTCTGTCCTTAATTCTGGTGTTGACGGGGTGACTGGGGAATTCCGATAAATTAGGTTTGTAGAAAGTTATTTTCTTTCTTTCTTACTGTCATTCATATGTTGTCTCCTCTGCGTGATTGAAATACATCCGACCTGGACTGCAACATATGCAACTCTATTTCTATGCATCTTCTATCTATGCAATTCTTCCTGCCTGTTAGTCATATGTTGTCTCCTTTGGGTGATCAACCATCCGACCTGGTACACAACATATGCACCATTCTACTTCTCAATCCCTCTAAATCTGGTTAGTCATATGTTTCACCCTCTGTGTGATCGGAAGATCTGACTTGGGTGTATAGCATATGCACTCTAAATCTGATTTCTTCCTTAATAATTGTCTGCTCCTCTGAAGTAAGGAGTATTCTGGAAGTCCTTGATTATTGGGGCATATCAGGAAGCGGGAAACACGTTCTAGTACAACTAAAATTGAACACTTATTGGCTGTCTGTAGATCTCGCTGCTTAATTTAGGTGGACAACAATATTCTTGGTCGTCGTCAGCTGAATGGTCTTTTAGGAAATTTATCTAAGTTCATAGGATCTAATGTCTTGTCACTTATAGTTTATCCTTAATTTTGTCACAACCTTTTGTGTTTAAGTGGACCAGAATACCGACGATCGACCAGACATAGACATGAAGGTAAAAGTACCAACAAGCGGAGTAAGACTGTCTAAAAACATTGATCCCAATATCACAAAATCTTATCAGCGTTTGTTAAAGTGATAGTAGTTTAAAATTTCTATTATTTTTTAAATCTATGCATTTTATTTTTCATTTTAATAATTTCTATTTTTTTATTATTTTTACTTTTACATAAAAAAATTTAGTTTAGTTTTAGAAATTAATTTTATTTTTGTTATTTTTGTCCTCAAAATGTTTTATTTATAAAGGCTTTTGGGTATTGGACTTTATCATTGTGGATTGCGGCCCATGAAAACTTTGGCCTGGTTATATAAAGAAAAGGAGAACAACCGAGAACTCTCTACTCCTCATTTTTCTATTCTCGGCCGCAAACTCTTTTCCGTTTCTCTCTCTCTCTCTAAATTTTTTTTTGTGAGTTTTGGTGAAATTGATCCGATAACTTCAAAGGTATGCCATTTCCGACCACAGATATACAAATCTCGCATCAAACCGACATGATTTCAAGCTTTAATCGAAGAAAAACTAACTGTCGGCATTTACAGCCACTGGCAGTTTACGGCCAAGGGCAGTTTACGGCCAAGAGTGTTTACGGCCAAGGCTGTTCACGGCCAAGACTGTTTACGGCCAAGGCTGTTTACGGCCAAGACTATTTACAGGCAAATTTTTAAATATTTGAATATGTTGTTTTCCATTGTGGCTTGTTTGATTGCAGATTCAAATGGCAGAGCTTAAGTTTGCTGACAGTCACAACCTGGCTATCATCCTGGCTGATCCTCCGGCTGCTCACGGAGAATTCAAGTCTATGATGCATGGATTGCGAGAGTGTTGCTTGTCTACGGCGTTGACTGTCAATCCAAACATTTATCAAGGATTGATTAAAGATTTCTGGAAATCTGCATTGGTAAAGAAAGGAAGTGATGGAGCTGTTTGTATTGAGGCTTTTGTCAACAACTACAAAATCATCATCAATGAGCAGTTCATCAGAAGTACGCTCAAAATTGATGATAAATCAACCTCCTCCTCCGTGATCGAGATTACCCATGTTGAAGAGTTTCTTACCAAAATGGGATATGAAGGTGTCTTCCCTCCAATCATAAAGAAGTTATTGCCACCATTCTGGAGATTTTTAGCTCATGTCTTCGTGAGCCTGGAGCAGATGAGATATCTCTAAGAAACACTGGTGCTATCATCGCTCTGGCTGCGGGACTGAATTTCAACTTTTCAATGTTCATTCTCGAAGAACTGATTACAAACATCAAAGGAAAAACTAGGGACAAGTTCTTGTTGTACCCTAGGTTCATTCAAGTATTCATTGATGAACAATTTCCCGATATGGCTAAAGATGGAGAAATCCTCGACATGAAGTCTTTGGGGCCACACACCCTCGGATTGATAAAGCAAAACCGAAAGGGAAAAATAACTTTTCAAGGAAAGTTCCCCTTGGTGAAGTTTGGCATGTTTGCCGATTCAAGTGAAGCATCTGAGTCTCATATCTCTTCTGATCGAGTGACTTCTGAAGATGATATCTTTTCTGAAGACGAAGTCATTCCGGTTTCTGATCACGAAGATGATGAAGCTACTCCTGTTGCCATTGTAGCTGAAGAGAATGACCTTCACTCTGTACAAGTTGAGAGTGAATTTAACGAAGAAAATTATTCCTTTGAGGACTTGGATCTTTCGGGCTTTGACAAGGATGATATTCCCTTGAATTTTGGCGAAAATGCAAACCTCTTGTCAAATGAGGATCTTGATTCTTTCTTTGACACTATCCATGATGTTGCTCATCCAGCAACAGAGATAAGGGAATAAGAAGACATTCTTGAGACTCCGCCTCCTTCCCCAAAACAACTGGCTGAAACCTCAACTCCTAAGGAGACATCTTTGGAGATTCCTCCCTCTAAGAATGTCGTTCCTACCTTTGAGCCAGCAGTAAGTGAATCTCTGACAACTCCGACCTCCTCGCCTTCATTGAAGAGAAGAAGACTTGATCCTAGACCAGGTGTATTCGTGCCTGATCTATCTCATGGCCTGTCAACTCCTTCATTTACTACTTCCATTGCTATTTCACCTATTCCATCCAATGAAGGTCCTAGCACATTTTATGAAGTTGGTGGTGCATCTGTTCCTTCAGGATCCTCTCCTCTCAGACCTCATCACGACATTGTCTCTGAGAGACTCGCTCTACATTTGGCCCATGAACAAAGCTCAATGCCTTCCTCCCGAGCTAAGGGAATATTTATTGAGGAAGGCCACTCAAAAGAGGATGATCCCACCATACCTGAACTTCAAAAGGAAATCGGGGTGCTTAATCAGAAAAATATTAAGCTTGATATCCGGGTGGCTGATCTTGAAGCTGAAAAGGTCCAACTCAAAATTCAGGTTGCTGATCTTGAAGCGGATAGAGTTCTGAAAACAAAGCAAATTTCTGATCTGCAAACTCACATGGGAAAGTTGACTGCGTGTTACTTTGATTTGAAGGAGAAGCTGACAGAGGAACTTGGCGACAAGTTCAGTTCATCTGTTCAACATCTCAATGCTGGCCAGTCTTTTGTTCAACAAGTTCAAGAACCCACTGTTGAACCGCCTACTCAAAGAAGAACTCGAATTGTCGATCGCTTTGAAAAAGAACCAGCTCAGGCGCCAAGCATTACTGAACTCAAACGTGCCAAGTTAGCAGCCTCTGAAAAGAAAAGGACACTTCTCTTCAAGAAATCTTCTGATCAAAATGCTCCTGGAAATAAACCCTCTATCACCGTGACTAATCTTGAACATAAGAAATTTGGTCACAAGTATGGTGATAGATCGGGAATTATGTCATGGGGCTTTCATGACAGGCTCAACATGTGTATCGTAAAGCGCAAAAGCAAAAATGTGGTGTACTACAAAGATTTCCATGATTTCCATTCATGGACAAGAGTTGATCTCTCAGAATTATCAACTGCTCATTTCTTCAATCCATCAGGTGATCCAAAGGCTTCGCATTTCAAGCTATACTTGGAGGATCAAGTAAAGAAGGGATTCCTTGGCATGAAGACTGCTGAGTCTTTCATCAAAAGCTTCCCTAACGTGCTTGATCCCAAGACCAACAAGCCCTTTCAGACTGTCATGTGGCCGCCAACAAATCAAGTCAGACAAGTTCCAGTGTTGCAGACCTTTAGTGATGGATCTCTCAGAGACATACATTACTGGGTCTATGATGAAACTATTGCGTCTGTTGTCATCAAGTTCCAAGATGCTGCTTTCGCCTATACTACAAACAAGACCTACTTCAATTTGGGAGGTGGGATATTCATCATCTGGCCCTGCATCAGATCAAAGTTGCTGAAGACATTTTCGAGCCTGCTGCGAAAGAGTACACAGCAATGGTTGCCGAGATTATTGCTAAGGAGATGTGGCAAGGAGCAATGGGAAGGTCCGATGTTCTTGTTATTGAGAGAGACTGAGTTACAGCTAGCCCCAAACCAAAGGGAGATTGAAGGGTCCATATTATGGTTTGGGCTAGGCTTTTGATGTAATAGGTCATTAAGCATTGTAATAGAAGTATTTTGGTATGTTTACGGCCTAGAGTATGTTTACGGCCGTAAACATGTTTACGGCCATGACCATGTTTACGGCCATGACCAGTTTACGGTCAGGTCTTCTTTCCTATAAATAGGACGAGTCTGAGTCTGTTAGTAGTTGTTGATTCATAGCAGTTTGCGGTCAGTCAGAGTTGTACTAGACGTTTCATTAATAAAAACGTGTGCAAGCTTTGATTCATCTTCTTCTACTCAATTCTCTTCTTATTTGATTGTTAGATTGCTTGATCACTAGTTACGATCCTGTTTCTAGGACCTTACAGAGATTCTGGGATATGTTTTATTGTGATGACATTTGATACACATGAGATTTTGATAATATTACATGAGTTTTATTGTGTTTGGGTCTATCAATACCACGCTGATTGAGACATTTGACGAGCGGTACGCTGCTCTTACCGATGCTGCTGTTGCTGCGGCCACCGCAGCCGTTGCCGCTGCTAGGCCACAGGCGGGTGACTCGTTGCTGTACCGGGAGTTCAGCAACACGAAGCCACCAGAGTTTGATGGGACTCAGGATCCGATAGCCGCGATGAGATGGATCTCTGACATTGAGGGATGCTTCTACACATGTTCTTGTCCGGAGCATCTGAGGGTACGGTTCGCGCTGAACCAGCTTCACTTGGGAGCGAAGGATTGGTGGAAGTTTGTGACGGCTGACTTTACTCCTGCATAGATTACAGCGGTGACCTGGGAGAGGTTCACCACCATGTTTCGAGATGAGTATGTTCCCCCTGTAGAGAGGGAACGTCTAGCCCAGGAGTTCTTGTCCCTCAAGCAGGGGACGGAGTCCGTGACTGTGATTACACGGATGTTTCACGAGAGGGCGTTATTTTGCCCTGAACATGTGTCTTCTGAGCAGGCACGCATGAGTCGATATCTGAGCATACTGAGGAGAGACATTCGTGAGTTCGTGGCGAACTCGACATACCGGACATTTTCCGTGCTCCAGGAAAATGCCCGGAAGAAGGAGATTGAGCTAGAGACTCAGGCTAGGGAGGAGGTCGAGTCTCAGAGGTGGGACAGGCGGCCGACATAGTCTCAGCCGGCAGCCAAGCAGGCAAAGCCCGCTGATTCGAGATCTGGAGGTCCGAAGGGCCGCAGTTGCGGGAAGTGCGGAAAGAGCCATGAGGGAGTGTGCAGAGCAGGGGTGTGCTACAAGTGTGGCAAGGAGGGGCATTTCGCGAGGGATTGCCCCAAGGGGTTTACATTTTGCTTCCACTGCAACCAGACTGGCCATCGGAAGGCCGAGTGCCCACAGCTACTTCAGGGATCAGATCATGGATCTGCACCTGCTGCTTCTAGAGCCACCGACGCCCGGCCAGTGAAGGCCGAGGCACCGAAGGCTCGCGGGAGAGCCTTTCAGTTGACAGCGGAGGAGGTCCACGCAGCGCCCGATGTCGTAGTTGGTATGTATTCTTTTATTTACTTATTCTGAGTTCGAGATATTGTGCTTATATTGTGGTATGCATAGGTACTTTTCTTGTGAGTTTTGTACCTGCTTTGGTGTTATTTGACTCGAGTGCGAGTCGATCTTTCGTGTCATTAGCATTTAGTCAATACATCAGTATCCGACGAGAGGCGTTGAGTCGACCTCTACGAGTTTCTATAGCTGATGAGTGAGCGGTGTATGCTACTGATGTGATTCGAGGATGTGTACTCGAGATTTTCTGTGTCATCGTGGGCATGGACTGGTTGAGCCGATTCGGAGCTGTTATCGACTGCGAGCGTCAGTTGGTGACCATACGAGACCCTAGTGGGGGAGTACTTATGGTGTATGGCGAGGGTACCCGATCTGGGTCAGCATTTTGCTCGGCTGCCAGGGCGAGACGGAGTCTACAACAGGGCTGTAGAGGGTTTATAGCCTATGTGATGGATACACGAGTTGCCGCATAGAGGCCGAGTTCTGTCGATGAGGTTCCGATAGTGAGTGAGTTCCCGGACGTTTTCCCTGAGGAGTTGTCGGGTGTGCCTCCGGAGAGGCAGGTGGAGTTCCATATTGATTTGGTTCCGGGAAGGGCGCCTATTCCCAAGGCACCCTATCACCTTACGCCACCAGAGATGCAAGAGTTATCCTCGCAGCTTCAGGAGCTGTTGGGGAAGGGATTCATCCGACCGAGTAGCTCGCCGTGGGGAGCGCCGATCCTTTTCGTCAAGAAAAAGGATTGTTCACACTGGATGTGCATCGATTACCGGGAGTTGAACAAGTTGACGGTCAAGAACCGTTATCCACTACCGAGGATCGACGATCTGTTCGATCAGTTGCAGGGAGCGTCTTGGTTTTTCCAAGATAGACTTGAGGTCTGGATATCACCAGATGAGGGTGCGTGATGAGGATATCCAGAAGACGGCGTTCAGGACTCGTTATGGGCATTACGAGTTCGTGGTGATGCCTTTTGGGCTCACCAATGCACCAGCGATGTTCATGGATCTCATGAACCGAGTATGCAGGCCGATGTTAGATCGATCGGTGATTGTGTTCATCGACGACATTCTAGTTTATTCGAGCTCCAGAGAGCAGCATGAGGAGCATCTGAGGGAGATCCTTGGAGTGTTGAGATCGGAGAGGCTTTATGCAAAATTATCCAAGTGTGATTTTTGGTTACAAGAGGTCTAGTTCTTGGGACATCTCGTTAATCAGAATGGGATATTGGTCGATCCGGCCAAGATTGAGGCTGTCATGAGTTGGGAGGTGCCGAGATCCCCCACCGAGATCAGGAGTTTTCTGGGGTTGGCCGGCTACTATCGGAGATTTATCAGAGATTTCTCCAAGATTGCCGTTCCCCTCACCATATTGACCCGGAAGGGTGTTGCTTTCATTTGGGGTCCCGAGCAGCAGACCTCGTTGGAGACTCTTCGCCAGAGATTATGCGAAGCCCCGGTGTTAGCCCTTCCGGAGGGAATGGAGGATTTCGTGGTGTACTGTGATGCATCTATATCGGGGTTGGGTGCGGTGCTTATGCAGAGAGGGCACGTGATAGCATACGCATCGAGGCAGCTGAAGCCTCATGAGACGAGGTATCCCACCCACGATTTGGAGTTGGGGGCAGTGGTGTTCACCCTCAAGATATGCCGCCATTATTTGTATGGGGTTCGGTGTACCATATACAAGGACCACAAGAGTTTGAAGTATCTGATGGATTAGCCCAACCTGAATATGCGCCAGAGGAGATGGTTGGATGTGGTAAAGGATTACGACTGTGAGATCCTGTACCACCCGGGCAAGGCTAACGTAGTAGCCGATGCTCTGAGCCGCAGGGCGGAGAGTGCCCCGATTCGAGATATATATATGAGGATGACGGTGATGACTCCGGTGTTGGATACCATTCGAGAGGCCCAGGCAGAGGCTGTGAGACCGGAGAACCGTAAGAGGGAGCGGGTGATTGGATAGGTATCCGAGTTTGTGACGGATAGCCGAGGGCTTATGACCTTTCGTGGTCGGATTTGGGTGCCGTATACGGGCGGGGCACATAGCACTCTGATGGAGGAGGCGCATAGATCGAGATTTTCGATCCATCCCGGGGCCACTAAGATGTATTTGGACCTGAAGAGAGACTACTGGTGGCCATGTATGAAGAGGGATGTTGCATGGGTAGTAGAGAGGTGCTTGACCTGTCGCCAGGTTAAGGCCGAGCACCAACGTCTGCATGGCAAATTTCAGCCATTAGAGGTCCCCCGCGAGAGGTGTTGATGCAATTTGGGTGATTGTGGACCGGCTGACGAAGAGCGCTCACTTCCTTGCTATTAGTGAGAGCTCTTCTGTGGAGAGGCTGGCAGAGACATATGTGAGAGAGGTGGTGTCACGGCATGGAGTGCCGATCTCGATTGTGTCAGACCGAGATGTACGTTTCACTTCCAGGTTCTGGAAGAAGTTCCATGAGGAGTTGCGTATGAGATTGCACTTCGGTACTGCTTACCACCCACAGACGGATGGCCAGAGTGAGCGAACGATACAGACGCTCGAGGACATGCTTCGAGCATGTGTTATGGACTTCGGGGGAAGTTGGGACACATACCTACCTTTGGCTTAGTTTTCTTACAACAACAGCCACCATTCGAGTATTGGTATGCCTCCCTTTGAGCTTTTATATGGGAGGAGGTGTCGGACTCCCATCTGTTGGGGAGAGGTAGGGCAGCGAGTGATGGGTAGCACTGAGATAGTGCTTAAGACGATTGAGCAGATACAGCAGGTCAGACAGATGTTACTGACAGCCCAGAGCCGCCAGAAGATCTATGCGGATAGGCGGCGATCCGAGCTCGAGTTCCAGGTTGGAGACTTTGTACTCCTGAAGGTATCTCCTTGGAAAGGAGTGATCCGATTCAGGAAGAGGGGCAAACTGGGGCCCCGATACATTGGTCCTTTCAGGGTGATCGCCAAAGTGGGCAAGGTAGAATTACGTTTAGAGCTACCCGAGGAGTTGGGTCAGATCCATGATACCTTCGACGTATCCCAGTTGAGGAAGTGTATAGCCGATGAGATGGAGGTAGTGCCTCTAGAGGATATTCATGTGGATGCGAGCCTGAATTACATTGAGAGGCCGATCGCGATCTTGGATCGGAAGATCAAGGTTCCGAGGAACAAAGAGGTGCCCCTGGTTCAGGTCCAGTGGCAACATCGGAGAGGGTCCGACCTGACATGGGAGCCGGAGACGGAGATGCGGGAGCAACATCCAGAGTTGTTTGTAGAGTGAGACTTCGAGGGCGAAGTCTAATTCTAGTGGGGGAGAATTGTAACATCCGGATTTCCAGGTATCATAATTTAAATATTTGTTTTTGAGATGAGAAGAGGGACTCGACGAGTTGACGCCTAAACTCGTCGAGTAGGATCGCGACTGATGACTCTGATTAATGAATAGACACGACGAGTCGGAGAGTCGACTCGACGAGTCCGCGCTGTTGGCAGAAACCCTAAATCTTTGGGCCTGAGCCCTATTTAAAGGCACTTATGGCCTTCAATTGCGGCAACCTTTCCAGAAGAGAGAACCCTAGCGAGTTTGAGTGTGTAGAGTGAGAGGAAGAGATATCTTGAGATTTTTGGTGTGATTTTGCAAAGGAGGAGAAGAGTTCCAGCAAGAAGGACCAGAGGAGGTTGTTGTTCTGAGTTAGTCAAGAAAGGAGCTTCATTCTGAGGTACCAAATCGAACCCCTCTTCTTCCCTATTGTGTAGATTTCATTTTTGGGGTTAGGGCTTGAATCACTTCATTTTTGGGGTCTTAAATGCATCAAATCCCTGTTCCTAGTTGTGCTATAGATCTGGACCTTTCTAGGTCCAGAGAGTCAGAAAGTATGAAGCTTTAGTCGAGTAATCATAGGGTTTTGAAGCTAGGAAGCATTAATGGGGTTTCTATGGTATATAATGCAAGATACACCATGCATGGACACCAAGTTCAGACCTTTACGTGACTTTTGAGTGTTAGAAGGTCAGATCTATAAGTTAGAGAAACAGATCTGACCTCAGAAGGTCGTTTGAGCATTGTCATGGAGGAAACTCGCCGAGTCCATGAGAGGACTCGACGAGTCGGATCGGGTTGCCCCGAGATTCGTGATCAGTGGTAATCCGTCGAGTGAAAGTTTAACTCGACGAGTCGAGTAAGGCCTTAGGAGGACTTAGAGGACACGCATGGACTCGCCGAGTCACCCGAGTGCACTCGACGAGTCTGGTCAAAGTTGGACCGTTGACTGGAGTTGACTTTCGTTGACTTTTAGGGTTTGGTCAACAGGTGGACATTTGGACCATTGGAGGGGTAAAATGGTCTTTTCCCCTTCTGTGAGATTTAAGGAAGGGATTAGTCTAGCCTTTGAGAATCGTTGTTAATTAGAGGTAAATTACTTTATGTGATTAGGCGGAGGCTAGATCAGTATTTCGAGTTCGAGACTTTCCGAGATTACCCGAGGTGAGTCTTCTAACTATACATTACCTAGAGTGGTATCCATGTGCATACCGGAGGGTCTTATGTGTTATGTGTTTACTTGAGATTATGTGTATTGTGATTTATGTATGTTATCTGATATTTAGACCGGACCGTAGGGTCCAACGATTTAGACCGGACCAGAGGGTCCAACGAGCTAGACCGGACCGGAGGGTCCAACGAGCTACGGGACTAGAGGGTCCCGCTGAGACACATTGACCAGAGGATCTTATCGAGTTATATCCTCGAGTGGCTTATGTGTTGTATGTGGTATTTTGGGGAACTCACTAAGCATTTATGCTTACCGTGTTATGTAATATGTGTTTTAGGTACTAGCGAGGATTGCGGGAAGGCGCCGGCATGATTTGTACACACTGGCAGAGGATTATGTTTTTTTGAGATTCTGAGATATGTTTTAGTGTGATGACATTTGATACACATGAGATTTTGAGAATATTATATGAGTTTTATTGTCTTTGAAAAATGAAAAATTGTTTTAAAATTTACGTCGTTACAGATCCCACTATGATGCAAAACATGCTTGCACAAGGGATTGCTACGGCCTTGGCGACTTATGAGGTTGCTCGATACGGGAATAATGGAAATAACGAAAGTGGTACTCCTGCAGTTTCCCAAAGAAATCCTAAACACTGCTCATACAAAGAATTCATGGGTTGTAAACCCCGATCCTACTACGGAACTGAAGGAGCTGTTGGTCTGTCCTGATGGATAGAAAAGATTGAAGTTGTCTTCCATATCAGCTCTTGCCCAGATGACTGCAGGGTTAAGTATGCTACCTGCACACTGATGGATTCCGCCTTAACTTGGTGGAACAACCATGCAAAGACCGTGGGAATTGCTGAAGCCTATGCCATGGGATGGGAACAACTGAAACAAATGATGACCAAGGTGTATTGCCCACGACAGGAGATTCAGGCACTGGAACAAGAGCTCTGGAATCTAACCATGCAAGGATCAGAGGTAGCTGCTTATACCTCGCGATTTGAAGATCTTTCAACTCTTTGCAACCCAAACCCAGAGCCTGTAACAGTGTATATTGCAGTCACAACCACTCCCACCCCAGCAAAGCCCTACACTGGAGCTCTACCTAGCTGCCCCAAGTGCAACTATCATCATGTTGGAGACTGCATGATCTGTAGCAACTGAAAATTAAGGGGTCATACCGCCAAATTTTTGCAGAAAGAACCCAAAAAACGCAGCCTCAAATACTACCGCAAAAGAAAGTCGAACCTGCTTCGAGTGCAACCAACAAGGACATTTCAGGAAAGATTGTCCTAAGCTGAAGAGACAGGGTGGTCAAGGAAGGGCATTTGTGATAGATGCGGGAGACGCACGCCAGGAACCAACTGTGGTTAGTGGTACGTTTCCTATCGATAATATTTATGCTTCTATATTATTTGACACTGGTGCCGATAAGAGCTTTATTCCCACCAGTTTAGAAAAATGATAAATCATGAATCATGCAAACTCAATAATGCTTACATGGTAGAAGTAGCTAATGGTCAAATAGAAAGCACCTTAGAAATACTTACAAACTGCCTTCTCACCCTGAATAATCACGTGTTCCCTGTCGACTTAATGCCCATAATCATTGGAAGTTTCGATGTAATCATCGGAATAGATTGGTTATCAGCCCATCGAGCAGAGATTCTATGTTACGAAAAAGTTGTACGATTACCCTTACCAAACAATGAAACCCTTGTAATTTACGGAGATAAGTCAGGGAAAAACCTAAGAGTCATTACTTGCATGAAAGCAAGGAAGTATTTGCAAAAGTGATGCTATGCTTTCTTAGCCCACGTGGTAGATACGCGAGACAAGGGTAACAAAATCAAAGACATACCACAAGTGTGCGACTACCGGGATGTATTTCCAGAAGACCTACCTGGAGTACCTCCTGTCCGACAGGTTGAGTTTCGAATCGACCTTATCTCGGGTGCAGCACCAGTGGCACGATCTCCGTATCTTCTGGCTCCATCGGAAATGCAAGAACTATCTAGTCAACTTCAGGAACTTCTCGACAAAGGCTTTATCCGACCAAGCTTCTCCCCTTGGGGAGCCCCGATATTATTTGTCAAAAATAAGGATGGATTGTTCAGGATGTGCATCGACTATAGAGAGTTGAACAAGCTCACTATCAAGAACCGGTATCCACTCCCGAGGATCGACGAACTGTTCGACCAATTACAAGGATCCTGCTACTACTCGGAGATCGACCTACGATCCGGCTATCATCAACTTAGAGTTCAAGAAGCAGATATTCCAAAGACGGCATTCCGAATCAGATACGGTCATTATGAGTTTCTAGTGATGCCATTTGGACTGACCAACGCACCTGCCATATTCATGGACCTTATGAATCGGGTGTGTAAACTCTACTTGGACAAATTCGTGATTGTCTTCATCGATAACATAATAATATACTGACGAACCAAGGAAGAACATGGCCATCACTTGCGTTTAATTATAGAACTATTAAGAAAAGAAAATATTTATGTAAAGTTTTCTAAGTGTGAGTTTTGGATTAACGAAGTTCATTTCATCGGTCATGTGGTCAGCAGTAAAGGGATTCATGTCGATCCCGCGAAGATTGAAGCTGTCAAGAATTGGAAAGCACCAACAACACCAACCAAAGTACGCCAATTCTTAGGGCTTGCAGGCTATTATCGGAGATTTATCGAGAACTTCTCCAAAATAGCCAAGCCTCTCACCACACTAACCCAGAAAGACAAAAAGTTCGACTGGGGAGACAGTCAAGAGTCTGCCTTCCGAAAATTGAAGCAATTGTTATGCAGTGCACCGATTTTGTCTCTTCCCGAGGGAACAGAAGACTTTGTAGTATACTGTGATGCCTCACGTCAAGGGTTAGGGTGCGTACTGATGCAGAGGAATAAGGTTATTGCATATCCATCCCGAAAACTGAAAGCCAAACGAGACGAACTACACTACCCATGACCTAGAATTGGGAGCCGTAGTATTTACCTAGAATTGGGAGCCGTAGTATTTGCCTTCAACACATTTTTGATCAAAAAGAGCTCAATATGAGACAACGAAGAAGGGTCGAATTGCTAAATGATTATGAATGCAAAATTCGTTATCATCCAGGTAAAGCAAACGTTGTGGCAGATGCTTTAAGCAGGAAGGAACGAGCAAAACCTCTTCGTGTAAAGGCTCTAACCCTAACCATCCACTCGAACCTCACTATTCAAATCCGTGATGCTCAGCTAGAAGCACTTAAACCTGAGAACATCATGGAAAAAAACCTACGAGGCATGGACAAACAGTTCGACCTAAGAGATGATGGAACGCAATACTTCATGAACCAAATTTGGACTCCAAGATTTGGAGAAGTCAGGGATTTGGTTTTAAATGAAGCTCACAAGTCAAGATACTCAATACATCCTGGATTAGACAAGATGTATCTCGACCTCAAAAAGCTTTATTGGTGGCTCAATATGAAAGTAGAGATTGCCACCTATGTCGGTAAATGTTTGACCTGTGCCAAGGTCAAGGCAGAGTACCAGAAGCCTTCAGGTCTACTACAACAACTGTCGATTCCAGAATGGAAGTGGGAACAGATAACAATGGACTTCATAATAAAACTGCCAAAAACATCAAGAGGTTATGATACCATCTGGGTAGTGGTTGACCATTTGACCAAGTCCGCTCACTTCTTAGCCATCAAGGAAACTGACAAGATGGAGAAACGACGTACCAATATCCATCATCTCAGACCGAAATAGTAGATTCACTTCCAGATTTTGGCAATCGCTGCAAAGGTCCCTAGGGACAAAACTTGATATGAGTACATCATACCATCCCCAAACGGATGGTCAGAGCGAAAGAACAATACAAACTTTGGAAGATATGCTCCGCGCTTGCATGATCGACTTTGGTAATGCATGGGATACTCACTTGCCATTAGTTGAGTTCTCATACAACAACAACAATCAGACTAGCATAAAGACCGCCCCATTCGAGGCCTTGTATGGGCACAAATGTCGTTCACCGTTATGTTGGGCAGAAGTGGGAGACACCCAACTAGCTGGAAAGCATGTTGGGGATACACTATTCACTGGACCTGAAATAATTCAGGAAACAACGGAAAAGATCGTTCAGATAAAAGAGCGGTTAAAGGCTGCACGTAGCCGACAGAAGAGTTACGCTGACAATAGGCGTAAACCGTTGGAATTCAAAGTAGGAGACCATGTCCTACTAAAAGTTGCTCCGTGGAAGGGTGTTATCAGGTTTGGGAAAAGAGGAAAGCTAAACCCCCGTTACATCGGACCCTTCAAGATCCTGGCAAGGGTTGGTCTGGTAGCTTACAAGCTCACACTACCACAAGAGCTTAATAAAGTTCACGATACCTTCCACGTGTGTAACCTCAAAACGTGACTAGCCGATGAAAACGTTGTCGTACCACTCGATGAAATTGAGGTCCATACAAAGCTTCAATTCGTGGAGGAACCAGTGGAGATTGTCGATCGGGAGATCAAAAGACTAAAGCAAAATCGCATACCTATAGTAAAAGTTCGATGGAACTCTCGTAGAGGGCTAGAGTTTACTTGGGAACGCGAGGACCAAATAAAGCAGAAGTACCCACACTTATTCAACGATGCCCCCTCCGCTAGTGAAACAACTAACTAATAGTATAAAGTAGTTAAGAATGTAATAATTTCGGGACGAAATTCCCTTAACGGCGAGATAATGTGACATCCCAGAATTTAGGGCATACATTTCAAACGACTAAATTACGGAAAATTTATTTGTAATTTAACTTATTCAGTTTTAAGTACATCTAATGAAATATGAATGAGTTAAGTTCAATTATTATATAATATCTGATGATATTTTGATGCCCAAACGTGTAAACTGGTAAACAATTCAAATCGCTCAACTACAGCGCTGATTAATGCGTCTGAAAACTGTAAATTTAGCATTAATCAGTTTTGAGCAAAACAAACATTAAAATATGATAATAAATGTTCCCCTATTTCCGAAAATATAAGGAACGTCAAAAACGGAGTTCGTCTGCAAAAGATACGACTGTTTTAAGAAAACAGACACTAAAACATTGTTTTTCTTTAATCGTCTAAAACCGAATCGAACCGTTGAGGCACTTATGCTTTGCCGACGGGATTTCCGAGAGCGTTTTTGGACTCAGGATATAGTATATTATTTAATTCCAAGCTCGATCTAATTTTTACGAAAATATTTACGAAAGTCGCGAAAACGGACACCGCCAACCGTTAAGACGCAAAACTTCAAACGCAATTTCCCGGAGATCCGTAACTCCAAAAATTAATCTGTTTGATGTTTTGGAATCCTTGAATTATACTCTATCTAACGGAGCTTTCTAAAAATAAAATCGATGCACGAATCCCGAGGCACCCGATTTTTGTATGTTTTGAAGATGTAATGGAGGCTTAGCCCCGTGTGGGGCCCACCCATACCCCAGGAGACCAAAAAAAATCTGATTTCTTTTCTCTTCACCTCACCCCACGTGCCATATCTTTTCTTTCTTGCACATATCATTAAAGGTACAAGGTAAGGGTTGAGGTATGGCTCATTTGGTTTGTGTGTATGGATTTTTACTATAAAAGGAATGCATGGGTGCCTTCATTCGACACAAATCATCAACTTCTTCCCTCTTCTCTCTATCACTCTTTCTCCCTTCTCCCTCACCATTTCTGCCCAAAAAAGTTAGAAGAACCACCAAACCACCTCCTGCCACCTTTCTTAAACTAACATAACACCTGTTGATATCCTGCTACTGCTTGCAAAAGACTTCTCCACCCTCCTTCTATCCTCCCCCGCCTTTAGACACGCCGGAATATGCCAAGAAGACCGGCAGCAGGTGGCTGCCGGCCACCCCCATTGCCACTGTCACAGCCTCGTAACACCACTACCACCGTCTTCTACTGCTGCCATTACCCCACCGGTAAGCCATCTCCACCCCTTGATTTCGTTTTTAATCTTTCTTGCATCGAGAATCATCATAAAAAGAATCAGTCGCTAATTTTTTTTTGTTTATGAGTTGCAACGAGAAGAAGGACAGTATGCCTCCTGTTATAAAAAATGGTTACTGTACAAACTATGATACAAAATAAATACATGCAGTCCCTCTATTTTGACTTTGCCCACCTTTAGTCCCTCCCCATCAAAATGGTTTTCATTATAAATCATAAACTAATGAAATATCAAATATAATGTTTAAAACATACCCTGGAAAAATCCTTTCAAAACAAATCCAATTTTAATACAATATTAAATAAATAATTTTATAAATATTAGTTTATAAAATTTAGAATACTTAATTTTTTTCGAAATTATCTCAACTTAAATTTTGTTGGTTTATTTAAGGTATTTTGGGAAAATAATAAATTAAAAATTTATTTTATTTTATTTATTTTATTTATTTATTAAAATTTATTTAAATGGATTATTTAAATAAATTTGAGATAATAAAAACTTAGAAAATTTATAGATCATTATATTTAGTCCAATTATACAATCTCTACCAAATATTAATTTATAGCAAATATTTCTAGGAAATCGAAGTAATCCCGGAAATCACGACCTCTCGGCAACACATCTCGGTTTATAAAACTACTCGTTAACCACTCGATAAGGTGAGTGTTACGGCCCCTATTTTATACTTTTACATTTTGGGGGAGAATACATGTGCTAAATAACATAAATTACTCAAAAAAAATTATAATACATTTTAACTGCTCACGGTACGGGGAATCTGGTTTGAAGGGCCGCTTGGGTTGCTGGATTTCAGAAGTGCTTAAATGCCAAAATGATCCTGCCCTCCGGTGTTTCATGTCTGGCCCCTGTCTGTGCATAGTAGTTGAAAAGTATTGATTAACATTTATATAATATGAGTAAAAAGAATATTATTTTTAAACTTCATTTATGTTATGTTATTTGAGAAAAGCTACTGTTAAAATAACATATGTATACTATCATGGAGTTTATACTAGAATTATACTTGGTTAAGTGCCTTATGCTATGCATATGCTTAGTAACATAACTACAATTAAGTTAGGGCTGAGAGTTATTCACAAACTTTTCGTTAATGGTTTTTGAGTGAGATGCTACTATTCATTAGCTGAGTTTAATCACTTAGCCTGCCCCCACACTGCTATAATCGTTAATCTTCGGTGCGAGATACATATGTATAGATCTATATGGGGTCGACAACCCCACCTGCAGTTGCTAGCTACAGCCATCGACTGATCAATCGTAGCAGGTGATATGTGTCTACGATCGTTACTACGACGTCCAATGAAGTGTCGTAGGGAGGGGTACTTTTCGTCCATAGCTCGATTATAGAACTCACTAAAAATATTAACATGAATATCTCTCACTTTTTCACTACAGCCATAGGTTTGGTTGCTTTCAGAACTATTTTTAAGTATAGTGGTTAGTTATACAATGAATATAATTTAAACTTTCATGAAGTTATTACAAACACTTTTTCTTTAAAAGCATGGATTTATTTATAAAATACTTTTTGGCTTTTAAAGACTCATGACAAGCATTGTTTCAACTATAGTTATACAAGAAAAATACTTTTGGACTTTTGAAAGTATTATTACTGCGGCTAGCAGAAAACCTGTGACTCTCACCAACCTCGTGTTGACTTTCAAAATACATGTATTCTCAGGAAATCAGTGAAATTTCGGGCACACTCAGACGATGGGAAACATGGCTCGCAAGTACTTTAATTTTCTACTTTTGAACTGTTATGCCTAACTGTTAATGCAAACTCGTATTATTATTATATTATTATCTGTAACAACCTTGTATGAAAACATAAAGTTGTAATGCAAATGCCATTTTGTTCAATGTTGTATTTGTGCTGTATATTCAATTTATCTATGATTCCATGAACTTAGTCACATAGCCCGGCGTGTTCCGCCACCTCAGTCGGGGGTGTGACATAATTGATTTGGTTTCGATTCCATTACGAGGGTCGAAGGTTATTATAGGAATGGATTGGTTGGGTCCCAATGGGGCCATGATTGATTGTGAGCACTAGCTAGTGAGAATTCGAACCCCAAGTGGGGGAGAACTGATTATTCAGGGATAGGGCTCTCAGAGATTACCAACTCTATGTTCAGTCGCGAGGACTAGGAGATATATTCAGCAGGGTTGTTCTGGATTTTTGGCCTATGTGGCGGATACTCAAGTTGGGGGCAAGACGACAGTGAGTGATGTGCACAATCGTTTGGGATTTTCCTAATGTATTTCCTGAGGATTTGCCTGGATTGCCACTCGAGAGGCAGGTGGAGTTCCGGATTGACTTAGTTCCTGGTGCGGCCCCAATAGCCAAATCACCATATCCATTAGCACCGCTGGAGATGCAGGAGTTGTCTATGCTGCTTCAGGAGATACTAGACAAGTGGTTTATCAGACCGAGTAGTTAACCATGGGGAGCACCAATTTTTTTTGTGGAAAAGAAGGATGATTCAAACAGAATTTGCATTGACTATCAGGAGTTGAATAATCTAATGGTGAAGAACTTTTACCCATTCCCGTGGATTGATGACCTATTTGACCAGCTTCAGGGCACATCTTGTTTCTCTAAGATTGATTTGCGGTTAGGTTACCATCAGATGAGGGTCAGAGTCGAGGATGTGCAAAAGATGAACTTTAAGACTCGTTATGGTCATTACAAGTTCGTGGTGATGCCATTCGATTTCACCAACGCACCAACAATGTTCATGGATCTTATGAACCGGGTATGCAGACCAATGATGGATCGGTTGGTGATCATGTTTATTGATGATATTTTAGCCTACTCCAATACCAAGGAGCAGCACCAGAATTTATTTGTGTGAGGTATTGGAGACTCTGAGGAGGGAGAGGCTATATGAAAAATTCTCCAAATGCGAGTTTTAGTTGCGCGAGGTGCAGTTCTTGGGGTACATCGTCAACTAGAAGGGTATATTGGTCGATCCGGCCAAGATTGAGGCTGTGATTCGATGGGAGGTTCTGAGAACTCCATCGGATATTCAGAGCTTTCTAGGTCCCGAGATCTATTATCAGAGATTTATTCAGGAGTTCTCCAAGATTTTTATGACATTGACCCGCTTGACGAAGAAGAATGTTACTTTTCGGTGGGGAGGGGGGCGATTCGCAGTCAACATTTTCTGACGTTGAGACCGAGATTATGCAAGGACCAGATTCTCACACTTCCCGAGGGCATGGATGATTTTGTAGATTATTTTGATGAGTCTATCTCAGGATTGGGGTTTAGACTCATGCAAAGGGGTCACATGATTGCTTACGCTTCGAGGCAAGTGAAGTCTCATGAGGCGAATTACCCTACACACAATTTAGAGGTAGGGGCTGTGGTTTTTACCCTCAACATTTGGATGAACTATATGTATGGGGTTAGGTGTACTATCTACACTAAACACAAGATCCTGAGATACCTGATGGATCAGCCGAATTTGAACATGAGGCATCGGAGATGGTTGGATGTGATGAAGGATTATGACTGAGAGATTTTGTATCAACCTTGGAACGCCAATGTTGTGGTCGATGCTTCAAGCCGCAAGGCAGTGAGTGCGCCTATTGGAGATATATGTCTGAGGATGGTTATTGTTTCTCCCCTTTTGGATATGATCAAGAAAGATCAGGTGGAGGGATTGAAAAAGGAAAATTGGAAGGCAGAGGGAATCATGGGGGCAGATTCCATTGTTCTTCAGAGATAGTCGGGGCTTGTTAACCCAATATGGTAGGGTTTAGGTCCCTACTACTGATGGGGTTAGGTAAACAGTGCTAGAAGAGGCTCATAGGTCGAAGTTTTCAATCCACCCACGGGCCACGAACATGGATAGGTATCTAAAATTGAGTTATTGGTGACCTTGTATGAAGAGGGAGATAGCATGGTTTGTACAGTTGTGCTTGTCTTGATGGCAAGTCAAGGCCGAACATTAGAGACCCCACGGTAAGATGCAGCTATTGCCCATTCCCATGTGAAAATAGGAAGATATCACCATGGATTTCATCACGAAATTTTTGAGGACGACACGTTGGGTGGATTCTATCTTGGTCATTGTTGATAGACTGAATACGAGAAATTATTTCATACCGATCGCTGAGAGTATATCTGTTGAGAAACTGGCTTACATTTATATCCGGGAGTTAGTGGTTCGGCACAAGGTGCTAGTTCTGGTGGTTTTGGATCGAGATATTCGTTTTACCTCCAGGTTTTGAGGAAGTTTCATGAGGAGTAGGGCAGTCATCTACATTTCAGTACACCATACCACCCCCAGACCGATGGATAGAGTGAGCAGACGATTCAGATGCTCGAATATATGCTTAGGGCGTGTTTACTAGATTTTGGAGGGATTTGCAATACTTATCTTCCACTGGCTGAGTTCTCATACAACAATAGCTATCATGGCAGTATTCATTGAACACCTTTTGAGTTGTTGTACGGAAGGAAGTGTAGGACTCTGGTTTGTTGGGGTAAGGTCGGGAATCGAGTCATGGGGAGTACTGAGGTTGGGCCCGGTGATAAGCGTGGGCAACATGGGCATGGAAACAGGGCCCAATTTTTTCAGGGGCCCATTTTTTATATACCATATACACATATACAATTATAAGAAAAAGTTGAATCAGACCAACATGGAAACGAGAAGATCCGACCACAATCAAAACCCTTGTAATCTTCGTTCATTCCAAATAGAATCCAAGCTTCTGAGATCTCAATTTGACGATTTATAGGTTTCTTTCACTCCGACGACAACGCTCCAAACCCTAAGCAAGATGACCTTCCTCCTTCAAATCTCCATTCTAGTGATAATTTTGTATATGTTGCCATCTTTCCTGAAAAACCACCAGAGGTGCTCCTTCTTCCAGACAACCGTTGCAGACCGCCGTTCAACGACATTGTAAGGTCCAAGCAATATTTCCTAAGATAGCTTCATTACTAAGCCTGGAGCATCCGATCCTTACGTGACTGTTGGCTTGCTCCTCCCGTGTGAGATTCTTCCACAAAGAGTGAGTTTGCATCTGAATGTGATTCATATTTGTTATTATTTTACTTGTTGCGTGTCACACCCCCGAACCAGACGGTGGAAACGTCTGGGGGCTCGTGTGACTAACAATTGAATAATCATCACAATGAATATACATGAATCATAACACGATCATCACCAACATTACATAATACAACTAGCACTGTTTACATCAAGTACATTGTTAAAATACATAAGTTCAAATTGTTAAAAGTGCGATAAGTGCTGTTACATAAGACAAAACCATACACACTTACAAATCTTCCAGCTTAACGATTACCTGAGAATACAAGTTATTTTGAAAATGGTCAACATATATAATGTTGGTGAGTTCATAAGTATGTTTGAGTAAAAGTCTTTGTGTCTTTCATAAAAACCCAGAAAAATCCGATATTTTCTGTAAAAATGTCTGAAAATGTTGTGAAAATCGAGTATAAATGCATGTGTGAATTTCATAGTTATAGCTTATAAGAGAGTAGTTAAGATTCATTGTATTGTGAATAAATGATACATGTATATGAATAATTTCCCCCAGAAAATTCGATATTTTCTGTTTTATAACAATGTCTAGATTCTTGTATCGTTAAATAAGTCGTTTTGCATTGACACAATCGAAGAGTTTATCTTCGAAAGTTTACTTTTGGTATTGAATCCCTATATGAGCCGTTATAACCTTGCATGATAATGACTAGGTCGCCCGTCTTGGTATTTTTCCAAATGCCGGTCTTGCTAAGGATGTTCTCGCCCTAGACTGGCCCAGTCTAGCTGTAGCGAACAGCTAAGGCGTGGGGGTCACCCCGTATAGATCTATACACAAACTCCCGCTTT
Source organism: Lactuca virosa (assembly GCF_052849685.1). Classification (NCBI taxonomy): domain Eukaryota; kingdom Viridiplantae; phylum Streptophyta; class Magnoliopsida; order Asterales; family Asteraceae; genus Lactuca; species Lactuca virosa. Next base: position 162,192,110 of record NC_136430.1, read on the forward strand.
CCTACTAGGAAACTCTGATTATAACTAAAGGCTACGATTGTACACTCAGTGGTGCCAACCGACAAGTCTCACTAGATTCCCAACCTCTTTTGTACTATGTTTAATGTTTACGTATATGTGATATGTTTTTGTATTCGAAAGGTACATGAATAAGTTTACGAAGTTTAATTATTACGTAAAGGTATCGTTACGGCTTACTAACATATGGAATTTCCATTCCAAGCCCAATTAGTATGAAATTAGGCCACAAAGGCCCAATCACATGTAAAAGGGTAATTTAGGCCCAATAGGCATGTAAATGGGCCACAAAAGCCCAATAAACATGTAAGTGGGTCGCAAAACCCCATAAACATGTCATGGAAAACATTGGGCTCAATACACACTTAATTGGGCCCTTAGGGCCCAATGGCCAAGAAATGTGAATATTAGGCCCAATAAATAGTTATCGACGTATTTCGTTTGTTTGTTTTGTTCCGTTGTTTGTTTTAGCTCCAGGTTTACTAGATGGATGATAAGAAGCTTTCTTTTGTAAAAATGACACTTTAGTCCATAATTTATAAAAATTTGTAATTTTGTCCCAAATGTTTGGAATTTCACGGATTTAGCCCAAAAAGTTATATGTTCACATTTAGAACCCTGTTTTGCAGAAAAGTACATTTTCAGCCCTTGTTTGTAAAAATTTACACTTTCGGCCCAATTTTGGAAAATTTTACATTTTTTATCCAATTTGAAAATAAATGTTATTTTCACCCCAAAATTTGGTTTATTTACATTTATGACTCAAACTTTGGCCAAATAACATTTTTAAACCCCAAATTTCATTTTTTTAGCAAATTGGGCCCAAAACCGTGAGGCCCAAAGGTTTTGGCCCATTAAGCTCAAAATTGCATTTTTGGCCCTTTTTAAAGTATGTTTGATATAAAAATACCTTTGTATACATGTAGGACCTGTTTGGCCTTTATAAAAACATAAATGTCACTTTTTGCCCTTATCTTTTGTTTCCTTGACAATTTTGTCCTTTAACAAGGTTTTTGTTGAAATCTTTTGTATCTCAAACTTGTAATCAGTTTTGGCATGATAATAAGATGTATATAATGTCATTGTTCATAGATCTTTGCTAAATAACACTTCGAATTTCGAGATCTATTAAGATCCAACACATTTTTACTAAATAAACTAAGTATTCACACAAAACATGCATATAACACATAGATCTACACATTTTACTTGCATTCTCCCCGAAAAATCATATGAAAACCGAAAACAAGGGGGTATGAACTCACCGTTTCTTGATGTTTCAGTTTTTGAAGAAGAAGTGAAGAATATTTTTTATCCTAGCAAGCTTTCTTGAGTGGATTTCGAACTTAAGAAGTTCTAGGAAGCATAATCACAAAATAGATGTTGATATGGAGTGATTTAGCTAAAGAATGAAGCAATTCAACTTGAGTGCACAAGATCTTACCAAGGATTGATGATATTAGTGAAGAACCTTGATGGAAGGAGGAGTATTCTTGAGATATTTGAGATATTTGAGAGTGTTTTGAGAGTGTTCTTGAGATATTGATGGATACATGATGTATAAATTGGAAGGAGGAGTATTCTTGAGATATTTGAGAGTGTTTTGAAAAGGTGTGTGTGTGTGTTGTGGCTCTCGGCCGAGAGTAGAAGAAGAGAGGGGAGAGAGAGAGAGAGAGAGCTGAGGTGACTAGCATGGATATATGGTGGTCCTTGCATGGATACATGATGTATAAATTGGAGGTGGCATCTCCATGTCAACCCCCCCCCCCCTCATTACACTTCTTTTCTCTTTTTTTTGTTCTACACATGGGCCGAGATTTTGGGCCAAGAACAAATAGTGGAGTAGTTTGGGCCCATTAACATCAGTTAGGATATTTGGGTTCTAAAAATAACTTTTCGGCCCATTGGGCCTTTGGAAGCATTCACGACCCAAATAGAATAAAAGAATGGGCTTATGGCTCACTAAGGTTAATTGGATTAGTTATGATCCAATAAGGCCCATTAGGGTTAGAATGAATCATTCTACCCCCAGATGGTCCAAAACGTTTTAAATTTATGAATTGTGTCCAATTAGGATCCAATTAGGGCTTCTAAGTCCGATAAAGTTGAATTGGGTGCTTATTGGTCCATTAGGCCCAATAAGGAACTCCTAGTCCAATATGGACTTAAACCATGGATCTTAGGGCTTCAGACTCTTTGATGAACATGAATGGTGAATCTAAATGAGCATTGAGTGAGATTTACTTAGAGTATATGTTTTACAATAGTTGAATGGTTACACAGGAATAGAATTTCCTAGCTAAAATGCCAGTTGTGACATTGCGTTTCCCCATTGTGATTCGTATTTGTTATTATTTTACTTGTTGCGTTTCCCCATTGTGCATTCTAGCCAAATATTTGTTGATTATCTTTTCTTGAATGATCTTTTTAGCTATTTATAGGTGAATTGGATTTCAATAGGTTATCTACCTGTCCTAGCCTCCTAGTGTATAATTATTGCCCTAAATTTGTTTTTATTGCCAAAACCATTTTTCGAACTAATTATATCTATTTATCATGATACAGAGAAACATTTTTGTGTTGCAATTACCTTTGTTGAAATTTGTATGTGTATTATTACTGAAGTATGACAACCATAAGTAATTTTGAAGTAAATTGATCAATATTTGAATTAATCATAAATGAAGTATGCATTTTTATATAATTCGTTACATCTTAGGGCTAAGGGCCTTTTTTTTATTTCTCATCCTGGGCACTTGAATCTTTAGGGACGGCCCTGACTGAGGTAGTACTCAAGACCACTGAGTTGATACAACAGGTGCATGATAGATTGCGAATCACGCAAATTCGACAGAAGAGTTATGTTAACCGGCGAAGATCGAACCTAGAGTTCCAATTTGGGGATTTGGTAGTTCTGAATGTGTCACCTTGGAAGGGTGTCATCCGATTTTGGAAAATGGGGAAAGCTAGGACCCCGGTTTATCATTCCCTTCAGGATTTTCGTACGTGTGGGCAAGGTTGCATACCGAATGGATTTTCTTGAGGAGCTTAGTCAGATCCACAACACTTTCCACGTCTCTCAGTTACAGAAGTGTTTAGCTGATGACTTTACGGTGATTCCTTTAGATGACATTTAAGTCGATTAGCTTCTGAACTATGTATAGAGGCCGATTGTGATTCTCGACATAAAGACAAAGACTTTGCGTAACAAAGTGGTGAACCCGGTGAAGGTGTAATGGCAGCAGCGGAAGGGCTCTGAGTAGACATTGGAGACTGAGGATGATATGAGCCAGCATTACCCAGGGTTTTTTGTAGCAACAGACTTCGAGGATGAAGTCTAATTCAATTAGAAGAGTTTTAATACCCATGTTCCCATGTATTTTCAATTATTGCTTAAAGTATAAATATTATCAATTTAGGTCCTTACGCAGTGCATGCCCTATGGGTACACTGGGCGTAGTTCATTAAAAGTGGCAAGGACTCCTTTGAGTATGTTGAGCGTACATAAGAAGTACGCAGGGTGTACTCAAGCTGATCCCAAACCCTAATTTTTATGGTTCGGACCCTATTTAAAGGACCTTAAGTACTTGAGACATCACTTACCTTCAGCCTCCATTCCCTCATTCTGTCATTTCAAAACCCTAACCCTTAAGAGCTTGTTTGGACCTTTAGAGTGTTCTTGTTGCATTGTGGAAGAAGAATAAGTTCATCATTGAGGATTGGTGGGCTTGGATCTTGAAGATCCAGATCTTCCTTTCATTTGCCAACTTCTGGAGGTATAAAGCTCTCACCTTTATGGCTCTATGGTTTAGATATAGGCTAGGGTCATGTTTTGCATAACTTTTGGTCCCATGGTTTAGTTCTTGTGAGTAAAAGCTACTCTATAGCTTTAGATTGTTATTCCTTAGTGTTTCCGAGGTTATTATGTCATAAAAATGGGATCTTAGTTGCTACATTTCATCCATACAGGTATATGAGTAATTGAAAGGATGTTAAGAAGCTAGGGTTTGGTTTTGGGCTTCATTAAGCCATGAAAAGGCATAAAGTCGGGAACTTTATGATGTTGGACGCTCATTAGGTTTAGATCTGAATGTTGTACATTAGGTCTTAATGGATTAAGAGCTTAAAATAGAGTTTGGCAACTGGTTGAGTACACCCTACGTAAATCTGAGTACGCAGCGTGTAGCGGCTTGGTTTCATGTTTTTCTATAAAGCATCTATGCATCGCGTAGAGGTAAGGGTACGTATAATATATCCCCAGAAGGTGATTTTGATCATTTTTGGACTTAAGGTCATGCTTGTTTGGGTCTTACCTTGGAAGGGTAAAATGGTCTTTTACCCTAGAAAGGTAAAAGTCGATTAAGATCCTTGGTTATGGATGTTAATATTAAATTCTAATTAAGGTTATTCTAGGATATATTTAGTGTGTGGATCCCTCATATCACTAACTCGATTTTGTGATTTGTTAATCTTCGGATTGAGGTATGTCTTTTCATTATACTTATGGGTCGAAGGCTCCAATGCAATCCCACTGGATTATGTTATGTAGGATGCTAGCTGTCTTTGTGACAATCACATGTTTGTATGATTATGTTAAAGTAAACCTCAGGGTTGGGCCCATAAATATATTATTGTGTTAAAATAAACTCTAGGGCTGGTTCCATGCTATGTATTGGGTTGAAACATACCCTAGGGTTAGGCCCTGGGGCTAGGCCCATGATTTGAATGTTGGGTTGGAATATACCATAGGGCTAGGCCCACTGATTTGTATATTATGTGGTACTTTGGGGAACTCACTAAGTTTTGTGCTTACAATTTATGTTTATGGTTTTAATTACTTCCGGTATGAAAGTGAAGGGCCCGACGTGATGGCACAACGTCCCGCTCATGATTCCGCATTTATGATTATTTGTACTCTGATGATTTTGATATTTTGTATCGTTGTTGACTTGATACATCTAATGTATGGAACTAATGACTTTTAAAAGAAAAAAAAATATCACTGTTTTTGGGTTGTTACACTAGGAAAAGACAATAGTTTCTTTTTCATGTTTATCTTTGAATCTCCTACAATGCACACACAACAACCGTGCGGTTGGTGTTATCCTCCATTGCTTTCTCTTCGGCCCAATAATTCTTTCCCTTATAATATATGAACACCACTGTGATTTTCCTAGTAATTTCTAAAAATGATTATTTGGTTTACAAATGAAGATAAGAAGTATGATCGATAATGAAACTCAAGGTATTGAGGACTAGATTTGATTACATCAAATGATGTAAACCTAACATTTTTCAAAGGTAGTCTAGCAATCACCTTGTGTTCCAATTGCTTATTGTTCATCAGCTAAAAACTCCTAACTGCAAGGCATTCTTTGGATTGTTAGGATCCATAGTAACACATATATAATTTTTAATGTAGAAATATATAAAAGTGGGTATACAAATCAAAGTATAATAATCAATAGTAATTAAAGAAATAAGTTGTTACATTAGTGGTTTGATGCTTTTTGAATTAGCCAAGGAACGAAAACTAACAAAATCGAAGGAATGGTCTATTCCATTCAAATAGGAAAAGTCATGCACTATATAAATAACAAATCTTTTATGCAAATATACTTATTTAATAAGTTTAAACACATAATATTAAGGTGAATTGACCAGACAAATTAAGCCTCAAAGAACCCTCCAGATGATAGAAAATAGAGCAAAAGACATAAATGCCCTTAAGGAATTCATACCTTTAGAGTCCATTTTGAGGACCTTACGTAATTTTTATTTGATTTAAGCTGCACAATTCTGCATTATTATAAGATAATTATATTATTAAGTGACACTAGTTAGACCTTTTTTTTATAAATGCAAGAAATAAAATGTAACTTGTCAAACAACCATGACATTCATATATAGCATTAGATCATAATGGCATCATGGATTGATAATAAATTCATGAAGTATAATGCCATATATTCATAGAAAGTGTAAGATCAAATACCGATATAATAAACTTATAATGGTTGATGTATTCTCTTAGGAAAGCTGGAAATCCAAATTCCACAATGTAATTTACATGATCATTGGAGTTAACACATAAGTCATTGTTGGTGAAGGCAAGATAGTGACAGTTTGCACCATTGATTGTTATGTACATTTTATTTTTCCTAAATTGGCATATGAAGCAATATCAAATGGTATTACAACAATGGTAGGAAGTCGGACAGGGCCTGATGAGGGGATACCTGCAACTTATTGTACCCCTGGAGCTGTACATATGAAAGCTATACAGCAAGACACTGATGATTTACCAATCAATTTTGGATTTACTATGAAAGGTAATAATTCTAAACCAGAATATCTATATAAGAGATAAGAAAGGACCGTAAATCAAACTATCGAGTCATTAAATTGTACTGATAGGTATGTATTCATACTCCTAAAATGAATTTGATTCCGATTTTGTATGATCGAATTCTAATTTCACATCCAAACAATGTAACTATATTCAATTAAGTTTAAACCTTATTCAATTAGCCTAATTAATTAAATAAAAGAAGAGTATGAACAAAAATTAGGAGATTTAGATGAAAAACTAACTCGATATACGATTGGAACAAAGACTATATCTAATTGATGCGTGAAATACCTATAAGGGAAGAGATGTTGATGTGGACGGAAGATGTAGCAGTGGAGACAGAGACTGATGTTGGAATCCATGGTGTAGGCCGACAACAACGTAGAGCGACAAACGACGTCCTCCTCCGGTGTCAACGAAGAGAGGGTGGTTATGGTGTGTTCAGATCAGCATTAGCGAGAGAGATTCAAATATCATCATATCACGTTTCGAGTTAAAGCATGAGATAATAATGGAAACCAAACACTTAAACATTTGAAGTTAATTGAAATTATTTAGTGAAAATTAAAATAAAAATAAATATAAAATATTGATATTATAGTTGAATTTTTAAGTTACTATATAAATTATTTATGTAATATTTTTGATAAAACAAAACTTTTAGTGGCATACTAAATCGTTATGCCACTAATAACTATGAATATTAGTGAGATAAAATATTAAATCTCATTAAATACATTAAATTTTTAGTAATATATAAAAAGTTCCACAAAAAACCATGATATAGTGACACATCTAACATATGCCATTAAAACTTTGTGTCATTATATGTCATCTTATTTTTAGTGCTTTATCTGTTTCAGGAACATACACACAGGAACATCGAAGATTTGAGTACTTAAGTTTTTCTCACACACATACACCATAGACAATTGATTTCTTCAAAATATAAAATTTTTCTGTGTGTTTCCAGGATTTTCAGTGGGTTTTTTGGCTTTCAAAAAATATTTTGGTTTAAAGAATTCAAGAAATTGTTTGTGTATGTGTGTTCAGGAATTGAAGAAATTGTGTTCTTGGTCTGAAACAAACACAAACCCATAACTTAAGATATCCAGTTGTGTTTATGGTGAAGCAAATCTTCAATTTTTTGTCATTTTCATTCTTAAATCTGGTTATTGACTTCAAAAAACGGCCAATGGTAATCAAAACCTAGAAGGTCTGATTTAGGTTAGATTTGCCATGGTTCGTATTCTTGGCAAACAAATATCTAAATGGTGGTTCGTGTTTTTTATGAACATGTCTAGAAATGATATTTTCAAGAATGCATCTAAAGGTTTGATTTGAAAAACAAAAATGAAGAGCGAGTTCTGAGTACTTGGTATGATTTGTGTGTGAGTATGTTGAAGATCATGTGTCTATGTGTGTTCCAGATCTGATTTTGATTCTAGTAGGTTTGTATTCATCATATCTAGAGTTCTTGAGTGTGTGTGTGTATGTTTATGATTTCTTTAGGGCATTAACTTATCGGTTTCATGACTCACTAGAAAAAACAAAATGGCAGCGGAAACAACAACCAACTTGATCTAACACTCGAAACATATGGATCTAAGCTCAACAAAGCTAAATTATTAGAATGAAAACATACCTTTGACTTCTTCATAGGTTTCTTTTTTTCACGAGCCAGTTGATTGGACTACAGAACCCAACATGAAGTTCCTCTCTTGTAATCACTGTTGAGAGAAAAACTTGGGAGAAACACTTGAATAAACATTAGTACAAGATAATATTTTTGGAATAAGTTAATCTCAAGGATTTGTGTTAGCTCAACAATAATAAATGTTAAAAGAGTTAGAAATTAGAGGATTAGAAGTTAGATGCAGAAAAGTAAAGGAAGTGTAAATGACAACAAGTTATATCAAGTATACACCAAACTGATTCATAACAAGGTTTGCATTCAAACACAAGTTAGTATGTGTGATCAGCTTAAGGTAAAGAGGATCTCGGATATTAGAAGATAATAAGATAGAGAATAATGATCTTTGTATTTCAATGAAATTTCAGAAAGATTGTTAAGAAGTTGGTGAGTGGTAAGATTACATAAAGAAGGGTGTCTTTGTTTATAGAGTCCCGAAAAGTTACATAAGAAATAAACTAATACTAAATAACTAAATTCAGTGACCATGGAAGGTTCACTAGACAAAACAGTGTAAATACGATAAGTCAGAAAAGTACCATCGGGGTCTTCATGTTTAGATCATCTCTGCGGTAGTGGTTGCGGTTCACTGCGGTTCTGTAAACATCTTCTTCAACTCTGGTAGTTCACTTCTATTACGGCATCAACTCCAGTTGTGGTATCGACTACAATTCAGACTACAGTTCCTTAGCTAAAGAGGGTCACTTTTTGTATCAACAATTTCCCCTAAAGTGACCTCTTAGCTATCCTCTTCATTTCTGCAATTTGAGGAACCGAATGAGAATCCACCAGAATTTCCTAACTTCGAACAACCACTAGATTCTCCTTGTAATTTCAAACTTGACTTCATCATTAGTGTGCTTCGAACGTTGCATTGAAGCCAGAGTGGTGTCGAGTTGCTTCTTAGTGAGTCTGTGGATAAATTGCGGTCACTGGGATGAAATATTTTGGACCGTCATGAACCCTTTTGTACACGACTCCAAGTTCTGGATAATTGGTTGCACCAAGAGACATTTCTTGAAACCCATTTGTGTAGGCTAGAACAGGTTCATGTTCAGGGAAGTTAAATTTCTTGGCCAGAACTAGATGAATTTCGGCATCAATTTTACCGAAGTCGCGGACAAGGGATTTGAGGAATTCACATAATCTTTCACAAGTTATCATCATCTTGTGATGCTTTTTAGCTTTGACATGAAATACTCGAGCAATGTAAAATATTTCCTCGGGATTCATATTCACAAAATCTGCCTGAATCCGAATGTACTCATCTCCTCTCCGGGTCAAGGTATACTAAAAGAAGTCATCCTTCATGAATTTTCTTTCCTTGTAATTTTTGACTCCATCTAGTCTATCAATCGACCATATATTTTCAAATGCGGTGCCATGCTTGGCATGGAAGAGTTTTAGGCGCTCAAATGACATAGGAAGTCTCTTTGCTTCAGGGAGACTTGAGTCAAAAGGTTCAAACACTGGAAAGAAATTTGAGATGGGTGAGATAGGAATGTCCCGATAGCCGTCTGAGGGAGGTTCTACATACGTAAGAATGGGCCTGTATTCATCATCCAATAGCCTGTGGGTAGGGTTTACCCACGAATTGACTAAGGATTCATCCATTGTAGCATCGAACCCATATGCTCTCCAAATTTGATTAGCGAATTTTGCAGCCCTCCAGTCAGTTTTTCATTGAAGAGTTGATGGGGAGTCATTGGAGTGATCAGAAGACATCTCAAGGGCTAAGTTCTTGAACTGTGGTGGAGTTTGTGGATGAGAATTTTGTTAAGGTTCTTGTTACGGTGGAGTTTGTTGTGGAGATGGTTGCGGATAAGGATGTGGAGTTGGTGGTTTGTTGTGTGCTGCGGTAGGTGGAGGTTGAACTGGAGGAGTTTGTTGCTGATGAACTAAAGGAGACTTAGACCGTGATGGATCTTGATGTTGATGAATTAAAGGAGGACTTTTGCTTCCCTCTTTTGAGGAAGAAACCACGTGTTGCTCCTCAAACCACTGCTTGAGTCCATCGATTTTAGAAAAAGTCTCGTTGAATTCAGACTTCATATGCTCGCAGAGTTGAAGGTTGTTGGGGATTCCTTTATTGAAAAGAAGTTGATAGATTTCCTTGGTAAGCCGAAGGATTTCATCAACATTTGAGTTGGCGGTGAGTGAACACCTTAAGCCATTGATGGTCGATTGGAGGACCGCAAGACTGGATTCGTAGGTGTTGTGAGTTTCTTCAACAAGATGTTTGGAATGAGTTGCTTGTTTTTCAAGAGTAGTCTTGATCTCATCCTTTAGTGCAGTTACCTCCTTGACGAGGTTTTCAGCTGTTGCCAGGAACTCCTTGTGATGTGCGGTGTGGCAGTTGTTTAGTACACGTATGCCCATTTCAAACCTTATGATCATACGCACTACCACTAGGCACTCCTTTGTTTCCAGTCGATCCACTCGTTCAACAAGTGACTGCGGTGTAACAAAATCAGTGTTCTGTGGTTGATTAGTGGCGACTACGGCCAAGATTTGGTCGGCTTTGGATTGTAGACTGAGAAACTCTTTTCTGGACACCACAATCTTCTTTTTGTTCTTTTCCCTAGGTTTAGAAGTGGAATGTTGTGATCCACTTGACTTATCTTCATCAAGTACCATTAAGAATTCATCGGAGAGAAGAGGTTGTTGAACATCATCAAAGTTATCTTCATCCAAACCAAACATTGGGGTTGAACTTATCTCAATCGCAGTTTCATCATCGTTAGACTCGTGATCTTCAGCATTAGGAGGGGGTTTTGAGGGACCAACACCACCTTCCATGACTTGGGTTTGTTGCACAGTTGCTTCCATCTGGGACATCCATTCCCGAATCTTCAAGATGTCATGAACTGTCTTTACATTGCTGAAAGTCTCTGCCCAATACATTGCTACGGTATGAATGGCTTCTTCCTTTTGTTGTTCCTATTGGACTTGTTGAGCTTTTCTGGCTTGCACCGCCCTTTTGAATGCTTCAAATTTTCTAATTCCAGACTCGGTACTTGGACGGTATCCAGTCCATGAATCATCAGTTTTGTATCCGTCAAATCATTGTCTCACCGAGGTGTCCCTTGGATTCGTGATTCCTTGCACATTTGTGCTTCCCATGCCTAGAACGCTTGAAAGTAATGTGGATGGAATAGGGTTTCCTGAGCTTCCTCTGTCTCCTTGACCTAAAGTCAAGTCTAGCATCGGCTCAGTTCTGGCTAGGGCTGAAGAAGTGCCCTGCGGTGCGACTGGTGTTTGCAGTGTTTGTGTGACACGAAGCAATATGGAGTTCAACTCCTCAGGCTCAAACAAGTGTAGATGTGATGTCCTGGAGACCTTAGGGCGACTCGAGCCAATAGGATCCACTTGGGATCCGACTGGGGGTGTGTCTCCATGATTAGATGAAACAGATACACTTAAAGTATCTAAGTGGTGAGATGGGGTGTCAGCGAGTGACTTTGCGGTGACTCCAATGACTACCAGAGTCTTTTGAGAGACTACGGTATGAGTCGTGGTTCGCATATGGCTCTGACTGGGGGTAAGTTTGAGTTTCTTCCATCTAATGACATCTCCGGAATCTGAAGACTCATGACAAGTGTCATCAAAGGCATTCACAGAGGGATCAAGAGTCTTGGATGGAGATTGATGTACCGAAGGATGCTGCGGTCTTGGCTTTTTGTTTCTTAGAAACACCAGCTCCTTTTGTCACAATGTTGACCAGAGCTTTCTTTGAGATTGCAAGAGATTTGACTCGTTTTGTTTTGGGCTGAGTGGTTTGGTATGCGGTAGTAGTCTGAGGGTCCTCAGGTGCGGTCATCTGACTGGGCCTAGGCGAGGAAGAGTGATATGGGGCAATATCACTCGTAGCCTGTATGTGGTCAACTACTTCTACCGTAGTGAGTCCAATTGACTCAAGGATATACATTGAAAATCGTCGAATATTTAGAGGCTGTGTACCTTTTAAGATCACAAGTTGTGAACAGGTCTGTGTTGCTGCCCATGTCGAGCTTGGCGTCCTTGTGAAAGTAAAAAACGCATAGTGACCAAAATCGAGCAAAAGTGAGCTCAGTACCACCTTCTTTTGGAGCATCTTTGGGGATGTACTGCAAGAAGTCATCCCACAAAATTTAAACATAGTTGGCAGCGTTGCCCGTGTAAATACACCAAACGATCTCCAAAAGTTTGATTCCCATGTTATCCGTTCCACTAGTCCTTCCAGAAAGACTTCTAATGATGAAATGGCACACAAACTGCCAAACAGATGGAAGCTGGTTCTTCTTGAATTCACGTACTCCTTTCAGCTTCTTCCGGTACCCCATTTGATAGAGGGTAGTGAAAACATCGTTTGTGCTGGGGGAAAAGAATTTGGTTGTTGGTAAAACCCTGATATTGATCGCCTTCAAGAACTTCTCCTTCGTCAATACCACCAGAGAATCATCCACCAGGTTCAGATGAACCTCTTGCAGGTTGTAGCTAGGTCAGAAAGCGGAGAAGGCACATTTGAACAAGACGGCCATCGGAACTGCTTCTGTGAAGGAATCAAAAGTGCCATACAGTGAATTTTTAGGGAGAAACTTGATCATCAGATTTATTACTTCGTTGTAAGAAGGATGATCTTCAAAACTGCTCTGAAATTTCTTGAAGCAATGGAAGGAGATAGGTCCTTAATGGTGGATTCAGACCTTGTGGGAAGAGCAGAGCTGGAAGCTTTGGATTGCTTCTTTGATGCACCGAATTTCACCATTGTTACACAGAAAGTTTTTGAGAACTTGCAGAAAACATTTTAGCAAGGAGGGTGGAAAAGATGAAGATCGTCGTAAGGATTCAAATAGCGTAAAGGCTATCTTGGAAAGAATTGGGGGTTTTATACCTCCGGATTTCAAAAAACATTGTTGTTACTTTAATGACAGCTATTAAAGTTAAAAACCCTTGGGTTTTTACCATTATCAGCCACAATTAAAATAAATCGAAATTAAAGTATTTACGGGAAAATAGGAGCATTAAATGCCTGTATAGTACCATGATCACACGCCGTCTGAACGTGGGGTTGAGAGTTGTTTTAACCATTGTGAAAAATGGGGAAGTGGAAACGCATTTGACATCCAACGGCCGGGTGATATGACTGGTTAAGGAAAATTTTTCTTAAAATCTTTCGTTTATCGGAAAAACGATTCATTTGTTTTTTATCCGAAAAAGGTTCTGACTGAGGAAAGTTATCTTGAAAAGGACTAAGAATGTTATGTGCGACAAAATGAATGTTTTGAAGAATATTTTTTTATTAAAGTCCATTAAATAGCACACAACATTATTCAAGTTGTTTATGAAGTTATGACTGCAAGATCATATATTGCAACTGCGGTAGGATTGAGGTGACTGCGGTAGCATTAGCTGAAAGAGAACTCGATCATGAAGCTTAGAAATAAAGGAAATAAAAGACACAAAGAATATATTGATCATATGTGATTGCGGTATACTAGGTATACTGAAAATGAATATGAGGAATATATTATTCTAGAACGGCAGTGAAGAGAGTGCTTCACGCGTTTTTTATTTTTAATTGAAAAGAAAAAAAGCAATTCCTTCACACTTGGAGACCAGATGTGGTTTGTGGTAGCTATCAATTCAAGAAGAATTGTGGGTCTGGGTTCATCATTCCTAGCATTTCCAAAAACCATTTAATTTTGTAGCATCAAGTGCCTTAGTAAAAACATCAGCTACTTCTTCGTGAGTGGGCACAAAAATGAGTTCGATGTTACCCTTAAGGATATGATCCTTGATGAAGTGGTACCGTAGTTCGATGTGCTTCGTCTTGGATTAGTGAATAGGATTATGAGAAATCACTATAGCACTCTCTGAATCATAGTAAATTGGCACCCGCAACATTTTGTAACCGTAGTCCATAAGTTGAGTCTTCATCCAAAGAACTTGGGAACAGCAGCTGGCCGCGACCATATACTCCGCCTCTGCGGTAGACAAAGAAAACACAATTTTTCTTCCTTGAAGACCAGCTGACTAGTCTTCCCCCCTAAGAATTGGCATCCACCCGAAGTACTTTTATGATCTAATCTGCATCCTGCATGATCCGCATCTGTGAACGCTTGAAGGCTGAAGTCATTACGCGCAGCGTACTAGAGGCCTAACGCTTTACATCCCTTTAGATATCTGAGGATTTGATTGACTGCGGTCAAGTGAAATACTTTAGGGTCAGCTTGGTATCGAGCACATAAACCTGTTGCAAAGACAATATCCAGTCGACCTGCGGTGATGTACATCAACGTCCCAATCATTCCTCGGTAAGTTTTGTGGTCAACGGATTATCCGGTAGGATCAGCTAAAATCTTCTATCCAAAGGCCATCAGGACCTTGGCTGAGGAGCAATTGTCCATTGAAAATTTCTTCAGCAACTTAGTGGTATACATTTCTTGATGAATGAATATCCCTTGAGTGACTTGTTTCACTTGAAGTCCTAGAAAGAAGTTGATCTCTCTATTCATGCTCATTTGAAATTTACTTGTCATGAGCTTTGCAAAATCATTCACCATACCCTGATCCGTTGATCCAAAAATGATATCATCCACATATATTTGGACGAGCATCAAGTGATTACCATTTTCCCTTATAAATAAGATGGGATCAATCACACCTCTCTTGTATCCAGAAGTGACAAGAAACTTAGAAAGAGTCTCACACCATGCCCTCGGTGCTTGCTTCAGACCGTATACTACTTTCCCCATATTGTAGCAATGGTTTGGAAATTCTACACTCTCAAAGCCTGGAGCTTGTTGCAGGTAAACTTCTTCCTTAAGTTCTCCATTCAGAAAGGCACTTTTTACATCCATTTGATGCACTTTGATGTTCTTATGTGCCGCATACGCTAAGTAGATGCATATTCCTTCCATTCTTGCTACGGGGGCATATGTTTCATCGTAGTCAATGCCATCAAGTTGACTGTACCCCTTAGCAACTAATCAGGCTTTGTTTCTCACCACCGCAGGGAACTCATCAGGCTTGTTTTTATATACTCATCTTGTATCGACGATTGTGTGGACTTTTGTCTTTGGTACCAGTTTCCATACTTTGTTCCTCTCAAACTCAGCTAACTCCTCTTGCATTGTGGTGATTCAGTCGGCCTCTATGAGTGCTTCTTTTATGGTTCGAGGCTCGACCGAGGACATGAAAGCTGCATAGTGACAATGGTCAGTTAGGTCAATAGAGGATCAAGTTTGGATACTGGAGGATGGGTTTCCGATGATTTGACCCGATGGGTGATCCTTCGTCTAAATGTGAAGACGAGTTTGTTGGTGATCTGTAGCTGCGGTAGAGGGAATATCTTCAACGTCAGAGGACTCTACGGTTGGAGAAGGTAGTTCCCCCTTCACTTGAGAGCAGCCCGCAGTATTATCTTGGATTGTAGGAGTTTGAACTGCAGTTGATTAATGTGCACAAAAGTACCAACTAATTTTAATATTTATAACCTAACAAACTTAGACCAACTATGCACCTATAGGCAGTAAACCTAGTCAGATTATAGTATAGCTTGGGTAAGTCGGGTATCGATCACAGGGAACGGTGTTACTAATTAATCTACTTGCTATCAAATTAACCTAATTATTAACAAGTTTAAAAAGGGTTTTATCTGATTTTACAAGATCAGACGAACCTAGCTCAAATTCAATCAATAAGTAAAAGCACCCTTGTTTAGTTCGAATCCACTTCGTTCTTATGGCCAGCTAATAATTATGGATTATCCAGTTGGTTTTAATTATATTAGTAATTTAAGTCTAACTTTACCAATAATTAATTAATTCATGTAAAACTATGTATGGTCACACACAATTAAACACATAACCAATTATGAATATGCTATGTAAGATTTATTATGTAAACGCAATTATAGTCATAATCTACGTTCTCTAGCACAGCTAAGTTTATTTGCTTTAATTACTAACTAAGATTGGTCAATCCTAGCTCTAACTATTTAATGTTCACTAAATCATTAGGTAAACAAGTTCATGCAGTTAATGGTCACTAAGCTACACAGAACATGGAATCAAGCAACTAAAGAAACAACCATAAGCATGCTAGGTAATTATAAACCAAACACAAGCAATTTACCAACTAAATAAATCCATACAAAATTAAGCTATTCATAAGTTAGAAGCTTCATCTAGCTAAACAAGAGTAGCTAGATTCAGCTTCTCGTAATAGCAACTAACAAACTAACACCTACTAAATATGCAAACATGTTCATAAGTATCAAATAAGTGAACTAAATGATGGACCTTCACTCTTTTGGTGTTGAAAACCTTTTCCAGAACCTTACTTCTGCTGTAAATCGTCTCCTGGAACCTCTTTCTTCCACCAAAAGTCCCCCAAATCGTAATGGGCAAGGGAATTTATAGTATTTTGATTTCCCGAGTTCACGTCGTGAACCATAAGGATTCACATCGTGAATATTAGATAACCGTGTTCGGCAAGGACTCTTCCACCCTCATGCATATCTTCTAGAATTCTTGACTCACGTCGTGAATCATGAATTGTTCACGTCGTGAGTCCGTCTTTTGGGTGATTTTCCGTTCTTCTTTCCTTCAATCCTCCAAAGTTCCATATTCTGTCAATTTCAGTCCCTATCTTCGAAGATGATTCTGTTTGGCTGCAAAATAACAAATTAAACTTATAAGTACCATTATTCTGTGCAAATGACCAAAATATTAATAGAAATGTAATTAAATATTGCCTAAAAATATGTATAAATATGGCAATATCAAAATACCCCACACTTGTTCTTTGCTTGCCCTCAAGAACATCTAATTATTAAATCAAACCTTCATCACCAATATCACATAGAACGATCCAACTCAAGTCTCAGCCATTATGCTAAAACCTCAACGCATGCATTTGTGTCTAAAATGTTTCCTAAGTAACCCCCCTCAATTCTAAATACTCACAATCCTCATAAACACTTGCCCACTTCTTTTGAACAATGCTCATTTTATGCAACCCTCCGAATCCATCCCTAGAAATCCTACTTAACCTCAAAGTATTTTTGTAAAGCTACCCAAGCATACATAAACTAGAGAATTACAACTTTTTAGAAGATACCACATCTTGGAGCTCTTGAATTCTTCTTTTCTTTGATGCTTAATCTTTGATTTATTTGAATTCACTTCTTTCATGATTTTTAGCATCTTCAACTTTCAGCTTTTAGAATTTTGATCTTTTGATCTTCAAACTTTGATACTTTTATGCTCCAAAATTCGTCAATTTCTTTACTTTTGGTAATTTCTCTCTTTTTTTTACATGTATCTCACTTTTTTTTATATCACTCAAAAACCTACATGCTTAAGCAGGGGCGCTTAACTTCAACCTTTATTGGTTAAGGTATAGCTTTCCTGGATACATTTCAGGTTTAGGCTGCTAAACATATCGCATCCCTCAAACTAAGCGAGATTGTGTTTTTGTCCCATGATTTCACTAGAATAAAGGGGGCCACAAATACACTATAATGTGTATTGGCTCAACTAAACATTTGAGCCTTTATCAGATCATCTCATATAACACTAGCAACTGCAGTTCAAATTATTATTATTACTAGACTCAATTATTAAAAAATTAAATTTTCCAAATTTTCTAGATAATATAAATTTACCAAATTTTCTAGCAATTTACTTTTTATACCCCCTACCCACACTTATTACATACAATGCCCTCATTGTATGCATAAAATAAATTAAAATTAAGAAAAAGGGAGAAAAAGGAACAGACTCCCCTGGGATAGTGGCGTGATCATCTCCAAAAGTGTGGTTGAAATATGCATCTCGAATATTGGACCTCTTCAAAAATAAGAACTTGGACTTGAACTTACGAAACCAGCCATAAATTAAAACTTCAATCTTCAAAAAGAATGGTGCAAGCCTCCAAATCGTGTAGACAATGTGGGAAAGCATATACCACATTGTATATTAGAGAAAACAGCCCATCGAATCGTCACAAAAGTGTCATAAGAAAAGGTAGTAATTCCATGTAATGAAGAAGAACGGAACGGAATCAGTGTGGTGGAAATTCAGAACTCACGACGTGAATCAGTATAGGCTCACGACGTGAAGTCGCTGGATCGCGCATTCTGAATTTCCTTGTAACTTTGCTCACGACGTGAGCAATATAAGCTCACGACGTGAAGTCTGGGTGAACCAGAATTAAAACTGCCTTCTTCCTTGTAAATACATATACTCCACTCAACGTCTTAACGAATTAAGACCCTTCTAAATTCAGTGTATGTTGACGACTCTTCTAGCTATAACCTCTCTCTCGACTCACCCCACACTTAATTCCAATTGTGGGTTTCGACTTTCAATTTCTAGACTTGAACGACACTCGCCTAAACGAACATGACTCTTGACTCGACCTTACTCCTTCCCCAAGACTCCTTAGCAAGCTGAAAGTTAACAACCAAAGAAGAGCAAAGTAACATAATATCTTAAAGTCTTACAATCCAAACAAATTTAAAAACAAAATAAAAACAAATAAAATAAGTCTAAAACAAACAAAATAAAACTAAACGATCAATCATCTTCATCCTCCTCGTTTGCTCCACTAGTGCCTGCCCCATCTCCTCATTGTCCTCGATACTCGCTCCATCGAGGGCATATCGGGTAGCGATATCCCAAATGAGGCGGCTGCTCCACATTGAAGTACCGAACCATATTCTCCATAGTCCCTCCAATCCAGTTGACGCTCAATGATAACTGGTCAAAATACCCATTCATATCACCCCCAAAAGGTGCAGCTCCAAATGGTGCAGTTTGCTGCACTGACTGTCCTCTCTCTCCTCTTCCTCTCATGTTTCTTCTCCTAGGTCGTGGCTGTGGTTGTTGTTCTGGTTGTGCATCAGGCTGCTCGTCACCCTCATTACCCTCATCATCTGAAGGTACTATTCCCCAATGCGACCCAAAGTTTCTGACAACCCGTATGGTCTCCAAATACCCCATGCTAAACTCATGACCATCCATGCGGGTCATGGAACGAGTGATATCGGGAACTAGTAACCCATACGATCGGGCCAACCGGGTAATGAATTGCCCTCCACAAATAGGGCTCCCGGGGCGAGAACTGGCAGCAGAGCCAGCCAAGAAGCGTGCTAAAAAATAGGGAATGTTGCAACACACTCTCGGCTGTAAGATGCACCATAAAAAGAAGAGATTCTGCTTTGTTACTTTTTCCCCATTCCTTCGGTGATTAATGGAGAAAGTGATCAGTCGGTGGAGTAGACGGTGGATAGGAGAGCGAATGCTGCTCTCGGGGGACACTCCGGAATTGAATATCCCGGAGGCAATACTATGCCAAAAATCATAACCAGTAACACCATCAGCATACCCTCGAGCTGCCTCCCTCAAAAACATGTCACACTCGGGAGTCATTGCCTCTTCGGGATTATAAATCCCAACCCTCCACGAAAACTCCACGAGGCTACATTCCCGGTACTCCCCCCCAAGACGAAATACTAGTGCTTGCGGATAACGGGGATCTTGGACATTCTCGTGGAATGTCACCGTGGAGAAAAACTCCACACACAACTCCTTATAGACCCGCTCTTGGACACGGAAAAGATTGAGCCATCCCGAGTAAGTGAATGAAAAACCATCTCCAATAAAAATTTTAGTAAGAAACGGGGACAGCCTATCCATAAGCCCGACCTCCCTCAAACGTGCCCATTCAATAGTGGGTACAACAGCAATCTCCCGGTTGTACAACCATCCTAGCCGGTTGTTCCAACGCGTATATATATCCCGTGACATATTCGTTGGAAAGATGTAAACGGGTGGAGACTAGAAACCCCGGTTGGAACTTCTCTTCTGGGACCCATTCCTGTAAAAACAAACAGCAAACACAGCCAAAAGAAATAACCCAACAGATTAGAAATAAAAGAAACATGAAACTGTCCAGTCCAGAATTCACGTCGTCAATTCCTAGGAATTCACGTCGTGAGTTCGTCATCGCAAACTGAAACTGTCTATTTTCTGTAAAAATCGGGCCAATACAATGCTTGGGGTTTACTCCTATGCTAATTTCAACCACAAATCATCAACATTCCAAGGCTATTATGGGATTTTTAGGGAACATTTTCGACATTTCAACTAATTACAAACCCTAACCCTAAGTTTCAACTATTAAAGAAGAATTAGTCATAAGAATAAAGAAGTATTACCTTAGATAGTAAGATTACGTAAGCAAAAACGAAAATGGAGTGTATGTCGGCCGAAATTGGAGCAAGGGAGGACCAAATTTTATGTTCACTTTGTGGGAATAAAGAATGAGTTGGTTAAAGGGATTCTATGTTCTTTAATCTGTGGTCCCGTGTTTGTTACTGTTCACGTCGTGAGTCCCTAAGGATTCACGCCGTGAGTCCTGTTTGGGCTTAATTTTGGGCCATTCATTCTTCATCAGAAATGGATTAGTCTTGGGCCATTTAGTTTAATAGAAAATGGGCTGATATGTATCAACGATATACTGTCCGGTTCATTTAGAACTCACGTCGTGAATCATACTGATTCACGTCGTGAATACTGTATGACAATTTATTATTTTTTTAATCCAGGTTTGTCTAGTAACTAAATTCTTAATTATTACCACTTCATTTTTAGGGACCCCACACTCAGTGTTTAATTATGAATAAAGTGAGTTGGATGATATGATCTATGTTTCTAAAACTAAAATGCAAAAACTAAAAAGAAAAAGAAAAAAACGCAAACCAAACTCGGGTTGCCTCCCGAGAAGAGCTTCTTTTTTAGGAGTCTTGAGCCGGACTCCGTGCCTCCTACATCGACTCGTCAGAAGAGTCCACCACCAGGATCTTTTGCTCCTTGAAACGCCTCTTGTAAGCTTGCACTCGACGAATATATGCCTTTTTAGAATTCTCCTTTTTACCCTTGACGTCGTTTCCATCGAGCTTGTGTTTGATCCCTTGAATCTTCAATTTTCCATCATTTTTAAGCTCCATAGTATCCTTTTCTTCTTTCACCACTGGACTTGTGACTTTTGAAGTAACCTCCTCTTCATCACTCGACATCTCATCATCTTCCTTGCTTACCCAAGAAGTTGGATTCGTGTAGGCAATGACTTCAACTAAAAATGGAACAGATGCTCTCGGTTTTGTTCTTTTAACTTGTTGAATTGTTTTAATTTCTTCTTCTATGAGCTTCTCTAATTCTTCAAGTTCATTCTATTCATCAATGTTGAAAACCTCTTCTTGAGCATGACTCCCTTGGAAACCATCTTCTATTCCAAAAATTTCCTTCTCACCGCCAACTCTCAAGGTGAGCTTGGACTCGCGTATATCAACCATAGCTCCAACAGTGTTAAGTAACGGGCGACCAAGAATAATTGGTACATTGGGATCTTCTTTCATATCCAACACCACAAAGTCTATTGGAAAAACGAATTTCCCAATTTTCACGAGAATATCTTCCACAATGCCCCGGGGCTGTGTCACTGAACGGTTCGCCATGTGAATAGTCATCTTTGTAGCCTTCAACTTCTGAATATTCAATTTTTGATAAAACGAATAAGGCATCAAATTTCTGCTAGTCCCAGAATCGGCTAAAGCATAAACCTTCATATTATTCCCAAACTCACATAGGAGAGTGAGTCGTCCAGGATCCCCCATCTTCTTAGGTATGTCTCCCAATATAGCCCTGGAGCTTTGCTCACTTAGAATCACCTTAGAATTCTCCTTTAATTGCTGACGAGTGTCTAACAAGTCTTGTAGGAACTTAGCATATTCTGGAACTTTTGCAAGTGAATCAATAAAAGGAGTATTGATAGGAATACCCTTCAATTGCTTGATAAACTCCAGATGTTCTCTCTCCAGCGGACTGAGATTAGCTCTAGACGGAAATGGCAAAGGTGGTTTATAAGCTGGAACATATACTGATTTTTTATGTTCAAACCGAGCCCACGACATGAGCATAGCGGGCTCACGACGTGAACTGGGTATTCCAGCAGATTCTTCAATTTCGAGCTTCGGCTTCTTTGGCTTTGGATCGGGCTGCTGTGGCTCCACTTCTAAGGCTTCAAGGAACTCAGAAATCGCTTCTTCTTCAGTATCAATGGCCATGACATGAGATTGTGTCTTCATTTCAGGAACTGGTGGAGACAATCTTTTATTTACCAAAGTAGTAATTTGACCAAGTTGAACTTCAAGGTTATTGATGGAAGCTTGCTGATTTTTTAATAATAATTGTTGGTCAATCATTATAGCATCAGTAGCATCATGCCTTTTTTCTGAGGCTTCCATAAACTTCATTAACATGGTCTCTAGATCGACTTTCTTCTCAGCTGGTGGTTGCTCTCTTTGGTAAAAACCCCGGCCAGTTTGCCTAAATTTCTCTTCTTTTTGCTTCTTGTATTCATCGTAAGGCAGCCACTCCTTCTTTGGTTTCCTCCAATCTTCATCGTATTTGTCCCCACTCGAATAGCAAACTTGATCTTTCCTGTTTCCATATTCATCCATATTGTAATCCTTTGTCAAATGCGGGCCACTATATCTCTCGCAACCAACTCGAATTTCATGAATTGATTGGTCCATTTGGGTCAATCTCATATCCATAGTGTTAAGCATTGCCATCACAGCAGCCATCTCTTCAGTTTGTACACCTCCACTGCCTTTTATTCCATCACGCCCTGGGTTGTGATACTCACGAGAGTGCTTTGAAAATTCTTCAATCAGCTTTTTGGCCTGAATTGGGTTCTTCTTTGTTAGAGGTCCTTGTGAATCAAGGAGTTGTCTAGTCATGACATTCACCCCATCATAAAATATCGACATTTCTTGCTGAATGTTTAGGTCATGTTGAGGACAATTCCTTAACAACCCCTTGTAGCGCTCCCATGCCTCGTATAATGACTCCCCCGGGTTTTGCTCAAAGTTGGCAATCGCCTTCTTGAGTTTAGAGATTTTGGAGGGTGGGCAAAACTGATCTAGAAATTTCTAATGCAATTGGGCCCATGTGGTGATTGTACCAGATGGAAGAGCCTTCAACCAGTCTTTTGCAGCTCCTTTGAAAGTGACTGGTAACATCCTTAACAAAGCTGTCTCCCTCGGGATATTAGGAGTATTAAAATAATCTGCAATATCATTGACCTCGTCTAAATGCTTGAAAGCATCCTCACGATCCTTCTAATAGAATGGGATATCCTTGAGTGCAGTAAGGATATGCCCCTTTAACTCGAATGTGGCATTGGCAGGAATCGTAGGATGTACTAAACCCGGCCCCACATCATCTCGAATGCGCTTCTTGTAATCCCCCATGGCCATCTCATCAATGTTCGCCATTTCGTTCACCGACTCGTTCTCAGGTTCACTCGTATAAAGTCCAAATTATGTTTCTGATTCGTACTCGGTCTCGTGTGGGTTAGGAGTTTGATCGAAGACTTCAAACTTGCTCTTTGAGGCTGAACTCGATTCTCCCGTTTTCTTTCCTGACTTCCTGGAAAAGGCTGATTTCAGTTCTTGTAAAGGCGACTTCTTATTATCCTTTTTGTGCAGCGTAGACTCCAGATCTTCCAGTGGTGGCACCAAAGGTGTGTTGGATCCTCTGGTCATCAACTCCTGCAAAACAAACAAAATAAAAAACGTAAAACTGAACTAAAAGAGAAAAACAAATTAAAAACAAAGAAAAATAGGATCACAGAATTCACGTCGTGAATACTGTAATACTCACGTCGTGAGTTCTGTAATGCCAGAAAAAAAACTGAAACTGGAAAATAACTCTTTGCAGGTTTTACCCCACAAAAATGATCGATTAATCTAAAGCAAATAAATAAACAATAAACTAAGCCGTTCCCCGGCAACGGCGCCAAAAAGTTGATGTGCACAAAAGTACCCACTAATTTTAATATTTATAACCTAACAAACTTAGACCAACTATGCACCTATAGGCAGTGTACCTAGTCAGATTATAGTATAGCTTGGGTAAGTCGGGTATCGATCACAGGGAACGGTGTTACTAATTAATCTACTTGCTATCAAATTAACCTAATTATTAACAAGTTTAAAAAGGGTTTTATCTGATTTTACAAGATCAGACGAACTTAGCTCAAATTCAATCAATAAGTAAAAGCACTCTTATTTAGTTCGAATCCACTTCGTTCTTATGGCCAGCTAATAATTATGGAGTATCCAGTTGGTTTTAATTATATTAGTAATTTAAGTCTAACTTTACCAATAATTAATTAATTCATGTAAAACTATGTATGGTCACACACAATTAAACACATAACCAATTATGAATATGCTATGTAAGATTTATTATGTAAACGCAATTATAGTCATAATCTACGTTCTCTAGCACATCTAAGTTTATTTGCTTTAATTACTAACTAAGATTGGTCAATCCTAGCTCTAACAATTTAATGTTCACTAAATCATTAGGTAAACAAGTTCATGCAGTTAATGGTCACTAAGCTACACAGAACATGGAATCAAGCAACTAAAGAAACAACCATAAGCATGCTAGGTAATTATAAACCAAACACAAGCAATTTACCAACTAAATAAATCCATACAAAATTAAGCTATTCATAAGTTAGAAGCTTCATCTAGCTAAACAAGAGTAGCTAGATTCAGCTGCTCATAATAGCAACTAACAAACTAACACCTACTAAATATGCAAACATGTTCATAAGTATCAAATAAGTGAACTAAATGATGGACCTTCACTCTTTTGGTGTTGAAAACCTTTTCCAGAACCTTACTTCTGCTGTAAATCGTCTCCTGGAACCTCTTTCTTCCGCCAAAAGTCCCCCAAATCGTAATGGGCAAGGGAATGTATAGTATTCTGATTTCCCGAGTTCACGTCGTGAACCATAAGGATTCACGTCGTGAATATTAGATAACCGTGTTCGGCAAGGACTCTTCCACCCGCGTGCATATCTTCTAGAATTCTCGACTCACGTCGTGAATTATGAATTGTTCACGTCGTGAGTCCGTCTTTTGGGTGATTTTCCGTTCTTCTTTCCTTCAATCCTCCAAAGTTCCATATTCTGTCAATTTCAGTCCCTATCTTCGAAGATGCATCTGTTTGGCTGCAAAATAACAAATTAAACTTATAAGTACCATTATTTTATGCAAATGACCAAAATATTAATAGAAATGTAATTAAATATTGCCTAAAAATATGTATAAATATGGTAATATCATTGATGAAGGAGGTTCAACTGTTATTGACTTCAAGAAAAGACTCATTTATCTACTAAGTTATGATTGTACTTTTAAAAATGGAGTTTTACAAACTATAAAGTAACATAACTTAAAAAGAGTTTTTGAAATGTTTTGATCACTTATAAAAACATAAGCAATCCTTTAAAAGATGTTTAAAAAAAACATTTACACAATTATCATTGTGTTCAACTTGTATTCCCCCCCCCCCTTAAAAGCATTTAAAACAATTTAAAAGATTGATTATAGGGGTATGAACTCACCTGATGTGGGTGATTCAAACGAATATGTGCGTAAGGATGATAAGTTCCACGAATGAAGTCCCGAGACACAAACGAGTCCTAAATGACATATATGGCATGTATTGGCATGAATATAGTGTTTATAAGAAACTAACATGCAAGGAAACACCCTTAGGGACTAGGAAACACTTGGACGAAGTGTTAGAATCACATGTGATTCATCAAATTGGTGTGTACGACCACAATATGGCGTGTACGGCCATGGGTGTATGGCCATGGAGTGTACGGACGTACACTCATGGTCAAACATGCACAAGAAGGGTGTTTGAACCATGGGGAAGCTTGTGGGACTATTGCTCAACAAGGGTGTGAGCTAGATTCTCACTTTGGAGGCCCTTTTGGGGTGTTTTGAGGGGTGTACGGCCATGCAAGGGTTTACGGCCGTACACTCCTTTGGTTCCAGCTAAATGGTCATTTCTAGGGTGTTTAACAAGAGTATCTAACGTATACTAAGCATAGGGAAAGGATAGTTACGATTTGGAGGCTCAAAAGGGTTCACAGCCACCAAGAACAAGTGTGAGTTCTTGGTGAAATGGATGAATGTTTGAAGATCTAACACAAAAGATGATTTCCATGGATGAAATCAAAGGGTGTTACTAGGTTAAGAAGCATAAAAACTAATCAAAAGGAAGAAAGGCTTACATTCTTGAAGATCGGGGTGAAAAGCTTGATGATAGTTGGGAGAAAACTCGAGTTCTTGACTTGGAAACTGAAGAAATGACTAAAAATGAAGGTATACACTACATATGGGAGTGGGTGTACGATCAACATGGGTGTACGGCCGTACACTCATGTGTACGGCCGTACACTCCCTTGGATGGAGTGTTCGGCTCGATTTCAACGCGAAGAACTTACGCAACTCAATCCTATACCCAATGCTTGAATGTACTGAGCTTTGAACCCTTAAACAAACTCTAAACAAGGCTAAAAGATAGCAGAAACGAGTCTGACACACGGTTGAATTGAATGGCTGGACTTACAAGGCAAAAAAATTTCGGGTTGTCACATTAATCGATAGTTCCTACTCCTTGCACATTACCGGAAGGTTAGAATACCTTCGCGACTTTAAGCCAATCTTTAATGGTAGACATGTTACGTTTAGAAAAAAGGAAAATGGAATCATCAGGGGTTACAGTGTGTTGACCACGGGAAGTTTCTCAATTCAAAAAGTTGCTTATGTAGAAGGCCTCAAGCATAAATTGATCAGCGTCGGCCAACTATGAAAAGCTGGTCATCGCGTTGAATTTGATAGTGAATATTGCTACATAATGACAAATGATAGAAACACCTGCTTGATCAAATCCAAAGCCGAAGGCTCAATGTATCCTTTGGATGTCTCATTGAACATCGGCAAACCGCAACTGTGTTTTTTGTTAAAAGCAGTATCCGAAGTTAGTTGGTTGTGGCACCGCAAACTAGCTCATCTCAACTTCAGATACATCAACAACCTGGTCACCAAAGAACTAGTTCGTGGTCTCCCAGTCTTAAATTACAGTAACGATACGTTGTGCCCAGATTGTGAGTGTGGAAAACAAACCAAAGGAATTCATCCTCTGATTGTCAATTCTTCAATCGTTGAACCATTAGAGCTACTTCATATTGATATCTGCGGTCCATCTACTGTAGCAAGTCTTTATCACAAGAAATACATTCTGTTTATAGTTGATGATTTCATTCGATTCACTTGGGTCTTCTTCCTGAGACTCAAATCCGACACACCGCAGATCGTGATCAATTTTAAAAGAAATAGAGCTCCAAATCAAGCTACCAGTCAGAAGTATAAGAAGTGACAATGGAACCGAATTCACTAATCAACTTTTGAATAGTTTTTTGGTTTCCAGGGCATCAGTCACAAGTTTTCAGCTCCCTACACACCGCAACAAAATGGAGTAGTAGAGCGAAGAAATCACACATTAGTCGAAGCAGCTAGACCGATGTTAAACTTTTCCAACCTTCCTTTCTACTTCTGGGCAGAAGCAGTGGCAACTGCATGCTTTCTTCAAAACCGAAGCATCATTTGAAAACGTCTTAACAAGCAACTTGTATACACTACGCAATTATAGGAGGACCCTGTAAGGATCACCCCATAATGTTTCACTTAATCTCATAGATTCTTTAGACACTTCCATTCTCGCATGACAAACCCAGATAGATGTAACAACTCCATCATAAGTACTCAGCAAAGGAGTCAAGGAGGAACCAGAAGAGATTCATGAGAAGTTCTTCAAAGGAGGGATCAGCAGAAGAAACCAAAACGTCTTATGCGTCACACTAATAAATAATAACCTTGATTGACTTTGTGAACTAGTGGATACACTGCTCACATTATGTGTTAGGATTATTTCTTTTTCGTGCAACTAGTATCAGTTATTAAATTCACAGATATTCATTCGAGGATAGCCACTTCTGATTCATAAAGTTTATTTGATATAGACTCCCTTTATGAATTATTTTTCAGAACCCTACAAAAGTCAGAACCAGATACACTCAGAACTAAGATCACTTTGTCATTCAGCTTTCGGCTTATAACCACTACTATACACTTATTTTCATCTCACCTTTGTATTCTTTTTAGCAAGATGCCTCCTCGTAGATCAAACAGACGCACTACTCCGATAACTCCAGCTCGAACACCACTACCTCCTCCACAATTCGATCCAGCAGCTATTCAAGTTGTAGTGGTTGCGGCTGTTACGGCAGCCCTAGCTCCATTCAACATGACCAGTACTAGCGGGAGTGGATCGGATGTTAACTACACCCAAGGTGGTAGTCACGGGCACCCTAGGGAGTGTTCGTATAAGGACTTCATGAACTTCAAACCCAAATCCTTTAATGGAAATGGGGGAGTCATTGCTCTGAGGCGATGGTTCAAGAAAACAGATTCGGTCTTTGCAATCTGTCTGTGCCCAGAAGGGAGCAAAGTTAAGTTTGTTGCCTGCAACTTCTCCGACAGAGCCCTAACATGGTGGAATAGCCATGTTAAGTCACTGACCCTATCAGTGGCTAACTCCATAGGTTGGGAGAACCTAGAGGAGATAATGTTGGAAGAATACTGCCCAAGAGGCGAAGTTCAAAAGCTGGAACAAGAACTGTGGGAGCACACCATGTTCGGCTCATACATAGTGACCTACACTGACAGGTTTAGCGACCTGGCAGCATTATGCCCTGAGATGGTTACCCCGGAGAGTAAGAAGATAGAAAGGTACATATGGGGTTTATCTACCCCGATTCAAGGGGATGTATTGTCTTCTAACCCAAATACATTCGATAGTGCCAAACGCCTGGCCCAGCGACTCATTGACCATGGAGTCCGCCATGGCGTGGTAGTCTCCGTTCCCGATCCATCAAAGGGAGGGGACTATAAAAGAAAGTCGGGGAACAAAAGGAATGAGCGAACAACACATGAAACCCTGCAGGAGCAACAAATAGGTACTATATACACCACCACAACACCTGCTACTCCAGCACCTGCCAGTCGATATGCTGGAACTCTCCCGAAGTGTGATGATTGTAACTACCACCACACTGGAGTATGTCGGCCAATGCAATGCATAAATTGCCACAAGAAGGGGCACCCTGCCCGATTCTGCAGGGCACCGGCACAACCGATCTCCCAAGTCCCCGGAGTAGAAGTAAACCAGGCCTGCTATGGTTGTGGTGAGACAGGTCACTACAAGAGGGATTGCCCGATCATGAAGAACTCAGGAGCGGATGGACGAATTCTGATGATCACCGCAGGAAAAACTACCCCGGAGTCCCCAGCGACCAGCGGTACGTCTTCGAAATAAGAATTACTTTAAATTTTAATTTATATTTATATAAGATTAAAACTTGGGGAACATCTAAAAGTAATTATAATAACTCACTCGTATGAGCAAGTCACAGCATTCATAAGAGAACTAAAGATCTGTACAGGTGAGCTATAATGGCTTAGTATGTACATCAAGGTTGTGCATAGCTAAGATTTTGCAGACTTAGAGTGAGTGATTCCGCCTTAATTCATGTTCCTTGTTTGGTTGTGGATTTGGGGCAGAGTCACTCAGTCGACCGTCTTATTCATCTTAATTATACATAACTTGTATATGCTAGGCGATCATAGAGATACCGAGGAGGATCATAATATAAAGTATCGACACTAGTTATCAAAACACTTGCACTGTTAGTACTTGCTCATTGCGGTACGATTTGTGACAGTGGTAATTCGAAGAAGAAAACTTAGAGCACTAGAAAGTCTACACAGAGTACGTTGTCGAACACACTCAGGATACATCACCGTATAACAAACGTTTCTTTCAAATCGGCCTAACCTTTATTTCTATAAAGAGTCTGTTATCATCATTCATCATGGATTGGCGTGGTCCTCACCATACTAAGTTCATGTGTTTCAAAAATCCCTCGCCCTAATCGACAGACTAACGAAACCCTCTTCATCCGTAACGACAACCCGACCCAGACCTCACAATTGTCTCTTGTCTTCAAAACCCCGAAGTACTCATGCGAGGAGTACCTTGCCCTCCGAAACCTTGCCACCGTATACTCAGCAGACCTTCCCGAACTACCACTCGTCCAACAGATCAAGTTTAAGCACAGAGGCTAAGGACGAATATAGCCCACCTATTACTATTAAGTGTATACGCTAGAGTGGTATATAATTATGATTATGCAGATTTAGTATGTGTGTTTCCGCCCTATCTCCTGTTCCTTGTTTGGTTGGTGACGTGGGGCAGAGTCGCACATCCGACCGTCCAACTAATCTTAATTATATGCGACTTGTATACATGAGGTGATGATAGATGGACCAAGTATGAATCTTATCATGAGCGTCAGGGCAAAGTTGCCTATATCTACGAGCGGGTATACTGCCATTCAGAGGAGCGCAACCCCAGGAGTACTACTAGGAAAGCTAATTTCGGGACGAAATTCCATCTAACGGGGGGATGATGTGACAACCCGAAAAATTTCTACCTTGTAAGTCAATCCAATCAACTAAAAGTAAGACTCGTTCCTATTGCCTTTTAGCCTTGTTAAGGGTCATTCTAATGAGTTCTAAGCCTAGTACACTTAAGGATTGAGTGTTTTGAAGTATTAGCTCGAGATCAGAAGGCTGCACCCGAACCAGAAAATCCAACACTTGAGGTTCACGGCCGTAAACCATGTTCACGGCCGTGAACACTCTTCTAGCCGTGAAACCTTAGCATATATAAGAGTTTTTGCTATTTTTCCTTCACTTGTTATCCTCTTGGCCGTAATCTATCCTTTCTCTCTCAAGTATCATCAAGTGAAAGCTCTCATTTCACTCCCAAACTGTAAGCATCTCATCCTTTACTTGTTCATGCTTAACAACCCCTTTGTTCTAGCCTTGATTCTTCATCTTTCTTCACCATCTTCAAGATCTTCAAGATCTTGAAGAATATACGGCCGTAAACCCTTCAAAGGATCTTGGGCCGTAAACCCTCCCTCCCATGGCCGTGAACTCCTAGATCTTAGTCGTGAACTCCTTATGATCAATCACATGTGATTGTAACACTTCATTACAAGTGTTTCCTAGTCCCTAAGGTTGTTTCATTACATGTTAGTTGTTTTAAACACTAATTACATGCCTATATATGCCATTATATGTTATTTAGGACTCATTTGTGTCTCGGGAATTCATTCGTGGAACTTCTCATCATTACACGAATCGTCAATTGAATCACCCACATAAGGTGAGTTCATACCCCTATAATTAATATTTTAAATGTTTTTAAATGCTTTTAAGGGGGGGAGGGATACAAGTTGAACAAAATAATATTGTGTAAATGTTTATCTATGATAATCATCACATTAAAGGATTCCTTATGCTTTTATAAGTGATCAAATCATTTCAAAAACTCTTTTAAAGTTATGTTACTTTGTTGTTTATAAAACTCTGTTTTTAAAGTATAATCATAACTCAGTAGATAATTGAGTCTTTTCTACAAATCAGGGACAGTACAAAACAAGAATACTAGTAAACTATAATAGGTATAGCTTAGAGGTTCAGTTCATACTAGAACTAGTACAGGGAGGAACATACTATAACTAGAACAAAAGGAACATACGATAACAAGAACAAGATAACAAAAATGTGAAACCACTACTTCACGGCTTAGAAATATACTTGTTAGGTCGCGTTTTGTAACCAGAGTCTCCTGGAGGGAGAGCAGACATTGTGTGTATAGATCTATACAGGACTGACAAGCCCGCATCCCGACTGTTCGCTACAGTTTGGCCGGCAGGCCAAGGGGTGACAAATTTCACATCAGTTTCGACGCCAGCAGGTCGTCGTGTTAAACACTTTTGGATCAGTATGGTTATAACCACATCACATCTTAACCTTAATTAACAAACTGGTTTTAAGGTAGCTAGTGCTTTAGTAGTCACTTTATACAATATCACTGAATACTTTCATTTTCCCATTACATTCATTTAGTGATCTTCTCACATAAAAGGTAATGCAAACTATTTTCTAGTAAAGATAGTCTTAAACTTGGGAAAACTTACATCATTAAAAAGGACAAACAGAACAGTCGAGTCTTAGTGCATTCAGTTAGAAGGGGGCCTATAATGCTAACTTTATGATTCCTCGGTAGATACATTAGGAATATATATTAATCGGATCCG
Organism: Lactuca virosa; assembly: GCF_052849685.1. NCBI lineage: Eukaryota > Viridiplantae > Streptophyta > Magnoliopsida > Asterales > Asteraceae > Lactuca > Lactuca virosa. The sequence goes on from NC_136430.1 coordinate 162,224,332, forward strand.
GTAGACAGTAGAATTTGTGCTTACCGCTTCATTTCCTGTTCCTTGTTTGGTTGTGGACTTAGAGCAGATTCACCCAATCTACTTTCTATTCGATCTTAGCTATATATATATATATATATATATATATATATATATATATATATATATATATATATATATATATATATATATATATATATATATATATATATATATATATATATTCCGTATACACCAACTAATGATAAGGAGTACCAGGTATGGGTCAGGTCATAGTATACAAATTTAATACACCGTTGTCTAGTACAAAAACACACTTTACAGATAGAACACTTAGTAAACTAAACTAGAAACTTATCATTAAAAGGTTTAATTCATTTTATTAAACAAGTATAACCTAAAGGACCTTTAGTGGTTAATTCTATAATAACTTAGTTTATACATCAGGGTTATATATAATTAATATCTGATAGGTAGTTGGATGTGTGCTTTCCGCCTTACTTCCTGTTCTTTGTTTGGTTGTGGGCTTAGGGCATATTCACCCATTTAACTGTTCGTTCGATATTAGATTATATATAGCTAGTAAAAACTAAGTGATTATAGAAGGAACTATTGTGGATACCATTTTTACTAAAGGAAATATATGATTTTCTTAAAGAATGTTTTCATCAAATATAAAGAACAATTACAGTTAACTCCGTAAGTACCAAATGAATACGCCAGGGTTATATACAATGAAGATCTAACAAACAATGGGATGTGTGACTTCCGCCTCATTCCCTGTTCCTTGTTTGGTTGTGGGCTTAGGGCAGATTCACACAATCGATTGTCTGTTTACACTAAATTGTATATAACTTGTATCCATTTAGTACTCATAGAAGGATTTGTAGAGTCATTTTTACTTTCAATCATCATATCAAAAAATATTGGATTTTTTGGAGGAACAGGCGAACTTTTCTAAAAAGAACTTAGAACTTACTTTTCATCACCTAAATACTTATGAACTCACCAGCTTAAATGCTGATCTACTCTTTCAAAATAACTTGTATTCTCAGGAGACTAGTAGACAGGTACGTGCACTGGGATTCAAAAGATGGAGCATAGTAGCTTCATGTCTTGTTTTGTTATTTACTTTTGGAGTCTATCTTTTGTGAACCACATACTTTGTAAACACTTTCATATTAATGCAATGGTTGTTTGTTACTTTGATTACTATGATGCATGTGTTGTGATATTAAACATGACGTCCTCCACCCCCGAACGTTTCCGCCGTTCCGGTTTGGGGGTGTGATAGTACACCTAATGTTACAAATCACCTAATCAATGTGCCGGTTAACCACACACGCTCCATTGATCTATGATTAACATCAAATTATCCTTTGCAACACATTTTCAGTCCCATATTAGTGTACCGGTTAACCACACACGCTCCACTAACGACTTAACAAGGTGCAAAGTATAATTTCATGGATTAGCACCATTTGCACATTTTTCCTAAAGTAACTAAGAATGGGAATTTAATAAAAGTTTATTTACTTTATATTTATCATTATACTTATAATGAGAATTAATGTTCTATCCTACCCGTTCGGCTAACGACCCTCCACCATTCAAGCAAGCGGTGGGTGAGAGTGGACACCCATTAAACTGCCATTTTATAGGCAGTAACCTTATACCCCCCCCCCCTTATAGACCAGCTTCGTGAATGAGGCCTACTAAAGGTAAGACTGACTTGTCTTATACATATATATAAATATTAAACCTATAATATTATAATAGTATAAGGGTTGAATTTTAACTTTTAAAATTCTAAGGTTTGGTATTAAAGGTTCATAAGTGAGACTTTACCAAATTCCAAAACTTGTCAAAACTATTCACATTCATAACTTATGAGTTTAATGATCTTTTAAAGAAAAGACTTTTCATTTTCCATAACTTGAGGACAAGTTATGGAGTACATTTAAAGGAATTTAGATCATTATTTTAATTAACACAATAATCAAATAATTCATCCGTGATCTAATTAAACTCACAAGAACAAGATAATTCATTTCATCAATCTTCAAGAAATTAGCCTAATCATATAAACTAATACAAATCTTGAAATTATGATAATTATCTTTTAAATTGGATAAGCATGATCATTACCACATGAAAAAACAGATTTCTTGGTTCAATAACAGTTTAGGGTAATGATCCCAATCCAATTCCGGCCATAAAACTCGAAATTCTGCACACAGAAGCACCAACTCAGCGAGTGCATGAACTGGGCTCAACGAGTTGGTCAGTTTCTGAGTGGACTCGTCGAGTCAACCAGTGGACTCGGCGAGTTCACCTGTCAGAATGCAGAAAAATGATTTTTTTCAACTTTGAAAAACAAGTAGCATCAAGTATAACAGAAAACAATCATAGGCTCTGATACCACTGATGGATTTTGAGCATCCTAACACTCCTATGGTGTACATACAACCCTAGATGCTTTGGGTCTATGTTTTCTCTATTATACATGCAACTTTTCTATTTTCCAAAGCATTCATCCTAACTAGCATATTATGGATTATATACAATATAAAATCTAGTTAGATGACTTACCTTATGTTGTAGCTCGAAACCTTGAACCTTTAAGAGCCTACCACCCCAAATGTGATGCCTCAAATGCTTCACACAACACCACCAACAATGGAGGACTTGATAGAGAGTAGCTTGCACACAAAATCGGCTATGCCTCTTCCAAAGATCACTAGTCACCGATTTCACTAACCAAGGGGCTTCTTATATAGTGTCGCAAAACTAGGGTTACACCATGTAAACCCTAATGTGCATGATCTCCCATATTCTTTTTTAACATTAGTGCTTTGAACATCAACACTTTCATCAGTAGAATCAATTGCGTAAGCAAGTTTAATGGACCATCGTTCTTCTTTTCTAGCTTCTTTTCTAGCTTGAATTGGAGAAATATTCTCTATTATAATTTCTCTAACTTCCTTAACAATTATATCCCATTATTCAGCTAAAACATTTTGAAGGAGGAGGTGTTGAAGGATCACCAGCAGTAGAGGAGCTTCCATCTTTAACGTCGTTGGCTCCCCTTTAGAAGGAAGCTTTTCTCTTATGAGGATTGAGTTGGTCATCATTGGACTCTATGTCACTGTTAGTTCCTTCAGGAATCTTCGCTTCAAAATATGAATCAGGGTACATGATACTCAAAGTAACATCAGGAAAAGCAACTTGTACCCATAAATCCCAGATCAAGAAACACTTCATAGTCATCAGTCATAGATTGATCATCATCGCGTGAGATAGGTTGATCATTTGTTGCATCAATGTTCTTAGATGTTGCTATCTTGTTCAGCCACAACGATTTCCTTTTCAGCCCTTCTTGATTCATACATTTCAGGCTGAGATGGAGTTGATGTGATCACCATCATTTGCTGATCAGGGCTTTCTTGACTATTCTCCCCCTTTTGGAAGCATCAGATTGGGGAGGAGAGTCAGAAGGTGGTAAAGGACTATGAGGAGGAGGATTTGATGATGGATGAGGAGGTGGAGGAGGATTATCACCTGGAGAGTTTGGTGGAGTGTCATTAAAACCTTTTGTACTCTAGTCAGTATTTCTGGTGGAGTGTCATTAAAACCATATCATCATCATTACCCAAGGTTATAATGAATTTCATATCAGTTACATCCTTTTCTACTCTAGTCAGTATTGAAAGTGGGATCTAGATTCCCGCTGATAAAACGCAACAATCTGAAGAGGAATTGGTATAGGAGGAACAAGTTCAGCTTGATAAAAGGGAGATGCTGATCGTGAAGAAGTCACATCTTGGATCATTGAATCAGTAGTTTCCACTTGAGGTGGGGTTGATCAATGATGTACAACATCATCTGCACAATGAGTGGATCAAGAAGTAGTTGAGAATCGAATATGCTTGTTCAATCTTGGAGGATAGTTCATTCTCTGAACAAAGTCTTCTTTATTAGTGGCAAGCTCATCTTCTTCATCATTAGCGTCTTCTTCTCATCAGCCCCTTCTTCATCATCAGCGTTTTCTTCTTCATCAGCCTCATTATTCACTTCTTCAAAATCAGAGGATTCAACAGTGTAGGGATTTGCAATCCAATTTTCCATTCTCTGAGTAATATGCTTTTCTCCATCAATACGAGCAACGTTAATGATCTTTGAGGACAAGGATTCTTGTTCCCAGTTATACAATCAATAAAGATATCAAGAAAGAGTTGAGAAAAGTCCAATCCGTTGTTGCACACAATGGAATACAAAATTCTTTGCTCAAAAAGATTCATTTGATCTAGGCTCCCAGTCTAGTGTCCAAGACATTTACTAATTACTCCTGATAAATACTTCTACCCTACATTAAAACATTGACGAAGAGTGTATTTGGATGGATCACGAGAGGTTCTATGAAGAGAAAAATTGTACCCTAGTGTTTCACGAATGGATTTTCACTTTTTTTTGAAGGAATTTTAGATTAGTTTTCTGATCGAGGAAGACGAAGAGTAGTTCAAAAGGATTATGCATCAATAGTAACCCTAGATCAACCATCTCCAATGGTTCCGGTAATGGTTTGAGCATCAAGATCAATAGAGAAAGAATAGTAGAACTCACTGTCACACCCCCAGCCATCGGCGGAAACACCGGGTGGTGTAACGTCATTCTTCGTATCACAGTTATATAACATACATTGAACAGTACTAAAGAAAATACATACCTTTATTGATATCTGAAAGTTACATAACTGTTTTTCTAGGACCTATTACATAATATCCGACTATGACATACTTCTTAATGAACAGAAAGGTAATAGTAAAACTTCTTCTGTTCGAATACATACCAGCTTTTCAAGTTCCTGAAAACACATGCATTTTAAAATACGTCAACATAAAGTTGGTGAGTCCACAGGTTTTGACTCCATAAAATAGTACATTTTCCACGTACAAAAGTATAGTTTTGAAAGTATCAATTTGACTCTCCAACATTTAGTATGTATATTAGGTATAATAGTTTACTTATCAATTAAGTGTTATACCTAAACACTCCTTAAACCTAAGGTATAAGTAGAGGGAAACTTATACTTAACATTAATACTTGTATACGACAAAGTGTAATGTTTCTAACAATTTGCTACCATGAGATTATAACCGCTGCTACAACACAATACCTCTGATAAAACACACTCATGATTTCCATGAGAAACAATGCACTCATGATTTCCATGAGAACAATACCGTAGGCTTCATCGACGCCGGAACAATAACAAGTAAAAGGATAGTTCGTCACTTGCTTATGGTTGACTGTAGCTAACAATCACAAGTGGGGTGGTCAACCCGTATACTAATTATACACGACTTTCTCGCTCGCACGGGATTAACGGTTACAGTTCAGAGGATTTCCGCTAAGATCCCCAATCTTAGTTGATGAATACAATTACTCATGTAGACTTTGACGGCTTCCTATAGCTCTAACCACAAAAGCATTTTCATGTCTAAAACCCTAATTTATTAGACTATGCTTTTAAACAGTACTCCTAACTTCATAATATTTAGGCAGTATAACAGCTATAACTTGAAGTAAAACCAGGTTTTATCTTGATATAAAACCAATAACAACAACAACATATAATATACCAAGTTTTATCTTGTCATAAAACTAACAATAACAACATACTTTATAAATTAACATATAGAACTTCCGAATATAACTTCGGAACTATATCGCACACAACATATATATAGAATCCTAAGTATAACTCAAGATCTACATTAATATACTACTATAACAATAACGTGCTAACAACTTTACGATAGTTGTATACTTTCAGATACGAAATAATTATATCCCGGTTATTATAACTATCTACGTTGATACTAATATACTATCATATAGATATAATAATAACGTATATATAATATCTAGCATGCGTTTTCCCCCGAAATATTAGAAAGTGGGGCTGTGAAACTCACCCTAGTAGCGTGATTTTATGTAATCTAAGCAGAAACGGTCAGCGTACGAGGTCGTCGGGGCTCGAGATGCAAGATGGCTTCAGCAAAGGAGAGAGGAGAAAGAAGTTTAGGTGTAAGAATGGCTGAATTCGGACCTGCTATTTATAGTAAGGATTTTGGACCCTCACGTCGTGAGTTTTATATGGCTCACATCGTGAGTCATGCATGCTTATCCCGTAGACTTGCCATTTGCGTCCCTAGCTTCGGAAGGTGGCCATGTGACTCCTCACGTCGTGAGATATCCTTGCTCACGTCGTGATTTTGCATCTTATCCCCTCGCAGCCTCGTCACACACCTTCTAGATTCCAAGATGTGGCTAAATGACTCCTCACGTCGTGAGTTTCTGTGCTCACGTCGTGAGCTCAGTCAGATTAGGGTTTCTGACAGCTGAATCTTCGGAAGGTCGTAACTTTCACATACGAACTTTGTTTTTGACGTTCTTTATATGCACGCGTAGGTATTTACGAGTACTACAACTCTCTTTTAGACTCCAATAGCTAATTCTAAGTTTATTTTAAATTCCCCTTATTATATAGATTTATAGTGTTCGGTTTATCATAACTTCTTCATGCAAAGTCAGATTCAGACATTCTCTGTATTTTTGGAATCGTATGGACGTATACTTTGAGTTGTATCATAAAGAAAGTTTATATTTGTATTAGAATTTATCATGAACTACATGGCACTCTTATCACATTACTAGTTTAACAAAATCACATTACATGATTGGCATAATCACATGTGATTGTCTATTGACCTATTTTGACTAGTGTTACACTCACACACTTGCTTAGGGTAAAATGGATCCAGAAAGTCACGGAAGGAATATCGAAGAGGGAAGCTTTTGACATAGTTGACAAAGTCTTCAATCCCTGAGTTCATAAATTGTTTTTGGGTGACATCAAAGAATGTCACATTGTTTGCTTGATTGACAATAGGGGAATCATGGGCATGAGGACCTTTGACGACATTAGCGTTAGGATCAAACTTATACAGAGGCTTTAAAATGACAAGAGCATGAGGAAGATGATGGTTGAGAGAGCCTTTTTCAAGAGAGAAATCCAATTCCTTGAATAACTTATGAAAGTTACCTAGGAGAGAATTTTCCTAATTTTTATTCCTTTTTACATAACCAATGATTAAAGAGATCAAGGTCGTAAAAATATCGTATCCGAAGATATTGATATACCTTTTAATCGTCATCCACAAAGTTACTTTTCAGATAAGGAAGACATAGCATCAACTGAAACTATCATCAGCGGGAGCAATCAGCGTATCAAAGTTGCAGCTGGTAATCAAGTAGGTTTGTGATGTGTCCTGATAGTATAGGTTTGAACTACCATTCACTGACATAGTATTGCGAGATTTCATCAGCATGTGGTTTCATATGCTGACTCATTAATCACTTTTATTAGAAGAAAAGGATAAGAGTGGAATGATGCATGTGATAAGCTATTGTGTTTTAGCTTAACGATCGACATAGATTTTTCAAGCTCTCATCAGAGTATGGTACATTACACTGCATCATAAATATTTTTGAGAAGAAGTTAAGGATAGAATAGAGTGTTTCAGTCATGTTGAGGTGGAATCAGCATGAATCATAAACAATATGAGCTCATCAACAAGAAGTGGTTCAACTTTTGTATCATAGAGTTGAGTTGCAGTCTAGAACTTTGAAGTTCACTGTTAATTTCTTCAATGGTACCATATTATACCTCAGACTCGGAGGTCAAGAACATTAACCCTTTGTCATTTCAGGACCAGAAAAGTATCTCTTACACTGATAACTATGCAATCAGGGTAACCCATTGGGTTATGCTCAATGTTTCAGCAGAACATGAGACTTGATACATACGGCAAGCATGCTTCGAGGGACAAGAGCCAGGTAAGAGAGTTAACCAAAAATAAACACCCAAGCCTTATTATAATATTTTTATTTGGACCAGAAAATCTCACCTAGAAATTTTAGGTGATTGTAGACAATCAGCATGAGTGGGTGAATCAATGTCATCTTAGTATATGGTCTTGCTGATGAGATACTTAGAGAGATTTAGGCACATACAGCAGCATGCTTCTAAGGACAATGAATTGTCAATAGTTGCATACTTGGCTTACGAACTGCCACCATCAAATTCTTTAAAATGGTACAACACAAAATGATAATAATATAAGAATACAAACAAAAGAGTTAGTCACACATGGAAATATTCTAAAAATGATATTTTTCAGCTTTTTCATAAAACAAGATAAAGACCCGATTCATTAAATCATTTGAATTGAAGTGCCATAAATGAACTTCCTTTTTCTGAGAAATCTGTCCTTCAACACCGTCTATAAAAGAAGAAGCAATGAAGATAAAATATATCAAACTAAAACACAATTCATAGCTTCATGTTCACAAAGAACAAGAGAATAGCATGAACAATCTTTGTAACCAACGAGTTAAATGGATCTAATATTTGTAACCTTCGATTTATGAAAGTCACCAAGACAAAACTCGAATGTTCCAATATTTCTGATCCGTGATAGAAGAGATAAGGACCATTGTCTTGTTGAAAAGGTTTTTGGATTTCAAGGGAGAATTGGTGTTGCAGTGACAACATCTATGGAAATTAGATGGGATATGTTACCTAACTTCACTTCAACCCATTTCAACATAGATATACTATTCAAGAAAGAAAAGATATGCGTCCAGAAGAATACAATTTGGCACAGTTATCTCCAATCTTGTCTCATCAAAAGGACGCTTCATGTCAATCAGCGTGAGCATCAACGTCTGGGAGTGAGCAGTTGATGCTAAAGAAAAGATGCAAAGCCAACTTCAACTAGCTTAACTCTGAAGATGCTGCACCGAAGGAATGACACATTGACCTTTTTCAGAGAAACAAATTAGTTAAGATCAATGTTGAGATGAATACATAAGATCTTGAGATATAGAAAGTGAAATAAAAGAAGATACATTGGTAATGTTAGGAGCAAAATGTATAATGTATACTTCTTTGGTAAAATAATAGTTAAAAGGAACTTTTGAAGCACAAAATAAAAGTAAACTAAAATTGTAGCATCATATGTTCAAAAGTTTTAAAGTAGCAAAGCATAAACAAAACTGAAAACATAAAGTAGCATTATCTGAACACATACAATCAAAGCATATATATGTTGTTTTCCCTTAGTGCAGTGAGCATAATTTTTTTCTTAGAGTCAAGAACCTTTCCTTCATGAAAATCAAAGAGAACCTTATAACCAGCATCACAAAGTTGGTTGGTGGAGATAAGATGACTTTTTAGACCCTTGACATAGAACACACCCTTCAGCTTGAACGCACTGCACTCAAATGTTCCAACAACCATGACATCTTCTTCATTGTTGTCGCCAAAAACCACAATTAGACCATCTTTCTCCACAAAATCTATTAAGAGGGACTTGAAACCGGTCATGTGTCTAGAGTACCGGCTGTCAAGGAACCAAGTATGTCTAGATTTTGACTCGACCCTTGGACAGCTTGAGAGGTATCAGCGTCACACATGTTGAGATTACCATCATGGGAATCATTGATAAGAGCCATAAGACCCTTAACATTCAGGCGCTCGTCTTTAGGTGTCTCCTCTTCTTCTAGCTATTCTTCACAATCCTCTTGTTTTGCAATGAAATCTTTTGGTAGAGAGATGGTCTCCTTCTTCGTGTGATCCAACATCTTCTTGTACAACACTTCATAGTTCTCTGAACTTTGAGCTTCTTTCTTCTCTTTGTAGTCCCTGGAAAAATGGTTAGTGCTTCCACAATTAAAACAATTACCTGACTTTCTCTTCTCTGAAGTGAATCTCTTTGTTGAACTGCCTCCCTTAAACTAAATTCTTCGAACCCCATTTGATTTTCTTTCTTCATAACGTTTGAAAATAAGGGCAATGCTTGCAACAACTTTATTAGTGATTTCTTCACCACTCTCTTCATCCTGATTTGAGTTATCTAAGTCACTGATGTGCTTCATTACTTCCCTTCGAGAAACCAAGGCTATAGACTTTTCCTTTCTTGATTCCTTTATTATGTCTTTATGAAGAGCTTTGATCTCTTTGTAATTTCGTAGATTTCCAAACAAGGAGTTCAGATTCATGGCATTGATCTTTTCATTGTTTATAAGGACATCAGCATGATGTTCCCTAGCTTTTCCCAAGAGGTCTAGGAACTTCAGAACCAACTGAGAAGAATGTTTGACAATTCCCATCCTGCACATATCATTAACCAAACAGTTAAATCTGTTAAAATTTTGGGTTAGTGATTCACCTTGTTTAGCGAAGAAATTTTCGTATCTCCGATTGAGGTTATTGATGGAAGTGGCTTGAACTTCTACAGTTCCTTCATAAGCCACTGCAGCGTATCCATAATCTCTTGAGCCGACTCATAATTTTGTACAAGATGATACACATGATAGGCAAGAGAGTTTCATGTCGCTTCTCTAGCTTTCACATCAAGACTAATTAGTTTTGTGCCATCATCTTCATAACTAGTCTCTTGTTTTTGCTTCAAAGGACCAACAGGAGCATTGTTTGATACATATGAATGTGACGAATCTTGTTAATACCAAAGGATTTAGGATTGTAGGAAGTCGACATGATAACTTGAGTGTATCAAAAACCTAATCTGATACCAATTGAAAGATTAGTATCGATTAGATACACAAATTAACTAAATAAATAAATACCAGAAAAAGTAAAGAACATGAAATATTCACAAAGATGTCTTTCACCAAGAAAGGGTTTGTTTTCACTAAGAAAACGGGTTGTCAGAAAGACGGTCACCAAGACGATTACATTAGGGTTTCACCGTAATGTTGAATATATATTGTATTATACTAGTAGATCCCATTAATCAAGGGATTGTATCTAATCTATACTAACAAATGATCCTTATCACCAAGATATCAGATCTTCTATATATATATATATATATATATATATATATATATATATATATATATATATATATATATATATATATATATATATATATATATATAATTACCTAATATACAAAGATTACATTAGATTAGTTAACTACATGCTGACGCTGATAAGGCTTGAGGCGCTGACACTGGTCATGATGTTGGCATTGGCGTTGGCAGTCAATGTATAGAGTGTTTGACTCATCAGATCATAATGTGTGACCTTGCAGACGCAAAACTCTAGCAGATTTGAACAACCCTCAAACTCCAACAGCAAACAGATTTAAGAAACTTGAATCAGTGTCTCACCACGTCGTGGCAATTCAATGCCCACGTCATGGGAACTAGGTTCCGTTGATTCAAGGTTTTTAAGAGGGATTTGGATTTTGATAGTTGAAAGGTATTTTTATCATGTTTTAAAACGAGATTTAGAGCCCTCTTTTTATAGGGAGGTAATTTGAAACCCTCGAGATAATTACCAAATATAATAATTATCTATGGTACTTTAATCATTCTTGAATATTCCATATTCCTTTATTTACTATTAATTAATTAACAAAATAAGTCCCTCAAGTAAATATCTTTTTAGTTCTACTTTATATTGTTCTTGCGCGTAACCTAAAAAGACATTGCCATTTATAGTAAGATTACTGGACTTGTTATGTCTATGTGAATTATTCTCCAGCAGCTCCCACTTGCACTTAGGCATTAACAACTGACCGACGCAATACTTAGTAGGAACAATAATGAGTGGAAATCCAATGCAACTATTGTATTTACGTAAGAATGCTATAAACTGTATTAAGACTAGTGACTTCAAATTCCTTTTATCTTCATGATATATGTATGAATTCGAGACATGGCTAATAATCAATCTCAAAATTCAAGATATCCCGGCATAGATTTATAACAACTGCTTCTAACTTCCAAATTGAACACATCAATTTCAATTAGGAATCGGCCTAGTACTTTATATGTCAGCACCAAATCTTCGAGAGGACAAGAGATATCTACTTCTCCATTTTTGGCAGAAGGATCAAATAAAAACTTTGACTATATAGGCCAGTACAGATAACGTTAGGGAAAAACCAAGATACAACATATTGTAGGAAAAAAACCTCATGTATCTCCATTTGAAGAAAAAGAAATATAGTCGTCTTAATTTACTAATGACATGATTCATGAAGTAATCTTTAAGCGTGGTTACTCCAATGCTTAAAATCTCCATTTGAAGTACTCATCAGTATTGGTTGTAAGACTTAGCTATGTTCATCTCTATGAATACTCTACCGATACTATGACAATCTTAATTCACTACTATCTCCCAAGAGTAGGACTTATTGTGGAAGTTTGAATAATATACTATTCTAGAAGTGGTTCTAAACATGAAAATGTGGAACACGGTAATATCCTAAATGAAATTCCCGATCTCCATCAAATATTAAGTTCTCCACTTAATAATCGTCAAATCAAATAGAGACTTATACTGCATCAGTTCCTAAACTAAAAAATAAAAAGCTAAACTATACATGCAAATCTAATGTCACTAGATCTTTATATGATTCAATTGAATATGATTTTCTTCACATTCATGAAGGTACTTACTAAGTATTTACCATGTGATATTTTTTAACTTGGGATCTAAACACGAGGTAAAGTCACCGTATAGCCACAAGAAACTTCAAAAGAACCATCAATGATTAAATACAAAACTAGGTTGCAATCTACCTAACTACAATATACTCTAAGCTTATTATCAAGTCCAATTAGGTGTATTAATTAGTACTCTTCCATGGTAATATGTTATTAATTAAGAGAACGAACTCGAGATGCTAAACGAAAATGTCTCTATTAGTAAGGAACTGACCATCAATGTAGCTCTTTCATTGATTTCTTCCATACCAACAAGATTATCTCTTTCGTCCTTTTAGGACTTCAAAGAATATTCTCGATCCTTTAATTAGTTGATTATAGCCAAAATGATCTTATATCACTTGACATGCACAAGGAATATGAGTCATTACTTTTACTAATATGAACTCTTTAAGAATTCTACATCTCAATTTCCCTCAAGAATCCAAGTACTTTGGCTTAATTCAATGAATAACTTAGATCTATCTCCATAAACTCTAAGCATGCTTTCTTGTTCCTCCCATGTATTTCATAGAGAGACAATTCCTAAGTTATGTAAAGCTTTTACACTTAGCAGACTTAAGACATATTTTCCTCTTTCAATACCAGGGATAACATCTCTCCCACTAGCTTTGACATTTATATGGACTATCTTTTGTTTCTCGTAATTCATCTTCTGAATTTCTCATCAAAACAAATGATTCAAACATGTGATGCTTGTTACAACCCATCAATAGACTTCTCAAGCCTACATATCTATCACAGCCCATCTTGGTTTGAGTATATGTGTCTTCCTATCCATGCTTGAAATCTTTTGAAGATCCACAAAACAGTATATGGTTTTAAGACTAAGTGTTGGACCAATTTAAATTTTCAACATTCATGGACTGAATCTTAATTTTCACACCTTCCTCCAATTATGGCTTATAGGGCCTTTCATAGACTCTGATAGTTTATAGACTCTATCGTAATCTATCGGTGGCTCATAGAATCAATAAGGTCAAGGACGTCTACTATCAGATCTATCTGGAAGAGATATAGGAATGTCATAACTATCAATAGGTTTTAGCCTCTAATTAAGTGCTAGTGTTTTCCTTTAGGCTATTTGTTAATTGATTCTTGATTCTTCTCAAAATCAACATGGCTCCCACTAGTTCTTTTAGATATTCACTCTCTTTTTCGCAGGACTGTTCATGGAGCAACTTTTTTCTCATAAGGTTTCTTAAAATGCAATTGGGGTGACCAACACAATAACCTATATCACAGAGCGTTTGATAAAATTTTCTTAGTTTGTACAAGACCATAGACTTTTGTAACACTCATTCATGGTACAATTCATGACCTGTTTGTAAGCATAATACGACTCATCAGTTACAAATATAACAATGATTTTGTTTCTCTATCCTATAATATTGATTATGGAAATACTTTGGTTTAAAATGAGTTGTGAAACTGCTTAACAATTCCATTAGATTATCGTTAACCTTTTTATCAAGATTCTCACTATCTTATTGGATTTGAGTTTCTTATCCTATTGCCCGGTTGACTGTGAACTTTGTTTTCTGAGCAATCTGAACCGACATATAGCATGAACTAATTCCAAAAATTGATAACATCACAAAGTCGTTTGTTCATCATTTATCTTGATACTATGAAATATGTATTAGTAAGAAGACGCAATTAGTGTAAACTAATTCCAGCAGATACTTTGCCACTTGATAGTGTCATCGTTATCGTTCTTGATAAATAAGATTTGCATTTATCATAAAAATTAGGGTCAAATGAATTCCAAAATCTGATCCAACTGGATATTTGGTAATGTAACTCTTATTTAAGAAGATGATTCCACAATTGCATTTAATCCAATCAATAAGTCTACATTAAACAATTGTTAGTGTACTAATTTCAAATATTTCATGACTTACTCTTAAATAGTAAACATGCGAAATTTCTTATATTTAAATAAGCTATAACTATCTTCTGAAATATAGTATAAACAATTTCTTTATGTTATAGTATATTATTTCCTTTTGGTCACTGCACATTCTTGAAAATGTTTGTATTCATCGTTTAGTGAAACACTCAAGGATTTGAAGTAACATACGAATGGTATTATGGATTTATTATTCTAATTATAAGATAAACACATGAAAGAACGATTTGATCCTTTAAAAAATTATTGTGGGTCCTCGTTATCGATGATCAATCAACACTTCCTTAGGTTTTATTCTGCATCATATTACTTTAGGCATTTGTGCTTTTCATAGTCCTTTTCTTAGTAATCAATTTAGACTATCAGAATACGTCTCAGAATGGGCCTCCCTATTGTTCTTTACATTTCATGTTGCAGTCGGATACAACAACTAAGAACATCCTTTTCCCTATGGACATTTGGCCTTCTCCTTCTTGACACTTCTATCATGGTAGCTAACCATATGAGCATTTGAAACTTTGAGTTCTATGCTTAGTCATGTTAGTCCCAAAAGGTTCTCAACATGTTATGCAACTCCATGATGGATCTTTTCATGTTGTCCATGCTAAGTCAAAATCACCCAACCATAGCCAATTCCAACAGGTGAAATTCCATGTTTCTTTAATCTTATCAATGTACTTAGTTCTTTAAAGCTTGTAGTCTCTCTAGTTTGTCATGCTACCTCCAAAGGTGCTCAACATGCAATGTATTTCCATAATGGATCTTTCCATATAGCTCTTATCAAAATCATATGATAATACGCACTAGTTGGCTAGTTGGTTACATCACCATAGTCGACTCCCAACACGATGGAATTTCGTGTTTCTTCAATTTGTACACTTAACATTTTCTAAGATGGGCCTTTCCAAGTTTGTCATACCAAATTAGAATCATCTGATTATATGCACAGGTTAGCGAGTTGATTATGTTCCCATAGTTATTTCCTATCTTGATGGAATTCCATATAGCATCAATGCACTGATGTACTAAGTATATTTGATACTTGCTCTTTTTTATAGCTAAGGTACAATCTTTCTTTCCGTTTAAAAGAACTATTCCCAACCCACGAACAAGATTGACCATCCCTTCTAGCTTATCCTTTTAGAGGATTTTATTGTAGTTACCTTTTATTAGATACTTTTAAGACATCATTAAATTAATGATTAGACCTAGTTTATTTTATTGATCCTTAATGAATAATTACCCAATTACTAACTTATTTCAAACAAGGCTAGGATCTATATTTCACTCCAAGATTTGAAGTTGATTAGCCAAAAATCATACCAATAAGCTATTTAGGGCGACAAACAATTGTCAATCTCAATTTTTATGGGATTTCTATATCTTTCGAGATTTATTGGCACTATGTCAATAACATGTTAATCTCTTCGTATGCTCATTTAGCATTCATGACTGGATTAGTTGAGGATCATGAATCCAAATGGTGAATCGACCATGCAAAGTTGCATGATATTTGACTCAAGTAATGCTTCAAAATCGTGATTAACATATACCTTACTTCGATAATATTCTTATTGGACGTATCCGCAAACCACCCACGCCTAACGCCAAGAAGAATATACGACAAGGTGTAGTTTCCATGGGAAACATAAGATTCACATTATTAATATAAAATGGGATTTTGTTTTATTGATTAATTAAGTTAATACTTTTAACTTTGCAAAATTGTCCTATCAAACCCTTTTAGTAACTTCAATTCAAAGCAAACAAGGTAGTGAGGGTGGAGTGCAATGAATGCCACTTAAAAGTCTACCTTATTAGGAATCAAAGAGACCTACCTTAAACCACCCTTATAAGAATAAAGTGGATGAGCATAGTCATGATAAGACTAACAATGCACATTAATAAACATGCAAGAACACAATGGTTATCTTAGTGTTATACATATAAATACTATTTTACGATATATACACATTTATGGATATTATGTCTTTTAATTCTATTGACTAAAAAGTCAACAATTAAATTATATGAGTTCCAATCTTTTGTCTTTTAATTAATTTTATAATTAAATCAATTGTAACTTTATCTCTTAGTATAAAGGTTAGTTTGTATGTGATTAAAATTGAAAAGGATGAGAAACCAAAAATAAAAACAAATTTAAAAGAATCTAGAACTTCAGGTTCCACGGCGTGGAAAGGAACAGCCACCTCATGGCACACAGAAAACACATAATTTTATTAAATTAATATTTTAGTTCTCAGAAGCTAGCCACGACGTGTCCAAGAAGAGACCATGATATGGCGATAAGACAGTCGCAATCCATGTAGGTACCACGACGTGGTCGAGGACCATCCATGTCATGGCGAAGAGGCAGAACGACTCAAACGTTGTTTTTCAAGTATAAACAGATTTAATATCAATCAAGACAAATTTCTAGACCTTTAAAATGATTTAAAACAGAAACCCTACACATATATAACGTAATACACTCAAAGGAAAAATTCTAAATGCAATAAACTTAAGTTAACCTGGATCTAATACCACTGATGGGTTTCGAGCATCATTAGAAAAATCAAAATGCCAGCGAAAACAACAAACAATTTGATCTTACACATGAACTATATGGATCTGAACTCAACTAACCTATACAATGTATTATAACTCAATATAACGAAAAAATACCTTTGACTTCTTTTTAGGTTTCTTATTTTGACAAGCCAGTTGATTGGATTAGAGAACCCAGTGGAGAGTTCATCTCTTGTAATCGCACCCAAGACGCAAAACTGTAGCACATCTGAACAAACCTCGAACTCCAACATTAAACTTCAAGAAACTCGAATATGTGTCTCACCACGTCGTGACAATCAATGCCCACGTCATGGGAACTAGGTTCCATCGATTTAAGGGTTTTAAAAGGGTTCTCGATTTTGATAGTTGAAATGTATTTTTCTTATGTTTTAAAACCGAATTTGAAGCCCTCTATTTATAGGAGGTGTTTGAAACACTAGAGATAATTACCAAATATAATAATTATTATCTATGGTATTCAAATCATTCTGGAATATTCCATATCCCTTTATTTACTATTATTTAGTTAAACTATTAATTAATTAACAAAACAAGTCCATCAAATAAATATCCTTTTAGTTCTACTTTATTTTGTTGTTACATATAACCCAAAATGTCACTATTATTTATAGTAATATTATCGGGCTTGTTATGCCTGTAGGCACTATTTTCCATCATTAACTAGAGAAGATGACTAGAAAATTCATCTTTAATTTGGCCAGAAAAATCAAGTCTTCTGGTGGTTGAAGACATGAGGTGAATTTTAGCTTGATTGTTCCTTTTCTTTTTTCTTTTTTGTGAAAAAAACCATAACATCAAGGAAAGTAGAAATTACAAGTCAATGTCTTTTTTTAGCAGGTAAAAATGGACTTTATGCTCCCTAAACTACAAAAAAAAAAAAAAAAAAAAAAAACTGAACTAGATAGTTGGTTGGGCTACAACGACATTAACCCTATTTTATATCTCATAAGCTTTTTTTCAATGGTTGGAATTTATTAATATCTATCAGTAAGAAGCTTGTAATAAAAGGAAAATTACATAGTTAGAATCGGTTTTTGTATCCAATGAATGCAACCAAAAACGTTACAATACTATGATATGCTTGTTCTAGTAGGAAGGAATAAGTGGTATAAATAAGTTTTCATATCATTTTGTTTTCTCTGCTGACAATATGATTTACTTTTTTGGGAAAATGTCATATCAGCGCAATGAACTTGTCACGTTTATTTTAAAAGGTCACCCAATTACTTTTTTGTACATTAAGGAGATCAAGTCATATTTGCCTGTTTTAAAATGTCCTTACGTGCCCTAATACCGGGTTGATAGGTAATATACGTGCCACGAATCAAAGGACGGTGCCATGACATTTAATGAATTGGCCACATGTATTACATTTTATTTTTTCTTTTAAATAAGTCAATTTCGTTCTTCGCTCCCCTCGTCGTCATTCAAGAAAAACCCTTGCTCCCACGAAAGTTCTCGCGATGGCAATATTCGTCACAATCAAAGTTCATTTCTAAGGTATGTTCATCAAAAAACATTTTGCTACCCTGATGATATTCATCATGTGTTCGAGCATATCGATTTTGCTGGTATGTCTCACAAGGAATTTGTTGCTTTTTTGAACGATTCACACAAGAGAAGTTTGAGAAGCTTTATTATTGTCATCCGAATTTAGAAATCCCAGAAGGTTTAACGTTGATTTGTAATGAACTTGAATATCAAGAGTTTATAGACATTGCTTATCAGTGTGGAGTACAAGTGCCTATGTACATGGACCATTTTGGTACTACTCTACATGTATTCTTTGATGGAGTAAGTAAGGAAAATGAAATCGTATACAGTTTTATCGTTTTGTCTAACATGTCAATGAAAATGGAAGATAGTATTGACCTAACTAAGTTCATGAGTCCACAAAAGAGCAACATTGAAGGAGTGACCTACGAACTAGTAAGTCAAGAAAATGGAAATGAGGATTCCACAGAAGGTGAAAACCCACAAGATGATGAAGATGATAATGTCCCAGATGTGAAAGGTAAACTAGGTTTCCAAGGTTGATAGTTGTTGAAGCAGAAATGCTTAAGAACACAACTGAACCAGAAATGCTTAAGAACAGAAATGAAGCTAAAATGTTTATAGGGATAATGGTAACATTTCTGATTAAGAAAAGGTTTCTCTTCGCAATCGAACGGGATCGACCAAGGTCAAACTGATTGATTGTATGGTAAGGAGAAATGTTGATTCTAATATCATTCCCAATGTTGACCCCAATGAGTCCATTTGTTTCTACTACCAATGGAAGGGACATTGGACGTGAAGCTGCCAAAAATACTTAAAAGATCTTGAAGATGGTAAAGTCAATTTGTGTGACTCAACTTCAGGTACATCCAATATCTAACTCCATTATAAGTTCCCATTCATAGACTCGTAATACATGATTGTGATTATCACATTTTGATGGTATTGCAGGATCTAAAAGAAAGAAGGAAGCTTAACAAAAGTGAGCTAAGTCAAATCATGGGAAATGGACTTTTGTCGTATGATTCGATGGTCAGAATTTGGAGCTACTACTCAAGAGTTAGGATAAATTTAGTAGAATGTTGTTACTCATCGGAGATGTCTAGAAATATAGTTTTTTATTTTATGTATTGTAAGGATAACTTCCAGTTTTCTTTTTATCAATAAAAATGAAGTTTTTGTGTATGAAGTTGCCTTATTTATATTTCCTTCCAATGGCATTGATAAGTGTGTTGATTATTTTTCTAATAATAGCAATATTAATTATGGATTTACTTGTAACGTCCCGTTTTCACAACCAATTTTTTTTATTAAGGTGAAATTCCCAATTTATTAATCCATTATTTAAGAAAACCATTTATTCCAAATTACAATTATTAAAATCATAGTACTGTAGGAAACATGGAATCTTCCAAGTTGCTGATGAGTGTGTACAGTCCCGCCTTTGCCTTCCCGCAATCACCGATGATACATGAAAAGATAAACAACAGAGTAAGAAAAAGCTTAGTGAGTTTCCCCAAAATACCACCATAGAAATAGATCACGTATATAGTCAAACATGTCGGGTCCAGTCAACCATCGGGTTGGAATACCCCAGGCCCAGTCAACCTCTAGGCCCAGTCATCCTCGTGATGGAATACCCCCAGTTGGAATGCCAATATATAACAGGTCCAATCAGCCATCGGGCTAGAAAACCCAGGGTTTGTTGGCCTATTGCCTCAACCTTTTCGCTCCTCCCGAGCCTCTGTGCCTACTGCTAACAGCCAGCCCGCACCAAGTATCTTGGCCTACCGCACAAAACAGGACCGCCTCAACCCAAACCAAACGTAATATGTCGACATATAGATAATCAGGATCAAGTAGGCAGATAATACAGGCAAACAAAAATCATACAGCTCACTACTGCCTACTAATCCTCTCACGGCATATAATCCTGTTACTAGCTAACCCTCATAGAATGTGTAACCGTAAGCAACCAGAGGTGAGAGAGCCACCAGCACAAATGATCCTACTCTCAAGCCACATCCAAACAAGGTAAAGGCAAGAAAGACTAGACCAAGAGTTCTCAGGATATCCTACATAATCACAGACAGTCCCTAAGGGCACTCCATAGATGATAACCATCAAGAAAACATAACATACAGTTCTACAATTCACTACAGCATAGTACCATACTAAATACCAGAACACAGATCTAATAGACCACTACAGCATAGCAGCATATTTAGTACCAAAATACAGATCTTATAGATCACTACAGCATAGTAGAATACTAAATACCAGAACATAGATCTAACAGACCACTACAGCATAGCATCATATTTAGTACCAGAGTACAGATCTTATATATCACTATGGCATAGCAGCATACTACATATCAACAAAATTCAAGAATGCATGGTCGTATATACTCAGTGGTGAGATAGTCACCCGGACAGGTGACCCTACACTAGAAGCACAATCAAACAAGGAACATATAAGAGAGCTTAGATCAAGAGTCCTCATTCTATCCTACAAGACCATATATGTGACATCCCCATTTTCACGGCTAGAAAAGACCGGTTTTGTTTATGCTTTATAAAAATCAGAGTACTTCTTTTGATAAAAATGTTGCGGAATTTGTTCCCAGTAAAACATGATAAATACGTTATCAAAGCATTTCTGAAGAAATGTATTTTTATTCATTTTAAAACATTTGGGATGTCATTGTCAATACAGAAACATAAGCATAAACAGAACTTACATTCATTTACACTAGTGATCTACACCTCTTTAATCTCTCAGTGTAATGTAACTTCTTATCGGCACCTGTGATTCAAATAAGCTTGAGTGGGTCAGGTTGGGAAACTTGGTGAGTACATAGGGTTTTCAACCCACAATAATATAATTATTATGTTTAAACATCAAACAATCAACCCAATTACCCATCCCCATTATCTTCCTCACTCTTAAGGATCTACCCTAAGAGTCATCTATCCTGCATTCATTCATTCTGAAGTCCCTTGCTTCCAGGGTTTATAAGACAGGCACTAATTCCATAGCGGCCAATGCTCATTCGTAAAGCACTAAATCCGTAGTTGCTAAAGTTCATTCATCGGGTACTAAATCCATAGCTACCAATGTTCATCTAATAGGTACTAAGTCCATAGCTACCCACGTTTATCTATCACGTACTAAGTCCATAGCTACCAACGTTTATCTATCAGGTACTAAGTCCATAGCTACCGACGTTTATCCAATAGGCACTAAGTCCATACCTGCCGATGTTATTTATTAGGCACTAAGTCTATAGCTGCCAATGTTCACTCGTATCATCTTTCATCTCTCCTCATTCATCTACCCATGTTTTACCCAACATATTCGTAGATATAAAATACATATACAGTTTAAATAATTTAAAACATGTATAAAATCATTCATCCAGCATATATAACAAGTATACAGATAATATGCACACATAGCACGTAATTTATATAAAATACTTCATATCTATGTGTAAGATGAAAGTAACTATGCACTCACTTGATAAGGTGGTGACTCGGTACTCGGACAGCGCTTCACTTACTTTAAAATAATTTCATTCGACGAAACCTAGTATTATTACCACTAGATTTTAGTCTAATATTTACCGTGACTAATTATTAGCCTTATTATTATTATTATTATTATTATTATTATTATTATTATTATTATTATTATTATTATTATTATTATTATTATATAAGCGTTTAAACAATATTTTTCAACCACTATGTACAGACAGGGGCCAGACATAAAACACCGGAGGACAGGATCATTTTGGCATATAGCACTTTTGAAATCCAACAACCCATGCGGCCCTTCAAACCGGATTCCCTGTACCGCGAGTGGTTAAAAAGATATTATAACGACACTTATATAACTCATAATAATAGCTCAAATATTTATTATAAGGTCCTAATAACGTTACTATATTTAAATAAAAGCCATATTAAAAATTAGGTAGGCGTATCTTACCTACGAGGGGGTTTGGCTAGAAGTCGTGCTCTGCAGGGGTAGAACTTCCGAGCCGAAAGCTCTTCTTCTCGGAGCCGTCGAGCGCTCCGGGGCTTTCTTCTAGCGCTAGGGGAGTTTTGGGAGGTTTAGAGAGAGAGAGTAGAGAGAGAAGGGTGGAGGTGTGAAGAAATGAGGGTGGAAGGGGCTGTATTTATAGGGTGAAGTATGGCTGAAGTTGGTGCCACATGTCACCATCTAGTGGCAAGCCTTGGGGAGAAAGCAATGGCCAAGATTGTGTCACGTCACTCCTTTTGCAGCAGCACCCTGTCGACTTCTAAACCCCATAACTTTCGCATACAAGCTCCGTTTTCGACGTTCTTTATATCCACGCGTAGATAAAAATAAGATCTACAACTTTACTTTGGACTCGGTCGGCTAATTCTCGACCGATCTTAAATTTAACAGTACGAGGAGATTATACTGTTAAATGTTTGCGTAAAATTTGTAACTTTTACATACGGACTCCGTTTTCGTCAGTCTTTTTACCGTTGAGTTCCTATTAATGAGATCTTCAACTCTCATTTAGGTCGCGTAGGCCAAAAAAACCACTCGAACTAAAATTCGAGTTCCGGGTCATGCACTGCTATGCCAAATCTTAGAAAATTCATCACTTTCTCATACAAAGTCAGATTTGGGCGTTTTTTTTTTGTATGTTGTCGGTTTAACGTATACTACAACTTTTTTTAGATTACTAAGGCTAAAAACTCCTCTATCGTAAATTCACTATTTACGTCTCCCGGTGTCGTGTCGGTTTTGCCGTAAAACTTCGACGGGTCATAACTTCTTCGTTATAACTCGGATTTCGGCGTTCTTTATATGTACGGAACCCTTGTAACATATACTACCACTTGGTTAAGATTACTCCTTCTAAATAATCTTCCATCAAAAACTCATTTTTTGATGCTCATTGTTTCTAAATTGACTAGCCCGGATCTACGGGCGTTACAATTATCTCCCTCTTAGGATGATTACGTCCCGGAATCATCAACGAAACAGGGCTTGTATAATGACTCCCTATGTTAACTCTTCATCCTAGGGAATAACCGTAACTTCTATGTTGCTTCGAACGAGTATTTAACTCTTGGACTCCTTGACTGCAAGCGGTGCTCGATCTTGCACCTGCTCCCTATCTCACGTTAGACTCCAAATTATGACCTTCAAGTCACAATCTCGATCTTTACTGGAGATTGCTTCTTCTTCTTAACAAACTTAAGATAAGTTATTTTATTACTACAATGGACCGATGTGTCATATTCTAATGACCTATAATCGCATGTTGCAACGCTTAGACTCGGGTCTCTTAGAGTCAAATTCCAGAACAGACTATACCTTCCTTCATGTTCTAATCACATCTTAAAAGGTAGCATTTCTAGCTACAAGCAACTATCGCGATACCTTTACTGATCGCTTTGATTATCTTTTATTTCAATCTTCTGGCTTAAGTCAAATGCTACATCGAACTTGGTTCTCTGAACCGCATAACATACTCATCGTAGTCGGACTCAATTTGATATGACCACTAGGGTCAGAATAACAATCATCTTCTTAGTCGTTACCAAAAAGATGGTAACGACTTACTTGAACAAAATGGAATCAATTACTAGCTTCTTGGTAACCTTGTGACTTTCCCTGATCCAAGTGCCAGTCATGTACTTCCGGTAGTATAGGCCTCTACTACCATTCACACCTACTCATACTCGTCCCAAGTATTGTCTCGCAGCTTTCTAAGTTACTATCACAAAAACAATTTTAACACATAAAAATGTGTCCAAACAATCATAAAATTTCCCCTAGACTCTACTAGGACTTCCTCCATGCATATCTTCAATCATCAATTCTATTTCAACTCGGTTGGTGGTGGAAGTTCCATACGATGGGATAACTTCATGGATTATACAAAAAATCTTTCTTTCTTCTAATCGAAAGTGTACTTCTCCCGTACTAGACGTATTATTTCTTGAACGCGTTCTAAAGGCAAGATATCACTCTTAAAATATCTTCCGATAGGTATCATTCAATATCGTAAGCCTTCTCATTTCCTCCATTTGCTCAGTCTGCTATGAGTCTTTATCATGACATTCTATACACCAAAGCAGGCGTTCGGTGTATTTAGACGAGAATATAGATAGAGGAAGATTTAGACGCGTATTCCTCCTTATTACTCCAAAAAGTTACATGCCAGTTCTAATATCGTAATTAAACGTTTAGAAACCTAAGCACATAAAATTTCCAGATCTGGTCGGCAATAGACCATAGATCCGATCAAACGATAGCATAAAGCATCACAAATCATTTAGCACATAAAAGCATGTTAGGCATTTTCCCTAAATAAGCTAGTGCTTGTGTCTATTCAGGTGTATTACCTAAATTTTATTAGACACACTCCTCACAATCATCGCCTAACATTCTAAGTTTAAGTCTAGAAATAAATCCATATTCCTAGTTCGCTTAAACTAATGCTCTGATACCCACTGTGACATCCCCATTTTCACGGCTAGAAAAGACCGGTTTTGTTTATGCTTTATAAAAATCAGAGTACTTCTTTTGATAAAAATGTTGCGGAATTTGTTCCCAGTAAAACATGATAAATACGTTATCAAAGCATTTCTGAAGAAATGTATTTTTATTCATTTTAAAACATTTGGGATGTCATTGTCAATACAGAAACATAAGCATAAACAGAACTTACATTCATTTACACTAGTGATCTACACCTCTTTAATCTCTCAGTGTAATGTAACTTCTTATCGGCACCTGTGATTCAAATAAGCTTGAGTGGGTCAGGTTGGGAAACTTGGTGAGTACATAGGGTTTTCAATCCACAATAATATAATTATTATGTTTAAACATCAAACAATCAACCCAATTACCCATCCCCATTATCTTCCTCACTCTTAAGGATCTACCCTAAGAGTCATCTATCATGCATTCATTCATTCATAAGTCCCTTGCTTCCAGGGTTTATAAGACAGGCACTAAGTCCATAGCTGCCAATGCTCATTCGTAAAGCACTAAATCCATAGTTGCTAAAGTTCATTCATCGGGTACTAAATCCATAGCTACCAATGTTCATCTAATAGGTACTAAGTCCATAGCTACCAACGTTTATCTATCAGGTACTAAGTCCATAGCTACCGACGTTTATCCAATAGGCACTAAGTCCATACCTGCCGATGTTATTTATTAGGCACTAAGTCTATAGCTGCCAATGTTCACTCGTATCATCTTTCATCTCTCCTCATTCATCTACCCATGTTTTACCCAACATATTCGTAGATATAAAATACATATACAGTTTAAATAATTTAAAACATGTATAAAATCATTCATCCAGCATAGATAACAAGTATACAGATAATATGCACACATAGCACGTAATTTATATAAAATACTTCATATCTATGTGTAAGATGAAAGTAACTATGCACTCACTTGATAAGGTGGTGACTCGGTACTCGGACAGCGCTTCACTTACTTTAAAATAATTTCATTCGACGAAACCTAGTATTATTAGCACTAGATTTTAGTCTAATATTTACCGTGACTAATTATTAGCCTTATTATTATTATTATTATTATTATTATTATTATTATTATTATATAAGCGTTTAAACAATATTTTCCAACCACTATGTACAGACAGGGGCCAGACATAAAACACCGGAGGGCAGGATCATTTTGGCATATAGCACTTTTGAAATCCAACAACCCAGGCGGCCCTTCAAACCGGATTCCCCGTACCGCGAGTGGTTAAAAAGATATTATAATGACACTTATATAACCCATAATAATAGCACAAATAATTATTATAAGGTCCTAATAACGTTACTATATTTAAATAAAAGCTATATTAAAAATTAGGTAGGCGTATCTTACCTACGAGGGGGTTTGGCTAGAAGTCGTGCTCTGCAGGGGCAGAACTTCCGAGCCGAAAGCTCTTCTTCTCGGAGCCGTCGAGCGCTCTGGGACTTTCTTCTAGTGCTAGGGGAGTTTTGGGAGGATTAGAGAGAGAGTAGAGAGAGAAGGGTGGAGGTGTGAAGAAATGAGGGTGGAAGGGGTTGTATTTATAGGGTGAAGTATGGCTGAAATTGGTGCCACATGTGACCATCTAGTGGCAAGCCTTGGGGAGAAAGCAATGGCCAAGATTGTGTCACGTCACTCCTTTTGCAGCAGCACCCTGCCGACTTCTAAACCCCGTAACTTTCGCATACGAGCTCCGTTTTTGACGTTCTTTATATCCACACGTAGGTAAAAATAAGATCTACAACTTTACTTTTGACTCCGTCGGCTAATTCTCGACCGATCTTAAATTTAACAGTATGAGGAGATTATACTGTTAAATGTCCGCGTAAAATTCGTAACTTCTACATACGGACTCCGTTTTCGTCTTTCTTTTTACCGTTGAGTTCCTATTAATGAGATATTCAACTCTCATTTAGGTCGCGTAGGCCAAAAAAACTGCTCGAACTAAAATTCGAGTTCCGGGTCGTGCACTGCTATGTCAAATCTTAGAAAATTCATAACTTCCTCATACGAAGTCAGATTTGGGCGTTTTTTTTGTATGTTGTCGGTTTAACGTATACTACAACTTTTTTTAGATTACTAAGGCTAAAAAGTCCTCTATCGTAAATTCACTATTTACGTCTCCCGGTGTCGTGTCGGTTTTGCCGTAAAACTTCGACGGGTCATAACTTCTTCGTTATAACTCGGATTTCGGCGTTCTTTATATGTACGGAACCCTTGTAACATATACTACCACTTGGTTAAGATTACTCCTTCTAAATAACCTTCCATCAAAAACTAATTTTTTATGCTCATTGTTTCTAAATTGACTAGCCCGGATCTACGGGCGTTACAATATACAGTCCCTAGGGCATCCCTCTACTAGCAGATAACCAAAACTAGTGGGCCGACATTGGTGCTTCGACCCATGGGTATAGTGAAGTAAAACTCACCTCAATATGCAAGTAGATAACCACTGTAGCAACAAAGAATTCTACTAGCTTCAACTCACTTCTAATCACCTACATGAAGATACTTGAGTTAATACCCGATCACATGTCATAGTTGTTAGGGAGTAAAGTCACGCTTGGATGTGGAGTGTTTAGGCTTACCCTCTTGTATTTGTAAATGGGTTGAGTATTTCCTATAATTAGGAAGTGAGTGACTCTCATTATTTATGAAGTGATGAATCAAGTAAGAAACAAATCAGAGTAAAACAAATGTAGATTGAACACGAGATCTAAATATAATATGGTTTCAGCTCTATTATGCTTTCAATTCTTATAGAAAGAATCTTTACAAGTTCATACACTAACCTACTTGTATCTCAAAGTAATGTCCCTATTTATAGGAAACATGAAAGCACACAAAAAATTACAAGGACTAAACATCTAAGCTTCGTTACAAAATGCCTTGTAAAATAACATTAAGTCTTCGACATATTACAACAGGTCTTCGACCCTTACAATCTCCCCCTTTGTAATTATGTCGACCTTCTTCGTATTTCAGAGTACCAGGAAATAATCTTCTTTAACTCTTTCTTGTCCCCTTCATTATTCTTCTTGCAGTTATTCATACGAACAATAAAGTTTGTGTACTGGGACGTAGTATATCTCTCAACTTCGCAAGCCTGGAACAAAAATCTCTTGGCCTTCCCATTCTTATCCTTCCCTGCGAAGACCAATCCAAATGGCTTCAGGCATATCTCACCATCTGCATACTTCTTTAACTCAGTTTGGGGCTTCGTTGGTTCCATGGGAACTTTTACTTCCAATCCCTTCGCATTTGCCAACTCCACATCAGTTAGTGCCAAAAATTCATAATAGTTGTCTATGAATATTTTGATGTGAGGAAGACCAAGACGAAAACTTCTGGATCAGTTTCTCGAAGATACGAAGCATCTTTATCTTTCAAATGAAATGCAACTTGTATAAGATCATATAAGTTCATCAACGGAAAATCAGCCACAGATAAATCACATACTTGACCATTTGCTCTTGCAACATGAAAAAGAAAGTTATGCATCATGTTCTCGAACAGAACATCCTTCTTAATGCAGATCACCTTCTTTATTTTCACAATTGACCATATTTCTTCTGGAAGTTTCCCAAGAACAACATGAAACCTGAGTTTCATATATGTGTATTCATCATCATTGTCAAATTTCTCAGCAATCTTGTACTGAGCCATGATGAACATCATTTCGTTGATTGGAAAGTCAAGTTGACTCATATCTGTATTCGAATAATTGTAGCTCTGTTTTGGTTTCTTCTCAAAAGCATACATATGATTATATGCAACTCTCGCTTTGATCGTTTCATAGTTGTAATGCTTGCTTGGATCACCCTTGTTCAATCCAGGTGGATCACTTGCACGTCCAGTCATAATGCTCTAAACTAATTTTAGTTTCTCCACTTCAGCTTCAGCCTCAGCTTTCTTCTTCTCTTTTGACTTTTCAACTACAATCATTTTCCCTTTGTCTTTGTGCGAAGAACTATCAATGGTATCCTTTGGCTTCGAACTACTACCACCTTCAGCAGAAGAACCAATCATAATTCCTTTAGAAATTGGTCTTGTAATTGGCATCGTGGTAACAACCGTTGAAGTAACAAGCCCAGCATTTGAGACTATTGGCTTTGTTGATGGGATCTTTGTTTGAAATATTTTCCTAACAGTCTTAACAACTTCATGGGAAACCTCACCAACCTTCTTTTCTCCCCCTTGCACCCCTGTGATAACAGGTGGGGCATCTATTGGTAGAAGACTTGAGAACCTGGACAATGGAGCCAACTGTTTATGCAAAACAGCTTCGAATTGAGAAAACTTTTGAGATAAGAACTCTGGTGTAATGATCGAAGAGGAAACAGGCTTGACAGATAATTCTTTCAGCTCCTTTAGCAAAGTACTAATCTCCACAAAACTTTGTCTGTTATCCGTAGAAAGTTGATTTACTTGAGGAGTCAAATTTCCGTACATCTTAACATACTTTGTGACAGCATCACAAATGATATCCACCTTCTGATTGAGAGATGCATAGTCTTGCTGAGCAGGAGCAATCTCTTTGACCATATCTTCACGAAGTTCTTGAAGCTTGAGATTTACATCTTCACGAACTTTCTTTACATCAAGAACGAATAAGGTATGTCTTTCTTTGGCCTCACTTTTTAGTTCTTTTACTTCACGCAAAAAATTCACGGACTGAGAGTTCATACGTAACTCATTGTTCTGATCATTATGGTCCACCTTCTCCAAGATTCTAGACTCTGAGTCTCGAATCATTCCAGAAACTTTTCTAACCATCCTGGCTTTGAATGCTTTCAGCATAACATCAATTTCTAAACTTGAGACAAATTGACTTCCCCCCATGTCAGCTTGAGACTGAATAATCGAATTCATCTTTTTATTCAGAATCTTGAACTGCTTCATCGTCATTAACATATGATCTGGAAAAGTTTCTTCTTCTTCATCAAATTCCAAATCGTCAAATGTACCTCCAAATCCGCCTTCTTCAGTATCAGTATCCTCAGTAGATTTGGGTGGATCAGTTGATTGAGATGAGAACAGAGTAGTGAATGGTTGATTAAGAATGGTTGCAAAAGTGGGTGAATTGGTAGTGTTTGAAATAGGAATGATAAAATGAGGTAAGGAAACAAAAGTATCCATTACAGAAGGTTTAGGAATACCTTGAGTTGTAACAAGAATTTCTTTATTTGAATCTCCTTCACCCATAGTGACATTTACATCCGTATCAGATACATGTGTAGTGATGTCTGAAGTTCGAACCTCCTTAGGAACTGACTTGGTTAACGAAACTTTGGGGTGTGTGACCTCAGTCTTCTCAGGAGTCGATGTTGGTATAGAAATATTAGCTTCAGGTGTTTCAGGAACTTTCTCACCTTCGCATGATTCCTCTTGAAGAACCAGCTTTCGTTTCTTTATCTTCTTCTTGGAAATATGTTTGTCCACATCTTCAGCTCTTTGTTTCTTTGATGAAGGAGAAACGGGAGCTGGAACCTCACGAATAAGGACCCCTTGATGATTAAGATGTGGTTTACGAACCATGGTAGGAGAAAACATAAAAGAGCCATTTGTAGACTTTCGTGAACCACTAGACTTCTTCTTAATTCTTCGAAAGATACCAGATTTTGATGGAATGATTTCCTTTGCGTGTTCATCAATAACAGGCTCTACCGGCTCAATCAAAACAGTCGAAACTAGTTCTTCTGGCGTCGTCTGTTTCTTTGGTGACTTCTTTTTCTTGGGCTCCTGAACAGGTTTCTCAGGAGTAGTTGTTGCATCCTTCTTTGATTTTCTTGACTTCTTAGAACGACCTGCTCCTTCTTTTGGTAACAACTTCCCAGATTCAACATCAGGATTAATTGTTTTCAAATACTCCACGAGTACTAAATTTGTTGGATCAACACGCTTTAACATTGCATCAGGTATTCTTGCAATGTGCGTAAATACTTCAGCATCATCAGTGTAGTGACTAAAGAACATGGTTTGGCATGCAGAATTAAAGATTGCACAATGAACATGGTGATTTGGGTGTTCAAGAGATGTATTGATTATGTATTGTGTTACAAAAAAGGACATAGATCTATTCTACATAAATAACACACACTTACACACTCAACTTTTACACCTCTCAAGCACACCTCTACAAGTGGACAAAACCCACCTTATATAGAGGTGTTTACATGTCTCTCTCTCACTCTCTATCTCATGTCAAATGGCTAATGTACCACATGAAAGTGGGTTTTACAAAAGTCAAACATTTACAAAGTCAATCATGAATAACTTTGTACCCCAACATTCTCCCCCTCAAATTTAGGAATGAATGACCCGCTTCAAATCTTCCAAAATCGAGCAACTAAGTGATCTGAGCCTCAAGGGTGACACATGTCGAAACGAACTTCAATCTTCAATTCTTCCATGATTCTTCAATTTGGTCTCTAGGATGTGAAACCATACAAACCGAGCATCAACGAATGATCACAAGCTTCTCAAACTCCAACTTGATCACCAAAAGTTGAGCACAAAAGCACACCCCAAAAATCTTCAATAAAACCAAACCCATTTCAAAATGAAATCACTTCCGAATCTCCAATCGCTTCATTCCGTATACTTCAAAAATTCAAGGTCACTTCGGTCGTCAAATCCGCGTAATATGAAAAATTCAAGTTCGAATTTCCATATAAAATTTCCCCCCTTTTTATAATCGAAACTTGATTATAAAACCTTCAAGGAAAGAGAATGTGCTCTATTCCGAATTTTTTGTGTCAAAACTCCCCCTTAACAAGTGGCATAAACTTTGTGCTTCAATCCGGAAAATCAAAAAAAATTCCAATTTTTAGCTTCGTTCACGGACCGCCGTTGACAAAATTTCTCAAAAATAGGTAGAAATTGTCAATTTCAAAATTCTGCAGTGACCCGGTGCGCCCAAAACAGCCAAAAATGCAAAACTCTCCCCCTTTTCCAAAGTTGGGTAGAAAGCGTCAATTTGAATAAACTACAGGGGCTTGAAATGCATATTCTTCAAATTCTCAGCAAAAACAGTCCATTTTCGAATTTGGGAAAAAACTGCCAAATTTCCGAAACTCCAGGGACTGATTTCGAAAGTTATGCCTTTTGTCCTCCAAACATTCGAAAAATAACCCCAATTGTCAAAGTTGCCAAACATTCGAAAGGTTAGGGGCTGTTTTCGAAACTTTCTCCTTTTTCTTTACAAAACTAACGAAACTTTTATCCAATTGTCGAAAGTTTGGAAAAAGGTGTTAAACTAATGAAACTTCAAGGGCTATATATGAAACTTTTAACTTTCTTCTTCCCAATTCATATGATAACGAAGATTTCACAGGGCATATTTGAACGAAACTTTTGAGCACCCTTCGTACGAAATTTCATCTTCCCCAATCAAACGAAAAAATTCACAGCAACGTACGAAACTGTAACACCGGGTTCATGGTATGATTTTATTTAAGTTTTTATCCTAATTTTGCCACGAACTCGGCGAGTCTGCGTCCCGACTCGCCGAGTAGCAGCAGGGTAGACACGGGATTTGAGCGGTGAACTCGGCGAGTCGATGCATGGACTCGGCGAGTCCACCTGTCTAAAGAAACTCTATTTCAGACATTACACCCTAT
Source organism: Lactuca virosa (assembly GCF_052849685.1). Classification (NCBI taxonomy): domain Eukaryota; kingdom Viridiplantae; phylum Streptophyta; class Magnoliopsida; order Asterales; family Asteraceae; genus Lactuca; species Lactuca virosa. Next base: position 162,257,104 of record NC_136430.1, read on the forward strand.
TTTACCCATTCTAAAACACCCATTTCGTCCCATTCTCTTCCAGAAGAACTGTAGAGCGAAACCCTAGCCCATTTTGATCCTTGTGAGTGATTTTGGCTTGGTGAAGGAAGTTTGAAGCTTAAGAGAAGAAGGAGGAAGTTGGAGGGTGCAAGGAAGTGTGGTAGATCCGAAATCTACCCTGGGAGAAGCTCCTAACCAGGTAAGAAAGCTCCTTCTTGATCTTTAGTATAATAGATTCCCTTTTTGTCCCTTATATGTGGATTGCAAGACCTTAAACCTCCCAAACTCCGTGTGTTATGCCCTAGGAGCCTAGATTTATGGTTTGGAACCATTGCATGTCTCAGAATTGGCCAGAATGGGTGAAGAGTCGAAGGGTACTCGGCGAGTGCCAAAGTGCACTCGGCGAGTTCCATGAAGATGGCCTTAGACTCGGCGAGTTGGATAAACAACTCGGCGAGTCCTATGAAGATTGTCTGGTACTCGGCGAGTCGTTCTTCAAACTCGGCGAGTCCCTTGAATATAGCCTTGAACTCGACGAGTTGTTCTTCCAACTCGACGAGTCATATGATCAGTCATTAGGATAAGAAGGGTTTAAGTGTAGGAGGTCCAACCCTCCGTAGTCGCACGTGGAATTAGCAATTTAACGTGTAGCTATAGTCCCAATCTCCAAACCTCCAGGATTGATGTTCGGATGGAAGATTGGAGCGATTTGGGAGATCTTTTCGTCGGACTCGGTGAGCTCCCCCTTGGACTCGGCGAGTCCAGTCGCGGGTTTGTTAGTTGTCCCCGTCTAGCGAGTCAGGCTGACTCAGTGAGTGGGAACAGGGGCCCGATGAGTCAGAGTCGGGCTAGACATAGAAGGACTCGGCGAGTCCAGTAAATCAGGAGGTTGACTTTGACCAAGGAGTTGACTTTGACCAGTCGTTTGACCTTAGGGGTATTTATGAGTACCTAATCCATGTTTACGGATTTATAGCCGGAGGGATTACCGGTGCGGCAGCCAGGCGTAGTCTGAGCAGGTTTTTGGCAGCTACTCTCGAGGTGAGTTTCCTTCCAGTAGGGACGGGTCTAAGGCACCAAGGCCGGCCCGTATAGATGATATGTTAGTATCAGAGTGTGGGCGGGGCCCGTATCTCATAGCCGAGTTTGATTGTGTTATATGCCAGTATGATAGAATTGCTTATACTTGTTGTCTGTGTGATACTTGTATGTTATGGTTTAGTAGCGGAGTGTGGGCGGGGCCCGTATCTCCATGGATAGCAGAGTGTGGGCGAGGCCCGTATCTCTATGGGTGTGAGCGAGGCCCGTATCCCTTAGTTACTCATTATATGATTGCATGGTATCTGGCATTATGGGGGAACTCACTAAGCTTCGTGCTTACGTTTTATAGTTTTGTTTTCAGGTACCTCTTCAGCTAGGGGACAGGAGCCGGCGCGGTAGCGGCATATCACACACTCTCATGTTTTCCGCACTATGGATTTTCTGGGATGTACTCTGAATATTTTACTATGACGTTACCGGTTCTCAGACATAAATTAATATTATGAATGTTTTGTAACGATGTTTTATGAATTAACCTAATTTAAAAATGAAATTTTTAGCTGGTATTTTCGGGATGTTACAGAAACTTTATGCAAACGTACGAAATTTCATCCCTTCGTACGAAATCATCTGCCTATTTTCGTTAATCAGCAACGAAAAATTTTCTTCCCCAATTTCGTTTCCCAGTTAACGAATCATCAACAGCAATCATTCGCATCAAACCCATAGCATGTATAACCAAATTTTCGACCATCATGGTCAATAGATTTCATTCTTTGACCAATGACTTAGGAACCCAAATCCAAACTTTCGAAATCACATTCCAGCTTCTTTTCGTTATCAATCATACTTCGTTTTCATTCATCTAAACCAAAACATCATCGTCACTTATCTTCGAAATCACAAGCAATCGAATCCTTCAATTCTGTAACCCAAACAATTTCTTTCGATTGCGATTCTTACTGCTTGATATAATTGACTCCAAAACCCATTGTGTACTCGAAATTTATTTCTCAATATCAACACCAAATTGTCGATTTCCAGTACATTACTCTTCGAAAACTAACAGTTAACCCAAATCGATCATTAACCCTTCGTCATTAACAATCAACTCAAATCATCAATAACGAACCCAGAAATATCTATCAACATCCAAAATTGAGTTTTCGTCATCAAGAACACCGACACAAAACCATATCCTTCAAAATTGATTATCGAATTTTAAGCATTTGATTTCCAAGTCGATTTCGATTCTAGAATGTAAGTTCGACTTCAATCAACCCATTAGACAGTCGAAATTCACTGATCATGAATCAAAAATTGTGACAACCGTAAAAATTCAAGTCGGTTCTAGATTTGACTAGACTTAGTTGCACATATAGGAACAACACATATTAGACTTAGTAATTAGAAGCTAAGTTATAACCTAGTAGAAACTTGGAAACAGATAGAAACAATGGATGGTGTACTTAGATTTCACATTGATATGTGAATTCTATAACTACTTAACTGTAGAGACTATCCATATTCGGCTCACTCTTTGACTCGAACACCTTTTCATGAATCATATATACACATCGTTCACTTGACCTATAAGTAGAAATTAGGTCAAAGTCTCATAGAAACTTAAGTCAAAGTTGAAAACTAGGACTAGTATACTTGATTCCTCAATTTCGTTTGAATCTCGGAACCACTACATAGAATGCCAATAAACCGATAAAATAAGTTACAAACATTATTTATAACTATAAAAGAGTTATAGTACCATAAGATAAATTGAAGTCTCAAAGATTCTATTTATTTTGATATCCAAAGATTTACAAACTCTCAAAAACCCTAAATGCCCTAAAAACCTAAATTTATGAAATTTAACCTTAAAAATTCTATAAAAATAGTTATGAACCTTATAATATGATCTTATAATAATTAAAATTATGAAAATGCATTCAAGGAAAATGAAATTTAACTCATTAACATTTACCCTTAATTTATAAATCAAAAATCAAGGTTTTATGAATAAAAACTTGATTTTAGTGCACATTTTATAAAAGAGTTTGATATTTTTATAAAAGATTTGAATTTTTATAAAAATAGAAGAGAGGGAAACCCTTTCTTATCCCCCAAAACCGGCCACCCTCTTCCCAAGACACTCCCCCTCTTCCCAAAACACATAATCACTTCTTTCTCTCTCACACTCCACCTTCTCTCTCATTTTCTATCATTTCTCTCTACCTTCACCACTCCATTTTCTCTCTTCCTCTCTCTATACCCACGAAATTTTCCAGAAAATAAGTCCAAGAACACACCTCAAACTCAAAATCTTCATCATCTAGTGGTGTTCATTAAGGTAGAACACGATTTCCTTTCATTTTCCTTCATGTTTTCAAGGTTTTTCTTGCATTTCCTTCTTCTTCTACACCTTTCTCTTAGAAAATTTGTGTGCATGTTCATTCACTTCAGTTTTGATGATGATGGTGGTAGGATTTCACCCAAAAACAACATGCATGTTGTAAATGGTGAAATCCAAGGACCTAAACCTAAGTCAAGATCATGAAAATGCACTTTTCTACAAGTTTTGGTGGAAAATCACCACATGCACTCTAAGTTTTCTTTCAAAAATGATTTTTGAACATTTCAAACACATGATTGGTCTTCAAACCAACATGCATGTGATGATCTTCAAGCTTAGATGCTTCATGATCAAAGTTTGTTGTTAAAAAGCTTTCAAATAGGTTTATAAAGGATTTATTCCCAAATAAATATCTAAAACAACTTTTCTGATCAAATCCGATTTTTCCCTGTATTCCACCAACAAAATGAGATGTTCTACAAATTTTCAGAAAATAATTCATTTTTCTCGAATTATTATAATTATTTCAATAAAATAGGGCAATAAATCATATAAAATACTTTTTGAGGTCTATAAATCCTCGGTAAATTCGTGGATGACCCCTATGCTAAATAATGACTTCTCATTAAGTTTCATCGATTGTTGTTACTGTTTAGCATGGTTTTGAATTTTCTTTCTGTTTAGCCCCAATAAATCATAAAACCACTTTAGACAATTTGAAAATAGTAGCTAACAATTTTCGCAGTTGCTATTAGAGGTGTCAGCCTCAGAAAAATATTTTCAGAAGTTTTAATAATGCATTCCTATTTTTCCCCGATTTTTGTATTTATAATGGACTAAAAACAGAAAAATAGTTTTACTCATCCAAAATTCATGACAATTTACCAGAGGACCTTAAAATATATTAGAACTCTAAATAAAAATTTTGATAATTTTTCTATTCAGTATACTATGTTTCTCTTATTTTCTAAGATTAAATACACTTAAATCCACAAAATCGGATTCCAGTAGATAAAAACCACCTTTCGGATTTTTCCCAGATTATTTACACTGTAAATTAACTATACAAAAAGTTTGGTAATTTACTTTAACTATTTAATAATTATTCTTCAATTAATGATTATTTAAGAGGATTAAACAAAGAAAAATAGCAACACTAATTGAAAAATATATTTTATATTTTTCACAGCTTCTATATATGTAATAACAGTGCTACCAAAATATTGGGCAATTTTGGAAACCGTTTTCTATTTATTTAAATTTTTATTAGAATAAATGCTCAAAAATCATAAAATTGGGTTAAATAGTTTGGAAATCCATTTTTATATTTTTCCAAGCTTAAGAACGTTTAATGACAGTAATACAAAAATTTTGGGCAATTTTGGAAACTGTTTTCTATTTCTTTCAATTTTTATTAGAATAAATGCTCAAAAATCATAAAATTGGGTTAAATAGTTTGGAAATCCATTTTTATATTTTTCCCAGCTTAAGTATGTCTAATGGCAGTATTATTAAAAGTTTGGGAATTTTTATCATCTAGATTCTATTTTTCACTAATTTATATTGTTATGAAGGCATAAAAATTTGGAAAAATAGTTAATCACATCAAAAATTCAAGGGAAAATTTCTGGAAGACGTCTACTGTATTTGGAACAAAAATCTAAAATTTGATGAATTTTAGAAACTGTTTGATAATATTTTTGGATTTTTAGGAGTTTAAAACACCTTTAAATGTATTGAAATACCCTTAATTAATATTACAAAAATATGGAAAATGATATCCAAAATTATCTTAATCACATGATTTATAAAATTTCACCATTTCAGAAAAATGTTTGTAACTTATCAATATTAAATTTTGACACAATATTGGCATAATTCTATTGTGGTAGCAAATATACTAGTGTTAGCTTTCTATTAGAGACTCATTAGTGTGTAACATCGTGTAGGAATCGATAGTGGTACAAGTGGATCGTAGTTGAAGGCACCATTTGCATCATCTCAATGCATATTGTGAGTATTCACGGACTCCCCTATTTTCAGTTTTTATGTTTTGGGGTGGAAAAGCATGTCCAAAAATCTATTTATTGTTCGTTGTATTTAAATTGATTTGTATCAAACTTGATTGCTATATTTTGCTATATCTCTCTACGTATGTCTATGCAACACGGAACATGAGAACTTATCGTCTTAAGTCCCTTCCCTTACACTTTTCTCTAACCATTAACTCTTTGAGCCAATGGTCATTATGGACAGCGCTATTAGGAATTGACAACTCCTCACTCGCCCGATTGCTGGAGTGCATGATACCATATAATCTATGGAACGATAAGCATAGATCTTGATAGGGCATATGTCATAGGCTTGGTTGGGAACTCATTGTTTGCTCATACACATTCAAAATTATTATTAATTATAGCAATAAACTTGTTTATTAATTATAGCAATGAACTTTGTTTCTTATTATAGCAATGAACTTTGTTTCTCATTATAGCAATGAACTTTGTTTCTCATTATAGCAACTAACCTTTATTACTGAAAATTTATATACTTGTTTTAGCAATGAAATTGTTTTCTCCTTGTAACAACGAATATTATTTCGATTCTTGAAAACTCATTTTAGCAATATACTTTTATTTATGGAAACTTTTATCAAAACTTTTATTTCGATTCTTGAAACCAATATTATTTTTAATCTGTGAGTACTCACCAACTATTTTTATAGTTGACGCTCGTTTTACATGCTTTTTCAGGAATCATCGAGTAAGTGGCACTTAGGGACACTTCACTGTTAGGAGCATTCACATGTGTTGTATTCCAATTTTCATTGTAATTTCTTTTAAAAGTTGTTCAAACCCATTGTAAATTTGTAATGATTTTTAATACTATGGTTGGTGTTGTCTTTTAACTTTTGCTATGAAACCCTTTATACTGCCATGCCTCGTGTTTCCGCTTCAGCGGGGTGTGACAAAAATCAATTTTGACTTTCCTTCCATTGACTTTAACATCGACAAGATATGAACTATAACTAAGGGATTGTGTATGACTCGGAAGCAATATTGAACATAAACATCAATTTCAACCATGATCTTCTTGTTCTTTATCGTTTTTCCTCTTGTTCTTGATCAATTTCTTCAATCATTCATCAATTAATATTAAAATCGAACAAATAGAAAACAGATGGAACACTTCAAGATATAAAATAGATACGAACAAATTAATCATATCAAGAATCAAATCGATATGAATCTAAAATGAAAAACGCAATCGATGTAATACGAAGTGAATCAATCAGGAAAAATAAAAAAAAAATCGTGAACGAATAAGAATGAATCAAACAACGTTGCGGAAGAAATTTTGATCTAATTATGGGCTCCGAAAGTGTATTGAACAGTAACAAATCATACCAATTGGGCTTCAAAGTTTGGATTAATGAATATTACAGTAAACACAAAAATAATGTTTGGGCTCAAAAATTGAAACAGATTTTGATTGACTTTTGGGATCACGATCAAACAGAATTAAGTCTCAACGAATTTTGGCTTGATCAAAAAAAAATTAATTGGATCAAACAATTGGAATTGAAACAAATTAGATCCAATGAATCAAATGATCACAAATCAAAAACGTAACGCACGATTCAATGAAATTAAGAGAGATCATAGAGAGAGACTCACCAAAAATGCTTCAATTGTGACAAAAGTTGCCAAACCGAGAATCGTTCTTCAACAAATCACGTTGATCATTGAAGACCCGCTTTGATACCAATTGTAGTGACTAAAGAACATGGTTTGGCATGCGGAGAATTAGGGATATCAAGAATCTGACAGAATATCTTCTTGGTCAAACGTATCTTCTTATCATTCACCAAATGGAAGGTAATAATATCCATTGCTTTGATGTAAGTACCAGTGGATCCTGCTTGTGAAATCCATGAAAGAGGAACAACAAATGAATTGAACATGGCTTTCGATAGAACAGAGCTTTTCAAAGCGACTACAAACATCTTCAATTCTTCTGGATAAAGTGAAACATCCGCTTCGACTTGATAGTTTGTGCCTTGAATCTTCATGATTGGTTGTCAAGTAACATCTTCAGTGGTTTGGGATTGAGCATTGACATCATCAGAAGTGGCCATGATTAGGGTTTGTTGAAACTTGGAAGAACAACGTGAATTCGCAAAGAAAATTTGGGAATTTTCCTTTTGAAAGCGTAAATTGATAAAAAAAAAAACCCCCTTAATTCCCCTTATATATGTAACCCTAGAGTTTGTATTTGAAGGTGGATGTGCATTAAATGAGATCCGATGTGGCACCTTGAAACTCGCACCCCTATTCCGATAAGGTAGCCATGCGTCAAAAAGTAACTATCACTTCTCCTTGAAAACCGGAAGAAATACAAGACGTCACATCAAACAGCCTGTATTGTTTCACCCAATGGAATTGTAACCGTCACCAACCTTTGGATGGACGTAAGGCTCTTTCACTTTTGGGATGAAAAGCGAAGTCATGTGCCAGATGGTCGAAATCATCAGCCTGAGTTGGTATTACTCAGAACCTCAAGGATTTCGTGAGTGCGGTGTGCCAAACGAATAAGATAAGTAGCAATTTAAAAAAAATTAGAATTTGTGATGTCAAAAATTAAAATTTTGACACGAAGGCGGTAAAACCACGGGCAAAGGTTGCTTCGTTAGTCATCAAGAGAGATGATCAACAACTTGTGTATTTTCCCGTGAATTACAATCGAATACTTATAGAGAAGTATCGAAGGGCTTCTTTTATAAGGCTTCGTAGGTGGCTTACTAATTTCGTTACATATCAACCTAAACATAAGGTGATTAATTGTAACAGAAATTACCTGTTTGACCAGTGTAGTTAGTGACAAGTATGCTTTGGAATATTTTTGAAAGTGACTTTGAAATGGAATGAAACTCACACGGAAATCATATTCATGAAAAAATATTTGTGTTGGATCCTGTTGGGTAACAAACATCGTGGGTTTCGATAGTTTGATCAAGATCACTCATAAGAAATGAATATGATTTGGAGTTTCGAAAATCGATACTGAAACAAATGTTTCGTTAAAATCTGGAACATAGTTCCTCGTCAATTCCTTACAAAGTTAGAATTTTGGGTTTCACTTTCATCACGGCATCATGATGTCAGATCATTAACACAGAGTTTTGATATGTCTAAATCTTGATTGGTTGTATCAAAGACCTCTTGGACATATGTCTTCGTGTGTGTAAGTGTAAGAAATTTGTAGATGAAAAAGATTGGTTTGAGAAATGACTTGTACCTCTGTTATGTTCGGACCAAACAGAAAACTCTTAACTCAGTTGAGAAGAGTAAGGTAGCTCATTTGACTAATGTGAATATGAGCCTGACTTGGGAAGAAATTTTCGTATGAAAATTTTCATTAAGGCTTTCGTACACACACATTGAGTCTATGGAGGCTTCGGTCGACATGCTGCAGCATGCTTCTAGGGACGTCCTAACTAATGCAAAGTTTTTGAAAATTTATCTGACCCTAGAACTGCAAGCATCTACCCAATACAAATCTTCATTGATATCTGCAAGAAAATACTAAAAACAAACAAATGAAAATATTTTTGTTGTTTTTGAATTTTTCTAAAATTAAAGACAAAACAAATGAAAATATTTTTGTGGTTTTTGAAATTTTTCTAAAAGAAAAGACAAAACAAATGAAAATATTTTTGTGGTTTTTGAATTTTTTTTTTCGAAAAATGAAATACAAAACAAATGAAAATATTTTTGTGGTTTTTGAATTTTTTCGAAAAATGAAAGACAAAACAAATGAAAATATTTTTGTGATTTTTGAATTTTTCGGAAAAAAAAAATTACAGACTAATGAGATATTGTAACACACACACACGAAAATTATGACAAACTAACGAAATTTTGACAAACTAACGAAACTTTGATAAACAAACGAAAATTTGTCAAACTAACGAAACTTTTGTCAAATTAACGAAATTTTGTCAACTAATGAAATGTTACATGTTGTCGAATTCGAAGGGGGTCGAAGCGATGAATATGAACAGTAACCTCTGAACGCTGAATGAAATCCGTTTGTTATTCTATTCAGCACCTCTGAATCGACACCTTTTAACCATTATACCTTGTTCCCTGGAACAGAATTCCCTTCGATCATTCCAAGCCCTCCTAAAATTCTCACAAATGATTTTTCATCTAATGGTTTCGTGAAAATATCAGCCAATTGATCAGTAATTTTCACGAAATGCACTTCAATATTTCCAACCTCCACATGATCTTTTATGAAATGATAACGAAGAGCAATGTGCTTGGTATTCGAATGTTGCACCGGATTATGACAAATACGTATTGTACTTTGAGAATCACAATATAATGGAATTTTCTTCATATTAATTGCATAATCACGCAATTGACTTTGAATCCAAATTATTTGTGATGTGCAAGCTGCAGCAGCTACATATTCTGCTTCAGCTGTGGAGATCGAAACACAAGTTTGCTTCTTCGACTGCCATCTCACTAATTTTCCATCAAGTAATTGACATCCTCCACTTGTGCTTTTTCTATCCAAATTGCAACCTCCCAAATCAGCATCTGAGAAAGCTTGAATGAAGAATCCAGTTTTCGAAGGATACCACAATCCTAACGAAATTGAGCCTTTGAGATAACGAAAAATATTCTTGACTGCTGTGAGATGTGGTTCTCGAGGATTTGACTGGTACCTAGCACAATTACAAACAGAGAACATAATGTCAGGTCGACTTTCCATGAGGTAAAGTAACGAACCTATCATGCTTCTGTAAAGAGTTAGATCAACAGCAGGTTTATCTAACGAAGGTGTAAGCCTTGTTCCCGTTGCCATTGGTACTCGCAATTTCGTGCTATTCGTCAATCCAAACTTTTCAAGGAGATTCTTCGTATATTTTTCTTTATTGATAAAAATTCCTTCTCTATTTTGACGAATATTTAAACCAAAAAAATTATTGATTTTTCCCATCATACTCATCTCAAATTTGCTTTTCATCAGATTTTCGAATTCATTAGACAAAGCAGGGTCAGTAGAGCCAAAAATAATATCATCGACATAAATTTGTACAAGCATTAGATGATTCCCAACTTTCTTTCGAAATAATGTGGGATCAACTGATCCTTGTTTAAATTTCGATTGTTTTAAGAAAGTGGTAAGAGTTGCGTACCAGGCTCTTGGTGCTTGTTTTAACCCATAAACTGCCTTATCTAAAATATAAACATGATTAGGATACTCTTCATTTATGAATCCTGGAGGTTGTTCAACATAAACTGTTTCTTCGAGTTCACCATTGAGAAAAGCACAATTCACATCCATTTGATAAACATCAAAATCTTTGTGAGCTGCATAAGCCAAAAATATTCGAACAGCCTCAAGTCTTGCGACAGGGGCAAAGGTTTCTTCATAATCGATACCTTCTTGTTGCGAATATCCTTTTACTACTATTCGTGCTTTATTTCGTACAATATTTCCATCCTTGTCGGTTTTGTTTTAGAAAATCCATTTTAACCCGACAATCGAAACATTTTCAGGTTTAGGAATTAATCTCCAAACCTTGTTTCTTTCAAACTCAGCCAATTCAGATTGCATTGCAACAACCCAATCAGAGTGTTCCATAGTAACCTTATATGTCTTTGGTTCGATTTTTGAAATGAAAACATTGAACATACAATATTCTTGATGACTATTCAGTACCTCATTCTTCGCACGAATTTGAGGTCTTGTTAAGACTCCTTCTTGTGGATTCCCAATCACTTGTTCTTTCGGATGATTTCTTGTCCATTTCTCTAATGGTGGATATGTTGGATCAAAATCCAAATGTGCATCTTCGTATAATTCTTCATTTTCTGAACCAGCAACAGAAAGATTATCATTAATTTCGTGAAACTCATCATTCTGATCAAGACTTATCATATCAATGTTATTTTGTTCAATTTCGACAGAAAGATCATTCTGACGCTCCCCCTCAACAGGATGTTCCCCCTCAACTGGATGCTCCCCCTCAACATCTGCATTCTCCCCCTCGAAAGAATGCTCCACCTCAAGCAGAGTATTCGAATCCAAGTGCTCCCCCTCCACTGGATTATTGTGCATACTTTCGCCAAATTTTGGAGAATTCGATGTGGAATTACTATCTACAATTGTTTGAGGGATTTCCAAGTCAACAGTATGCTTCATAGATTCAGATTGATGATTATCATTGGCATGAACTTCAGCATCCAGTGCCCTGTCAGGAACACCAAAAATTAAATCATAATCAAAATCAGATGAACTCACAATTGCAGATTCATCAGTTGATTCATTAATAATCGGCTTTTGTTCAAAATGTTTTTCAATTTGTTTGACATAATAATGATCAAAAGTAAGATTAAATGTCTCTTCAACTTTTCATGTGCGCTTATTTAACACTCTGTATGCAACCGAATTGTGCGAATATCCCAAAAATATGCCTTCGTCAGCCTTAGCTTGAAATTTCGAAAGATTATCCTTGAGATTCATGATAAAGCACCTACAACCAAACACACGAAAGAATTTAACATTTGGTTTGCGGTTATTGATAATTTCATATGGAGTGATTTTGAAACGTCGATTAATAAAAGAACGATTCTAACTAAAACATGTTGTTGACACTGCTTCGGCCCATAGATATTGAGGAAGATTCGCATATGTCAACATTGTTCTGGCTGCTTCGCAAAGTGACCTATTTCTTCGTTCAACTACACCATTTTGTTGTGGTGTATATGGTGACGAAAAATTATGCGTAATTTCTTTCTCAATTAAGTACGAATCCATCATATTGTTTTTGAACTCAGAGCCATTATCACTTTTGATTTTTTGAACATTCTTTTTCAAACTCATCTCAATTTTCTTGATAAAATCAATCATTGTTTGAGCGACTTCAAATTTAACCTAAGAAAATACACCCAAGTGAATCGAGAAAAATCATCAACAATAACCAAAATGTACTGTTTCTTGTTGAGAGTTTCAACAGTTGATGGTCCACAAAGGTTAACATGAAGAAGTTCCAACGGTTCCACAATTTTCGAATCTATCACAATTGGATGTCCTTTCCCATGTTGTTTCCCTTGTTCGCAAGCTGCACATAAGGTATCATTGTTAAATTTTAAAACCGGTAAGCCTCGAACAAGATCATCTAATACCAACTTATTTAAATTTTGAAAATTTAAATGTGATAAACGACGATGCCATAACCAGCTAACATCAGATGTAGCTTTCGAAAGTAAACAAACTGAAGGTTTCCCAACAATCGGTTTAAGATCAAGAGTAAACATATCGCCATAGCGTTTTGACTTCAGTAACACATCGTTCGTTTTAACCTTTGAGATGATACTCCCTTCTTCGTTAAACACAACTTGATTGCCAGTGCCCACAACGAGTTGTAAAACACTTATCAAATTATGTTGAAGTCCTTCGACATAAGCAACGCGATTTACAGCAAATTGTCCATTCGTTACTTTCCCATATCCTTTCACTTGACATTTATGATTGTTCCCAAACTTCACAACACCTGCATTTTCCAAGCTTCGAAAATCTCTCAAATTTTCCTTTCGTCCAGTCATGTGATGTGAGCAACCACTATCAATATACTATTTCTCATCATATTGCTCGTCACATAGCACCTGCGATCAATGAAAGAATTTAGGTACCCAAGGCTGTTTGGGTACTTGGAAATTAGCTTTAAAAACAGAATGAAATGCAGAACTTTTAACCCAATCACAAACTTTAGTTTTGAAACTATCAATTAAGTCCACATCACTAGGTAAAGGAACCGAAACATAAGTTTTTGATAGTTTGGGATTGTCACTGACGTATGCCTTCGTCTTCTTAGTTTGTGTTTGAACATGCTTCTCTTTCGAAACTGGTTGCCAAATCTTTAACGAAACATTCGAATCTTTTGAAGATGAGCTTGAAGTTGACGAAGTATTCACATACTTCTCATAAGCTTCTTGAATTTGTTGTTGAGAGTATTTCCTTGATTGATACATTTGTCCTTTTCCTTCAAGCCAATGATCGATGTTTCTGTCACGAGACAACCCTTTTGTGTATGAAACTTTTAAAGTTTGTTTTGCAGATGGATTCAGAAAATTCGGTTTTTGTGGAACGAAATCAATATTTGATTTAGGAAGAAATGTCATGGCATATCGACTTCCATCATTATTTCCAACGCTTGTATTTTGAGAAAATTGATTGTGAAATTTTCGTTTTGAAGAAAATCTTTTTTGATGATTATAAGAAATTCGTTTTGTTGAGAGTTGATTTTGAAATCTCTGTGATGTATTTTTGACATTTGTGGAAAACGTTGTATTTTGAACTTTCGAAGAATTTGTTTTTGGATAAAATTCAGATTTTGTGTTGTTTGATTGAGCGGGATTTTTTTGTTGGTCTGAATAAGATGCTGATTTTGAAGACTTGTTCTCAACAGATTTAGTCTTTATGTTTTCAGACGTTTTCAATGTCAAGCCGTTTTGTTTCTTTCGAGACTCAACAGTTTGCCAGAAAATTTTCTTTCATGCTTGTCTTTTTGAAATTTCATTTTCTTTTGAAAACTTGTCTATTTGTTCTTTAAATTCTTGTGAATTTAATTTGACAACACTTTCATTTTCCACAACAAGTTGTTTAGTAACTTCTTTCTCAGCTTTTTGTTTTTCAACCCATTTGCGTTGAGGTTTTTTATCTTCGAAAAACATACGAATTCTTTGTTAGATTATTTTCGACAGTGTTTTGATTTGAAAAGAATCCTTCGTCTGTTGTTTTCTTGTTATCAATTTCAACCATTTTGTTAAATTCCGGTTTAATGTTTTCAACATTCCCAGTAGTAACAAACACTTTATTCGGGAATATAACATCATCAGTGCACTTGAAATTTGGATACACCACAGTGTTTGTTTCCAAAAAATGAGCTCCTTGTTCTGACAATACTTTGTCGAATTTTTCTGTATCCCCGTACACTTGATCAACGACTATTCGTGGAATTTCAGTTTCTTTCGAACCTTTGTTTGATGAGACCTTTTTGTGCGAATTGTCTTCATCAATGCTATCAGTTTGACTATCTCGAATATCCACAAAATCAGGATCACAAACTTTCAAAGTTGAAGGTTTGTCAGTGTCAATCTTAACCATCAAATCCTTGATCTTTTCTTTTCCTTTAGATTTTGATGCAACATTAATGACAGACAACTGAGAACAATCAACATCCTCAATATCACTAATTTCACTAATATTATCAGAGTTATCTTCAATATCATCAAAATTAGATTTGACAATCAGATGTTGAATTCTCAGTCTTTTTCAAAAATTTTATTTGTTCTGATTTAGTCAAAGTATCATTCACAATGTAAACTAATTCATTTGAATCCATACATTCGTCAATTTTGACAATTCTATAAGCATATCTATCATCAGGAATTTTGTCAAACTCAACAATAGTTTTCTCACAATCATACGAAATATTATCAACCTTCTCCCTCTCATATGCTAGAAAAGGTAATAATTTCCTATGTTGCTCCTTGCTAATTTCACACGAATGATGCAATGCAGTCAATTTGCCATAAAGTCTTTTAGCAGAGTTACAGTATATGTTTCGTTGAGCTAATAATAGTTTTACATCACTAGACAACGAATCCCTATCACACATAATGTTTGTAATTTGCAATTCTAAACTCTTAATTTTTATTTTCTTGGCATCTAACTTCTTCTGTACTTCTATTAACTGAGAAGTTGATTTCTTAGCCTCGTTGCTAGCAGAGATAACCAAAGCATCGAAATAAGCAACAGTATCATCAAAAGCAATTAATTCAGAATCATATGCACTTATAGGAATATTGAAAGACTGAAGAATAGTACGTACCTTGGTAGTCATTGGAGATTTATCAGCACTTTTGGTCATGAAGCAATGACCAGTCACCTCTTCGTTAGAATTTTCCTCCAGCTTCGCATACATGGCACCATGCGTAGGATTACGCATCTCTTCATCATCGGATCCGGAAAACCAGATCTGATATGTGCCCTCTTCCTCCTGTTCACCTCTAGCCACCAATGACAAATTTTTCGCCTTCGAACGCACCTCTTCCAAACTCTCCACATAATACGCTTCATCCTTCACTTTGTTCTTTCTTTCATCCTTCTTACGAAGCATGCAATCATTTGCTAGATGATTTGCTCCGTTGCAATAATGGCAATCTACACCTGAATCTCCTTTCAATTTCTTTTCCTCATTAACCTTCCCATCATTCTTCTCAATGTTCTTCTTCTCCTCTCCAGCAGCCTTGTTCACGAAACTACCTTTTCCCTCACTTTGCTTCACCTTTGGAATGAACGATTTCTTGAAAAACTTTTTGACTCTGTTGTTTGAGTAAAAAGCTACTGCCTCATCATCCGAATTCATGATAAACCCCTCTTCATCATCAGAATCACCTTTTTCGACTGCTTCCTTTTCAGACATTTTAGAGACAAGTGCTAATGGACCTCCCACACTAAGCTTCGACTCTTCTGCTATCTCATTCACTTCACTTTCGTGAGTTTTCAGTTGATTGTACAAATCATTTAGAGAAGATGTGTCGAAACTCTGTTGATTTTTCACCATCATACTAACACTCCTCCATTCTTTACGGAGTCCCATAACGAAGATGAGATTGAATTCCATAGCAGTCCTCGTGATTCCATTATGATTGCATTTGTATATCAACTCATTCAGCCTATCATAATAGCATTCAATCGTTTCACCATCTTTTTGCTTGAATTCCTTCAATTCAATCAAACATTGTTTAACTGAATTTATTTTTGTCTTCTCACTTCCCTGAAACTTGTCTTTGAGATTATTCCAGATATCTTTTGCAGTCGTACAACTCCTGACATAGTTATATATAACTAGAGGTAATGCACCGCGTAACTCTCTTATGCATCTTTTCTCAAGTTTCTTCAATCGTTCAGATTGATCACCAACACTTGAAGTTCCAGACGATGATCCAATTGGTTGAACATTTGTCGGAGGATTAATATTCCCAGAGATACATGACCAGAGCTCTTCATCGAGTCCATTCAAGTAATCTTGCATACGATCAGCCCATTGATCATAATATTCAGGAATAAGCAGAGGAATCTTAGTTGAAGATCCTAGCAAATGAGAGAATGAAGTCATCGAATTGAGATTGAAGTTCGCCATTGATGTACGGATGAAAATTTTTCAGAATTTTTGAGAAATCAAAGAGAAATTGAAAGCAAATTGTTGAATTGAACTGAGATAACAAATAGAACACTCGATTCAACAAATCAGTTGCAGAATCGAATCACAACTGAAGATCTAGAATGCTTTTTCACTTTAAAAGGTGCGGAAACTTTTTGAATTAGAAATTTGATTCAAAAACCTTTTGAATCAGAGTGAAAATCAGATCGCAGATTATGATTCCTGCTCTGATACCAATTGATGAAGTGATGAATCAAGTAAGAAACAAATCAGAGTAAAACAAATGTAGATTGAACACGAGATCTAAATATAATCTGGTGTAAGCTCTATTATGCTTTCAAAATTGATGAAGTGATGAATCAAGTAAGAAACAAATCGGAGTAAAACAAATGTAGATTGAACACGAGATCTAAATATAATCTGGTTTCAGGTCTATTATGCTTTCAATTCTTACAGAGAGTATCTTTACAAGTTCATACACTGACCTACTTGTATCTCAAAGTAATGTCCCTATTTATAGGAAACATGAAAGCACATAAAAAATTACAAGGACTAAACATCTAAGCTTCGTTACAAAATGCCTTGTAAAATAACATTAAGTCTTCGACCCTTACAATTATGTAATGAACCATTTGGAGAGCATTAGTTTTAGAGAGAGAAACTAGCAAACCTATTTGTACTCTTTCTAATTCAAACTAATGAGAGCTTGAAAAGATTTATTTACTCCATGTGTTCATGATTTTGTATGATGATTCACTCGATCTTTCTTATTCCATACATGCCATCATAATCAACACCACTACAATTGGTATCAGAGCAGGATTCATTCAGCTTTGATCTGATTTTCATTTGTTTTCAAAAGGCTTTGAGTCTCGTTCTAGATTCAAAAAATTCCGCTCTTTTGATTCTGAAAATCATCACAAATTATCTGTTTTGATTCGATTTTGCTTACGATTTGTTAGATTGAGTATCGTGTGTTAGTTTTCTATAAGTGTTGTCAATCAAATCCCAATTTCTGAAGCTTTTCTCAAATTTCATCCGTACGTCAATGACGAACTTCAACATGAACACCATGACTTCAAACTCTCATCTTCTTGGTTCTTCTACTAAAATTCCTATGTTGATTCTTGAGTTCTATGATCAATGGGTTGATCATATGGAGGACTATTTGAATAGAATAGATGAAGATCTCTGGAAATGCATCATTAGTGATGTTCATCCTCCTCCTCCTGTTCAAAGTGTTGGAAATTCTGCTAATAATCAAGATGTTGCAAATCAGGTTGAGAAACTAAATAAAAATGAAAATAAATGTATGCGTGAACTCTGTGGTGCGCTTCCTCCAGTCGTATACAATTATGTACACAATTGTAAAACTTCAAAGGAGATTTGGGATACACTAAAGGAGAAGTATCAAGGCTATGAGAAAGCGAAGATTAGCTCAGTCAAACAATGTCTGTTTAAGTTAGGAGAGTTTAAGCAGAAGGAAGGTGAATCTATTGAGCTCTACTATGATCATCTGAATGATCTCATATTTAAATGTGACAGATATGGAGTTATAAGGTCTACAATGTAGTTCAATCTAACATTTATCATGGGACTTCGCAAAGAATGGCGAAATGTTAGTCTTATGATAGAGATACAACAATGTTTCGACTATTTTTCACTGAATGATCTCTACAATGTGTTAAAAGAACATGAATCTGAAGTGATTGAAATTGTTGAGGAAACAAGGATCAGTCTGGGTGGTCCTCTAGCCCTTGTGTCGAAGGTAGCTGGAAAAGAGGCTGAGAAAGAAAATCCTGAGAAGGAGAATTCGGAAGATAAAGGCTTGATCGTCGATTTTGATGATGAAGCAGTGACTTTTTAGTCAAACAATCGAGTAAAGAAGTTTTTCAAAAAG
This sequence comes from Lactuca virosa, assembly GCF_052849685.1. Taxonomy (NCBI): domain Eukaryota; kingdom Viridiplantae; phylum Streptophyta; class Magnoliopsida; order Asterales; family Asteraceae; genus Lactuca; species Lactuca virosa. The sequence goes on from NC_136430.1 coordinate 162,275,641, forward strand.
CCTTTTAATGCAAATGTAACACCCGGTTTTGAGAATGTTCGGTTGTCGCTTCGGAGGACAAGGGCATAAGCGTAATCTGATGATTCAGTATTTTATGGGTCTCGGGTTCTTTTCGGAAGGTCTTAGGCTTGAGGGTGTAGCTACGGCTACTCTTCACCTTTTCTTGGATATAAAGTTCGTCGGAAACGGACTAAGAACGAAGAAGTTATATCACTTTGAAGTTATTGACAATATTGGTCCCTAATGAAAACGTTTGGCAAGTAAGAACCATGCATCCAAGGTGGTAGGCGTGAAGGTACGCCCAGCATAAGCTGGGTTACGCCGAGCATATAAGGTCGTATGGACGCGGGTGAGGAGAGGCGTACGCCTAGCGTACGCTCAGAGTCCCCAAACCCTAATTTTTAGGGTATGTCACTATATAAAGAACATAATACCCTAGATATCAGCATCCCTCTCATCTTTAGACAGCCACCATGAAACCCTAAACCTCCTTTGAGTGTCCTTGGAGCTTTGGAGGCCATTAGAGAGCATTTTGGAGTTGTGAAGCCTTTTTCCAACCAAGTGAAGAGCTTAGCAAGGTGGGGGATCAAAGGAGCAGAAGTAGATCCAAGATTTTGGTTCCATTTCAGATCACCTTGAGGTATAAAGTCTGAAACTTTCCTCAAGTATGCTTAGATCTATGTAAATGGAGTTTTTGGACCTTTTAGGTCCCAAGAATGGACCTTTATGACTCAACTCGTTTTCTAGGTCTAGGGTTTGGGGCCTTAGTGTCATATGAGTCCCATAAGCAGTAAAGTTTCAATCTTGAAGGTCCATTTGTGACCATGCATGAGATCTATCCATTTCCATGGAATTTTGTTGTTACATTTCAAGTTTGGGCTCATTTGGTGGGTTACAAGCCACCAAGTAATCGACTTTATGGATTAAGACGTTGAAAAGGACTAGGATCTGTGATTGTAGCTTCTGGAATAGAGTATTAAGCACTTAATGGGAAAAGTGACTTAACAGTGGAGTACGCTGGGTGTAAATGCATGTACGTGCAGCGTACACACCATTCAGCCAGTACGCTTAACATACAGAGGAGTACGCCCCGTGTACTCATCAGTTATGGGCTTGGCATGTTTTGGGCCTCGGGTTGGGCTATGCTTTGGACTTTGGGTCTTTGGGCCATAGTGGGCCATCAAAAGTCAGATAATTTGGGCCAAGAATATGTTTGGGCTTTGGGTAAGGCCCATTAGAGGGATTGGGCCCAATTTAGCAAATTGGGCCATTAGTGGACTTAGAAAGATTAGATGGAATTGGGCCTTGAACATGGTCCAGATTAGAGCAGGGGTAAAATGGTCATTTTACCCTAAGAAGGATTATTGGTTTTGGACTAAGTGTTATTCGGTATTGATAGGTCAGGGAGCCGAAGAATTAGCTGTTCGGGAATTGCCAGTTAACAGTCAGAGGATTATCTGCAAGTCTTCAGCAGTGCGAGGTGAGCCTCCTCACTGTGTGTATGGGTCTACGGCCACAATGTCGGCCCATTTAGTTTATGTATGGGAGGAAGACCCGGGGGTTAGACCTAGGCACTATGTATGAAAGACCAGGGGGTAGCTCCTGGCATACAGTATGCTATTATGAATGATAGGAAGACCCGGGGGTTAGCCCTAGGCAATATGCATGAAAGACCAGGAGGTGGCTCCTGGCACACTGTATGCTCATTAGCTAAGTAGAGTAGTATGTATACTAGTTGTATTTGTGATGTTTGCATGGAAGACCAGGAGGTGGCTCTTGGCACTTGTCTGTAAGACCCAGGGAGTGGCCCCTGGCTTAGCAAGAAAGACCACGTGGCGGCCCATGGCATAACAATAAGACTATGTGTGGCCCATAGCACCTTATTTGATATATGATTGATATGTATGGCTCACATTATGTATGGCATGTATATCTGAAAGGTCTTATCTTTGTGGTTTGGGCTAGGCAATCATATGTATAGGTCTTAGTGGGTTAATGGTCATGTTTTGTTGATGTTTGTTGATGTACGGTCAGGGTTTGTGTGTACGGCCGTAAACCCGTGTACGGCCATGTCACACCCCGAAACCGACGGCGGAATCGTTCCGGGGCGGAGGACGTCATACGTAGTATCACAACCATTGAACATAGTAATCATAGTAAACACAACCATTACATTACATAAGAAAAGTTACATTCGTTTGAGAGTGGAGAAATACATAGTTTATATACATCAGTTTATCAAAAGTAAAGACGAGACTTCTATACACTCCGTCTTCTCCAAAAGTAACGGGATACCTGTCTAACGAGAACCTGAGAATACAAGCAGTTTTAAAATATCAGCATAAAGCTGGTAAGTTCATAAGCATGTTTTGTAAGGAAAAACCGGTTATTTAATCTTGTGATAAATAACTCATTTCCTTTAATAAAGATTGTTGTTATATCGAAAACCATTGTTACTGAGTTATGAATTACATAAGCATGTTTTCCCAGAAAATCCCATATTTTCTAACATGTAAGTTGGTTTCCATAAAATGAGACAAACCTTGACTAATCATCAATAAATTAAGAAAACCATAAGTTAGGATCCTGGAATTCCCCTCCAGTACGAAAGTAGGTAGTTTTAATACATAAAACTATAGATGAAAGAAAGAAATCCGTGAATAGAGTTAGTTAATTTAGTACGTATTGTGAGTCGTATAACCATACTGATTTGACCCGTGACCTCCTTGACGTTCTTCAGGCGTCGTTCGATTTCCAAAATTTGTCACCCCAGGCGTGCCCGCCTAACTGTAGCTAGCAGTTTAGGTGTGGGATTGTCAGTCCCGAATAGATCTATCCACAAATTTCACGTTCTCCCTCCAGGAGACTCTGGTTATACTTCCGGAGAGGATTTACTGGTAACCCGAAGGGTATATCGAAGACAAGTCTCACAAGCTAGTATTAACTAAATCACGGGATAACTGGTCGTCAAATAATTTCGAAATCGTTTGGAACAAATTAGAGTATAAATAATTAAATACAAAGTAATTATTTAGCATGATACTCTAGGTTTAACATGGATAAACTAAATCAGACATAGTTTATATATATTTACTTTGCATGAAATCTGAATCCGTAAAACAAGTAATAAAGATCCCAAATTATTCCCATAATAATTTGAATGGTTTGAGAAGTTTTCACGCTGTTCTGAAAACTATGTAATTATATTTAGAAATCGTCCCTTATGCTCCGCATGTTACAAAAGGGATACAGTATCTAAAGTATGACAGAAAATCGTATAATTACATCAGTTTTTAAGTTACAAAAACCTTTATGATTTGCTTGTATTCCCCCCCCCCCCCTGAAAAACATGAAAAACTCGGAAAAATGTAGGGGTATGAACTCACCATACGAGAAATGTGCCGGATAGGATGCTAAGTGTCAATTTAGAGCTTGAACACGCGCGAGGATCCTATGTAACATGAGGAGATACATAAGTGTATCTAATTAGACATTGAACTACTAATTAAGTAAGATAATACACCCGAGGCGCGAAAACACTTTATTTCAAGTGTTAGGAATGATTCGGGTTGCATCTAAGGAGTGTTGGGCCTTGATATGGAGTTTACTCTTCAAGTGTAAGCCCTTAGGGGTGTTTACGGTCCAAAGACCCTATCCCCCATGAGTTTACGGCCGTAAACTCATGGGAATGGTGCATTTGGGTGTTTCAAGGTCTCATGCTTCACAAAGAAGGGTCCTAGGGTTGAATCAAAGGCTTAGGAAGTGTTTGGGGCTTGGAATGGACCCTTTATGGAGTTTACGGTTTCTGAACCACTCCTTGGGGAGTTTACGGTCGTAAACACATGGGTTTACGGCCGTAAACTCATGTGTGTCCATTTTTCATGTCTTTTGGTGGTTGTAGGTCGTGCATGCAAGGTTCTAGACCCAAATGTAAGCCATACAAGGTGTTAAGGGCACTTAAACACCCTTTGGAGGTGTTTACGGTTTTGGGAGACCTTCCCAAACCGTAAACTCATGTTTACACTTCTCAATCCATGTTTTAGGGTTGTAAGATCATTCAAGCAAGTTTCTAGGTCATTAGCCAAGCATTGGAAAGGTTTTGGGGCATCAAAACCCCTTTTTAGGGTGTTTACGGTTCATGAATGTTCATGGACCGTAAACCCATGTCTAGTCCCATAAAGACATGATTTTGGTGTTTTAAGTTCATGCATGCAAGTTCCTAAGCCATAGCTAAACATTAGAAGAGGTTTGAAAGGGTTTTGGGGCTTCAAAACCCCCTTATGGGAGTTTACGGTTTTGGGAGGTGTTCCCAAACCGTAAACACAAGTTTTTGGGGTTTTTGAGAGTTTAACCCATAGATTTGCATGCATGTTAAGTTAAACAACAAGCTAGGAAGGATTACTTACGATTTTGGAGCTTGAATGAGGTGATTCTTGATCAAAACCCGATTTTTAGAGAGAGTAGAGAGAGAAAGTTCCAAGGTGGGTGAAAAGGTTCAAATGGAGTCCACTCAACCCTTATATGGGGTTGAGTCCACGGTTAGGTGGGGACACACCCAATCCCGACATTAAACGGAGTTTAAGATTTTACCCGATTAAGTGACCGTAACCCGACTTAGTCGTAAACTAGAAATTTTTCCAAAGGATTATCGAGGGAATTATATGTGATTTTATTGATTTCCTACACGTAGGAAATTATGACAATAACCCTAGATGAATTATTTAACTTAAAAGTTAACGGACAATTTTAATAATAAAATAAATTTTATTAACGGAAAGGGTTACAGTGACGGAATAAATTTCGGGTTGTCACAGGCCAGCTATCCCCTATATATAGGGCTTGTCAGTGTCTGTCAGTGGTAGACGTATGTGTGTGTAATCAAGGTGTACCAGACGATTTACGGCACTGCTATAAAATCGTGTGCATTGCTTGAGTAAATTGCTTTCTTCTACTCTATTCTTGATTATAATTGTTTGATCACTGGTTGGTTCCTGGATTTGAGTCCTTACAATTGGTATCAGAGCCAATCTGGTGTCAAACTTAGTCCTTGGTGTTTACGGATACAAGATCTTCATCAACTTCGTGGTTAATTCAAGTTTACTTGTTGGATATCTGTTTTTGATCGACATACAAGGCTTTTGGATCAGAATTTGCTTGGAAAACTGCTAATTTTCGTGTGTACGGTTGAACATTGTTGAAGCTTGTACGGTTGTAATCAAGTGTACGGCCGTAAACCATTCAAAGATTATTGACTGTACTCCACATTTCGACAGTGTACGGTTGTAGATTGTTGTGTACGGCCCTAATCCCCTTGTACGACTGTAATCCCCTTGTACGGCCATAATCCCTTGTGCGGCCGTAAACCCACTCAGTTGTTGTTTGAGCATTTTAAATTTTAGTACTTTTCCTATTAGATTGTCAGTTTGATAAAATTCAGAAAAACCAAAAACAAAAAAAATGGATTCAAAATCTCATCAACTCATCAAGAATTGGACACCATCATGGGAACCACTACTCGAATTCCTCGGTTACTGTCTGCAGAAGGATTTCCAGAATGGAAGTATCAAATTGAAAAATACATTAAAATGAAAGACTTCAAAATTTGGAGAAGCATTTTAAGAGGACCAATTTGTATCACTACAACACTCGAAGATGAAACAGTCATTGACAAGAAAATTGAACACTACACCGATGATGACTTTGAAAAGGTTGAAGAGCAAGAAAAAGCACTGGCCACACTCACAATGGCATTATCCCCAGAGATTGCACAAGGTTTTAGAGAATACACTTCGGCAAAGGCTCTGTGGGAAGCTTTGATTCAAGTATATGAAGGGAATGAGGATATGAAACAAATCCGTCAACACATGTTGAGACAGAAATTCAATATGTTTAATCACATTCTTGGAGAAACTTTGGAAGTTCATATGCAACGCTTTATCACACTCACCACTGAAATGAGTTCCGCTGGGGTTTCAGTGCCAATATCAGAGGTCAACAAGAAGTTCCTTAATTCTCTCCCAAAGACATGGGATATGAATGTTGTTGTCATCAAGAAAACCAAGAATCTTAATCTACTTAGTTTGGCTGAACTCATGGCCATCATTAAAGCTTGTGAACTGGATGACAAACAAAGAGAGATCAACCATGTTAATTCATATTCTTCTGCCAATCTCGGGATTCAATCAAACAATGCTTTTTCATCCTTCACTAATCCTCAGGTTCAACCATTTGCTGCTTCTCAATCATCATCATATGCTACACCATTCATGCAAAGTGTTCAGTCTCCAGTATTTTATCCGCAAGTTGCTTCTTCTTCAAAAACACCTGTTCCAGTTTCTACTTCAGCTCCTGCTTCAACTCCAGTTCCCAAAGAAAATAATGAGAATTTCGCCCTTGCAACTGGTCTTGTCAATTTTTATAATGTTTTTGTAGCTGGTGAGCTGCCCCCTCAATTGTCATTTGCTGATTTGGACCAAATTTATCTTGAAGATGTTGAAGAAATGGACATAACATGGCAAATTGCTACAGCGGTGTTCAGAGCCAAACAGTTCTCTAAAAAGACAGGCAAACATAACTGGGGAATGAATGCAGAAAAGAAGGTTGGGTTCAACAAAGGCAAACTTCGCTGTTTCAACTGCCATGAACCCGGTCATTTCGCCAGAGATTGCCCAAAGCCAGACAGAAGGGAAAACAGTGAAAGAAACATGGTGCCAGTAAATAGAAGCAGAGGAGCTACCATCAGCAACCAAACCGCAAATCTTGTTGTAGTGGCTCAGTCATTTGACAGGGAGGATCAAATTCAGACCCTGAACATCTCAGGACCTAAAAATGCTCATCTTGCCCATATCAATGATGTTACTGAAAGAGAAGTTGAAATTGACCGAGAAGCAGAAATGATGGAACTCCAATTTGTATTCATGGTCTAAACTACGACAGAGCCTGCAAAGCCGGAGGTTAGTGAGAATGTTTTTTCTCAATCTTGCATTAAAACTGTCAAATTTTTGCGTGACCAAATCGAGTTGATTAAGAGAGAAAATGAGGACCTAAAATACGAAGGATATCAACTTAGGAAAGGACAAAAACCTCTGAAAGCACAACTAGAAACCAAAACAAAAGATTTTAAGAAACTGCAAGAAGATTACAGCAATAAGTGTGAGAATTATGATCACATCACAAATAAACTTGCTGCTGTAACCAAAGAACTTGACACATTGAAAATTCGTTTTGAAAATGCTGATTTTAATTTTAAGAAGTTCGATGTGTCAAGTAAAAAGGTTGCAAAAATAATTGAAGAACAAATGCAGTGGAGAGACCAAAAACAAGTAGGTATAGGATATGAGAGTGTCCCTCCTCCATTTAATCATTCGTACTATGTTAATCCTTTAACAAAATAAGAGATCGACAGAGAACCTTATATGGTTTATGGTAAACCAGCTGCCAAACAGGCAACAAGACCTAGTGCTAGTGTTTTGTATACTAACATTTCTACTTCAAATGCAGATGTGTCAGTAAACAAGGGAAAGCAAGGGGATGAGAAGTTTGAATCAAATAATTTGGTGTCTAAGGTTGGTGTTCCTATTTATGATGAGTCTGTGTCTAATGTTAAGACTAATGTTTTTACTTGTGATAATGTGATGTCAAACTTAAACGATTCTGATGTTTCTGATGTTGTTTTTTGTAAAATCCACTGAATCTGGTGCTAACACATCCACATCCTCTACATCTGTCACACATTCTAATTCCTGCAATTGCACATGTGGGAAGGTTAGAAAGGTCCATAAGAGCATGAAATCTGAAAATGGCAGTACCAGGCAGTGGCGGCCCTGGGGTGGTGTCGGCGGTGCGGTCGCACCAGGCCTCCGATTTTAGGGGGCCTCCGATTTTTAGGATAATCTATAGTTATAGTATTGGTATTTTTGTAAAATCTATTTTTATGTTTTATCAATAAATAAAATTAGCCCGGTAACTTTTGGTTCCAATTTTAGATGCGTTTTAACATTTGGCCTCCGATGCGTTTTAATTACCGAAACAAAGTCTCACTTTAAAATCATTGTCAATCACAAGGTGGGAAAGTAGGATCCTGAAATAGTAAAAGCTCTGCATAAACTTGTTGAAGAAGAGACAGACATAAAGATCATAAGTGAAGCTACTTGTCTAGCAGAGTATGAACTTGGCAGATTTGACTTTATAACAGGTATGGTTATATGGTATCATATATTGGCTAAAGTAAATAACGTGAGCAAACAACTTCAGTCTGAGACTATGCGTATTGATGAGGCAATGAGTAGTGTGGGAGCACTTATTGAGTTTTTTAAAGACTATCGAGAGAATGGGTTTGGGAAGGCTTTGGATTGTGCGAGAGCTATAGCTTCTGATTTGGAAATTTATCCGGTGTTTGTTGAGAAAAATAATAAAAGAAAAGTTGTTAAAAAAAGACATTTGATGAGAATGACATTGGGTCATCAGAGCCGGTACATGAACTTTCACCTCCAGAGTCATTTAGGATTCAATATTTTGTGTACATAGTAGATCAAGCTATTGGTTCATTGGAGCGAAGGTTTGAACAATACAAACAATATGAAAAAAAATTTGGTTTCTTATTCACAACAGAAAAGTTGAAGTCAATGAATACTAGCGAGTTAAAGTCATGTTGCAAAAATCTGGAAAAGAGGCTGCAAAATGGTCATATCTCAGACATTAATGCTGATGATTTATTCAACAAACTGGAGTTGTTACAAAAACATTTACCGGTTGAACACAATACAGCTAACGGAATACTAAATTTCCTAAAAATGATGAACACTTATCCAATTTGTTGTCTAGCATACAGAATATTGTTGACTGTTCCTATTACAGTTGCATCAGCGGAAAGAAATTTTCAAAACTAAAGCTTTTAAAATCTTATTTGCGCTCGACCATGTCTCAAGAGAGATTAAACGCTTTGGTATTGATTTCGATTGAGAATGAGTTTCTTGAGAATATTGATTATGAAAGTCTCATAGATGAATTTTCTTCTAAAAATGCTAGAAGGTCAATGTTTAGAAAATAGTAATGCGTTGTTTTTTTTTGTTGAAAAGTTGTTTATAACAGTTTTACAGTTTTATTTGATTACCAATGAGTGATGAAGACATTATTTTGTGGTAGTGAATTTATGAGATGTTTTTTAGCAACTTTATGTTTTGAATTAGTGGTAGCAAATGTAGTTAATAATATTTACAAGAAATTTTTGTGGGGCCTCATTTTAGTTTTTGCACAAGGCCTCCGAAATATCAGGGTCGGGCCTGGTACCAGGTCTAAAGATAATAAGCAAATTTGTTTCAACTGTGGTACTGCCGGCCACATTGCTCGAAATTGTTACAACCAAGCATTTGTGCATTTCTCGACACTGAGGAAAGAAAACGAGTCTCGAGGAAGATCTCTAACGAGAAAGTCCTCGAGATCTCGCCTTCATGATAATGATCGGAAGATTCATAATAATAAGAAAAGGGCCAATACTAAACCGAACAAACAGGTTTTCTCTAAACCAGCCACAAGTACTTTTCCAAAATCGACTGTGGCTGAGCCAAGATCAATTTTGTCAAAGGGTGCATCTGGATCTTCGACTAATTATAGCCGAAAATCTAAATGTTCAAAGAAAAGGAAAAATGTTTCTAAATCACCTATGAATATTTTAAAACCTAAATATCAATGGGTGCCCAAATCTACAGTTGTCTGATCATCTTCATCCTCCGAAAGTGTTTCTGATACTAATGCAATTTTGAAAAATCAAAAGGATAAATCTGTCAAAGTCCAGGGTAAACCCAGGGTTGTAATGACTTGGGTCCCAAAATCTAAATAATCCCGCTCATTGTGCAGGAACAGCTGCGGAGGAATGTCGCCAGACCTTGGTATGTTGACAGCGGTTGTTCCAGGGACATGACAGGAGAAATCTCTCAACTACATGAAATTCAAACATTTAATAGGGGATATGTTTCCTTTGCGGGAGGTGAAGGTGGAAAGATCACTCAAATAGGAACGGTTTCAAATGGAGTGTTGAGTTTCGAAAATGTCAACTACGCTCTCGAGTTAAAGCATAGCCTGTTGAGTGTCTCTCAAATTTGTAACAAAGGATATTCGACTCATTTCACTGATAAAGAGTGTCTGATTCTGAAGCCAAGCATTCTCATCCCGGATGACTGGATTCTTGTAAAATTAAAACGGGATGGCAATGCATACATCATTGACATGAACAGTAATATTCCAGAACAAGTCACTTGCCTCTTCTCAAAAGTCTCCGAACAAAATGCTATGATGTGGCACCGAAGACTCGGACATGCTAACGCAAAGAACTTGAATCATGTTGCGAAGAATGATATGGTACATGGACTTCCTGTCAGAGACTTCATCACGTTTGAAAAGTGTGTGTCATGTGCCCAAGGAGAGCATCATAGAAAACCACACCTGCCAAAACAGGTCAATTCAATCAATCAGGTGCTCCAATTATTGCATATGGACTTATTTGGTCTGTTCAATGTCCTTAGCATCAACAGAAATTCATATTGTCTGGTTGTGATCGATGATTTCTCGCGTTTTACGTGGGTCTCCTTCTTGTCCAACAAAGTTGGGGTTGCTGATCTGATTAAGAAGTTCATTGTGATGATAGAGAACCAAACCAATCACCAGGTGAAGGCGCTCATAACTGACAACGGAACAGAATTCAAGAATTTTGTTCTCGATCATTTTTGTGCAGAAAAAGGGATCATGTGTTAATATAGTTCTGTTCGCACACCACAACAAAATGGTGTTGCTGAGCGGAGGAATCGAACGTTGCAAGACGCAGCAAGAATGATGTTATGTGACTCAAAACTACCCATTTTCATTTGGGCTGAGGCGATCAACACAGCTTGTTATGTTCAAAATCGTGTTCTGATCAACAAGGCCCAAATGAAGACTCCATACAAAATTCTATATGGTCACAAGCCTTCTGTCAGTCATTTCCGCATTTTTGGCTGTCCTTGCACCCTTCTTCACCTGGAATCCAACCCAAAATTCAATGCCAAAGCTGATGACTGTTACTTTCTGGGGTATGCTGCACGCACAACGTATAGGGTCTACAATAAGAAGACAAAACAAATCGTGGAATCCTTTGACGTGCGCTGGTTGGAGGAGAACAAGACGGATGCTAGAGTTGGTCCAGATTGGCTGTTTGATTACACATCTTTATTCAAATCCTTTAATGTGTTTTCAAATGATACACGTGGTTCCACTTCTGGTTCGAAGACTGTGATTGAAGATGAATACGAAGAAGTTGTTTACAGACCACCTATGATGTCCTATACGACTCCTACAGTGGATGCATCTGTTCCAATTACTTGTCCAGAATCTCCAAGTCAACAAATAATCCAGATGCTGATGCCACTCCTCTTACTCCCGATGAAAGAGAGTTTTTGTCCAGAGATGCTTCCGCTGCTACTCAAACTTTTATCGAACTTCTCTTTCCTGAACCGATTGCTAATGAGTTCGTGGCAAATCCTTCTGACGGGTCGGGATCGTCTGAAGTAGTTCATTTAGCAGATGATGGATTTGTTAATATTCACAATCTTCCCGTAACGCTCAATGACATCAGCCAGGAGATACCTTCCAGAATTCAACGCGATCACCCAATCGAAAACGTCATTGGTCAGCTGGGCGACGGTGTTCAAACGAGAAGTCAGAGTGGAGATGTAAATACATGTCTCTATTCTTGCTTCATATCTCAAATGGAGCCAAAGAATGTTCAAATGGCTTTGAATGAGCCCAGCTGGGTGGATCCTATGCATGAGGAATTGAATCAAATTGAAAAGCTTGGGGTTTGGAAGCTGGTTGAATTACCTAAGGGCAAGAAGTCACTCGACACGCGCTGGGTCTATCGAAACAAGCAAGATGATTCAGGGGTCATTGTGTGAAATAAGGCTCGATTAGTTGTACGTGGATTTCGCCAAATTGAGGGTCTTGACTACACCGAAGTTTATACTCCGGTAGCTCGCTTGGAGCCATTCGCATCTTCCTTGCGTACGCTTCCTACATGAATTTCACGGTTTACCAGATGGATGTCAAGACTGCCTTCTTGTACGGCGCTGTGAAGGAAGAAATTTACGTCGATCAACTTCCTGGGTTTATCAATTCGAAGTTTCCGAATCACGTCTACAAGTTGGACAAGGCTTTATACGGGTTACATCAAGCTCCAAGAGCGTGGTATGAAACTCTTACAAAGCACTTGCTTAAGCACGGCTATTCACGGGGAACAATTGATCAAAACCTATTCATCAAGCATGTTGGTGCCAATCAAATTCTAGTTCAGATCTACGTTGATGACATCATTTTCAGGTCCATGTGTCCGCAGATGTGCAAAGAGTTCGAAAGCGTTATGAAGAAGAGGTTTGAGATGAGTTCTCTAGGAGAAATGACCATGTTTCTGGGGCTTCAGGTCAAACAAGACTCAACCGGAATCCTGATACATCAAGCCAAGTATGTTGAAGATATGCTAGAGAAGTTCGGGTTTCAAGACGCAAAACCTACACTGACGCCAATGGCCGAGAGACCCCTGTTGACTCCGGATATTGACGGCGAATCCGTAGATCAGACTGACTACAGATCAATGATCGGATCGTTGATGTATCTAACCGCAAGCAGGCCAGATATTATGTTTCCGGTTTGTCAATGCGCACGATATCAGGCTAATCCTAAACTTTCACATCTTATTGTTGTCAAAAGAATTTTCTGGTATCTCAAAGGCAGCCCAAAATTGGGTCTTTGGTATCCAAAAAATTCTGAATTTGATTTATATGCTTTTACTGACAGTAATTACGGAGGCTGTGAGCTTGACAGGAAATCAACCTCTGGTGGGTGTCAATTTCTTGGTGATCGGCTGGTATCATGGCAGTGCAAGAAATAGCACACAGTCTCAACCTCAACAGCAGAAGCGGAATATGTCGTTACTTCTGCTTGTTGTTCTCCAGTTATCTGGATACAACATCAGCTCATGGATTACGGTTTGAATTTTCTAGAAACCCCTATTTTTTGTGATAATGAGGTTGCAATTCAAATTGCTAAAAATCCTGTCCAACACTCGAAAACCAAGCACATCGATATCAAAGTGCATTTTATCAGAGATTGTTATGAGCGTTCGCTCATTCGGTTGGAACAAGTTCCCACTTCTAATAATGTGGCGGACTTGTTCACAAACCCGTTTAACAAAGCTCGATTCGATGTGCTTGTCGGATTCTTGAAAATGATACGCTTTGAGGACTAATTTTTGTTTTAGGATAGTTTAAAATTTGCGCATTTTATTTTCATTCTCACCCATGCACAAATTTAGGGGGAGAAATAAACAAAAATCAACAAATTTGAAAAATCCAAAAATAGTGTTATTTCTGTTTTATTTTTGTCTAGAAAAATATGAAAATTCCAAAAATATGTTTTTTAATGAAGTTTGTTTGCAGGTGATGTGTTGGGAAGTGATATCAACACGCATGATAACAGGCAATTAAAATCTGTGTAAAGTACCAAAGCTAAATTGTCTAGGCTCTGTGTTCGATGCGCTGGTAGGCACGAGAGATTTAAATGGATTTGACTAGGCTCAGATGAACTTAAGGAATCTAATGACTTGACAAATTTTGACCTAGATAGATCCATTGCGCCTGATAATACGACGCTCGGTTAGGTTGAGCAGGGAGATATACATGGGAATCTGCGGATACACTAAATGATATATATCTAGAACTGTGGATTAACTTCTCCTCGATGTGCGGACTCTATCCTTAATTTCGGTATTGACGGGGTGACCGGGGAATTCCGATAAATTAGGTCTGTAGAAGGTTATTTTCTTGCTTTCTTTCTGTCAGTCATATGTTGCCTCCTTTGTGTGATCGAAAGATCCGACGTGGACTGCAACATATGCAATTATATCTCTCTGCATCTCCTTCTATGCAATTCTTTCTACCCGTTAGCCATATGTTGTCTCCTTTGCATGATTAACAATTTGACCTGGTACACAGCATATGCACTATTCTACTTCTCAAATCCCTCTAAACTCTAGTTAGTCATATGTTTCACCCTTTGTGTGATTGGAAGAGATCCGACCTGGGTGTACAGCATATGCATTCTAATTCTGTCTTCTCCCTTAATAAATGTCTGCTCACCTGAAGTAAGGAGTATCTCGAAAGTCCTTGATTATTGGGGCATGTCAGGAAAAGGGAAACATGTTCTAGTACATCTAAAACTAAACAATTAATAGGTTATCTGTAGATCTCGCTGCTCAATTTAGGTGGACAACAATATCCTTGGTCGTCGTCAGATGAATGGTCCTTAGGAATTTTATCTAGGAACATAAGGTCTAAATGTCTTGTCACTTGTAGCATGTCCTAAATTTGTCAAAATCTTTCGTGTTTAAGTGGACCACAATACCAGCGATTGACCAGATCTATTCATGAAGTGAGAGGTACCGACAAATGGATAATGGTTGTCTAATAACTTTGATCCCAAACTCACAAATTATTATCTACTTTGGTGAAAAATAGAAATTAGAATTAATTCATCTTAATTTTTATTTTTATTTTTAATTTTTAATTTTACTTTTATTTTTTATTATTATTTTTATTTTTAGTTTTAATTTTATTTTTATTTTTATTTTTATTTTATTTCTACTTTTATTTTGAGTCCTTAAAATATATTGTTTTAAAAAGGGAGTTGTGTCATTGGGCTTGAAATTAAAACTATTTGGGTTGCAGCCCATTAAAGATTGATCGGATATGGGTCATGGGTCATGATATATAAGCTAGAGTGTCCGGCCAAAAACACTTCTTCCCTCTCAATCTGAGTACATACGGCCTCTAAGAACTCTCTCTCTAATCAGCTCTTCGAATCATCATTTATTCCTGAAATTGTTTGTTGCTCCGTGTAGGTATCATCAAATCGACCTCAATGATGCTAATCTTAAACAAAACCGACCATAAATCGAGAGTTTATTGAAGACAATCGTCATTTTGGCACTGATGAAGGGTGTACGGCCCTTGAAGGGTGTACGACTGTAGACCCGTGTACGGTCGTAGACCCGTGTACAGCCGTAGACCCGTGTACGGTCGTAGACCCGTGTACGGCCGTAGACCCGTGTACAGCCGTAGACCTGTATACGGTTGTAGACGTGTGTGCGGTCGTAGACCCCCAACTTTGCCATAAAATGCAATTTTTTTTACAACTCAAAATTAAAAGCTTAATCAATTGTTAAACGGGAAAAACTTTATGTTTATTGATTAAAATTTGTGTTTTCTCACTTAGCTTGGTTTGTGCAGAACAAAATGGCTGGACTTAAGTTTGCTGATGCTCATAACTTGGCCGTCTTTTTGATTGATCCTCCAGAAGCTCACTCTGATTTCAAATCCATGATCCATGGATTGAGAAAATGTTGTTTGTCTACTGCTCTTACTACCAGTCCGGTTATTTATCAGCAATTGATAAAAGAATTCTGGAGCAATGCAGTTGTACTTAAATATGAGAAGGGAACAAAGTCCCTTGAAGCAACTATCAAAGGAAAGAAGATCTTGGTGACTGAGCAGATCCTCTATGAGGCATTGCAGATTAATGATGAGCCAGAATTTCCAACAGAGATTGATATGGATCAGACTCAAGAAATAATAGACCAAATGGGATATGAAGGGGTGTTTCCTCCAACTCTTAAGAAACTGTTGCATCCGTATTGGAGATTTTTAGCTCACGTATTTGTGAGTTATATTTCTGGTCGAAAATCAGGAGCTAATGAAATTTCCTTACTCAACACTGGTGCAATCACATCTCTTGCTTCGGGCATGGATTTCAACTTCTCAAGGTTCATATTGAATGAGATGATTGTAAAAAATTGAAGGAAAGACAAGGGATAAGTTTCTTATGTATCCAAGGTTTCTTCAATTAATCTTTAACTTCAAACACCCAGAGATTGAGAGAAGTGGAGAAATTTTGGACCTCAAGTCCATCGGTTCTAGCGCTTTTGGTCTTATGAAACAGAACCGGAAGGGAAAATTTGTGTTTGAAGGAAAGTATCCATTGGTGAAGTTTGGTAATTTTGCTGAATTAAGTGATGGCTCCGGTTCTGACGATTTCTCAAGCCCTACAGAAACTGAGGATATTGTTATCTCAGCCTCAGAGCATGAACATGAGGAAGAACGTGCTCCTCCTGTCGCATTCGTTGCCGAGGAACATGATTTGATATATGTGCAAGTTCAAAGCGATTTCAGTGAAAGTATGATGGAAGATGTTGATGATGAAGGAGATGAGGATGATTCTTTTCATGATATTGATCTCTCAGGTTTTGATAAGGACGACATTCCTTTAAATCTTAGCAATGAGGGTTTCCTGTCAAATGCAGACCTCGACACTTTCTTTGAACATATCAATGATGTTGTTCATCAAACAACAGAGATAAGGGAAGCTGAAGATATTCAAGAAACGATGCCTCCTACCTCAAAACAGATGGCTGATACCTCAAGTCATATGGATGCAGTTTCAGGGATTCCTCCCCTTGATGGTGCTATTCCAACTATTGTGCCATCTGTGAGTGATCCTATGACGGTTCAAACCTCCCAGCCTCCGTTAAAAAGGAGAAGACATGATCCAAGGCCGGGAGTACTTATTCTGGAACAAGCCCCGCCAACACAATCATCAACAACAACAACAGCTGCAACATCACTCGAACCAACCCAAGAAGGTCCAAGCACTATGTTTGAATCCGGATGCCCATCAGCTACTCAGGGATCATCTCCTCCAAGGCCTTCGCATGATGCTGCCTCTGTGAGGCTTGCAATGTGCTTGGCACAGGAACAAAGTTCAGTTCCTTCCTCTCGTGCAAAAGGAATATCTATTGAGGAAGGCCATTCAAGGGATGATGATCCTTTAGTGTCCAAGCTTAGAGAAGAAATAGGTGTTCTCAACCAGAAAAACATAGAGAAAGACCTTCTAATCGGACAGCATGACATTCGAATCGTTGAGCTTGAAGCAGATGTTGCTCAGAAGTCAGAGCAAATTTCAGATCTGCAAACGCATTTTGGAACTCTAACTGCATGTTAATATGATTTGAAAAGAAAATTGGCAGAGGAACTTGGAGACAGTTTCAAATCATCAGTTGAAGAGTCCAGAGCTGGCCAGTCTTCTCAAGACCCCCTACTAACCCGCCCACTGTGAGAAAAACTCAAATCGTTAATCGATTTGAGAAAGAACCAATTCAAGCTCCTCATGTGGTTTCATTAAAACGTGCCAAATTGGCTGCATCTGCTAACAAACCACAACTGTTATTCAAGAAGAGTTCAGATCAAAATGCTCGTAGAGGTTAACCCAAAATCACCATAACTGATCTTGAAAAGAAACAATTTGGTCACAAGTATGGTGATAGATCAGGAATTGTATCGTGGGGCTTTCATGACAGATTGAATATGTGGATTGTGAAACGTAAAAGTTCAAACGTGGAGTATTACAAGGACTTTCATGATTTCAACTCATGGACAAGGGTTGATCTCTCTGAACTTGCTAATGTTCCCTTCATCAATCCCTCCAATGATCCACGAGCGACTCATTTCAAACTTTTCCTGGAAAATCAAGTAATGAAAGGATTTACTGAAATGAAGACTGTTGAGTCTATCATCAGAACACACCGTCACATACTGGATCCAAGTAATAACAAGCCTTTCAAGACGGTGTTGTGGCGACCTACCAACCAAGTGAGACAGATTCCAGTGTTGCAGAATTTTTGCGATGGTTCTCTGAAAAATATGCTCTACTGGGTTTATGATGAATCCACAGCTTCTTCTGTCATCAAATTTCCAAATGGTTGCTTTCGCCTGCTTGACAAGAGAGATCTGCTTCAATTTGGAAGGTGGGATATTCGCCAGCTGGCTCAACATCAAATCAAAGTAGTTGAAGATATTTTTGAGAATGCAGCTAAAGAATACACTGCAATGGTTGCAGAGATTATCCAAAAGGAGATGTGGTTCGGTGCCATGGGGGGGTCAGATGTGCTTGTCATTGAAAAAGACTTAGTCAGTGCTAGCCTCAAACCAAGGGGGAGATTGAAAGGTCTTGTCTTTGTGGTTTGGGCTAGGAAATCAAATGTATAGGTCTTAGTGGGTTAATGGTCATGTTTTATTGATGTTTGTTGATGTACGGTCAGGGTTTGTGTGTACGGCCGTACACGGGTTTACGGTCGTAAACCCGTGTATGGCCAGCTATCCCCTATATATAGGGCTTGTCAATGTCTGTCAGTGGTAGACGTATGTGTGTGTAATCAAGGTGTACCAGATGGTTTACGGACCTGCTATAAAATCGTGTGCGTTGCTTGAGTAAATTGCTTTCTTCTACCCTATTCTTGATTATATTTGTTTGATCACTGGTTGGTTCCTGGATTTGAGTCCTTACAATAGCCCAGTTGATATGTATGGTATGTGGTATTTGGGGAACTCACTAAGCCTCGTGCTTACAGTTTAAAGTTTTGGTTTCAGGTACCTTCAGTTTTCAGAAAAGGAGCTCGGGACGATCGCATCGCATTCACGCATATTATTCTGCATTATGTGATCTTTGGGATTAGACTCTGATAATTATTTTAAATGAAACGTTTTCAATGTTCGGAACAAAGTTGTTAAGTGTTTTTCTAATATATAAATATGAAATTTTTGGTCTTGAATTTTAGGATGTTACAAGTTGGCATCAGAGCCTTGGTTTGAGGGATCCGGGCACACTCTCGGGTGTGTCTGGACTCAAACTGAGGACTTGGTATGAAAATTCTCAAAAAGAAAAATCATTTTTATAAAAAGAAATTTGAAGAGAGAAAAGAACTTTGAAAAGAAAGGGGTGTGATGCGTGCAATCAGCCGAGCTCAAGTAAGTGGGTCCCAAATACCAATACATGTTTGTTATGTGATATGATATGATTATGTGATTCACATGCTAGATTAGAGCTAAGGATCTAGGAAATATGCCTTGTATGTTTGTATGAGCTTGTAGAATTGCATGCTAGAACTGATCAGCCAGTGATAGGATAGTCTGTTTAGGTTATGCCTGATTGTATGAGCCTTTGGATTACATGCTAGTATAGACTCCTGATAAGAGGATAGAATGGCTTGTTTGGTTAGATTTTCCGTTTGTATGAATGCTGCTTGCTATGTGCTTTGTGAGACTTTGAGTGATGGGAATTGGCTATTAGATGAATACGTTAAGTCACATGTGACCAGGGTTGAATAATCTCAGAGTGCTGGATTTGACCCTATTGTGCAGCTCTCGTCCGAGTCTAACCGTTGTAGGGATGAGTCCTTTAATGGAAGGGTTATTCGAGCCTCGTCACATGTGATGGTATTCGTGTAGTGGTTAATTGGCATTATGAAAAGTCTTTCAGCAGCTGAGGATTGGGTGGGTTCGGGAACCTAGGAAAGCCTAGGATATGCTTCAGTGTGCCTAGTGGTGCGGTATAGTGACTTTTGGTGTTTTTGTTGAGAAGGTGACTTAGAGGATTCGGGATGATTGCTGAGGAAAGTATGGATAGGTGTGGAAGGTAGTATTGGGCCCGTACTACTCAAAGCACAGGATCCATACTCGAATCAGTGGGATTCTTGGAGAATCTAGGAAGCTTATGGGAAAGGACCCTTGGTTATGTTTTGACTATTGGAATGTTGTATTTCAGTTGGAGATGAGCTCTCAGGGAGATGGTCCAGGATCGGGTTCTGGTTCAGGTGCAGACGCTGAACCGATTAGCGAGCAGTTGTGAGAGTTCATTTCATCAGATATTTCTCGCTGTGTTTCAGAGATAGTGGATGAGCGCTTGAGTGCATTTTGTACGGAGGTTATGACTATCACTAGAGCTCGTACACTGACTTTCCGAGAATTCCATGCTTGTGGAGCTCCTACGTTTCATGGGGAGAGGGATCCCATTATCAGTAGGAGGTGGTTAGCAGATATGGCTAACGCATTCAGGACGAGTTTCTGCCCCGAGGAGGCGAAGGTCAGATATGCTTCCTGCCTGTTCAAGGATCGGGCACATGATTGGTGGGAAGAGATCGGTAGTGAGTTGGGTGATGATGCAGTCGATGTCATGTCATGGGATGACTTCTCGACCATATTCCGAGCTGAGTTTGCACCAGCGATTGAGGTGCAGCAGTTGGCGCGAGAGTTTCTGGATCTCCGCCAAACCACGGAGACTGTGGCAGAGATCACTACCAAGTTTCGGGAGAGGGCTTTATTGGTACCGCACTATGTGGCAGATGAGGAGATGAAGAAAGTGAGGTATCACGACATGCTGCGGGATGACATTAGGAAGTTCGTGAGTATTTCAGGGTGCGAGACCCTGAACGATATGATCTCTAGAGCCCGAGAGCGGGAGATTGATTTGGAGCACATTGAGAAGAGGAGGTCAGATCAGGTGTATACATTGGAGGGTCCCAGGAAGAGGACCAATACTTCAGACCAGCGATTGGTAGGCCGGCAGGGCCGAAGTCAGTGCAACAGGTGCGGGAAACTGCACGAGGGAGTTTGTCATTCCAGGGGTTCAGGCTGCTACAAGTGTGGCAGGGATGGTCACATCAACAGGGACTGCCCACAGGAGGAAAGCCCATTATGTTTTCACTGCGATCAGGTGGGCCACAAGAAGGCCGACTATCCGACGATGAGGGGAAGGCTAGTAAGCACGTTTGCTCCGGACACTTTGAGAATCACTGATGGACGAGAGGGAAGTACAGGAGCCCCAGCAGAGAGGAGTCGGACTTTGCAATGACATGTAGGAGAGATCCAGATTATAGCAGGCAATATTACAGGTATGTATCATTTTCTCTTTCGATTCTATCTGTATTATGGTTTTTCTTGCCTCGGTCTCGGGTAAGAGTATGTATGAGTTATCTCCCTGCTTGTATTCGGATCTTATTTGCGAAGAATGTCATATGCCAATTGCATACCGAGAATTATTAGTAGCTAGTGTAAGGTCATTTCCCTTTTCTGGTTTGGAGATGTTTAGCATTATTTTGGTTACGGTTGAGATCGGTTCAGGGGCATTACGTGACGGTCCGCGGTCAGGATTCAGCAGGGTGGTTATCCACCATCCTCAGGATTCGGTGAAGTACAATCTTTGTGCTAGGGATAGTTTGTGGAAACATCAAGAGAAGCAGTCTATCGCTAAAGAGGTTGCTCTGAGCATCGGCTAATTGGACTTTAAGGTTGAGAGGGACATCAGAATAAGCATTTGGGGCCATCAGTATTAGGATTTCAGAAAGTAATCATCTAGTCTTCAGTAATTGTGCGATCTTTGGAGTGGGCTAGTAAAGGATCGCAAGCAAGGTTAGGCGTTGGTAGTAGTGTGTTTATCGTGTAAGGAACGAAGGAATGGGAATCCTCCAACACTCGCATACCGTGAAGACTTAGTCGAATCTAAGCGGGGGAGCAATAGTCATGTATATAGAAGCAGAAGCGGTTTTGAAACTAGGATGGGTTTCACATCCTTGCCAGGAAGGAAAGCAGCCAAAGCGACTGTATGGATTGGGGGTAGTGTAAGTTGGAAGTTCTTAAAATTTGCCAACATCGAGATCGCATTCTCGAGATGGGTGATGGAAGGCCTTAAGAAATCAGGTTGGGGATTCCAGTCAGGACATGAGTTCAGTTGAGTGTTAGGTCAAGCGCGTGTTCGACCTAGTATGGAAAGTGTTGTAAGTCTGCGGGTGCAGCCGTAGCATTCACAAGGTTGAAAGATAGTGTTAGAGTGTTGTAAGTCTGCGGGTGTAGCCCTAGCATTCACAAGGTTGGCAGATAGTGTTAGAGTGTTGTAAGCCTGCAGGTGTAGCCGTAGCATTCACAAGGTTGATAGATAGTGTTAGAGTGTTGTGAGTCTGCGGGTGTAGCCGTAGCTTTCACTAGTAGCCAGACAGCGGGGAAGTGTTGTAAGACTGCGGGATAGCCGTAGCATTCACCAATGTCCAGATAGCATGAGAAATGTGGTAAGACTGCAGGGTAGCCCGTAGCATTAGTTAGCAGGCAGTATAGAAGTGTTGTAAGACTATGGGGTGGCCCGTAGCGTTCACTAGTTGGCAGATGGAGTAGGAACGTTGTAAGACTGCAGGGTGGCCCGTAGCATTCGTATATTGGTATCGTAAGACTGCAGGGTGGCCTGTAGCACTAGTTAGTTAGCCGTTAGCATATTGGTATGGTAAGACTGCGGGGTGGCCTGTAGCACTCGTTAGTTAGCCGTTAGCATATTGGTATGGTAAGACTGTGGGGTGGCCCGTAGCATGCATTAGTGGTCAGATAGTATGGGAACGTCAGACTGCGGAGTGGCTCGTAGCATTCATTGGTCTGTAGTCGGCAGTGAGAATGTATCAGATGCGTGACTTCTTGTGGGTCTCTTCAGATGGTCTAGACCAAGGCAGGACAGCCCGCACGGATGTGAGTAGGCCACAGTATGATTGGATTGGAAATTGGTAGGTCGTTGGAGACCAGGATTGATGTAAGACTACAATGGTTCTGGTACCCTTCACCTTTTGTAGTAGATTCTGTGGCAACAAATAGTCGGACGGTATGATCGGGAGGATCGACAGGAATTATGGAGCCATGAGTGGCAATGTGGATAGAGAAGTTTTCGGTAGCCTAATTTTCTTCGGAAGTCGCTGGGAGCGACTGAGAGGGTGTTCATTGGTTCAGCAACCGGGTGGGAATCCAGTATTCTGGATAGTCGACAGATAGGTTGGGACCTGGGACGTCTCGGCCCACTCGGAAAGTAGATAAGAAGCAACAGGATGTTTTGGCAGTAGTGACGCGAAGGTTCTTGTGTGTAGGGAGGTAGCTTCTGGATCGAAATGCCAAGACACTTGCAGCGGGGTTAAATAATCTCAGAGTAATTGATTTGACCCTGTTACGCAACTCTCGTCTGAGTCTAACCGTTTCAGGGATGAATCTCCTACTCGAAGGATTATCTGAGCCTTCTGTCAAGTATAATTGTCCTGCTGATGGTTATGCAGGGGCGGTCTGGCGGGGAGACAGATCAGTAAGGATTTAGACTTTGTAAAGGCAGAAGTAAGTTGAGGAAGCCTGAAGTTCGCTCTCTTCGGGATGGAAGTTCAGTTGGTTTTCGGTAGTTTCGAGAAGATGGTCTTATGCGTGGAATCTTCGGTGGCGTTCCTCAGATACAGCGTGGGATACGAGTGCTAGTAAGGAGCGATTTCGAGGACGAAAACAAATTTAAGTGGGGGAGAGTTGTAACACCCGGTTTTGAGAATGTTCGGTTGTGGCTTCAGAGGACAAGGGCATAAGCGTAATCTGATGATTCAGTCTTTTATGGGTCTCAGGTTCTTTTTGGAAGGTCTTAGGCTTGAGGGTGTAGCTAGGAGCGTAGGGCTACTCATCACCTTTTCGTGGATATAAAGTTCGTCGGAAACGAACTAAGAACGAAGAAGTTATAACACTTTGAAGTTATTGACAATATTGGTCCCTAATGGCAATGTTTGGCAAGTAAGTACCATGCATGCAAGGTGGTAGGCGTGAAGGTACGTCCAGTGTAAGCTGGGTTACGCCCAGTGTATAAGGTCGTATGGACGCGGGTGCGGAGAGGCGTACGCCCAACGTACGAGAAGTACGCCCAGCGTACGCTCAGAGTCCCCAAACCCTAATTTTTAGGGTATGTCACTATATAAAGAACATAATACCCTTGATATCAGCCTCCCTCTCATCTTTAGACAGCCACCACGAAACCCTAAACCTCCTTTGAGTGTCCTTGGAGCTTTGGAGGCCATTAGAGAGCATTTTGGAGTTGTGAAGCCATTTTCCAAGCAAGTGAAGAGCTTAGCAAGGTAGGGGATCAAAGGAGAAGCAGTA
The DNA here is from genome assembly GCF_052849685.1 of Lactuca virosa. NCBI lineage: Eukaryota > Viridiplantae > Streptophyta > Magnoliopsida > Asterales > Asteraceae > Lactuca > Lactuca virosa. The sequence goes on from NC_136430.1 coordinate 162,299,481, forward strand.
GATCCAAGATTTTGGTTCCACTTCATATCACCTTGAGGTATAAAGTCTGAAACTTTCCTCAAGTATGCTTAGATCTATGTTAATGGAGTTTTTGGACCTTTTAGGTCCCAAGAATGGACCTTTATGCCTCAACTCGTTTTCTAGGTCTATGGTTGCCACCCTTAGTGTCATATGAGTCCCATAAGTAGTAAAGTTTCAATCTTGAAGGTCCATTTGTGACCATGCATGAGATCTAGCCATTTCCATGGAAGTTTGTTGTCACATTTCAAGTTTTGGCTTATTTGGTGGGTTGCAAGCCACCAAGTAATCGACTTTATGGATTAAGACATTGAAAAGGACTAGGATCCATGATTATAGCTTCTGGAATAGAGTATTAAGCACTTAATAGGAAAAGTGACTTAACAGTGGAATACCATGGGTGTAAATGCATGTACGCGCAGCGTACACACCATTCAGCCAGTACGCTTAGCGTATAGAGGAGTACGCCCCGAGTACTCATCAGTTATGGGCTTGGCGTGTTTTGGGCCTCGGGTTGGGCTATGCTTTGGACTTTGGGACTTTGGGTCTTTGGATCGTAGTGGGCCGTCAGAAGTTAGATAATTTGGGCCAAGAATATGTTTGGGCTTAGGGTAAGGCCCATTAGAGGGATTGGGCCCAATTTAGTAAATTGGGCCATTAGTGGGCCTTTAGTGGGCCATTAGTGGACTTAGAAAGATTAGATGGAATTGGGCCTTGGATATGGTCCATATTAGAGCAGGGGTAAAATGGTCATTTTACCCTAAGAAGGATTATTGGTTTTGGACTAAGTGTTATTCGGCAGTGATAACTCGGGGAGCCGAAGAATTAGCAGTTCGGGAATTGCCAGTTAATAGCCAGAGGATTATATGCAAGTCTTCAGCAGTGCGAGGTGAGTCTCCTCACTGTGTGTATGGGTCTATGGCCACAATATCGGCCCATTTAGTTTATGTATGGTAGGAAGACTCGGGGGTTTTCCCTAGGCACTTTGTATGAAAGACCAGGGGGTAGCTCCTGGCACACAGTATGCTATTATGAATGACAGAAAGACCCGGGGGTTAGCCCTAGGCAATATGCATGAAAGACCAGGAGGTGGCTCCTGGCACACTGTATGCTCATTAGCTAAGTAGAGTAATATGTATGCTAGTTGTCTTTGTGATACTTACATGGAAGACTAGGAGGTGGCTCTTGGCACTTGTCTGTAAGACCCAGGGGGTGGCCCCCGGCTTGGCAAGAAAGACCACGTGGCAGCTTGTGGCATAACAGTAAGACTATGTGCGGCCCATAGCACCTTATTTGATATATGATTGATATATATGGCTCACAGAATGTATGGCATGTATAGCCCAATTGATATGTATGGTATGTGGTATTTGGAGAACTCACTTAGCTTCGTGCTTACGGTTTACAGTTTTGGTTTCAGGTACCTTCAGTTTTCAGAAAAGTAGCTCGGGACGATCGCATCGCATTCACCCATATTATTCTGCATTATGTGATCTTTGGGATTAGAATCTAATAGTTATTTTAAATGAAATGTTTTCAATGTTCGGAACAATTTTGTTAAGTGTTTTTCTAATATATAAAAATGAAATTTTTGGTCTTGAATTTTGGGATGTTACAGCAAAGCCACGAGCAAGTGATGTGAAAGGAAATTTCTCTGGAAAGACTGTGAGTGAGGAAAAGAAAGTTGAGAAAAAGGATGTCAGGGTTGAAGATTCGAAGATAGAGAGGAAGCTTAAAGGTGGCTCAGGATTCGACTGCCATTACTGTAATGGAGCGAATCACATGGCAAATGATTGTATGCTTAAGAAGAAAGATGAAAAGAATAACAGAGTCAAGGATGAGGCTTATTGTGTAGTGAGGCTCGAAGAAGTGAGGTCAAATACTAAAGGGATGTCTTTGGTGGCAAAAGGAATGGATGAGGATGAAGGGACATATCAAATTTGGTCATCAGGGTCTGATGATGAGGAAATTCGAAACCCTACACATGGGGTAATGTTTGCAAAGCATGAGGATGAGGATGAGGAGATTGTCACTGGGATATGCTTCGTCTCGACAACTGTTTATAAGTCACCCATGACTTCGCAGGTATGTTCTCTTTTACAATCTTTTAATGTTCCTTCAAGTGCATATAATTCAATGTTATCTAAGTTTGATAAAGCAATTACTTATGTTAATGATTTGCTTATTTCTGCTAGTAGTGACGCTAAAAAGTTCAATACTCAACTGCTAGAAACCCAGAAGTGTTTGGAGTCGAAAAAGATTAAGATAGAAAGTCTAGAATTACAAATAACGAACATTATGTGTGATAGAGACAGTCGGAGTGCTGATGTTAGGGATTTGTTGAAACAAAGAAACATATATTGTAATACAGCCAAACGCTTATATGGAAAAATAACTACTTTACATCATTCATCTGACATTAGGAAAGAACAGCATAAGAAGCTTTTGCCCTTTTTAGCTTTTGAAATGGAGAAAATTGATTTGACTTCCTATGACTATGAAAAGACAATTTCTGAGCTTGATAAGATTCCATATGATAGATATGCATATGGTCTTGTAAAAAAGAGCGGGTGTTCTTGATTTGATCAAGAATTGATCCATGATGGCATTCTAGATTTGGTGATTCTTCATGTTCTTATTGATCTTCGTGTTTAGAGAGTGTTTTGTATTCTAGAAATCGAATTTTTCCTTGGTTTGATCCATAATTCGATTTTCTCTCTCTAGAATACTTGTTTGTACCACTTTCTCTCTCCAGAATTTGGTTCATATTCAATTTCTCTCTCTAGAGATCTCTTTGATTATCACTTTCTCTCTCTATAAAAACTCAAGATCTTATCGATTGATCAAAAATGGTGGACTTGTCGTATGATTTTTGGATTGTGATAATTGAAGATGTCAAATACAAAGTCAACGAAAATCAATTTTTTGGGTTATTGTTAAGTGGGTTGATTTCATGGGGTAATAAGGTTTCCTATGGAGGTTTGAAGGATGATCATGGAAGCCTGATATTTCAACCACTTTGTAAGATTGTATGGTTGAATAAAATTGTCGTGTCCATATTAGTTCGTAGTAGAAATCAAAAGGAAGGAGAAGAAAGAGATTTGTTTAATAAGAAATACATTTCTCTAATTGAAAACCCAAATGATGTTCTTACTCTCAAATTTGTTGAAGGTCAAGATTATGGAGTTCAATTTGATGTTCTTAAAGTTCATGATAAAAAGATTCAAGTTGATTCTCATGAAGATGAAAAAGTTTTTTGCTCGATTGGAGTTCAAACCGATGATATTTTGTGTTCTTGTGATTCGTTTGAAGGAAGGATTCCTTATTGAAAGCCGGTAATCCATGAAATTCACAAATATCAAACTCCAAAAGATTTGATTCAAACTTGTCAAATTGAAGTTGTCAAGAATGAAGGTGTTCTTGAATTCAAATCTTCTAGATGCAAAAAGATGAGAAAGAAAAAGAAGAAGATTAAACGTAAAAACAAGTGGGTTTACTCACAAAAATAATCAAGTGTTGTTATGAAGCAAATTTAGGTTCCAAAGCAACAATCTCCAAATGTTGCATTGAATTTGAAGTCAAAACTCAAAAGTGTTGATGGTTCTTATGAAGATGTTCTTGGATCGTTAAAGAACACGAAGAACACGAAGAAAGAGTTGTACAACACGCATCGTGGGTGGTACAATGTTCAAATTGGAGATTTTCTCGTTCCAATAAAAGAACGAAGATCTTCTAAATTTGATTCGTTCGTTACAAGTGGAACTCGATTCATCAAAAAGGTATCTCAAATTCTGAAATGAATTCCAAAACTTCCATGATTTTCATTCGTATTTTACGTTTTTCATTTTTGATCGATTTGCCTCATTGGATCAAATCCATTTCAACCCCATTGATTGATCAAAGTTATTTTTTATTAGATCAAAATCAAAATCATATTATCAGTTTTTTATTATTTTGAAATTCATTGTTCATACTAGAATTGTTATTGAGCCCAAGTCATGAATCCGATTCTGTAAAATTTGAAAGCCCAAATCAAAATAAGAATCGATTTATATTCATTTTCTTAAGCCAAATAGAGTGTTTCAAAGTCAGTGTTCGATAGTCAAAATAAGAACATTGGAAACGATGTTGGAGTCAAAAGATGATTCAAGAAGTCGTTGATCAAGAATCGATGTTCGATTTTAACTAGTGTTAAAATCAAATCTCAAAATTGATTTGTAATCCTCGTAGTACTTCATAAATCGAATGATTGATGATTCAATTCAAAAAAAATATTTCTTCTTCATGATTGTATCTTCCTGATTCAATTCGAATCTAATATGTTGATAATTGAAATTGATTTGAGTTCCTTGCTTAATGTTGGTTCGATGGTTGAGTAAAACTGATTTCGATGGTACTAATTTGAGTCAAAACATAAAGTCAAAATTGTTGTTCTTGGTTCAACTTGTATGCACGCTACAATGAGTTGTACCATTGGATCATCATCATGTGGTTCTTGAGTTGGTTAGAAGTTGTTTGAAAGTGATTTCGATTTTGGAATGTTCATATGAAATTGAATTCGAATGTTGTTGGCCGGTTGAATGAAAAGCGAAGCCTGGGTTTCACAGTCGATTTTAGGTTTCGATTTTTGTTGTCTATCAGTTAAATGGTCGAATGATGCTTGTTTTCAATAACACATAAACTGGAACTCGATGTTTATACATTGTGATTTGATTTTGAAATTAGACTTGAGAAGTCCGGAAATCGATGGGTGGAAGTTTGCTTTTGTGATCGATCTCAAGGATTGATGAATTGGATGTCGATTGATTGGGGACAAACAGAGAATGGTCGATGGATGGTTATTTAAAAAAGTGAAGACTGAGTTTTGAGGAGCGATTGCTAACGAAGCGATGGTAATTATTTTGGTTTGAAATCTTAAAACGAAGCCCTGTTGGTCGATGTGCGAAGGAATGTTAATTGTCGATGTGAAAAGGATCAATTATCGATTTTGGGTTGTTAACCAATCGAATGGTCAAAAGGTATTGGGATTGAATTGGAGGTTTTGAAAGTAAAAGCAAAGCCTGTGTAGGAGGTTACTAGCTTGATAACGAAGGACAATTTGATATGGCGATGCTTGATGACGAATCGATATGGTCGACTAGCGAAGGGAAGGACCTTTGCTTTGATGTCGATTAACGAAGGCTAGAGATTCGCGCTTCGTTATCATGGATCCTACATGATTTGTTAACAAATCTCTCTCACTAAAAAGTGAAGCGTGAAGATGTAAAAGGCGACTTCATTACCTGATTAAAGAAGTGAAGAAGAAGAAAACAAAAAGTTTCGAAATTGGTCCCTCAAATTTTAACAAAGTGGTAAAATTGGTCCAGATTCAAATTTTGAGTAAAAACATTGTGAAGAAAGCTGATGTTTCTCTTTTAGCCCCTGCAGTTTCGAAATGTTGGCAGAAATTACCAACTTCGAAAATGGGCTAACAAAGCTGAGAAATTGAAGAATTTACTAGTTCAGTCCCTACACTTTGTGCGAATTTATACTTTATGCCCAGTTTCGCAAATGGGGTAGAGTTTCGCAGCTTAAGTTGTTTTTGGCGCAACGGGATCCCTGCAAAATTTAGAAAATGACAGTTTTTACCCGGATTTTGGAAAATCTTGCAACTCTCACCCAAAAGTCGAAAGTTTTCACAATTTGGAAATTTTTTCGAGGCTTTTTCGTGATTGTTTTTCCATGGAAGATTTTCAAGGTTTCATTTTTGGCACGTATCAAGGGGAGTATTGTGAAGATTATTCCTCAGGCGCTTCTCATCCTTAATGGGTTTTATAATCATTTTTTGATTATAAAAAGGGGGAGAATGAAAAGTGGGCATTCGATGCTTCTCGGGTTTTTTGGGTATTCATTTGCGGATTTGAAGATCGGTATCATTTTGAGGGGGAGTTTGGTCTTGATCGTGCTAGCATGTTGGATATTAAAGTCGGGACATCCAATCCTAACTTTAAGGAGGAGAATGTTAGGGAGCAAAGTCACGCTTGGATGTGGAGTGTTTAGGCTTACCCTCGTGTATGTGTAATGGGTTGAGTCTTTCCTATAATTAGGAAGTGAGTGACTCCCATTATGTAATAAACCATTTGGAGAGCATTAGTTTTAGAGAGAGAAACTAGCAAACCCATTTGTACTCTTTCTAATTCAAACTAATGAGAGCTTGAAAATATTTATTTACTCCATGTGTTCATGATTTTGTATGATGATTCACTAGATCTTTCTTATTCCGCATATGTCATCATAATCAACACCACTACAATACTCACTTGCAACAGTGACCACCTCACATGAAATGATGATTAGAGTTTCACATAAAATGACGATTACGGTTAAGAACACTCGGTCTAAAGTTAGATGTTTATGTAGTTTAATATCTTATAAGTCAGGCACCACCCACCGCCACCTTGGGCAGCGGTGGTCAGCGGCGGTCTGTGGCGGCAAGAGGCGGCAGCCACCACTTTACGGTGGTTGTGGGTTTTTCCTCGATTTTCCAGGCCAAGAAACGCTTACACAACATCACACCATTAGAACACACACATTCATACCATAATATCTCACGGTAGCCGGTGGCGGCAGAAGTTTGTTGCAAGGTGGCAGCCACCATGGTTGGCTGGCATGGTGGTTCTTCTCATCGGTTCATCTAGCCATACAACAACCACATGATGACATACACCGAAACACACACACACATGCAACACAGCCACCCACGCAGTGGTAGGCGGTGATCAGAGATGACAACCATCACCTCACGTTGGTGGTGGTGGATTCTCTTTTGATTTTCGGCCAAGAAAACATACACACACAACTTACACTGGAATACGCACCCCCACACACGAAGACACACACAACACGGTAATACACACCCAAACTCAACCACTCTCGCGGTGACGTGTGGCAGTCGGACTAGATGGCGGCAATGGAACAGCCGCTGGAGCGGCAGCGGCGACGTAGCAGCAAAACAGAACGGAAAAGGAGAGGAGGCGTGATTCTTCATCGAGAGCAGCAATAGCGACTGTCACCGGCTTGCTTCTTCCGATCGCCCGTTGTCACGGCTTCCGAAAGCGGCCTTCGTTTTCAACGGTAGCAGCACAGCAACGACAGAGCTCGATGGTGCAAGGAAACGACGAGGGAGATGGCGGTGGCGACTGGAGGTTGGAGGGATAAGGGTGGCGGCTGGGATGCAATTTTAAGGTTAGGTTTTTGAGGTGTGTTAGAGACGAGGGAAGGAAGAGTGACCGGTTTACGTCCCCGTCAAATTTCAAACTTCATACCACTTGGCATTTTCGGTCCCTCCCTCTCTATTCTTTTCGATTCAAGCCCAGAATTTACCAAACAACCCTTGCTTCCTAAAATCTTTTCATCACGAGTCCATATGTTACCAATTAACCCCTGGAAATCAGAAATCCTTTAAACCCCCATGGTGAATATCCTGATAAATTAATACAACTTTAGGGCTAAGATAAAATAAAAATATGAATTACATCTCAGGGTTTTAGGGCTTATTATTTATTTACTTTTAATTTATTTATTTATTTATTTTTAAACAGAATGTTACAAATTCTTATGATATCGTGCATGTGGTATTGTCAGATTTGACCAAGTGAAAAGAAATCTCATCACCAAGTTTCAATTGGACAAAAACTTGGAGTCATACAATTAGAAATGCGTGATACATGAGAATCTTGTTCATTAGAAAATTATGATTGATTCATTGTTCAAATGTTTATGTGAGACAAGTGAAGGACAAATGGATCTAGTACATATTGATATAGACTCTTCAGATCCAGCATAAGGGATGATAACTATATTCCTCATGATTTACTGACGATCATTAAGTACGATTTTGTTTATAATCTTAAGTAGAATTCTAGTACTTTTGATAAGTTCAGTGAGTAGCAGATTGAATAGAAGAATCTATTAGGTAGAAGGATAAAAGATTCTCTAATTTCAAAGTGTGACACCCATCAATGTTGGTCAACAGAAATCAAACATAATTAAGTAAAAAATAATATATCCCTCACAACTATTATGATATATTAGAAAATCTTTCAATGAAAGTACATTTCCCTTTCAAACTTCAAGTCGTATGGGTCGGTACATTTGACACTACAATACATACGTGACAAAATGGATGATTGGTGAATGATATATCGGGTTATAACACTACAACGTCATACAAGGTGTATGGAAATACAACATACAAATGACCTTTAGTGTTTAAGGTCGTAATAAGTATAAATGAACTATACTAACTTCTATATCACCAACCACTAATAATCATAAGGAAAACTATTATGGTAACCAACTTTTATGACACTTTCTCTACGAATAAGAATTGGTGTATTTTTATAAAAGTTATTATAGTTAAAAATACATGCATACACCTATATATATATATATATATATATATATATAACCATATTTATTTTAATATAAAAAAAATCAACCCATTAAAATAATGCAAAAGAAATATAACACAACATAATGATGTTATCTTAAACCTTTTAAATAAAAAATACCCCCTCCCATACCCCTAAAATTCAGCCCCCACTCCCCATGCAACCTAGGGCACTTTTTTCCCTATAGATACATTTACCACATTCATTTACATCTTTCACAACTTAAGATAAACCAAGGAAACTCTCTCATCCTCACCCTACCTCTCTTGGCCGAAAGTTGCGCCACCACCACCATCATTCTCCAATTTCTTCATTCCAAGCTCAATCTCTTATCCACACAACCCTCACAACTCAAGATCTTGGAAGGAAAGCTCAAGAACACCAAGATCCAAGCCAAGGACCACCATCTTCAAGTTTGCTTAACCTTTGGAAAATAACATAACAAGTGAGTTCATACCCCCTTTTTTACGAGTTTTTTACTCATTTCACTCTTTTGGGGGAGATTACATGCCAGGCTAACAAATTACAATTTGGTCAATGACGTTATATAAAAGTCCTAGATCTAATAAATGTTGGATAAAACTTTTAACCTTTGGGTAATACTATATCATACATGATTATGTCGAAGTTATGAAAGTATATATACATATATTCGAATTTCAAATGAAGTACACAATTTTTATGCCTTTATATGCATGCTAGATAAGGTTTAAGTCCAGATCTAATATATGTTGGATAAAACCTTTAACCTTTGGGTAATACTACATCATACATGATTATGCCTTAGTTATGAAAAATATATACATATATATTTGGTTTTCAAATGAAGTACACAAGTTTCATTATTTTATATGCATGATAAGTTTCTGAAGTCTAGATCTATTACATGATGTATAATACTATTACACATTTGATAATCGCAAACTGACATTTTTACCAAAAGTCTAGATTTGAAAGATTAAGAATTTGTGATTATACATTGGATAAAATCATTATACATTGGATAATACCAATATTTTTTGGATAATACTATTACACTTTGGGTAATCAGCACAACACTTTGATCGTTACCCTGGACATGGAAAACTTTGATTTCATTTACAACTAGAATAGCATACTTTCGATGGGTTATGTGAAACATTTCTTCAACCAATACATTAATTCATGGCCTTATAATCATTAAATCTTAAATGAGAGGGAGAGTTGTGTATAGATCTATATGGGATTGACAACCCCTACCTATGGTTGCTAGCTACAACCACAATCGACGGGTCAAGGGTGACAATTGTATTAACATTTTCACGATATCCGAAGAAGCGTTGTGGCGGGCAGCATTATAGTTGATAGCTCGATTATAAGGGCTCACAATAACATCGAATAGTGAAATTCTAGTACAGAACACATTTATAAGTATGGTTATTTACTTATACACTACATATATAAGTATGGTTATTTACTTATACACTACATTTATAAGTATGGTTATTCACTTATACACTTAATTTTGGATAATAAAATCACATGACAAGCCACACTTTTTATAAGTTTAGAATTTATAGGAACTTCTATTTTATAAATACTTTTGAATACATACTACACGCATACAATCTTCTTTTACGCTAAAGGCGTACAAATACAAAACTTTTCACAAGGTATACATAAGGAAAAACATCGGATTTTTCTACAACTAAACTCTTATGAACTCACCAACTTTATGTTGACTTTTAAAATGACATGTAATCTCAGGAAATAAATAAGCTTGGATCAGTGGAACTACTTTTGAAGACAAAGCACCAAATATCATTGCCTGAACTTTATGATATTTGTACGGGAACTACTTTATTTGATAGCATGCAAAACTTGTAATGTATTTTGATATTACTCAACATTAGGGTCATGTATCTTATCTAATCATATGGTTTGATGGTTGTTTATGTACTTGTGTTTCAATGTATTCAATTACTGTGATATTGTGCTCTCGTCCCACCCTCGGACGATCCCGCCATCTGGTTTGGGGGTGTAACAAAAAGGAAAGGATAGTACTTTAGTATCCTGTTTTATGATCATCTTAGTAATTGTGGAATTGTATCGCAATTGATCCTCGAAGAACATCTTAGTGCAATCGTATAACTAAGAAGAGGAATCGAACATTATTTGAAATGGTTCAATCATAGATGAGTCATGCTTCGTTCTAATCAAGTTTTAGAGCTATGCTCTAGTAACTATGAATCGTATTTTGAAACTCATTTCAAACTTATAATGTTGATAAAACTGTTGGGTTTTGAGCATTCTAACACTTCCTAAGTGTACATGCAACCCTATTAAACCTTGGATCTATGTTTGTCTAAGATACATGCAAAATATTATTTTCCAAGGTTTATAACCTATCTAACATGGCATGGGGTACTTTTAAACATAAAAGAACTAGATGAGTTACATACCTTTTGTTGATTGTTGATTCCTTGGAGTTTGAGAGCCAAGCACCAATAATGTGAATGCCTCAAATGGAAATCACAAATCACCACAAACTTGGAAAATGTATGAGAGAGTATACTAACTCTTGATTTTGGCCACCACACTTACACACACATTAGTGTCTTTTTCATGCAACATAAGCTTGTTTATATAGTGTACATGGTTAGGGTGAAACCCTAATAACCCATGTCTTTTCCTCTTCCAAGGATCCATGGGTTAAAAGCTCCATGGATCATCCATGGACTTCCATATAAGCTTAGCCCATTAACAAATGAGCATTAGCTCACACCATATAAATACAATAGCCCATGATTTAATTAGTCTTCCTTTTAATCACTAAATCAATTCATAATTGATTCAAGATTAAAACTAATTAAATAACATGACTTTATATTAATATATTATAACTTATAATATATTAATAAATCGTAAGTATACAATTCTCATAAAATTATCCATAAACAGTTTGGGTGAAGTGCAACCCAAATGGACCATGCCGGGTCGGGTCAAGTATATACTAAATAAGTTATGGACTTAGACACCTTATCCAACAGTCTCCCACTTGGATAAGTCTAATAACTGTATTTGCGTATGTTACTTCAGGAACCAACCAGCAATCGTAGCTCTCGAAAACTCTGTTGAACTATGAAGCGCCATTTTAGATAAGTGATCATATAATCCTCTGTTCTCATGATATCAGCCGGACAAATACATGGAACAACGTCGTACTTATTGTCCAGCAGTTTGTTTCCCGATTTCCGATTTGTTTGACAAAGAACTATATTGAACACATCAATTAGGTTCTGACCGGGCCCGGTACATAGGTCAAAACAAAATCATCGAGGGGCCCAGATATCGCTTCTAATCCTCCAAGGACTAGAAGGAACAGATAAACTTCGACTCATATACTTGTTTCTACTACTTGTTGAATTATACACAAAGGCACGTTTTATAACATCAAGTTACTGATGCGTTTACGTGCAATCAATGCACAACCAACTCATAGGTAACAACTCATATCTCTAGGTTTGAAGACTTATATGATATTACCGTCTCACGATCACTCGAGATAAATTCCATGAAGTGATGCAAGTGAGCGTGGGTTGAATCTAATACTCATAACTTATGAGCACTCATGAGTGTTGTAGCCATGTCCAACATCTTAGACCTCTACAACCAACTCATGACAGTCTTGATTCATATCTACTTCCAACATATGACCGACTGTGGATGGTTTGAATAACTTAATCATTCGGAAAGAATAACCTAGTTATTATGGAAGTCAAAACATGCAAAGTGAAACACAATAATAATCGAATCCAATATGGTCTCAGAACCCTTTTGAATATAAATAAAACCACCTTTTATTTATCACCATATTGATTACACATTATTCATTGTATAATGTTTCAAATAATCAACTTAATACTTGAACAAAAACAACAGTCGTCCCATGCTCCTAGCATGTACACTTTGTTTTTCTAAACAATAGTTATGCCATACTCCAAGTATGCACACTATGTTTGTCTATGATCTTTACTTTGTGAAATAGATCAATTGAACATGATTCCAATGATGCTCATTTCACAATCCCAAATCCTTATTGTAAATGTAAGAATTCCCAATTCCTACCATTTACCAAAAAAACTGTTAGATTTTAAACTTATATGCACTAATCCTCTCGTAATGATTATGCACAAGGTCACCAAAACCTTGTCATCAGTCATTACAGAGGATTCCAAAGGAGATCAACTCTATGGAAACGAACTCTCATATTCAAGGTACATTGCTTTGAACATCCTTCTTGCATAAAAGTTTCTAACTTTCTCATAGATTCTTAATATCCAACTCCCAATATGGAAAATTTCCATATTCCTATTTTGATTATCATATCTGAACAAGAGCTACCTCTTTTCAGAATATATCCATATGGTCCTTCCAAAATTTAACACTATACTTCCAACTGTCCCTGAGCAACCAATCTTTGGTGAGCCTTAGATAGTCCTCGACAATTGCTTAATCATTTTAGTCTTATCCAATTCTAGACTTTTCCCTTCTTAATGCCCTAAGCATTTGGAAAATTTAGAAAGGATAAATATTATAGCACATGTGACCGATCCTATATCCGAAGCATATGGGACACGATTCATGATGTCTCACATAAAGACCTGATACTAGATCAGTCTTTTGCTACAATATTTTTTATTTGCCATGTTTTCAAAAATCGACTATGAAGAGGGATGCCGTAATCATAATCGAATTTGAGAACGCAATATATATAGAATTTCCTTATGTTGAACCATTCCAACATAAAATTCATATATATATCCTTGACTAAAGATGATTAAAAACTCAATCTAAGCTTTTAGAATTGAAATGAAGTATAATTTCCTCTCCCTTAATTCTAGCAAAACAACTTTTTCAACCCCTACAACATTACGAATTGAAACTTTTGTTTTTCTATAATTAACATTGCTAACTTGCAACACTAAACATAATAATCATGCTCCCACTAACATGATGATTATCAGCATAACACTTATGCTCCCACTAGCTCTGACATATTTCCAAAAATCAGCTGGACTTCTGAAATTTAGATTCGTACACCCTTTCTTAGATAGCTCACATGTGTGTTTAAACAATTTCCAGAACTATGAAAAGGGATGTCGTAATCATAGTCTTAATTGTTTAGACCTTTGCCATTTCTCACAAGTCCATGTTAGTGTGCCGGTTAACCACACACGCTCCACTAACGACTTTGAGAATGCAAACATCACAATTGCTATCCACTTAAAATCTTCTTAGTGAAAGCATTTCCTCGCCATCATTTTCATGAATCGGAGAGAAACCTTATGACACTTAGATTTTATGGTGTATGAGTTCCTATCCATGTGAATTTGTCAAAACCATAATCACAAGACAAGGTTAGTAACAAATTCAGCCTTACATGGATTGAACTTGTTCAATCTTAATTTCTTGTCATCTGGTAGCACAAGGCCCACCAATGCTTCCAAGCTGTTATGCACACAGTTTAGAACTAACAGAACTCATATGCATAGTCAACTTAATAGGAACAGACACAGAAACAAGAATTATGTCAACTTAATAGGTTGCAAACCTTAAGTCGTGTGCTAGTGATAAAACTCAGGTTTTACTCTTGATATCTTGAAATCCTTTCAGGATCTTAAAGACTCCCACTATCCTCTTGACATATAAGTTTCCCTAGTCAAGAACCATTCCTTGACAAAACAAATATTCAAGGGATAGTGCAGATTCTTATCAAGATAAACACTTCACACAATTGGTCTTAGTTGGTCTTTGTCTTATCCAAGACATCACAACTTACCAATTTCAAATGTACAGGAGTAGAAAACATTTTACACTACATTTGATAAGTGTTTTAAACCTTACTTTATGTCACTCAATGTTACAATCTTGGATTATGACTCTAAGAGTTGTTTTGGAACGAAGTATGATCCATCTTCTTAATTTTAACCATTCCAACAATTCATGACCCCTCATCTTAGTCATAACAATACACTAGGATGTCCTTAGAGTATGAATTTGTGATATGGTTTCATAATCATTAAGATGATCATAAAAACATGTATGATCCATCTTTTTGATTTTAACCATTCCAACAATTCATGACCCCTCATCTTAGTCATAACAATGCACTAAGATGTCCTTAGAGTATGAATTTGTGATATGGTTTCATAATCATTAAGATGATCTTAAAAACATGATACTAAAGTACTCTCCCATCTTTTCAGATTTGAGAAACTTTTATCTTTCTGCCAAATTTGATTCATCTCATCCGTTCTGCCATACATTGAAACTTTTCCAATGTTACAGAATTATACTTAACCTTATAAGTATAACCATATTTACTAATCTTTAGTAAATCATGACGAATTGATCTTTGTGGTGGACCTTGACTAGCACACACCGAGTGTACCTAATTCCTTAGTCCTTCAATTGACTCACATATGCATGTGATCAATGAATTAGTCTCAATTTTACAAAGATGAAAATTCTCATTCATCATACAATACAACTTGTATGATTCCAAGTTTCTGTCTAACTGAAACTTGGGTGATGAGAACCTTTCCTCATTTGGTAAATTCAGACACTACCACATATGAGAGAATCAAACTCATATTTCCAATATTGCTAGAAACATACAAACATCAATTTTCCATAAATGCCATTGTAAGGGGGTATAATATAAAATAAACTAAACAAAACTTTTATTTCTTTATTAGAATGCGGAAAAATATTCCTTACAATGCATCTTCAAATGAAAACTATGATATTACATATTTCCTAGCAATCTATCATAACTTTTAAGTAGTAGCTCAAAAATCCGATCCTCGAACCATGCGATAGAAATCCATCTTCGTGATCAGATTCAGCACACTCTTATTTTAACCTTCCTTTTGCTTGACCCTGCTAAACATCAAGATGCAACCTAGTCACATCATGTAATAAGAATCAACAATTAGGAATTTTAACAAAGTTAGATAGTGGACTTACCTGAAGCCGAGTCAAACATTTTTGTCTCTACTTGCTTTCAAACATTTCAGGTATTCAGGGCAGCTTCGCTTCCAATGTCCCTTCTCATGACAATAAAAACATATAGACTCCTTGGGAATGGTACACGAGACAATCACAGACTTAGCCTTTCCCTTTACCTTTTGGTCAACCGGGTTGACCAAGGCCGATCCCTTTCCATTGGGACGAGAAAGCTTTTCTGGACTTCCAATGTTACCATTGTCCATGTCCATGGAAGTTTGAGAATTAGACCTTCCATCAATATTTGCTTGATCATTGCGCCAAATCATTGCTGATTCAGCAGCAACAAGCAAATAAGAAAGATCTATTAGGGTCATGTCGTGATCTGTCATATGGTAGTCTTTAATAAACTCACTATATGACTCAGGAAGTGACTGAAGAACCCAGTCAACAGCGAACTTCCTTGAAATAACAGCACCCAACATTCTCAACCTGTCTATGTGTGACTTCATTCCTAAGACATGAGTGCACACAGGTCTTCCATCTTTATGTTTCATTTCTAGTAGAGCTTGAGTGATCTTGAACCTTTCAAGTCTTCGGGCTTGTGGGTCAGGGAGAATAAATGGAGGAGGTGGGGGGAGTGAAGCATGATGTTGAGGGACATCATCTTCAAGCGGAAAGCTTGTTTCAAGCGATTTGGGAAGATCATAGTTGTCTGAACCAGACATCTACAATGGGAGAAAATCAAGTTAGTTGATTCAAGTCCTTAATATAACACCCAATATGAAATATTAAGGCTAGGACCCAACACAATATTTTATAACTTGGAAGAGGGATGTCGTAATCCAAGCTATAAAATATTTGAAGGTAGGTGAATGACGATTCACCAATTTCCACCATGAAAAACGAAATAATTTATTAGGTTTTAATTGGATTTGAAACTCCTAGATCTTTTGAGATTCATTGAATTTTTCAATGGCATGTTTCAATCTCGATTGTGCCCTTCAAGTTTTCTGACTGGGATGCCGAGGATCACAAAACAAGGTGTGAATAACCATGCAAACTCACTTGGTACCCTTAATATTATCACCTAATCGATGTGTCGGTTAACCACACACGCTCCACCGATCTATGATAAACATTAAGTCACCCTTCGTGATCCTTACTAGTCCAAGTTAGTGTGCCGGTTAACCACACACGCTCCACCAACGACTTGGTAAGGTACAAAGTGTGAATTTCATGGGTTAGCACCATATTCACATTTTCCTAAAGTAACTAAGATTGGGAATTTATAAAAGGTTTAGTTACTTTATAATATTCATTATACTTTTAATGAGAATTTAAAGTCATTGTCCTACCCGTTCGGCTAACGACCCTCCACCGATCAAGGAAGCGGTGGGTGAGAATGGACACCCATTAAGTTGCCATTTTATAGGCAACAACCTTATACCCCCCTTATAGACCGGCTTCGTGAATGAGGCCTACTAACGGTAAAACGACTTGATCTTATACATATATATAATAATTAACCATGAATGTTATAAATAGTATAAGGGTTGAATTTTAACTTTTAAAACTCTAAGGGTTTGGAATTAAAGTTTATTAAAGTGTGTGAAACTTTACAAATTCCAAAACTTGAGGGCAAGTTTTGTAACTATCCAAAACTTTTCATTTCATAACTTATGAATTAAAGGTTCATAAAAATGAAGACTCTTCATTTTATGTAACTTATGTGTTTTAAGTGTGTGTTTAAAAGAAGTGACCTTTGGATATCCATAACTTGAGGACAAATTATGGAGTCCAATAAAACACATAAATGATCAAGAATTAATCCTAAACAATTCAGCAAATAATTCCTATCATCTTCTAAATTCATAAGAACATGAACATGATCATCAAAGTTTCAAGAATTATATGAACACATACAAAGCATGAAATTTTGATATAAGCTATTGTAAATGGATTAGAACAACCATTACACCAACTAAAACAATTTTAAAACACCAAAACAGTTTAGGGTAATGTTTCTAGTCCATTTCCAGCAGCAAAAGTCGAAAATCTGCATTCTGAGGCTCCTACTCGCCGAGTGCACGAACCTACTCGGCGAGTAGGATGAGTTTACACATGAACTCGGCGAGTCCCCCCATGGACGCGGCGAGTTCATCAGTCAGACAGCAAAAAAACGACTTTTTATCACTATTTTGCATCAAGTATCAAACAAACAAGCCTAGGCTTTGATACCACTGTTGGGTTTTGAGCATTCTAACACTTCCTAAGTGTACATGCAACCCTATTAAACCTTGGATCTATGTGTGTCTAAGATACATGCAAAATATTATTTTCCAAGGTTTATAACCTATCTAGCATGGCATGGGGTACTTTTAAACATAAAAGAACTAGATGAGTTACATACCTTTTGTTGATTGTTGATTCCTTGGAGTTTGAGAGCCAAGCACCAATAATGTGAATGCCTCAAATGGAAATCACAAATCACCACAAACTTGGAAAATGTATGAGAGAGTATACTAACTCTTGATTTTAGCCACCACACTTACACACACATTAGTGTCTTTTTCATGCAACATAAGCTTGTTTATATAGTGTACATGGTTAGGGTGAAACCCTAATAACCCATGTCTTTTCCTCTTCCAAGGATCCATGGGTTAAAAGCTCCATGGATCATCCATGGACTTCCATATAAGCTTAGCCCATTAACAAATGAGCATTAGCCCACACCATATAAATACAATAGCCCATGATTTAATTAGTCTTCCTTTTAATCACTAAATCAATTCATAATTGATTCAAGATTAAAACTAATTAAATAACATGACTTTATATTAATATATTATAACTTATAATATATTAATAAATCGTAAGTATACAATTCTCATAAAATTATCCATAAACAGTTTGGGTGAAGTGCAACCCAAATGGACCATGCCGGGTCGGGTCAAGTATATACCAAATAAGTTATGGACTTAGACACCTTATCCAACAAAAACCTCGTAATATGTGGAGTAGTTATGCTTCTCTTACTCTAACACATTTATAATTGGAGTTGTGATGTTTTCGTTGATCGATTAACAAAAGATAAACTGAGATCAATTTAATGAAGTGTTTTCCTATCGGGAATCCACACAAACTTTTGAATATTTGTTTTAGTTCGTCAAGGAATGTTTTTTTTGAGAGAAAGCTCATATGTCAAGAAGTCAGTGGAGTAGTATTGATCTTGAGAGTTTAAAGAGTCAACCGAGAATAAACCTTTTAGCTATGACTAGCATGCGACCTGAGGTTGAAAACCTGTTGTTTTTGTGTTCTTATTTCTGTACACTTCTAGTTAAGTTGCCAATGCTTTTGATTTCTATTTTTTCATTTAAATGAAAAAGAAAAGCGCGTTGTTCAGTGTATGTACACTGATCAATATGGGTGAGTTGCTAACGAAATGGAAGCACTGGTTGGCCCGCGAGCTGCCAGAAGGCAAGGGATCAAGAATAACGAAGTTTAGTCCATGAAGGAAAGATGAATTTGAATTTGGTTTTTCCTAAACTTTTTCTTGTGACTGTAGGATGGAATTGATAGATTCATATGGATGGTTTAGATCAAATGGTTCAAACAAACACACACACACACATTATCCAATTAAAATGTGTATAAGCTTAAGAAGTCTAGTTAAAGACTTAACGAATCACCGCATAACAGAAATCTAACGCTTCTGTAAGAAAGTCAAAGGGTATTGATTTCTATGAATCTGGTTGATTTCTAGGTACATGTAGAAGCTAGTAGGAACATAATTGTTATGCTAGTATTGGACAATACTTCTCGTAGGAAACTATGTCTTTGTTTTTTCAAACTAAAAAGTTCAGAATGTTTTGCTATATTGGACTTTTAGGAAAGGGCACTCATACTTCATTTTGAATCTAATGGTTTAGATCAAATAGTTTAATGGAACTTAGTCAAAGACATATATGAATAGCATCTTGAAATGTTTTCAACATAGGAGATTCAATGTATAGAAATATTATAGCAAGAGATTGAACAAATATCAAATCTTTATGTGGGAGATAATGAGTCGAGTCTCATATGCTTCGGATATAGGATCGATCACATATTCTATAATATTCTCTTATTCTAATTTTTTAAATGCCTTTAGAATTATGAGAAAAGGATTATAATTTCATGTGGCTAAAGTTGTTAAACAACTATCAAGATCATTATGAGGTTTACCAAAGGTTGGTTGCTTGTGGACAGTTAGGAGTATGATATTGTTAGGACGGACCATAGTGACACATTCTGGATTGAGATGGTTCTCGGTCATAATTGATGGTAATGTGGAAATATGGAAATGTTTACATAATTGGAGATTCTTGTAGAAACTACATGTGAGTTAGAACTTTAATGCAAGAGAAGTAGTGAATTAAGACTATCATGAATTGATTGTAAATTGTCCATGGATATTGGACATTGCATAGGATTACTACAATAGTCATGAGTACTTAGAAAATGGTGATATTGAGTATTGGATAAACCCATGCTTAGAGATTACATCATGGATTCTATCACGAGTAATTCTAAGACAGTAATATCTTTTATTCTTTAAACGGGGATACATAAGTTGTAACTTGCAAGTCGGTTGTGCATTGGTGTTGCGTAAACGCATCAGTAGCATGATGTTGTAAAAGGTAGTATCATGTATGATTTGATAAGTAAATGTTACAGTTTATGTAGTCAAAGTTTATTCATTCCTTTTTCCTTAATAATAAAAGAGACATCCTTGGGCCCCTTCGATGATTTGTTGCCGACATCTAAAGTGTTTGGCCAAGCCCAAACTAAATTGATGTGTTCAATTAGTTGATCATTTATCTTAGGTACAATATTTGATTCGAATCAAAGTTTGGCAATGGCCTTGGAAATCACACTTTGTTGTTTAGTTCAAGGTTATACTTACAGTTGTAGTTATAGATTTATCAAAGTGGAAGACTATTGGATTAAAGTGTCTAAGCTTATAACTAAATTATTATATTCTTGTAATTAGAAGCGAAATCCTTTTTGGGGTTCCCTCATAACTAGAACTTGGTTAGAATGACATTTGTAGAGAGAGGATAAATTTATTAGTTTATTATATGATTAATAAATTGTAATAAATGATTTGTTAATATATTATATGACTAATATATTAATTAGAAATAGATAGTTAATTTGTTAATTTATTATGTGATTAATAAATTAATATGAGATCAATTATTAAATAAATGATTTGTTAATTTATAAGATTTATAAATGAATATGAAATCAATAAGAATTAATTAATTAATAACCAAAATTAATCTGGAATTAATTAAAGGTCCAATGGTTGAATTCTAATTGTTCTTAATTGAGTAAGGAATGAAGATTCTAGTACCTATGGTTTATGGAATATTCTTAAAGCTAATAAGGATACCATATTTGAATAGCTAAAGTATTATTATTTTAAATTCAAATATAGGGTTTCCCTTATGACATCCACACTATAAATAGTACCCCAAGGAGGCCTAACTTTGTTCATACCTTTTCCAAGGAGATACTTTCGCCGAAATTCTTCCTCTCCTCTCTTTTCTCTTTTCTTCTAGTTCAAGGATTTGGGTGTGAGCCATTAGAGGTATCATCCTTTGGTGCTAAGCTTTCCAAGACCAAAAACTACAAGGGATTGAAGTGATTGGCTTACTATAACAAATCAAATGTATGTAACCCTAATTCCATGATTTCAACTATATTGTAGGGTTCATCTAGTTTTTTATTCATAGTATGTTGTCTTCAAAGTGTTATGACATATATCCTTATATGTTAGATGTACTCTCTTAATTAGTAAGTGTTTTTCCACATTGTACATGTATTTATAACCTATAAAAACCATTAGTTATTAGTCAAAGAAATATTATATTACTTTTGTATATACATTTCAAGTGTAAACTTTAAGATATTAATAGTACCATATCATTCCTCTTTCTCTCACACACACACACATTACCTACCACTAACTTCATAGCTCCCCTCTCGTAGATCGACCACCCAACACCACCTTCAAACCTCTCATTATTAATCCCACTTCATTTGATGATTACCATATAAAATCCTACACACCACCTTCATCTCTTGGTCGTCTTATCTCATTTTGGAAAATCTCTTTGTTGAGTTATGAAAGATCTAAAATGTCACAAAGGCGCACATCAGAAGTAACAAAAAATGGAAAAAGTAACCTCATAAACCAGATATGGATCCATGTATTTATAACCTATAAAACCCATCAATTATTAGTCAAAGAAATATTATATTAATTTTGTATATACATTTCAAGTGTAAACTTTATGATATTAATAGTATCATAGCATTCCTCTTTTTCTCTCTCACACACACATATTACCTACCACCAACTTCATATCTCTCCTCTCATAGATCGACTACCCAACACCACCTTTAAGTCTCCCGTTATTAATCCTACTTCATTTGGCGATTACCAAATAAAATCCTACACGCTGCCTTCATCTCTTGGTCGTCTTATCTCATTTTTGAAAATCTCTTTGTTGTGTCTCTCACACACACATTACCTACCACCAACTTCATAGCTCTCTTCTCATAGATCTACCACCCAACACCACCTTCAAACCTCTCATTATTAATCCTACTTCATTTGGCGATACCATAAAAAATCCTACACGCCGCCTTCATCTCTTGGTCGTCTTATCTCATTTTGGAAAATCTATTTGTTCGGTTATGAGGGATCTAAAAGGCCACAAAGGCGCACATCAGAAGTAACAAAAAATTGAAAAATTAACTTCATAAACCAGATATGGATCCATGTTTAACCAATCTCTTACAACTAAAACCAAAACGAGAAGAAAACAATAATACATACCTTTGTAATTTTTTGAAATCTTCACAGGTCTTGATCAAATGATGAGTGCTAAGAGCACAACGGAGATCTCATCTTTCATAGTTTCACTAAAGAAACAGACAAGCAACATCTGACCTCACACCACGGACGAACACGTGGAACGCCACAAACCAGAATCTGAAGCTGACACGTACACGCCATGTAGAATTCCTTATGTGTTGCGTGGGAAGGTACGAGTTAGCGTTTCGAGATCAGAAGGGTTCTACCAATCTCTATGGTTTTTCTAGAGAGACACTCATCCAACTTGTAGTCGAACCAGGACCCCCTATGTATAGGGAAGGATTTAAACCCTTAATGGATAATTAACTTGTCACAAGATAATTATCCTTATCTTTGATAATTATATGACTTTCAAATTCCTTTATCTAGAACCTTTTAGATCATTAGATTTTATTTAATTAATTAAATAATTAATTAATTAACAAACATGGTCCATATAGTTATTTTTGTGTCATCTTATTTTTGTCCTTGCATTTAACCAAAAGGATACTACTATTAATAGTAATATTACCATCTATTAGGACTGTCACTACAAGAAAAATCATCTATAAGGACGATTCCTATAGGGACGATAAAATTCATTTCTATAGATCATCTATAGAGACGACATGTCCTCTCTATAGGGTTGACCAAAAATTTTTGACCTTATAAACTAAAGAGATGACATGTTGTTGCAATAGGTTACGCGAATAATTGGCTGGTTTGTGAAAAGATATAGCTCCGACTTGTCGTCCCAACAAGTTAGGCAGGAATTTTGGCGGGATACTGAAAACATATGGGGACTACAAGTCTTCCCAAAATCAAATAAAATAGATGTATTTTATATATTTTTGAATATGTTGTTTATTCAGCATATTGGAGGGATGTTTTTTTGTTTAAGGGTGTAGGGATGAGAGTTCGTCCCTATTGGGTTTCTACTCCCTAAATCGATGTTAAGAATACATTATCCCCTTCTCTCATTCAATCATAGCTCCTTGACAAAATTGCAAGAATGGTCCCTGTGGTATGTTAAAACTAGCAGGTTTGGTCCAAAATGGGTTTGGCTCGCAAGGTTGGTCCAAAAGTTTGATTTTGTTGCGAGTTTGGTCCAAAAAATTTGAAACTTTTTAAAATGACAGATTTGCCCCTTATTATTTTATTTATTGTTTTCTTTCATTACAGTAATTATAAAACAATTAAAAATAAAACAAAAACAAAATACATCTCTCTCATCCTCTCTCTCTCTCTCTCCTCTTCAGGAACACTCAAGAACACATTCAGAAGAACATGCCTACTGCCACAACAACCACCATCAGCCGCCACCGACACCACCGTACGCCACCACCACTACCGTCGCCTACCACCGTCTCCCCACCTACATTTGATGGTGTTATTCACCAAACACATAAAAACACATCAGACATGGAAAATTCACCAGACCTGGAAAATCTTGAACCATCGCCAAGCACCTGATTTTTACACTGAAAAAAACAATGCCACTACCACCACCTGCTGTTAGCCATTGTTTTTGTCTAACCACCGCTTTCTCACCTTCCGTTCCTCTATCTCTCCCCTCCGTATCACCATTTACCAACACCACCTCCATTTTCGTTAACCATCATCTCACTTGTCGGATAAAGGCCACATTCGGCAACTCTCTCAAGACGAAAAAGCACCGATTCATGTTCAAATCCAGAAAAAATAACATAGCCCATAATTCCTTTCAACTGAGTTATCAAACCCAATTCAAACCCGAAAATTAAATAAACAAATCAATCAATTTGTGAACCAGCAAATCAAACATATAATACAACTTGGATCTAAATCGGCAACCACCGTAATAAAGAGAGGGTACTGTGGGAGAAGAAAAGTGAAGACGACAACAGTGGTCTTCAAAAGGCTCGATGATTTCATCTATCTATCGCCTCTCTTCACTCTGTCGTTCAACCACCACTAAACTTATCCCACCCTTTCCTCTCCAAAGATTCGGCGACACCCCAAAGAAATAAATACCACTAACCACACCCCAGCCCACCCATCCCCATTCTCTTCCCCCTTTCGCTTCTACCTTGACTGGAAGCCAACACAACTAGAATCACCGGTGGAATCATCAACACTAAATCGAGAAAGAAGGTAGAGAAAAAGAATAGATCTGACCCAGGCAGATCGGCGTTTCTAGGCCGATTCGACTCCGATCTAGTAACTATTGCCTACATCGTTTTTGTTTTGTTTTGGTGGGTGGTGGTGGTTGTGTAGAGAGACATAGATGATTATAGGATAAGGAAAAGACTGGAATAAGGTGTGATGTTGGTAGGGATAAAGAAAAACGGAGCACCGGTTCAGGGTGGGGTTTGTTGCCGGAGAACTGGGCAGAAGGGGGAGTTGATGGGGAAGGGCGGTGATTATCGCGTCCACAAGTCGATGATGACAATAAGCAGCCGACAGTGGTCGGGAGATGTAATCCAAATCCATGGCGCTAGGGTTTCTAGGAGGTGTTGTCGTCGTTAGAGTCGATGGGTAGTATGTGATGCAGTGATGGTCGATAGTGGCTATGAAGGGGGTTGTGAAGGTGGAGGTCGGAATAAGGGAAGGAGACTGGTGGTGTACAGTGGGTATTTTATAAGAGAGAGAGAGTATTTTATTTTTAATTGTTGTAATAAAAGAAAAATGTAAAATAAAATAATAATGAACAAATCCGTCATTATAAAAAAGTTCATAGAAAATTGGACCAAACTCGCAACAAAACGAAACTATTGGACCATCTTTGCGAGCCAAACCCATTTTGGACCAAAGTTGGTACCATTCTTGCAATTTTGTATGGCTCCTTTTCACATTTTCCTCTCTCGTTCTCTCTCTCTCTCTCTCTCTCGATCGATCGATCGGCGATTAGTAGACGTCGAACACCACAGGGCACAGGTGGATCACCTTCACCTCCGGCCTCCTCAGCAACAACCACTATCATTGCTAACGTTGGTACTGACTCGTTTCCCGCGACCTCCTTCGTTAGTTCATGATGGCAGTTCCCCTTCACTCTTCTCTCTACTTTGATCGAAGATTTGCTGCTTTTATAGATACGAAATCGACGGCTACTTTACCAGCCGAACTCCACATCACAAACACCTTCACCACCAATGATGCTTCAATTCCCCTGTGAAGACGACTGCTTCTTCACTCTCCAACAACATCCAATTTCGAAAATCATAGAGGTATGTCGTTGATTTATTTATTTTACTGATGTTTGAGAATATTTCTTCAATTTGTACTGTTTTAAAGCATGTAATAAAATCTTTTAGCCCATAGTCCACTCAATTGGTTTGTTTAGATGCAGTGTAATGCTTCCTTCGTGGTTATTTCTTGAGTTGTGGTTATTTTTATTTGTTAAAAGTATCAATAGTATGAAATAGGGACATTAAGACATTATGAGTTAGAGATCCCATTCCCATGTGATGCAGGCAATTGGAAACCATGTTGATCTTACAATTGGTGGTTCAAATGGTCATTTTGAGCTCAATTTCTTCAAGCTAATGATTTCAAGTAATCTTTTACATGTAACTAGACTTTCTATTTTATAATTCAACAAAAAGATCACTAGAAACTCGAATATTTCCATTTATCATGAAATTTTATAGTGGCAAATTTGAGTATATGTTTTAATCTTGATGAACTAACCATGGATTTGTATAATTGTATTCAACAAGAATACTTCGGGGATTGAGAATTGCAGCTCGTCTTGGGTTATCATTTTCAAAGGATATTGAGATAGCAATTCATTGACATGCTTCATCCTTATTGGATTTAAGCCAGGTATTTTTTTTTTTTCAGTTCTTTTTTTAATATGTTATTACAATTATTTTATGTTGTCATATATGCTTGTTTATTCAGACCAGGATCATGATGGAGGTTGATTATATGCTGTCATATGGAGCTGCAAAATCTTCAATCCGTCTTCTTCACAAATATCACATTCTTGAGATTTTGTTACCATTTCAGGTAATAATTCAAGAACAATGTAATATCTGCATGGATGTTATAAAAGAATGTAGTTAAAGTTTTGAAACATGTTTGGATTGTAGGCAGCATACATTTCTAGACAGCCTTCTTTATCTGAGAAAAGTATCATGATGTTAATGGTATTTAAAATTGACACTTGCATCTATGTGTTTATTGTTATTAACTTATTATGACTTTCTTTCTACTTTCTTTCTACAGTTTATAGTTTGGGCTCATATTCTTTAACTTCTACTTATGTTGATCGGACAGCCATCTTTGGCAATTCATCGAAGGTTCCCATATTTTACTTGCAATATGGGAATTGTACTTTGTTTTTTGTCCCTTTTTCATCATAACAGCTTTATGTGTGTGTTTAGGTGCTAATTTGTGTTAAAAATAACATTTTAACCTCACTTGTGCAGCAAGGATTAAAATCTTTTAAAATGTCACAAAGATCAACAAATCTTCCCCACAAACCCCTGTTACAGATATTGGTGAGTCATCATCTAAATATGAACACAATTTTCTATTTTTAGACAATTAATAATTGGGTTGCTATTAGCCATAAGCGTGCAAAATGGTCATTTTCACAAATTTAACACTTTGGCCTTTGAATTTGAGAAAAAAGATGAAAGAGACAAGGACAAAGTGGCTCTTTTACAAATTTGATGAGGGGTGAAAATATGAAAGAAACAAGGGCAAAATGGTCATTTTGGAAAATGAATAGTTCAGAAAAAAGAAATAAACATGACAGAGAAAAGGAAAAACATGTCATAATTACAAATTTTGTAGTTGGGTTGTTAGATTTGAAGGGGATGAAAAAATATGAAAGAGACGAGCTAAATGGTCGTTTTCACAAATTTAACAGTTTGGATGTTAAATTTGAAAAATGGATGAAAAGATCAAATAGAAAAGGGACAAAATTGTCATCTTTTTTTACAAATTTTAACAGTCAAGTTGTTATGATAATGCTGCAGCAGTTGCCTAGACTGGCCCACAATGAGGAAAGTAAACTGAAGGTGATGTTTCTTTCTTTTCAATTATTACAAGGATTAATAAAACAAATAGTTAGCAAAACAATCTTTCAGTAATTGTTGCAATATTTTCCAAATGTTAAGAAGCTGCTCTTAAATTCGGAGTGTTGACTATACCTATTTCTTCTCCCTAATAGATTGTACCTAGCCTTAATGGTAAAGAACATAAAATGTTTATCCTATCATATTGGAGACAGAGAAAGGCAATATTTATCTTGGACTGATCTCTATTAATTTCATTTTTGTTCTTATGAAGTCCTTGATCATATCATTCATATGAAAGAACCCGAAACATATGTCTGAGTTATGGAAACATCTAGATGTTATAGTACTCCAACAGATATATGGTATGATTTACAATAATCATCATTATATGTTTTTTTGAATTTGATTGTACCCCTCAAAAGGCTGTCCAAAAAATCAATTCACTCGTGTTTATATTGACAAATTTTAAGATACTTGATCTTACTTCCAAGAATCATGGGCGGAGCTTTGTTATGGATAGGGGGTTGTGCCCCCCCCCCCCCCCCCCTCCTTATTTTTTGGTTAGAAGTAATCCCTATACTTTAAGTTTATACATATTAGGCCCAAAAATATAAAATTTTGGTTGTGCCCCACCTCCTCACCAATTTTTATACATATTATATTTTCGCAACCCCCCCCCCCTACCCCACCCCACCCCAAATGAAATGTTGAAACTCCGTCACTACCAAGAATTAAAGATGTTATCTGAACAACTTACCAATATTTATATCATTATTTGAAATCATCTATTTGTCCTCCAACTTGTAGCTAATATAGACAAATCATATCATAAACACTGGGCGGTAGGCCCGTATGAACACAAACACGATGATATTGAACTTTAGAATAGTTCTACTACAAACATTCACAAATATAATAATTATATAATATAACTATTGCAATTGTCTATAGTATAAACCTTGAAGTACCTCCTTATAGATAATATTAATCGTTGTGTTTGATAAGTTGTCTTCTTCATCCATGGTCATCACCTTTATACCTTTATTCTTGTTACTCTAGACAAAGCGACATACAATTGTCCGTATATGAAAACGGGTCTTAGCAACAATAACCTAACTCTAGAAAGTCATTGACATTAGCTTTTATTAATTGTCACTGCAAAATACCACACTAAGGGAGCAGGGAGTCATTCCCTCCCAACCCACTGAACCCACTGTCATATCAGTTTTTTTCTTTTTTTTTTTCATCTTTCCCAACCCAAATTCTATCTTTCTCAACCCACTCAATTAAAAAAAATACAAAACAACTTAGGTACAAGTCTTAAAACACATGGTACGAGAGAAATGAGAAAGAGAAAGTAGAGAGAGAGGATGAAGTGGGTTAGTAAAACCAATTAAACAACCTGTTGAAAAGGGAGTCGTACCGGCGGTAACTCTATTGCTATTTAAGATTTTACATTGATTGTTTTGTAATTTTTTTAATTGAATGGGTTGAGAAAGATAGGATCTCTGTGTGTTATGGGTTGGGAAAGATGAAGAAAAAAAAAAGACAATAACTGATGTGACAGTGGGTTCAGTGGGTTGGGAGAGAATGACTCCCTCCTCCCTAAGGGGAATTGTTTGTGGGTAAATTTGAATGACACTCTCTTGTTGGATGGAGTTAAACGGATCATGTGTATGAACATCCGGGCTCCAATATTATTTCTTAAAATGATTTATGTTTCAATCATACGTGTTGCTAGGCTGATTACACACATTTGTGTTCCATTACATAACCCTAGAGACCGATCAAGATTGTGCAACAATATTACCGGAGCACCTACTTTCATCTTTAGTTCATGATTCGGTATGCTTGGCAATTTAAGAAGTTTAGGACACCAGGTGGGTACAACAATTCGGTCACAAAATTGTATTGTTCTAAATTGCATAATTTTTCCGAACTTAAATATATGTGAAAATCACTTGGCATCAGATCAAGCATATACTTGTTTATCTGAGCTACTTCTTCGGTTGTAGTTGCCAAAATAGCATGTTGATAAAAATAGGTGTTACTCTCACTACTTTGTAATTTTGATAAGAAATAAGGATATAAAAAATCAACAATTGTCTGGATAGGATCACAAACCATAATTTACAATCAAATAAGTCTTAATCGAACCATAATCTACTATCAAATAAGTCTTAAAGGAAACATAAAAACATATAAACAACATTCATACTTGTCATTAATAGAAATGACTCTTAAATACAATCATACATAGAAAATCATTTATCTTCATTTTTTTTGGTTGAAATTTTGGGTAGTATGAAAATTTTGTTTTCTTTATCAACCCCTGATTTTATTCAATGCATTTTCTCACGAATTTGCCAAAAGTCATAATTTACAATATCACGGTCACACTCGACTTTCTTTATCCAACACTCAGTAGCTTGAATTTCTTTTTTCATGTCCATTATCCAACCTCTTTTGACTTCAATGGTTGATGGCTTATCCTGCATTTGTTTTTTGTGTACCTTAGATTTCGCATTCAGTTCTTAGCTTTTTTCTTTTGTAGCTTCTAACATTTTCCTTATAGATTTAGAGATGTCTTGATACCTTAGCTCCTTGTTAGATGTTGAAGGATTTCTAGCTCTAGAATGAACTACCAGTTGGAAGACATTTTCAGATAATGAGTTAATGAATTTTGTTGTGAAATATGTTATGAGTGACTTTTGGTGTGAACTATATTAGGGTTTAAACTGGTTTAAATATATTATTAATATAGAGATAGATTAGAAATTTTATAAATTTGAGTATTAGGTGGGAAATCACAAATAGTTAAATGGGTATTTGTTTGATAATAAAGTGATAGGTGAGGTTAAAATGGTAGCTAAGAGTTTGGTATTTATTATAGTGTTAAGTGGATGGTTTTGAATAACTTTTAAAAAAATTACACATACGACTACATTAACAACATTTCGTGTGTAAATGTTTGAATCGAAACTTTGGAATGCCACTCTAAATCCGCACCATACTTTGGCATGTAATCTTCCGTAGAAAATGGTTATTTTGGAAAAACTAACAACTTTAGGTCCCGTTTGATACGCATCTTTCCAGATCCAAACAGATCTTTCTGGCTGAATGGACTGGAAAGACTGTTTGATTTGCACAAAAGAAGGGGTCTTTCCCGATAAGATATGTCTTTCCCAGAAAGCCCCAAAATCATATCTTTCTAGTTGAATGGGTTGGAAAGACAATTATACACCAAACTCCGCCTCTTTCTTTCTTTATTGGATTATTAATTTTTTTAAATAACTTTTTTTAAATTTATTTTTTATTGAATTATTACTTTTTTTCATCATTCAGCACAGTCAATCAGATGTACAATCAAACAGCATGGTTTCTTTCCAGTCAGAAAACTTTCCCAGACAGCACTTTACCAGACAGCACTTTCCCAGACAGAAACTATCAAACGGGACCTAACTTTTCGGTAAGTTCACATCTGGGTAACTATCTTTTTTGTACACATCTAGGTAACAAACTTGTTGGAAGTGTTCACATATGACCATTATGACCGGTTGTAGCAGGTTACATCCTAGATGTGAACACTTTCAACAAGTTTGTTACCTAGATGTGTACAAAAAAAATAATTACCCAAATATGAATTAAACGAAAAGTAAGAGTAATTAAATTACACGAATGGTCCCTGTGGTTTGGGGGAATTTATGTTTTTGTATCTCCTCACCCATTAAAGATGAAGACACAATGTATATTATAGGGATGATTGGGAATTGTTTGATCGTCTTTCTTTGAGGAAGAGGCAAAATAGAATCAACTTGAATTCGGGACCACTATTCGAAATCTTAGTGAAACACTGGATTTGTTATCTCATGTCTGCTTTTCGTGAAAAAAATATCAATTGAAGTTGAGGGTTTTTTCAAACAACAAAGGATGGGGTCAACTATTAAATCAAATGATATTGAGCACTAAAGATGAAAAGATACAAATATGTGAGGTCTATTAATTTCTTTAAATATATAAAAAATAAATACATAAATAAGAAAATTAATTAAAAAATAAATTAATAAGGGCATGATAGGTAAGACAAGGACCAAACGCGCAATAAAAATAAACAGTAGGGACCAGCCGAGTTAAAAAAATAAGTTAGGGACCAAAAACACAAATTCCCCCAAACCACAGGGACCATTCGTATAATTTAATCTTATTTTTCATTTTGTTCATATTTGGGTAACTATTTTTTTGTACACATCTAGGTAATGAACTTGTTGAAAGTGTTCACATCTAGGATGTAACCTGCTACAGCCGGTCATAATGGTCATATGTGAACACTTCCAACAAATTTGTTACCTAAATATGTATAAAAAAAAGATAGTTACCAGTGAACTTACTTAAAATTTAATTACCTTCTCAAGTCATTTTCCTTAAAAAATATAACAACGACGACATTCAAAGAGAAATAAACAAGGACAAACATGGCAATGCTAGGTGTAATAGACGCAATACTTTTATAACATGAAGAACTTGGGCCCGTGAAACATCAATACATACAATAATCAAACTTATTTGTATGATCGATTTGAACACCTATTATTTATTAATATCTAATTGTTCCAACACTTACCAAATGACAAATGCATCCAATATTTTAATATGAACTATGAACACTATCCCAGTCAAAGGTACTGTTCAGTCGCCTAAATTAATCTAGGATGAGCATTTGGATCGGGGAACTGCACGGAACCGGTATCAGAACCGGAACTGGATAGAACCGATCGGACCGGGACCGGGACGATATTCTTGTGAATTTTTGAAACCGGGAACCAGTCATTGGACGCGGCCCAAAACCGGAACCAAACTTGATCGGCTTTTTTTTTCTGTTTCAGTTATAAATCGCAATCTGATTTTTTCTTAAAATGTTTATATCTCACGAATTTGAAGTGGTATTGACATTATTATTTTTCCTACATGTTATTTAGGTTTTGTAGATAATTTTAGACTATAAAATCTCTTGATTCGGTTAAAAACAAGAATGAGTTACAAGCCCCCCAAAGAAGCATATGAAATCAAAAAAATAATTTTGTTTCAGGCTTTCAACACTAAAACGTAATCTGACTTTCTCTTAAAATGTTCATATCTCACTCATTTGAAGTGAGATTGAGATGATTATTTTTTCTACGTGTTATTTAGGTTTTGTAGATAATTTTAGACTATAAAAATGTTTGATTCGATTAAAAATTGAATGAGTTACAAGTCCCGCAATAAAGCATATCAAATCAAACTTTTTTTTTTCTGTTTCAACACTAAAATGTAATCTGACTTTTTTGTTAAAATGTGCATATCTCACTCATTTTAAGTTGTATTGACCTTATTATTTTTCCTACATGTTGTTTAGGTTTTGTAGCTAATTTTAGACTATAAAAACTCTTGATTTAGTTAAAAATTGAATGAGTTACAAGCCCTGCAAGGAAGCATATCAAATCAGTTTTTTTTCCTGTTTCAGCATTTAAACGTAATCTGACTTTTTTGTTAAAATGTGCATATCTCACTCATTTTAAGTTGTATTGACCTGATTTTTTTTCCTACATGTTATTTAGGTTTTGTAGTTAATTTTAGACTATAAAAACTTTTAATTTTGTTAAAAACTGAATGAGTTACATGCCTTGGAATATAGCATACCAAATCTGTTTTTTTTTTCAGCAACATACATGAAAGTTTGATTGTATTTTCTTTGTTCTTTTTTATAGACCCGGCAAGAACCGGCAAAAACCGAAACCGTAACCGAAATATTTGTCAAAATACATTGATATATTGTTATTTCTCGAGGACCGATTCCAACATTGAAGACCCGACAATAACCGGGACCGGTAGAACCGGCAGTCCGGTTCGGTTCCTACTTTCCACCAAGTTCGGTTTCGATACTCATCCCTAAATTAATCTATATCTAATTAATAAAATGGACATATGCATATTCAACCCTTTGTACCCTTGCACATGTTGAGTTAATCTTGGTAAATAGAATTGTATTATGAATTAATGTTAATCACGTATTACATTAGGTAGATATATAATTGAGACATTTACACTCTAGTCCCTATACTAACAATGATTACAAATATTGTCTAATATTCCCCCTCAAGCTAAGATCGGGGAGCGAGTTTTAGATTGGATCGTAATAGGAGAAAACGTTGTGAGGGTAGTGGCTATGTGAAGACATCTGCTATCTGATCACCTGTAGAGATGTATTAAACCGAGAGCTTTCCTTGTGCGACCTTTTCGCGAACAAAGTGAAAATCGACCTCGACATGTTTGGTACGTGCATGAAATACTGGATTTGCTGAAAGATAGGTAGCACCTAGATTATCACACCATAATGTAGAAACTCTCTTGAGGGAAACACGAAGTTCTCCCAGAAGTGCTTCAAGCCAAGTTAGCTCGGCCACTGTATCAGTAAGAGCTTTGTATTCAGATTCTGTTGATGATCGAGAGACGGTGCGTTGTTTACGAGCAGACCAGGAAACAAGGTTAGAACCAAGATAGAGTGCATATCCCCTAGTGGATCGACGGTCATCAGGACACCCAGCCCAGTCCGCATCAGAATAAGATGTTATGGAGGGATTAGTAGAGTCTGTGTATGCATGAAGTTACAGATTAGAGTTACGATGTAGGCGTAACTCGTAAGAGACTGTACCCTACATGTAGTGCAATATACGCTTGACGGCGGACCAATGATTTTCTGTTGGAGAGTGCATAAATTGGAAGACTTTATTTACCGCAAAAGTGATGTCGGGCCTAGAAAGTGTGACATATTGAAGAGCACCAACGATCTGTCTATATCGAATCGGGTTGTCAAAGGCCTTACTATCCCCAATGGACAAATTAGCAGTCGTTGTCATTGGAGATGACACTGGTTTGGCTGTAGAAAGACCAGCACGTTACAACAATTCCAGAATGTATTTACGTTGAGACAAAATGATAGAATCGGGTTGATAATGTATCTCAACACCCAAAAAATAGGACAAGGTGCCCATATCTTGAACCGCAAATGATTTGCTAAGGTTCTGTACAACCTGATCAATGACTTGAGAATTATTACCTGTCAAAATGATATCATCAACGTAAACTAGCATGTACATGAGAACTCCCTGGGCCGAATAGATAAACAACGACGGGTCAGTCCGAGAGCCCCGAAAACCAAGAGCAAGAAGGGCGGTAGAAAGCCTATGAAACCAGGCCCTTGGAGCTTGTTTTAGGCCGTATAATGACTTATGTAAAAGACAAACATGATCCGGTTTGGATGGATCAACAAAACCAGGTGGTTGCTGCAAATAAACTGTTTCTTTTATATCACCGTGTAGGAAGGCATTTTGAACATCGAGTTGTCGTAACGGCCACTTTCGTGTGACAGCTAGAGAAAGAACGACACGAATGGTTGTTGCTTTGACAACCGGGCTAAATGTTTCTTGATAATAATGCCCGGTTGTTGTCGAAAACCCTTAGCAACAAGACGCGCTTTGTATCGCTTCACCGCTCCAGTCTCTTTTTAGTTTATACACCCATTTGCAATCAATAACATTGATATTTTTGGTGCGTGGAACTAGCGACCAAGTTCCGTTTCGTATCAAGGCCGAATATTTCTCACACATAGCTGAGTGCCACTGTGGCTGTGTGTTAGCAATGGTAAAGGAGGGAGGTTCAGTATCAAAGTAGTTTGTCATGGTATGAAAAGAGGAAGGATTGAATGGTTTGGTTTTTGTGGGGTTAGGACGTAAATTGGCTGGTCTCGGACGTGCATGGGCTGTGGTGGGATAGGTGGTCATTTGTGGGTGGGTGGTCAATTGTGGGATAGTGGGCTGTTGTGGTTCATTTTCATCGGTAGAAGTGGTTGGCTGATTTGAAGTGGTGTTGGAGGCTGGATGGCGTCGACGATGGTAAGTATAAATGATGGGAGGAGGAGATAAGATTGATGAAGATGTTTGTGTAGAAGTGGATGTATGGTTTGGTTCATGAAAGATTGGTGTTGTGGGTTGTGTTGGTGTAGTAGAAGGTGTAGAATGGTCTTGTGGTGGTATAGGAGTAGGATAGGAAGAGACATATGGTTCGGGAACAGGTTGTGGTGGATTTTTTGGTGGTGCATGGAAAGGAAATGAGGTTTCATTAAAACGAACATGTCTAGCGACATAAATACGTTCGAAAGATGGGTCAAAACAGCGAATAACCGTGATGGGAAGTGCTGTAGCCCAGAAAGACACAAGGAGTGGATCGAAAATCCATTTTGTGTTTGTTGTATGGACGGAGATGGGGATAGCACGTACAACCAAAAACCCGAAGAAAAGAAAATTCGGGTTTGTGTCGAAAGATGTGTTCGAAGGGTGAGATGTTGCGAGTGTTATGAGAGGGCATGCGGTTCAAGAGTTCGCTGAGTTGGCTTGACACTTCTTGCATCTCCGCAGGAGCCAACCTATAGGGCGATTTGGCGATGGGTGTAGCTCCTGGTACAAGGTCGATTCGGAACTCGACTTGTCTTTCTGGGGGTATCCCTGGAAGATCTTCAGGAAAGATGTCAGGGAAGTCGCAAGCCACTGGGATGTTTCGAATATTAATCTCTTCCTTGGATTTATCCACAACGTGAGCCAGCAACGCAAAGTCTCTCTTTTGTAGACACTTTTGTGCCTTAATACATGAGATAAGACGAAGGTTCGTACTGGGTTTGTCTCTGTATATGATTAGGGTTTCGTGGTAAGGGAGATGAAGGCGAACGGCCTTCTCGTGACACATAATTTTAGCATGATGGGGGCTCAACCAATCCATGCCGATAATCACATCAAAACTCCTAATAGTTACAGGCATCAAGTTTATTTGAAATGTGTGGTGATTTAAGGTTAGGGTACATCCTACGTAGATTTCCCCAGCTGATTCTGTTTTCCCATTGGCCATTTCCACCGTAAAGGTTTCATTAAGCTTCTGGGGTTGTTGTTTTAGCAAATGTTTGAATTTATTACTAACAAAACTCTGCTCTGCCCCGGTATCAAACAGGATGCATGCATATGTGTTGTTAAGGAGAAACGTACCAGTGACAACAGCGGGATCCTGAATCGCTTCGCCTTAACCCAGGCTCGAAACCCTTCTTGATCCTCCCGTTCCTTGGTTGTTAGCATTAGAGCAGTTGTGTCTTGAAATGACCGGTTCTCCCACACACATAGCAGGTGTGACTGGCCCCAACATTTTTGTTGATGTTGTTGTTGTCGCGGTTGCTGTTGTTGTTGTTGTCGTTGTTTGGCTGCCGGTTTTGCTGAAGCTGAGTTCTGCAATATTTTGCAGTATGACTCTTCCGATTGCATTTTGTGCAAAACATCTCCATGCATTCTCCATGATGATGGGAATTGCATTTGTTACACTTGGGGAGGCTTCCAGCATATGGTCTTGATGGTATCGATGTAGTGGGTATCATGGTCGCATGAACAGTAACAACATGTTCTCTCTTCGAGGACCCTCGAGTTAGCTGTCCCTTTCTCTTATTCCCTGACTCTCGCTTCCTGCTCTTAAGCTTGGGGTTTGGAGTGCCTTGATAAGCGATCACTTGTTGGTTTCTGTGGTCGTTACTTCGACTGGTGTTGTCGACGCTATTTCCACCTCTGTTGGTGTTGTTTGCGTTGAGTTGTGCCATAGAAGCGGTTACGGCAGCGGTGACAGCAACTTGGAATGTAGTAAAGTCCATCTGCAAGAGTGGTGCTTCACGGGTGTGCTTGTTATTTCTGTGGAATGACATCTTCTGCTGCATGATGATAAGCAGGATCGTAAGTAACGACGGTCATTTCCGGTGGTACTCTGTAACTTTCGCGTTCGTATGGTTCACAATGTTTCGATCTATATCCCTATGGTGTGTTTATGATAGTAGGTAATTTGTAAACTTGTCACAAATATTAAGTCTTATTCATAGAGTTCATAGGTTATTTTGGTTTCAAGGTTCTTGAGTATCTAACGGTTTCGATGGTTTGTTTGTGCAAATAAGTGAAACCCCATATTAAAACACATAGCATTTCTACTAGAAATAGCCATTTTTAATACAGGAAAATTTGCCTGAAGGGCATACATTCCATAGGAAAATGTACGATCCGACAGTATTACGACATAATATCCATAGAAACACAATACTAGTAGGAGATACGGCTGGTTCTACATACTGTAGAACCTATAATAGCAAGTAGTAGAGTACGTTCTATCAGTTATGATGAAGATGACACTCAATCGTCAAGCTGGCGTATCAGGAGTTCAGCCAGTTCATTCACCTCCTGGGTGATTACTTCTTCCCTTTTCTCGAACGGCTCTAGCTTCGGCCGCAAAGAGTTGACGCTTGAGATTGGCTATTTCTTTCTCAAGAGAGCGTATGTAGTCTGTATCACTTTCCTGAATCGTGTGTGGGTCTGATAGGGCTTCCGATGGGTAGGGCTTACTAGGTGTCTCCTTAACGTCCTTTCCTTCATCTGACTCCCGGTCAGATTCGTCATATTCATAATCAGTTACCACGTACTCTTCCGGTTCCACTCCGGGTCCCACCTCCTGACCCATTGCAGGGCCTCCTTCAGGGTTTTCTTCAGGATTGTCATCTAGACCCACCTCAATATCCCGATAGACTACTAGAGCTTGATAGTAGGGGCCGTCTTGCTGCATTCCTACCATATCGCCTGCATGGGAAGTGTAGGTGTGAAAAGTGTGTGCATTTGGGTGTATAAGGATAGTATTCTTAAAATACTCCTACAGTTTTATTTTTCTTGAGTTTAGTTCCTCTAACCTATTTGGATAGTTAGATGGTAAATTTTCGGTTTATTGACCATCACGATTATTCCCAAACATATGTTGATCGTACTTTGAATGAATGTAGTTGATCAGGCTACATTGATCCCAATACGATTACATAACTGCCCAGGTTAAATCGCAACGTTCAAATCCCCCAAAGACTTTTATTGTTTAGTATTATGCTGTTATTCTAAAATGCGCACATAGGTAAGTATTTTATTTACTCTGTTCAGAGTTATTTAGCCCCATTGTGTTTATAGTTGCATATCATGTATGGTTAGATATGCTAGTTCACTATAAACAAAGCTCTGATACCAACTTGTCACACCCCCGAACCAGATGGCGGAAACGTCCGAGGGCTCGTGTGACTTACATTGAAATATCATCACAATGAATATACATGAAACATAACATAAGCATCACCATGCATTAATACATTACAACCGTCATTGTTCACATCAAGTACATTGTTTACATTACATAATCCAAAACATAAATTGTTTATCGATTGACATTACACTAAAGACATTTCAGAAACACGCTTGATAATTCTTCAATCTAACGGTTACCTGAGAACACAAGTTATTTTGAAAACGGTCAACATATATAATGTTGGTGAGTTCATAAGCAGGTTTGATGTAAAAATGTTTTGTATTGTTTGTAAAACTCAGAAAATCTGATACTTTCTGTAACAAAAATTGTTTACGAAAAAGGTGTGATGATCCATAAGTATACGTGTATATGATTTCAAAACATGTAAAAGTGAAATGCCTTTCATAATTGTTCCTTGTATCATAGTTGTTGTAAGTAGGAGTGAAAAATGTCGTTCCTCGGAAAACCCGATGTTTTCCGATTTAAATAGTATGATAGTTTTGTATTATTGTATAATCACTTTGCATCGTCACAGCGTATGAATATGATTTCCCATGATTACTTAGATGGTAATGGATCTCTATGTGAGTCGTTATAACCATGCATAATAATGACTAATTCGCCTGTCTTGGCATTTTATCGAATGTCGGTTTTGAATTAAGATTTTGTCACCCTAGACTGGCCGAGTCTAACTGTAGCGAACGGCTCATGTGTGGGGGAGTCACCCCCGTATAGATCTATACACAAATTCTCGCTCTCCCTCCAGGAGACTCTGATTATAACTACAGACTACGACCGATACTTATTGGTGCCACTCGTTATTTCTCACTAAATCCAAATGAAATTGAATAACATTGTTTTACAACTCGATTTATGTTTACGTGAATATAAGGTAAGCCTAACAGACAAAAAAAGAGGACAACGGAGGCCCACTAACTTTGTATGTTATTACAGGTTGTCGAGTATGCTACGGACACGTTATAGCCCATTAAGCATATGATGAATGTTTAGGACCATATTAGCAATGCAAATGGGCCACTAAGGCCCAATAGCATGTCGAAGCTAATAAAGGCCCGTCGGGCATGTAATTGGGTCACCAAGGCCCAATATACATGTTTTGTTTATATCGGGCCCAATAATCGATATTGGACCCACTCCTTGAATGGTTTATCTGTTTTGTCGTTAAATTTTAGTATAGGATTTAGAATACACTTAGTGTTTACTTTTTGGCGTTAAAATACTCAGCGTTGTTTATAACGATATTTTTAGTTTTTATAAAAATACCATTTTTAAACCTTCTTGTTGTAAAATTTTATATCTTTGATCAAATTCTTTTAGAATTTACATATTTGGCTCAAAATGTTTATTTGATCATTTCAGTCCCTTTTTCATATAAAATTTACATTTTCAGCTCTTAATGGTACAAAATGATATTTTAGTCCATTAGATTATTTAATTTGGCATTTTCAGCCCAAATAAGATCTTAAATTATAATTTCATCCCAAAATACCACTTTTGACGTTTTCAGCCCTTATTTGCTAAAAATTTACATTTTTGGCCCAAAATCTAAAAACTTTGCATTATTAGTCCAATTTAGCGAAAAATGTCATTTTCAGCCCTTGAACTTAATTCATTCACGTATTTGACTTTGTACTTTGATAACTTTACAATTTTAGTCCCAAACTTCCATATTTTCGCAAATTTGGGCCCAAAAACTGTTGGGGCCCAAATATAAGCCCAATAAGCAAAAAGTTATGTTTTTGGTCCTTTGAGAAGTTTTATTTCCATAAAAATCATATTTTATATAGATATATACCATATTATCCTTGTAAAATCGAAAATGTCATCTTTTAACCAAATCTTTGTTATTTTTGCAAAAATGACACCTATGACAATCTTGGCCTTGTTTTTCACCTTTTAAACATAAAGATTCTTAGATCTTTGAAATATGTTGTTTATTTTGTTATTATTCATGTATCCTTCACACTTTAGCCATAGATTTCGAGATATAGCAAGTAATATCATATTTTTACAGCACAAACCAAAGAAATCACATATAACAAGCATACACACATAGATCAACACATAATACTTGTATTCTCCCCCAAAAACAAATAAAAACCAAAAACAAGGGGGTATGAACTCACCTTGGGGTTTGTTGGTTCGGTTTTGAGGAGTATGTGGAGAGATTTTTGGTCCTAGCTACAACTTGGAGGTACTTTCGAACTTAGAGGAGTTCTAGGAAGTTAGATCATGAAACAAAGCTATGTAAGAAGGAGTTTTAGTAATAAGTTGGAAGTAGATGTTTGTGTTTGATACCAATTTACCAAAGGCTGAAGAAAACTTGATGAAGATCCTTAAAAACCCAAGCAACTTCGAGATTTTGAGGGAAGAAGGAAGATGTTCTTGAGAGAATTTGGAAATTGTTTGAAAGTGAAATTTTGGTGTGGATGTGTGGTGCTCTCGGTCGAGGATAAGAAGAGAGGAGAGAGAAGGAGATGTGATGTTCACCTAGATGCATGAGACATCATGCCTTGATATCCTTTGGATAAAAATGATGTGTCAAGACTTAATAATCCCCATTAATCCTCCATAAACCCCCTTTTTTTAACTTGGGCCGAAATGGACCAAAGAAAGAAGGAATGAGTTAGTTTGGCCCACTTCAATTCTTGGTTCGAGATCATGAGGTTTATAGAAAAATTTTCGGCCCATTGGGCCTTTAGGGTAGTTCACGGGCCAAATTGTATAAAAGAATGGGTTTTATGGCCCATTAAAGTTAATTGAGTCAATTATGGCCCAATAAGGCTTATTGGAGTAGTTTATTCCATTTTAGGCCCAATATGGCCCAAAATGTTAAGTCTCATGAAAGTGGGTTGAATTAGAGCCCAATTAAGAGTTCTAAGCCCAAACTAGTCAAATTGGAGACTTATTGGTCCATTAGGCCCAATAAGAAAATCCTAGTCCATATTGGACTTAAACCGGGATTTTTAGGGTTTCCAATCTTTTGTTGACTATTTGAAGTGTTTGTATAGAGTGTTTGATGGAATTTTGGTGTCATTGAATGAACATCATGCATGTTTTCAAATTTTTGGTTACAAATGTTATCATCATTATTGTTACAAAAGCATAGAATTCCCAGTTGTGACACCCAAGTCTTTGATGCCAGGTTTGTGAAGAAGCGCGAACGGCAGAGAACGTAATTTTTGGAAGTGATTGAAGCTTGAGTAGAGGAATTGAGTAGAGTCCACCATTACTTGGACCCGTGAGGAGGGTGCGGTGTGTAGCTGTGTCCATAATGACAAAAAAAGAAGAGTGGAATTCAAAATAGACATCATTGTCTAAACAAAATTTTTGAACAGAAAGAAGGTTTCGTTTGATATCAAGAACATGAAGAATATGTGTAAGAGAGAAGACTTTATTTGGTGAGTAAAGTTTAGAAGAGCCTATGTGAAGGATGGGTAAACCCTTACCATTGCCAACATGGAGATTATCCTCGCCATAGTAAGGCTCGACATTGTCAAAACCATAGAAATCATGTGCCACATGGTGGTTTGATCCTGTGTCGGGGAGCCATGATGTGGATCTTTGTGAGCGATAGTCTGCATCGTTAGCTGATGGTGGTGCTCTTCTGAGTGTGGCAGGGTCGCGATTTGGGCACTGAGACGGAACATGTCCTATTATGCACCTGTTACATGTACCAAAAACGGTGTTTTGATTAGAGGCCCAAGAAAATTGACTACGATTACCTCCCCCTTGATTTATGTTGTTGAAATCTCCTTGAGTGCGATTAAAGTTGCCTCGTCCTCTTCTGTAATTCTGACCTCGTCCATGAGGATTACCAGACCTGTTAGTGTAAAATGCTTGAGCACTTTGGTTGTTGGTTGGCTGAAGTTGAACGCCAAGCTGAGAGAGAAGCTGTAGTAAAGCCTGCAATTGATCTGGTGAGGAAGTAAGAGAGACAGGTGGGGCTGTTATGTTGCGGCTTGTTGTTGTAGCCATGAAGGCTTAAACGGATGAGACCTCAGGTGTTGATTTTCGGACCATATAATCGTGATCAGACAGAAGGCCATGTAATTCGGAGAAAGATGTAGGAGTTTGTCGAGTCAAGATGGTTGATTTGAGACCATTATACTCTTCCCTAAGTCCGGGCATAATAAGCATGACTAAGTCCTTTTCTTTTACAGGTTCACCGATGTTAGCAAGAGCATCAGCATAGGCTTGAGCCCGGTTCAGATAGGCAGGGGAGGATTCATCAGCTTTCATCTCAAGTTTCAGAAGTTGGGTCTTTAGAGTGTATTCCCTAGAAGATGTGTGCGGAGCGTAGGCACGCTCGAGGGACAACCACAGATCTCGAGAAGTAGCCCTCTGTACGTGTTGGAATGAGGCTTCAGAGACAGTCGAAAGAATCAACATACGTACATGAGCATCATTGGCGACCCATGCTTGGTATTGAGGGTTGGGTTGTGTGGTTTGTGTAACAGATGAAGTGTCAATTTCTTTCCCAGTGGTTGAGGTTTGGACTGAGATGGTAGCAGGTGGACATGGGATTGTGCCGTCAACATAGCCAAACATGGCATTTGTAACCAGAAACGGTTGAAGCATGGTTTTCCAATAGTCATAGTTTGTAGGAGATAAAGTAAGCCCAAACTTGTGGGAGTTATGAGCAGTCTTTTCAATTGTAGAAAACGCTGTAATAGGATCCATGGAGGAAAGGAAAAAAAAAAGGAAAAAAGAGGTAGGGTAGGATTACGAGATGTGCTAACCAGAGAGATGGGACAATCTTTGTTCGATGCATGTTTCTTGTGCGATGGAGCTTTTTTTTGGTGGTAGGGTTAGGTTTGTTTTGATCGGCTCTGATACCAAGTTAATCTTGGTAAATAGAATTGTATTATGAATTAATGTTAATCACGTATTACATCAGGTAGATATATAATTGAGACATTTACACTCTAGTCCCTATACTAACAATGATTACAAATATTGTCTAATATGTTGAATAAAGGATAAATTGCAGACTTGTTTAAAGTATATTGTTATTTCAGGCAATTGGCCATTGAATAATCGTTTCCAAGACCAAACAATTGAAACCAATGTCAACTAGCACCGGTTTTATGTCTATTTCTGAACCGAAACGAACCGACCGGTTTTAAAAAATAAATAAA
Organism: Lactuca virosa; assembly: GCF_052849685.1. NCBI lineage: Eukaryota > Viridiplantae > Streptophyta > Magnoliopsida > Asterales > Asteraceae > Lactuca > Lactuca virosa. The sequence continues at coordinate 162,343,168 of NC_136430.1, forward strand.
TAAATAAAACCAATTAAATTAAACCGTTTAAAACCCGGTTGAACTAGTTAAATTGAAATAAAACACTAGTTAAATTGAATAAAAACACAAAGATAAGACATTTTGCATAAGAAACTTTGGAAGTTTTTAACATACATTTAGATTTCTTTTATCACTGTGTGCATCTTTTGTTTTGATATCAGTTTCAGATATATTCTTTGCAATTCACAAAGTGAATACGAGAACCATTTCAATATGAAATAATCAAATAACATTTGGCTTGAATTCTAATGCTCATGTTGGCCAACTTTGTACTCTAAAAATAACAAAATACTCCTCCCTATTGGATATTTGATAAGTTTTTTTTATAGCAGTTCAATAAAAAAAAACATGAAAATTCTAGAATTCGTTTGACCCATTGATAGGAATATGGGTAAAAAAAAGTAATGTAAGCGTCGACAAATAGTGAAGTGATATTAAAAAAATCTAGGTGTCTCCAATAAAAAAGAACAAGAAGATAAATACAGGACATGAAACGAATCAAACAAGAAAAAGTACAAAAATAGAGGAGAAAAACCACAACTGCACACTTTTAATTAGCCACGTGGTGTGATCTTAAAGAATACACGTAGCCACATCTTTGTTTCATCAGTAATTCAATTTTTCTAAACTTCATACGGGTTTTTGTGCTCAAACTCATCACTGCATTAAAGTAAGAACAATGAATTAGCATAAAACGTGCAACTTACAAAATGGAGAATCTACCCAGGTACAATTTCCTATGCATGGGGTACAAGCACTGTGGGGCGCATGTATTCAAAAATTGAAACATACATACATGAATGTACATATTAGTAACTGGATACGTTATAACATTTATATACATTTTCATTTTCCTATAACTTATTACTTTTAAAATTTATATAAAAAAAAAAACTAAGTATTATAAACTAAAAACTGGAATTTAATAAAGAGAAATGAAATTAAAAGAATTTTAAAAATTACAAAAAAAAAATGCATCATTTTTATTAACCATTATAAATTTATATATGTAAATCTCATTCAATAATTATACATTAAAAAAAATTAAAAGGTGACTACAATGATTTTGGAAACGGTCAAAGAAAAAGACAAAAAAGTTGAAAAAAAGACAACGGCTTGAATTAAATAATGAAGGGAAAAAAAAGACACTTTGAAAATTTTGCAAGTAATAAATTAATAAATTACCTTCTTTTTACTGTTTACATTTTCTTCATCGTCATCCTCATCCTCATCATCATCATCATCTTCAACATCATCTTCAACATCATCGTCGTTTTCGTCGTCATCATCATCATCATCATCATCATCATCATCATCATCATCATCATCATCATCATCATCCTCAAATTCATCATTCTGGGCAGCCTCACCAGTAAACCAAGAGACAGCATGAGGAATGATTTTGTCTCGAATTGTTGACCTGGAAAATACAAAATTTAGTAACATTTAAAGTCTCTGTGGTGTTTAAATGCTTCAAAATAAACATAAGAAAGAATTTAAATCTCAAATGTATGGAACAAACAATTTGGTTTCATATATTTAAGCAATCAGTTTAACCACACCCAAAATCAGCTATTTTTTTATAAATAGAAACAAAGCGCAGAATACAAATCTAAGGTGTTTGTTATTTTAACTGAATGATTTTTTCTTTGTTAGTGTTGTAAGGATAAATTGTTGAGTGAGTAAATGATGTCTATCTGGAGTATGTATTGTATGAACAAAGATTTTTAATAAAATAACAGAATGAATTGCCTTAATGAGAGTAAATGACCATTTTGCCCTTCTATGTAAGGGTAAGGAATTAAAAAGTATTGAGGAGGGTTAAAGGTAAAGTAGTAAAAAGTAAGTTATATATGATTGTTTCTTTTCGACTTTATAATGAAAGTCAAAGAAAGAAGGCTTTCCTCATTAAGTCATCACTTATTACAGATTTTCCCTCATTTATTTTTCCTTCCACTTTCCCAATTGTGTTGTTTCATTTTCTGAAATATTTTTAATACAAAATTTGATGGAAAAAAAAAAAGAGAAACAGGAAAATAAATTCATATTCACTCAAGTTGATCAATCTGAAGTTTTTTTTTTTTTTTTTTTTTTTTCTGGCAAATAAAAGAAGAAAATGCATATCTCCAATGAATTTGTCATTTGAATTTCATTAAATTATAGAGTTGCACATTAATGAGTACGTACCCAATGTCATAATCATGTTCCATCTGATTCTGAAGCTGTTCAGCCTGTTTACACAGTATGGAGGAGAATCATAATACATAAAAAAACAGAAGGGAGTTAAAGGCTTATATTATATAGAGCTTTTATAACAAATATTTAAAAATAATAATGTTGTTATTTCTTGTTATTAACCCTATCAGTTTTGAGTTTTATGTTTTGGCAATAAAAAGCAAAGTACAATTGTCCTCCCCAAAGGCAGGCACAACTAAATTCATTCCTTCATACTTTGACTTTAAAATCAAACATGTTACTTTTCAACTTCAATTTGCATATAACACTTTTCAAGCACAAACTACATATTTTATGAGCTATGATAAGTATTTACCAATAATATTATGCTGATGTGACATTTGTGGCAATGTTTATATCGTTTTGCATTCAGGAAATCAACTTTTTACCCTTTTTGTTAAAAGAATATTGTATGTATAAAGTACAGAATGGATAAATGATGTCTGGAGAAGTATGTATGAACAGAGAATGTTTCTTTTTTGGACTAAGTGGACCATCTGAATTAGAGTAAATGACCATTTTACCCTTCTGTTTAAGAAAGTACTGTGTGGTCAATTGATAAATAATGTTTTTCTACAGTAAGTATATATGAACAAAGACTACTTTTTGGACTTAAAGGGACTGTCAGAATGAGAATACATGACCATTTTGCTCTTCTGTTTAAGTAAAGTAGTGCTAAACTTACTGTTTAAATGACCATTTCACCCTTCTGTATAAAAAAGTATCATACAGAGATAATGTGGTAACTGGATAAATGATGTGTGTCTGGGGTTAATATTTATGGCCAAAGACTTTCTTTTTTCCACTAAAATGACCATTTTACCCTTCTCTTTAAGAAAAAAAAAATAAAAAAAGCAGAGCTAAACATACCGTATCCTCATCCATGTCGTCTTCATCATCAGGGATTTGTGGAGGATTGAAAAAGTTGAAGAAGCTTTCACAATCTTCAGTTTTTGTAATTGGTGGCTTTGGGCTTCTAGAACCCTTCTTAGCTTTCTTCCTCAGAACCTTTTGGGTCAAATTTTTCCCTGGATACCATTCGATCTTAGTCCTACAATTTTCCATGAAACAATATTTAATTGCAAAGCAGAAACTTATATAAAAAAAATTGAAACTTAAAAAAAGAGCATATAATATTAATACCCAATTGCTTTCTCTAAAATATGTTCTTCCTCGTTGATCATCTCATATGTTTTAGACAACACAGAGTTCTTAAAATAAGGATTAGGATCAAAAAAGAGTTCAAGCTTAAAACCCTTGGCACCAGTAATTCGAGACCACTTAACATCTTTTAGATACTGGAGAGCTCCTTCATCAGATTCAGAAATCTAAGGAATCAAAGAATGTAATCAATAACATATGTTTAAATATAAGGAAAATAAAAATACAATATAAAATAATGAATTTTGGAAAAGTTTGTGTGGTATTCAGTCACCTCATCAGCTAGCACTTCATTGGACTTCATTGCAGTGAGCCAGAAATTTGGTACACCTTTATCTGTGTGTATCAAAATTCAAAAGTGTCTTTAATGTTTAGATGTTTGTCAAAACAAAAGTACAATAGGAAACTTCTATTGATAAAAATAAAAAAAATGTTACCTCCCTTTGACTCATTATTTTCCTTATCCACCAAATTATCATCTGAAACACCTTCAACTTCAGTCAAACCATTGACTATTTCATATCTCTGTAAGTGAACAAGATTTAATCATCGGTGTGCCTTTTTTTCTTTAATATAGAAAGAATATAGAAAAAGTCAGGTAAAGAAGGTTTTTTCTTTATTTTTCCCTTCTTTTGTCTCAGATACTTTAAAACATCCAGATACCACTTGATGGAAAAAATAAAGAATCTTGAGAGCATATTGAAAGCTTGTAAAGTGATTACCAAACAAAAATGAAAAAAAAAAAAGATAAAATGATTATGGATACCTTAGAATATAATGGCTCATACAACTTCATATACTTTGCTTCCAGTTCTGCCTTTTCTTCAAGATACTTAGCCTCCAGCTCATCATATCGACTCTGTATGAAGGAAGGTTTGTAAGAATGCATCATTACCTCAACTTACACTGGACTTAAGTTTTCGTTTTGGTGCATTTTCAATATAATGATGTTTCTATTTTAGTTCTCAAATTCATCAGTTGTGAAAATTCAAGAGAAATGTAATCCATAGAAGTTAATTGCAAAAACAAGGAATAAACAGCCTTGAAGTTTAGGTTATGGATATGATCATATGAACTGAAAACAGATCAAACAAATGCAGTGCAATAAACACATAGATTCAAGTCAAACCTGAAGATCCTTAAGAACACCAACACGCTGCCTAACTTTGGATGAAAGAGTGTCCAAGAAATCAGGATGTTTTCCAGTCAAATTCTCAAGCTTATTCTGTACAAAAGAGCAAATCAAGACATTGAGAAACATAGAAGTACATACATAAACACATCCATCCAAACAAAATGAAAATTCAAAACAAATCCGATTAAATCTGTTATCTGATTAATTTTAGAGTTCGCTTACCTTCAGGACGTTAACAAGTCCAGCACGATCCTCATCAGTAAAAGCTACAAAACAAAAAATAGAATAATAAAAAATCGGTAACGAATGAAACACGAAGAGAGTTGAGGATTAAGAAGTACCAGAAGTAGCAGAAGGGAGAGCGGAGCTAAGATCGGCCATATTGAACTGATCTTCTTGATTACTACTCATTGCAATCGATCTTCCGAGTGCAATTGAATTCTACAAGGAGTAATATGGGGGAGGGAAGAACAAACTAAAACCCTAATAATGTACAGGGAGATCGGGGTAGGAGATGACCCTAGTGAACTGGCGAAGTACCTTTTCTCTGCTGTATTGTGTCTTTCTTTGCTGGAAGAAGCGTAACCGACCAAAGGAGGGAACAGTTTTATTGGCCGTTTTGAGGGACAATAACTTTCAACTCTCTCCTCGTTCCGTCAAAGGAAATATACTTACAAGTATTATATTATATTGTCTCGTTTTAAAATTATTTAGTAAAATATATAAATTAAGAAAACATTAATTAACATTAATTTTATTAAATAAAATAACAGTCTTATCTTTTTGTTATATTTAATTTCATTATAATTGAAATTAATTACATGGTAGTTTAGCCAATAAAGGATATTTTTGTAAAATGATATTTATTTTTAAAACTGGACTATTATTTTGAAACAAATCAAAAAAGAAACATGGACTATTAATACGAGACAGTGGGAATATATTACAAAGACATGACTCGCCACAGTTTGAAAAAACTTGAGACTAGACATTACCACCAAATCACATCTAACGTTATTTAGAACCTTTTATATATATATATATATATATATATATATATATATATATATATATATATATATATATATATATATATATATAGAGAGAGAGAGAGAGAGAGAAAGAGAGAGAACTAAGCTCAATTTAGAAAATAAAAAAGATTGAGAATGGGGGAATCATTCTCAGTCACTCATTTATTTTTGCCGCAAAAGCATCTGTCGTACCAGCAGAAATGGGAAATGAATACACATGTGTTTTCCAACAAAACATGTTTCCTTAAAATATGCTAATCATTACCTTAATATATACAAAAACATAGTTTTTTTTCGTTTTTTTAATTTTTAAGAAACTATTTTTATCAAAAAATGATTTTAAATATACCAAAATTCATGATTTTTTATTCTCTACAAATAGACATCCATATTTATATAGTTTTAAGATAAAATAAAAAAATTTATTTTTTTATATTTTCAGCTATCGTTATTTATAAGTGAATCAAAATGCATCAGATTTTTAGTACAGCACATTCGTTATTCACTTATGAATAAAAAAATATGATTAATTTTTTTTACAGATTAAGTATCATTCATATATAAATATAACATATAATAAACTCTTTACAGCTTACATCAACTCTCGTCACATGTTATATTCACATATGAATAAAACGTGTATTGACTTTCCTCACAAGTTATATTTATATACGAAGAACACTTGTATCATAATTTTGTTACAGTTCATTTGTTATTCCTATATGAATAAGTAGTTCAAATTTTCAAAATACTTCAATTTTTATAACATACTTAAAATAAACCATAATTTATCAGAAATTCCGCAATACATACCATAAAAACTATTTCAGACAAACGAAACCCTTGGGGTTTGTGACTTCCTTGCTATGCGTACGAGTCCTGTTTATATATGAATAACAAATGGATTGTAACAAAAATCTTAGAAATGTTTTATTAATATATGAATATAACATATGACGACAATTAATACACGTTTTATTCATATTTAAATATAACATGTGACGAAAGATGACGTAAAAAAAAATATTTTACGTAAGAAAACTTTATAACGTGTTATATTCATATATAAACGACACTTAAACTGTAAAAAAGTTAAGCATGTGTTTTATTCATAAGTGAATAACGAATGTAGTGTAATAAAAATCTGATGTGTTTTTATTCACTTATGAATAACGATAGCTGAAACTCTAAAAAAAAATTATTTTATCTTAAAACTATATCAATATAGATGTCTATTTATAGAGAATAAAAAATTATGAATTTTGATATATTTAAATAAATTTTTGATAAAAATAGCATTCTAAAAATAAAAAAAAAGCAAAAAAAAAAATATGTTTTTGTTTATTTTAAGGTAATGATTAGCATACTTTAAGGAAACATGTTTGGTTGGAAAAACACATGTGTATCCGTTACCCATTCCGCCGGTACGCCTAAGTGTTTTGCGTCAAAATAAATGTGTGGCTGAGAATGATTCCCTCATTCTCAACCCTTTTTTTTTCTCAATTGAACTCTCCTATATATATATATATATATATATATATATATATATATATATATATATATATATATATATATATATATATATCTTAACCTTTAAAGTGTTATATTTGTCTAAATTTATTATTTAAACATTTTTTAAAATCTTTTAATCATTTTTCATATTATATATTTATTTTAATTTAAAAATAGAATACTAATCGACCAATTTTCCCTTCTATACTAAAAGTCTAAAAATCATCAACTATATTGATTGAATTACCTCGAGTAGCCTTGCCCTTTCTTGAGTTTCTTGAGTGATCAGGAGATCAAGTCTTTCAAAAATAGGAACAACGGTGATAAGACCTTGTTCGAGATGGTCAAACTCCATAGAAAATTCAAAAAGAGAAGGAAGGGAATTCGATCAATTTTCGATAATATTTCCTCAATGCAAATTTATTCTACTCTAGCAACATTATTCCTATAAAATATAAATTTAAACGTTAATAGTACCTTTTAGTTCTAAATAATAATAATAAATTGCTAAAATATTAAGATATATATATATATATATATATATATATATATATATATATATATATATATATATATATATATATAAATACTCATATCACGCTATGATTCTGTTTTTAAGAATTGTTGAGATGAGATCGGTCATTATTTTTTTTTTATAGTGGGGGTAGCGATATGGTTTCACATTTATTGGAGGTGTGTTGGGAAGGAGAGGGATTCAATGGTCGTGGGGCGATGAGGTGGAAGGTGAGTGGGTGTCTCGAAAAAGTGTTTAAATTCTTGAAGTAATTTGTAGATATGGGGGTTTGTGATGTTTGGGGCTTCCGTGGTGGGTGGTTCAAAAGATAAGGGCATGCATGGAATCTATGGAGTTTTTGTGTAATATGTGGTGGAGGTTGATGGCTGTTGTGGGGGTGGCGGTTGGTTCTCCAACTAGGTTGATTTCTTTGTTGTTGTGGCGGAATGTAAGTTGTGGGACTGAGACATCTGCTTTTAGTGTCCCAATGATCCTAACCATTAGAGGCCTAAGACCATGTCGGCTCCTTCAAAAGGTAGCACAAAGAATGGAATTTGAAACGAGGTTTCTTGGAGACCAAGGTGAACATCTGGCAAAACCCATGGCAGTGAATATAGGTATCGTTCCCGATTATAACCGAAAAGCTTGGAATCGAAGTAGTAGCTAATTTGAGAAACGTGTTGGTGTTGCACTAAGTTATGTGTGTTGCCACAGTCGATGAGGGTGGTCACGGGGTGACCGACTATGAACCCTATAACTCTTAAAGCACGGGGACATGAGGATCCAAGTAGTGCCACTTGTGACAAGGATATAAACTGTGGTGGTGCATCGGGAATGGTAGGGTCTGTGCTAGGCACAACATCAAGCGATTGGTAAGATGGGTCACCTGGTGTAGGCGAGGGCAGGTTAGTAGTGGTTTGTAGAGAGTCCTCGTTGTCGACAATGGTTAGAAATTGTTATGGATTGCATTTATGGTCGGGATGGTATTTCTCAGGGCAACGAAAACAAATGTCGACAACTCTTCGTTGTTGTAGTGCCTCCGCGGATAAACGAGTAAAGGGTATAGATTGATTTGGTTTGGTGGGTGTAGGTATGACTCATATTGTCGTGGTTGTGACCGGTGTAGTGGTTAAGGTGGATGAGCTGGAAGTGATTGGTGGTGGTAGTGGACGGTATGGAGTAGAGTAGCTAGAGCGGTAGCGGTTATCGTAGTGTTTGTCTTCAATTAGTTTGGCCAACCCTATTTATTGTGTGATTGTCATAAGTGGAAGGCCCAAAATGAGTTTCCAGGGCTCGAGTGAAAGCTTCCCAGGAGGTGAGAAGATTGTTGTTGGACAGGTATTTATACCAACTCAATGTGTTATCTGAAAGGAAAAAAGCGACCACGTTTAGGCGTGATTAGGGTTGGATGTTCTAGAAGGAGAAATATTGGTCGGCTTGGAAGAGCCAGTCCAACGGGTTTGAGCCAATAAAGGTTGAGTGGGTGATTTTTGGGGGTCGAGATTGTGTGTCATTGATGGATTGTTTGAATTCTGATTTGGGAAAGGAGTTACAGGAGGGCGAGTTTTCTGAAGGTTTAATGACGGTGGATAACATGACATTAGTTTGTTCATATTGGTCTGTTAATTGCTTCATGATAATGTCTAGCTGGGATTGGGTGGTTGATTGGTTGTTGTTGGAGGAGGTGAAGAGGTGGGTTACTTTATCCACCATGACAGCCATTGAAGCTTCAACGGATGGTGGGGAAGACAAAGTATCAAGCTTTGGAGGCATGGTTTGAGGAAGAAAACTGAAAGAACCAAACTGATAAGACCTTGTTCGAGAGGTTCAATCTCCACATATAATTCAAGAATAGAATGAAGGGAACTGCAACAATTTTCAATAATATTTCCTCAATAGAAATTACAACTAAATACTAAAAAGATTTTCTATCATACTTCCCTGAAAACAGGAACTAAATAAACATGGTTGTGACTTATTCTAAATTAACTTAGTGGGTCCTAAACTAATGCATGCACGAACATCACGTGTAGAAAAATATTGGAATAGTAGCTTAGCTTCCAAGTCTTATGTTAGTCAAGGTAACGGGTGGGTTGTCAGGTCTCTCTCTTGGGTCGGTTATGGGTCATACTCGTATCAGACAACCAAAATTTATCTCCCATTCCTCGTCAACATTCATCTTATCATCTTTTCTATCTTGTCTACACCTCAAGACAGTTTTCGTCATCTTCAGGTTTGGTTTTACATATTCATTACAAGTAGCTTCGTTTGATTCTAATTATCTAGGGTTTCCATATGACGGTAATGGTGGTTGGGGTTTCGAGAGATGATATCAGGCATAGTGTACATAGATTTTTAGTTCTTTGAGCATGTAACAAAAAGTCAAATAAGGGAGTTAGTTAGCCAAGTCATGGGTTTATCCTGTAGAGTTATTGGATAAGACGGTAGATTTTATTTTTATTTTTATTTTGTTTTGCCAAAAAGCACATAATCTTTCTTAAAGATCCCATCTTGATGAATAATTCATAACATCATCTATACGTACACATTGGAGGCTATTGAAGTTGATCAACAGACACAAATGGTGGCTAAGCTTGATGGTTTAATCATAAAATGTGTTCATGATCAACATGGTAATCATGTAATCCAAAAATGTATTGAATGTGTATATGTGTTATGTGTGTGTGTTTTCTGTTGTATGTGTATATGATGTTTTAATTTCTATGTAATTTCTCTAGCCTCACCTCAAGCATAGGTTTAGATCAGATGCATATGGCTTTTTATGTTAGTTGAAGTAATGAATAATTTCCCCTAAATTAACTTACCTGGTGGTTTTTAATGTTGTTGGGTGTGGGCAACATGTTATTTCATGTTATCATACCCAAAAGGTGCCACATCATCATCCTAGTCATACATGGGTGTTATAACACCCAAGGTAGAAATGGGCAACACCAAATAACATGTGACAACACCTCTTATTTTCTATTTTATTTTTAATTTTTTTTATGTTTTTAAATTCTATATTTCCAATTTTTTATTTATGTCATAATATTTATAATTATCATATAAATTAAATCATAAATTAAAAATAACATTTAAAAAGTAAAAATAAAATTTTAATAAATCCTAAATTAAAAACAACATTAAAAAATACAACAAAGGACAAAAACATTTAAAACCTAAAAACCAAAAAAAAAAACGATTAGAAAATTTACATTTTTGACCTAAATTATTAATCTTCAGTACCATCGTAGATATGATCTGCCATGTCTTCTCGAAGTTGCTTGTGTTTTCGTTGGTCTTGAATATCAACGACTCTATGTAAGTATTTTGCTGTTCTAGGTTGAAATTGAATGTGTCTTGGTTCCGTAGACGAATACTCCGCAATGTTTTGTCCTTTATCTTCAATCACCATGTTATGCATTATGATACATGCTTACATAATATCTCGTAGAGTGTCCAACTCATATGGTCATGCCGCATGTTCAACTATGTGCCATTTTGTTTTTAGAACTCCGGAAGCACGTTCCACATCCTTACGTGCTCCTTCTTGTCTTTCTTGAAAAATTTGTCTCTTGGTTATATCGGGTGTCGAAAGGCCTTCACAAACGTGGAATATGATGGATATATTCCATCCGTGAGTTAATACCCAAACTTATACTCATGGCCATTTACTGTGAAAGGAGCATTCGATGCCTTTCCTGTCAATAGGTCCTGAAATATTGGTGGCTGATCAAGAACGTTTACGTCGTTGTTAGAACCCGCAACTCCAAAAAAAGCATGCAAAATCCATAAGTCTTGTGAAGTAACAACCTCTAATACCAACGAAGGCGATCCAAGATGACCACTTGTGTATTGACCTTTCCACGCCACATGACAATTTCTCCATATCCACTTTGTGCAATCAATGCTTCCAAGCATAACTGGAAAACCATGTCGTTCTTCATGCACCGCATATAGTTGTTGCATGTCATTCAATGAAGATTTGCGCAAGTGTTTGTCACCGAAGGTTTCGATAACACCTCTCGCCAATCTATACAAACTTTCTCGTGCAGTTCGCTCTGACATTCTCATATAGTCATCAATGGAATCGGGCGACTCCCCATAGCCATAAGCTTGCAGCAGCACATTTTTGCAACCCTATAAAACTTTGTTTACCTCTCGCATCATACCTCATTTGGAAAAATTCATAACTAAACATATATTTAATTTGTAAAAAATGTGTACTTATGTTATCTGAAAAACAATTATCTAAAAAGTATATTTATGTCATCTAAAAAACATTTATCTAAAAAGTGTATTTACGATACCTGCTTTCCAATGCATTGACTATCCGTTGAAACACATTTTTTCGCAAACGAAACCTTCTTTTGAAATCGCTAGGTTGGTAGACACAATTATCCACAAAATAATCGTGTACTAGATGTCTATGCCCTTCTTCACGGTCTCTGTTCGAAGCCGCACGCCTTGTCAGTAGTGGAGCTGGCTCTGGCGGTAACATGTTCATAGAATATTGATACATCATACTCACGAATATATCACCGTCGTCGTTATCAACGTTGTATGGATGAAACATATCAAAATAATCCATTTTTTGTAAATAGAAAAAGATAAAAGATAATGAACTTGATAGAAATGTGTATTTGAGAGAATTTGTTGAATTTTGTTTGTAAAATTTTGAAGTTAAAATGTGTATATATATTGGAATTAAAATGATTTTTTTTAAATTCGTGACCGTTCCACAACGGTTGAAAAATAGACTGTCAATATATATGTGTGTTTCGTCCCGTTGCCACACAAACGCCAAATAACGCAACGCCTAATAACGGTGACCGGGGGCGGTGTTCCCCCGTTATACCGGCGTTATTTGCATGCCACGTCGGAATAACGTGCCTTCCCGTTGCCCGCTCCTGCCCGTCTAAAGGGGTGGAGTTCAAGAAGCAAGTTACTGATATTATATACATATTAAAAAGTGTACAACTTATGAACAATAGTAAGGATTGAGCTGATTCGTTTTTGGTTTTGCTTTTGGTATTTGGGATATGGTGGTAATCGGCTGGTATTGAGCTGAATTGTTTTCCCTTTCATGTATGTAGACCACGTGTTGCTACCTCTGCTGTTCCTCCAACGTCGCCGTCTTTTATGCTATAATCAATCTCAACTTTGTGACTTTACCGTCAAATGAAATACAATGGCGATGAGGGAGTATTTTTTACCACATTCAACATATGGCTACTCTAATAATACCACTTATTTATGGTCAAAACTTGGAAGTAAAGCTCCTACAATATAAGATACACAATGTTAACCTTTTTGTTATCTGATGAAGCTATGCATATTGACTTTGACTTTGACTTAGGTGCCATTTTGTTCATTTCTCACAAGTAGGGTACCACAAACAGAATGAAGGATATGCAACATACTTTATCCAAGAGCTTAACAATCAACAATTTAATCCACTACTCATAAAATAGAAGAGATAAAAAAAGAAGGGCTTAATCCAATAAATAACAATGTACTTTTATTTACATCATTGTATTTTGAGAAAATCACAATTTATAACATTGAACTTTGAGAAATTCACAATTTATAGCATTGAACTTTTAGAATTTTGTACTAGTTAATTACAATAACTAAATTTTTGGTCTTTGTAGATTTTAATTGTAACTAGTAAAAAAGTTTGGGCTTCGCCTTGGGCCGTTTTTTTTTTAATTTTTTTGATATTGTGTTATAACAGATGTCACAAAATTACCGGAAATACGTAGTTTACAATTCAAAGAAAAGTTATTTTTGGTTGGCGCGTTATTTTTTATTTGTAATTGTGGGCGTCAGATTACTAGAATTGTAATTTCCCCTTTTTTTCCAATTAGGCGCATTGTACTTTGACTATTACTAATAATAATAATGTGACTGCGAGATTAAACGTTTTATAAATAGTAAAATAATGGCAAAATGTTAAAAAAATATTTGTTTTTGGACTATGATTTTTATTTAACCAAAGTAGAGGGGTCAAATTTATAATTTAGTCACAAAACATTATAATTGTTTTGGATAATATGATGCATATAAGTTTAGATGTGATCATAAAATGATAAACAAAATTAGATAAAAGTTCCTCGCAAGTTCATTAATGAGTGTATTGTTCTTACAAAAGATTATTCTCAAGTTGCCAACATGAGTGTATTCTTCTTAGTAGCGTGTTGGATTATAAAAAATGGGTGAAAACACTTAACAACTTACGAATGTAAAATGTTTTTTCCATAAAATATTAAATACATGTTATTTACAATATAATCACGGGGAATCTTTAACGCTAAATTATATTACATTTAATCTAATTGGAAAAAGAAGTAAAAGAGTTTAAAAAAAAAAACTGATAGCTATCTCTTGGTGTCTGGCCTCCCTGTTGAAGTCCTTCAAATACTCATAAACTTTGCTTGTGACATGTTTTACAATCTTATATTTAGAAAAACAGTTATGTAAAATCTGGAAAATTGTCACACCCCCATACCAGAACGGCGGAAACGTTCGGGGACGGATGACGTCATGTACAATATCATAACAATGCACAATAGTAAAACAAGCAACAACATCATCCATTGCATTAATAATATAGTTATTACATGTGTGTTCTGAATGTATTTGTAAGACACCAAAAATATATATATCAAAATAAAAGACGGGTCTTGAACATACTCCGTCTTCTCAAAACCAAGTCCAGTGTACATGTCTACTGGTGACCTGAGAATACAAGTTATTTTGAAAGAGTAGATCAACATTTAAGCTGGTGAGTTTATAAGTATTTTAGTGTCAATAGTTTGCATTTGTTTCATGAAAATGTTTGTAAGTGTTTTGATGTAAATGTTTGTATACTTCCTAGAAAATCCTATATTTTCTACTAAAATGAAAAGTAGTCTTCTACCAAGACTCAACTGGTTTGTATGTTTGTTTTATTGTAAAAGTGTATGTTTTTCCAACTTTAGGACTATCTTTAATAGAAAATAGTTTGCATTTCTCAAAGTGAGATTATCACTGCATGAATGTAATGAAAAAAATGAAAGTGTACAGTAGTGTTGTATAAAATAACTACTGAAGCACTAACTACTTTAAAACCAAATTGTTAATTAAGGTTAAAATGTGATGTGGTTATAACCATACTGATTGACTAGTTTTTAACACGACGACCTGCTGGCGCCGAAACTAATGTGACATTCCTTGGCCTGTCTGTCGGACTGTAGCTAACAGTTAGGATGTGGAATTGTTAGTCCCTTATAGATCTATACACATAATGCCCGCTCTCCCTCCAGGAGACTCTGGTTACAAAACGCGACATAACAAGTATATTGCTATGCCGTGAAGTAGTAATTTCACATTATTGTTATCTTGTTCTTGTTATAGTATGTATGTTGCTTTCTGTTCTAGTTATAGTTTGTATGTTCCTTTCTGTTCTAGTTATAGTATGTAAGAATTGACTCATGTATGAATTGACTCATGTAAGAACTGATTCATGTAAGTTTCATTGTTCTAGAAATAGTAAATAGTAATCCTCTAAACTTGTCACAACTGGCAAAATTAGGGTTATATTTTTTTTCCATCCTTGTACAGGATAAATTCTTAGTGTAACCTCATAACCCTACCTTTGACTTAAATCAAACTTCAACACTATATAAGTTACACATTCAAGAATCATAATTCAAGTCGAAACCACTTTGTATAAACCCAGAACTCGATCGAATAAGCTAATTCCACTCAACTTTGGGCCTTAGCCCAAGAGTTGTCAGACCAAATCTCTTATTGGACCAAGACTTTTTTATTGGGCCCTAATGGACCGATGACTTCTCCAATTGGTTTTTGGGCCAAAATCCCCTTACTTGGGCCGATACTCATCCTAGAGCAATTGTGGATCGAAAACTTCTTTGGGCCAAGGCAAATTTGAAGCCCATTATTCTTTTGGGCCAACCTTGGGCCAAACACCTCTCCTAATTGGTTATGGCCATGGGTTAAGCAAAAAAAAAAAAAAAAGAAAGGGATAATTCACATGCCACCTCATTTTTATCTAGCATACATCTATGCTTTTGACCTCCATACACCCATACATATCCCATCACCTAACATAAAGTCAAACAACCTCTTTCTCCCTTCCTCTCCCTTATTCACGACCAAGACACCACAAACACACACAAAACACTCTCATCTCCTCACTTGTTTTCTAAATAAGCTTACCCATTGTTTCTCTCAAGAATTTTCGAGTTTATCATCATCAAAAATCGATTCAAGACTCCTTAGAACACACATAACTTCGAGATCTCTTCAAGGCACAAGCTAGGTTCAAAGATTCATCTTCTTCTTCATCTACATCTCAAAAACCCCTAAGGTGAGCTTCATACCCCCTTGTTTTTGGTTTTATAATGTTTTTGGAGGAGGATACAAGTGCTTTTATGTTAGATCTATGTATATGTGCATGTTTATGTGTTAAACTTTTAGATCTTTACTTGAAAATGAAGTTTATCACTTAGATCTTCATAAAGACCATGAGAAAAGTATATATTTTGTCTCATATATTACATGTAAACTTGTAGATCTGAGATTATACACCCTAAATAGCAAAAACAAGTGTTGTGTTCAAACATCTATAACCTAAACTCAAAAATTCAGCTTTAACAGGAATGTTATGGTCTAGTTTCGGACTGCTTTGACCACCTTGATGGTAATATTTTTCAAAACTGTTTTACGTGCAAAAGGTTCAGGTTATTAACTTTAAAATGACTACTCTCACGTTTTCATACGATTTTTCTACAATTTTTGGTGAATTTTACAAAACTGCCTATTCTAAAAGCAATATGCAAACTATTCTAAACAATTTTTGGTGAATTTTACAGGAACGTTTGGTGAAGTTTATCACTTAGATCAGACACAAATATTTCAAACCACTACTTTTTTTGAGAATATCAGATTTCTGAAAGCAATATGCAAACTATTCTAAACAAGTACAAAAACCATTTTTATACAAAACTGCTTATGAACTCACCAACTTTTTAGTTGACGCTTTTCAAAACGACTTGTATTCTCAGGGATCCAGTAACAGGTAATAAGCTCGGCTATGAGATCAAGTGGTGCGACTTCAAGAAATTTTACTTTCTTACTTTTGTGTAACTGATGAACAAGTTCAATATGTAAACTATGTAAGTGTGTATTTCTAATGAATGATGTTTGGCTGTTATGCTTCATTCATATTCAATTGTTATGATACTGTACAATGACGTCAACCGCCCCCGGACGTTTCCGCCGTCCCGGTTCAGGGGTGTGACAGATTGGTATCAGAGCATTGTTTATAGTGAACTAGTATATCTAACCATACAAGATATACAACTATAAATACAATGGGACTAAAAACACTCTAACTAAAAGTATACCTTAAGAATATAAGTATCTTCTAAAAGTATACATACTTGCTAGAACCGTATCATAATACGAACAAAACAAAAGTATTTAGATGTTGAACACTACAGTCAAACCTGGGCAGTTATGTAATCATATCTGGGATAAATATAGCCTGATCAACTATATTTATTTGAGATACGACCAACATGTGCTTGAGAGTGAGGGTAGCGTTGCAACGAGTCTAAAACTTACCGACCTTACATGTAAAGGAGCATTAGAGCCAAACCTAAGGTTTAAAATACTATAGGAGTATTTTATGATACTAAACAATAACAACAAGTCTAAAAACGTATCGATTTCGTACATCAGGAAGCCCTAGGATCAAACATGTAATACTATAGTAGCATTTTAGAATACCATATGACCTACACACTTAAATCTTCTACATGTATCTCATACCTCCACTCTCGTGAAGACAACATGAATGAGCTTCATCCCAAAGACCCCTACTACCCTGTGGTAATAGCCAACGAATGGATCAAGGGAGAACCAGAGGAAGTGCAATGGGAGAACCCAGAAATGGGTCTTGAAGAATAGCAAGAGATGAACCACGAGGGAGAGGATTCTAAGGAGGAGTCAGACATGGATGAAGGCGCCGAAGAGATCCTTAGCGGGCCTTACCCCTCGGAAGCAATACCGAACCAACACACGGAACAGGAAGACCTCACCAGTCATCTCTGCTCCTTAGAAGAGGAGGTGATCACCCTAAGGCAACAACTCATTGAAGCTGAGGCTAGGGCAGCCTTAGCAGAGCAGAGAGCGGAAGAGGCCACTCGTGAAAAGAGCGAAATAGTTGGACACCTTGTACGCTATTTAGGCATATGAGAGTCACTACACTATTCTCACAAAGTCCTAGGTTTACCATGTGATTCGTCACAGCTAGTAGTAGTAGATCAAGAGAGGTACGCCCTCCAAGAACTCATGTAACCTGAGCCAACTTAAGGATCTGATATCTATAATCTATTATAGTAACTTAACATTTGTACAATACTTATTTCTACATACTACCATTAATACATCATAGGGATGTAGGTCGAAACAACGAGAATCGTGCAACAAAACATGTGATTTATATGAGTACATGTATAAGCTCATATATATAATCATAGATGAGATACGACTAGAAATAACCATAGTTACTCACGAACATGTTTCTCATCATGCAACAGAATCATGTCTTCCCATGGAAACAAGCAGCTAGCCGGCGAAACACCAGTTCTACAGATGGACCCCGCAAACTTCCAAGCCGCTGTAACAGGTGCCGTGACAGCCATCATGGCGCAACTCAACGCCAACAATCCAAATGGAAATGGAAATGGTGTCGATAACTCCAACCGTAGTCACAACCAAGGAAACCAACGAGGGACAACTTACCAAGACACCCCAAACTCCAAACCTAAGGTCATGAAGCGAAAGCGGGGGAACAAGAAAGGAAGCGGACCGACTCAAGGGTCTACCAAAAGGCAACAAGTTGTAGCAGCCCCTACCCCCACTGGCCCCCTACCTCAGCACCGAGAAGACCATATTATGGAAACTCCCTGCTCTGCAGCAAGTGCAGCTACCATCATCATGGACTCTGCCGAGATTTGCATTGCAATAGGTGTAACAAGAAGGGGCACACCTCCCGCTACTGTAGGGTCCCGACCCCATGCGTCACTCCAACCCCCAACCCAGAAGTAAGTCCCGTATGCCACGCATGCGGTGAAACGGGATACTTCAAGAGGAATTGCCCAACATAGAAGAATGACGGAGGACCAGGAGGAGTTTAACAACTGGACGTGAAAGGGACAACGAGGAAACCTACCGAGACTTTTGGTATGTTCCCAAAATCACTCAGTCTAACTTAGTGTAAACGTAAGGCCGTGAGTAATTAAGATTCTACAAACTTAGAGTGTGTAGTTCCGCCTTAATTCATGTTCTTTGTTTGACTATGGGTTTAGGGCATGACCACTCAGTCTACAATCTTTTCAAACTTGAATTATATATGACTAGACAACATCAAACCATCATAGAGTGGTCTAATAGAAACCAGACTATGAAATCACATCATTTATACCAAGGCACTTGTATTGCTAGGACACTCAAAAATTCAGAACGAAATAACCATAGTAGTAATACCAAGAACGAAATGGGTAACATTACAAACGTGTACATAGAACACACTATCACTTCGAACAACCATCCCTTTTCAGATCAATTCAACATCTATTACAATAAGGAGCCCAACGGTGTCAATTGACATGGGCTGACTTGATCCTCACCATACGAAATTCATGTGCCAACGAGGCTCTTCGCCCTAACCAATCGACTAACAAAACACCTACAACTTGTAACGACAATCCTCGAATTATCTCGAGCATCTAGACCCTTAGGTACCCGTGCAACTAATACCACACTTTTTTCTATCCCTTAATAGGGATAAGGAAATAAGAAGCAAAGAACACCGAGGGTAACTGTCACACCCCCAGCCGTCGGCGGAAACACCGGGTGGTGTAACGTCATTCTTCGTATCACAGTTATATAACATACACTGAACAGTACTAAAGAAAATACATATCTTTATTGATGATTGAAAGTTACATTATTGTTTTCCTAGTACTTATTACATAATATCCGACTATGACATACTTATTAATGAACAGAAAGGTAATAGTAAAATTTCTCCTGTTCGAATACATACCAGCTTTTCAATTTCCTGAAAACACATGCATTTAAAAACACGTCAACATAAAGTTGGTGAGTTCACAGGTTTTGACTCCATATGAAAATAATACTTTTCCTAAGTTCAAAAGTTTAGTTTTTGAAAGTATCATTTTGACGCTCCAACATTTAGTATATATATTAGGTATAATAGTTTACTTAATCAAATACGTGTTATACCTAAACGTTCCTTGAACCTAGGGTATAAGTAGGGGGAAACTTATACTTAACATTAATATTTGTATACGACAAAGTATAATGTTTCTAACAATTTGTTACCATGAGCCTGTAACCGCTGCTATGACATAATACCTCTGATAAAACACACTCATGATTTAACATGAGAAACAACACACTCATGATTTGCAATGAGAAACAATACCGCACGCTTCATCGACGCCGGAACAATAACAAGTAAAATGATAGTTCGTCACTTGCTTATGGTTGACTGTAGCTAACAATCACAAGTGGGGTGGTCAACCCGTATACTAATTATACACGACTTCCTCGCTCACACGGGATTAACGGTTACAGTTCAGAGGATTTCCGCTAAGATCCCCAATCTTAGTTGATGAATACAATTACTCATGTAGACTTGTCGAGTTCCGTTAGTTCTAGTAGTAAAATCATATTCGTGTCTAATACCCTAAGTTATTAGACTATGCTTTAAACATTACTCCTAATATTTATAATACTTAGGCAGTACAACAGCTATAATTAGAATTAAAACCAGGTTTTATCTTAACATAAAAGCAATAATAACAACATATAACGTTTCTAGTTTTATCTTGACATAAAACCAACAATAACAACGTACATATCAATTAACATATAGAACTTCCGAGTATAACTCTGGAACTATATCGCACACGAAATATATATAGAATCCTAAGTATAACTCAAGATCTACATTAGTATATTACTATAACAATAACATGCTAACAAGTTGATAATAGTTGTATATATTCAAAATATTATATTTAGAACAACTATATTCCGGTTATTATAATTATCTACATTGATACTAATATACTATCATATAGACATAATAGTAATGTATATACAATATTTAGCATGCGTTTTCCCCCGAAAATATTAAAAAGTGGGGCCGTGAAACTCACCTTAATAGCGTGATTTTATGTAATCTAAGCATAAACGGTCAGCGGTTCGCGATCACCGGGCTCGGGATGCAAGATGGCTTCAGCAAAGGAGAGAGGAGAAAGGGAAATGGTGTAAGGAAGTGTCAAGGTCGGACCTGCTATTTATAGGAAGAGTTGTGGCCTCTCACGCCGTGAGCCATATAGTCTCACGTCGTGAGCCATGGTTGGTCACCCCGTAGACTTGCCATTTGCGTCCCTAGCTTCGGAAGGTGGCCATGTGACTCCTCACGTCGTGAGATATCCTTGATTACGTCGTGAGCTTAGAACTTATCCCTTCGTAGCCTCGTCACGCACCTTCTAGATCCGAAATGTGGCAAAATGACTCCTCACGTCGTGAGTTTCTGTGCTCACGTCGTGACTCAGTTAGATTAGGGTTTCTGACAGCTGAATCTTCGGAAGGTCGTAACTTTCACATACGAACTCCATTTTTGACGTTCTTTATATCCACACGTAGGTATTTACGAGCACTACAACTCTCTTTTAGACTCCAATAGCTAATTCTAAGTCTATTTTAAATTCCTCTTATTATAGAGATTTATAGTGTTCGGTTTATCATAACTTCTTCACGCGAAGTCAGATTCAGACATTCTCTATATTTTTGGAATCGTATGGACGTATACTTTGAGTTGTATCATAAAGAAAGTTCATATTTGTATTAGAATTTATCATGAACTACATAGTAAGTTTATCACATTACTAGTTTAACTAAATCACATTACATGATTGGCATAATCACATGTGATTGTTATTGACCTAATTTTGACGGGTGTTACAGTAATCCAGAGGTTTTTAACCCCCCTAAGATGTTTCCAACATTCCTTTGAGAAATATCACCTATATGCCAAGTTGAGTTCGGAGATCGACTCAACTCATGGAGCCATCCTCATAACTAGACCACCAAGACCAGTTAGCACCAATATAAACACCGAAGGTATCCGGTCGATGGGACGACCCAGTAAGTATGAGATTTATCAAACCAAGACTTGAACCTTAGAGAACGCCTATCTAATTCATAAATAGGAAAGGCTAAGTGTCCATAGAACCACTGACTACTAAGAATCAAACGAAACCATCCTCAAGGATCGATATTCCTATCCCGAATCGAAGACTTACTCGACCTACCCTCAGGAACAAGCAAAGATCGACCTCCCACTAGTTCAGAATCCCATAGTAAGAAACTCCCATGCCAACTTAAGAAGTATGAGGCCAACTATGCTGCATGAAACTTTAACTTTAGTGACAATAGTGCTCCCCCTAAGGTTTCGAGGCACTACTTTTGGGGCGTCAAGAACACGAACCTCATTAACCGTGACCATCCATTCACTTCCCCCTATAGGATGCAAAGGTAGAATACCTATGTGTTGGGTTGAGATGACCAACACCCAACTAACCAAAGGAGCAAAGTCAAGGGCCGGTAGCAAAGGTACACTAGATCACTAAGCAAGGATTAAATCCTCCTAGGAACGAAGAGACTAGACAAGACCGAGACACCCACACTTTTTCCTTAGTACTTGGGATGCTGCTTTAGAATGAATTTCGAGACGAAATTCCCTCTAACAGCGGGATGATGTCATAACTGGCAAAATTAGGGTTATATTTTTTTTCCATCCTTGTACAGGATAAATTCTTAGTGTAACCTCATAACCCTACCTTTGACTTAAATCAAACTTCAACACTATATAAGTTACACATTCAAGAATCGTAATTCAAGTCGAAACCACTTTGTATAAACCCAGAACTTGATCGAATAAGCTAATTCCACTCAACTTTGGGCCTTAGCCCAAGAGTTGTCAGACCAAATCTCTTATTGGACCAAGACTTTTTTATTGGGCCCTAATGGACCGATAACTTCTCCAATTGGTTTTTGGGCCGAAATCCCCTTACTTGGGCCGATACTCATTCTAGAGCAATTGTGGACCAAAAACTTCTTTGGGCCAAGGCAAATTCGAAGCCCATTATTCTTTTGGGCCAACCTTGGGCCAAACACCTCTCCTAATTGGTTATGGCCATGGGTTAAGCAAAAAAAAAAGAAAAAAAAAAGAAAAAGAAAGGGATAATTCACATGCCACCTCATTTTTATCTAGCATACATCTATGCTTTTGACCTCCATACACCCATACATATCCCATCACCTAACATAAAGTCAAACAACCTCTTTCTCCCATCCTCTCCCTTATTCACGACCAAGACACCACAAACACACACAAAACACTCTCATCTCCTCACTTGTTTTCTAAAGAAGCTTACCCATTGTTTCTCTCAAGAATTTTCGAGTTTATCATCATCAAAAATCGATTCAAGACTCCTTAGAACACACATAACTTCGAGATCTCTTCAAGGCACAAGCTAGGTTCAAAGATTCATCTTCTTCTTCACCTACATCTCAAAAACCTCCAAGGTGAGCTTCATACCCCCTTGTTTTCGGTTTTATAATGTTTTTGGGGGAGGATACAAGTGCTTTTGTGTTAGATCTATGTATATGTGCATGTTTATGTGTTTAACTTTTAGATCTTTACTTGAAAATGAAGTTTATCACTTAGATCTTCATAAAGACCATGAGAAAAGTATATTTTTTCTCATATATTACATGTAAACTTGTAGATCTGAGATTATACACCCTAAATAGCAAAAACAAGTGTTGTGTTCAAACATCTATAACCTAAACTCAAAAATTCAGCTTTAACAGGAACGTTATGGTCTAGTTTCGGACTGCTTTGACCACCTTGATGGTAATATTTTTCAAAACTATTTTACATGCAAAATTTTCAGGTTATTACCTTTAAAATGACTGCTCTCACGTTTTCATACGATTTGTCTACAATTTTTGGTGAATTTTACAAAACTGCCTATCATATTTGAAATAATCTCGGACCAGCCTGAGAAGGTGAGAAATTTCACACTTGTTTGAGGCCATTAAAAATTATAAGAAAAATTGTGAACAAAGTAGACAAAATTTCCAAACTTCCAGAGTTTACGGATCCAAATTTCGACTTACGACGACTTTTCTACTAATTTTCCAACAACTGGGTCAGAAAAGTCAAAAACCAGAAAAATGTGTATTTTCACAAAAATCAAGCCAAAAATGATATTTTTGATAAAAATGGGTTAAAAATGTTATCTTTACCAAAAACTAGTCATAAATACAAGTTTTGAACAAATGGGGGACTAAAGTGTTATTTTTACTAAAATTGGGCCTTAATTGAAAATTTGTGGCTTATTGGGCCAAGAACGTCATTTTTACAAAAAGTGGGCTTTTATATCAATTTAGTAAATAATCGAGCTAAAACTAGCAATATAATAACAAGCGGGCTAATTAGGTTATTTTCATGTTTATTGGGTCTTAGTAACCCATTAATATGTTTGATAGGTCCTGAATACTATTTATATGTTTATTGGGCCTCATTGACCCATTAACATGTGCGACGGACCTTGGATTCTATTTGCGTGCTATTTGGGCCTGTAAATACCTTACATGTGAAATGAGCCTTAGTGGTCATTTTACATATATTTTGGGCCCATGTTATATAATTTCATTTCTATCGGGCCTTCAAATGACTTACATGTTTAGCGATGCCTTAGTGGTTCACTTACATGGTTCATTGGGCCTGGGAATGAGTTTTATATGTTTTTCTTCTTTTTTCCGCGTAAACTTTGATTAAGGATCTAGTAAGACCTGCCGATTGACACCTTTGAGTGTATGATCGTAGCCTGTAGTTATAACCAAAGTCTCCCGGAGCGAGAGCGTGAGTTTGTGTATAGATCTATACGGGGGTGACACCCCATACCTGAGCTGTTCGCTACAGTTAGACTAGGTCAGTCTAGGGTGACAAACCATATCTTAAGCAAGTCGGCGTCTGATAGACGTGTTGACAGGCGAAATTGTCATTATCAAGTATGGTTAAAATGGCTCACTTAGAGGAATTAACATTATAAAATTTACGGGAAACCATTCTATGTTCTTTTTGGATAAAACGGGGAAACCATTCTATTTTCTTTTTGATAAAACGATAATCTATACGCACTGGTACTCAACCACGGGGGTTGAGATTCCAGCATTTTCTATCGCAGACAACATCGGGTTGTCTGGAATCATTCTCTTTCTATTTTCGCAAACATTAACACACATGCATTAATATAAGATCGGACACAAATATTTCAAACCATTACTTTTTTTGAGAATATCAGATTTCTGAAAGCAATATGCAAACTATTCTAAACAAGTATAAAAACCATTTTTATACAAATCTGCTTATGAACTCACCAACTTTTTAGTTGACGCTTTTCAAAACGACTTGTATTCTCAGGGATCCAGTAACAGGTAATAAGCTCGGCTATGAGATCAAGTGGTGCGACTTCAAGAAATTTTACTTTCTTACTTTTGTGTAACTGATGAACAAGTTCAATATGTAAACTATGTAAGTGTGTATTTCTAATGTATGATGTTTGGTTGCTATGCTTCATTCATATTCAATTGTTATGATACTGTACAATGACGTCAACCGCCCCCGGACGTTTCCGCAGTCCCGGTTCGGGGGTGTGACAAAACTATACCTATTATAGTTTGCTAGTATGATTGTTTGACTGTTACTGATTTATAGAAAAGACTCAATTACTCACCAAGCAACTAAGTTAAGTATAATCCTTAAAAATGGGTTTAATATTCATATATGTATTTAATAAGTATAACTATGATTTAACCGACATTCAGACTAGTGATCCTACCCTAAGCCCACAACCAAACAAGGAACAGGAGTCAAGGTATCTAGCAATAGTGCTAAGTCTGTTAAAGCATACTTATACGTAAATAGATAGACAAATATGATTTGATATAAAATAAGTTTATAAAAGCTTTAAAAGAGTTTTAACAAGTTTTGAGTATAAGAAATCCTTTTGGATGTTGTTTTCACATGTAAATGGTTAACACAATTTCATTGTGTTCTACTCGTATTCCCCCCCTAAAAGCATTTAAAAGTGTAGTTGTAGGGGTATGAACTCACCTGTAGTGAGTGATTCGAATGAAAGATCGATATAGGATGCTAAGTATGCCAAGTGAAGTCCCGAGCACAAATGGATCCTATTTAGCATATAACAACACATATATGTATGAAATTAGGGCCTATAAAAACTAATAAGTATAGGAAACAACCATAGGAAGTAGGAAACCCTTTCAATGAAGTGTTAGAATCACAAATGAAGGGTTGAAGGGTGTTCACGGCCAAACAAGGAGGGTTCACGGCCCTTGGGTTGTTCACGGCCAAGAACACTTGAAGTGTTCACGGACCAAGCATGATCCTATGAAGGGTTTACGGCCAAAGATGGAGGGTTCACGGTCTTGGGATGGTTCACGGCCCAAGATGCTAAGAAGGGTTCATGGCCCTATGAAGGGTTCACGGCCGTGAACTCTTGAAGATCTTGTAAAGAGGTGTTGTATCGAAGGTGGAATCAAGTGTTTCAAAGGGACAACAAGAAGATGGACGAGGTACTTACGTTTTTTAGGCCTTTAGAAGTGATCACGGTTGAAGATAGTTGAGAGAGAAGTGATGTTCACGGCTGGAGTTTGAAGAAGTGAAGAGAAAATGTCCAAAACTCATATATATGGCATGAGTTCACGGCCAAGGAAGGGTTCATGGCCAAGGATGGGTTCACGGCCGTGAACTCCTTTTTGATAGTGTTTCCGGCTCGATTGCAACTCAATGATCTCAAGCTAACACTTCCTAACACACAATCCTTGAGTGTACTAGGCTTAGAACTCATTAAAATGACCCTTAACACAACATAAAGTAACATAAACTAGTCTGACTTTTGATTGAATTGAATTGACTTACAAGATAGAAATTTCGGGTTGTCACATCATCCCCCCGTTAGAGGGAATTTCGTCCCGAAAATTAGAGTTTAAGCAATTTCAGATAAACTAAGGGAAACTATGAGGATATTTAAGTTTCATGTGATCCTCCCGCTCCCAAGTGAATTCAAGTCCCCGCTTTGCATTCCAACGAACCTTCATTATCGGGATACGGCTTTGCTTCGTTTGCTTGACCTCTCGGTCCATGATTTCTACTGGTTCTTCCATGAAGTTGAGGCTCTCATTGATCTCGATTTCATCGAGTGGGATAACAAGAGTCTCATCGGATAGACACTTTTTCAGGTTCGATACGTGGAAGGTAGGGTGTACATTACTAAGTTCTTGGGGTAGTTTGAGTTTGTAAGCTACAGGGCCGACCCTAGCGATAATCTCAAAAGCCCCTATGTACCTTGGATTTAGCTTCCCACGCTTTCTGAAGCGTATCAACCCCTTCCAGGGTGAGACCTTCAATAGAACACAATCACCAACCTGGAATTCCAAAGGTTTCCATCTCTTGTCAGCATAGCTTTTCTGTCGGTCTCTAGAGGCTTTCAATCGTTCACGAATCTAAACAATCTTCTCTGTCGTTTCCCGAATGATTTCCGGACCCGTGAGAGTGTTTTCAGGAACTTGTCCTTTAGCTAACTGCGTGTCACCCACCTCAGCCCAGCACAGAGGGGATCTGCACTTCCGGCCATAGAGGGCTTCAAATGGAGCTGCCTTTATGCTTGTGTGATAACTGTTATTATAGGAGAACTCGACAATGGGTAAATAAGTATCCCATGCCTTTCCAAAGTTAATCAAACAGGCTCGCAACATATCTTCTAGAGTTTGAATAGTCCTCTCACTTTGTCCATCAGTTTGCGGATGGTAGGCTGTGCTCATATCCAGCCTAGTTCCCAGGGAACTTTGTAGCGACTGCCAGAATCTTGAAGTGAATCTACTATCTCTATCAGAGATAATAGATATGGGAACTGTTGGGTTTTAGTATACTACAACATCCTATGGTGCACATACAACCCTAAATACCTTGGATCTATGTTATCTCTATTATACATGCAAATATGAAGTTTCCAAGATATTACCCTATACTAGCATACAAATATCATATACTTGGGTAATAAAATAGATAGAATACATACCTTTTTTTGATGTAACTTGTCTTCATGAAGCTTGAGTGCCTAGTACCCCAAGTGTGACACCTCAAATGGTTCACACAACACCATGAACACTTGGAATAACCTTGAGAATAAGGATACTTTGGTTCTCTCTAGTGAAATCGGCCTTGCCCTTTTGTGTACACACACTAGTCCCATTTCACCAACCAAGGACATCTTTATATAGTGTGGAGATTAGGGTTAAACCCTAATACCCATGACCTTTCATTTCATATGATCCATGGGTTAAACACTCCATGGACTATCCATGAAAGCTTAGCCCAACCTAAATGAACTTGGCCCATCACAAACATATATCTTAGAGTCCATATTTAATTAGTTCCTTTTGATCACTTAATTAATTATAAATTAATTCTTGATCAATACTAATTAAATAATATGATTATATATTAATATATTAGAACTTATAATATATTAATATAAATAACTAGTATCCTTTTTTCCTCATCTTGTCTATCCAATTGTCCCGATGCCATGCAACCCAAATGGACCATGCCGGGTCGGGTCAAGTCTTACCAATTATAGTTATGGACTTAGACATTAATCCAACAGGAACACCATACAGTCGTACAATCTCCCTAATGTAAGTTCTGGTTAGCTTTTCCATCTTGTCAGTTTCTTTGATAGGCAGGAAGTGTGCGGACTTAGTTAACCTGTCTACGATCACCCAAATGGTATCGAGACCACCCGTTGTCTCGGGCAATTTGGTTATGAAGTCCATTGTGATCCGTTCCCACTTCCACTTAGGTATTTCCGGTTGTTGAAGTAAACCTGAGGGTTTCTGGTATTCGACCTCAACCTTGGCGCAAGTAAGACACTTACTCACGAAGGTAGCAATCTCTGCTTTCATGTTAGGCCACCAGTATAACTTTTTGAGATCCAGATACATCTTATCTGAACCTGGGTGGACGGAATATCGAGTATTGTGCGCTTCGGTCATGACCACGTCTCTGAAACCACCGAGCTTCGGTGTCCATATCCGATCCATGAGGTGTAAGGCTCCGCCACCCTTGACTTCTAAGTTCTTATCCATCCCTCTAAGGGATTCACCCGCCGCATTTTCAGGCTTCAAGGCTTCCTGCTGAGCTTCCTTAATCTTTGTGGACAGATGTGAATGGATCGTCATAGTCAATGCTTTGACTCTACGACCTGAGTATTCTTTCCGACTTAGGGCGTCAGCTACTACGTTAGCTTTACCGGGATGATAACGAATTTCGCATTCGTAGTCATTGAGTAGCTCGACCCACCGTCGTTGTCTCATGTTGAGCTCCTTTTGGTCGAATATATGTTGAAGGCTTTTGTGGTCTGTAAAGATAGTATTTTTCGTACCATACATGTAGTGTCTCCAGATCTTTAGAGCAAATACCACTGATCCTAACTCAAGATCGTGTGTGGTGTAGTTGACTTCGTGCGTCTTAAGCTGCCTTGAGGCATAGGCGATGACCTTTCCTCGTTGCATAAGAACACAGCCAAGCCCTTGGTTGGATACATCGCTAGTAAACCACGAAGTCTTCTATCCCTTATGGGAGGGATAATATCGGTGTGCTGCATAAGGCTCGCTTCAGCATTTGGAACGCCTTCTCTTGTTTCTCTTCCCAGTCAAAGGTCACACCCTTTTGGGTCAATGTAGTAAGCGGTTTCACGATCCTAGAGAAGTTATGAATAAACCTGCGATAGTAGCCAGCGAGGCCTAGAAATTGATGAATTTCTGTAGGCGTCCTTGGTGCTGACCAGTTCTCAAAAGCCTTAATTTTGGAAGGATCCACATGTATTCCCTCTTTGCTAACCACGTGACCCAAGAATTTGACTCTTCGAATCCAAAATTCGCATTTAGAGAACTTCACATAAAGCTTCTCTGCTCGTAGGGTTTCTAAGATCTGTCGTAAATGTTGACTATGTTCCTCCTTACTACGAGAGTAGATAAGTATGTCGTCGATGAATACAATAACGAACTGATCTAGGTAAGGACGACACACCCGGTTCATTAAGTCCATGAACACTGCGCCCGCATTGGTTAATCCGAAAGGCATCACTACAAACTCGTAGTGTCCATAACGAGTTCGGAAGGCTGTTTTGGGAACATCTTCCTCTAAAACTCGTAACTGGTGATACCCGGATCTCAAGTCAATCTTGGAAAAGTAGTTTGCCCCTTGCAGTTGGTCAAACAAGTCGTCTATACGTGGTAGAGGGTATCGGTTCTTGACGGTCAGTTTGTTCAGTTCTTGGTAGTCGATGCACATACGGAACGATCTGTCTTTCTTCTTTACGAACAAGACCGGTGCTCCCTAGGGTGAGAAGCTTGGTCTAATAAAGCCCTTGCTGAGCAGTTCGTTCAGTTGACCGAATAGTTCCTGCATCTCGGCTGGCGCTAGTCGATAAGGCGATTTGGGTACTGGGGTAGCTCCTGGAACTAAGTCGATTCTGAATTCGACTTGACGTTGTGGTGGTAATCCTAGTAGTTCTTCGGGAAAGATGTCGGGAAAGTCGCGTACTTCTGGGATGTTCTTTATGTCTTTCGCCTTTTGGCTCACATCAACTACATGAGCAAGGAACGCATGACATTCCTTTCGTAAGTACTTCTGAGCTTGTATACTTGAGATGATTCTAAGGTTCGTGCCTGGTTTTTCGCCATAGATAACTAGGGTTTCGCTAGACGGTAGATTAAGACGAATGGCTTTCTCAAAACACATAATGTCAGCACGATGAAGACTCAACCAATCCATGCCGATAATGACGTTGAAACTTTTAATTGAGACATGCATAAGGTTGATTGGAAAGGAATGGCTATCCAAAGTTAGGGTACATCCTATGTATATATAGCTAGTGCTCTCAACGTCATGTACAGTATCATAACAATGCACAATAGTAAAACAAGCAACAACATCATCCATTGCATTAATAATATAGTTTATACATGTGTGTTATGAATGTATTTGTAAGACACCAAACATATATATCAAAATAAAAGACTAGTCTTGAACATGCTCCGTCTTCTCAAAACCTAGTCCAGTGTACATGTCTACTGGTGACCTGAGAATACAAGTTATTTTGAAAGAGTAGATCAACATTTAAGCTGGTGAGTTCATAAGTATTTTAGTGTCAATAGTTTGCATTTGTTTCATGAAAATGTTTGTAAGTGTTTTGATGTAAATGTTTGTACACTTTCATTTTTTTTTCATTACATTCATGCAGTGATAATCTCACTTTGAGAAATGCAAACTATTTTCTAGTAAAGATAGTCATAAACTTGGAAAAACATACACTTTTACAAGAAAACAAACATACAAACCAGTTGAGTCTTGGTAGAAGACTACATTTCATTTGATTAGAAAATATAGGATTTTCTAGGAAGTATACAAACATTTACATCAAAACACTTACAAACATTTTCATGAAACAAATGCAAACTATTGACACTAAAATACTTATGAACTCACCAGCTTAAATGCTTATCTACTCTTTCAAAATAACTTGTATTCTCAGGTCACCAATAGACAGGTACACTTGACCAGGTTTTGAGAAGACGGAGCATGTTCAAGACTCGTCTTTTATTTTGATATATATAATTTTGGTGTCTTACAAATACATTCAGAACACACATGTATAAACTATATTATTAATGCAATGGATGATGGTGTTGCTTGTTTTACTATTGTGCATTGTTATGATACTGTACATGACGTCATCCGCCCCGAACGTTTCCGCCGTTCTGGTTTGGGGTGTGACAAAAACACATCTGAAGAAAATTGTAAAAAAACATGCATAAAAACGATTTTAGTGAAGTAAACTAAGCTTATAAATATAAAAACAAAGTCGAAAAATCATTATTTCTAAAAAACAGAAAAAAAAACTCTTAAAACATTCATAATAACAAAGATGTAAAGTATAATTTTGTAAATAACAAACTCGTTAAAACCAAAGTGGTAATTAAAAAAATATTTTTTAAGAAAATACTTTTAAAATATAGGGCTAAAGATATATAAAAGGAACTCGGTAGAAAATATTTAGATAAATATTGGACTAATTTTGTAAAAAACAAATTTTAGTTGGGACAACACTATAAACAACAAAGTTGGTGAACCAAATTCGTAAAACTAAAATAAAATTTAGGTGAAAGCTGTAAAAACAGAAAGTTGATTGAAAAACAAAATTGTAATAAAGTATAAGCTTTTTTAAAGAAAGTATAATGGTGTAGTTTTTCTCAAAATACAGGTATGGATTGTTTTCAAATGATGTTCTTGAAAGTTTGAACTAATTTAAATTACCTATTTATCTGTTATTTTGAACCATATAGTTGTTTGTTGATGCCTTTAATCTTCCCATATTTTAATAGTTTTTAATAGAAAACCAAATGAAAAGGTTTAAACCCCCAACAATAACTCAACAAAGAGATAAATAAATCAAAAATCAGAAGAATAATAAAAAATGTTAACTTCTTAAAAGCTCAGGTGGATCATTTTTTTTGTAGTGATTGCATCTTTTAATACACCAAAACCTGCAATAAATGAAAAATGGAATAGTTAAAAGGCAACAACATTAATTTGTCATCTATCATAAATTTGGAAAATCAAAATAACATTCCAAGTGAAATGAAAAGGTTTGAAAACACATACCAACATACACAAATTCATGTTAAAAACATCCACAAAGGATTTCAAAGCTCAAACATAATCGATTAGGTGGGTCATGAAAGTAGGATGTTATAATGTCATCCAAATACAAATCAATTGGATACTGCTATAATTGGATAGATTGAATAGAGTATAATGTATTAACAAAAAAAATGAAGCTAGAATAACGCAATAAGAAAAAACAATTAAAAGTACAATATTGTAGTAAAAAGAAATGAAAGTAGAATGCTATACTAAACAAATAAATGATTATACGTTGCTATGTTTTGCATTGAACGCTTTTTCCTGATAGCCAAAACATTTCGAGTCGAAATCAAAAGTTATAATTTTCATCTGATTGTTAACTAAAATGTAGATGGCTTTAAAGCATTACGTGTGAGAACCATTATATTAGAGTTAAACACAAGGTAAAGATAAGGGTTAGATGCAATATACTTTCAATTTAATGTTTATTAAAGCATACTACTTTCATTTCTTCTTATCATAATGTTGTACTTAAAGATCTGCTTAATTATAGCAAATTCATAAATACATACCCATTTTCATTAATATGAGTAGATATATTCTTTAAAATCGATTGTCCAAATAATAAAAAAAATTAAAACGACATTTTTCAACCTATAAAAAAAATTAATGTTAACAAATATAGTCTTTCGGGTGCTGGCATGGCAATCCTACTATCGATAAGGACGAGACTCTTAAATGGATTTACCAACTCACATATGTCCCTTGTATGCTGATAGGCGATCAGAGTATAAAGAGCACACCAAAAAAACTAAAACCAATAGTAGAAAACAAAAAATCAATCATCAGAAAAAAAATTAATGTTAACAATAGTAGAAAACTAAAACCAATATATATATATATATATATATATATATATATATATATATATATATATATATATATATATATATATATATATATATATATATATATATATATATATATATATATATATATATATATATATATAGGGGAATGATCAAATGAGAACACCTAAAAGGTTGATAACGCGAGAACAATTTTGGACCAATCAATATATAAGGGCATGTTACTAATTGTATATTTTAATTAAATTAAAATAAAATAAAATCAATCAAATTCCCTTAAATTTAAGATCAGTTACCAAAAAAGAAATAAATATTCGATTTTTTATTTTTCTTATTAATAGAATATAAAAGACTTTTTATGAAAAAAAATTTAACTGAAAAAAAAAATTTAATTTTTTTTTCTTAAAAAAATAATTTTTTTTCTCTTATTTCACGTTTTTTCCATAAAAAAAAAGAATATAAATCCAACCCCAAATCAATACTGTATTCATAAACGAATTTTTTTCTTCAAAAAACTTGATACTACTCCAATCACAAATGAATACACATCAATTTACAAGTAATCCAATTCTTTTTTTTAATCAACTGAAAATAAAATGAGTGTAAAAATTATCATTTCTTCATAAAAGAATACCTCTAATCATATATAAATACACTCATTCACACATGATTACATTGTTGTTCACAAATGAATACATTGCTATTAACAAATTAAATGAATACCCTACTATTTACAAATGAATAAATGAATACCTCTAATCATAAATAAATACATTCATTCACACATGAATACACTGCTATTCACAAATGAATATACTGCTATTCATAAATAAATACACATTCTATCATAAATGAATTCATCAAAATATAATATAACTTACATCTAAAAAAATATAAAACATAATACAAATTTTCATTCTCCTCTAGCTTAAATTCTTCACCTTTCATCTTCTCAAACAACTCCAAAGGACCTCCACAAAAACCCATATATCATTGAGTTCAATCAACTTCCGTGCACAACCTTTTCCTATGAATATGATTCTAGGTCTGGGCTATCTTTCAAGGGGAAGGTCAACTGTGTGATGAATTTGGTTGAAGGTGCTGATAATCAAGAGAAACCAAAAAAAATAACTACACATAAAACATATTCATATGGCTTTTTTTTACCCCAAAAAAAAAATGAGTGTAATTCTGAATTCTCATATTAGATATATTCAATACGATGAATGTAAGTGTAAAGTGAATATATCATATTAGTATTGCAAAAATCCAGAAAATAATAACTAAAATTCATAAAAGAATACCTCTCTCACGCATTTCATCAAGCAACTTTTGTGCACAACCTTTTACTTTGAATCTGAGTACAGTTTTACTTTGAATCTAATAACTAAAACTTTTGTGCACAACCTACATCAAGTCTTATAATCATTAATGATTATAACTCAATTCTTACATCTTGATCTCTGGATCTCTAGTAATCATTAACGATTAATGAGACTCAACCATCGATTTCAATCCAAACAAAAAAGAGAAAAAGAAATTTGTTGTTCTTTTCTTCTTCTTCTTTGATTTTTGTTAAAATAAAAAAAATTGGAGAGCAGCCCAAATGATTTCTGACCTGTTTCCGTTCATTGTCACTTGATCAGACGAGGATCGAACATTCCCCAATCGATTATGCCTCCCGATCCCTGCTTCATTCGTGAATCTTTCTCTTCCGATCAACAACAATTCGGAGATCCTGTTCCAAAACAGAAAAGTGAAAAAGAAATTTGTTGTTCTTCTCTTATTCTTCTTCGATTTTTGTTAAAATCAAACAAAAAAAAACGAGAGCAGCCCAAATGATTTCTGACCTGTTTCCGTTAATTGTCACTCGATCAGACGAGGATCGAACATTCCCCAATCGACTGTGCCTCCCGATCCCTGCTCCGTTCGTGAATCCTTCCCTTCCGATCAAAAGCAATTCAGAGATCCTGTTTCCCTTTCGCCGTTTTTGGCTTCATCGATTCCAATCTGTCCCACCATTCTTTTCCCTTTTGTGGTGGATCGATGATGTAGGGTGGAGGCGTATCTAGGTTTACAGAGAGAGATGAAGAGAGATACGGGAATTATAGGAATTAAATAACGGTGGTAAAGGTCCAATTACTATAATACCCTTATCACCATTTGAAGTTACATTTTAATACCTGTAACTTTTAAAATTTTACATAAATGGCCCATTCGATAATAACCTTAGATTTAGTTTTTTAAATGATTCAGATTTGTTCTCGCGTTCTCAACCTTTTGGGTGTTCTCATTTGATCCTACTCCTATATATATATATATATATATATATATATATATATATATATATATATATATATATATATATATATATATATAAAACACATATAATATATTATCCTATCAATCCAATTCCACTTAATTTTACTTTTAACCATTTTCCCACCAAAATGCGCTATGAATAAATGTCTAAAATTGATGGTTTATTTACGACTAAATCTCGAATAAGTATCCATGTAAAAAAATTGGCCTTACTAAAAAACTAAATCTCATCATTGCAAAGCTACAAATATAAAAACTAACTATTTTTTTAACTATTTTTTTAACGGTACAAACCAAAAGATGTTATCTAATTAACCTTTACAAAGGATAAAATACTAATCATTTCAAATAAAAAAATATAGCAAACAATTACAACTTTTTCAACTTGAAATAAGTAATCAATTACTAAAAATAACATACACTGCATTTATAAATGCTCACCGGCACCAACATCACCCCTTGGTCTAATTAGAAGATGTTGGAAAGCATCAACACCATTGTGTGTTAATAAACTCGGTAGCAACAACAGGAGTAAAACACTCATTTGTTTATCGAAAAAAAAAAGACTTAATGAGTACCACCTGATCATCAAATACATGTTATTAATACTGTTGAAAAAAATTGGAACTTACTACTATTTTAGGAACTTAGGCACCAATAGCAAGAAAGCACCCAACAAAATTATTAAAGCATGTCCCGATTAAGTCCATCCGTCTGAAAATCGAAATGGTAATGCACTTCATAAATGGTCAACATGGTAATGTAAACTTAGAGATGATAAAAAAATGGTCATTCTAAGATGGTCCTTCCAAAATGGCAAGTCATTTTAAATGATTAGATAAAGTCCATCACAAAACCGACCACAAATATGATTGAACTAACTTAACAAATGCAATTACTGTTAAGAAGAGCACCGCCAGATGTAGAAAGTTGAGAGATAAAGTATGTGACCCAATCTTCCGTATTGAGAATAAGAGTGGAATATTGGAATTAATGTCGATCAAACATATATCAAAGTGAGTAAAATGAATCAAATCAACCCCCGCCCCATGAGAAACTTAAGAAATGTCAAAATGACACAAATGCCCATGATACCACTTAAACATGAAACCTTTCTTCTATTTATGCCTTTAATATGGTCTTAAGTACATAAAAGTTATAATTTTTTAAGAAATTCATTTGGCCGTGTAAAGATTGCATAATTTTAATTTGCACTTCTTACTTTCTTGCTTTCATTTCCAATTGTATTTTTTTTAAGACAGTCATAACAATCTGGTGAGATTGTCTCAAGCATTTTTGACTCACTTACCAGAAAATTAGGTTGATTTAGATTATATTTTATCGTCATCCACATACCAGATGAGTAATTCTAATAGCTTTTTTTCAAATCGAATGAGTGAAGTTAAAAGCTTTTTTAAGACTCTTAACACGTCAACTGAATCAATCCTGTCAAATTTCATTTTAAATATAATCAAATCAATACAATCTTATAAAACATCTCATCAAAAGACCTAATGATGGATTTTATATATCATAAATATCATAAAAGTAAGAGTAACAATAAGAATATCCTTACCGGTATAATAAAATCAAATATTGGCAAGAGCTTTACTTACATACTTGTAAAACAAAGGTTGGTCAACTTTAGAAGAATAAAAACAGTTAAAATAACCACCATCTATATGAAATCTAAAAATTAAAATAAGGAAGAGAAACCAAAAATGTGGGAAGAACTGAGAAATGATACTTTATAGTCTGGAATCGCAGTCTAAGAACAGAAAAATATAGGAAGAAACTCGATTTGCTTGACTAAGATAGGATGAAGGGCATCAAAATGTATGAAATATTTATTGGGACTCTTTTACCTTGCTAAGATATGATGAACCTCGTGACCATTTTACCTTGGTTCGTTACCATCAGTCACCATTTATTAACCACCATCTATATGAAATCTAAAAATTAAAATAAGGAAGAGAAACCAAAAATGTGGGAAGAACTGAGAAATGATACTTTATAGTCTGGAATCGCAGTCTAAGAACAGAAAAATATAGGAAGAAACTCGATTTGCTTGACTAAGATAGGATGAAGGGCATCAAAACGTATGAAATATTTATTGGGACTCTTTTACCTTGCTAAGATATGATGAACCTCGTGACCATTTTACCTTGGTTCGTTACCATCAGTCACCATTTATTACTGTTACCTTGGTGACACTTAATTCTGATAATAACTTCTAATGGACATGTTCTTGATTAGTTTCATCATTTACAGATGAAGATTCTAATGGCAATTTCTCATGAATAGCTAAAGTGGAAACTACAACATCGTCTTATGATACATCTGTTTTTTCATTACTTGAATCGTTTTCCTCATTCGACTTGCCAGCAGGAGTACCTTCAGCCAATAGCAACTCTGTTTAGCTTCTTGAAATTTTGAACATCAATAAGTAAAAACAAATCATATACTATAATACCAGCGTGTTTGAAACTTTGTAATTTAGTTTTAATTACAAGGAAATAAATACTTTCACTTTCTCTAGAGAGATATTCTCAATAGTGGTTAGATCATCTGCATTTGAAGTTTTTGCACCCACTAAGCCATCATCTTCTATGTTTCTGAAAAAAGAGATGCTCTACAAACAACATAAAGTATGAATCACAAAATAAAATAATTCCTAATGTCAAATGAAAAATACACCTGTAAACATTTATAGAGACTGGAAACAAACTGATTGAAGGTGCATCAACTTTAGCTGATTAAGAAATGAAGAAAACAATTATAGTAAACAAAAAGAAAAAAAAGAAAGAGCACAAAATTTTAACCGAAAATTGTAAAGAACCTTCTGCCTAATGTTGGAGAATGTGAACATTGAAATCCAAATCAAACCCAAATTCAAAAATCAAACTATAGAACCATTATGCATGTGTTTGAGCTGTGTTTATTTTTGAATACCATTCTCAATTCCAAAGCACACTTTCATCCTTAATCCTAAAAATTAAAAAAATATCGAAATAGTCAAATAATTTAAAAGTTATAAAAATCGAACATATGTGAGCAATAATTTGAAGCTTGCTAAGAAAGTCGAAGGAGGCAAAAACCATAGAAAACACACAAGATAAGTACAAATATAGCAAAACATGGGTATTATTGACTTGAAATTACCCTTAACATCTAAAAAACTTTTTCTATTTCATGGGGGTTTGATTTGGAAATCAGTTTAGAGTTATAACACAAACTATTATATATGTAGAAGAGATTAAGAGAAGGAGACCGAAGTTCAAAATCGAAATCAAGAGAAGGAAAACGGAGTTCAGAATCGAAGTTTCATAACTTACCTAAAGATTGATTTGCAATTTAGAATGGAGATGGAGGTGAAACCGATTGAAATCGATTTCAGGACTTTCCATGGGCACCACCAATAGAGATATATGCGATTGGATGTGGTAACGTTGGTCCAACGTCTTCGTCTCCTACCGGTGCCGATATCGAATGGAATCCACAACAAGAAAAAGTTAGAAAAGACAACGTCGGGCGGAAGGAAGAGGTTTAGAGAAAGGTTTTGAGAAAGATTAAAAGTGGTGATACTTCGACGAAGGTAATGGCAGAGGGGAAAAACAGAGCGGTGGAAGGAACTGGAAGGTGGTTTGGAAGGAGGACATGGTATAGAAAACCCTTTGAAGCCAATGAACAGTAAAATAAATCTGGAGCTACAGTATTATGCCACGTTAGTGGTTTAAGTATCGGTGCAAGACAGATGAAGGCTTATAAGGGACCATAGTTATCAAACTATAGAAAATATTGGGGCAAAAGTGTAAAATACTAAACTTTACTTTTCATAAGGTCTATATATATATATATATATATATATATATATATATATATATATATATATATATATATATATATATAGAGAGAGAGAGAGAGAGAGAGAGAAAGAGAGAGAGAGAGAGAGAGGTAGGTTCAGGTATTCTAACTAATTATTGTGTGGATATATGGTTGATTGTGGACCAATCAAAATTTAAAAATAAATAAATAATCAAACAAAAAATGAGGGTAATTTAGTAATTTGATAAATAATTTCTACAAATACACTCTTATAATTATGGTAATTACTTTGCCCTATCTTTATTCCTTTTTAAAACAATCAACAATCACTGTTTCTCTCCCATTCAAAATTACCGATGATCCTCCCTAACCCTAGCTCCAAAACAGATAAAATATACCACGACAGGTTGAAGTGCGAGACAGAGCGAACGCCCGCCATCGCCATTCCCCTCACATGTAACGCCCGGTTCCTCGAACATATTTTAAATAACTGTTTTGCCTTTTTACAAAGGGACTCGACGAGTTGGAGGCCCCAAAATCGTCGAGTAGGAATTGGATATGTGGACGTGGGACTTGAAGTCTACTCGACGAGTCGAGGAGCCTCGACTCGACGACTAGGCCTGCCAGAGTGAAACCCTAATTTTCAGGGTTTGCACCCTATTTTAACACCTTAACACCCCCATTGTGTCCTCCCTCATCGCTTCCCTTAGTCCAGAAAACCCTAATTCGAAACCCTAACCCATTTTGAGTGTTCTTAAGCCATTGTTGTGTGTTTTTGGTGGTTTTGAAGCTTGAGAAGGAAGAGGAAGCTTGGGAGTTCAAGAGGAAGCAAGTAGATCCAGAGTTTGTGCTCCATTTCCAGCTCATTTGAGGTATAAAGTCTATAACTTGTCCATTCATCTATTAGATCTCTTCTTGGAGTAGTTTAGGGCTTTAAGGAGCCAATTCTGGAACCTTTCATGGATGAAAGCATGTTTTGGGGTATTGACTTCAGATCCAGAGTCCTTGAGGGACTCTATGGCATAAAGGTGCCAACTTTATGGCCATGGGAGTCCCATGCATCCTATGAACCACTTTTTAGGGCTTTTGAGCTAAATAGCCCATGCATGAACGTAAAGTTTGTAACTTTACGTGTTGTATCGACCCTAGGAGGCCAGATCTATGTTTTGGATGCTTTAGGCCCGACTGAAATCGACTGGATGAATTTGGATCAGAGGGACTCGATGAGTCGCTGTTAGGACTCGACGAGTCGGGTCGTAGTTCCCCAACCTTCTCTATTACCTAGCAACTTGTTGAGTCTAGAAGATAACTCAGCCAGTTAGACGTCTTTTGGACTTAAAGGTCAAGAACTCGACGAGTCCAAGGAAGGACTCGACGAGTTCAATTGGAAAGTCCCGATTCTGTCATAAGGAGAAACTCGGCGAGTTATAGGGTAACTCGACGAGTCAGATCGCGAATTCGAGATTCTCTAAATTATGGAACTCGACGAGTTGATGGACCAACTCGGCGAGTCGAGTCAACCAGGATGTTGACTTTGACCAGAGCGTTGATTTTGACTTTGACTTCGACCTTTATCCAAGATTGACCCTTAAAGGAGATATGAATATGAAGGAGTAACTAAAGGATACTGCTGTGTGTAGGAGTTGAGGAGAGTTGATCCCAGCACCGAGGACAGTTCGGTTACTACACGACATCGAGGTGAGTTACCTTCCAGTAGAAGTGGGTCTAAGGCCACAATGCCGACCCACTAGTAGGAGATGTTTGTTAGATGATTGTCTTTGTGATAGTTATCTAGTATGTTATATTTATGTATTAGTATGCTATGATGATATGTGATAATGGTAGAAAGGGTAGGATAGACCCTAGTACCGGTCGATAAACCGAAAGGGGTATGACGACACCCGAATAAGCTAGGCAGTATATGATTTATATGTTATGAACTAGGATGCTATGTGGTAGAAGTAGCGGGTGAAATAGTCCCCGATACCGGTCGACGGGACCGAAGGGGTAGGGCAGCACCCTGATATGCTAGGCTAGGTTCCGGTCGATAGGACCGAAGGGGTAGGCCAGCACCCTGATATGCTAGGCAAGTTACCGGTTGAAAGAGACCGAAGGGGTAGTCAGTACCCAGATATGTTATACAGTATGTGTTATGTATGGTATGTGGTATGATGGGGGAACTCACTTAGCTTTGTGCTTACGATTTACAATTTTTGTTTCAGGTCCTTTTTCGTCAAAGGGAAAGGAGTCGGCACGGTAGCAGCGCATCACACCACTATTTTCCGAACTTGATGTTCTTGGGATTGTACTCTGACATTATTATTACTTGATGATATGGTTTTGAGACACGTGAACTATGGTTTTATGAAATAAAATACTTGATGATGTTCTTTTGCAAATTGTTTTTATAATTCATTATATTAAAAATGAAATTTTTTGTCTTGGATTTTAGGATGTTACAAGTTAGTATCAGAGCCTTGGTTTGAGGGATTCAGACACACCTTCGGGGGTGTCTGGACTCAAATCGAGTGTTTGAAAGATTTTTACAAGGAAATAATTTTCTAAGTTTTAAAATAAGAGGTTTTGAGAAAGAACAAGGTGTGTGATGCGTGCAACCAGACGAGCTCAAGTAAGTTTTCCCCAAGATACCCATACATGTTATGTTATGATATGATTATGAGAACTGCATGCTAGATTAGGGCTAAGGATCTAGGAATGATGCCTTATATGCCTATTGTCTGTATATGAGAACTGCATGCTAGATTAGGGCTAAGGATATAGGAATGATGCCTTATATGCCTATTGTCTGTATATGAGAACTGCATGCTAGATTAAGGCTAAGGATCTAGGAAAATGCCTTATGTGCCTGCTATATGTGCTTATTGAGTTACATGCTAGAACCAATTAGTCAGTAATATGATGACCTGAATAGGATATGCTTGGTATGGTTACTCAAT
Source organism: Lactuca virosa (assembly GCF_052849685.1). Classification (NCBI taxonomy): domain Eukaryota; kingdom Viridiplantae; phylum Streptophyta; class Magnoliopsida; order Asterales; family Asteraceae; genus Lactuca; species Lactuca virosa. Next base: position 162,385,666 of record NC_136430.1, read on the forward strand.
GCTCGAATGCTGGTTGTTTTGTGCTTTTAGGAGTTCTGGTTATCTTTAGCTAACTAGTAAACGAATACGTTAAGTTACATATCGCGAGGACTAAATAATTTCAGAAGCTTAGGTCTAGCCCTATTGCGCAGATCTTGTTTGAGTCCAACCGTTGTAGGGTAGGATCTCTCATTCGGAGAATTATCTGGTCTTAGTGATGTGTAATGGTATGCGCAAGCTAGTTAGGTAAAGGTAGCATGGATTCCTTATGCAGCTGATGGCGGAGACTAGGTCGGAGAGTTACCTTAGGGTAAGCCTAGGATGAGATTAGTGTAGTGAGCAGTAGTAGTAGAAGGGACTTGGTGAAGTCAAGGCAATCCTTGAGGAAAGTACGAATAGATGTGGAAGGTAGTATGGGCCCGTACTACTGAAAGCAGAGGATCCGTACTCGAGTCAAGGAGGTCTGAGATAGAACCAGGGAACTTGTAGTATGTGAAACCTCTCGAGGTTATGTATGACCCTGACAATTATATGTTTTGTTTAAGAATGGTGATGATTATGCGACACAGAGGGGGAGGTTCAGGGTCAGGATCAGGTTCAGGATCATGTTCAGGATCAGGTGTTGAGCCAGTCGATGAGAGACTACGTGAGTTCATTGATTCAGAGATCACGAGAGGCATCCTTGAGTCGACCCCGATGATTTTCGGGTCGATCAAGGAAGGGATTATCGAGCTGATGGAGGATCGCCTCAGGGCATTTCAGAGTGACATGGCAGCCACTCAGTCAGGGACACGCATACTCTCCTTCAAGGACTTCAGGGGATGTGGTGCGCTAGACTTCCACGGGGTGAAGGACTCCATTGTTTCCAGGAGGTGGATTGTAGACATCGAGTCTGCACAGTTGACGAGCTTCTGCCCTGAGGGGTCGAACGTCCGGTATGCTGTAGGGTGCTTGAGAGACCGAGCTCGAGATAGGTGGGAGGCGGTTAGTGATTCGTTAGGAGCCCCAGGCATTGAGGCTATGACTTGGTCAGATTTTGTGACCAGGTTTAGGACGGAGTTTGTGCCAGCTGTGGAGATTCAACAGCTGGCCAGAGAGTTTCTTGACATGAGGCAGATGACTGAGTCAGTGGCGGAGATTACCGCCAAGTTCAGGGAGAGGGCCTTATTGGTGCCTCAGTACGCGGGGGGTGAGGAGATGAGGAAGACCCGGTACTATGATATGCTGAGAGCTGACATCAGGAAATATGTCAGCTACTCAACATGTCCGACTTTGGAGGACATGATAGCCAGGGCGAGAGAGAGGGAGATTGATATCGAGCACATCCGGAAAAGGAAGGCAGAGACTGGGCAGGTTGTCGGGGTTTTGCGGAAGAAACCCAAGGGATCTGACACTAGGTCAAAGGGCCAACATGGCCGAAGCCGCTGTGGGAAATACTGAAAGACTCATGAGGGGGTGTGTAGATTCGGACCATCGGGCTGTTATAAGTGCAACAAGCTTGGGCACTTTGGTAGGGATTGTACTGCCCCTACCCCCACCTTTCAGAAATCAGACCTAATTTGCTTTCATTGCAATCAGAAAGGCCACAAAAAGGCCAACTGCCCGAGATTGACAGCAGCAGCGCCAGTGGCGGCACCAGCTCCAGCGACCCTGCGGATCACGGATGGCCGACAGGGCAAGACAGATGCTCCGGTCGTGAGGAGCCGAGCCTTCCAGCTGACCGCCGAGGTGGCGCGTGCCGCACCAGATGTGGTGACGGGTATGTTTTCTTCTCCCTAACTCTTATTTCATGTCAGCTGTGATGTTTATGTGTTGTGTTTATGTGTTATATTTAGGATCGTTCCATGTGAACGACATCCCAGTTCAGGTGTTATTCGACTCGGGGGATACCTGATCGTTTGTCTCTCTTGCACTTAGCAAAAGGTTTTCTGAGTTTTCAGACATGTTAGACTATCCTTTAGAAGTTGAGATTGCTGACGACCGATCCGTCCGAGCATCAGAGGTTTTCAGAGACTGCGTGTTGAGGTTATATGAGGAGCGTTACCTCGTAGACTTGGTTCCCATTCCGTTACGTGGGAGCAAGGTTATCATAGGCATGGACTGGCTGGGTTCTAATGGGGCGGTGATCGACTGTGCGCAGTAACTGGTGCGTATCAGGACCCCAAGTGGGGGAGAGCTGGTGATTCAGGGCGAGAGGCCACAACGAGGACCAGCTTTGTGCTCAGCAGCGAGGGCTAGGCGCTACCTCCAGCAGGGTTGTGTAGGGTACGTTGTCCACATTATGGATACCCGGGAAGCGGGTAAGGCGACCGTGAGTGATGTGCCAGTGGTGCGAGAGTACCCGGACGTATTTCCGGAGGAGCTGCCTGGGATACCTCCGGAGAGGCAGGTGGAGTTCCGGATCGACCTAGTCCCCAGTGTGGCACCGATAGCCAAAGAACCATATCGGTTGGCTCCTCTCGAGATGCAGGAGTTGTCTACACAGCTACAGGAGCTGTTAGACAAGGGATTTATCAGGCTGAGTAGTTCGCCTTGGGGAGGCCCGATGCTGTTTGTGAAGAAGAAGGATGGGTCGCATCAGATGTGTATAGATTACCGGGAGCTGAACAAGGTAACGGTGAAGAACCATTACCCACTCCCAAAGATTGATGATTTCTTCGACCAGCTACAGGGGGCATCTTGGTTTTCCAAGATAGATTTGCGTTCAGGCTACCACCAGATGTGAGTCAGAGAGGAGGATGTGCAAAAGACTGCTTTTCAGACTCACTAAACGAGTTCGTGGTGATGCCCTTCGGGCTCAGCAATGCTCATGCCGTGTTCATGGATCTCATGAACCGCATGTGCAGACCGATGCTGGATCGGTCTGTGATTGTTTTCATTGGCGATATCTTGGTTTACTCCAAGACGCAGGCACAACACGAGGAGCACTTGCGAGAGGTGTTGGATACCTTGAGGAGGGAGAGCTTGTATGCCAAGTTCTCCAAGTGCGAGTTTTAGTTGCGCGAGGTGCAGTTTCTGGGGAACCTTGTCAACCAAAACGGGATTTGGTTGACCCGGCCAAGGTGGAGGCTATGATGAGATGGGAGGTTTCGAAGTATCCATCTGAGATTCAGAGTTTCCTAGGGCTAGCAGGCTATTACCGAAGATTCATTCAGGACTTCTCCAAGATAGCAGTACCCTTGACCCGACTGACGAAGAAGGCCGTTGTATTTCGCTGGGGGTCTGAGCAGCAGGAAGCGTTTGAGACGTTCAGGCAGAGGTTGTGCGAGGCACCGATCTTAGCCCTGCCCGAGGGCGTGGAGGATTTTATAGTATACTGCGATGCGTCCATTTTGGGTTTGGGCGTAGTATTGATGCAGAGAGGGCATGTCATCGCTTACGCCTTGAGGCAGCTGAAGCCTCACGAGGTGAACTACCCGAAACATGATCTGGAGTTGGGGGCGGTTGTCTTCGCCCTCAAGATTTGGCGACATTACCTCTATGGGGTCCGTTGTACCATTTACACGGATCACAAGAGTCTGAGGTACCTCATGGATCAGCCGAATATGAACATGAGGCGGCGTCGGTGGCTAGATGTGGTGAAGGATTACGACTGTGAGATCCTCTACCGCCTGGGGAAAGCCAATGTTGTGGCCGATGCTCTTAGCCGCAATGCAGCCCCGATCAGAGATATTTGCTTGCGGATGACAGTAGTGACTTTGCTTTTGGAGCAGATCCGAGAGGCCTAGAAGGAGACCATGAAGGAGGAACATGGGAAGAGCGAGCGTATTGTGGGTTAGGTTTTGTCCTTCGAATATGATAGCCGTGGATTGTTGACACTACACCGTAGGTTGTGGGTTCCATATCATGAAGATGTGCGCCAGGTTCTAATGGAGGAGGCACACAAATCCAGGTTTTCTATTCATCCCGAGGCAGCAAAGATGTATAGAGATCTTCGTCCTGATTATTGGTGGCCCTGCATGAAGCAGGATGTAGCCTGGTACGTAGAGAGGTGCCTGACTTGTAGGAAGGTCAAGGCCGAGCACCAGAGGCCTCACGGCAAGACGCATCCGTTGGATATCCCCATGTGGAAATGGGAAGATATTATTATGGATTTCATCACAAAGCTTCCCAGGACCGCACGAGGGGTGGATTCGATTTGGGTCATCGTGGATCGGTTGACCAAGAGTGCTCACTTCATACCGATCCAGGAGAGCATCTTGGCCGAGAAGTTGGCCGATATCTACATCAGAGAGGTAGTAGCTCGACACGGAGTACCAGCTTCTGTGATTTCTGATCGAGACGTGCGATTTACTTCCAGATTCTGGAATAAATTCCATGACGAGTTGGGTACTCGTCTGCACTTTAGCATGACTTTTCACCCTCAGACGGATGGTCAGAGTGAGCGGACCATCCAGACCTTGGAGGAAATGCTGGCATGTGTATTAGACTTCGGTGGTAGCTGGGATACCTACCTTCCCTTGGCAGAGTTTTCCTACAATAATAGCTACCACGCAAGTATCGACCGTCCTCCTTTCGAGATGTTATACGGGAGGAAGTGCAGAACCCCAATATGCTGGGGTGAGGTTGGACAGAGGGTCATGGGGAGTACCAAGGTGGTACTTAAGATGACAGAAAGGATCCAGCAGGTCAGGAACATGCTTCAGACTGCTCAGAGTCGGCAGAAGAGCTACGCCGACAGATGCCGATCGGACGTGGAGTTTCAGGTCGGGGATAGGGTTCTTCTGAAGGTGTCACCTTGGAAAGATGTCATCCGGTTCAGGAAGCGATGCAAGTTGGGCCCCAGATACATTGGTCCTTTCAGGATTGCAGCCCGAGTGGGCAAGGTAGTGTATATGCTGGATCTGCCAGCCGAGCTTAGTCAGATCCACAATACCTTTCATGTCTCTCAGCTACGGAAGTGCTTGGTAGACGACTCTGCGGTGGTGCCTTTAGAGAATATTCAGGTTGATGACAGCCTGAACTACAATGGGTGACCAGTAGCCATCCTCGATAGGAAGACGAAGGATCTGAGGAACAAGAAGGTCGAGTTTGTGAAGGTGCAATGGTAGCACCGCAAGGGCTCAGAATGGACTTGGGAGCCGGAGGACGAGATGAGGGAGCACTACCCCGAGCTTATTCCAGATGCAACAGCAGACTTCGAGGACGAAGTCTAAAATAAGTGGGGGAGATTTGTAACGCCCGGTTCCTGATACGTATTTTAAATAAGGATTTTGCAGTTTTACAAAGGGACTCGACGAGTTGGAGGCCCCAAACTCGTCGAGTAGGAATTGGATATGGGGACGCGGGACTTGAAGTCTACTCGACGAGTCGCGGAGACTCGACTCGACGAGTAGGCCTACTAGAGTGAAACCCTAATTTTCAGAGTTTTCACCCTATTTAAACACCTTAACACCCCCATTGTGGCCTCCCTCATCGCCTCCTTTAGTCCAGAAAACCCTAATTCGAAACCCTAACCCATTTTGAGTGTTCTTGAGCCATTGTTGTGTGTTTTTAGCGGTTTTGAAGCTTGAGAAGGAAGAGGAAGCTTGGAAGTTCAAGAGGAAGCAAGTAGATCCAAAATTTGCGCTCCATTTCCAGCTCATTTGATGTATAAAGTCTATACCTTGTCCATTCATCTATTAGATCTCTTCTTGGAGTAGTTTAGGGCTTTAAGGAGCCAATTTTGTAACCTTTCATGGATGCATGCATGTTTTGGGGTATTGACTTCAGATCCAGAGTCCTTGAGGGACTCCATGGCATAAAGGTGCCAACTTTATGGCCATGGGAGTCCCATGCATCCTATGAACCACTTTTTAGGGCTTTTTGATCTAAATAGCCCATGCATGAATGTAAAGTTTGTAACTTTACGTGTTATATCGACCCTAGGAGGCCAGATCTATGTTTTGGATGATTTAAGCCCGACTAAAATCGACTGGACGAATTTGGATCATGGGGACTCGATGAGTCGCTGTTAGGACTAGGCGAGTCGGGTCTTGGTTCCCTAACCTTCTCTGTTACCTAGCAACTTGTTGAGTCTAGAAGATAACTCATCTAGTTAGACGTGTTTTGGACTTAAAGGTCTAGAACTCGACGAGTCCAAGGATGAACCCGCCGAGTCAGTGAGCAACTTTCCTGACTGTATGAAGGAGAACTCGACGAGTCCAAGGAAGGACTCAACGAGTTCAAATGGAAAGTCCCGCTTCTGTCATAAGGAGAAACTCGGCGAGTTAGAGGGTAACTTGACGTGTCAGATCGCGAATTCGAGATTCTCTGAATTATGGAACTCGACGAGTTGATGGACCAACTCGGCGAGTTGAGTCAACCAGGATGTTGACTTTGGCCAGAGCGTTGACTTTGACTTTGAATTCGACCTTTATCCAAGATTAACCCCTAAAGGGGATATGAATATGAAGGTGTAACTAAAGGATACTGATATGTGTAGGAGTTGAGGAGAGTTGATCCCAACACCGAGGACAGTTCTGTTACTGCACGACATCGAGATGAGTTACCTTCCAGTAGAAGTGGGTCTAAGGACCCAATGCCGGCCCACTAGTAGGAGATGTTTGTTAGATGATTGTCTTTGTGATAATTATATAGTATGTTATGTTTATGTATTAGTATGCTATGATGATATGTGATAATGCTAGAAAGGGTAGGATAGACCCTAGTACCGGTCGATAGGGCCGAAGGGTATGCCGGCACCGTATAAGCTGGGCAGTATATGATTTATATGTTATGCACTAGGATGCTATGCGGTAGAAGTAGGGGTGAAATAGTCCCCGGTACTGGTCGACTGGACCGAAGGGGTAGGCTAGCACCCTGATATGCTAGGCTAGGTACCGGTCGACAGGACCGAAGGGGTAGGCCAACACCCTGATATGCTAGGCAAGTTACCGGTTGAAAGAGACCGAAGGGGTAGTCAGTACCCATATATGTTAGACAATATGTGTTATGTTAGGTATGTGGTATGATGGGGGAACTCACTAAGCTTTGTGCTTACGGTTTACAGTTTTTGTTTCAGGTCCTTCTTCGTCGAAGGGAAAGGAGCCGACACGGTAGCAGCGCATCACACCACTATTTTCCGCACTTGATGTTCTTGGGATTGTACTCTGACATTGTTATTCTTGATGATATGGTTTTGAGACACGTGAACTATGGTTTTATGAAATAAAATACTTGATGATGTTCTTTTGCAAATTGTTTTTATAATTCATAATATTTAAAATGAAATTTTTGGTCTTGGATTTTGGGATGTTACATCACATCTCCCTCTTATCATCTCCGGTGACTCTTCATCTCCTTCAGCTTATATCGTCGCCGGAGCTACTTTTGTTGCCGCTGTCTTCCCCTTCGCCTCTTCATCCCCATCATCCAGCAACACAAAACCTATAAGTCACTCAATGGCTGAGGGAGAGGTATTACAGACGGAGAGTTCCATCGACCAACGCCCAAAGAAGATCGCCACCACCATCGTTTGCTGTTGCCGCCACCACCATCGATCAACCCAACTCCCTTCTCCTTCTTCTTCACCGCCGACCACTTTTTCCTCCTTCCAATCACCATAGATTGGGTTTTTTCTGGTGATTTTGGATTGTTTAGAGTTGCTAGGAATCTGGAAACTGATTTCCTTTATTGAATATTTATCGATTTTGGGTTTTAGTTGACTGAAGATTGGGGGAGAGATTGTTTTATGCATTGATAAAAGCAGGTGGAAAAGCTTTCAGCAGAACATGGTTGTGGGTTACAACAATGTTGATGTCAATGCAGCAACCAAGTAACGGTGTTGCTGTTGGAAACACTCCTGTGAGTTCATACTTCATAATCATATCAATAATATAAGTATAAGTTTTTATTATCTTCACAAAACCAACAATCGAAATTAAAACTTCAAAAATTATGATTTATGCATAAGGTGTACTTACAAAGACCACATCAGAGTTAGCAGCATCACTTTCACTTGCTGCTTCAAGAAGGATAGTTGAAGCTGATGGGTTCATGAGAGCTGGCCTATACGATGGATGGCTTCCCCATCTGTAAAATCCCATATTTACCCTTCACTAAAACCAAAATATTTTCTCCTTTATTGAATTTTTTAAACAATTACTCTTTATAAATTTGTTGCAGGTTTGTAGGGAATTTGCTTAAAGGACAAACTGTTGGTGTGATTGGAGCAGGTCGTATTGGATCTGCATACGCTAGAATGATGGTAAGGGTTGGAATTTACCATCTTACCCTTTCGTGATTAAACTAAACTTGAAAAAGAAAAACATTTGGTTAATTATCAGATTGAAGGATTCAAGATGAACTTAATTTATTATGATTTCTACCAAGCCACACGTCTAGAGAAGTTTGTTACAGCTTATGGTCAATTCTCGAAAGCTAGTAGCGAAGAACCTGTCACATGGAAACGCGCATCATCAATGGATGAGGTTCTTCAAGAAGCTGATGTCGTAAGTTTTCCATCATTACCCCTTCATATTTGTTTTAATATTTAGATCTATTTGTTGTTTGGTTTTGCTATAATCAAAGGGTATCCAACCTGGTCAAACCCAAACCAAGTAGATGCGTTTTTGGATGAGAACTCACCACCTCCATCATCATGCCCAAGCATTGTCAATGCAAAACAACTAGGTATGTAGAAAGAGTATATAAAAATTTATAAAAAATGCTACTTTTTATATATAATTATTATTGAATACGTACACGAATTCCAATTCTGTAGGAATTAAATATCGATATTTCCTCTGTGATTTGTGTATTTTCTATAATTCTTGGTTATGAGTTTTGGTGCAATTCACAAGTCCGTAGATTTGTACAATGGACTTTAGTTTTTTCTTTTTCAAATTATTCTTTCAGAATGACTTGAAGAAGGAATAAATGATTGATCATACAAGAGAAGGACTTGGAATTGAGTTCAATAACAAGTAACAATTAAGAAGATTAAGTATAAACAAGTCGATTATTTGGACAATTGAGGAAGATTAAGTGTATTTGTTCAATAATTGTATATTTGAGAATGTTATTCTCAAGAATTATATTCATTTTGATGACATTCTGTTAGAATATTTACAATCATATTAAAATGTATCAGTATGTAAGATTTTTTATAAATTTGTATTTAAGTTTGGATGTGTATGAATATATTAAAATGTTGTTATTATTCAATTTTAGATTCAATACTAGAATAACATTCTAAAACAGTATAGTAGAACATCATTCTAACAGAATAACTGATAGAATTAAAATTGAATTAATTAAAAAAATCAGAATTCAAAATTATGATATAAAAAATCCCTTGAAATTCGAGAATTTCCTTTTTATATTTGTGTTTCCTAATTTGAAAGTAATGGGAATGTACATTTTTACCCTTCTTTTAATTAAATGGTATTATTCTGTTTTTTTAATTTAATAATATGGATAAATGTCTTTCTTAAAATAACTAAAATGATTGGTCCACAATCATTCCTACATCCACACAATAATTAGTTAGAATACAATAACTTAAGCTTATATATATATATATATATATATATATATATATATATATATATATATATATATATAATTTTGGTTCGTAAAGTATATATTTGGCAATACTTATACTTTGTGTCCTATTGTTTCGACTTTTGCATTAATTACAGTTTAGTCCCCGTTGTTTCAACTTTGGCATTAATTATAGTTTGCCCGTATTGTTTCAACATTTGCCTTAATTGTAGTTTTTGTCCCCTGTTATTTTAATTTTATAGAGTTTGGTCCCTGTTGTTTCAACTTTTGCATTAATTACAATTTGGCCCATGTTATTTCAAATTCTGCATTAATTACATTGGTCCCTGTTGATTGTAACGCCCGTGATTCTCGCTAGACATTAATATAGATGTAATTGATATCGGTCGACAATTGTAACCTCTTTATATATAATAAATGAATTTTGTTTGAATATATGTGTTTATATTGTGTGTATATAATATTAGGTGAAAACTTAATAAATAGGGCTAAAAAAATACTAAAATAAAATATTAATTAAGATAAATAGCCTTGATGAAAGTTAAAGTAGTCGTGATGAGGATTCTAAGGATATAAGGAACGTTGAAATCTAACTTCATATGAAGAAGTTTTGATCGTTTGAAGTTTCACGTTCAACCCGATATGACAACGTGTGTTCATGGTTCGAAACATATAAATTAATGTATTAGAACTGGCATATAACGTTTTAGAGGGATAAGGACGATCATACGTCTAAACATAAGCAAAACCTCCTATAATAAACTCGCGCCACAATATACTGAAATCCTATTTTTAGTGTATATATTAACATGGTGAGAAGTCGAAGTGGACTAGGAAATGATAACGAAAACTAACAGCCTGAGCCTCGTGTAATCGAGTGTGCACCTGGAGTTGTGCTAGTAGCTGAACCTGTCACGATGGAAGGAGTCCAAGCATTGATTCAAGCTATGTTAGCTGAACATAGGGAATAAATGAGACAAATACTATGAAACAATAGGGATGAATTGCACCCGTTGTTCAACCTGATCTAAATGAAGAACAATTTTAGGTAGGAAACTAAACTCGGACTGTTAGTTAAGTTGAGCCACGTGTGGTTAGAAGAAATCAAGCAGATGGAAGAACTGATGGACGTGGATGCAAGTACAAGGACTTCATGGAATCCAAGCCACCAAGTCTTTTTGTAAGCCGAACACCAGTGGAAGTCATGGATTGGATCTCCGAGACGGAAATGTAATTTAAGAGCTGGGAATGTAGCAATAGGAAGAAGACTGTCCTTACAGTCTGACGACTAAAGACTAGGGTATTAAGCTGGTGGAAGTTATTGGCTGATACCATGCCCACAGGAGAATCCAGTAAGATGTCATGGGAAGATTTCCTTATGCAACTGAAAAGAGAGTACTGCTCTGAGCAGGACGTTCTGGAGATTAACAATGAATTTCAGAATCCGAAAAAGGGAAAGATGACCGTCAACGAGTATGTTGCAAGTTTTATGGAGAAAATGAAGCTAGTTTCTTACTGGGTTCCAACTAAACTCTCCAAGATCAAAAGGTTTGATAGCGGATTACCAGCAGACTTTGGTCCAACAGTGAAGCCGGAAACCATTTTAAAAGCCGTTATCTGGGTAGCTAAGAATGTTGACACCTTAATAATAGAGAAGGGTTGGGAGAAAAGAGAAAGATTGAAGGATCGTCAAGGTATAACAATAAAATTAGATTATTAAAGTCTGGCCCAAATGTCAAGAAGTTTGGGGGAAACAAGGAAGCAAAGTGGTGCGAGAAGTGCAAGAAGAAGCACTCTGGAAGATGCAGCGGTGAAGTGACTTGTTTCGAATGTGGGAGGATCGATCACTACTCCAATGAGTTCACATTCAACATGATAGTGTGATACAACTATGGATAGGATGGGCATATTCAAAAGGATTTCCCGAAGAAGAAGGAGGCTGCAAGGCTAAATGTGCCACCAAAGCCAAAGTCGAGAGCATTCCAGATGAATCTGGAAGCAACAAAGGAGGAAGCAGATGTCACTTCTGGTACTTTGCTAGTAAATGATTTTCCTACCAATATATTGTTTAATTATGGAGCTAATTACTTCTTTATTTCACATAAATTTGGTAGAAGACTAGCATTGTCTGTAGATAGACTAGATAGTGCTCTAGTGGTAGAAGTTGCTAGTGGCATGTTCGTACCTGTTAGCGAATGCATGAAAAACACCATCATTGACTTGAATAGGAATAAGTTTCAATAGGAATTATTGCCCATTGAGTTAAACGGATTCGACATAGTATTAGGAATGGATTGGATTAGTGCGAACGATGCCGGTATACTATATAGGAAAAAGATGGTTAGAGTGAACCCTCCTGGAAGAGAACCATTTATGGTGTATGGTGACAAATACAAAGTAAAATCTAGAATCATCTCGATCATGAAAGCTAGAAAGTATTTGACCAAATGATGTACATCATACTAGTGGCGTGTGACTTTTCGGAAGTCTTTCCCGAAGATCTTCCTGGATTGCCCCCTGATAGACAAGTAAAATTTCGGATAGACTTGTTGCCCGGATCAACACCCATAGCGAAAGCACCATACATATTAGCACCAATGGAGTTGAAGGAGCTTGTGATGCAACTTCAGGAGTTGTTGAACAAAGGTTTCATAAGACTTATTTCTTCACCCTGGGAAGCTCCGGTGTTATTCGTGGAGAAGAAGGATGGAAGCATGAGGATGTGTATAGATTACAAAGAGCTGAATAAAGTAACGGTGAAAAATAAATACCCTTTACCTAGAATTGATGACCTATTTAATCAATTGCAAGGCGCAAGCTACTTATCAAATATTGATCTCAGGTTTGGGTATCATCAGCTTAAGGTACGATAGCAAGATATTGAAAAAAAACATTCCGAATGAGATATGGACACTACGAGTTTTTGGTTATGTCATTTGGACTAACCAGTACTCCAGCAGCGCTTATGGATCTAATAAATCAAGTTTGTAAAATTTTCCTGGATAGATCTATAATAGTGTTCATCGACTACATTCTAATTTACTCAAAGAGCCATCATGAGCATAGCAAGCACCCACGAGAAGTGTTGAAGAAGGAGAAACTGTATGCAAAGTTCTCCAAATGTGATTTTTGTATTCGAGAGGTGCAATTATGGGGTCAGGTGGTTAACCTAGAAGGTGTAATGGTTGATCCTTCAGATATTGAAGTAGTAATGAGTGGGAACGACCAAAAAGTCCCACTAAGATTCGTATTTTTCTGGGAATAGTTGGATATTACCGAAGGTTTATCCAAGGCTTTTCTTTAATACCTGCTTTGTCGACAACATTGACCCAGAAAGGAGTTACCTACACATGGAGTGAGAAGCATGAAGAAGCTTTCGAAAATCTAAAGAAGCGATTGTGTGAAACACCAATCCTTGCTTTACCCGACAGAGTTGAAGACTTTGCGGTTTATAGTGATGCATCTAGAGTTGGGTTAGGTTTTTTTTTCTGACCCAAAGAGATAAAGTAATAGCCTATGCATACAGACAACTGAAAGCACACGAACAAACTGCCCCACTCATGATTTGGAGTTGGCAACAGTGGTTTTTGCACTGAAGATATGGATACATTACGTTTATGGCACGAAGTGTAAGCTTTTCATCGATCATAAGAGTCTTCACTATCTCTTTGATCAGAATGAATTAAACATGAGACAAAGATGTTGGCTAGAATTACTAAACAACTATGAATGCGAGATACTTTACCACCCTGGTAAGGCGAATGTCGTAGCAAATGATTTGAGTAGAAAGATAAACTTGGAGAGGAAAAGGCCAAGAGCGTTTAGAATTGAAATTGTCTTGACGATTGTAGCAAGTATCAAGAAAGCTTAGGAAGATGCTTTGAAAGAAGATAATAAAAAAGAAGAACGTTTTGGCAAGATGTTAGTATTCGGAACACACAACCTAGGGTTGGAGGCATTCCAAAATAGACTTTGGGCGCCTTAGACGGGAGGAATAATGGATCATCTTATGGAAGAACCTAACAAGACCATGTACTTAATTCACCTAGGCAACACCAAGATTGTAACGCCCACCTTTCCTGCTAGATTAAGTCATAGTCTATAGTCGCTTTGGTCAACCATTGAAATCTTTATATGAATGAATAAGAATTGATTATTGTAAGTCCCCAATCTGCTTGAGTATCTATCAGATCCGTTTGATGGTGCGGAATCCCAATCAAACGGATGATGCCAGATCAAATAGAAGACAAAAAGAAGAAGAATAATATGAATCTATGATGTATTCAAGATTGGAATGATGAACAATACACAAGATTCACACACACACTTGCACCTTCTCTCTTTTCTCTCTCTAGAACACCTTAGAATACACACACTTAAGCTCCTCACGATCGGACACCCACATGCACTCCTCACCCTATATATACGAGACATGGGTCGTGAACAGGTTCACGGCCGTAAACCAGTTCACGGCCGTAAACACAACCGTAAACACACATACAGCCGTAAACACCAAGTTGTTTACGGTCCTAGACTGAAAAATATATTTTCCTAGAAAAGTAAAGTATAAACCAATATTTTAGACCCAATAATCTCCCCCTTGGTTTATAACTTTCTTTTCTAATTGACCCAACAAGCTCCCCCTAAAAAGTAGCTGGCTTTTCTTGTTAATCTTCATTGGGAGCTTGGCTACAACATTAATCTTCAAATTCTTCACAGCTTCAAGATGAACTTGATGAATCTTCAATGAATGACTTCATCTTGAGCAGTTGGCCTTTTCTTCAAAATTTGACTCTGAAAGCACGTTGGGTGAGGAGGCTTCTTGAAAAGTTTCTTGAAAGATGGTGCTTTCAGCTTGAGAATCTTCAGAGAGAACAATAGAGAGATCTAATCTTATGGATCACTTCAGCAGGTACATAGATAGCAACAAATTGATTGAGGAGGCTTCAATGCAATCTGTCACATAATCTTCAAGTACAACTTGACCTTGCTTCTGGGGTTGAAGGATTGAATGTTGAAAGAATAATCTTCATTTCTTGCTCCTTCGAATGAGAATTCTTCGATGATCACGGACGAAGCCTTGGCTCAGAAATTTTCGACACAGACTCCATGAGTTTCATCCACATCTGATTTCACTTTTCAAGACAAAACAAAACTAAAGGAAAACTTAGCACACCATATTTTTGAATTTTTTATATTTTCTGGAAAAATAAAAACAGAAACAAAAATATTTTTGGATTTTTGATTTTTCTGAATGAGAAATAAAACAGAATATAACACTATTTTTGGATTTTTAATTTTCTGATTTTTGTTTGATTTTTTTAAAATTTTCTGATTTTTGTTTGATTTTTTGAATTTTTGAATTTTTGTTTGATTTTTTGAATTTTTTTAATTCTCCCCCTAAATTTGTGCATAGAGGAAAAATATGAACAAATTTAACAAAAACAAAAATATTTGGGATCAAAGTTGTGAGACAGTCTTAACTTTGTTTATCAGTACCTTCACATTCATGAATAAATCTGGTCAATTGCCGGTATTGTGGTCCACTTAAACACGAAGGATATCGACAAAATTTTCCAAATATACCATTTAGCTGACGACGACCACGGGTATTGTTGTCCACTTAAATTAAGCAACGAGATCAACAGACAACCTCTAAATGGTTCAATTTTAGTTACACTAGAACATGTTCCCCACTTTCCGATATACCCTGATTATCAAGAACTTCCAAAGAACTCCTTACTTTAGGTGAATAGACAATTATTAAGGAGGAAGTCAGATTTAGAGATAGGTGCATATGTTGTGTCCCAGGTCGGATCTCTTTCAATCACGCAGAGGGGACACCATATGGCTAACTAGGATAGAGGGATTGAGAGGTAGAATATTACATATGCTGTGTTCCAGGTCAAATTATTTCAATCACGCAGAGGAGACAGCATATGACTAACAGATAGAAAGAATTGCATAGATAAAGAGGTGCATAGAATTAGAGTTGCATATGTTGCATTCCAGGTCGGATCTCTTCCAATGACGCAGAGGAAGCAACATATGACTGACAGATAGAAAGCAAGAAAATAATTTCCTACAAATCTACTTTATCAGAACCCCCCAGTTGCCCTATCAGAACCAAAATTAAGGACATAAGTCCGTACATCAAGGAAAAGTTGAAACACTGTTCTAGATGCATATTAATTTAGTGTATCCCATGGGTTCCCGTGTTTATCTCACTGCTCAATCTACCCGAGCGTCGTATGGCCAGTTCAAACAATCCTGTCTAAATCCACACTGTCAAATCCTTCGTGCCTACCAGCACATTGAACACAGAGTCTAGATAGTTCAGATTCAGTCCCTTACACATGATTTAGACTGCCCGTTATCACTTTATCTTGATATCACTTCCCAAAACAACACCTACAAACAAAAAACTATAAGAAAGAAAAGATTGTGTTTGAAACGAATCAGTGTAAGATAAACTCAAGAGTATCGAGAAGAAAACTCAAACCGTAAGTCACCGATTGAATTTGCATCCAGAAGGTCTGAGAACAGCATACATAATCTCAGAACAGATCCGAAAATTCTTCACGTCGTTAAGCACAAAACCCCATGAGTGATTCGTTCCTTTCTTCCTTTCCCGCAAAGGACACATACTCTCAAACAAAGTTCTGAGTGTTGAACAGTTGAAAGATGTCCCCTATCATGTGCCTGGAACAGCCACTACCAACAAACCGAAGTCTGATGATATGTCTCCATAGCTGTTCCGACACAGAGCGGGATCAGTTGGTCTTTGGAACCCAGTCCATTTTGAAACTGGGTCGACCTTTGTCATCTTTTCAAGGCACTCTCTCCCATGACATGTCCTGCTTATCACAAATAGAAGATGTAGAAATATTAGAATCATTAGAAGATTTGGGAGAGTGAACCTTCGGAACCCATCTGTAGTTGGGTTTAACCCATTTCTTGTTCGATCCGATGGGTACCCCGACACTTGTTTCAGAACTTGAAGCCGATCTTCGAGATGACTTTGACCTAACCGGTCTTGGCTTCACTGGAGCATCTCTTGGATTGGACTTATTGGCTGGTATTCCCTTCTTGTCCTTGGGATTTTGATTCTTGGCCTTGTGGGTTTGATTCTTGGCCTTCTGGGCATTCCAGTCGCCATTTCGCGATTATGATCTCAAATGATTTCCTTTGGAGTATCTCCCTTTTGGCGCATTTTGCCATCCTTGTGCGTAGTAGGGAACGTAGCGCGATTTGGACAGTTTCTGGCAATGTGTCCAGGTGTTCCACAGTGAAAACTTGTCTTTTTCTTCACTGGGAAGTTATTTCTTCCTGCCCCTGGTGGCGTATCCTTGCCCTGTCTTTTATTGTTCCCATATGCACACTTGCAACAGGCACTCTGTTTGGCTTGAATTGGTGGTCTGTACTTACCAACAGCAGGTTGATCAGAAGTAACTGAGTTAGAAGATTCAGAGTTCAAGGAGACATTGGTTTGTTCAAAAGTGTTCTCCTTGTTCTCTTCTTCCACTACTTTACCTGCATAAGAAGTATTTTTCATCTCAGCACCCTCAGTTAGCCCTGATTGTTCAGTCTTAACTGAAGCTGAAGCAGGGGGTTGGCCATACTTAAGGTGTGCTTCATTTTCAATTTCTTCCTTAGTCAGAGGGGTGAAAGTGTAGTGATCATTGAAAGGAGGTGGAACATCATGATACCCTAGACCCTTGTTTTGATTATCTTTAAATGTTAATTGTTTTTCTATCATGGACAAAACTACCTCACTTGACATATCAAATTTCTTAAAGTTGAATTCAACATCTTTATATTTTGCTTTTAATGCATCAAGTTCGGCAATCACAACATCAAAATCTTTCTTAAGATATCTATAATGAACGCATTTGTCACTATACACTGACTGTAATTTCTTAAAGTCATTTGTCTTGGCCTCTAATTATTCTTTTAACGGTTTCTGGCCTTTCCTAAGTTGGTACCCCTCATATTTAAGTTCCTCATTTTCTCTTTTTAATAAATCGATGTGTTCACGTAAATTTTTAACAGTTTTAATGCAAGTTTGAGAGCATGAAACTTCATTGACCGGAATGTTTGAGGAACTCATTGTTTAAAAATATGCCCTTTGACTTAAAACTCAAAAGTCAACCTTAAAAGTCAAATTTAAAAAGTCAAACTTACAAGTCAAACTTAAAAGTCAAACCGAAAAGCTAAATTTGAAAATTTGAAAGTTAAACGAGAAAGTCAAAGGTAAAACTTGAAAGTCAAAGTCAAAAGGCAAAAACAAAAGTAAAAAATTAAAAACCAATTTTTTTTTGGTTGAATATGGATTTTGAAAATAAAATAATTTTTTTTTTAATTTTTGGGCTGAAATTGACAATATTACGAAAATAGGATCGAAGAAAGGACGCTATTTGAGCAAAAACGGGAGGACATATAACATCTAGCTTGCTAGATGGACTGGTAAGATTGATAGTTGATTACGCAAGGGATCCGGGTTCGATCCCTGGCAACCCCCAAAATCGTTCCCTTTTTTTTAAGTGTATGCTGCGAACTTCGGACCCTCTGATCGAAGACTCGCACACGCTGCTGACTGAGACCAAGGCTGACCGCAAACTCTGAGCCGTAAACGTCCGAGAAACCCTAGCTGCAAACGCCGCCACCGAGATACCCTAGCCGTAAACGTGATTTCGGCCGTAAACCCTTCAACGGGCCGTAAACACTGCTTCAGATCGCGAAAAAAACAACGTTTTTCACCCTTTTTGCTCCAACACTCGATCAAAAACTCGTTTTTATCAAAAATGTAAAGAACAAACCCCCCTTATTTTGCCAAGATCTATACAAAACGCAAAAATCCTTCAAAAATATGATCAAATACGCTCCAGATCTAAAACAAATTTATTGATACAATCCAAGCTTTGATACCAATTGTAAGTCCCCAATCTGCTTGAGTATCAATCAGATCCGTTTGATGGTGCGAAATCCCAATCAAACGGATGATGCCAAATCAAATAGAAGAGAAGAAGAAGAAGAATAATATGAATCTATGATGTATTCAAGATTGGAATGATGAACAATACACAAGATTCACACACACACTTGCACCTTCTCTCCTTTCTCTCTCTAGAACACCTTAGAATACACACACTTAAGCTCCTCACGACCGTACACCCACATGCACTCCTCACCCTATATATATGAGACATGGGCCATGAACAGGTTCACGGCCGTAAACCAGTTCACGGCCGTAAACACAACCGTAAACACCAAGCTGTTTACGGTCCTAGACTGAAAAATATATTTTCCTAGAAAAATAAAGTATAAACCAATATTTTAGACCCAACAATTATTCATATATTTATATGATTATGTGTTCTATAGGATATTAGGTGTATTTAATAATAAAATAAATAAAATTAAATTACGCATCGAAGATAAAAGATTTCTTAGGACATATAATCTTATCCTAGTTGTAATATACGTCATAAAGATTCCGGAGATATAAGGAGCATTCAAATCCGACTTAATATGAAGAAGTTATGCTTCTACGAAGTTTTGCGACTAAACTGGCACGACTCTGCGTCTTGTAAAAAGTAGATTTTTAATAAATTACTTTTTAGCCTAAGAGTTCTAAATAAAAGTCATCGTAGTCATTAAACCGAGACCGTGCATATACAGAACGTCCAAATTTGACTTCGTGAGAGGAAGTTATGATTTTTCTAAGATTCGTCATAACAGTCTAAGCCTATGTGAAAAAAAATTTCAAAACTAGCTGAAAGAGTCTAAATAAAAGTTGTAGATCTTGTTGAGGGATTTCTGGGGATATAAAGAGCGTCAAAAACAGAGTTCGTATGAAGAAGATACGTAATTTTGAAAATTTGAAAATCGACTCGCGTATGCGCGACGCACAAAAGGTTCTAGAAGCTGCTATGTCGCCCTACCCAAATTATGCCACATGTCAGCCGGCCTGTGGAGCCACGCCACCCTGTGCGTAGCGCTCCACCATGCTGCATGGCATACATCCCAAGAAACCCAACTACAAATAGCAGCTCATTCCTTCCTCAATCCTCACATCATCCATTCGAATTCTCTCTGAAACGTTCGTTGTTTAGCCCCTTTTTCCTTCGTTTCTACTCTACGGCGAAGCCCTGTGATGTCCCTGAGTACTCATCTGAGTAGTAGCCTTTGAGTAGGAGATCCCAAGTCAATATTCTGCCCGTATAGATCCCAATTCTCATCTATAGTACTCTGTAAGTGAGCTACACTTACTCTGCTTCCGTTTAATTTATAACTATAGTTATAAGTCGTTACTAGGAACATATAAGTAAGATTGATCAATGATTACAAGTCTTTATACTAATTGATCTACTTACGGGAGTGACGTCTCGGCTAGATTTAGTGAGGTGTTTGAAGTGGGATTTCCAAACAATATACTCTGTATACCAAACAGACCCTACCTCCGATATGATCCTACCTGGTTATTCCTTGTTTTGATCTTGAAGTAGACTTTGGGATTATTGAGGAATCTAAACCATTAGGATAATAGACCAAGCTTAGCGTTATGTACATCTAGGTCTTTTGGAAAAGGTGTAAGGTGAAGCTCTGCCCGATTCACCAATCACCGGACACTTTTGTCAGGTGAGTGCGTAGTTTCTATCAATATCATAATCTAAAATAAAAGTATTATTTATATGAGACATTAAACGCTTTCCTGTATTATATGTGCTATTTGTATAATTAGGATAATACTATTGAATTAGAAACCGTATTGGATATCGATTGCCTTTAAACATAAGTCTTGCCTTAGGTTAAGAATAAGACTTTTAAAGGATACTTAGTTGAAATTAAGTTAGATATCGATTAGGTCTCATGACTGGGGTAGGGTGTGTGAGATAATAACGGAGTGTTTCTCCTCTTTCTTGGATGACCAGAAATGGTGGGTCCAGATAAGACAACTAGCAAGTACGTCTGGGTCATCGACCAGAGTAGATGACAACACTTGACTATTCTAGGCAGTCTAGTGAATTACGTTGCTAGCATAGACTTATAACCCATGGACGTAGATAAAATGGGATACCATATTTATCAAATATCTGAACATTGGTTGCCTTATATGACTTACACTGACCAAGGACACCCCTAGTTGTGTAGTCAAACAGTTGCTCAAATGATTTATCAGGTTGGGTGATTCCACCGGATAATCTTTGCTTTAGGGAATGTGAAGATCGGTTGGGTTGGGTAGTTGGTCTTGTCAGATCTTATATAAATTATTTGATAACGTCGTTTGCAGGATTAATATTAATTATTATCATTAAATTGTTATAGGATTGAAAACCCTACGTATCTCACCAGGTTTTCCCAAACCCGACCCACTCATTTTATGCATCACAGGTAGTGGAACGAAGGCTGCAGGAGTCCAGTTAGGATGATGGTGGAAAACATAGATGTGCCTGTTATAGTAGTTTCAAGACCTTTTATATTTTACATTGTAATGTATGTTTGGATATAAACGAATGACATCCTCAAGGTTTAATAAAATAACTTTTGTTATCTTAAAAATGTTTTATTTGACTAGGAGTTTCCGCATCTCAATTTATAAAGCGTAAAGAAAATGTTTTAATTGATTCTGAAAAATTGGGGGATGTCATAAAGGTGTATATGGATTTGAAACCATATTACTGGTGGGCGAAGATGAAGCTTGATATTGCTAAGTATGTAGCTGAGTGTGTGACGTGCACAAGAGTTAAAGCGCAACATCAGAAACCGTATGTGAATTTGGAACCTTTACTAGTACCCATGGGTAAGTGGGAAGACATCACCATGGACTTTGTGACCAAATTTCCCAGAAGGAAGGAAGGTCACGATATGATTTGGGTAATCATAGACCGGTTTACGAAGAATGAGCCTTTCATAGCCGCAAATGAGAGATGGTCTACGGAAAAGCTTGCAAAAGTTTATGTGAAAGAGATATTGAAAGCTCATGGTGTTATCTTGACAATTGTGTGAGACGGTGACAATCATTTTACTTCTCGATTCTGGAGGAGTTTACAAGAAGAGATGGGTACAAATCTATGTTTGAGTATAACTTATCATCCACAGACTGATGGTTAAAGTGAGATAACGATTCAAACACTGGAAGATATGTTGAGAGCTTATACCTTGGAGTTTACGGGTAACTGGGATGAGCATCTACCGTTAGTGGAATTTTCTTATAACAATTGTTACCACTCAAGCGTTAAGATGGCACCTTATCAACTACTGTACGTACAAAAGTGTCGTACACCATCTTGTTGGCTCGAATCTGGAGAGAAGCAATTTATGGGTCCTGATATTGTTCATCAGACCACTGATAAACTGAAAGTAATCAGAGAGAGGATGCTAGCAACTCAAAATCGTCAGAAGAGCTATGCTGCTAAGAAGAGACAACTGATTACTTTTAAAATCGGAGACCAAGTGTTGCTTAAAGTCTCTCCATGGAAGGGACTTATCAGATTTGGAAAGCGAGGAAAGTTGAGTCCAAGATTCATTGGACCATTCAAAGTCCTTTAGAGAATTGGAAACCAAGCTTATAAACTAGAGATATCAGAAGAACTAGAAGGTATTCATAATGTTATTTGAGGAAGTTCATGGGAGAAGTTCCCGATGTGATTCCATTTTCGGAGATGATGATCGATGAGAATAAGAGATTGATTGAAGAACCCGAAGCAATTGTTGACAGGAAAAACGAAGAAGTTACGATGTAAGATGGTCGTATTAGTGCTTATGTGATGGAAACATACGGTTGGGCTAAACCTCACCTGTGAGACAGAAAGCGAAATTAGGAGTTGCTATCCACATTTTTTTGTTGATGCATGATTTCGAGACGGAATCATCGTAAGTAGTAGATAACTGTAACACTCATGTTTCTCTCTAGGCAATAATATAGATGTAATTGATGTCGATCAACAATTGTAACCTCTTTATAAGTAAATAAAGGAATTTTTTTAATATATGTGTTTATATTATGTATATATAATGTTAGGCGAAATCTTAAAAAATAGGGTTAAAACAAATGCTAAAGTAAAATATTAATTAAGATAAATAACCTTGATGAAAGTTGAAGTAGTCGTGATGACCATTCTGGGGATATAAGGAACGCTGAAATCTGACTTCATATTAAGAAGTTACGATCGTTTAAAGTTTCACGTTCAACACGATATGACAACGTGCATTGCAAATAGGAATCGAAGATAGGTTTCTTATTAGCTAGAGTAATCTAAACGAAAGTCGTGGTAATCGTAAAACTGAAAGTGTGCATATAAAGAATGCCCAAAACTGACTTCATATGAGGAAGTTATAATTTTTTGAAGTTTCAATGCTACTGTGTTAGCACAGAAATCAAGATTTAGATCGGTTGATTTTTGGCCAAAACAATCTAACTGAGAGTCAAGGTTCTCGTTAATAGGGGTACACCGATATAAAGATAGTCGAGAACGGACGCCGTATGAAAAAAAAATATGAATTTTAAATGGAGATTAGCATCCTAAGCCTTCTAAAATAATAAATAAAAAAATAAAGTGAGAATTAGCCAACGAGGTCTAAATGAAAGTTTTAGATCTCGTCGATAGTTACGCATGGTTCTAAAGAATGTAAAAAATAAAGCTTGTATGAAGAGTTCATAAATTTATGAAAATCTGCTAAATCGTACGCACTGGAGCGCGTAGATATGGTGCACGACGCACGTCTGATACTCCATCGGGTAAGTGACATGTGGCACCCTCCAGGACCTCCCAAGTTTGCGGCACGCCTGGTAGGTGTGTGTGGCGCGCATCTTCGCAATATTTCTTATAAATAGCTTGTAGGTCTTCATTCTTCTCTCACACCTCCAATAAACTCCCCCTCTGATTCTATGAGTTATAATCTCGAAAGTTCTTAGTGTTTAGGGTATTTTGGCTAGCTTTGACGTCCCTAAGTGCTTGGCAACTAGTAGCTTTTAGGTCGGAGTTCTACCAGTGCAATTTCCGGGATTTTGTCTAGGAAATCTCTGTAAGTTAAATTACACCCAATATTATCTTTGTGTAATTTATATTTATACTCATAGTAGTTATTATGAATCTATAAATAAGATTTATCAGTAATTCCAAGTCATTATAATGATTGATCTACTTACGGGGGTGATGTCTAGGCAAGATTTAGTGAGGTGTTTAAAGTGGGATTTCCAAACAGTATACTTTGTATACTAAAGGGACCCTACCTCCGATATGATATTACCTGGTTGCTCCTTACTTGATAGATCTTGATGTGGACACTGGGATTGTTGAGGAATCTAGACTATCATTAGTCATAATAAATACTAAATAAAGAGTTAGTGATAATTGAACCTTGGTCACATCAAAGGAAAAGCCAAGTACCGAAGCGAAGTGTTGCCCAACTTTCTAGTCATCCACTTTAACAAGTGTTAACAATTGCGACTTTTGGCACCAATCGTTATTTACGAAAAGTGACCAACGTCAAATATAATAGAGTTGATACATTAAGAAAAACTAGGAAAAATCAACCAAATCGTCCATAAGTCGTAAAAATTAGTGCGCCGAAGCATATATATTGTAACGCCCCGATTTCCACGTATTTTTTAAATAAGAATTTAATTACTCGACGAGTTGGTTGCCCTACTCGTCGAGTAGCAACGGGTTTGGTACGCGTGTTTAGTGACCTACTCGCCGAGTCCATGAAGGGACTCGACGAGTAGGAGCTGGCAGAGGAAACCCTAAATCCCGGGGTTTTGCACCCTATTTAAGGAAGCATAAGCCTCCTTTGGCCTCTTTGCAGTTCTAGAGAGCTCTTGAGAAACCCTAATTCGTGTGGTGCTCTATTGTGTGTGTATTAAGCTTGGGAGGAAGATCTTTGGAGAAGAGGAACTTGGAAGGCAAGGGAATTGGAGCAAGGAAAGTGTGGGAATCAGAATCTACCTCAGTTAGCATCTTCCAGAGGTATCAAGTCGCCACATTTACTTCTTTTCCCTTCTAGATCTCTTTTTGGTTGAGTTTGGGGCTTTTATGGATCTTTGAGTTGATAAGGTGGACTATGGGCTAGATCTGAAGTTGTAACTTCATATCTGGACCCTTCTTAAGTCCTAGAGTCATAAAGTTTCTGGTTTGGGCGTGAATGAAACCTCTTTGATTATGAAACCCCCATTGTAAACTTGGATTTGACATTAAGAGCCTTTGTAGCTATGCATGCACATAAAGTTTGCAACTTTACGTGAAAAGCATGCCTTAGAAGCTTGGATCTGTAGTTTGGAGCCGCTGCATGGCTCAAATGAGTTTGTATGGCAAAAAGGACTGAAGGGACTCGGCGAGTCGCATGGTCGACTCGGCGAGTCATATGAAGATAGGCATGAACTCGGCGAGTTGGAAGAACAACTCGGCGAGTCCAATGAAGATTGTCGTAGACTCAACGAGTGTATGAACAACTCGGCGAGTCGGATGAGGTTGCCCCAACTTATGTATGCGCGGGTAACTGTCGAGTTGCAAGAAGGAAGCTCGACGAGTGGTCTTAGGGTCTCGATCGTAAACCAAAGGAACTCGACGAGTCACTCGGGTGACTCGGAGAGTGGGTTAGTACTTCAAGGAACTCGGCGAGTAGCCGGGGGTACTCGGCGAGTCGAGGTCAACATGGACTGTTGACCTTGAATGATGACTTTGACTTTGACCAGGATTGATTCGTTGTTATCGTTATGGTATGCTACATGTGGATGTGATCAGTTGGATCAGAATCAGGATAGACAGTATGTTATGCTCTTATGATCCGTAGGGATTGATGTGTTAGTGACCTGCTAGGTCAGTGCTCTAGTTATAAGAGATTGCTATGTTTGGATGCTCAGTGAGATAGATATATTTGATGGTTGTATATGCCAGTATATGTTAGTTATGCGCACATGGTTACTTGCTTGTTGCTCGGGTTGAGGCGGTCCTGCTTTGTGCTGAAGGCCAACACACCCTATGAGCGGTTCGGGAAGACTGTAGTCCCACGTGGCGGTCCGGTCATGCCGAAGGCTCGGTATAGATTCAGTTGGACTGTAGGCCCTGTACGGCGGTCCAGTCAGGCCGATGGCCCAATATGCATGTTGATTGATTGATTATTACGGATATGGTATTATCAATGTGGTATTGGTATTTTGGGGGGTAGCTTACTAAGCCATCGGGCTTACAGTTTTCAGTTTATTGTTTCAGGTACTTCAGGAGTTCATGGCAAGGCGAAGGCGTGACCGTACCGCTCCTCATCCTTATGATCTGGCTTTTGGGACACTCTGATTGAATAATGAATTGAAAACATTTTTGTAAACAATACTATTGGGTTTTATTTATGCTTGAAAAGTTTAAATTTGGCGTAAAATTTTTGGATGTTACATATATTTTATTATATATTTTAAAAGTATGCGTCTTCTCGATCTCAAAAATATAAATTTCGTAAAAATTCGAGTTCATATGAAGGAGATGTGAGTTTTATAAGATCTAAAAATCAGCCGTATAATTAAAAACTATTGACTTTAAAAGGTACATAGAGAATGGTTAACTTTTGGGTAAAGTCACCAAAATGATAATCGTAGTACTCTTTAAAATATGAATTTTGGTAAAAGGAATGCCAAAATCAGAGTCTGTACGAGAGAGATATGATTTTTATAAAATCATTAAATATTATAAAACTAAGGTCTAAAAATAAAAGTCTGAATTAGTAAATACAACCTAAAGGAAAGTTGTAGTACCCGTTGAGAGCTACGTGTGGATATAAAAAAACGTCGTAAATGAAGCTCGCATGAAGAAGTTACGGATTTTTGAAGTTTTGTGAAAAGTGTTAGGCGCAAGGTAGGTGCCGCCGCGCGTGCAATTTCTAGAAGGGCGACGTGGCACCACAGGAAATCGACATGTGGCAGCAGCAGAATTAATCAATATAAGGAGCGCGTGACACGCACCACAAGTGCGTGGGGCGCATTTCGAAAATTTCGCCTATAAAAGGGTAGAAGCCCCTCACTTCACTTCTAACTTCATTTCTTCAATCTCTCTCTCTCTCTCTCTCTCTCTCTCGTTTTCTTCGATTTTCCTTCATTTCTTCAATCTCTCCCAAGGCGATCTTCGAGTCCCGGGTCTTGATTCTACCCTACATCAGCGGTATCACGTTTCATTTCCATCGTTTTATAAAATATAGGGGGAATACATGTTATAAAACTACTTTATCAGTTTTACAAAATATTATTATTTGTAATATATTAAGTAGTTTATGCGGTAAATACATTATGATAATATGCCGGTAAAAACTCTGCCTACTTTTAGGCAATGATGTTATGCCTAGTCGTTATACTCGCAAAGTTCCTAGGATAAGCTTACAACTAGTCGTTATGATGGCCAATTCTAAGTGATAAATATTATACGCCGTCATCACTCTGCCCGTATAAATAGTGATATTTAGTATGCGTCGTCGATGTTGGGTTTTATTTCAAAAACTAGAAAACATGGCAAACGGAAGACTTCATTTATTCGAAATTACATAAGCTAATTATACCCACCAAGGATCATCTTGCAAGTTATATAGAAAGATTTAAAAACCAACCAAAGAAAGGATGAAGAGATAACAACCTTTGTTGTTCTTTGGGTCCTCTTAGGAGGCTTGGAAGTTGATGAAGAATGTGAACCTTTGAGACACCAACAATGAATCAACTTGATGTAGAATGCTAGTTCTTTGTATAAAACTCTTAAGCTTTGAACCAAACCCAAGTATGGTTCAAAGAGAGCAAAATGCAAGCAATAAATCTTCAAGTGTTCAAAGCAAGAAAATAGAGGGAAAGTGCCAACGTGCTCTCGGCCAAGGGAGGAAAGAAGCACCACCAAGAGTGCAAGAAACTAGCTATTTAAAGCATGAACTTAATCTAAAGGTCTTTATCCAATAAGCACTTTAGACAATCTTGTACCCATGCATGCACCATGCTTTATTTCTTTTGATTAAACTAAGAAGAAAGCCATCCCTCTTTATGTCTCTCTCATTTTCAGCCATCATGGAGAAAAAGAGAAGAAGAAGTTTATATTTTATAAACTCAAAGTTTATAAGATATAAACTTTGTCTTTTGCTAAAAGACAAAAGGCTTACCTAGTCCAAAATGTTGTACATGACTTATTAATTCATACCATATGAATTATGTAATGTTACTTTCTAATGAAAATTATTATTTCCATGAAATAAATAATTTCCAATTTAATTATAAGAGTTTATTGAATATTTATTAAAATCAATTTCTAATAAATAATCAATTATATAAAGTTGTTGTTAGTGTGACCCTTTAGTATCATATGTTAATTAGCAATATAACTTTAATATGATTCTTGAGCATACTAGATCTTTCAATTTCCCACTTGCGCAAGAGTCATATTAGACTGATATAGACAGTGGTGAACGTCTAACAACATTTCACTGCCCCCAACAATATATGACTTTGTGTCATTCTATCAACGCCCAATTCCCAGAAGCCCAAGGCTACAATTAGTGTATAAGGTAAGTTTATCAGTTATCACTTTGCTACAGACATCATGTTGAACATGAGATACGGATCGCGATCAATCTCATTAGTTATTCAACTTTTGGTAAGGCGCCTTAGATGTCTAACTCTCAACACATAAGAGGAACAAATCCCATCTTGACTACATAAGCGTCTTGCATAGTTCACACCATACTTGAAAATGGCTTTTATAACTGCCCGGTTAAGGAACGACATTTGACCATATCAAAGCATAGTACTCCGTACACTTAAGTCCGATTATGTATCTTAGGTGTTAAGGATACAAAGATAGTACCTTTTAATCAAGTATCATTCATGATAGCGATCCATGAGATGACCTTGATGTGGGTCAGTTTAATACTAGTTCTCTGACAAACACCTATGAAACTTGGTTACAACCACTTGCCCACTTTCATTTAGTGAGACTCAACCAATCCAATTCATATTAGTCCTACTATATAATTGCTCCCACAATTATAACCGACTATGAACTTTTAGAATAATAACATTATTCATGGATTAAACATGTTAATATAGAACACAATAAGTAATAATGTGATGACTGTATCCTAATATATCATAACATTATCTGAGAGTTGTTGTTATAATGTTCCAATATCCAAATACCAAATCCAAATCAAAATCCCATTTCCAGAATAATAAAGTCTTACGGCTGAAGTGTGACCATTCATACTTAGCTCAAGAGAATGACTTTATCAATGGGTCTGGCAAAATTTAATTTGTGTAAATGTCACACCGCCAAACCAGAACGACGGAAACGTTCGGCGGCAGAGGACGTCATGTACAGTATCACAACAATTGTACAATAGTAATCAAAGCAACAACACCCATTGTATTAATAGAATAATGTTTACATTGTTTTCGAATCATGTATATATAACTGACTACAAAAAGATAAACAGCAAGTAAAGACTTGAAGCTACTATGCTCCATCTTCTGGGATCCGGTGCAAGTACCTGTCTACTAGCTTCCTGAGAATACAAGTAAGTTTTGAAAGAGTATCAGCATATAAGCTGGTGAGTTCATAAGCGTTTTGTTTTAGAAAAACTGATTCTGTGTTCTTGAAAAGTGTGTTGTGTTTCTCCAGAAAACTCTATCTATCCTGATGTAATGAATGTTAAGTAAAATGATTCATACTAGTTCCTTCTGCGAATACTTAGTGCATACCAATCATATACATTCCAGAACGAACAAACAATCGATTGTGTGGTTCTACCCCAAGTCCACAGCCAAACAAGGAACAGGAAATGAGGCGGAGGTCGCACATTCTAGTGGTTGTCTGATCCTCATGTACATAACCCTAATGTATTCACTAGGTACTTACAGAGCTTAACTTTATTGGTCTTTTGAAATCCATTGAATGTGTTTTTCAAGAAAATCCAATATTTTCTAAATAAAAAGTATGATAATACTAGTTCCTTCTATGCCCACTTAGTTCATACTAGCTATGTATAAACCAATATCGAACAGACAGTTGATTGTGTGTATCTGCTCTAAGCCCACAACCAAACAAGGAACAGGAAATTAGGCGGAAACCACACATTCCACGGTCTATCGGATATTCTTCATACATAGCTTGGATGCATAAACTAAGGAATATAGAATTAACAATGAATGTTCGATAGTTGATTGATAAACAAATTGTTTGAAAAGTACTGACATTTGACCTGTAAAATCCTATATTTTCCCTAAGTGTGAATTGTTGCCTTTAACTGTTCCAAAACTGAAAAGTACACGTATTTTCCTTACTTATTTTGTTAAAGCATTGTTCTGTTTGAAAACCCTGACTACCACCAGTAATGTATAGTAGTTCTACTAATTTAAAATAAAACTAATTGAAGTTGTTATCATTCATACAATAATCGTATTATTTAGTACCAAATTTATGAGTTGTTATAACCATACTTGAACATTGAATTGCCTAAACGGCGGTCTTCAGGCGTCAGAATCGAAATGACTTTGTCACCCAGGCCTGCCGGCCTAATTGTAGCTAACAGTTGTGGTGCGGGATTGTCAATCCCATATAGATCTATACACAAACTCACGTTCTCCCTCAAGGAGTCTCTGGTTATAATCTCAGGACTTTTGTTAGTCCTTAGGTAAGTACGCGAAGATGCTCACTTATAAAGAGCTATACTAACGATTAAGTGTAGAATAAAATGAATCCATTTAATTTAAATGACTGGTTTTATGACCCATAAACTATACCCTATGTATCTTATATGATTGTTCGCATTGAATCTATGTTTCGTGCATTAATAAGGTAATTGTTCCATAAACTATACCTATTATACTTTATATGTTCGTTAATGTATTGAATTCATGTTTTATACTAAAAACTCTACGATTATGTTGAAAACTTCCCTTATGCTCAGCATATTACAAAAGGGATATTTTATCTAAATGTTTTGTAAAAGGTAATGATCTCTTGATTGTATCGTTTGCATGAGTTTTAATCTTATTAAAAATCCTTTATATAAAATCACAAGATTTCTTTTATGTTTTGCTTGTATTCCCCCCCCCCCCCCCATGAAAAACGTTAAAAGTAGTAAAATGTAGGGGTATGAACTCACCGTGGTTTATGTGCACGTGCTGGACAGCGAGACTGGAAGGGTGACCCTCGAGTTGTTGTATGCGAAGCTAACGGAATCATAATAATGATTAACACATATTTGCATTTAAATTAGCGAGACCATTAATTAAAGTGTTAGAAAACACTTGCTTTTGGTTTAGCAATGTTACCGAGACTCGATCGAAGTGGAACAAGTGGGTTTTCATCCTAGATTCCAATTAAGGCTGATTGCGGCCGTGAACTTTTCTCGGCCATGAACTGTTCTCGGCCGTGAACGGTATTTGAAGGGTTTACGGTCTTTGAAGGGATCACGGCCTGTTCTTGGTGTTCTTGGTAAAATATGAAGATTTGAAGGGTTTACGGCCGTGAACTCAAGAACAACAATGCTTGATTTGATGAAAATACGGATGTTTGATGCTCCAAAACGAGTTTTAAGGTGGTTTTGAGTGATAGATGAAGAGAAAACTTGATTTTTTCAGGTGATGATTTTAGAGAGAGAAAGGGTGTTCATGGTCAGAAAAGTATAAATGAGGGTAGGGGTCATATATATATAGACTGGGTGTATGGTCGGTGGTGGGGTCCACCAACTGTGAACGGGTTTACGGCCGTGATCGGGTTCACGGCCGTGAACACCACTCAGTCCGGAATCTGCTGATTTTCGAAGGAAACTCGGGTTTTCGCGCGATTTTGGTTCCGACTCTTATATAAAATTCAATTATATAACTTAAATGATTTTACAAACCATTGGAATTTGACGGAACTAGATCAAAATTAAAAAATTAATTAACGGAATCAGGCTAACGTTAACGGAAAAAGGTTCGGGTTGTCATAGTAAATTCTGTGAATACTATCTTCTCCATACTTAACTTTACTCTAAGTATAGTTAAATTTCTTGGAGAATATGATTGGTGTTCTTTCGTGACAAAGAGTTTCTTATCTTGATTAAGTATACTCTCGAAGTCACAAAGATTTCTATGTGATCCTTGAATGGCAGAGATCAACATAGTTTTTCAATGATCTCATTCATCCACTCATATTTGAATTCAAATTCTAAAGTATTGTATTCTTATTATGTAGTATATTGTGTCATTATGTTTTTATTGGACCTCATTCCAATAAGACTTACCCTTCATTCCATAACGAAGTCAAAATCCAATTATAATTCATAATTATTTATATCTGTTAAGAAATTAACATCTTGTGTAGCTCTTTCCATAAAGATCCTTTCTAAACTGATTGTCTCATATACTTTCTCTTAGTTCTTCTAAAGTACTCTTAGAATTCACTCTTAGTCATCCAATGACTTAACCATGTATTCATTTACTATCCTATGACATACTTACAACATGATCATATACCATGTCCTATGCATAATATGGCGTAAATGGTGAATTCATATGCCAAGCAAATGGAATATAAATCATTTCATCTAGTTCAAACCTATGAGCTAGGTACTTTTGAGGCCAGCTCAAAATGGTTCCATATGACAATGCCAAGAGTTCTCCAAAATAATCTTGTGTCTTTATCCCTTTCAAGATATTGCCAATATATGCATGAAGACATAAAACTTTTTACATTCATTTTATCTATCTTTTATAGATTTCACATTCCAAGAATGTATCTTCTCCTTCCTAAGTCTTTCATTTTAGAAACACTTTCCGAGTCAAGGTGAAAACGACCTTGCTTAGTCAGAATGTGATTTCAAATGATTAAGTATGTCTCATTCATACACGATTAGGAATTTCACTATGCTCCCACTAGTTCTTAGTAAACACACATGTTCTATTCATTTTAATATAAAAAACATACCTTGTGGTTTTATATAAAATGATGATTGTAACATTGAGATGTTTGCTTTATATCCACAAGTGGATCTCAAGCTCTACACATTTTGTTAGGATAACATAGATTAAGAAAACCTCCAGGCTAATCTATATAGATATCTTCCAGTATAGGTTTATTAGAAAAAGCGGTCATTTTTGAAATCTATTTACTATATCTCATGTTAAGAATATGAATTTATAGTAAATAATATCCTTGTTGATCTGATCATAACAACTTGTGAAAAAGGTTTGACCACAGTCAATGTCATGAGTATGATGAGGACCATAGTCAATGACATGAGTATGAGAAAATCCTTTTACTACAAGCCTTGCTTTAAATGTGTATGGTTATCCATGTAATTTATTCTTTCTAGAAGAATCATTTACTCCTTCTAGCCTTGCTATAGGGAAAAATTTTAATCAAGCCCATACATGATTCTCATACATGGATTACATCTCATGTTCATGATTCTAAGTCATTTATCAGATTCGGGATCTGATATAGCATCTTGGTATTTGATGGATTTTCCATAAACCATCAATAAAATCTCATCAATGAGAGATTCCACATTTGTCAAGTCATAGATGATTTCTACCACTAATGCGAACAATTTGTGTTTGTGAATAGCTATTATTCAAGTTTAACAATCCTTGTTAAAAATAGTGCCAACTATTACTAGATAAGGTTATGGTTCTTGAGCTGTTTCAAGTTCCATGTACCTCCCACTCGTTTTGTCATTAGAAGCTTGCTTTCTACTAACTTAGCTTTCACAAGAATAAGAGAACTTATTCTTGGTGGGTTTGCATATAATAATCTAAGCCACATTTAGAGTATTATATACAAATATGTATTTAGTAGATTTTGGGTTTAGAAGCTTTAGTCCAAAATAGGCTTCAGATCCATAGAACATTACGTAAGATGACGATGGAGCCTTTCCATACTAAACCTTATAAAGTGTTTAATCTACTTATTAGTTGGTGTTTGTATTCAAGATATAATTAATAGTGATTCAAGTGTTATCCCAAAAAGATTAAAGTAGGATATCTCTGCCAATTAGAAAGTAAATCATATCTAGTAAGATTTAATTCATCCTTTATTATCATTAAGGCTTTGGATAGTTCTTACCGGTTTGTATCTTGTGTTTAATCTCAGACATTCATTAGAAAGGAAGTCATACACCAAAGTGTATAGTTCCTTAATGATTTATTTTCTCTACTAATTAGTGAAAATATCATTAGGAATATTATATATATATATATATATATATATATATATATATATATATATATATATATATATAGGATTCACATATTTCAAATAAACTACATTATTTGTCTTCGAAGATCCTTTTCTTGAAGTCGGAATATGTGAATGTCATTTATATAATAAAGATAACAATGTCAAATATGAGTTTGATTTCAAACAAGTTTAAGTCTAAAGTGCTTGCATATAGAACTTAATTTTATTTATAAAATGTTGATGTTTACTTTACAAATCTATTAAGAGATCTAGTCTCATAAATAGAAGTTAATCATTTCAGAATATGAATATTATCGTTAAAAAAAACGATTAAGTAAATTGTCAAACATCTGAATAAAATAACTGAGACATAAATTTAGACATTTTAAATTAAAACATACATTGTTCCAAAACAAATATTGTTTTACATTACAAGTACTTTATGTTCTAAGCATAAATATTAAACTAAACTCCGATAGTGTAGTTCCAACTTGGTTGTGCTCAACTAGTTACTCATCAATAAATATCTGCAAGCCATTTGCACATATTAGATTAACATTTAAGTACCAATTACTTGAGTGTTATATGAAAAGTAAGAGTTCTATTTAGTAGATACCTGAAGTACTAGTCTCTTCAGTCTTTCTTCTCAGATAATATGGACAATTCGTCTTCTAGTGTGCAGTTTCTTTGCAGAAGAAACAAGATCCATCTATGTGTGCCTTCTTGCATCTCTTGGGCTTAGAATAGCCCTTTCCATGAACCGATGGCCTTTTAGGGCACACGGGGTGACTCATTTCAGCCTTGCATTCTTCCTTTGTATGAGCTGGTTCATACCAAAAATCACTATATCTTCGGAATATTTGATCAACCTGACGAAACATATAATATGCTTCTAAGCCTTCCAGTTCCTCCTATAGTTCTGGAATAACTAAATATAATATCTCTTTAGAAACATCATCAGAATCATTGCAATGTTTCCACCAAACATTATGATGCGGTATGTCCTTGATATCAGGTTGTTCAGGAATGGGTCCTTTAAGAATGTACATCTTATTATCCTTTTGGAGATTTTCTTTCAAAACACACGTCCATCGGATAATATTGTACCCGTCGAATATTAAATGTTCACGTTGATTTACAAGATCATATTGATGAATGGTTGTGAGATTAGATTTGGTTCTCATCTACAAAATTTTAACAAAATTCATTTAGTATTTTCAATAATTAAATTCTTTAATAATTAATACCCTTTTAGTTTCCAAAAACATTAATTATCAAAGTCTAGGATCCAATTTGCAAAACAAATAAATGGTTTGGTATCCTTTATCCCATTCATTTGAATCCAACCAGGTATATATCGTATCAATTATATCTTGCTATATAATTCCTAGATTTATGGGGTCTCTAATAACAAATTTAATTAGACATGTTTGATCCCATCTATGCCTCAGAACTCTCTTGCTTAGATATCCTTTATCACAAAAGATTTCCGATCAAATCATCAAATTTGAAAAACTTGTGTAATCGGCCTATAACTTGGTTATACAAATCGCGAATACACCCCGGCCATTAAAAGATAACACTAAGCGATTAGGTATCCTTTATCCCACTAATGCATCAAGAGATGTGCGAGTGTCTTAAAAAAAGGATTGCATATATTTGAGCTTTGGTAAGGGGTCTTTTATATGTTTTATAATTCTAGTTTAAGAAACATATGATATCATGGTTATTACATGCATATAATAAACTATGATATCAATTTTCAAAAGAAAATCACCTTTAAAGTTTATATATAAAAAGCTAGTTTTTATATAATTTGACGCAATTCAATTTTAATAACCGATATTAAGTTTGAGTGCATTTGAACCTTTTATATCTTTAATAAAACTTCATTTTATTACTTATATATTTGGAGTTTGTATAAGTTACAAAAATCACCATTTTAAAACTTATAATTGAGTATTTCAAAATTTACCGTTATTAACGTTTTTATAAAACCGGGTTTTATTTTAAAACAATGACTTGTTACATCTTATGTAAAATTTTGAAAACCAAACTCCATGTGATGTTTATTTTGTCCAAAATTATTTTAGCATGTGAAAACTAATTTATCAACAACATAAAATAATGCATAAAATAAACAACACAAACATGCATAAAAAGATATGTGCATAAACATAACCAACTAATGACCTTTTTGTGAGCCAACACAAAAGATGCCAAGTCCATTCCTAAAGGTACATTTAAGGGGACCAAAAATCTTCTTGTAATGTTGTTGTAGAAGCTTCCACTTCAATAAACACTCATTGTTTGCAAAAGATCGGAAAATCTTCTTTAAAGGAAAAATTCAGCCACATGCAATACTTTTCAGAAAAAGGTTGCAGAAAATGTTGCATTAGGTCAACAACCCTTTAAAGAAAAAGCTATTGTTGCCAACATTCATGACACTTTTCAGAAAATGTCATCTTCCTGCCCAGCACTTATGTAGACATGAAAATTGCCTTTTTTCTTAGAAAAATGGCTCCAACTTCATTTCTTGTTACATATTTGTACAAATAAATTATTTCTAAAAACTAATCTATTACTTTACATTAAATAACCAAGAAAACTAATTTATTTAATTATTACATACCATATGAATAAATAAGTTATTACAACCATTTTTATAACAAAAACAACAAACACAACAACACAACAATCATAATGGTCCTTGGCTAGTTTATGCACATTATACAAATCAACATACACATAAAATAACCTTTGTTTTTCTAAGACAACTTTAAATGACAAAAGATGCTTGAAACTTTTGTCACATAAAAAAAACATAACAATTATAAAGTCATCATAGAAAATATGTATTAACTTATTTTTATACAAAAACAAGTTATCCATATTCTCCAAAAACTAAGATTTCCAAAAATCATAAAATCTAACCAAACTTGCAAAGTGGCTCTGATACCAATTGTTGGGTTTTATTTCAAAATAAGTTTCAAAAACTAGAAAATATGGCAAATGGAAGACTTAATTTTTCGAAATAACATAAGCTAATTATACCCAACAAGGATCATCTTGCAAGTTATAGAAAGATTGAAACACCAACCAAAGAAAGGATGAAGAGATAACAACCTTTGTTGTTCTTTGGGTCCTCTTGGGAGGCTTGGAAGTTGATGAAGAATGTGGAACCTTTGAGACACCAACAATGACTCAACTTGATATAGAATGCTAGTTCTTTGTATAAAACTCGTAACCTTTGAACCAAACCCAAGTATGGTTCAGAGAGAGAAAAATACAAGCAATAAATTTTCAAGTATTCAAAGAAAGAGAAGAGAGGGAGAGTGCCAATGTGCTCTCGACCAATGGAGGAAAGAAGCACCACCAAGAGTGCAAGACACTAGCTATTTCAATCATGAACTTAATCTAAAGTTCTTTATCCAATAAGCACTTTAGACAATTTTGTCCCCATGCATGCACCATGCTTTATTTCTTTTGATTAAACTAAGAAGAAAGCCATCCCTCTTTATGTCTCTCTCATTTTCGGCCATCATGGAGAAAAAGAGAAGAAGAAGTTTATATTTTATAAACTCAAAGTTTATAAGATATAAACTTTGTCTTTTGCTAAAAGACAAAAGGCTTACCTAGTCCAAAATGTTGTACACGACTTATTAATCAATACCATATGAATTATGTAATGTTACTTGCTAATGAAAATTATTATTTCCATGAAATAAACAATTTCCAATTTAATTATAATAGTTTATTAAATATTTATTAAAATCGGTTTCTAATAAATAATCAATTACATCAAGTTGTTATTAGTGTGACCCATTAGTATCATATGATAATTAGCAATATCTCTTTAATATGATTCTTGAGCATACTAGATCTTCCATTCGATACTCCGCCATAATAAATAACCATAAATATTATACGCCGGCGTAACTCTACCCGTATAAATAGTGATATTTAGTATACGATGTCGATACTCAGCCCGAGTAAATATCCATAAATATTATACATTGTCGTCAGTCTGCCCGTATAAATAGTGAAATTTAGTACACTCCATCGATACTCTGCCCGTATAAATATCCATAAATATTATATGCCGTCGTCGCTCTGCCCATATAAATAGTGATATATAGTATACGTCTCCATTACTCTGGCCGAACCTCTAGAGAAACATTATACTGAGTCGTAGGACTAGCCAAATTTAGGATAAGACACCGTACGTAGTTGTTACTCTGCCCAAATATCTTGTTTCCATATAACCATAGTTAGGGTATATATATATATATATATATATATATATATATATATATATATATATATATATATAAAATTTATGGTAGTTATAGGAAATCACTCAATAAGAAAGATAAAAGATATAATGACTCTAATACAAGTATCCAAGGGGCATACGTCTGGAATAATAGATATAATCGTTCTAATAGAAGTATCCAAGAGGCATACTTCTGGAATAAAAGATTTAATAGCTCTAATAGAAGTATCCAAGGGGCACACTTCTGGAAGAAAGATATAATCACTCTAATAGAAGTATCCAAGAGGCGTACTTCTGGAATAAAGGATATAATCACTCTAATAGAAGTATCCAAAGGGCATACTTTTGGAATAAAAGATATAATCACTCTAATAGAAGTATCCAAGGGGCATACTTATGGAATACAAGATATAAGCACTCAATAGAAGTATTGCTTTATACAAGCATACTTCTGGGATAAAAGATGATATTAGAAGTATTCAAAGGGCATACTTCTGAAATATAAACTTTAAGCGGTATGTATCTATAAGATAATAATACTACAGATAAGATTTTAATATACTCCATTTGATAGGAGAAAACCTAAAGAGAATGGTAGTATGTGATAAAGAGTAAAGCTTTAAAAGTTTAGTATCTAGAAATAGTAAAATACTATTAGAAGATACCTTAACAATATAAATCAAAAGACTTTTATAACTTAATAAAGTTATGCATAAAAAGTCTTTTCAAAGATGTAACACTCAAACCTGTTAGCTCACCAACATTATGTTGATGTTTTCAAAACTTCATATATTCCTAGGAAACCGTGAGACTGAAGTCTGCACTCCCGAAAGCAGCAGTTGTTCGAGGAAGCTACTGGAAAACTTCTACTGTTTATCATTACGCCTACCTGTTAAGGAACCTTTCAATTAGAAATTAGAATAATCCAATGTAATCCTTTATCTATCAATAAAAGTGACATTTATGTTGTTTTGTATTGTTCAATGTATGTTCAATGACTATGATCCAATATCCCTACATCGCACAGCTCGACGTTTCCGCCGCCGGCCGAGGGTGTGATAGATTGGTATCAGTGCTATTTGTTATAGCGAACTAGTACTTCCTTAGGAAATACGACTATATTTTGTCCTCAAACCTACAAATAAAAAATATTATTATTAATTACCCTACTGATAGACTACTTATGGGAGAGGTGCCTAGGCTGGAAATTTTTGCTTTGGGTTGCTGGATTTCAGAACGGCTATACGCCAAAATGGTCCCGCCCTCCGACTTTTCCTACCTGGCTGATACTTACTTGATAGTCTTCAAGTACAAAACAAAAATTAATAAAATACAAACAAAACTTCAGATAAAGAATTTTATAAACTCAGTTGCTCGATCAGAAAACACCTAAATAAAATAAAATATATAGGAACCCAAACTTGAGAGCTTAGATCAAATACAATATCTAAGATTGGCAGAATATGTGGGCCGAACCACAACTAGGCATAGCCTTTACACCTATGATTAATTATGGTTAGACCGACATATAACTAATCTTGGATATGACGGTTGATAGACTAAATTCTTGAGAATCCCATAGAATTTAGAACCCAACGATCCATACCAGTACTATATAGGGAAGATAGTACTGTCGTCATGCAATAATGGCATATCATGGAAGATACCCATACTTTTCCTTAACCGCATCGAGGAACCCCACAAGAAGAATGATTCCCCATAAATAATTAGAGAGGCAGCCAAATCGTCACAAGAGCCCTCCGAGGACCCTTCATAGTCCTTTGAGGTGGATGATCATGCTGAGGAGGAGATAAATCCCCCCAAGTAAGAAATTGAATTCTAGAATTATGATAATAAAGAGGTTAGAAATCAACATAGGATTCGCAACCTATCCCTTTCCCTCAAAACATCATTTAGTTCCACCATACCTAGCCACACGTATCTCGAGTCAATGATGAGTTGGGAATTATCAAAAAAGCGCCATAAGTCGGTCTAATATGACCCAAAGGTTAGATGAGGAGCTAATACTAGATAAAAGGATTGAAGCTCCAGACACAAGTTGTAGAGCAAAAATCATCGATGCAAAGGCAAATGCATGTGTGATAAAGATAAGAACTCGATCCACTTAGCAAATAGCTCCCTAACCTAGTATAGTAGGCATCCAAGTTATGCCCTAAGTCTATAGATTATAAGAAGTTCAGTTATGCAAGAAAGCTGTATCGTCGCTATCCCCCTAGAGATAGCCTTTTAATACATTGAAGCTTTACCATCCTAACCTAGAATTTTTTGTGATATTTTTTTTTGCACTTACTCGTGCGCTTAGCTGTCACCAATAGCATCCAAAAAAGGCGTCATCAACTGATATGCTCTTTTTTGATAAATGTAGTAGGATCTAAACATGCCTCAAAGAAAAGTCATCAGAAGAAACCCCAAGGCACAACCTGTAACACCCAGTTCTAGGTATGCTTTTAATTTGAGTCAACTTCATATTTTACACTTGGACTCGACGAGTTGGAGG
The DNA here is from genome assembly GCF_052849685.1 of Lactuca virosa. Lineage (NCBI taxonomy): Eukaryota > Viridiplantae > Streptophyta > Magnoliopsida > Asterales > Asteraceae > Lactuca > Lactuca virosa. Next base: position 162,426,110 of record NC_136430.1, read on the forward strand.
CCAACTCGTCGAGTAGGATCGACTCTGGGTCGGGGAACTAAGTGACCTACTCGACGATTCGGAAGACCGACTCGGCGAGTAGGAGCTGTTTGATGGAAACCCTAATTTTAAGGGTTGTCTCCCTATTTAAAGAACTTAACACCATAGTGGCCTCCTTTATCACTCCCTCAACGTCCAGAAAACCCTAACTCGCCACCTTTAGCCTTGTGAGTGTTTGAGTGCCATTTTTTGAGTAATCGTGTGTAATTTGAAGCTTGTGGGAAGAAGAGGAAGAAGGGGGACTTCAAGAGAAGAATGTAGATCCAAGAACAACATCAGTTTCTCTTCACTTTCTGGTAAGCAAGCCTCATACTTGACTTGTAGTTTCTTAGATCTCCTTGTGGTCATTTTTATGAAGTTTTGGGTCCAAGAAGCTTGATCCTTGGGACTTGGACGTCCCAAGTCGATTTACACTCAGATCTGGAACCTTGGACGGTCCTCATGGCATAAAGGGGCCATCTTTATGGCCATGAGAACCCCAAGTATGAAATAAACCCCCATTTTTGGTCCTTTGAGCATAATAGTCCCATGCATGAACGTAAAGTTCATGACTTTACGTGTCATACCAATCTTAGAAGCCTAGATCTACCTGTTGGATGAGTTTTTGCACCTCAGAAATCGAGTTATAGACTTGGACATGCATAGACTCGACGACTCGCTCTTGGGACTCGGCGAGTCGTGGGTTGGTTCCCAAAACTGTTATGATTTAAAGGAACCCAATTGAGTTTAGAAGGGATTTAGATGAGTCCAGGGAAAGGACTCAACGAAATAGTCATAGCCATGGATCTGGAAACCGTGGGACTCGGCGAGTGCAGGAACGTACTCGGCGAGTCCAAGGCCATCTCCCAACTCATGAAGACAGACACGTCGAGTTGTTCATACAACTCGGTGAGTCACAGACTAGACACGTTATTAAGATGAAGATAAACTCGACGAGTTCAGGAAGAACTCGGCGAGTCAGATGAAGATTGTCTCGATGTTATGATTGAAGGAGAACTCGTCGAGTTCTTGCTAAACTCGACGAGTAGAGTCGGGTTGGGGGTAGATGAGAGGATTGGGACTCGACGAGTTGTCGAGCCAACTCGGCGAGTCCGGTCAACTGGGAAGTTGACTTTGACCATGATGTTGACTTTAGCCAGGGGTAAAATGGTCATTTCACCCTAAGGATAGCTATTAGTTTCTGACTAAGTGTCATTGTGGAATTTATAGCCGGAGAGTCGTCGGAGCAGCAGCCAGATATTCTTCGCTTAGTGTTTTAGCAGCCAGTTATGTGAGGTGAGTTTCCTCCCTTAGGAACGGGTCTACGGCCACAATGCCGGCCCGTTTAGATATAGTAGTTCCGGATTTCGGTCTGATATCGGGGTGATCCCGAGAAGTAGTATGTATGCCTGATGTCTTTGTGTTGGATTAGTGTCTAAGTCCATAACTATAATTGGTATGTACTTGACCCGACTCGGCATGGTCCATTTGGGTTGCATGGCATCGGAACATTTGGATAGACCGTTTATGAGGAAAAGACATTTTGTGACATATTAATATATTATAAGTTCTAATATATTAATATGAAATCATGTTATTTAATTAGTATTGATCAAGAATTAATTTGGACTTAATTTAGTGATCAAAAAGAGACTAATTAAATATATGGGGATTGATTGTGTAAATCATTCATTCTTATATATGTGGGCTTATGATCCAAGATTCCTTTATGTTGGGTTTAACCCATGTGGTGATCCATGGATACTCCATGGAGGTTAAAACCCATGGAGCATAAGGAATGGGTAAATTCATGAGTTACATGGTGTAACCCTAATAGCCACACTATATAAGAACCCCTTTAGTTCAAGAAATTGGCACTAGTGATACATATTTTGAGGGCTAGCCAATTTGAACATGTATGTCTTCTTCTCATGGTTATTCCAAGAGTTCATGATGTTGTGTGAACCATTTGAGGTGTTACACTTGGGGCACTAGGCTCTCAAGCTTCATGGAGTCAAGCAACAACTACAAGGTATGTATTCTATCTATTTTAGTATCCTAGTATCAATGTTTTGATATGCTAGTTAGGATAATACCTTGGATAATCATATTTGCATGTATAATAGAGAAAACATAGATCCAAGGTATTTAGGGTTGCATGTACACTTAGGAGTGTTAGAATGCTCAAAACCCATCAGTGGTATCAGAGCCTAGGCTTGTTTTCAATTATACTTGATGCAAATTGCTGAAAAATGCTGAAAAAGTCAAATTTCGGGCATTCTGGGCACTGTACTCGCCGAGTCCACTGATGAACTCGCCGAGTACATGAAGAAAATCATCCTACTCGGCGAGTAGGTTGATACACTCGACGAGTAGGAGCCCCAGACAGCATATTTTCGAGTTTTTTGGCTAGAAATGGACTAGAAACATTACCCTAAGATGTTTTTGAACTTATAAACTTGTTTTTGATGTGGTAATGTTCATGCTAATCCAATTTCAAAGATAATTGTCAATAGATTCATGTTTTGTATTAGTTTAGTGATTAGGCTAATTACATGAAAAAGTTTGATTTGAATTATCTTGTTCTTATGAGTTGCTTAGATTAATAGACAAGTTAATTGATTATGTGTTTTCAATCCATTTTAATCTAAGAGTTGATTCTAAAATGTGTTTTTGTAACTTGTCCTCAAGTTATATGAAAAGTCACATTTAAGTTTCATAAAACTCATAAAAGTTGGCAATGGTTACAAAAAATGAAGAGTCTTGTCCTCAAGTTATGGAGGTTCAAGAGTCACTTCATTAAGTAATAAAATGTGTAACCTTAATTAATTCCATAAGTTATAAAATAAAGAAAAGTTACATTCTTTTATTAGTTTAAAGTCTTCCATAACTTGTCCTCAAGTTATGGAACTTAAAGAGTTTTTTAATTAACACTAATTTAAACACTTAAGTTATGGAATTAATTAGTTTTGAATAGTTTAAAACTTGCCCTCAAGTTTTGGAATTTGAAAAGTTTCACTTATGAATACTTTAATTCCAAGTTAGCCCTTAGAATTTTAAAAGTTAAAATTCAAACCCTTATACTATTATTATAAAAATTATATAGATATGTATAAGATAAAGTCAATCTTACCGTTAGTAGGCCTCATTCATGAAGCCGGTCTATAAGGGGGGTATAAGGTTACTGCCTATAAAATGGCAGTTTAATGGGTGTCCACTCTCACCCACCGCTTCCTTGACTGGTGGAGGGTCGTTAGCCGAACGGGTAGGACAAGGACTATAATTCTCCCTTCATTAAAAGTATTAATGATAAATACTAAGTAACTAAACGCTTATAAATTCCCAATATTAGTTACTTAGGAAAATGTGAAATTGGTGCTAGCCCATAAAATTACACTTTGTACCTTACCAAGTCGTTAGTGGAGCGTGTGTGGTTAACCGGCACACTAACATGGACTAGTAAGAGTGGCAAAGGGTAACTTAACTTTATTATAGATCGGTGGAGCGTGTGTGGTTAACCAGCACATCGATTAGGTAATATTGTTGAGGGTACCAAGTCAATTTGTATGGTTATTCACACCTTGTTTGTGATCCTCGGCATCCCAGTCACAAACTTGAGAGGGCACAATCGAGATTCAAACATGCCATTGAAAGTTCAATGTATCTCAAAAGATCTAGGAGTTTCAAATCCAATTAAAACTTAATTATATTTCGTTTTTCTATGGTGGAAATTGGTAAATCGTCATTTACCTACCTTTAACTATTTTATAACTTGGATTACGGCATCCCTCTTCCAGTTATAAATAGGTTATTGGGTCCTAGCCTTAATATTTTATATTGGGTGTTATATTAAGGACTCTAAATCAACTAACTTGAATATCTCCCAAAAGATGTCTAAGTTCAGACATCTATGATCTTCCCAAATCTCTTGAAACAAGCTTTCCTAAATGAAGATGATGTCCCATGGAAATCATACTTCTTTCACCTCCTCCAATTATTCTCCCTAACCCACAAGTTCTTGAAAAGGTTTAAGGTCACTCAAGCCCTATTGGCAAGCAAAGGTCTATGTGTGATCACATCTTGGAGATGTAGTCACATATTGACAAGCCGGGAGAGTTGGGTGTCAAAGTCTTGAGAAAGTTGGTGGTTCAATTACTTTCTAAGTCACATAGTGAGTTCCTTTGGGACTCCTATGAAACAGACTATGACAAGACCCTTAATGATCTTATCTATTTGCTAAGATCAACTTCCTAAAACTTTATGGACATTGACAATGATGACATTGGATATCCAGTAAAGCTCTCTCTTCCCAATGGAAAGGGATCGCCCATAGTCAACTCGGTTGACCAAATGGTAAAGAGAGAGGCTAAGTCTGAGATAGTCCCATTATCAAGGGTCCATTGCCAAAGAAAGGGGCATTAGTTGCGAAGCTGCCAAATTTACCTAAGGATATTGAAGTCAATAAGTTTGACTCTACTTCAGGTAAAGTCCACTATCTAACTCTACTAAGTTTCTATTCTGAGATTCTTGATACATGATGTGACTGGGTCACATGTTGATGTTTTAAGAATCAAAGAAAAAAAGTGAAGAAACTTAAAGAAAGATTATGCTGAATCTGATCGCGTAGATGGATTTCTATCGCATAGTTTGAAGATCGGATTCTTAAGCTACATCTTAGGAGTTATGATATATTGCATAGGATTAGATAACAACAAAGTTTTCATGTGCTTTTGCATTGTAAGGATAGTTTTTCCGCAAAGTTTTTTAAAATAAAAGGAAAAATGATGATTTTATTTATTTATTTTAAAATATCCTTACAATGGCATTTGAGGAAAAAATTATTGCTTATAAGATTCCATTAAGAGCAAGAGTGGAAATATGAATTTGATTCTTTCATTTGTGGTAGTGTCTAAATTTACCAAATAAGGAAAGATTCTCATCACCTAAGTTTCAGTTGGATAGAAACTTGGAATCATGCAAGTTGTATAGCATGATGAATAAGAACTTTCAAGCATTGGAAAAATTAAGACTAACTACTTGTTCACATGGATGTGTGAGTCAAGTAAAGGATCGAGTACACATTCTTGTGCACTGATCAAGCCCACCACAAATAATCGTTAAGACTATTCGTCATTATTTACTAAAGTTCAGTAAATATGGTTATACTTACAAGCTTAAGTGTAATTCTGAGACATTGGAAAAGGTTTCAATGTATGGCAGAGCGAATAAGAAGAATCAACTTAGGCAGAAAGACAAAAGTTTCTCAAATCTGAAAAGATGGGAGAGTACTTTAGTATCATGTTAGATAATCATCTTAATGATTAAGAGACCTTATCACAATTCATCCTCTAAGTGCATTCTGGTAGCTAAGAAGAGGAGCTATGAATTGTTGAAGTGGTTAAATCAAGAAGATGATTTATACTTCGTTCCAAAAACAATTCTTAGAGTTATACTCTAAGATTATAACTTGAGTGACATGTCTTAAAGAAGGTTTAAAACACTTGTCAAATGTAAGAGTAAAAGTTTTCTACTCTTGTACATTTGAAATTGGTAAGTTGTGATGTTTTGGATAAAACAAAGACCAACTAAGGCCAATTGTGTGAAGTGTTTGTCTTGATTAGAATCCACACTATCTCTTGAATATTTGAAAAGAGAGTCTTATATGTCAAGAGGACAGTGGGAGTCTTAAAAGGTCTTGAAAGTCTCAAGAACTAATCAAGAATAAAACCTGAAGTTCTTCACTAGCACACGACTTGAGGTTTATAACCTATCGTGTCGACATGTCTGTGCCTATTCAAGTTGGCTTTGCATAGGAGTTCTGAGAGTTCTCAATTGGTTGCACAGCTACTTGGAAGCAATGGCAGGCCCTTGAGCTGCCACATGGTAAGAAATTAAGATTGAGTTCAATCCATATGAGTTTGGATTTGTCATTATCCTAGTCTCGTGATTGTGGTTTGACAAATTCACATGGATAAGAATACATACACCATTAAATCTAAGTGTCATAAGGTTTCTCTCCGATTCATGAAAATGATGGTGAGGAAACACTTTCACTAAGTAGATTTTAGCTAGATAGCAATTGTGATATTTGCATTCTTAAAGTCGTTAGTGGAGCGTGTGTGGTTAACCGGCACACTAACATGGACTTGTGAGAAGCGGTAAAGGTCTAATCAATCGAGGCTATGATTACGGCATCCCTGTTCATAGTTCTTAAAATTGTTTAGACACACCTGTGAGCTATCTAAGATAAGGTGTATGATATTGATAAAGTTTTATCAAAGCAATCTAGTATCAGAAATCTGAACTTTGGTAAGAAACTCAATAAAGTATTGATTTCTAGAAGTCCAGCTGATTTCTGATTACATGTCAAAGCTAGTGGGAGCATACGTGTTATGCTAATAATCATCATGTTAGTGGGAGCATGATAATTATGATAAAGGTTGCAAGTTAGCATTGTTAATTATAGAAAACAAAAGTTTCAATTCGTGAGGCTGCAGGGGTTGAAAAAGTTGTTTTGCTATAATTAAGGGAGAGAAAATTATACTTCATTTCAATTCTAAAAGCTTAGATTGAGATTTTAATCGTATTTAGTCAAGGATATATATATGAATTTCATGTTGGAATGGCTCAACATAAGGAAATTCTATATATGGGTCCATTATTTGCGTTCTAAAATTCGATTATGATTACGGCATCCCTTTTCATAATCTGAATTATGAGAACTTGGCAAATAGAAATGGAAATGTTATAGCAAAAGACTGGTTTAGTCTTTATGTGAGACATCATGACTCGTGTCCCATATGCTTCGGATATAGGATCGATTGCATGTGCTATATTTATCCTTTCTAAAATTTTCCAAATGCGTGGGGCATTAAGAAGGGAAAAGGTCTAGAACTGGATATGACTAAAAGGATTAAGCAATTGTCGAGGACAATCTAAGGTTTACCAAAGATTGGTTGCTCAAGGACAGTTGGAAGTATAGTGTTAATTCTGGAAGGACCATATTGACATAATCTGTAAGGAGGCAACTCTTGTTCAGAAGTGATAGTCAAAATGGAATATGGAAATGTTTCAAAGTTGGAAATTATTCAATCTGTGTAAGATTAGGAAACTTAATGCAAGAAGGATGTTTCCAAGGAATTGATCTCCTTGGAATGCTCTGTAATGGTTGTTGTCAAGTCTTTCTGACTCTGTGCATAATCATTACAGGAGGATCAATGCATATAAGTTTAGAATCTAACAGATTTCAGTAAATGGCATGAATTTGGAATTCTTGCATTTGCAGTAAGGATTTGGGACTGTGAAAGAGGATCATTGGAGTTATGTTCAATTGATCGAATTCACAAAGTGAAGATCATAGACAAACATAGTATGCATACTTGGTGTATGGCATGACTAGTGTTTAGAAAACATAGTGTACATGCTTGGAGCATGGGACAACTATTGTTTTAAATTCAAGAATAAAGTTGATAGCTGAAACAGTATACAATGAATAATGTGTAATCATATGGTGATAAATGAAAGGTGTTTTATTTATGTTCATAGGTTTTGATACCATATTAGATTCTATTATTATTGTGTTTCATTTTGCATGTTTTGACTTCCAGAATAACTAGGTCGTTCTTCCTGATTGACTAAGTTATTCAAACTATCCACAGTCGGTCATATGTTGGAAGTAGATATGAATCAAGACTGTCATGGGTTGGCTTGTAGAGATCTAAGATGTTGGACAAGGGGCTACAACACTCATGAGTGCTCATAAGTTCTGAGTATTGGATTCAACCCGCGCTCATTGGAATCACTTCATGGATTTTATCACGAGTGATCATGAGACGATAATATCTTATATTCTTCAAACCTAGAGATATGAGTTGTTACTATGAGTTGGTTGTACATTGATTGCACGAAAACGCAGGTAACTCGGTGTTATAAAACGTGCCTTTGTGTATGATTCAACAAGTAGTAGAACAAGCCATATGAGTCGAAGTTTATCCATTCCTTTTACCTTCGGGATAAAAGCGATATCTGTGGGCCCCTCGATGATTTGGTGATGACAAATGTAAGTGTTCGGTCGGGCCTGGACTGATTTGATTTGTTCAATTAGTCAATCGTCATAAATCGGAAATCGGGAAACAACAAATGGACAGAGAGAATGATTATAATCCATGTCTCAGTCCATATGATATCTAGAATGGAGGAATATATGATCCCTTATCTAATGGACAAGTCATTGACAAAGGTCAGAGTTCATCTACAAGGTCAGAGTTCGACAGCGGCTTTTGAGAGCTACGATTGCCGGTTGGTTCCTGAAGTCATACGCGATAATAGTTTTAGACTTATCCTAGTGGGAGACTGTTGGATTAGTGTCTAAGTCCATAACTATAATTGGTATGTACTTGACCCGACTCGGCATGGTCCATTTGGGTTGCATGGCATCGGAACATTTGGATAGACCGTTTATGAGGAAAAGACATTTTGTGACATATTAATATATTATAAGTTCTAATATATTAATATGAAATCATGTTATTTAATTAGTATTGATCAAGAATTAATTTGGACTTAATTTAGTGATCAAAAAGATACTAATTAAATATATGGGGATTGATTGTGTAAATCATTCATTCTTATATATGTGGGCTTATGATCCAAGATTCCTTTATGTTGGGTTTAACCCATGTGGTGATCCATGGATACTCCATGGAGGTTAAAACCCATGGAGCATAAGGAATGGGTAAATTCATGAGTTACATGGTGTAACCCTAATAGCCACACTATATAAGAACCCCTTTAGTTCAAGAAATTGGCACTAGTGATACATATTTTGAGGGCTATCCAATTTGAACATGTATGTCTTCTTCTCATGGTTATTCCAAGAGTTCATGATGTTGTGTGAACCATTTGAGGTGTCACACTTGGGGCACTAGGCTCTCAAGCTTCATGGAGTCAAGCAACAACAACAAGGTATGTATTCTGTCTATTTTAGTATCCTAGTATCAATGTTTTGATATGCTAGTTAGGATAATACCTTGGATAATCATATTTGCATGTATAATAGAGAAAACATAGATCCAAGGTATTTAGGGTTGCATGTACACTTAGGAGTGTTAGAATGCTCAAAACCCATCACTTTGTGATTCATGCATGTTTATGTTATGTGCTTTGTGTTTCGTACTTCGGTCCGATGTCGGGCAAGCCCGATGCAGTAGTTATATGTTTATGTTACATGTTTATGTATATGTTATGTTCAGTTATTCCGGACTTCGGTCCGATGCAGTGGGCAAGGCCCGAATTATTACGGGCTTCGGTCCGATGCAGTGGGCAAGGCCCAAGTTATTCCGGATTTCGGTCCGATGCAGTGGGCAAGGCCCAGGTTATTCCAGACTTCGGTCCGATGCAGTGGGAAAGGCCCAAGTTATTCCGGACTTCGGTCCGATGCAGTGGGCAAGGCCCAAGTTATTCCGGACTTCGGTCCGATGCAGTGGGCAAGGCCCAGTATGTGCTTTATGTGTTATTGTATGGTATGTGGTAGTTTGGGGGAGCTCACTAAGCTTGGTGCTTACAGTTTTTAGTTTTGGTTTCAGGTACTTCCACTAGCAAAGGGAAGGGCTCGGGAGTTTTACTCTGATATTTCGATATGATATTTGACATGAGATTTGACATGTGATAGATTTTATGAGATATTGAAACACATAGTTTATGATTTTTATACTTTGGTAATGAAATGATGGTTTTAATAATGTTTTAAAAACAAAATTTTTGGGTTGTATTTTTGGGACGTTACACAACCAAACCTTGATGCAGCAACCATCGAGGCATTGATCACTCAATGAGTCGCTGAAGCCCTAGCTAATAGGAATGTTGAATCCGAACAAGGTAGAGGAACCGGGGGAGATAGTATACAGGGTGGTAATGGAATCCACACAAGAGAATGTACTTATAAGAATTTCATGGAGTGCAAGCCCAAACCCTTCTTAGGAAATGAAGGAGTAGTAAGACTGACTCGATGGATCGAGAAGATGGAGTCAATATTTAAGATCAGCTTTTGTGCTGAAGATTGCAAAGTTAGGTTTGCTGTTTGTACCTTAGAGGACACACCATTTTCATGGTGGAATAGCCATGTCAAACCCATGGGATTTAGTACAACTAATTTCATCTCTTAGGACGAGTTAAAGCAGTTACTGATTGAAGAGTACTGTTCCAGAGAAGAGATGCAAAAGCTAAAACAGGAGCTCTGGAATCTTACCATGCAAGATACAAACATTGTAGCTTATACCAGTCGCTTAAATGATCTCTCCATCTTCTGTCCTAGTTTTGTCACCCTAGAATGCAAGAAAGTAGAGAGGTACATATGGGGTTTAGTACAACTTATCCAAGGATTGGTTAAGGCTTCCAGACCAAATACTTACGATAGTGCCAAGATACTGGCTTTTACCCTGACCAATCAGGTAATCTGACAAGGCACCATAGTTTTAAAGACTGTCTCCCAGGATCAGAAAATAGAAAAAGAATGCCTGATGAAGATTAAGAGCAAGTAGCATGAAAGAAACAAGACTTAGGGAAAGTCTTTGTAGCAAATATTTCGTCACCCACTTCTTTAAGGCCGTATGCAGGAGATCTACCTTTATGAAATAAGTGCAACTACCATCATGTGGGTGCATGTAGAGAGTTAATTTGTAATAAATGTGGTAAGAAGGGCAATACAACTAAGTCTTGTAGGAGTCCGACACTCACCACTACCCAAGGAAATTGTATTGGGAGGAACCACAACTGTTATGAATGTGGAGAAGTGGTCCATTTAAAAAGAGAATGCCCAAGGTTGGCAAATCAAATGGGTAATGCTCAAGGAAGAGAATTTGTCATTGACACGAGCGACGCTGCCTAAAATCTTCCCTTGAGAATTGGTAAGTCATTCCTTATAACTTACGAGCAAACTAGATAATGATATAATTTTATAAACGTTAGATAAAAACATGTTAAAATATAAATCTAAGAGACACATGTTATTAATTATAGGATGGATAAATAGGTTATATGATTCCAGAATTAAATAGTTTTAGAAAGTGTGGTTCATCTCTATTACGCAGCTCTCGTCTCAGTCTAACCGTAATAAGGAGGAATCAAACGGTTGAAAAACTGTCTAATTTTAGCATCATGTGATAGTATTCGCCAGATAATTAGATAACATTAGAACATATGATAATGGAAGGTAAAATAATCCTTCTGGTAATTCTAGGATCCTCTAAAAATTCTAAAAAGAATTATTAAGAAACCTTTAAGATATTATAGACATTCTCATTCTTGGTATCAGTAAGTACTTGACTGAGGGATCACTCTCACTCTCACTCTTGGTATCAGTATGTACTTGACTAAGGGATCACTCTCACTCTCACTTTTGGTATTAGTAAGTACTTTACTGAGAGATCACTCTCACGCTCACTCTTGGTATCAGTAAGTACTTGACTAAGGGATCACTCACACTCTCACTCTTTGTATCAGTAAGTACTTAACTGAGGGATGACTGTCACTCCAAAGTCTTAATAAGTAATCTCTCCCATCTAGACATCAGTAATAATTTACCGATGGATTAATAATCACGACTATCGTAAACGATAGGTACTTGTTGATAAAATAAAATCACTACTATCTGAGGGAAATACCCTAATGATAGGTGATTGTTGATAAGATAAAATAATAATCAGAACTATCGTAAATGGTAAGTGAATGTTTATAAAATAAAATATTAATCATTACCATCAATTAAAAAATCTAGAGAGTCAATTTACACTCGGTAGAACTTAGTAATAAGGATGCTTAATAGTAAATAAAAGTATACTCTCAGTGTTCTCCCAAAAGTGCCTTCGCATCAAGCACTCTTAGTTGAATTTCGGGGACGAAATTCCATAAACTGGGAGAGAATGTAACAATTGCGACTTTTGGCACCGATCATTATTTACGACAAGTGACCAACGTCAAATATAATAAACTTAATACGTTATATATATATATCAACATATGATAAAAATATGTAGTTTTTTATTAAGAAAAAATAGGGAAAATCAACCAAATCATCCGTAAGTCGTAAAAATTAGTGCACCGAAGCATATATATATATATATATATATATATATATATATATATATATATATATATATATATATATATATATATATATATATATATATATATATATATATATATATATATATATATAATTTTAAAAGTACGCGTCTTCCCCATTCCAAAAATATAAATTTCGTAAAAATCCGAGTTCATATCAACGATATATGAATTTTATAAGATATAAAAACCAGTTGCATCGTTAAAAACTATTAACGTCAAAAGGTAATGAGAGAATGGTTGACTTTTGGATAAAGTTACCAAAAACGATAATTATAGTTCTCTTTAAAATATGAATTTTGGTAAAACGAACGCCAAAATCAGAGTCCGTACGAATGAGATATGATTTTTAGAAAATCATTAAATCTTATAAAAATAAGAGCTAAAAATAAAATTGGGAATTAGCCAATACAACCTAACGGAAAGTTGTAGTACCTGTTGAGTGCTACACGTGGATATAAAGAACGTCGAAAATGGAGCTTGTACGAAGAAGTTACAGATTTTTGAAGTTTTGCAAAAAGCGTCAAGCGCAAGGTAGGTGGCGCCGCACGCGCAACTTCTAGAAGGGGGACGTGGCATTACAGGAAATCAACAACAATATAGGGAGTGCACGACGCGCACCCCAAGTGCAAGGGGTGCATTTCGAAAATTTCGCCTATAAAAGGGCAGAAGCCCCTCACTTCAATTTTCACTTCATTTCTTCTCTCTCTCTCTCTCTCTCTCTCTCTCTCTCTCGTTTTCTTCGATTTTCCTTCATAAAAATCCTAGAAAACTATCTCTTTATATTTTAGTTATATACTTAAGTTAGTTTCTCGAGTTCGGTCGATCCCGAGGCGATCTTCGTGTCCTGAGTCCTGATTCTACCCTACATCAGTGGTATCATGCTTCAAGGGTGAGTTTCACGGCCCCTTTTTCTATCGTTTTATAAAATATAGGGAGGGGATACATGTTATAAAACTACTTTATCGGTTTTACAAAATATTATTATTTGTAATATATTAAGCAGTTTATGCGATAAATACGTTAGGATAATATGCCGATAGAAACTTTGCCTAGTTTTAAGCAATGATGTTATGCATAGTCATTATACTAGTCAAGTTCCTATGAAAACCTACAACTAGTCGTTATGATGGACAATTCTAAGTGATAATTATTATACGCCGTTGTCACTCTGCCCACATAAATAATGATATTTAGTATACATCGTCGATACTCTGACCGAATACATAACCATAAATATTATACGCCGTCATCACTCTGCCCGTATAAATAGTGATATTTAGTATACGCCGTCGATACTCTACCCGAATAAATATCCATAAATATTATACGCCGTCGTCACTCTGCCCGTATAAATAGTGATATTTAGTATACGCTGCCGGTACTCTGCCCGCATAAATATCTATAAATATTATATGTCATCGTCACTCTGCCTGTATAAATAGTGATGTATAGTATACTGATAACGTCTATTTTATGCATATATTTATGATGTTTTCTTATTATTTTATACTATGTTTTTATGTTATTTAGAACTAAAAGATACTTAATATGCTTTGAAATATTAAATTACAGTTAAAATGGGAGCTGGAATGCAAAAGAAAGAGAATGGAGCTGAAAAGATGCAAAAAGGATATTGCTGGCAGATTGACCCATATTCAGTGTTTCGGGTATATCTGATGACTCGTAAGTCCAATTGATGAGATTCAAAATATTCTGAAAGCTAGACGAAATTTCCTACGACTTATGTGAGAGGGCCTTTTTGCTAATTCGGCATTTATCTTATCCAAAATCGGCCTTGAAGATGAAGCATAAAAGCTGGACGGAAATTCCCTCCAAGTCATTATTCCCCAAGCACCACTTACCTTATTTTTATTTGCTTAATCCCTAAGCCAACATTAGTTTCCTTATTCCTATCCAACTCTAATATTCCATATTAATTCCATCTCCATTCAACTATAAATACCCCATATCATTCACCCATTTTCATAATCTATGATATTCAACTTCGACTTGTGCGACAAGAAAACTTCATAACTGTCGTTTTGAGGGTCTAGAAGGCGGCCGGAAGGCCGTTAAGCTGACAGGAGCGAAAATATGAAGGATTGGAGAGTGGATTCGTGTCGGTAATCATGTGGTTTGTTATCGTGGCCATGTTTAGCATTCCACCGTGATACTACTATGTTTTTACTTTCTGATTTTGGTGTCAAAACCATTTGCTTTGACTTTATGATTAGATAAAACCTTGATTTATGGAGTAATTGTTATATTGGATTGTTTATTTATGTTTAATTTATCTTGCCAAGCTTGTTAAAAGATCCTTATGTGTTAATGACAATTATTTTCTGTTAATTATTAAGTATATTGAGTTGTATGACCATCTGCTTGATTGCTTGCCTCTTATGATTTTGATGACCATCAAGATTATATGCCTAGGAATAGCAAACGTGAAACTAGGTTTAACTAGGAAATAAGTAAGTTAATGTGTAAGCCTTGAGTGACGAACCATCAACAAGAGGTTAATTGAATTAGTAATTTGATTAACTATTATTACAAGTTTTGCTTGATACGAACTGAACACTAGGAAACATGTTAGTTTAATCAATTGATCACTGTTTGAATTGATTTGTTTGCTAAACGATTAGTAATAGCGAACGTGAATCTAATCATTTTAGAAATCGGTGAACATGAATAAATAAATCTGTGTGTGCAATTGTCTATGATTTTTAAGATGTAATTTGTCTAAACCAAAGTACCTAAAGAGATTTGTCTTCCTGTCAGTTTATCGAGATTTGGTATTTAGTTATTCGTTTGAGATTTAATAATACATTCCATTCGTGTGCTTTGTAACCTATAATCAAATATTTTAAATTAATTCACTATCGTTCCCCTTGTGTTCGACACCCTTGCTTATCAAAGCTATACTATACTCGATCGGGTTCACTGAGGTGTGGTTTAGATGCGATAAATTAGGAATTATAAATAAAAAACTCGTGCATTAAATATACACATCATATACGTTGTCGTTACTCTGGCCGAACCTCTAGAGTAACATTGTATCCGGTCATAGCACTAGCCAAATTTAGGATAAGCTACCGTACCTAGTTGTTACTCTGCCCAAATATCCTGTTTCCAAATAACCATAATTAGGGTATATATATATATATATATATATATATATATATATATATATATATCGCAAAATAAAATATATATATATATATATATATATATATATATATATATATATATATATATATATATATATATATACAAATGAATATGAGATCTAAAAGATATAATTATCAAATATAAAATTAAAGGGGTTTATATTATGGTAGTTACAGGAAATCACTCAATAAGAAAGATAAAAGATATACTCACTCTAATAGAAGTATCAAAGGCACATACTTTTGGAATAAAAGATATAAGTGCTCTAATAGAAATATCCAAGAGGCATACTTCTTGAACAAAAGATATAATCACTCTAATAGAAGTATCTAATGGACGTATTTCTGGAATAAAATATATAATCAGTCTAATAGAAGTATCCAAGGGGCATACTTCTGGAATAAAAGATATAATCACTCTAATAGAAGTATCCAAGGGGCATACTTTTGGAATAACATATATAATCACTCTAAGATAAGTATCCAAGGGGCATAATTATTGAATAAAAGATATAACCACTCTCAATAGAAGTATTGCTTTATACAAGCATACTTATGGGATAAAAGATGATAATAGAAGTATTCAAATGTCATAATTCTGAAATATAAAGTATAAGCGGTATGTGTCTATAAGATAATAATACTACATATAAGATTATAATATACTCCATTTGATAGGAGAAACCCTAAAGAGAATGGCAGTATGTGATAAAAAGTAAAGCATTAAAAGTTTAGTATCTAGAAATAGTAAAATACTATTAGAAGATACCTTAACGATATAAATCAAAATACTTTTATAACTTAATAAAGTTACACATAAAAAGTATTTTCAAAGATATAACACTCAAACCTATGAGCTCACCAATATTATGTTGACGTTTTCAAAACCTCATGTATTCCTAGGAAACCGTGAGACTGAAGCCTGCACTCCCGAAAGCAGCAATTGATCGAGGAAGCAACTGGAAGACTTTTATCGTTTATCGTTATGCCTACCTATTAAGGCACATTTGCATTAGGAATTATAATAATCCAATGTAGTCTTTTATCTATCAATAAAAGTGACATTTATGTTGTCTTGTACTATTCAATGTATGTTCAATGACTGTGATCCAATATCCTTACGTTGCATAGCTCGGCGTTTTCGTCATCCTCCGAGGGTGTGACAACAAGTGAGTGCATAGTTATTTTCAACTTACACATAGATATAAAGTATCTAGATGATTAAATGCGATGTGTTCCTATTATATGCATTACTTGATATATGTGTTAAATGAATTATATGACTTTTACATGATTTAATCATATATGTATTTTCATATATATATATATATATATATATATATATATATATATATATATATATATATATATATATATATATATATATATATATATATGTAATAAATTTGGTAGTGATGGGTGTTAAAAATGATGAGAGGACTTGACTATTAATAAACTAGTCATCTAGCAGAGTATAGATGACGACCACAAACTATTCTAGACAGTCTAGTGGAAACACTAGTAGGCTCGCAACCTCTGGGTGTTAATGAACTATCTCCATTTGATGTACTCTCTCTCCCCATGGTTTCCTTACTGACATGTATTGTGTAGATAATCCCCCAACCAGTATTGTCTACCTATTTCTGATGATGACCCTTAGGATAGGTCCCTTGAGATCAATATTTTACGATCAGAATGTGAGAATAACGAGAATAGGTAATTGGGTTAATTTGTTTGACGTGAATTTTATAATTAAAGGACTTAATTATTGTGGGTTGAAAACCCAATGTGCTCACCAGACTCCCAAGCCTTACTTACTCAATTTCTTTGTATCACAGGTATCGGTATGAAGGCACTTGGATGATGAGTGATTTGAGGAGTTCGTAGGCAATTAGTATAATAAGATGTTGTAAGGCCTATTAAGACTTGTTGATGCTTATGTAACTATATTGACGATGACATCCCATGATTTTTAAATATAAATGAAATACATTTCCTCTGAAATGCTTTGATAATGATATCATCATGTTTTGGGAACAAATTCTTCATTAATACTTATACTCTGAAATAAATAAAAATTTTAAATTGGTCGTGAAAATGGGGATGTCACAATTGGTATCAGAGCATTAGTTTAAGCGGACTACGATTTTAGAGGATTTCTAGACTTCAACTTAGAAATCTAAACGATGATCGTGAGATGTGTTTCTAATTTACTTTAGGTAGTATATATGAATTGACACTAGCATAAGAATATTTTAGGATAAGATGCCTAATTTGCTGTTATTGCTAAATGAATTATGTTATAGCATGCCTTAGGTTGCCTACCTAAATTTCTATTACTTAATTAGATCAAAGGTCTATTGCCTACCTAAATTTGGAAGTTTAATGTGTTCATGACTCGAAACGTATAAATTAATGTATTAGAAATGACATATAACTTTTCGGAGGGATAGGGAGGATTATGCGTCTAAACATAAACAATACCTCCTATAGTAAAGTCACGTCATGATATAATGAACACCTGTTTTGGTGTATAGATTGACATGGTGAGAACTCGAAGTGGACTAGGAAATGGTAACGAAAACCAACAGTCTGAGCCTCGTGTAATCGAGTGTGCTCCTAGAGTTATGCCAGTAGCTAAACCTATTACGATGGCAGGAGTCCAAGCATTTATTCAAGCCATGTTACCCGAAGAGAGAGAAGAGATGAGAAAAATACTACGCAACAATAGGGATGAACCCACTACACCCGTTATACAACCTGATCTAAATGAAGAACATTTTGAGGAAAGAAACTATAGCGGGACTGTCAGTCAAGCTGAGCCACATGTGGTTAGAAGAAACCAACCAAATGGAGGAAACGATGGATGTGGATGCAAGTATAAGGAATTTGTGGCATCCAAGCCACCTAGTCTTTATGGAAGCCCAACACCAATGGAAGTCATGGACTAGATCTCCGAGATGGAGATTGTTCTTGAGAGCTACAACTGCAACATGAGGCGGAGGACTGTCCTTGCAGTCTGACAGCTAAAGACTGCAGTATTAAGCTGGTGGAAGTTATTGGCTGATACCATGCCCAGAGGAGAAGCCAGTAAAATGTCATGGGAAGATTTCCTTGTGGATCTGAAGAGAGAATTCCACTCCGAGTAGGATATTCTGGAGATTAACAATGAATTCCAGAATCTGAAAAAGGGCAAGATGAGCGTCAGCGAGTATGTTGCAAGTTTAATGGAGACAATGAAGCTAGTTCCTTACTTGGTTCCAACTTAACTCTTTAAGATCAACAAATTTTTTTATCAGACTACCAGCTGATTTTGGTCCAACGGTAAAGCTTGAAACCAATTTGAAAGTTGCCATCTGGGCATTTACGAATGTTGACACCCAAATAATAGAGAAGGGTCTAGAGAGAGCTGGGTTGGGAGAAAAGAGGAAATTTGAAGGATCGTTAAGTTCCAACAAGAAAATTAGATTTCCAAGTCTGACCCTAATCTCAAGAAGTTTGGGGGAAACAAGGAATCAAAGTGGTGCGAGAAGTGCAAGAAGAAGCACTCCTGAAGATGCAACAATGAAGTGACTTGTTTGAAATGTGGTAAGATCGGTCACTTCTCCAATGTGTGCACATTCAACAACAGAGTGTGATACAACTATGGAGAGGATGACCATATTCAGAAGGATTGCCTGAAGAAGAAGGAGGTTGCAAAGCCAAATGTACCACCAAAGCCAAAGGCGAGAGCATTCCAGATGACTCTGCAAACATCAAAGGATGAAGAAGATGTCGCTTCAGGTACTTTCCTAGTAAATGATTTTCCTGCCAATATATTGTTTGATTATGGAGCTAATTACTCCTGTATTTCACATTAATTTGGTAGAATACTAGCTTTTCCTGTAGATAGTGCTCTAGTGGTAGAAGTTGCTAGTGACAAGTTTGTACTTGTTTGCAAATGCATGAAGAACACCGTCATTGAAAAAAATAGGAATAAGTTTCACGAGGAATTATTGCCCATTAAGTTAAACATATTCGACATAGTATTTGGAATGGATTTGATTACTACGAACGACGTCGATGCTGAGATACTATATAGGAAGAAGATTGTGAGAGTGAACCCTACTGGAAGAGAACCATTTATGGTGTATAGGGACAAACGCAGAGTAAAATCTGGAATAATATCGATGATGAAAGCCAGAAAGTCTTTGGCTAAAGGATGTAAATCGTACCAAGCGTTTGTGATCGATACGAAGGAGAGAAGGAGATTCAGAGAAAACCAGTGGTGTATGACTTTCCGGAAGTCTTTCACTAAGATCTTCCTGGATTTCCCCTGATAGACAAGTAGAGTTTCAGATAGACTTGTTGCCCGAAACAACACCCATAGTAAAAGCACCATAGAGATTAGAACCAATGGAGTTGAAGGAGCTTATGATTCAACTTCAGGAGTTTTTGGACAAAGGTTTCATAATACCTAGTTCTTCACCTTGGGGAGCTCCGATGTTATTCGTGAAGAAAAATGATGGATGCATGAGTATGTGTATAGATTACAAAGAGGTGAATAAAGTAACGGTGAAAAATAAATCCCCTTTACCTATAATTGATGACTTGCTTGATCAATTGCAAGCCCCAAACTACTTATCAAAGATTGATATTAGGTGTTACCTTGACAATTGTGTCAGACCGTGACAATTGTTTTACTTCTCGATTCTGGAGGAGTTTACATGAAGAGATGGGCATAAAACTATGTTTGAGTAAAGCTTATCATCTACGTACTGATGGTCAAAGCAAGAGTATGATTCAAACACTGGACGATATGTTGAGAGCATGTACCTTGGACTTTATGGGTAAATAGGATGAGCATCTACCATTGGTGGAATGTTTTTTCAATAATAGTTACCACTAAAGCATTAAGATGGCCCCATATCAACCACTGAATGGACAAAAGCGTTTTACGCCCTCTTGTTGGCTTGAAGCTGGTGAAAAGAAGTTTATGGGTCCTAAGATTGTTCATCAGACCTCCAATAAACTGAAAGTAATCAGAGAGAGGATGCTAGCAGCTCAAAATCGTCAGAAGAGCAATGCAGATAAGAAGAGACAATCGATTACTTTTAAAATCGGACACCAAGTGTTGCTTAAAGTCTCTCCATGGAAGGGATTTATCAGATTTAGAAATCAAGGAAAGTTGAGTCCAAGATTCATTAGACCATTCAAAGTCCTTCAGAGAATTGGAAACCAAGCTTACAAACTAGAGTTACCAGAAGAACTAGATGGTATTCATATCACTTTTCATGTGTGTTATTTGAGGAAGTTCACGGGAGAAGTTCCCTATGTGATTCCACTTTCAGAGATGAGGATCGATGAGAACAAGAGATTGATTGAAGAACCCGAAGCGATTGTTGACCGAAAAACGAAGAAGTTACGACGTAAGATGGTCGAATTAGTGCTTGTGCGATGGAAATATGAGGTGGGGCCAAACCTCACCTATGAAACAGAAAGCAAAATGAGGAGTCATTATCCACATCTATTTGTTAATGTATGATTTCAGTACGGAATCATCCTAAGGAGGAGATAATTGTAACCCCTATGTTTGTCTCTAGGCATTAATATAGATGTAATTGATGTCGGTCTACAATTGTAACCTCTTTATAAGTAAATAAAGGAATTTTGTTCGAATCTCCGTGTTTATATTATGTGTATATCTCCGTGTTTATATTATGTGTATATAATATTAGGCGAAAGCATAATAAATAGCATTAAAACAAATACTAAAATAAAATATTAAATAAGATAAATAGCCTTGATTAAAGTTGAAGTAGTCATGATGAGGATTTTGGGGTTATAAGGAACGCTGAAATCTGACTTCATATGAATAAGTTATGATCGTTTGAAGTTTCACATTCAACCCGATACGACTACTTGAATCGTAAATAGGAATCAGAGATAGGTTGCTTATTAGCTTGAGTAACTTAAATAAAAGTCGTAGTAATTGTAAAACCGAGAGCAAGCATATAAAGAACGCCCAAATCTGACTTTATATGAGGAACTTATGACTTTTCGTAGTTTCGATGCAGCTGTGTAAGCATAGAAATCGATATTTAGATCGGTTGATTTTTAGCACAAAAAGCTAAACGAGATTCAAATATCTCGTTAATAGGAGTACGCCGATATAAAGACAGTCGATAACTGACGACGTATGAAAAAGACATGAATTTTAAACGGAGATTAGCAGCCTAAGCTTTCTAAAATAATAAATAAAATCATAAACTAAGAATTATCCGACAAGGTCTAAATGAAAGTTGCAGATCTCGTCGATAGCTACACGTCGATATACAGAACGTCAAAAACGGAGCTCGTATGAAGAATTTATGAATTTTTGAAAATCTGCTAAATCGCACACACAAGCGCACATCGCACATCTGACACTCCACCGAAAAAGTGACACATGGCATCCTCCCACACCACTTAGGTGTGCAGCGCGCCTGGTTGGCTAGCTTTGAGTGTCACTAATGCTCTCAAAGTGTTCATTACATAAATGAGTGTCACTCACTTCTTATTTATAGGAAAGACAACTCATCACACAATACAAGTGGGTAAAGCACAAATACATCCAAGAGTGACTTTTCACCCTAACAGTAGCATGCCTTATGTAGCCTAGTAAAGTGATATTGCGTGACTAGATCGAAGGTCTATTTCCGACCTAAATTTGGAAATTTTATGTGTATAGGATTCTAAACTTATAAATTAATGTATTAGAACTGACCTATAACTTTTCGTAGGGATAAGGAGGATTATACATCTAAACATAAACAAAACCTCCTATAATAAACTTGCATCACGATACACTATAGATCGACATGGTGAGAACTCGGAGTGGACTACGAAACGGTAACTGAAACCAACAGCCTGAGCCTCGTGTAATCGAGCGTGTACCTGGAGTTGTGCCAGCAGATGAACCTGTCAGGATGGCAGGAGTCCAAGCAATGATTCTAAGATCCATATGAGAGACATCCTAATTAGATTTCAATTTGTCTGTACCTATATTTTCAATCCATCCATGAGCGACACACTTATTACCACCCTTGTTACTTCAAGTGCATATATGTCCTTCCACAATTTACTTAACCTATAAAATAATTAAATAAACATAAATATATTGTTTATGGAAAGCATGTTATATATAAGTTAGGCTATATACTTACGTTAAATGTAATTCCATCTTGCATTACATACACATGAATTCCCCACTCATAATCTATTTTTTCACGCCTTGTTGTGAATTGTGTAGGGTCTTTTTTTAGATGAAGTACTCAAACTCATTCGTGATTGCATAATGGTTCAAAACTCTTCTAAAACTAATCACATTTTCAAATTTTGAGTCCACCTTCATGCTTAAACTATTCTTGCTAAATGATTCGGCTGAATCATCATCATTCATCGACTCATATTCATTATCATAACTAAGACGATTATAATAACTTTCTGCACTAGGACATTAGTCTGAATCATCATCATAGTTTGGTTCATATATGTTAACACATAAATGGTTACTAAAATAAAGGTTATCCCCATTTTCACGGCCAGAAAAGACCGATTTTGTTTATGCTTTATAAAAATCAGAGTTCCCTTTTAATAAAAATGTTGCGGAATTTGTTCCCAGAAAATACATGATAAATACTTTATCAAAGCATTTCCGAAGAAATGTATTTTATTAATTTAAAACATTTGGGATGTCGTCGTCAATACAGAAACATAAGCATAAACAGAACTTACATTCATTTACACTAGTGATGTACATCTCTTTTAAATCTCTCAGTGTAAAGTAGCTTCATATCGAAACCTGTGATACAAATAAGCTTAAGTGGGTCAGGTTGGGAAACCTGGTGAGTACATAGGGTTTTCAACCCACAATAATATAATTATTATGTTTGAACATCGAACAATCAACCCATTTACCCATCCCCATTATCTCCTTTACTCTTAAGGATCTACCCTAAGCATCAGCTATTCCTTGTTCATTCATTCCGAAGTCCATCGTCGCCAGGGTTTACACAATAGGCACTAAGTCCATAGTCGTCAGGGTTTATACAGCAGGCACTAAATCCATAGTTGCCAATGCTCGTTCGTAAAGCACTAATTCCATAGCTGCATTCATTGGGTACTAAGTCCATAGCTACCAACGTTTATCTAATAGGTACTAAGTCCATAGCTACCATCGTTTATCTAACAGACACTAAGTCCATAGTTTCTGATGTTATTTATTGGGCACTAAGTCTATAGCTGCCAATGTTCACTCATATCATATTTCATCTATCATCATTCATCTACCCATGTTTTACCAAACATGTTCGTAGATATAAAATACATATACATTTTTAATTATTTAAAACATGTATAAAATCGTTCATCCAGCATAGATAGCAAGTATACAGGTTATATGCACACATAGCACGCAATTTATATAAAATACTTCATATCTATGTGTAAGATGAAAGTAACAATGCACTCACTTGTTAAAGTGATGATTCCAAACTCAGGCGGCGCTTCGCTTCTAACGATTCTAATTTCCTTCGACGAAACCTAGCATTATTATCGCTAATTTCATATCGGAGGTAGGGTCCGTTTGGTATACGAAGTATACTGTTTGGAAATCTCACTTTAAACACCTCACTAAATCACAGCCTATACATCATTCTCGTAAGTAGATCAATCAGTATAACGACTTTGAATCACTGATAGATCTTATTTATAGGTTCATAATAACGATATTATATTTAAATATAAGCTATATTTAAAGTAGGGTAGGCGTATCTCATTTACAGCGGGTTTTGCTAAAAACCGGGCTTCGCTGAAGCAGAGTTTCTGAGCCGAAAGCTCTTCTTCTCGGAGCCTTCGGGCGCTCCGGGGCTTTCCTCTAGTTCCTTGAGGCTACTAGGGCTTTTAGGAGGGTTTTTGGGAGTCTAGAGAGAAGTTAGAGAGAGAAAGAAAGGCTTATGGTGTGAAGAAAATATGAAGAATTCATCCTTTATTTATAGGGGTTTGATCTTAGAGTAGGCCCTAAGTTTCGTCCGTATTTTCCGTGTACGAGATCTATTTTCTACGTTCTTTATATCCACGCGTTGTTATTTATGAGTACTACAACTTTCAGTTAGACCTCGTCGGCTAATTCTCATTCTATCTCCGATTTACAAAACTGTATCGAATTTATCGCGCTCGAAGAGTAGGGACTAAGTTTCGTCCATATCTTTAACATACGAGCTCTATTATCGATGTTCTTTATATTCACACATTGGTATTTACGAGTAATACAACTTTCATTTAGACCTCGTCGGCTAATTCTCATTCTATCTCATATTTACAAAACTGTATCGAATTCGCCGCGCTCGAAGAGTAGGGACTAAGTTTCGTCCATATCTTTCGCATACGAGCTCCGTTTTCAACTATCTTTGTATCGTTGAACTCCTATTAACGATATCTTCATTTCTTGTTTAGATTATTTTGGCTAAAAATCGACCTATCTAAAATTCAAATTTCGGGCTGCACACTGTTGTGCCAAATCTTAGAAAATTCATAACCTCCTCATACAGACTCCGTTTTTGTATGTCTTTTTATTGTTGAGCTCCTATTAATGAGATCTTCAATTATCATTTAGGTTGCGTTGGCCAAAAATCGATCGATCTAAAATTCGAATTCCGGACTGTGCATTGTTATGCCAAATCTTAGAAAAATCATAACTTCCTCATACGAAGTCAGATTTGGGCGTTCTTTTTAAGAATGTTCTCGGTTTAACGTATACTAAAACTTTCATTTTGACCTATAAGGATAAAAAGTAGTTTTATCAAAAATTCACTTTTTACGATTCCCGGTGTCGTGCCGGTTTTGCCATAAAACTTCGACAGGTCATAACTTCTTCGTTATAACTCGGATTTTGGCGTTCTTTATATGTACGGAACCCTTGTGACATATACTATAACTTGGTTAAGATTATTTATTCTAAATAATCTTCTATTAAAAAGTCATTTTTGACGCTTATTGTCTCTAAATTGACTAGCCCGAATCTGCGGGCGTTACACATAGCTATGAACTTCTCCTCAGAATTTAGCTGGAAAATAATCGGTTGTATGCAAACTTGTCCACATACCAAATTGAAAAATCAGGATTGTTCTTTAATAAATAACACTTTATCACTTCACCATTTAGTTGAGCAAAGTTTTATCACGATGTGTATATCTGTCACACCCCCAAACCAGAACGGCAGAAACGTTCGGGGGCAGAGGATGTGATGTATAGTATCACAACAATTGTACAATAGAAATCAAAGTAACAACAACCATTGTATTAATATAATAATCTTTACATTGTTTTCGAATCATGTATATATAACTGACTACAAAAAGATAAACATTATTCTATTAATACAATGGTTGTTGTTGCTTTGATTACTATTGTACAATTGTTGTGATACTATACATGACGTCCTCCGCCCCCGAACATTTCCGTCATTCCGGTTTGGGGGTGTGACAGATTGGTATCAGAGCATTGTTTATAGTGAACTCAGTATATCAACCAGTAAAAAATATACAACTATAAATACAATGGGGCCGTAGTGCTATGACTAAAAGTATACTTTTAAATATAAGTGTTTTACAAGAAGTATACGAACAAACATACATACTAAGAACAAGTATCACAAGAAGAACAAAATAAAAGTTTTTAGATGTTGGACACTACAGTCAAACCTAGGCAGTTATGTAATCATATCTGGAATAAATATAACATGATGAACTATATTTATTTGAGATACGACCAACATGTGTTTGGGAGTGATAGTGGCGTTGCAACAAGTCTAAAACTTACCTTACTGTATATACATAGGATCTCTAGAACAAAACATAAAGATAAAATACTGTAGGAGTATTTTAGGCACTATAACAAACTTATATGAAAACTAAAAGACCCTTACTGGCAGGTCTATAGTTGCGAAGTGCATGCTTTCAGGGTTATATATAATTGGGATCTTATAGACTTAGAATTGTTGATCTTCGCTCTACTACCTGTTCCTTGTTTGGTTATGGTTTTAGAGTAGGATCACCTATTCGAAGGTCTATTTGATCTTGGTTATATACAACTTGCATGCACTGCTTGATTATAGGAGGACCCAGTTTGGATCATTAATAACTTCAGAAGAAAGGTTTTACTTAATCTCATAAGATTCTCTAGAAATTCCCATTCTCGCGCGAACAACCTAGATAGATATAGCCACTTCACTACAACCACCAACAGGGAAGTCAAGGAGGAATAAAAGAGGATTCA
Source organism: Lactuca virosa (assembly GCF_052849685.1). NCBI lineage: Eukaryota > Viridiplantae > Streptophyta > Magnoliopsida > Asterales > Asteraceae > Lactuca > Lactuca virosa. The sequence goes on from NC_136430.1 coordinate 162,452,713, forward strand.
TAAAGTGGATTCCGAGAAGGAATCATACGAGGAGACAAATCTTCCATCAGGAAGTGGTAGAGGTCAGTGATAGAACCCGAAGCATGAACTATTGAGAATAGGAAAACCATAAGAAAGTCCACAGACAACAAATCCCCACAGTTGAATTCAGGGCCATCATAACTAGGACAGAAAAACACAGGAAACCCCTCTTGAGGCGCAAAAGATGGTAGAGCACCCTATATGTCACACTAACAATTAACTAACTAATGGAATCTAGTGAGTTAGTGATTACACTGCTCACACTATGTGTTAGGCTTATCGCCTTTATCATAACAACTAGTAACGGTAAACCAGGTCACAGAACTTCACAAAGAGGGTAGTTATTATCGAAAATTCATAAGCCTAATTTTGCATAGACCTCTGTTATGAATTGCTTCAAGAGTCAGAACATGATACACTCCGAACTAAGATAACTTCGATTCAGATAACACTCTACTTGTAACCACTAGGGACTTACCCTCGTTTCATCTTTTAAACCTTATGGCAGAAAGATGCCACCGAAGAAGTTGAACAAAAACAAAAACAACGCACCACCGCCACCACCTCCTCAGTAGGACCCGGTTGTCTTTCAGGTGGCAGTAACAGCCGCAGTGACAGCTGTCATGAATCAAATCCACGCAAGTGGTACCGGTGGGTCAGGTAGTGGTACCAACAGCTCTAACCACGTACACACAAGGGAGTGCTCGTACAAAGACTTCATGACTTGTGGACCCAAATCCTTCGATGGAAGTGGGGGAGTCATCGCCCTATTGCGATGGTTCGAGAAGACAGAGTCGATTTTTGAATTATGCGCGTGCCCAGAAGGGAGCAAAGTGAAGTTTGTTGCCTGCACCTTCTCTGACAGAGCCCTTACATGGTGGAATAACCATGTCAAGACACTGACTCTTCCAGTGGCAAACGTAGTGGGCTGGGAAAATCTAAAAGATATGATGTTGGAAGAGTACTGCCCGAGGGGCGAAATACAGAAACTAGAGCAAGAGCTGTGGAATCTTACCATGGCAGGCTCATACATAGTAGCCTACACTGATAGATTCAACGATTTAGCCGCACTATGCCCTGTAATGGTTACCCCGGAGAGCAGGAAGGTAGAGAGATACATTTGGGGACTACCTTCTCCAATCCAAGGAAACATGTTAGCAGTGAAACCCCTTACGTTTGACAGTGCCAAACGTCTGGCTCGAACATTGGTGGACCATGGAATCCGCCCAGGCATAATGGACCCCGTTCCTGAGTCAACCAAAGGAGGTGATGATAAACAAAAGTTCGAGAGCGGGAAGAAAAGACAATCAACACAAAAGCCCTCCGATGGACAAAAGAGGGGTGCGGCCTATGCTGCCACGACCCCAACCACTCCAGCACCTAGTAGTCATTATGCTAGAACCCTCCCTAAATATAATAAGTGCAACTTTCATCATACCGGAAGGTGTCGGAAGATGTATTGCAAGAACTGCCTCAGGAAGGGACATACCATCCGTTTCTGTAGGGCACCGGCATGACCAATCTCTCTGGTTCCATTTGAGGAAGTGAGTCAGACCTGCTACGGATGTGGAGAAACGGGGCACTACAGGAGAGAATGTCCATTGGCTAGAAACCCCGGTGAAGAGGGAAGAGTGCTGATGATCATTGCAGGAGAGTCTACCCCTGAACCACCTGAGAAAGCACATAGTTTATATAAAAAACTAAATACCCTTTCTGGTAAGCTATAATGGCTTGGTGTAAACATTAGGGCCATATATAATTAAGAACCTATAGATTTAGAGTGCGTGATTCCGCCCAAATTCCCGTTCCTTGTCTGGTTGTGGATTTAGGGCAGAGTCACTCAGTCGACTGTCTTCTCAGTCTTAATTATATATGACTTGTAGACACCAAGAGATTTTAGAGGGAACGGATAGGGATCATAACACCAAGTATCAATATCATTCATCAAAACAATTCTACAGTTAGTGCACACTTAATACAATACAAAACATTCACAGCGGTAATATCAAGGTCAAAACAGAAAGCACGAGAAACGTACACACACAAATACACTAATGTTCTAACAAACACTCCTTCCGAACCAACCTTACACGTGTTTCAACTACATCATCCCACCTAGATTGGCTGGTCCCACGCTATACTAAACCCATGTGTCACCGAGAAGAACCTTCGCCTTAGACCGACCGAATAACAAAACTCTTGTCACTCATAGTGGAAAACTAGATACAAACCTCGGAATTGTCTCTCGCTTCAAACCTCCGAAGTACTTATGTGAGGAGTATGGTATCCTCCCGTAATCTCCCTTAAGTATTCCCAGCAGGCCTTTTGTAAATACCACTCGCACAACAAGTCAAGTTCAAGCACAGAGGCTAGGGACAAATACGGTTAGCCTATCAATGTTAAGTGTATACGCGAGGGTGGTATATAATTAATATTCTACGGACTTAGGATATGTGTTTCCGCCCTATCTCCTGTTACTTGTCTGGTTGTGGACCTGGGGTAGAGCCACCCATCCGACAGTCTTATCAATCTTAATTATACACGACTTGTGTACACAAGGCGATGATAGATGAACCAGGTATGAGTCCTACCATGAACTTCAGGGAAAAAGCTGCTCAGTACTACGAATGGACATCCTACCAGTTGGATGAACATAGCCAACAAATTCAAACCCACACACTCTCCACAGATCAGAGTAACAGATCCAACAGTAATGATCCGATGAAGCTCTCAGCAAGGATCTGAATTCACTGAAGAACGCAAGGATTAATTAGAACCAAAATACCCACCTCTTTTCCTTATCCTTAACCAACCACTCGGAATCCGAATTTCGGGACGAAATTCCCTCTATCGGGGGGATGATGTGACAACCTGAACCTTTTTCCGTTAACGTTAGCCCGATTCCGTTAATTAAATTTTTAATTTTTATCTAGTTCCGTCAAATTCCTATGGTTTGGAAAATCATTTAAGTTATATAATTGAATTTTATATAAGAGTCGGAATCAAAATCGCGCGAAAACCCAAGTTTCCTTCGAAAATTAACAGATTCCGGACTGAGTGGTGTTTACGACAGTAAACTCGATCACGGCCGTAAACCCGTTCACGGTTGGTGGACCCCACACCCGACCATACACGTAGCCTATATATACATGACCCCTACCCTCATTTATACTTTTCTGACCGCGAACACCCTTTCTCTCTCTAAAATCATCACCCGAAAAACTGAAGTTTTCTCTTCATCTATCACTCAAATCCACCTTAGAACTTGTTTTGGAGCATCAAACATCCGTCTTTTCATCAAATCAAGCATTTATATTCTTGATTTCACGGCCGTAAACCCTTCAAATCTTCATATTTTACCAAGAACACCAAGAACAGGCCGTGAACCTTTCAAAGACCGTAAACCCTTCAAATACCGTTCACAGCCGAGAACAGTTCACGGCCGCAATCGTTTCACGGCCGCAATCAGCCTCAATTGGAATCTAGGCTGAAAACCCACTTGTTCCACTTCGATCGAGTCTCGGTAACATTCCTAAACCAAAAGCAAGTTTTTTCTAACACTTTAATTAATGGTCTCTCTAATTTAAATGCAAATATGTGTTAATCATTATTAGGATTCCGTTAGCTTCGCATACAACAACTCGAGAGTCACCCTTCCAGTCTCGTTGTCCAGCATGTGCACATAAACCACGGTGAGTTCATACACCTACATTTTACTGTTTTTAACGTTTTTCATGGGGGGGGGGAGTACAAGCAAAACATAAAAGAAATCTTGTGATTTTATATAAAGGATTTTGAACAAGATTAAAACTCATGCAAACGATACAATCAACAGATCATTACCTTTTACAAAACATTTAGATAAAATATCCATTTTGTAATATGCTGAGCATAAGGGAAGTTTTCAACATAATCGTAGAGTTTATAGTATAAAACATGAATTGAATACATTAACGAACATATAAACTATAATATGTATAGTTTATGAAACAATTACCTTATTAATGCACGAAACATAGATTCAATGCGAACAATTATATAAGCTATGTAGGGTATAGTTTATGGGTTATAAAACCAGTCATTTAAATTAAATGGATTCATTTTATTCTACACTTAATCGTTAGTATAGCATTTTATGAGTGAGCATCTTCGCGTACTTACTTAAGTACTAACAAAAGTCCTGAGATTATAATCAGAGTCTCCTTGAGGGAGAACGTGAGTTTGTGTATAGATCTATACGGGATTGACAATCCCGTACCACAACTGTTAGCTACAGTTAGGCCGGCAGGCCTGGGTAACAAAGTCATTTCGATTCCGACGCTTGAAGAACGTCGTTTAGGCAATTCACTGGTCAAGTATGGTTATAACAACTCATAAATTTTGGTACTAAATAATACGATTATAGTATGAATGATAACAACTTCAATTAGTTCTATTTTAAATTAATAGAACTACTATACATTACTGGTGGTAGTCAGGGTTTTCAAACAGAACAATGCTTTAACAAAATAAGTAAGGAAAATACTTGTACCTTTCAGTTTTGGAACAGTTAAAGGCAACAATTCACACTTAGGAAAAATATAGGATTTTCCAGGTCAAATGTCAGTACTTTTCAAACAATCGGTTTATCAATCAACTATCGAACATTCATTGTTAATTCTATATTCCTTAGTTTATGCATCCAAGCTATGTATGAAGAATATCCGATAGATCGTGGAATGTGTGGTTTCCGCCTCATTTCATGTTCCTTGTTTGGTTGTGGGCTTAGGGCAGATACACACAATCAACTGTCTGTTCGATATTGGTTTATACTTAGCTAGTATGAACTAAGTGGCCATAGAAGGAACTAGTATTATCATACTTTTTATTTAGAAAATATTGGATTTTCTTGAGGAACACATTCAATGGATTTCAAAAGACCAATAAAGTTAAGCTCTGTAAGTACCTAGTGAATACATCAGGGTTATGTACATGAGGATCCGACAACCAGTGGAATGTGCGGCCTCCGCCTCATTTCTTGTTCCTTGTTTGGTTGTGGACTTGGGGCAGAACCACACAATCGATTGTTTGTTCGATCTGGAATGTATATGATTGGTATGCACTAAGTATTCGTAGAAGGAACTAGTATGGATCATTTTACTTAACATTCATTACATCAGGATAAATAGAGTTTTTTGGAGAAACATAGCGCACTTTTCAAGAACACTGAATCGGTTTTTCTAAAACCAAACGCTTATGAACTCACCAGCTTATATGCTGATACTCTTTCAAAACTTACTTGTATTCTCAGGACACTAGTAGACAGGTACTTGCATCGGATCCTAGAAGATGGAGCATAGTAGCTTCAAGTCTTTACTTGTTGTTTATCTTTTTGTAGTCAGTTATATATACATGATTCGAAAACAATGTAAACATTATTCTATTAATACAATGGTTGTTGTTGCTTTGATTACTATTGTACAATTGTTGTGATACTATACATGACGTCCTCCGCCCCTGAACTTTTCCGCCGTTCGGGTTTGGGGGTGTGACAATATGTAGATGCATTTTTGTGAGTCAAAACAATATATCTTCTTATTAGTGTTCTTTGCTAGTCGAAAAATACCCCCATAGTTTAATTTTATCTTTTACTTGGAAGCTGGTATACTCACAAAAACATAATCAATTATTGGAGACTCAAATTCTGTGAATACTAGAAAAAATAGGTCAACATTCAACGTTCAAATGTCACACCCCCGACCGGCGGCGGAAATGTCGGGATGTGCGATGTAGTCATGTATCACAGTTATTGAACATACATTGAACACTACAAAATGTAAACTTATATTATTATCGAAATAAAGATTAGATTGTCGTTGTCTATTAGTATATTATCAAAATATAACCATGCCTATCATTTATGAAATATAGGTATTCAATGTGTGTGTTCTTCCAACTGCTTACGATCCCAAGAATACATGTGTTTTTTTTATATGTCAACAATAATGTTGGTGAGTTCCACAGGTTTTGAAACATTGTACTTTTATAACAAAAACTGTTTTTATATCATTTTGACTGGTTGACCAGCTTGTATAAAAAAAACTTTACTTTTTCTGACCAAAAAGTATAAAAATTTGAGACTATAAGTACTTACCCTGCTTATGTGTTTAAGAGATTCCTTTCATTTTGATAATCCTGATAATAAGTTCTTACCCAAATTATCAAACACAAAACTACTTGTAAATCTGTGTAAGTATTCAATAAATTAACTTAAGTCCTATTTCAACTTAATTAATTGCTTTCACAGTATACTCTAGGCTATGATGAGCCTATAACTAAGCTAAATTATGATTCATCCTCTGTATGGCACTACAAGTGGTGTGCCGAGAATATCACAATAACACTACAAGTGACGTGTTGAGAATATCACTAAACCTATATGCGACGATTAGCTCAACGACGTTAGGCCGAGAAGGTCTAGGACCGATCAAATCTACGAATTTTCGATCATCAAAGTTGATAGCAAGGGGTGGTTTAGCCTTGTCTGATGGATTTTGTAAAGATTTCTCACTGATGCGTCAGTGTGTGAGGTTGGCAGCTATGGTGTAGGATGTAGTTCCTATTTCGGATGTTCGGTGAGCAACGCAAGGCCAAGAGACCTTGGTCGAATTAGGTTGGGGGTTTTCGTTAGTGTGAGTGACAAATGGGGTGGCTCAGTTGCTTGAAGGTTGTCTATGATTTCGAAATCTACATGTCATGGACTAAGAAGGAGATTCTTTATTTGTGGAATTGTTTTCCGTCAAGTCTCTCATTTCACGTTAAGTCTGTAGAGGTATCGGGAGATCAAGGGATGTCATAATAGTTGTGATTTAGACCACTAGAGTATCTGCTCGAATTGGCTCATGAGCCTGGGCATGGAACCCGTCTTGTCGGTGGTTGCAGTTGCTGGCGTGTAAATGATCTCAGCTCATGTCAGAGGAGTCAAGTTCGAAGGACCCATAAGAGGCTTATAGGGTGTTTGAAAGGAAATTCAAGAATTGATTTAGAGGATGAAATATAATTTAAGTGGGGCAGAATTGTAACACATGTTTCTCGAAGAAGGTTGGGTGAGACTTAAGAAATCAAAATTAGGTTTTTGGAGAAGAACTCTTTGCCACGATGTGGGGCATGGTTGCCCACGATGTGGCGTGATATTTAATGAAGCGCATGTTTTGGAGATGTCACGACGTGGCATAAGGTGGCCACGCGGTAGCAGCCACTATAGCTCAAATTCGGGATTGTTAAGGTTTCCCTCATATACAAGCATCTTAACTCTCTTTCTAGGTTATCTTCTTCAACCTCCACCTCCCCATCTCAAAACCCTAGCCTCCATGCATGCTTGAGAGTCTATTTCTTCAATCTTGAGCCTTGTTCTTGGATTTTTGGTAAAGCCTTGGAAGAAGCAAGTTCACAAGGAAGCAAGGGAAACAATAAGCAAGTTAAATCCAACATTCTATTCAAATTTATGAGTTGTGGAAGTTATAAAGTTCATACCTTGACACCTTTTCTTCTAGATTCAATTTCTATGTCATATTTGGGTGGTTTTTTCCCTTTCTTGGATGTTATTGGCGTTTGGAGAACTCCAGAACATGTAGTGGCTTCTCTAGCTCCTTGGACTTCTGTTGATTGAGAAAAAGGACCATGCTTGGTGTATTTTGTGCCCATTTTCAAGTTATAGTCTCATTAAGGACCTAATGGACTTTGAATGCTAGATCTATGTTGGGTTTTGAGCATAACATCAATCCTATGGTGTTCATGCAACCCTAATTGCTTGGATTTAGGTTTTCTACTTTGAACATGCAATAAACTTCCAAGACTTACAAACCCTAGATCTATCATGTAAGAACTGAAATAAGGGTTTAGTAATTACCTTTGATTGTTATATAGCAATAACAATCAATCCTTTCTTTGATTGGCTTCAGAAAGCTTAGTGCCTCAAGTGTTGCACCTCTAATGGAATCACAAACACCACTAAGCAACTTGGATGAAGAGGGAGGAGAGAGGAGGCACCAAAATCGGCTGGAAACCCTAAAGGATTAGTTGTCCACGTTTTTGGGGCTTAGGGGCTCCTTAAATAGGTAGGCAATTAGGTTTATCTAACAAGGAAACCCTAATTTGACTGCTTAAGCCCTAAGAAGCCCATTGACCCCTTCTGGAACATGCCTTGGACGATTTCTAATGGGCTTCCCCATAGAATTCGTCCAACCTATTATTCCAAGGTGATCCATAGCCCAATTGCAATTATCCTATAATTACAATTCCAGTTCCCTAAGTTTAATTAATCTCTTTTAGCCACAAAATTAATTCTTAATTAATTCTTGACTAATATTAATTAAACAATATAATTTCTCCTTTAATATATTATTCTTATAATATATTAATAAATCATAGTTAAACCTTTCTCTCCTTAATTCATCGTACATATTGCTATGGTGAAGGCAACCCAAAAGGACCATGCTCATAATCGGGTCAAGTACATACCAAAATAGTTATGGACTTAGACACTAATCCAACAGTCTCCCACTTGGATAAGTCTAATAACTATTCTGCATAACTTCAGGACCTGATCAGCAATCGTAGCTTTCAAAAGCCGCTGTCAACTCTGATCTTATCAGATATGCGTGTCCTTTAGATAAGGGATCATATATTCCTCCATTCTCAAGATATCGTATAGACGCGAGACATGGATTTAAATCATTCTCTCTGTCTATGTATTGTTTCCCGACATCTTATTTATGACAACTGACAACATACTACAATTGAACACATCAACTTAGTCCCGGCTTGGCCAAGCGCTTAGGGTGTCATCACTAAATCATCGAGGGGCCCACAGATATCGCTTTTATCCCACTTTGGGTAAAAGGAATGGATAAACTTCGACTCAAATGCTTGCTTGCACCTACTAATCAAATCACACACAATAATAAGTTTTATAACACCAATTTACTGGTGCGTTTAATTATCATCAATGTGCAATCGACCAGCAAATAACAACTCACACGTCTTGGTTTCAAGAATATACAATGTTATCGTCTCACTAATCACCCGTGATAAATCCATGAAGTGATTCAAGTGAGCGTGGGTTTAATCCAATACTTTAATCTTATTAAAGCACTCATGAACTCTGCAACAAACTTGTGCTATGTCTAAACACTTTAGACAATCTACAGACAATTCATGACAGTCTTGCTTCATACCTACTTCCAACGTATGACCGACTGTGGAGGTTTGAATAACCCAGTTATTCTGGAAGTCAAAACATGCAAAGTGAAACACAATAATAATATTAATCCTATATGGCCCCAAAACTTTTGAGCGTAAATAAAAACACTTTTATTTAAACACCATATTGATTACTCATTATTCATTGCTTACTGTTTCAGAAAATCAACTTATTACTCGAATTATAACCACAATTGTCCCATGCTCCAAGCATGCACACTTTGGTTTCCTATGGTCCATACTTTGTAAAATAGATCAATTGAAAAACTTTTCCAATGAAACTCATTTCACAATCCCCAATCCTTATCATTAGTGTAAGAATACCAAATTCTTGCCACTTTTAGAATATGTCAGATTCTAACATTTTATGCAACGATCCTTTCGTAAAGTCATAGCACAAAAGTCATCAAGACTTGGCCAATGAAATCACAAAGTACTCTATCAGAAATTGTCACAAAACAATTCTATAGATGTGATGTCTCTCACTCAAAGTACATTCCTTCGAACATCCTTTTGCATAAAAGTTTCTAATCTACATATATTTTTAATTTCCAACTCCCATTTATGGAAACATTTCCATATTTGCTATATGACAACTCATTCTTAATAGAATCTTATCTATTCATAATAATGTCAATATAGTCCATCCAGTACTATACTTCCAACTACTCACAAGCGACAAATCCTTAGTGAACCTCAGATCGTCCTTTGATAGTTGTTTAATTATTTTAGTCAAAACCATTTCTAGTCCTTTTTCCTTCTTAATTCCCTAGGCATTTGGAAAATTTTAGAATGGTTAAATATTATAGCATATGCAATCGATCCTATACCCGAAGCGTATTTGGACACGATGCATAATGTCTCACATAAAGATGTGATACTTTATCGGCCTTCTGCCATAATATTTTATGTGCCATGTTCCCATAATTCGAACTATGAAGAGGGATGTCGTAATCATAATCGAATTTTGAGAATGCACTATGTATCCTTGACTAAATTTATTAACATTTCTCGATCTAAGATTTAGAATTTTGAAACGAAGTATAATATTCTCTCCCTTAATTATAGCAAAACAACTTTTCAACCCTTGCAACTTTGCGAAGTGAATCTTTGTTTTCTATAATTGATATTGCTAACTTGCAATACTTACCATAATAATCATGCTCCCACTAACATGATGATTATTTTCTTACCAGCATAACACTTATGCTCCCACTATCTTTGACATGTATTCAGAAAACAATTGAACTTCCAGAAAACAATGCTTATTGAATTCCTTAAGTTCATATTTCTAATACCTAATGCTTTGATAAGCCTTTATCTAATCTTTGTAAGTTCATACACCTTTGCCTTAGATAGCTCACATGTGTGTCTAAAGAAATTCAGAACTTATGTTACTAAGTCCCAAATGTTCAGACTAATTGCCAAATCTCACAATTCGAACTATGAAGAGGGATGCCGTAATCATAATTGAATTTGAGAGTACAATTTTCACAATTGCAATCTTCTTAAAATCTCTCTTAGTGAAAGCATTTCCTTACAATCATTTTCATGAAGGAGGGAAACCTCATGACACTTAAATTTTAAAGTGTATGTGTTCCTATCCATGTGAATTTGCCAAAACCAAAGTTTGCGACAAATCCAAACTCATATGGACCGAACGTGCTCAATCTCGATTTCTTGCCTCATGGTAACATGAATGCCCACCATGTCTTCTAAGCAACTCACCCTTTCATATCAATGTACTTTCCATTGATCAAGGTGCTTTGTCTTTATGTATTCAAATGAGAACTCATAGAACTCACATGCATATTAACTTAATTGGAATGGCACAGAAAAAGTGTATGTCATCCACGATAGGCTTTAAACCTCAAGTCGTGTGCTAGTGATCATCAACTAGGTTTAACTCTTGATTTGTTCTTGAAACCTTTCAAGACCATTAAGACTCCCACTGACTCCTTGACATATAAGATTCTCTTGTCAAGAAACATTCCTTGACAAAACAAATATTCAAGAGTTAGTGTAGTTTTTATCAAGACTATCACTTCAAATAATTGGTTCTAGTTGGTCTTTGTTTTATCCAAGACATCACAACTTATCAATCTCAAATGTGCAGGAATAAGAAGACTCTTTCCAATTCCACATTTGTTGAGTGTTATAAACCTACTAAAGACTTGTCACTCAATTCACAATCTTGGAATATAACTCTAAGACTTGATATTGGAACGAAGTATGATTGACTTCTTGATTTTAACCATTTCTACAATTCTCGATTCCTCTTCTTAGACATACAAATACACTAAGACTCACTTGGAGGATCAGTTGAGATATGGTTCTTAATCATTAAGACTTATCATAAAACACAATAAAAGGTACTCTCCCTCTCCTTAGAATAGAGAAACTTTTATCTTTCTGCCTACTTGATTCTTCTTATTCGTTCTGCTATTGATTGAAACTCTTTCAATCAACTCATAATTATACTTAATCTTATAAGTATAACCATATTTACTAAACTTTAGTAAATCATGATGAATATCTTTATCACTCTTGTGATGGACTTGATCAACGCACAACCTAGTGTACTTGATCTCCTAGTCCTTCTCTTGACACTTTGTCAAAAATAGTCTAATTCCCAAATATGAAGTTTCTCATTCATCACGCAACCTAGTTGTATGATTCCAAGTTTCTGTCCAATTGAAACTTGGGCGATGAGAATCTTCCCTTATTTGGCAAATTCTCGACATTTCCACAAATAACATAATTAAGATTCAAATCCATTATTGCTAATAATAGAAACAATTAAACATCAATTTTTCATATACACCATTGCAAGGATAAATAAATAAGACAAAATCAAAATTTATTTTATTGCGGAAAAATTTGTCCTTACAATGCAATTCAACTGAAAAACTATGTTATTTCATATTTCTTATCATTCTATCCTAACTCTAGAGTAGCAGCTCAAAAAATCTGATCTTCGAATCCATGCGATTGAAATCCATTTCTTCATGATCAGATTCAACAAGCTTCTTCCTTAAGCTTCCTTTCTTTTCTTCGATCCTGCAAAACATCAAAATGTAATCTTATCACATCATGTATCAAGAATCAAAAAATAGGAACTTACAGAGTTTGTTAGTGGATTTTACCTGAAGTAGAGCCATACGTCTTGACTCTCCCATCTCTTAGATCTCTCAGGTAAACAGGGCAGCTTCGTCTCCAATGCCCCTTCTCTTGGCAGTAGAAGCAAATGGACTCTTTTGGAATGGCACAAGGAACTATCTCAGAATTTACCTTTTCTGGATTTCCAATGTCACCATTCTCAATGTCCATCGAAGTTTGGGAGTTTGATTCACCAGACAAATTTGCTTGATCAGCATGCCAAATCATTGCTGATTCAGCAGCTATAAGCAAATAGGTCAAATCAATGAGGGTCACGTCATGGTCCATCATATAGTACTCTCTAACGAACTCACTATATGATTCAGGAAGCGACTGAAGAACCCAGTCAACAGCCAACTCACCTGAAATCTCGACACCCAACATCCTTAACCTGTCAATGTGTGACTTTATCTCCAAGACGTGTGCACACACAGGTTTCCCATCTTCGTTTTTACTTGCCAATAGGGCTTGAGTGAGCTTGAACTTTTCAAGACTTTGAACTTGTGGGTTAGGGAGAATAATTGGAGGAGGTGGAGGAAGTGAAGCATGACTCTCATTTCCTTGATCGTATCGTGGAACGTCATCTTCATTTGGAAAGTTTGTTCCAAGGGACTTGGGAAGACCATTGTAAGATTTAGACATCTACAAAATGGGAGAAAATTCAAGTTAGTTGATAAGAATCCTTGATGTAACACCCAAATGAAACATCAAGGCTAAGATCCAACACAATACTCTACAACCTAGAAGAGGGATGTCGTAATCTAGTTGCAGAATATTTGAAGGTAGGTAAATGACGATTTACCAATTTCCACCATGAAAAACGAAAAAGAAGTTTAAGTTTTAAATGAATTGAAACTCCTAGATCTTTTGAGATTCATTGAACTTTTCAATGGCATGTTTAATCTCGATTATGCCCTTCTATTTGTGACTCGGATGCCGAGGATCACAAATAAGGTGTGAATAACCATACGAATCTACGTGATGCACTCAATGATACTATCACCTAATCAATGTGCCGGTTAACCACACACGCTCCATTGATCTATGATAAACATCGAGCCGTCCTTCACCACCAATGCCAATCCCAAATTAGTGTGCCGGTTAACCACGCACGCTCCACTAACGTTTGACAAGGTTACGAAGTGTAATTCCATGGATTAGCATACAATTTCACATTTTGCCTAAAGTAACTACAATTTGGGAATTTGTAAAAGCATGTAGTTACTTTGTACTTCATTATACTTATAATGGAAGGTTTCGTCCTATCCTACCCGTTCGGCTAACGACCCTCCATTAGTCAAGAGTGCGGTGGGTAAGAGTGGATACCCATTCAATCGCCATTTTATAGGCAATTTCCTTAAACACCCCTTATAGACCAGCTTCGTGAATGAGGCCTACTAACGGTAATACTGACTGTTTACTCATACATATATAATATTAGACTTTTAATGTTATATATAGTATAGGGTGTATTTTACACTTTTAAAATATTAGGTGGTCTAATTTAATAAATTATACTTTTAATTTAATTAAATGTAAACCAAAACTTTATGCGTTTATTAAATCTCTTTTAATTATACACCTTGATTAATTAATAAAACCATAAGGGTGTAATTTGAACTTTTCAAAAATACTAGGGTTTTAGAATTTAACATTTCAAAATTAAACTTTTAATTAACTTTTAAATTCCAAAACTTGAGGGCAAGTTTTGAAACTTTTCAAAAACATTTGGGATTAGAATTTAAATATTTCAAAATTAACTTTTAATCAAAAAATTAAATTCCAAAACTTGAGGGCAAGTTTCGAAACTTTTCAAAACATTAGGGTTCAACTATTCAAATTTCAAAAACAAAACTTTTAAGTTCAAATTTAAACTATAAAACCTAAAGGGTGAAAATTGAATTTTTTTTTTCAAACTTACTAGGTCAAATATTTGTCTAATAATAATCCTATATTATCCATATTTAACCAAATCCATCAACTTTGATAAGGATAAACATTCCAAACATGAAAAATCGATTTTAGGCAATAAAAACGAGTTTTGGTAATTATCCTTAACAAAATCTGCTCAAAAAATCGAAAATCCCGTCAACAGCACCCTGGACTCGCCGAGGCCACTGATGGACTCGCCGAGTTCAGCCTACTCGTCGAGTCCACTGATGGACTCGCCGAGTTGGGGCTACTTGCCGAGTCCACTGATGGACTCGCCGAGTCGGCGGCGCAGACATCAAAATTTTTTTGATTTTCTGATCTTTGGCAGTCTAATTTTGCATCTATTCAATAGAAAAACAACCTAGGCTCTGATACCACTGTTGGGTTTTGAGCTTAACATCAATCCTATGGTGTTCATGCAACCCTAATTGCTTGGATCTAGGTTTTCTACTTTGAACATGCAATAAACTTCCAAGACTTACAAACCCTAGATCTATCATATAAGAACTTAAATAAGGGTTTAGTAATTACCTTTGATTGTTATATAGCAATAACAATCAATCCTTTCTTTGATTGGCTTCAGAAAGCTTAGTGCCTCAAGTGTTGCACCTCTAATGGAGTCACAAACACCACTAAGCAGCTTGGATGAAGAGGGAGGAGAGAGGAGGCACCAAAAACGGCTGGAAACCCTAAAGGATTAGTTGTCTACGTTTTTGGGGCTTAGGGGCTCCTTAAATAGGTAGGCAATTAGGGTTATCTAACAAGGAAACCCTAATTTGACTGCTTAAGCCCTAAGCAGCCCATGAACCCCTTCTGGAACATGCCTTGGACGATTTCTAATGGGCTTCCCCATAGAATTCGTCCAACCTATTATTCCAAGGTGATCCATAGCCCAAATGCAATTATCCTATAATTACAATTCCAGTCCCCTAAGTTTAATTAATCTCTTTTAGCCACAAAATTAATTCTTAATTAATTCTTGACTAATGTTAATTAAACAATATGATTTCTCCTTTAATATATTATTCTTATAATATATTAATAAATCATAATTAAACCTTTCTCTCCTTAATTCATCCTACATATTGCTATGGTGAAGGCAACCCAAAAGGACCATGCTCATAATCGGGTCAAGTACATACCAAAATAGTTATGGACTTAGACACTAATCCAACAATCTAGCCTTGAAATGGAGTCCAAATGGATAAAGTTGGAAATTTTATCCATTAAGTCAGTATGGAAGAGTAGATTTGGAAGTATGGGCTTAGATTTGAAAGGATTAAGCTCTTAATCAGAAAAATGGCAATTTCCAGTGGCCACGACATGACAAAGGGTAGCCACAATGTGGAGAAGCTGAGGATCGCGGTTGCCTTGTCATGGCATGGCCACGACGTGGCAGTGTCCTTCATGATTGACTGTTTGACCTTGTGTTCCCACGATGTGGCCAAGGAGGGCCACAATGTGGCGTTGACTTTGACGAAATTGATCGTTGACTTTTTGACCAGTTTGACTTAGGGTCAAAATTGAAGGATTTGGTTTGTTGAATGGGATTCTACTTGGTTCTGGTATTAGTGGATTTGCGGGAGCAAGTGGTGCAGAAAGGGGGATCGCATCGTAGTGTTTCTGGATACTTTTCCTCAATGTACCCGTGGGTCGAAGGTTCTAATGTTGGCCCACTTGTTTTGGTTATCATTTATTAGAAGGATGCTCTAGGGACTATATGTTGTCATGTAGGATAGCCTGAGGACTCTTGATCTAGGCTTTCTTGCAAGTTCCTTGTTTGGTTGTGGCTCTAGAGTAGGATCACCTTTCCGGGTGGCTATCTCACCTCTGGGTACATATGGTTATGCATTCCTTGGATTTCTGGTTATGTATCCTTGTGTATAGGATATTGTCGCGATGTAGTGATTTTCTATATTTATGTATATATCCTTGTATGATAGGATGCAACAGTAGTGGTATGCTAGTTAGAGTGCCAATAGGTTGGTTATCGTCTAATGGAATGCCCTAGGGGCTGTATGTAGTCATGTAGGATAGCCTGAGAACTCTTGAGCTAGGCTTTCGTGCATTTTCTTCGTTTGGTTGTGGCTTTAGAATAGTATCATCTGTTCGGATGGATATCTCACCTCTGGTTACTTATGGTTACGCATTCCATGGAGGTTAGCTGGTAGCGAAGCGGTGTGATGTGAAAGATCTAGTAGGTGGTAGTGAGTTGTATGATTTATATATCGACATATGGTGGCGGGTTAGGTTGAGGCGGTTCTGTTGTGTGCTGTAGGCTAGGATACCTTGTGCGGGCCGGCTGTAAGTCGTAGGCACGGAGGCTTGAGAAGAGCAGTTAGTTTGAGGTGGCAGGAAAAAAACGTTGGGTATTCCAGTCAGATGACTGATTGGACATGTTACATGTTGGCATTCCAGTCCGATGATTGATTGGGCCAGGGTATTCCAATCCAATGATTATGGGCCCGTTATGCATGCTAGTACGTTTATTGTATGGGGTATTTTGGGCGAACTCACTAAGCTTTGTGATTACCCTGTTGTTTATGTTGCAGGTTCTATCGGTGATCGTGGGAAGGTGAAGGCGGGACTTTACACACTTATCAACAACATTGAGGATTCCGCTTGTATTATAATACTCTGATTTTCGATAAATTTTATTGGAAAATAATGGTTTCTCTTAGAATGGATTTATAATTGAAAGTTTTACCTTAATAAAAATGAAAATTTTTGGTTGTGAAAATTGGACGTTACAAGTTGGTATCAGAGCCCTGGTTTGAGCGAAATGAAGGAGCACTTGTGTAAATCCAGACTCAAACTAGGATCCGAGAATTTTCACAAAAATGTCTTTGATAAAGAACTTTATAATAAAAGGGTTGGGTTAGGGACATGGACTTGGTCTCTAGTCATGTTCTTGTTTGATTGTTGTCCAGGGATCAGGAACGTGGACCATGACTTGACTATGGTTTTACAGGGAGATGCAGTATGTATAGTCACCCGGAGCCCGAATAGGAGAGTGGATCCCAAAATACCCATACTTGCTATATGTGCTGAATTTTTGTTTTGCTGATATGTGAATTGTTAGAAGATCATGCTACTAGATAGGCTTCTTTTAGGAACTGTTAGATAGAAATGCCTGATTTATGTGATGCCTTATGGAATAGGGAATTTCTTGATGTATGCTACTTGATTGTGTGATTGTTATGTGTATGTTGTATAGTTGTATACAGTCGGGATTAAATAGCCTTAGAATGATTGAATTAGCCTTATTTCCTGTTCCTTGTTTGGTTGTGGACTTGGGGTAGAGTTAATTATTCGAGAGTCTATCTGACACCCGTATTGTGTACAACAGGCATGAACAAAAGAAATAGTGGTACAGGAGAGAGGATAATCCTAGGAGGAGTGCCTAGGAAGTTAGTTGTGGCTCTTAGTAGCAGGTGGGTGCCAATACACCTAGGATTGGTCTAGTGCCGTGACTTAGAACCTTGGGATGAATTCTGAATTGACTACAGATAGGTGTAGAAGGTAGTATGGGCCCGTACTACTGATAGCACAGGATCCGTATGAGATTTAGGAGGAACCTCGAGGATACTAAGGAACTAATAGGAGGATGGTCTAGTGTGTTGAGCACTGTGTTTTGATGTCTGATCTTTTCGTTGTATATTTTCAGTATGACGGCTATTGGAGGTTCAGGGTTAGTTGTTGGTGGCACTGTGAGGGCAGGTCTGAGTGAGGAGGAGATCAACAGGATTATTTTTGTCATAGTGGCCATGTCGATCAGGAAGGCGACTTTGGAGTTGTTTGGGTTGGTTAAGACCGTGTTGATCAAGTATTTTGACCGACGTTATGCCGCCGTCACATAGGTAGCTGTTGCCGCAGCCACAAAAGCCGTTGCCATTAGAGGATCTCAGAGAGGCGTGGCGATACAGTACCGAGAGTTCAATGATATGAAGCCTCCGGAGTTCAGAGGTGACAGGGACCCGATTATCGCTTTGAGATGGATTTTTGATGTGGAGGGATGTTTCTTCACATGTTCGTGTCCTAAGGACCAGAAGGTGAAATTTACGCTTAATCTTCTTCGATGACATGCGAAGGATTGGTGGGAGTTTGTGAATCAGGGCTTTTCGCATGCCGAGCGAGCCGCAGTGACTTGGGATCAGTTTCCAGATATGTTCCGAGCAGAGTATGTTCCTCTGGTTGAGCGAGAGAAACTGAAACTGGAGTACCTATCGCTCAAGTAGACGACTGAGTCGGTGACGGATATCACCAAGATGTTCATGTAGAGATCTCTTTTCTGCCCTGAGTATGCCGCTTCGGAGTAGGTGTAGATATCACGATACTTGAGTATGCTAAAGAAGAAGATTCGAGAGTTTGTAATGACCAAGCCGTGTCAGAACTTGGCTGAGTTGCAGTCAAGTTCCAGCAGAAGAGACATTGAGTTGGAGGTCCAATGGAAGGAGGAGAAGCCATCTTTAGGACTGTATCATCTAGCGGCCAAGCAGTTCAAGTCTGCCGGCCCGATTTCAGGATTGGATGAGAGGAGGAGTTCTAAGTGTGCCAAGTGCGGGAAGTTTCATGATGGGAGGTACCAATCTTTTGTATGTCGCATGTGTGTCGAGGAGGCTTGTCACACCTTCGACCGAGGCGGCGGAACACGCCAGGCTATGCTACTAAGTTCATGGATCACAGGTAAATTGAATATATAACACAAATACAACAATAAAGAAAATAGCATTCATGTTCCATCTTGATATTTGAATACAAGGTTTTATAGATAATAATACTACATGAATTGCCTTAACAGATAGGCATATAATACATGATTGCTTGATAATAATACAACAACAAGTAAACTAGGTCACCTATAATTCATTCCGTCTTGAATGTCTGTTTAGTGATTTCCTGAGAATACATGTAGTTTTGAGGGTCAACACAAGGTTGGTGAGAGTTACAGGTTTTCTGCTAACAACAATAATACTTTTAAAAGTCTAAAAAGTATTTTCTTTGTATGTATAACAATACTTAAAATTTTGTTTGTAAAAATCCTTTGAAAGCCAAAATGTATCTTTGTATAAGTAAATCCATACTTCAACTATGTTTGTAATGAATCCTTGAAAGCGAAAATGTATCTTTGTATAAGTAAATCCATATTTAAAACTGTGTTTGTAAAGAATCCTTGAATATACTTGAAAACCAAACTGTACTGTTACATAAGTAAATTCATACTTAAAATAGTTTTAAAAGCCACTGAGTCTATGGTTTGTAATGAGAGAGAGAGAGAGAGATTCCAGTTAATGGTTATAGTGAGTCCTATAAACAAGCTATGTGACTGTATGTACCCCCTATGTCGCTTCATTATACGTCGTAGTAACGATTGTAGACATTTATCACCCGCTTCGATTGATCGGTCGAGGTTGTAGCTAGCAATCGCAGGTGGGGATGTCAACCCCGTATAGATCTATACATATGTATCTCGCTCCGAAGATTAACGGTTATAGTGGTGTAGGTATGCTAAATTTTTAGATTCAACTAATGAATACAGTCTCACTAAAAAACCCTTAACCAAAGTATATGAATAACTCTCAGCCCTAACTTAATTGTGATTAAGTCACGAGGCATAATGAATTTCATTCTGTAAAGTCTATAAAAGCCAAATATGCTTGGTATGTATATAAAGTGTAATGTACTCTCTTTTATAAAGATATATGTTTCAAAGAAATGGATATATGTACATGTATAAACGTTATGTATTTAAACATATAAATATACAAACATAGTAATAGTTTGAATCCTTGAAATACTACATAGTTTTACGACGCGCTTTTTATGATATATAATGTCACATAAAATCATATATTTTTTATCACGTGACATTTATTGTGTGGACTAGTTATTTCACGATAAAATAATCATAATACGTATACAAAAAGTTTATACTAGTTTATTTGTAACAATATGTTAAATTGTTAAATAATATTTTTATAAACTAGATTTATTGTATTTCGCATAAAGGATAATATATTTGTATAAACAAGGTATATAGGCACATGTATTCCTACCCCCACCCCCAAATAATTAAAATATTAAAAAGGGGCTGTAAGCACTCACCCTTGAATGGTGAGTTCCATTTGTTCGAATTCGGTTTCTTTTGAGAAAATTGTCGTGAGAAACCGCAAATCCCCAATTCTTGAACTTAGAAATACTCTCGGGACTGTTTCGTAACGAATTTAAACTATTGGGGGCTGTTTGGTAATTTAATTAACCAAAATAGGACTGCTTTGGTTAAAATATATAAAGACTGAAATGGTTTAAATGGGATTAAGGTTTGAGTCTTGGACTGATTTTGTTAGGAAATCTCCATAGGAGGGGTTGTTTTGTTAAAAATACACCAAAGTTTTGGGGAAAGGACTCGTTTTGAATAAAAGGGTTCAACAGAGGGGTTTAATGTGTTCATTTTGTAAAATCACAATGATTTAGGGCTTTTTGTGCCCGTTTCCTTTTAATGATCGGGCAAAGGAAAAGAAACGCGTATGAACGGAAGTAGATAGAATGAAGGCGGCAAGGAGGATACGCGAAGACAGATGCGAGGTTTGTAGGACCGGTGGTGGTCGTCATATCGTGAAGAAGAAGGAGCGCCTCCAGCGCTCGACGGGACCGGAGAAAACGAAGAATTGGAAGCAGCAAGGTCGATGGAAGACATAGGAAGGGAGTGAAGGCAGTCGGCGACATCTGTGGTCGACAGTCGTGATGACGAGGGGAGCGTCTCGGGGGTCGACGAGGCTGAAGGAACGAAGGGAAAAAGCAGCATACCTTCCCTCTTCCTGTTCCGATAGCAAGATGAACAGGGGAAAAATAGGGGTGTTTTAGCATCAACGATCGATGGTAGATGACAAAGGAGGACAGAGGCGGCGATTGTGACTGTCGTCGCCGAAAGCGGTGGCGAAAAGGGGCTGTTCCAGCCGGTTCAATCGACGAGAAGGAGGGATGGGTCTTCGATGGGGCAGTTGCTTCCATGGGAGAAAAAAACTCCGGTAATTCCTTGCTTCATATTCTTTATGTTTTGATTTGGTAGGAACAAAGTATAAGGAGAATAGCGATCCATTGAGGTTTTTTGGCTTTGATGTTCGATAATCACATCTGGTGGTGTTTGTTTTTTTTTGGCAGGAAAACGAAGGAGAAGAAGAAAATATAGGTTGCTGGCCTCGGTGTTTCCTGACAGTTTCATTTTAGAAGGGAAAATGCCACCACGTTTATCTTTGTGTGTGACTTTGGGTGTGTAAGACTTAATAGATGTCAATTTGTGTACCTATGAATCTTTGAAGGATTTTGGAGAGTACAAACTCTATTTGCCTTATATGTATTGGGTGTATATTTCCATACATTGTTGGTAATTTGTGAATGGACTTACAAATGTGTATGTTTTCAGGTATTTTGGTAACAATTTCACATATATATATATATATATATATATATATATATATATATATATATATATATATATATATATATATAGGTTTGAATCTACAACAATTCCATAAAATATATATACATATGTTACTAGTTTGTCATGTTGTCATATAAATATATGTAACATATATATAAATCGAAATCTATATGTTAAAAGTGTTAAAAATACTAATTTATTATGTCTTGGTCTTTTAAAGTTCTCTTTGTTGCATACATCGATACATGTATATACGTTAGTGTTTTTATTATTTAACATATATCGTTACAATCCACATTAGTTTTTATTATTTAACATATATCGTTACAATCCACATTAGCCAGCTTGAATTTCTAATTTATATTCGGAATGAATTTACAATAATAAAAAAATGTTAAAATTAATGAATTGAGGTTTCATGCTCATTTCGGTGTGATTCTATGATTTCCACGAAACCGGTTCAAAGCGTATGATTTTCTTTGACTTTTAAAAATATTTTGACTAAATATATTTCAAGTATGAAATTAAATAATAAGATATGACCTGAGTCCAAAAATGTTCTCGGAATTTCCATCTGAGATGTGCAAGTCCCTCAACGGATAGAAACAGTTTTAACAGTTTTAATCAAATCAATATTATACTGGTTTTGGATTCTTAAAACGATCGTATCTTTTTCATACGAACTTCGTTTTCGACATTCTTTATATTTTCAGAAACAGGGAAACATGTACTACGAGAGTAGAATTTTTGTTTTGCTCACAACTAGTTAATACAAAATTTCAGTTTTTCAGACGCCTTTCTAGGGTTGCAATTTGAGCTGTTTGATTCGTTTGTCAGTTTAGACATTTGGAAGTAAGATACCATCTGATATCTTATATTATTTGAATTGAACTCATTTATTTTACAAAAGATGCACTAAACTCAATGTGTCAAATTAAAAAGAGATTTATTGTGAATTGGTCGTCGATGGTCTTTGACCTAAATTCTGAGATGTCACATTACCTTCCCGTTAAGGGAATTTCGTCCCAAAGTTATTTAGTTCTAGATTATTTTGTTCCACTATCATTTTGTTCTACTACTGGAACCGCTGAATAGTTGCGGATAATTTTGTTTCATTTGGTCCTCATGTTCCCAAGTAAACACCTGTCCTCTACGAGAGTTCTATTGGACATTTACTATAGGTATGCGACTTTCTTTGAGGCTTTTGATTTCTTGATCCATGATCTCCACCGGTTCCTTCACGAAGTGAAGTTTAGTGTTGACCTGGATCTCATCGAGAGGAAAGACAAGGTTCTCATCAGAGAGATACTTCTTAAGATTTCACATGTGGAAGGTATCTTGAACTTTATTTTGTTCTTGAGGTAAATTGAGGTTGTAAGGCACCGAACCAACCGTTGCTAGGATTTCAAAAGGTCCGATGTAACGGGGGTTTTGTTTACCTAATTTTCCAAATCTAATGACACCTTTCGATGGTACGACTTTTAGTAGGACATGGTATCCTGTTTTGAATTCTAATGGTTTGCGTCTTGTGTCAGCGTAGCTATTTTTTTTACGATTACGTGCGACTTTTAATTGTTCCTTTATCTAAACAATCTTCTCTGTTGTTTCATGAATGATCTTAGAACCATTAAGTAGGGTATCTCTAGCATGCATTTTAGCTAGTTGAGTATCTCCAACTTTTGCCCAGCATATCAGAGAACCGCGTCTGCATCCGTACAAGGCCTCGAATGGAATGATCTTCATGCTAGTGTGATAACTATTATTGTATGAAAACTCAACTAATGGCAAATGAGTATCCCATGCTTTACCGAATTCTATCATACAAGCGTGAAGCATATCTTCCAAAGTTTGTATGGTCCTTTCACTTTGTCCATCCGTTTGAGGACGATATGCAATACTCATGTCGAGTTTGGTTCCTAGGGACCACTATAATGATTACCAAGATATGGAAGGCAATTTGCTATCTCGGTCCGAGATATTAGATGTTAGTACATCGTGCACTCTGACTATTTCCTTGAGGTAGGTCCTGGTGAGTTTCTCCATCTTGTCAGTTTCTTTGAGGGCTATGAAGTGGACAGACTTGGTTAAACGGTCAGTCATTACCCAAATGGTGTCATATAGCTTGAAGTTCTTGGCAACTTCATTATGAAATCCATGGTTATTTGTTCCCACTTCGATTCTGAGATCAACGGTTGTCGTAGTAGACCAGACAGCTTCTGGTACTCTGCTTTGATCTTGGAGCAAGTCAAGCATTTATTGACATAGGTGTCAATCTCTGCCTTCATGTTAGGCCACCAATAAAGCTTATTAAGATCGAGATACATCTTATCTGATCCGGGATGTATCGAATATCTTGATTTCTGAGCTTCGTTTAAAACTAAACTCCTGACTTCACCAAACTTTGGGGTCCAAATTTGGTTCATGAAATATCGCGTTCCATCTTCCTTGATGTCGAACTGTTTGTCCATACCTCGCCGATTTTCTTCTACGATATTCTCGGGTTTGAGTGCTTCTAGCTGAGCATCAAAAATTTGGGTGGTGAGGTTCGAGTGGGTGGTTAGGGTTAAAGCCTTTACACGAAGTGCTTTTGCTCGCTCTTTCCTGCTTAAAGCATCTGCTACAACATTCGCTTTACCATGAAGATAACAAATTTTGCATTCATAATCATTTAGCAATTTGACTCACCTTTGTTATCTCATGTTGGGCTCCTTGTGATCGAAGATGTGTTGAAGGCTTTTGTGGTCAGTGAACACGAAACACTTTGCTCCATATAGGTAGTGTCTCCAAATCTTTAAGGCAACACTACAGTTCCTAATTCTAAGTCATGAGTAGTATAGTCTGTCTCGTTTGGTTTAAGTTGTATGGATATGTATGCAATAACTTTATTCCTTTGCATTAGTATGCATCCTAACCCTTGGTGTGAGACATCACATAATACTACGAAGTCTTCTGTTCCCTCTGGAAGAGACAAAATTGGTGCACTGCACAATAATTGCTTCAATTTTTCGGAAAGCGGACTCTTCGCTGTCTCCTGAATCGAAATTTTTGTCTTTTTGGGTTAGTGCGGTGAGAGGTTCGACTATTTTGGAAAAATTCTCAATGAATCTCCGATAGTAGCCTGTAAGCCCTAAGAATTGGCGTACTTCGGTTGGTATCGTTGGTGCTTTCCAATCCTTAACCGTTTGGATGCTCGCGGTATCGACATGAATCCCTTTACTGATGATCACATGGTCGAGGAAATGCACATAGTTAATCCAGAACTCACACTTAGAGAACTTTGCATAAAGTTTCTCTTTTTTTTAACAGTTCTAGAATTAATTACAAGTGTTGACCATGTTCTTCCTTGGTTCGTAAATATATCAATACGTCATCGACGAACATAATCATGAATTTATCCAAGTAGGGTTTACATACCCGATTCATAAGGTCCATGAATACGGATGGTGCATTGGCTAGTCCGAATGGCATAACCATAAACTCTTAGTGACCATACCGAGTCCTAAATGCTATCTTTGGAATGGCTGCTTCTTGGACTTTGAGTTGATGATAATCAAATATTATATCGATATTTGAGTTGTAGTAGGATCCTTGTAGTTAGTCGAACAGGTCATCGATCCTCGGGAGTGAATATCGGTTTTTGATGGTGACTTTGCTAAACTCTCGATAATCGATGCATATCCAGAACAATCCATCCTTCTTTTTGACAAACAATATCGGAGGTCTTCATGGAGAGAAGCTTGGTCAGATAAAGCCTTTGTCAAGAAGTTCTTGGAGTTAACTGGATAGTTCTTGCATTTCCGATGGAGTCAGACGACAAGGAGATCTTTCCATTAGTGTTGCACTCGGGATTAAGTCGATTCTGAACTCGACTTGTCTGACTGGAGGTATTCCAGGCATATCTTCTAGAAATACGTCCGGGGAGTCGTACACTTGCGGTATGTCTTTGATTTCCTTACCCTTGTCTTGCCTATCCACCACGTGGGCCACGAAAACGAAGCATTTCTTCTGCAAACACTTTCTCGCCTTCATGCAAGAGATGATTCTTAGGTTCTTCCCATACTTATGTCTGTAAATCACATGAGTTTTGTTGCTGTGTAAAGATAGTCGGACGGTTTTTTCGTAACATAAAATCTATGCTCGATGAAGTGATAACCAATCCATTCCGATGATCACACCGAAACTTCCAATGGTCATAGGTATTAGATTGACGTGAAAGACGTGGTTATTCAGGGTGAGAAGGAAATTAGTGAGTATATATAAGGTGCTTTGTAACTGGCTGTTTGCTACTTCTACCGTGTAAGTTTTGTTAAGTTTGCATGATTTTATGGTTAATCATGCTTCTAAACTTATGAGAAATAAAGCTTCTATCGGCACCAGTATCAAATAATGTTGAAGCATAAATATTGTTGATAGGAAACGTACCAGTAACCACAGTTGGTTCCTAGCGAGCATCTCCAGCACCTATCACAATGCTCTTCCTTTGCCACTCTAATTCTTCAGTTCCGAGAAGTCTTTCTTGAAATACCCTAGTTGATTGCATTCGAAGCAACTTCCGTTTCCTCATGCAACAGTAGTTAAGGTTGTATTGTGTGGGGTCTTTCTACCAAACTCAGAGGTGTGATCTCTCAAGTTATAGATGTTGCATACCATGCGATTTCCGGCATGGTGGAAATTGCACTTGGTACAGTGGGGGTAAATTCCTAGAGTAGGGCGTTGATGGAGAGGGAGTGTTTGTGATCGCCGCGTACACAGCCACAAGTTTTTGGATTGGGTTTGCGATGTTTGAAGTTCCTTTTTGACTTTCCATGGAACTTCCTTTTGTACTCCCAGCCTGGTTCTTTCCTTGTTTGTGGGGTCATGGTATCCTAACGGATACACTGCCTAGTCAATTGATAGGATAATTGATTGGCACTATCAAAGGTAGTAGGTCTGGATGCAATAACCAGGCCTTGAACTGGTAAAGCTAACCCCCAGATGTACCTTTCGATAGATTTCTATTTCGGGTTCACCATTCCTGGGCAAAGGTGTAACATCCCAAGATTCAAGGCCAATAATTTCATTTTTAAATAAGTTATTACATTCGTAATAATATCTTGTGTCAAGCCAAATCGTCAGTAATCAAAACATATTATCATAAAACCATATCAGAGTGTAATCCGAAAGATCTCATGTGCGGAAAAACATAGTGTGATGCGCTGCGATCAAGCCGACTCCTTTCCTTTGAAAACGAGTACCTGAAACCAAAACTGTAAACCGTAAGCACGAAGCTTAGTGAGTTCCCCCATCATACCACATACCATACAATCACATAGCATACATACTGTCGGGCAATTATGGGGTGCTCGACCTACCCGATACGGCCATTCTGGGGTGCCGACCTACCCGGTACGGCCATTCTGGGGCGCCTACCTACCCGTGTCAAGCCATTCTGGGGTGCTGACCTACCCGTGTCAAGCCATTCTGGGGTGCTGACCTACCCGTCGGTCCTAACAACCGACCCTCGGGGACTATTCCACCCCTACTGCTACTATCACATATATCATAACATAAACATACTATCAGACATATCTGGAGTGTCCGAACTACCCTTCGGTCCTAACTACCGAACTTGGGGACTATTCCCCTCCTACTACCACTATTACATATAACATATCATGCCAGCATATAAACATATCATCACATACTGTCAGACATATCTGGGGTGTCTGACCTACCCTTCGGTCCTAACAACCGAACTCTACTACTCTCACGTATAACATATCATGCCAGCATATAACATATCAGGTAGTAGCAAAACTAGATGATATCACAAAGACAATCATCTAACATACAACTCCTACTGGTGGGCCGGCATTGTGGCCGTAGACCCACCACTACTGGAAGGTAACTCACCTCACACTGCTGAAGTCCCGTAGACACAATCCCACACTGCTGAAGTCCCTCAGACTCAACCCCAGCTGCTGGCTGACAGATTCCCGAACTGTCAAACATCACCCAATTAATAATTGGGTTCCACTACATAACCATAAGTACATTCTTTGGGTAACTACTACATTACCCCTAGCTTGGCTTATTCAAGCCCAAAGCCCAAGCCATAGGCCCGAAGTCAACTAGAAATCAAAGCCCAACATATGGCCCAATTTTCCAAATTGGGCCCAGGCGTATACATGGTCTTATTCTAAGGCCCAACATCATATAATCATTAAGGCCCAAACTACGGCCCAATTTTCCAAATTGGGCCCAAACCCCTTACATGGGCCTTACCCTAGGCCCGTTAGATTATTCTAGTCTAATTGCTTGATCTTGTATGGCCCATTTAATAACCCAATCATCAAGGCCCAATAGAAGGCCCAACAATACACCCATGTGAAATTAGGGTTTCTCATAAAATGATGATTAGGGTTAAGTTTCCTGCTTAACCGATTAGGCACTTAATCCCCTAAGGATTTAATCCATTAAGTCCAGTGTTGCTTAGATTAATCTTTGCCAATGATTATTATTTAATATCTCAAGTTATTAAATAATTTCCATGTGTGTGTCCCGATTAATTCTCAAAATTAGGGTTTCATTGCATTAGGGTTTTCCAATCCAACTATTAGCCCATTTATCAATTTGTTGGGCTTTTAGGTCAATTAGGGCTTTATTGGGCCAATTAGGGTCCATTAGACCCATTAGGGTTTTTACTAAGCCCATTAGGCTTGATTGGGACCATTAGGGCTTACAAGGCCCATTAGGGTTTTAGTCCTTTCTCCAAACATCCAACAAGCAATCCCAACCCAACTAAGCACACCGCCACCCGACACGGCTGCCGGTGGCGGCAGGAGGCGGCAGCCACCACCCTACAGTGGTGGTTTGAGTTCCATTTCATTATTCCAATTTTTACAATTACAATGAACTCACGAAATAACGCACACACACACTATACTAAAATAACACACACCCACAACCACCCTTGTGGTGGTCGGTGGTGGTACACGGTGGCAGCCACCACCTCACCGTGGTGGTGGTGGCCTTGTCTCAATTTTCCGGCCAACGAAACTGCATACAACACTCACACCTAAACACATTGCAGCACATGCACACAACCACCTTCCACGGCGGTTGGTGGCAACGAAAGTGGCGGCTGGTGGCGGCCATGGAAGTTCTTCGCTGTTGTCGGCCATCAAACACCCCACTGTATGCACAATAACGCAAAAACGCACCCCCTTCGTCTTTTGCTCGTAAAAGAAACCCACACCCACCTGTGGTGGGTGGCGATGGCGGTGAGCGGATCAGCCGACGGCAGCACCAGCTAACGGCGGCGATGGCCGAAGTAGAAGAACTAGAGGCAGGTGGTGGCGACTTGCGGGAAGAAGCAAAGAAGGTGGTGGCGATAGGGCGGCGACCATCGGTAGCAGAATGAAAGGAAGGAGGAACAAGGATGGCGGCAGCGAACGACGACCATCCCCGACTACAACGCCGCCTCAACAGTGGCTTTCGACTTTGACGGACGTGGCAGCGACGGCGGCACAAAATTCTCCCTGGAATTCCCGGGTTGCGGTGGTTGGCGAACTCACGGAGGTGGAGAAGTGGGAGTGGCGGCCGGTGGGAGTCATAAGGGGGGGGGGGGGGTGACGGCTGTACATGGATTAGGGGTAAGGTTAGGCAAGGAAACTGTTATATACCCGCTACCATAACAATCTTCATCCCATAATTAAAGTTTCGGTCCCTCCCTCCCCATTCTCTTCAAAACGAGTCCAATAGTTACCCCTTGAACCCTGCCTCTTTAAACCTTTACAAATCATGTCCAATTTTTACCTTTTCTACCCCAGCTTCGGAAAAACCCTTCAAATTCGATACCTGATTTACCAACCAGCCCCGTAGCCTTCAAAATCTCTTCAAATGAAGTCCCAAAAATTACCATTTAGTCCCTGCCTCCAATAATATTTATGAAACCAATCCGGAACTTACACTTTCAACCCCCGAATTCTAAGATCGTGACAGTTAGCTCTTCGAGACCATCTTTTGATATATAATTATTTATGTTAGGGCTACTAATCGTTCATTAATTAATTTATTTAACTTAATAAATAAACGGGTGTCACAACTCTCCCCCACTTAAATTAGTTTTCGTCCTCGAAATCATTTCTTACCATTCCTTACTCACCCAACCACTCTAGTAACATGGTCACCATCATGGGCACACCCTAGCCTTCCCAGGGTAGCCATGACCAATCCTCATAAGGCCCTACAATCCGTAGATGAACGAATTTCTCGCAATAAGGTAACATTTACTCGATCTGAATCTGCTGTCTCGAGATGGTCTGAATCCCTGGCAGACCACTCATACTGAATCATTATTGTTGGACCCAGTCCACTTTATCCTTCAACCGGCTACTCAATTTCCGATAACTCGAGGTTCCTATTATAAAATAGGATCACAGACCTAATTATCTCTGCAGATCACTTATACCTGGCCAAGGCCCAGATACTCCTGCTGTGAGTGACTTGTCACTCCCCAATAAACCAGCTATTCCGTGTGTACTTGCAACCTAAGACACAAGTACTAATACCGCCCAGACGCTGAAACTGTCCGAATACTGAACTGCCTGAAGCAGTATGTTGCCACACGGCTACTTTTCAAAATCTAATGAGACCTCCCTGGTCCTCATTCATTCACTAATTATCTGAAATATCGGGTTCCTGCCCGGCTGCGGAGCCAATGGACTCCCACTTAGTCGCCTTACACGACTTCTGAACGAAATCCTTCTCTGGAACTAGTTGCCACTAGTTATCATGCCACTGAGGCTCTAACAACTTTCTAATCTAACCGGTCGGGTCCATGCGTCGAATCCTGTCATCATCAAATCCAAGACTAAAAGTGATTGCTACCTAAGCAATGGTAGCCTTACATCACAAACGCCCTTAAGCAGTCCATTACTTCCCTGATCTTATAACTGTAGTGGCGTTTCTATAGTCTTATCACTGGCTCAGCCAGATCTAATCCATCTGGGTAATTCTGAAATCCAATATCTGGATTTCCATATCCTCACTGCTGCACCCGAACTGGTGGGTACTACTGTTCCTTCCGCGTTCTAACAACACGCTCATGCCATCTATCAACCTAGTGAATGCTACGGCTACACCCGCATACTTACAACACTCTATCACTATCTAGCTACTAGTGAATGCTACGGCTACACCCGCAGACTTACAACACTCTAATACTATCTGGATGCTAGTGAATGCTACGGCTACACCCGCAGACTTGCAACACTCTAACACTATCTGCCAACCTGGTGAATGCTACGGCTACACCCGCAGACTTACAACACCCCTCACACTATCTGCTGCTGGTGAATACTACGGCTACACCCGCAGACTTACAACACTTTCCGTGCTAACTGACCGCTAGTGAATGCTACGGCTACCCCCGTAGTCTTACAACACTTTCCATACTATCTGACCGCTAGTGAATGCTACGGCTACCCCCGTAGTCTTACAACACTTTTCAAACCGGGTCGAACACGCACTCGACCTAACCCTCAACTAAACTTGAGTCCTAACCGGAACTCTAACCTGGTTCCCGAAACCTGCTATCACGTGACCCCATTGCATCAATACCGTACCCATGCCCGTGATCAAAGCGTCACAGTAAACCACGAAATCGTCTATGCCCTCTGGCAGGATGAGAACCGGTGCCTCGCACAACCGTTGTCTGAGAGTTTCGAAGGCTGCCTGCTGCTCAGGCCCCCAGCGAAGGGCTACCGACTTCTTGGTCAGTCGGGTCAAAGGAACCGCAATCTCGGAGAAGTCTCGTATAAATCTCCAGTAATAACCCGCTAGACCCAGGGAACTCCGAATCTCAGATGGAGACCTCAGAATCTCCCACTGCATCACAGCCTCTATCTTGACCGGATCTCCCAGAATACCCCTTCTGGTTGACTAGGTGCTCAAGAGATTGCACCTCGCGCAACCAGAACTCACATTTGGAGAACTTTACGAAAAGTCTCTCCCCCACTTAGATTCAACTAAGTCTTCACGACACGTGACAATTGAAGGATTCCCAATCCTTCTCGCTTTCTAGTATCCCACTGATAACAACATGTGCATACCAATGCTAGCGATTAATCACCGGTTAAACCTTAAGATCGCCCATCCTCGAAAATCTTGATGAGTACTCTTGGAATCTGGTCCAGTCTGACACCTCAATCCACTTCTCATGCTGACCATTGGAGACCTTAATCTTCACTCTAGCTGACGAATCCTCGTTCCCACTCCCAATCTTGCAGTACCACTGAACTCTAACCGAACACAGCCCATGCGAAAACACAATTCTCTTGAACATCCAGTGACCAACCACTTATGCATCTAACACCCGCGACTGACACTACCCTCTTCCTGTCACCAGTTCTGTCCTAGCAACGGTAGTGCCTTGAACTCCAAAGTTCATCCATAAACAATTACCAACCATACATGAATAATGATAGAACCTCTGAACGTTGACTTCATTGGAGAACAATCACTCCAACCCTAATCGAGTATCCTCTAAATAATACTCTTGCATAGATCCCGACAAAGATCCGAAATGATAACGGTATGCGCAGAACCCACTCCGCAAGATGCGTCCCTCTTTGGGTTCATCAAGGACCTTTCGGCATGCAGGATGGCATATATGATCCTTGGTAACCCAAACACTAGCAGAAAAACCGACCCGAGGTCTGACTTATCCAAACTCACTCACAATTCCAAAGCGGTACGTATTCCAAACATCCACCTAATATCATAGAAGATGACATACCCGCAACATCTGGAGGAATACTGACCCCCTTCTGCTGATATGACCAATCCTGCTACCCTGTAGCAGCCTAAACCCTTGGAGTGACAAACTCCCTCGTGTAGTTTCTCGTACGCGCTGCAGTGACTCAGGCCCTGCTGGCCTTTCACCCGATGATCAGAAGTCATGGGTCTCTTCCCGTTACCCTCTACTATACGCACCTGGCACGCACCTCTCTTTTCAGGGTGCTCCCAATTCGATCCCGCATCTGCAACTCTTGGAAATCATATTCTTCAGGGTCTGACACCCTGTCACGCTCACTAGCTCGCTTGCCAATGGCTAAGCTGCAACAACTGGAACATCCTCTGTCCCCAAACTGGGTCACAAACTCTTCCCTGAAGCTTTTTAGATTCTCCAAGACTCTCACTGATTCGAGTATGGATCCTGTGCTTTCAGTAGTACGGGCCCAATACTACCTTCCACACCTATCCATACTTTCCTCAGCAATCCTCCCGAATCCTCCAAGTCACTTCCTCAAACTGGTACACCCAAGTCTCACTGAACCTCACTACTAACTCACTGAAATATATCCTAGGCTTCCCTAGGTTCCCCAACTCACCCAGTCCTCAACTGTTGAAAGATTCCCAGTAATGTCAACTAGCTACCTCATGAATATATCCACATGCAACAGAGATCAGATAATCCTTCGAGTAAAAGAACCATCCCTAGAACGGTTGGACTCAGACAAGATCTGCGCAATAGGGTCAAGTATCTCACTCTGAGATTATCCGACCTGTGTCCCATGTGACCTGGCATATTCACTTAATAGTTAGCTCACATTACTAAGAGTCCCACAAAGCACAGAGCAAGCAGCATTCAGACAGTGGAAAATCTAACCATCATATTCCAATCAGATCATCCTATCCTCTAATTTGGAATCTGTACATGCAATTCAAAGGCTCATACAATCAGGCATAACCTAAACATGCTATCCTATCACTGACTGATCAGTACTAGCATGCAAGTCTACAAGCACATACAGTAGGCATATAAGGTATCCTCCTAGATCCTCAACCCTAATCTAGCATGCAGTTCTCATAATCATATCAGATCATAACATAACATTTATGGGTATCTTGGGGAAAACTTACTTGAGCTCGGCTGATTGCACGCATCACACACTTTGTTCTTCTCAAAGTTCTTTTCTCTTTTCAGATTCTTTTCAAACTCCTTTTTATAAAATGGTTTCACTTTTGAAAATTTTCATACCAAGCCCTTAGTTTGAGTTCAGACACACCCGAGAGTATGTCCGAATCCCTCAAACCAAGGCTCTGATACCAACTTGTAACATCCCAAAAATCAAGGCCAAAAATTTCATTTTTACATAAGTTATTACATTCATAATAATATCTCGTGTCAAGCCAAAGCGTCAGTAATCAAAACATATTATCATAAAACCATATCAGAGTGTAATCCCAAAGATCTCATGTGCGGAAAAACATAGTGTGATGCGCTGCGATCAAGCCGACTCATTTCCTTTGAAAACGAGTACCTGAAACCAAAACTATAAACCGTAAGCACGAAGCTTAGTGAGTTCCCCCATCATACCACATACCATACAATCACATAGCATACATACTGTCGGGCAATTATGGGGTGCCCGACCTACCCGATACAGCCATTCTGGGGTGCCGACCTACCCGGTACGACCATTCTGGGGCGCCGACCTACCCGTGTCAAGCCATTCTGGGGTACTGACCTACCCGTGTCAAGCCATTCTGGGGTGCTGACCTACCCGTCGGTCCTAACAACCGACCCTCGGGGACTATTCCACCCCCTACTGCTACTATCACATATATCATAACATAAACATACTATCAGACATATCTGGGGTGTCCGAAATACCCTTCGGTCCTAACAACCGAACTTGGGGACTATTCCCCTCCTACTACCACTATCACATATAACATATCATGCCAGCATATAAACATATCATCACATACTGTCAGACATATCTGGGGTGTCTGACCTACCCTTCGGTCCTAACAACCGAACTCTACTACTATCACATATAACATATCATGCCAGCATATAACATATCAGGTAGTAGAAAAACTAGATGATATCACAAAGACAATCATCTAACATACAACTCCTACTGGTGGGCCGGCATTGTGGCCGTAGACCCACCGCTACTGGAAGGTAACTCACCTCACACTGCTGAAGTCCCGTAGACACAATCCCACACTGCTGAAGTCCTTCAGACTCAACCCCAGCTGCTGGCTGACAGATTCCCGAACTGTCAACATCAAACATCACCCAATTAATAATTGGGTTCCACTACATAACCATAAGTACATTCTTTGGGTAACTACTACATTACCCCTAGCTTGGCTTATTCAAGCCCAAAGCCCAAGCCATAGGCCCGAAGTCAACTAGAAATCAAAGCCCAACATATGACCTAATTTTCCAAATTGGGCCCAGGCCTACACATGGTGTTATTCTAAGGCCCAACATCATATAATCATTAAGGCCCAAACTACGGCCCAATTTTCCAAATTGGGCCCAAACCCCTTACATGGGCCTTACCCTAGGCCCGTTAGATTATTCTAGTCTAATTGCTTGATCTTGTATGGCCCATTTAATAACCCAATCATCAAGGCCCAAAAGAAGGCCCAACAATACACCCATGTGAAATTAGGGTTTCTCATAAAATGATGATTAGGGTTAAGTTTCCTACTTAACCCATTAGGGACTTAATCCCGTAAGTATTTAATCCATTAAGTCCAGTGTTTCTTAGATTAATCTTTGCCAATGATTATTATTTAATATCTCAAGTTATTAAATAATTTCCGTGTGTGTGTCCCGATTAATTCCCAAAATTAGGGTTTCATTGCATTAGGGTTTTCCAATCCAAATATTAGCCCATTTATCAATTTGCTGGGCTTTTAGGTCAATTAGGGCTTTATTGGGCCAATTAGGGTCCATTAGACCCATTAGGGTTTTTACTAAGCCCATTAGGCTTCATTGGGACCATTAGGGCTTACAAGGCCCATTAGGGTTTTAGTCCTTTGTCCAAACAACCAACAAGCAATCCCAACCCAACTAAGCACACCGCCACACGACACGGCGGCCGATGGCGGCAGGAGGCGGCAGCCACCACCCTACGGTGGTGGTTTGAGTTCCATTTCATTATTCCAATTTTTACAATTACAATGAACTCACGAAATAACACACACACACACACTATACTAAAATAACACACACCTACAACCACCCTTGTGGTGGTCGGTGGTGGTACACGGTGGCAGCCACCACCTCACGATGGTGGTGGTGGCCTTGTCTCAATTTTCCGGCCAACGAAACTGCATACAACACTCACACCTAAACACATGGCAACACAGGCACACAACCACCTTCCACGGCGGCTGGTGGCAACGAAAGTGGCGGCTGGTGGCGGCCATGGAAGTTCTTCGCTGTTGTCGGCCATCAAACACCCCACTGTATGCACAATAACGCAAAAACGCACCCCTTCGTCTTTTGCTCGTAAAAGAAACCCACACCCACCTGTGGTGGGTGGCGATGGCGGTGAGCGGATCAGCCGACGACAGCACCAGCTAACGGCGGCGATGGCCGAAGTAGAAGAACTAGCGGCAGGTGGTGGCGACTTGCGGGAAGAAGCAAAGAAGGTGGTGGCGATAGGGCGGCGACCATCGGTAGCAGAACGAAAGGAAGGAGGAATAAGGATGGCGGCAGCGAACAGCGACCATCCCCGACTACAACGCCGCCTCAACAGCGGCTTTCGACTTTGACGAACATGGCAGCGACGGCGACACAACATTCTCGCTGGAATTCCCGGGTTGCGGTGGTTGGCGAACTCACGGAGGTGGAGAAGTGGGAGTGGCGGCCGGTGGGAGTCATAAGGGGGGGGGGGGGTGACGGCTGTACATGGATTAGGGTTAGGGTTAGGCAAGGAAACTGTTATATACCCGCTACCATAACAATCTTCATCCTATAATTATAGTTTCGGTCCCTCCCTCCCCATTCTCTTCAAAACGAGTCCAATAGTTACCCCTTGAACCCTGCCTCTTTAAACCTTTACAAATGAAGTCCAAATTTTACCTTTTCTACCCCAGCTTCGGAAAAACCCTTCAAATTCGATACCTGATTTACCAACCAGCCCCTTAGCCTCCAAAATCTCTTCAAATGAAGTCCCAAAAATTACCATTTAGTCCCTGCCTCCAATAATATTTATGAAACCAATCCGGAACTTACACTTTTAACCCCCGAATTCTAAGATCGTGACAGTTAGCTCTTCGAGACCATCTTTTGATATATAATTATTTATTTTAGGGCTACTAATCGTTCATTAATTAATTTATTTAACTTAATAAATAAACGGGTGTCACAAAAGGTTTGTGAGGTCGTTAAATAGGGAGGTGTAAGAAGTCACCTCCGATCCTTTCATGGTAAGGTTCCAAATTATAGAGAGGGAATTAAAATCCTACTGATTTCAAATGACTGAGAAAGAAGTTCGGAGACTATTTAATGATTTATTGGGAACTATGGGTTTCTCTGCTACGATGGTAGCAGAGCTATTGGTTCTTTGTTCTTTTTCGGGTTTAGGCGAACTAGGAAAATTTGAACGTTATCCTCGATTTTTATGTATTTAAAATGTATACATTGTTTTGGAGTTGATATAAGGTTTCTAAGGTACTAGGTTTTTGCAGTAAATCTTGAGAACATCATTCTATCTCTAAAACTTTCACAGGTAAACTGGATATATAACAAAAGTACAACAATAAACAAAATAGCATTCGTGTTCCATCTTGATATTTGAATAAAAGGTTTTTACAGCTAATAATAGTACATGAATTGCCTTAACAGATAGGCTTATAATACAACAGTAAGTAAACTAGGTCACCAGTAATCCAATCCGTCTTGAATGTTTGTTTAGTGATTTCCTGAGAATACATGTAGTTTTAATGGTCAACACAAGGTTGGTGAGAGTTACAGGTTTTCTGCTAACAGTAGTAATACTTTTAAAAGTCTAAAAAGTATTTTCTTTGTAAGTATAACAATACTTAGAATTTTGTTTGTAAAAAGCCTCTAAAAGCAAAAATGTATCTCTGTATAAGTAAATCCATACTTAAATATGTTTGTAATAGATCCTTGAAAGCCAAAATGTATCGTTGTATAAGTAAATCCATACTTAAAACTGTGTTTGTAAAGAATCCTTGAATATACTTGAAAACCAAACTGTACTGTTACGTAAGTAAAGCCACACTTAAAATAGTTTTGAAAGCAACCAAGTCCACGGTTTGTAGTGAGAGAGAGAGATATTCCAGTTAATGTTTATAGTGAGTCCTATAACCGAGCGATGTGACTGTATGTACCCCCATACGTTGCTTCATTATACGCTATAGTAACGATTATAGACACTTATCACCTGCTTCGATTGATCGGTCGAGGTTTTAACACTTTTTGTGCCCCTTTCCTTTTGTTGATCGGGCAAAGGAAATGAAACACGTATGAACGAAAGTAGATAGAATGAAGGCGACAAGGAGGGTACGCGAAGATAGATGCGAGGTTTTTAGGTCCGTTGGTGGTCGTCATATTGTGAAGAAGAAGGAACGCCACCGGCGCTTGACGAGACCAGAGAAAATGAACAATCGGAAGCAGCAAGGTCGACGAAAGACGTAGGAAGGGACTGAAGGCAGTCGGCAAAATCTGTGGTCGACAGTCGTGATGGCGAGGGGAGCATCTCCGGGGTCGACGAGGCTGTAGGAACGAAGGGAAGAAGCAGTGAAGCTTCCCTCTTCCTGTTTTGATAACAAGACGCGAAGGGGAAAGATAGGGGTGTTTTTGCATCAACGATCGACAG
This sequence comes from Lactuca virosa, assembly GCF_052849685.1. Classification (NCBI taxonomy): domain Eukaryota; kingdom Viridiplantae; phylum Streptophyta; class Magnoliopsida; order Asterales; family Asteraceae; genus Lactuca; species Lactuca virosa. The sequence continues at coordinate 162,491,146 of NC_136430.1, forward strand.
TAGATGACGAAGGAGGACAAAGGCGGCGATTATGACCGTCGTCGCCGATAGTGGTGGCGAAAAGGGGCTGTTTAGGCTGGTTCAATCGACAGGAAGGAGGGATAGGTCTTCGATAGGTCAGTTGCTTCGACGGGAGAAAAAAACTCTGATAATTCCTTGCTTCATCTTCTTTCTGTTTTGATTTGGTAGGAACAAAGTGTAAGGAAAATAGCGATCCATTGAGGTTTTTTGGCTTTGATGTTCGATAATCACATCTGGTGGTGTTTTTTTTGGCAGGAAAACGAAGGTGAAGAAGAAAATATAGGTTGCTGGCCTCTTGGTGTTTCCTTTCATTTTAGAAGGGAAAATGCCAACATGTTTATCTTTGTGTGCGACTTTGGGTGTGTAAGACTTTATAGTTGTCAATTTGTGTGCCTATCCCTATGAATATTTGAAGGATTTTGGAGATTACAAACTCTATTGCTTTATGTGTGTATTGTGTGGGTTGTTGGTGTGTATAGTTCCATACATTGTTGGTACTATGTGAATGTACTTACACATGTGTATGTTTTTAGGTATTTTGGTAACAATTTCATATACATATAATGTACATGTATTTATTATATATATATATATATATATATATATATATATATATATATATATATATATATATATATATATATATATATATATAGTATAGGTTTGAATCTTTATACAACAATTCCATATAATATATATACATATGCTACTAGTCTGTCATGTTGTCGTATGTAAATATATGTAACATATATATATATATATATATATATATATATATATATATATAAATCAAAATCTATATATTAAAAGTGTTAAAATTATTAATTTATCATGTTTTGGCCTTTTAAAGTTCTCTTTGTTATATACATCTATACATGTATATACGATAGTGCTTTTATTTTTTAATATATATATTGTGATTCTTTGATGTCCATTTGACACTATGTTGAATATTTAAAAAAAAAACTATACCAAAGCACTTATAATTTATTATAAATTGTGTTCCATACATACACACTTGTACACACATTTATAAAAATAGGGTTATTTCTATCGTTACAATCCACATCAGCCAGATTGGATTTCTAACTTATATTCGGAATGAATTTCCAATATTAATTTTTTTTCCAATCATATTATTTTTATAAAACATAAGAAGAAAGTTTTAAATAGACGCAGCGGGTAAACGAGCAACAAGCTATGCCGCAACCCATTTTTGGATGGCAAAACTAATTCTTTTAAAAACATCTATATATCTTGAGTTTCATGCTCATTTCGGTGTGATGCTATGATTTCCAGAAACTATTTCAAAATGTATGCTTTTTTTTTACTTTTAAAATATTTTTACTAAAAATATTTGAAGTATGAAATTAAATAATAAGCTATGAACTGAGTCCAAAATCGTTCTAGGAATTTCCACCTGAGACGTGCAAGTCCCTCAACGGATAGAAATGATTTTAGCAGTTTTAAGAAAATCAGTATTATATTGGTTTTGGATTTTTAAAACGGTCGTATCTTTTGTATACGAACTCCGTTTTGGACGTTTTTTATATTTTCGGAAACAGTGAAACATTTAATACGAGACTAGAATATTTATTTTGCTCACAACTGCTTAATACGAAATTTCAGTTTTTCAGACGCATTACTAGGGTTGCAGTTTGAGCTGTTTGATTCGTTTGTCAGTTTAGACATTTGGAAGTAAGATACCATATGATATCTTATATTATTTGAAATGAACTCATTTATTTTACCAAAGATGCACTAAAACTCAATGAGTCAAATTACAAAAAGATTTACTGTGAATTGACCGTCCACGGTCTTTGCCTAAATTATGGGATGTCACAAGGGTCATTTTGGTAGAGATTGCAGGTGGAGTAGGCGAGTTTGCTTCCTTTGTGGTCAGGAGGGCCACATCAGAGCTCGTTGTCCCTTTCTCGTTTTTAGTGAAGTGTTGGACCCTATACCCTTAGTTGGCAGCTTCCTGACGGTCGTCGTGGGACGGCCGGATCCTTGGAGACCGAGGTTTGAGTTATCGGTTCTTTAATTCCTTCGGTTATTGCAGTGTTGGCATTCATCTGTATTTTTGCTTACATTTCGAAACTCAGTTGTAACCTTAGATGATCAGTTGAATGTAATTACCTTATTTAGCTCTGTTTTTAATTGATTTCTTATTATGAATGGATTAATTATCATTGTCCTCGATTGCATGTGTGTTGGATTTTATGAATATTGTTGTGGGTTCAGATTCTCTTGTGTATCTGGATATCAGTGGTTGGGGATCAGTAGTAGAGTTCAAGTTGGTCTGGGTAATGAAGGATTGTGAAGTTGTCATATTCTAGCATATTTCAAGTGGGGGAGAGTGGAACCTCGCAGCAGGAAGACCTTTTGCCAAGGTTCAGTTCTCAGTCAGATTTCTCCAAGCTCAAGACTTCTGCGTAATTGCTTAATTTTTGGATTTCGCATCACGATCGTCGTCAGCTATTGGATTTCCCTTCGAGACGTATTATTTTTAGTTGTGATAGAAATCTGTATTTATTGTGTTTTAGACTCTAGGTGTAACATCCCAAAACTCAAGTCCGAAAATTTCATTTTTAAATTAATAATTTTTAAATCATTTTACCATAACACTGTCAACAAAGCAACACATTACAAAATCATAATGTTGTGTCCCAAACCATGACATCAAAAATAAGGAAAATCAGAGTACAATCCCAGAAAGTCTGATGCAAAATCATGTGTGTGTGTGTGTGATGCGATGCTACGCCGCCGGCTCCTTCCCCTTAGACGAAGAGGTACCTGAAACCAAAACCGAAACCGTAAGCACAAAGCTTAGTGAGTTCCCCCATCATGCCACATACCATACAATATCATCAGTATCTTTCAATCGGTAATCATCGTCGGTATCTTTCAACCGGTAATCATCATCGGTATCTTTCAACCGGTAATCATCATCGGTATCTTTCAACTGGTAACTGTCATCGGTATCTTTCAACCGATAACTGGGGAATATTCGACCCCCTACCACTAGCATACAACAACAAGATATAAACATACAGTCAGGCATATCCGGGTACTGACCTACCCTTCGGTCCTAAGGACCGCTGTCAGGGAAACTAATCCCTATTATACACGTAACATATCATACAGATAAAACTCCTGACTAAAGCACGTAACCAGACCAAGATAATTATCACAAAGACAATCATCTTCTAAATACCCCTCTTTGGTGGGCCGACATTGTGGCCTTAGACCCACCCCTACTGGAAGGTAACTCACCTCGTACGAGTAGCTGCTGATAATCTGTGCGGGAAACCTTTGTCTGCTGCTGCTCCAGAAATCCTCCGGCTACAATCCCCACAAAACACTCAGTCAGAATCTGATATCTACTCTTAGGGTAAAATGACTATTTTACCCCCAACCAAGTCCAAGTCAAAGTCAACTTCCAGTTGACCCGACTCGCCGAGTTGGGCCGTCAACTCGTCGAGTCCCTTCCCTTTACTCGTCCTTATCCACGACTCGACTCGTCGAGTTTGGTAACGACTCGACGAGTTCCCCTTCTTTACGAACATTAATGAACCTTCATCCGACTCGCCGAGTCGTATGAACAACTCGTCGAGTTCACTTTCAACTGATGAACAAGTCCTGACCTTGACTCGCCGAGTTGTATGAACAACTCGTCGAGTTCATCTTCAAACAAAAGGAGCTTGCCTTGGACTCGCCGAGTCTGTTCTAGCACTCGTCGAGTCCCATGAACTCCAGGTCTAAAACTAAGTCCAATGCGTTGGGTCACTCTTTCTGTCCTGCTACAACCCTTCTAACACCCAGCTGAGTTCTTTGACCCTCAACAGATATGGGACTCAAAGCCTTGGACTCATCGAGTCCCAAGAACGGACTCGCCGAGTCGATAACGTCCACACCCTAAATCCTCGATTTCTGATGTACAACACTTGACCAAATGATAGATCCAAGCCCCTAAGCTCGATCTAGCACGTCAAGTTACGAACTTTACGTGCATGCATGGGACTTTTGAGCCAAAAAGGCTCTAAAATGGCTCTTTTGTTGCATGGGGCCTTCCTTGGGTGCAAAAGCAACCTAAATCTGCCTTGTGACTCTCCCCAAGTGCTAGATCCGAAGTCTTGACCCCCAACCATGTTTGCAAATCATGGTTGGTCACCTCATATGGCTTAAAAGCCCTAAATCCTCCCCAAAAAGGGATCTAACAAACAAGTAAGCAAGGTACATACTTTATACCTTTCAAAGACTGCAAAAGATGAACCAAACTCGAATCCTTCAGTTTCTTCTTGATCCTTCTATGCTCTTCCTCCTTCCTTGTGAAAAAAACCACCAAAATCACCACAAATGCCTTTAAATCTTCACACACTCGACTAAGGTTTGCTATGGAGGGTCTTTGGGAGCAATAGGGGCGAGTGGTGGCTGAAAGAGATGATTAAATAGGGTGCAAACCCTCAGATTAGGGTTTTGTCCAGTCAGAGCCTACTCTTCGAGTCTGGCCGCCGACTCGACGAGTCTATCACTTAAGTCCCGCATCCAATCTCACTCCTACCTGACGAGTTGGGCCTTCAACTCGCCGAGTCCTAGGCCAGAAATGCAAAATACGACAAAATAAATTACATACCAGGAACTGAGTGCTACAAATCTCCCCCACTTATTTCAGACTTCGTCCTCGAAGTCTACTGCTCGTTCCTGGAAAAGTTCTAGGTAATGCTCCATCATCTCATCCACCGGCTCCCAAGTCCACTCCAAGCCGTTCTGGTGCTGCCATTGCACCTTCACTAGTTCCACCTTCTTGTTCCTCAGATCCTTCGACTTCCGGTCGAGGATCGCCACTGGCCGCTCAATATAATTCAGGCTGTCATCGACCTGAATATCCTCTAAGGGTACCACTGCTGAGTCATCCACCAAGCACTTCCGCAACTGGGAGACGTGGAAAGTGCTGTGGATCTGGCTGAATTCAGCTGGCAGATCCAACCTATACGCCACCTTGCCCACTCTGGCTAGGACCCTGAATGGTCCAATGTACCTGGGGCCCAACTTGCCCCGTTTCCTGAATCGGATGACTCCCTTCCATGGCGACACCTTCAGGAGAACCATATCCCCGACCTGGAACTCCAGGTCTGATCGGCGCTTATCGACATAACTTTTCTGCCGACTCTGAGCGGTCTGAAGCCTACTCCGGACCTGCTGAATCCTCTCTGTCGTCTTGAGCACTACTTCGGTGCTTCCCATTACCCTCTGGCCAACCTCGCCCCAACATATCGGGGTCCTGCACTTCCTCCCGTACAACATCTCGAAGGGAGGACGATCGATACCCGCGTGATAACTATTGTTGTACGAGAATTCAGCCAACGGAAGGTAAGTATCCTAACTACCTCCAAAGTCTAAGACACACGCCCGCAACATGTCCTCCAAAGTCTGGATGGTTCGCTCACTCTGACCATCGGTCTGCGGGTGGAAGGCGGTGCTAAAATGCAGACGAGTACCCAGCTCGTCATGAAACTTCTTCCAAAACCTGGAAGTGAACCGAACATCTCTGTCTGAAATCACCGTCACTGGCACCCCGTGCCGCACCACCACCTCTCTGATATAGATGTCGGCCAGCTTCTCGGCCGAGATGCTCTCCTGAATCGGAATAAAATGAGCACTCTTGGTCAATCGATCAACGATGACCCAAATCGAATCCACCCCTCGCGCGGTCCTGGGAAGCTTTGTGATAAAATCCATCGTAATGTCCTCCCATTTCCACAGCGGAATATCCAACGGCTGCATCTTGCCGTGTGGCCTCTGGTGCTCAGCCTTGACCTTCCTGCAGGTCAAGCACCGCTCCACGTACCATGCTACATCCCGCTTCATGCAGGGCCACCAATAGTCCAAGCGAAGATCCCTATACATCTTCGTCGCCCCGGGATGAATGGAGAATCGAGATTTGTGCGCCTCCTCCATCAGAACCTGGCGCACACCCCCGTGGTACGGCACTTACACCCTACGGTGTAGTGTCAATAATCCTCGACTGTCATAGTCGAAGGAGGAAACCTGTCCCACAATTTGCTCGCTCTTCCGATGTTCCTCCTTCATGGCCTCCCGAATCCGCTCCAAAAGCGGAGTTACCACTGTCATCCTCAGGCAGATATTCCTGATCGGCGCTGCCTTGCGGCTAAGCGCGTCGGCCACCACATTGGACTTTCTCGGGTGGTAGAGGATCTCACAGTCATAATCCTTTACCACATCAAGCCACCGACGCTGCCTCATATTCAGATTTGGCTGGTCCATGAGATACCTCAGGCTCTTGTGGTCCGTGTAAATCGTATAACGAACCCCATAGAGGTAATGACGCCAAATCTTGAGGGTGAACACAACAGTCCCCAGCTCCAAATCATGCGTCGGGCAGTTCGCCTCGTGAGGCTTCAGCTGCTTCGAAGCGTAAGCAATGACATGCCCTCTCTGCATCAATACTACGCCCAAACCCGAGATGGACGCATCACAGTACACGACGAGATCCTCCATGCCCTATGGCAGGGCTAAGATTGGCGCCTTGTACAATCTCTGCCTCAATGTCTCGAATGCAGCCTGATGCTCAGGCCCCCAACGAAAGACCACGACCTTCCTCGTTAACCTGGTCAGGGGTACGACTATCTTGGAGAAATCCTGGATGAATCTCCGATAGTAGCCGGCTAATCCTAGGAAACTCCGAATCTCAGATGGAGACCTCGGAACCTCCCATCTCATCACGGCCTCTACTTTGGCCGGATCTACCGAAATCCCGTTCTGGTTGACAAGGTGCCCAAGAAACTGCACCTCGCGCAACCAAAACTCACACTTGGAGAACTTAGCATACAAGTTCTCCCTTCTCAAAGTCTCCAGAACCTCTCACAGATGCTCCTCGTGCTCCTCCTGTGTCTTGGAATAGACCAAGATGTCATCGATGAAAACTATCACAGACCGATCCAGCATCGACCTGCACACACGGTTCATGAGATCCATGAACACGGCAGGAGCGTTGGTGAGCCCGAAAGGCATCACCACAAACTCATAGTGACCATAACGGGTCCGAAAGGCAGTCTTCTGCACATCCTCCTCTCTGACCCTCATCTGGTGATACCCTGAACGCAGATCAATCTTGGAGAACCAAGACGCTCCCTGTAGCTGGTCAAAGAGGTCATCAATCCTCGGGAGTGGGTAACGGTTCTTCACCGTTACCTTATTCAGCTCCCGATAATCTATACACATCCGATGCGACCCGTCCTTCTTCTTCACAAACATAATCGACACTCCCCAGGGAGAACTACTCGGTCTAATGAATCCCTTGTCTAACAGCTCCTGCAGCTGTGTAGACAACTCCTGCATCTCAGGAGGAGCCAACCGATACAGTGCCTTGGCTATCGGAGCCGCACCAGCGACTAGGTCGATCCTGAACTCCACCTGTCGCTCCGGAGGTATCTCAGGCAACTCCTCGGGGAATACGTCCGCAAACTCTCGTACCAAGGGCACATCGCCCACCGTCGTCCTACCCGCCTCTCGGGTATCCATAACATAGGTGACATAACCTGCACAACCCTGCTGGAGGTAGCGCCTAGCCCTCGCTGCCGAACATAAAGCTGGTCCTCGCTGTGGCCTTTCGCCCTGAACCACCAGCTCTCCCCCACTAGGGGTCCTAATCCGTACTGACTGCTACGCGCAGTCAATCACTGCCCCATTGGGGCTCAGCCAATCCATACCAATAATAACCTTGTTCCCCCCGCAAAGGTATGGGAACCAAGTCCACCAGGTAACGTTCCTCGAACAGCCTCAAAACACAATCCCGGTAGCCCTCTGACGCTCGTACCGACCGGTCGTCTGCAATCTCGACCTCTAGAGGGCAATCCAACATGCCCGAAGACTCCAGAAACTTCTTGCTAAGCGCAAGAGAGACAAACGATCGAGTGGTACCCGAATCAAACAACACCTGAACTGGGATACCGTTCACATGGAACGATCCTAAGCAAGGCACCTAATATATCAAAATCACAGCGACATAACATAAAAGCATAAAAATAAGAAATCATACCCGTCACCACATCGGGTGCAGCGCGTGCCTCCTCGGCTGTCAGCTGAAATGCTCGGCTCCGAACCACTGGAGCCTCCAACTTGGCCTTCCGGCCATCCACAACCCGTGCTGTCGCTGGAGTCGGCGCCACTGTCGGCGCCGCTGCTGCTGTCAATCTAGGGCAATTGGCCTTTTTATGGCCCTTCTGATTGCAATGAAAGCAAATCAGGTCTGATATCTGAATCGCAGGAGTAGGGGCAGTACAATCTCTGCTAAAATGCCCAACCTTGCCACACTTATAGCAGCCTGAACCCGGCCCAGTGCGACAAGCTCCCTCGTGTGACCGACCGCATTTCCCACAGCGGTACCGCCCTGACTGGCCTTTCGGCCTACCATCGGATCCCTTGGGCTTCTTCCCCGAAGCCCCCGTCGTCAGCCCCTCCGCTGCCTTCCTTTTCCGGATGTGCTCCAGATCAATCTCCCTCTCCCTAGCCCTGGCAATCATGGAATGTAGGGTAGGGCAAGATGAGAAACTGACATGCTCCCGGATGTGAGCTCGTAGCATGTCATGGTAGTGGGTCCTCTTCATGTGCTCATCACCCGCATACTGGGGCACCAACAATGCCCTCTCCCGGAACTTGGCGGTAATCTCCGCCACAGTCTCCGTAGTCTGTCTCATGTCCAAGAACTCCCTGGCCAGTTGCTGAAGCTCCACAACTGGCGCAAAATCCGTCCTGAATCTGGTCACAAAGTCTGACCAGGTCATAGCCTCAACAGCCGAGGCTCCCAGAGAGTCGCCAACCGACTCCCACCAATCTCTGGCCCTGTCTCTCAAACACCCTGCAGCGAAACGGACCTTTGACCCTTCCGGGCAGAAGCTCGTCAGCTGCACAGACTCGATGTCTGCGATGCATCTCCTAGCAGCAATGGGGTCTTTCACCCCATGGAAATCCGGCGCACCACTCCCTCTGAAGTCCTTAAAGGACAGTGTGCGTGATCCTGACTGGCTGGCCGCCATGTCACTCCTGAACGCCCTGAGGCGATCCTCCATCAGCTCAATGATCCCTTCCTTGATCGACCCGAAGATAACCGGCGTCGCATCAAGGATACCTCTCGTGATCTCGGACACGATGAACTCGCGTAACTCATCATCCACATGCTCGGATCCTGCGCCCGAGCCCGATCCTGACCCAGATCCTGAACCTCCTGCTCCATGTCGCGTGACCACCATTCTGAAAATAAACATACGAATGTCAGGGTCACATATACTTTTCGGAGGTCTCGCACACTTTCCAAGTTTCCAGGTTCCATCTAGGCCCTCCTTGATTCGAGTACGGGTCCTCTGCTTTCAGTAGTACGTGCCCATACTACCTTCCACATCTACCCGTACTTTCCTCAAGGATTGCTTCGACTTCAACAAGTCCCTTTTACCGATACCCTTTCCACTGACCTCATCCTAGGCTTCCCTAGGGCACTCTCCGACCTACCCTCCGCCATCAGCTGTACTAGGAGTCCCCACCATTTCCCCCTAACTAACTTGCAGATACTGTTACATATCCGTTCCTTAGCTAGTTGATGATAGCCAGAACCCCCATAGCACAAAGCAAGCAGCGTTCGTGCATTGGGTAACCAAATCAGGCATAACCTACACAGGCCATCCTACTGCTGACTAAACAGTCCTAGCATACAGCTCATACAACAGGCATATAAGGCATCCTCCCTAGACCCATAGCCCTAACTAGCTTGCAATTCTCAGAATCATATATCAGGCACACAAGGCATCCTCCTAGATCCTTAGTCCTATTCTAGCATGTAATTTTCTGAATCAAAACCATATAGCATAACATAGCAAGTATGGGTATCTTGGGGAAAACTTACTTGAGCCCGGCCGGTCGCATGCATCACACACTTCGTCTTTCTTAAAATCCTTCCATTTAGATTTTAGAAAACCATTTTTCCTTGTAAAAATCTTTTAGTCCCTCGGTTTGAGTCCAGACACCCCCAAGGGTGTGTCCGAATCCCTCAAACCAGGGCTCTGATACCAACTTGTAACATCCCAAAATTCAAGCCCGAAAATTTCATTTTTAAATTAATAATTTTTAAAACATTTTACCATAACACTTTCAACAAAGCAACACATTACAAAATCATAATGTTGTGTCCCAAACCATGACATCAAAAATAAGGAAAATCAGAGTACAATCCCAGAAAGTCCGATGCGGAATCATGTGTGTGTGTGTGTGATGTGATGCTACGCCGCCGGCTCCTTCCCCTTAGACGAAGAGGTACCTGAAACCAAAACCGAAATCGTAAGCACAAAGCTTAGTGAGTTTCCCCATCATGCTACATACCATACAATATCATCGGTATCTTTCAACCGGTAATCATCGTCGGTATCTTTCAGCCGGTAATCATCATCGGTATCTTTCAACCGGTAATCATCATCGGTATCTTTCAACCGGTAACTGTCATCGGTATCTTTCAACCGGTAACTGGGGACTATTCCACCCCTACCACTAGCATACAACAACAAGATATAAACATACAGTCAGGCATATCCGGGTACTGACCTACCCTTCGGTCCTAAGGACCGCTGCCAGGGAAACTAATCCCTATTATACACGTAACATATCATACAGATAAAACTCCTGACTAAAGCACGTAACCAGACCAAGATAATTATCACAAAGACAATCATCTTCTAAATACCCCTCTTTGGTGGGCCGACATTGTGGCCTTAGACCCACCCCTACTGGAAGGTAACTCACCTCGTACGAGTAGCTGCTGATAATCTGTGCGGGAAACCTCTATTTGCTGCTGCTCCGAAAATCCTCCGGCTACAATCCCCACAAAACACTCAGTCAGAATCTGATATATACTCTTAGGGTAAAATGACTATTTTACCCCCAACCAAGTCCAAGTCAAAGTCAACTTCCAGTTGACCCGACTCGCCGAGTTGGGCCGTCAACTCGTCGAGTCCCTTCCCTTTACTCGTCCTTATCCACGACTCGACTGGTCGAGTTTGGCAACGACACGACGAGTTCCCCTTCTTTACGAACATCAATGAACCTTCATCCGACTCGCCAAGTCATATGAACAACTCGTCGAGTTCACCTTCAACTGATGAACAAGTCCTGACCTTGACTCCCCGAGTTGTATGAACAACTCGTCGAGTTCATCTTCAAACATAAGGAGATTGCCTTGGACTCGCCGAGTCTATTCTAGCAATCATCGAGTCCCATGAACTCCAGGTCTAAAACTAAGTCCAATACGTTGGGTCACTCTTTCTGTCCTGCTACAACCCTTCTAACACCCAACTGAGTTCTTTGACCCTCAACAGATATGGGACTCAAAGCCTTGGACTCGTCGAGTCCCAAGAACGGACTCGCCGAGTTGATAACGTCCACACCCTAAATCCTCGATTTCTGATGTACAACACTTGACCAAATGATAGATCCAAGCCCCTAAGCTCGATCTAGCACGTAAAGTTACGAACTTTACGTGCATGCATGAGACTTTTGAGCCAAAAAGGCTCTAAAATGGCTCTTTTGTTGCATGGGGCCTTCCTTGGGTGCAAAAGCAACCCAAATCTGCCTTGTGACTCTCCCCAAGTGCTAGATCTGAAGTCTTGACCCCCAACCATGTTTGCAAATCATGGTTGGTCACCTCATATGGCTTAAAAGCCCTAAATCCTCCCCAAAAAGGGATCTAACAAACAAGTAAGCAAGGTACATACTTTATACCTTTCAAAGACTGCAAAAGATGAACCAAACTTGAATCCTTCAGTTTCCTCTTGATCCTTCTATGCTCTTCCTTCTTCCTTGTGAACAAAACCACCAAAATCACTACAAATGCCTTTAGATCTTCACACACTCGGCTAAGGTTTGCTATGGAGCGTCTTTGGTGGCAATAGGGGCGAGTGGTAGCTGAAAGAGATGATTAAATAGGGTGCAAACCCTCAGATTAGGGTTTTGTCCAGTCAGAGCCTACTCGTCAAGTCTGGCCGCCGACTCGACGAGTCCATCACTTAAGTCCCGCGTCCAATCTTACTCTTACTCGACGAGTTGGGCCTTCAACTCGCCGAGTCCTAGGCCATAAATGCAAAATACGACAAAATAAATTACATACCAGGAACCGAGTGCTACACTAGGGTATTAGGATCCCAGGTTGAGGGTTGTCTGATGGGCTTCCATCTATGTTCTTGTTTGATTCGGGCTTGGAAGTCCGAGACACGGCGCAAAAGCCTGGTAGGGTTAGATTAGTCTTGTTGGGGTCGATGTGTGTTATGATAGGTTGCGAGTGCAGTTATTAAAGCTCATTCCAAACTAAGAGGGATGATAACACCTAGTAATATGTGAAGTAAAGAATGATTTTATTACTCTTGTACATTTAGAATTGGAGTTTTGATGTTTTCGTTGATTGAGAAACAAAAGATAAACTGAGTCATATTTTATGGAGTGTTTTCTTGTCGGGAATACGCACAAACTTTTAAATATTTGTTTTAGCTCGTCAAGGAATGTTCCTTGATAGAGAAATTTATATGTAAATAAGTCAGTGGGAGTCGTATTGATCTTGAGAACTTGCAACAGTCAACATAAAGTGATCCTTTTAGTTATCACTAGCACGCGACCTCAGGTTTATAACATGTTGCATTTAATTGACATATTCTAATTTCTGTGCACTTCCAGTTGAGTTGGCAATGCTTATGAGTTCTATGATTTTCATTCAAGTACAAAAGGCTAAGCATGTTGGTCAGTGAAAGTATACTGATCAATATGGGTAAGCTACTAACAACATGGAAGAACTAGTAGGCCTTGAGCTACCAGAAGGAAATAAATTAAAAATAGAAAAATTCAGTACATGAAGGAAAAATGAATTTGATTTTGGTTTTTCCTAAACCTTGTCTTATATGGGTAAGCTACTAACAATATGGAAGAACTAGTAGGCCTTGAGCTACCAGAAGGAAAGAAATTAAAAATATCAAAATTCAGTCCATGAAGGATAAATGAATTTGATTTTGGTTTTTCCTAAACCTTGTCTTATGACTGTAGGTTGGAATTGATAGATTCACATGGATAGGAACATACACACCTTGAAATCTAAATGGCAAAAGGTTTCTCTCTAATTCATGAATATGGTTATGTTGAAATACTTTCTCTAAAAGATTTTGAAGATTTGATCTATATGAATATTAGTTGTGTATATTTCATTCTCAAATTCAAAATATGATTACGACATCCCTCTTCGTATTTCTAATTATGAGGAATGGCAAGGATTTGTTTGAACTTTCAAGAAATATATCTATAAGTTTTGAAAGGGTTTAAGCACGCACACATATTATCTAACAAAGGGTATTGATTTCTAGTAGTCCGGTTGATTTCTGGGTACATGTCAAAGATAGTGGGAGCATAAATGCTATGCTGGCATTGCATGTTGACAATAATGTTCGTAGGAAACAATGTTTCTGTTTTTACAAATTGCATAGTTCGGAAAATGTTTCGCTATAGTTGACTTAAGGGAGATGGAAATCATACTTCATTTCGAGTCTAAAGGTTTAGATCGTCTTATTAATAGAACTTAGTTAAAGACATATATGAATATCATGTTAAAATGTTTCAACATAGGAGATTCCATATATAGAAATATTATAGCTAGGAATTGAATAGATATTAAACCCTTGTATAGGACATAATGAGTCGAGTCCCATCTGCTTTCGATATAGGATCGGTTACATATACTATAATATTCACTTATTCCTGATTTTCAATTCCCTAGAGAATTGTGTGAAAAGGATTAGAATTTTATGTGACTAAGGTTGTTTGACAACTATCAAGAACATTCTGAGGATTTACCGAACATTGGTTGTTTGTGGATAGTTAGAAGTATGACATTATTTAGGAAGGATCATAGTGTCACATTTTGGATTGAGATGATTCTTGTTCAGAATTGATGGTCATACGGGAATATGGAAATGTTTCCATAATGGGAGATGTTTGCAAAATCTACATGCGAGTTGGAAACTTTAATGCAAGAGAAGTATTCAAGGAGTGTATCTTGAATTTGAGACTTCATAGCCATGGAACTGTTTCTAGTAACAAGTTCCAGTGGAACAATCTGGAATGTAAAAGGCTCAGTCTCTGTAACGTAAGAACCTTGACATTACAGAAAGATAATGCATGTAAAGATGAAATTACACTACATCTTAGACAGTGATAAGAATTTGGGATCATGAATTGAGCATCATTGGACTAATGTCCAATCGATCTATTCACAAAGGAAGGACCATCGAGAGGCATAATATGCATGTTTATAACACGACATGACTGATGTTATCTAAATCAAGTGGTTAGTTGATTACTCGAAATATTATACAATGAATAAATTTGTAACTGTTATGGTGATTAAATAATAGAGATTTAATTATAATCAATGGGTATGATACCATAGTCAATTAATTTATTATCGTGTTTCACTTTGCATGTTTTACTTCCCTGAGTAATTTCACAACCGTTCATACTTTTGGAAGTAAGTAGTGAATTAAGATTGTCATGAATTGAGTTTAGATTGTCGCTTAAGGTTAAGACATTTACATTGGAATTGCTACAATATTCTTGAGTACATTGAAAATAGATATTTTAAGTATTGGATAAGCTCACACTTAGAGATTACTTCATGGATTCAATCACAAGTAATTCTAAGACGATAATATCTTCTATTCTTAAAGCATAAATATATAATTAATACTGTATATATCAATTTTTTATTGGTTTGATCAAACACATCTCGTAACTGGATGTTATAAAGGGTTATTCCATGTGTGATGTGATATGTAAATTGTATGACTATATAGTCAAAGTAATTTGTTCCTTTTTCCGTAATAGGAAAAGCGATATATATGGGCCCCTTGATGATTTGAGTTGATATATGAGAACCAAGCCTGGTTCGGACTGAACTGATGTGTTTGATTTTGTAGTCTGAATTTGATCACAAATCGGGAAATCGGGAAACAAAACAAATAAACATGAGGTTGATCCATGACTCAGTTCATACGATATCTTGTAGAACGACGGAATAGCCGATCACTTATCTTAGGGAAAACATTTGATTTGAATCAGAGTTCAACAGTGGATTTGGAAAACAATCTTTGCTATTTAGTTCAAGGTTATACTTGCAACTGTAGTTATAGACTTATCCAAGTGAGAAGCTCATAATGAAATTGGTATACTCTTGTAGTTAAAAGCAAAGTCCTTTTTGGGTTGCCCTCATAACAAGAAATAGTTAGAAATATTATTAGGAGATAGATGTATAACTTATTAGATTATTATATGATTAATAAAATAATTGGAAATTATGGAAAAATGATTTGTTAATATATTATGTGATTAAAATATTAATTGGAAATAGATAGTTGAATTGTTGATTTATTATGTGATTAATAAATTAATATGAGATCAGTTATTAAATAATTGATTTGTTAATTTATATGATTAATAAATTAATGTGAAATCAATTAGAATTGATTACTTATTAATCATAATTAATCTGGAATTAATTCAAGATTAAATGGAATTAAATTAAGCTGCAATGGGGTAAATTGTAATTGTTCAATAGTTGAACAAAAGAAACAATTCTAGAACCCTCCATGGTATGGACAGTTTTAGAGAGTTTCCTAGGGTTTCTGAAAGCCTTGTTGTTGCATAAGTGGACTAAACTATAAATAGGACACATTGGCTTAAATCTATTATTTAATTAATTCTATTATTTAATTAATTCAAATCTTGATTTTCCTACAAGTTAACTAAACTATAAATAGGACACATTGGCTTGCAATTTTCGTTGACCACAATACCTAAAGGCATAGGAACGATATTTCCCTCATATCTCCTCTCTCCTTATCATTCTAGGGTTTTTGGTTTTGGGTGTGATCCATTAGAAGCATCATTCATTTGTTGCTAGCTTTCCAAGACCAACAAACACAAGGGATTGAAGTGATTTATTTATTACAACAAATCAAAGGTATGTAAGCCTAATCCTATGTATATTTCGATTATAATAGGTTTCTCTTAGGATTATTGATGTTCATAGTTTATTGCTATCAACTAGAGAAACATAGATCCTTTATAGGTTGAATGTGAACTTAAGTGTTAAGATTTTCTGCTTTACAAGTTTTTGATAACCTATAAAACCCTTCATGTATATCCAAAGAGGTGGGTTGTAATCATTGGCGATTATTGGTATGTCTTATCGACAATATAAGACAATACACATTCACTATTAGATCTTTGTTATAGGA